>NC_138664.1:20795536-22056726 GCF_964273445.1 Streptopelia decaocto
GGGAAGGTCCACCCTGCCCCAGGGCTTGGATGTCCCCAAGCGTCCCCGGGGGGTCCTCACACGTCCCAGGGGTTGGGGGGCTCTGCCCAGCCCGGGGGTCCCCAGCTGCCCTGGGACTCTGCTGGGGGGCACCCTCTGCCCTGGAAAGAAGAGAAGGGGACCCACATGGCCCAGGGGACAGGGGATTGGTGGCCTTGACTGTCCCCAGGGGTTCCTGCTGGTGGGGGGGACACAACCTCTAACAGTGAAAGGTAGGGGGGGGTCCCCTCTTGGGGGTGGCCATGGGTGCCCCCCCACCCAGGGGTTGTGTGGGAAGGGTCTGTCCCCTCCCTGGGGCCCATTTGCCATGGGGTGGGGAGGGGTGGCCTCATGTCCCCCCGGTGACGGCATGTCCCCTGTCCTGGTCCTGCTGGGGACCCTCTGGCTGCTCCTGGTCCCATCTGTCCCCACCCAGGGCTGTGGGTGTCCCTGAGTGTCCCCAAGGGGTCCCCACCTGTCGTGGGGGGTGCTGGGGAGGGGGAGGTTTGTCCCTCTGGCCCTGGTGGGTGGATGTCCCTGCTTGTCCCCAGGGTCCCTGGCGGTGGTGGGGGTGGATTCTCTGCCCTTATAAAATGGGGAGGGGGGGGCTGGGGGGGGGTGTCCTGTATGTCCCCTGGTGACCCCTCTGCCCTGTTGTGGGGGGGCTGATGGTCAGGTATGTGTCCCCATTTCCCCAGGGGTGTGTGTGACCCCTATGGCTGAGTCTTGGATGTCCCCACATGTCCCCAGGGGTCCCTGGGCAGGGGGACACAAACCTGCTACTTTTGAAGACTGGGGGAGGTCCCTTGTCTGGGACGGATGGTTAGAGGGTCCCTCTCTGCCCGGGGTGTCCCTGCTTCCCCTCCAATGGTCCCCAAGAGTCCCCACATGTCCGGGGAAGGCGTGGGGTGGGGAGCGGGCACTGTGGAGGCCCTGGGCAGCCGCTGAGGGTGAGGACGGCGGTGGCGGCTCCTTGGCGCAGGTGTTCAGGGTGGAGGTTCTGTGCAATGGCCGGCGGCACACGGTGGCGAAGCGCTACAGCGAGTTCCAGGCGCTGCACAAACGGGTGAGACCGGGGACAGAGGGGGGGGACATCATCTCCTCAGCCATGGTGCATCACCGTCCCTGTGCTGGGCACAGTGAGGCCCAAACAACTGTCTTGGGGGCAGCTCTGGGCTCCTCAGCTCAGGGGTCAAAATGGCGGCCCCAGGGGTGGCGGGAATCACCTCAGCGCACAAACAGCAGCGCCAGGGGCACCAAAATCACCTGAGGGTTCAAGAAAGGGCTTGAGGTGCCGGAGCAAGTGGAGGGAAGGGAACGGAGCTGGTGAGGGGCTGGAGCACAAGTGTGATGGAGACTGAGGGACCTGGGGGTTCAGCTGGAGAACAGGAGCTGAGGGGAGACCTTCTGATCTCTGAACTGCCTGAAAGGAGCTTGGAGCCAGGGGGGTCGGGCTCTGCTCCCCAGGAACAAGCGCCAGGAGCAGAGGAAACGGCCTCAAGTTGTGCCAGGGGAGGTTGAGGTTGGATCTGGGAACAATTTCTTCCCCAAAGGGCTGTGGGGCATTGAACAGGCTGCCCAGGGCAGTGCTGGAGTCACCATCCCTGGAGGGCTGGACAGACGGAGATGAGGTTCTCAGGACATGGGGCAGTGCTGGGATGGGTTATGGTTGGACTCCACGGTCCCAAGGGTCTCTTCCAACCTAAACAGTTCTAGGATCCTGTTTTATGATCACATCCCTCCACGTTCTCCCCAGATCAAGAAGACCTGCAAGGTCCCCGACTTCCCCCCGCGCCGTGTCCCCAACTGGATGCCCAAGGTGCTGGAGCAGCGCCGGCAGGGCCTGGAGCTGTACCTGCGGGTGAGCGCCTGGCGGTGCCTTTGGGGGCTGGTTTTCTGTTACTGGGGTGCTGACCCCCCGACACGGCAGGGTGTCCTGTACCACAACGAGGAGCTGCCCCAGGACGTGCTGGATTTCCTGAAGGTTCGGCGCTGCCAGCAGGACCCCAAGGCCAGCGGCCCCCCGTGAGTTGGGGACACCGGGGACGGGGAGTGGTGACACGGGACCCTTTGCTGAGTGCTGATGTCCCTTTTCCCCCAGCAGCGCCGGCCGCCTGCCCTCCCAGCGCCCCGTCATCGGGTTCTGCACCGACCCCTACGCGCGGCCCCTGAGCCCCGGTGAGGAGCAGGACCAGGGTGCTGGTCCCCAGGGCCCCCTTGGCCCCCAAAATGTGTTTCCTCCTCAGCTCCAGCTACCTCCTTTCCCCACAGAGCTGCTCCCCGACACGGTGCTCAGTGGGGTGCTGCAGGGCCTGTACCTGCCGTGGGGCTGCCCCCCATGTTCGGCTGCACCCCGAGCCTCCTGCCCACCCTGAGCACCCGGTGCTGGGAGCACCGGGCAGGGGGAAGGATCCCTGCAGTAAAATTGGGGGTGGGAGAAGCCAACGGGCACAGTTGCTCACCCACCCCCTCCCCAGTGCCTTTGCTGGGGAGCAGGAGCTCTGCCTTCTGCCCACGTTTTGGGGCTGCATTCGGAGCCTTTGGAACCCGAACGGTGCTGGAAAACCCTCCTGGCGTCTGGGTTCTTGTGTAATAAATCACTTGGACTTGATGACCAAAAGATGGCTGCGCTGTCGTTCTGCAAAGCCAACCTGCGGGATCGCAGCCGCCACCAAGGGGGATGCGCTCGGCTGAAGGGTCCAAACCCCTCCGAGAGCGGCAGAGAGGCGACTCTCTTAAAAAACACGTTGGTCACATTTATTGGTGCGTGTGCTTCTTACAAAAGTGATGGCAGAGGAGCCGGCGCCCTGTCCTGATGGCTGGGAGGTGGCGGGGGGCGCGTTTACTCCTTGGCGATGGCGAACGGCTTCTCCACCTCGATGGTCCCGCAGTCGGCGATGGTGACATCCTTCAGCGGCTTGTCCCGGCTGTCGGTCTTAGTGTTCTCCACCTTCCTCACCACGTCCTGGGCAGAGCAGAGGGCTGAGAGTCACACAGCAACCCCAGCCCACCCACCCGGTTCTGCTGTCCCCAGGAATCGGTCGCGCCCGCGCACCCCTCGCCCCTCACCATGCCCTCCAGCACTTTGCCGAACACCACGTGCTTGCCGTCCAGCCACGGCGTCTTCACCGTGGTGATGAAGAACTGGGAGCCGTTGGTGTCCTTGCCGGCGTTGGCCATGCTCACCCAGCCCGGGCCGTAGTGCTTCAGCTTGAAGTTCTCGTCGGGGAAGCGGTCCCCATAAATACTCTTTCCTATGGGGCGGAGAAGAAACGGGGTGTGTTGCTCTCACAGAAAAGAGGCTGCGCCAGAGCAGCCCTGGCCCCGCACGGCTGGAGGCTGCGGCACGAGGAGCAGGTAGAGAAGAGCTTACAAGCGCAAACACCATTATCACAGAATCTTAGAATTGTTTTGGTTGGACAAGACCCTCAAGATCTTCAAGTCCAACCATAACCCACTCCAGCACTGCCCCATGTCCTGAGAACCTCATGTCCGCCTGTCCAACCCTCCAGGATGGTGACTCCAGCACTGCCCTGGGCAGCCTGTTCAATGCCCCACAGCCCTTTGGGGAAGAAATTGTTCCCACATCCAACCTCAACCTCCCCTGGCGCAACTTGAGGCCGTTTCCTCTGCTCCTGGCGCTTGTTCCTGGGGAGCAGAGCCCGACCCCCCCTGGCTCCAAGCTCCTTTCAGGCAGTTGCTGGGAGCCTCAGAACCCGGATCTCTGGGCTGGTGCGGGACCAGTTACCTCCAGTGCCATCCCCGCGGGTGAAGTCTCCTCCCTGGATCATGAAGTCCTTGATCACACGGTGGAACTTGCTGCCCTTGAAGCCGAATCCTTTCTGGGGGAGGGGATCAGAAAGCAAAGTGTGTAAAGGGCCGGGTGGGAGCTCCCTCCGCGTCTGTGCCCGGGGCGCAGGAGCAGCCCAGGGGTCACTGGCCCCTCACCTCTCCAGTGGCCAAGGCCACGAAGTTCTCCACCGTCTTGGGCACCGTCTTGCCGAAGAGCCCGATGACGACGCGGCCTGCGTCCTCCTCACCGATCCGCAGGTCGAAGAACACCTTGTGGGGGAGAGGCGGGTTGGGGGCACCAGCAGAGCCGGCCTGACCTCACCGGGCCAGCCCACCCCTTTAAGGCTGGCTCAGCAAGTCCAGCCTGGGCCCAGCTCAGCGGGACTGGCCCCATGTGCACCCCGACCCCCAACCTCAGCCAGGCCTCCTCACCTCAGGCAGCCCCCAGGCTCAGATGGGCCCCCTCACCCCATGTCCTCCCATCCCATCCCAGACCCCCCATCCCACCCAGGCCTCCCTCACCCCATGTTCCCCCCAATCCAGGGCCCTCTCATCCCATCGCAGGTCCCCGCATTCCCCCCACCCCATGTCCCCCCATCCCAGACTCCCATCCCATCTCAGACCCCCCATCCCACCCCATGTCCATCCCACCCCATGTCCATCCCACCCCATGTCCCCCCATCCCAGACTCCCATCCCATCCCAGACCTCCCATCCCACCCAGGTCCCCCCACCCCATGTCCCCCCCACCCCACCCCAGACCCCCCATCCAAGGCCTCCTCACCCCACATTCCCCCCACCCCATGTTCATCCCATCCCACCCCAGCCCTCCCGTCACCCCAACCGGGCCTCCCTGGTCCCACCCCCCATCCCATCACCCCACACTCCCCCAATCCCTGCCGGGCCCCCCCGCCCCACCCCCCCGGACCCGCCCAGGCCCCCCCCCCCCCCCGACCTTGGCGGTGACCTTGGGCCCCTTCTTGCGCTCGTCGGCCCGCGATGCGGCGGGCAGCAGGAGCAGGAGCGCAGCGCCCAGCGCCGCCGCCGCCACCAGCACCTTCATCCTGCGCCGCTCGCAGCCCGGCCACAGCGCCCGCCGCGCCGCCTGCATCCGGCCCCGCCCGCCGCGCCCCCCCGCCCCCGCCGCGCAGTGGTACGCGCCGCGCTCCCCACCCGCCCGCTCCGGCCGCGACCAACGGAGAGAAGGGGGGGGAAGGCGGAACCTTCCGGCCGAGCGGGGGCGGCGCCTGTGCGAGCTGCCGGGCGGCTGCCACGTTGCCCCTCGCTCGGAAGCCGCGGCGCGTCCAATCAGAAGGGGAGGAAGGCTGAGGGGCGGGGCCGAGGGGTGGTGTCGGCCAATGGGGTGCGGCCGGCGGGCAGTGAGGGGGCGCGGCCGGAGAGGTGGAGGTCGCAGGTTCGAGTCCTCCGTGGGGAAACAAAGAACCGCGTCCCCCCGGGTACAGGGGGGACTTTAAACGGAAAAAGTAATACAGGGAGGACGTGGCCTTGCCCTTGGTGCAGCTTTCCCGCTGTTCCCTCCGGCCTCAGCTCCATCTTTGCAGCTCCGCTGCAAAGATGGAGCTGAGGCCGGAGGGAACAGCGGGACAGGCTGCAGGATAAAGGAGTGAAAACCCCCCATTTTCAATTTCTGTGCAATCCCAGCACTAAAAACCATTCGCAGGATGGCAGGTGCCCGTGTGTGGCCAAGCACAGTCATTCACAAACACCAGAGTTGGGTCTGTTCATCACCCACCATATCATTTTCCCATTTACAAGGGCCCAGCTTTTCCTTCCTTCTCGGAGCACGAGTGGCCCGAGACTTCATTTTTGGGAACGGGAAATGAAAGTTCGCTCTAAAAATATTACATTGAAGGCTGGGAAACGGAAGGAGAAAAAGCATCCCGAGAGCAGGCGCTGATTTAGAAGATGCTTTTGGGCTTTAGTGCCTGTTTGCAACTGGAAAACCTCGGGATCCTGGAGGTCAAGTCACCAATATCTGCTCACCAGTGTGAAAAATGCAGTTGTGATTCGTGCTAAGATGTTTAATGTTTACAGGTATAACCAAATGAGGCACGGACTCTGAACTTGGAAAAGGGAAAGGTGGTTGAGTTCTATGTAAAAAGTTATGAAACTTGTTTAGGAAGTTATATTGATAGAGCGAACTAACATTTTAAGGGTTAAGCAACTATATAATAAGGGCCTACTAACAAGCAAACATTTTAAACCACATAATTAATATCTACTTTAGAGTTGTATGTAACTAATTGTGCTAAAAAAAGCAGGACTTCATTAAATGCCGAGATAAGAAGTTTTACAGCACCAGCTGTAACCTTGAGGAGACAAGATCGCCAAGATTTACAGCAAAAGGGGGGGCCAGTCTGGTTTTGGTCGACTTGGCAGCTTGGGTTCCAGCCAGTTCATCATAATGAGCCAAAGGTAACAAGTTCACTGTGACGAAGCTGAAGGAGCTTCATCCAAAGACCCCCAAAGACCCCTCCTCAAAATCACCAAGTGACACCACGCAGGCGCAACAGGGAGGGTCAAGGAGGGGAATATGTAAATGGTTATCTGAGACTCATTTTAATAAAAAGTGGGAAGGTCATGAATATGTACAGGCGTTCCTGGGGTCATTATGAATATGTAATACCATACTGTATTTAAGCACACTTCTTATTGTTAAAGGTGTGCGTGTTGGGCGGAGTGAATCCCCCGCGCACCCAGCGCTGTTTTGCTTATGCTCTAATGAACACGCTTTTATGGAATACAAGGAATTGGATTAAACGTTGTTTATCCATAGAAAAAGCCTAAGTTATTTATTTCACCAGGATGCTCGAAGCAGAACGTGGAGGCAGAAGAGGAATCGGTGGCTGAACCATCCATGGCCACAAAGCGTGGAGAAAGTCCCTTGAGATCCCATCCTGCGCATCGTTCCCTCAATGGAGCCCGGGGAAAGAAAACACGTCGTCAGGAAGGGGTAATAAATACGTCAGTTCGTGGAGAACAATGCAGCAGTGCAATGTTTTATTGAAAAACAAAATAATAATAATAATAATAATAATAATAACCATCTCACTTGATACCTCAGAAGACTGCATCGCGACGTTGGCGGGCGCGGCGCGGGGGGCCCGCAGCCCTCCCGCCTGCCCACGGACTTCGGGAGAGGAGTTTAATGCCCTGCGTCCTGCCACAGCGTGGCTGGCTCAGTCTGGCCCGTGTCTCCTCCCTGGGGACGGTCCCTCAAGCACAGGACTTGCTTTTAACTTGCTTTATTATTTTTTTGTTTTGTTTTGTGTTTTTTTTTTTTTTTTTTAAATAAAAATCCCCAACCCCACATCTTTGCCCTTTATGGAGAGTCCAACGTACGATTATAGTGCAAGAGGGCTTGGTACAAGTGAGCATTACCAGCATGCCGCGGGGGGACGGTCCTCCCCTACAAACACATCATCGTAGGATTAAAAGAACATCGTATCTCCGGAGAGAAGCTGCAGTGGGTCACCGTGAGAGGGCTTTCAAACCAACCCACTTAAAAACAAGGTCAGGAAAGTTTCTAAACAATCAAATACATTCACTTTAAAAAAAAAACAAAACAAAATTTAAGAACAGAAACTGTTGAGATGGCCCCTTTCCCCCCCGCCCTCCCTCACCCTGCAAACACTTACATATGCTGCAACTACAAGCTGCTCCTCGGGCGGAGGCAGCGAGGAATGGACCAAACGACGGCAGGAGATGCAGAAGGAATCGAGTTCTGGTGACAGGCACTTAGTGGGGCTTGGGAGGGCAGCGACACAAAGGGCTCGGGGCCGGCTCCCCTGCGGCGGGCAGGGCTGCTCCGGGGAGCCCCGTCCCCCCTCCCAAGACGCCGAACCACGGTTTCCTACAGCAGAGAGGGGAACGCCTGCGCCAGAAACACCCGAGTTTGGAAAGAGACGGGGGAACGCAGCCACGGTCCCGTTCCACCCCGGCTCGAGGACTGCGGAACGAGAAAGGGGGGAAACGTGTCTCTTTGCGCCTCTCGGGATAAGGCATGGAGGGAACGGCCTGCGGGGACCCCGGGAAGGACACGAGGCTTTTCCACGCGCTCGCCTGCCGCAAGGAAGCACAAGAGCGAGCCCAGAATCTGCCCGCCCGGGGGCATTTCCTGCCCCCTAAAGCTGCTCCTGCCCAGCCGGGGGATCCGAACCTCCCGGCATCGCCGCTCCGCAAACTCCAAGCTACGCAGATCGTCATCGGAAAATGAAACATACCGAGATCTAGTCCCTGCCTTTCCCCCCTTCATGCTCTCCGGGGAATTTAGGGTGAGCCAGGCCTGAGTCCCCTCAAGTGAACAGTCTCAGCCTGGTTGGGTGTCACACATGGAAAGCAAAAGCACAAGGAACTGGCTCACAACAAGCCGCTCAGGACCCCGAGAGCGCGGCCGCGTCTGCGTGCCGGGCAGCCTCGGCCTCCTCCGCCTTTGCAAACGCTGCGGCAGGACGCAAGGGATTTGTTTTTACGCACGTGCAAAGTGCCCCGAGCCCTTTGCTAACTACGAGTTTGGCTCAGAAGCGGCGTGTGAGGGCCGTGGCTTCTCCCGCGGGGCGGCGGACGTCCCGGTGCCCCGGCTCGCGCCCGCGGAGAGGACGTGAAGGCGATTCCAGTCAAACCTATCTGACCATCCGGAGATGAAATCAGTGTTAAGGCAGCGAAGGATCCTCTCCCCGGCCGGGGAAGCTTTGCTCCTGCTCACGAAGGTTCGCAACCGGAGGGGTTGGAGAAGGCTGCCCGCACCAAGAAACGCCTGCCTCCCGGTCACCTTAATCCAGACCTAGCCCTTAAACCAGCGCAAACTCCTCCAGCTCAGCAAAGCTGACACTGCTCCCTCCTGCCTCGCGCCTCCCGGCCGGCTGGGTCAGGCACGGTGTAGGAAACCATGGTGGGGACATTCGGCGGCAGCTGGGAAGGGCGACTGGAAATTCAAGTACGGTTTCCTCGGCACGCGGAGCCCGGGCCGGCGCCATCCCCGCTCGGAGGGCGCTGCTGCGCGCCCCGTCGTCTTCCCAGCTGGATGTCTGTCTGTCTGCGCTGGCACCGGGACCAGGCAGAGCCGCACAGATACAACGTACATCTGTAAATGCTAAAAGTAATTAAAAAAGTGCAACGACGTCAGCTTCTTTAAAACAATCCGCATTGCTCTGTTACCGTCAGAGGAGGGAGGTGGCAAGGGAGCCGGGGAAAGACAAGAAAAAAATAAACCCTAAGTGGAACAGTAGATTGCAAATTTCTCACAGCTTGCACGTGACAGCGGGACTGTTCCCGAGGAGCCGCGAGGGGACCCGTCCCAGCGCCGCGGCGCTCGGGCCCTTCTCCCCGCGCCGCCGCCTGCCCTCCGCGCAGCCCAGCCAGCCCACGGGGATTCTCTGCGGAGCGAGGGAGGGAGCAGCACGGGGAGCGAGGGGAGGAGGCGAGCAGGAGCGAAGCGCAGTCCCGGGGCCGGCGGCGCCGCGGGCCGGGGGTCAGCCAGCCAGCCCCCGCCCTGCCGCCCGGGCCGGCCGCCGTCCTGGTCCCGCACGGAGCTTCAGGCTTGGGGTGACCGAGGGAGACCGTTCAGCAGATCCACCCCAGAGTGGTTTGTTTTGGAACGTTTTTCTTCTCTTTTTGGTTTAAAATGTCACTTTTTTTAGTTTTTTTTTAATGTGTTTTTTTGTTTGTTTTCTTTTTTTCTCTCTCTCTCTTCCTCCTACGCCTCCTCCTCCCCCCTAAAGAGAAGCCCCTTCCAGTGAGACAGGGCAGGAGCTGCAGGCGCTGGGTCCCGCACGGCCCGGGAGGCACCGGTCACTTGTGACGCTGAGCCGTCTTCTTCCGTTTCCTCTTAAAGAAGCAGCAGCACCTGGGGCACAAAGGACAAGGCGAGTTAACCCCGGGAAGGTCCCCGGTTGGTCTCCCCACCACCCCGGCCTTCCCTCCGCATGCAACAGCACCTCGGCGCCCACGGTGGGCAGGCGCTGGTTGGCACCCCCAGCTGGGACCGGTGGCCCAGCAAAGGTGACAGCGGGACGCCGTGTCCCCTCCCAACCAGGGCAGGAACACCAGGAGCCATGTGGGAAAGCAGGAAAACGAGAAGCCAGCCGCTCGGCTCCCTCTGTGCGAAGCCCGGAGGAAACGGACGGGGACGGCGAGCCCTGGCTGCTCTGCCCGGCTAAAACACGCACGGGTTTTCACCACCGCTCGCTAAAATGACAAGTTCCAAAGAGATCTTGGCTCAGGGTTTCCTTACTGAACCTTTCACGAGCTTGCGCCTCGGCTAAATCGTTGTGTTGGGATGCAGGAACCCCCCTGCATCTTCCCCCATCCGATGCGAGGGGGATCAGAGCGCCCGGGGAGCAGAGCAGGGGAAGCAAAGGATGGAGAGTGGAGCTGAGGAGGGGAGAAAAACGCCCGTGGCAGCTGAACCGTGTGAAGCGGGACACACTGAAACCGGTTGCCCAGCTTTCCTAGTCCTACCGGCTTCCTACTTGAGTTTCCACCCTCAGCCGGCGTCCGGAACGCTCCGCACAGCGCTGTGCGAGCTCCGCTCCTGAGCTACGTGTCCTTCTCGGGACGCTGGGGCTGCTTTTTCAGGCTGGTGGGAGGGATGGTGGAAGGGATGGTGGAAGGGATGCCTGGCTCAGCAGCGAGAGCAGATCTGGCTGTGCAAAGACCCTTTTTATCCTATGAGCATCTTTTACCAACAGCCAGATAAAAAGCATTCAAACCACCCTAACAAGTTCTCCATATTCTCCCCTGGGTCCTTCGCGGCTCTGAAATGTCGGCGTTACGTTTCCGTCCTCCCAGAGCCGGAGGAACGGATTTGTTCTCACTCGCACCCCAGAAAGCGCTTGTCCCCGCACGCACGGGCCCTACTGCGGGGTGCAAGGGCTTTGGGGTGACCGCCAGCGCCCCGGGAGCCAAACAGGCGGTTGCGGGGGAGACGGAAGCCCCTCCAACTCAAAGAGCCGCGGCGAGGGGGGCACCTCCCGCCACACGTTCCTCTGGTCTGCGCGGGGAGTTTAACATCCACCATTTGTCTTTAGCTCCCTAAACAGGCCCAGTTTGGCCATGAGCCGAGAGAAAACACAAAGCGGGAACACGGGCTTCGAGTGACGCGGGATGACTCCGTCACTGCCCACCCAGCCCTGGTGGCACCTTCACCCCAGCGCCCCAGGGCTGCTCTGGCACTGTATTGCCCTCTCCTGCTTCAGCCTGTCGCAGTTTCTCTCCCACAGCAGCCGCCTTCATGACTCGGGCACCGGTGAGTGGGGGGATGTTACGGGGAGAGAGGATGGAGATGCAGGAGTTGGGATTCCGCATGCTGGGGGTAAGGGGGAAAGGGCTGAGCCGCGCTCGTTTCCTCGGGCACCGAACGGAGGGAGCTGACTGATTCTGGCTGGTTTTCCTTGCGATCGGCTTTTTAGGCTGTTACTCAGAGGGCCGGGGAAGGGTTCAGGAAAGGAAGTCCTGGCAGGTCAGACAGGCAGAGGCAAAACACCAAAATAAAAGGATAAGGCAGGCTGACGATTACAGAACGTGATCTCTCTGCATGCAGACAATGCCCAAGAGAACAGCCCCAGACTACGACACACAGAGAAGCCAGAGATGCCAGAGGAACTGGAGGCGATGCCTATGAGAGCAGGGCAGAGGCGGTCAGTCTCCCGTCCCACACGGACATTCCTCGCCGCACACGGGCCGTGTCACCTCGCTCCGCAGCGGCTCCCGCCCGCCCTGCTGGGACACGCCAGCTCCTCACGGCCCTTCCCCAAGGGGACATCTCCATGGGACACCTTGAGAGCGGGACGCTACAGCTGCGGTGTCAACACCCCAATAAAACTGTACTTAGGCCTGAAGTGAGCGTGGATTAGTGCTAATCCCAACCCCTCCACCCCTTCCTTCCTGGCTGCAGGGTTTTTGGAGACGAGGCTTCTCCCACCCACCCTGGGGTCACAGAACGGTTTGGGTTGAAGGGAGCTTCAAATCTCAGCCCTGCCATGAGCAGGGACACCTTCACCAGCTCGGGCTGCTCAGGGCTGTCCAAGCGGGGCCTCTGTCACTAACGAGGACACCCTGGGCACGTCTTTCCGTCCTCTCTGATAACACCAGCCCTGGCCGGTGCTTCTCCAGAGGAAACTCCCCGAGGAAGCGACCGGCCCCTTCCCCTCAACACCCAGCGCGGGGTTTTCCCTTCGGAACCGTCTGCGTGAGGAATTCCTGCAAGCCGAGTCCCGACTCTGCCCAACTCCGTTAGACACCATCTGCCCACGGACGTGACGCTTTGGGGGAGGTGGTAAGCCCAATAGAAAAGGATTAAAATCAATTTTGTTGCGTCGTTCGAGATCAGCCGAATCACTCGGCCTAATGCGGCCGCTCAGACACCCTCCTCAATATTGCATGTGGTCCTCAGCACTGTCCTGAAATCCAAACAGCTCTGGGTTGGCTTTGACTTTGTGCCTTTTTTAGAGTTTGGTGGGTTTGATTTTGCCAACCCTTGTCTAGTCTGGTCCGCTCCCCCTCGCATGTGGACTGGAGAGAGGGACTCACCACAAGTTGAGCATTTTCAGGCAGCTACAGAGAGTGTAGAGAAAAAACACAGAAAGGAAGAAAGAGCAATTAGTTCACAGAGGTGGGATGAAAGCGTGTCACTGCAGCCATGCAAACGTGCCGTGCAGAGCGGCAGACACACACCATGCCTGCCCGCCCCCCCGGCCCTTCCGCCTCCTCCAGCTCCGACAAAAACCCGTTCTCCAGAGGCCCCGGGGGGCTCGTAGCTGGGTCTGGGATCACAAAGGGGCTCTGGGCCGCCGGGAGAGGAACCTGCTCTTATCCCCGCGGCTCCAGGTCGCCTGGGAGCTGCCCTGCGGTGGGACCCGCGGCCAGGATCGGCAGCTTATCTCCAGCATTCCCCGCAGCAGAAGCATCCCACAGCTCTGCCCGACGGGAAAGACCTTGCCGCTATTGCCCCTCGTCGCGAAACACAGCTCCGGCTCCTTCTGGCACTTGCTGGCCCACAGAATCCAAGAGTCCTTTGCCCTCCTCACAGAACCGAGGGGGTTTAACGCTCACAGACGCAGGGGAAGATGAACCGGCGCGCCCTGCGGCACAAGGAACGAAGCGGGCTGCGCTTGGGAATGACAAACCCCACACCTCTCAGCATAAAGCTCTGCGTCCCAGCGCCTCCAAAACCAACCTGGCACCGCAAGGGCTGGAGAGAGACCGAACTGTTACGGGTGGCGGTTTGTCCCATCCTGGGAGCAACCCCAGGCCACGCGCCCGAGGGGAACCCGCTTCAGTCTGCCCCACGCGGAGCCTGTGGCGCCAAAGGGCTGCTCTGCACGCCACGCCACCCACTCTGAGAGGAACATTGTCCAACCCACACGTTGCACCCCAAGACGTCCCCTGCACCAGCAGCAGGGTGTGCCGGGGGGACAAAGCGGCTCTGCCGCTGGGGCACGGCGCTGCCGGCATCGCGCCCACGCGCGAGCGCGTCCCGAGGGACAGCGGGACACAGCAGAAGCCCCGACTGCCGCTTGTCACCCCCCAACGAGCCGTTCCTAACAAGTTCCCACCGAGACTCGAGACAAACAATGTGGGACAAGCGACACAGGTCAAGTTATCAGCAGGCCGGTGGGCAGCGCTGCGGCACCGCGCGGTTCTCGGGCAGCCCCGGCTCTGGTCACCGCTCGCACGGGGAGCGTCAGGGTGACACGGTTCCTGCTCCGCGTCACAGGCAGCGGGAAGGACCCATGTGGAGGATCATGCACAAGGTGACGTGATGGTGCCAGACACAGCACGGGTGCAAAAGAGGCCAAAATGGTCAAAGCAGCAACTTTGTACGTCAGTTCTCACTCCTGGCCACGAGCTACGGGAGAGGTCGGCTCGGAGGAAGCACGATCTTCTGGTTTCTCTCTCTGTGCTTCTGTTGGGCTGGACCAAGAGAATTCAGGGAGAGAACTGCCCATCCCTGCACGAGGTCCTTCAGGACCATTCTGGATACCTGGCACCCACCTTGCAGCCAGAAATCAAGTGTTAACTTTCAGAGCAACAATCTCTTCCCTGAGCTGCGCTCAAGCTACTCCTACACTCAGCAGGAGCGTACAGCGCGTTCTCCTTTTGGAACAGGGGGCGCTCACCGGGATTCCTGAAATCAACTCGCATTATTTCGGTATTTGTGCTACTGTCAATCTTGCAACACGTGCTCTGAGTAAGAGTTACGTTCTCCAGCCACGACAAGTGTAAAAAAGAAGCAGCAGCAGCAGCACTGAAGGCACCATGCACAAAAGCAGCGATATGCAAGGAAAAGGGCAAGGGACACGAGCATCGAGTACTTCACCACGGGTAAACGGCCCCACTCGTTTCCCGGGAGGATTAATGACCACACCAGTGGGAAGCCCGTTGATAAAGCACACGTACTTAGCTTCCTCCACCACCTCCACCTCCGCCTGCGCCGTTATGGGCGCGTTGGAATGTGCCCCCGTCGGGTCGTCCACGTTCAGCTCCCCGTTGGTCGAGCTGACCACCTGAAACGCAGACAAACGGTCTGTTAGCGAAGCCCCCTCGCACGTCACGCTTACCCACACGGATGAATTCAGCGTTTCCATTAGAGGGATGACAATCCACACCCCAGCTGCCGGCAGCTCCGCGTTTGCCAAGAGAACACCTGATTTTCTGGGTAATTATGGGCAGGACAACCAGCAAAGCAGCCTGTATGGGACGGAAGTTCAGCTGGCCCTTCCAAACAACCCTCGAGTGACAACCCTTTGGGTTCCCTTCGCACCCGCTTCTCCAGACCCCCTCACTTCGCACACGAATTTGCGAAGCGCGATGGCGCTGTTCCCAGTGATCTTCCCTCGCTCTCTCTCTTGATAAATCTCATTTTGCAAAAAGCTTTGATTTTCCTCCTTCATCCCGATGTGGCAAATCCAACTGCTGCCTTAAAGGAAAACAGCCCCTTGAAGCGAGTGACTGTCCAAGGGTTCAGCAAGAGCCACGGCATCTGTCGAGAAACAACTTCAGCATCTGCAGCCCAGCGGCCACGCGCGGCAGAATATTTCATGTCCTTGGCTGCAGATAAGCAGGATTTTCATGCTTACGGTGGCACATACAGGTGTGTAAACTGCTCAAGTAGAGCTCTGCTCGTGGGGAGACACAGCACGTGCAAGGAAACTATTCCCTTTATGTAAAATAATCCCAATAAAAACACTTACTTGAATGGTTTGGGTTGGCAGGGACCGTTACAGGTCGTTCAGTCCAACCCCCTGCCATCAACAGGGACATTTTTCACCAGCCCAGGGTGCTCAAAGCCCCGTCCAACCTGACCTTGAAAGCTCCTGCTGTTTGCTCACGTCTCAGGTCAGAGCTCCACACACATTAGTTTCTCCTCATCTTTCCGTTTCTCTGCTACACCGTAAAATATCTTTAAATTTTTAAATTCAAAAAGGAACGTGGCTAATCAAGTAAAAATAATATATTGAATCCAAACAAATATCAGGAATAAGTAAAAATTTCAACCTAACCTGCATTTTGCTTGGGGGCACCCTGCACTTCTCGTCCCGCTCCAGGCACTAATCCCCATTCACCAGAGCCAAGTTTCCAAGCGGTGTGTCTGGCGCCAGATGCGGCTCTGGTGTTTAGATGAGGTTCTCAGGACATGGGGCAGTGCCAGGGGTGGGTTATGGTTGGACTCGATGATACTGAGGGTCTCATCCAACTGAAATGATTCTATGACTCGCACCAGCCACCCCCTGTGCACTTCTCAGTCAGACACCCCCAGATTTCCATGAAGCAGCAAAATCTCACCTGTCAAGCCTGAACTGCAACAACTCAACTATTTTCCTAACATTTCTGGGGTTTATAAGCAACAGATCTTCTTTCAGCTGCCTCTCACTGCTTAAGAGCATCCCCAAGGTGGGGATGAGGGATGTGTTATCAACCAGACCTGCTCATAGACCCTCCTTTCTGGGTTCAATTTGACAAATTTGAGTTTAAAATAGCTCTTGGAGGACGGAGCCAGGCTCTTCTCGGTGACAACCAGTGACAGGACAAGGGGCAGTGGGTGCAAACTGGAACACAGGAGGTTCCACTGAAATCTGAGAAGAAACTTGTTTGGGGTGAGGGTGTCAGAGCCTGGCCCAGGCTGCCCAGGGGGTTGTGGAGTCTCCTTCTGTGCAGACATTCCAACCCGCCTGGACACCTTCCTGTGTAACCTCATCTGGGTGTTCCTGCTCCATGGGGGGATTGACCTGGATGAGCTTTCCAGGTCCCCTCCAAGCCCTGACGTTACTCTGGGATGGTGTGAAGGCTGTAACGCACCTGTACGGATCCTCCGTGCCGATCCGCAGCCAAATGAGACGTCAGGTAGGAGGTATTTGTCTGCCGGCTGGGCTGGATCTCCCACTCCCCTCGGCGATCCGATGACGCCTGCTCACGAGTTCGGGAGCGCCAGAGAAAGAGAAGAGAGGGCACAAGGTGAATGAGGGGAAGAAACACCGCCGTGTTTGTTAGTGAGTTAGTTCCTTTGCAAAAAGCGAGGCATGTAAACTTTTAGCTGGGCTAAAATTTCTCTTTACCAAGTGCGCCTCGCGCTTTACTTCGCGGTGAGTTCTCCTCTAGCTGCCAAACCAACTCAGATCTGCTCGGGAAATGATCTCTTTACACGGCTTCATTTCCACGGGTTTCAGCGCAGAAATAAACACACCGGCGCTAAGTTTAACTGCGTCTGTCAGGTTACACACTCCAGAGCACTTGGTGTGGCAGCCAGATTGGATACACAAGCTTGGCCTCCCTAAAATATGTATTGTTTTGCAACATAAAGCCGTGTTTTCTTCCGGCAAAAGCCAGTTCCACACACTGATCCACTAGTACGGTGCAGGAGGAAACATCCACCACACCTGCTTGACTGGAGAGAGCGCTGGTGGCTCTTTGGTTTTCTGCTGATAAGTAGCTAAAGAAACCTTCGCTAACAATTTCTTCTTTATCCCCAGCCAATGCAACAAGTAAATTACTAGAATGTCATTTGTTTCATTAGAAGAACCACTTGGGACTTGAGTGTGAAGGTCCTTACGGGTCACCCGGCTTTGATGGCAACACCTCCAGCATTCACCTTAGATCCACCTTGTCCTCAGGACAACGGCAGAGGATACAGTCAAGCCTGAAGTGACCAAGGGACACGTTTCAAAGGTGTCTCCCTGGACGTCGTATCCAAAATGCCAGCAAATGTTTCAAAGGTGAAGTGGGAATTGGAAGAAGAAGAGGCTCAAGCAAAGGAACATGAAGTTATTGGCGGTGAAGCTGAAGGAGAAGAGCAAAGAGCCCCCAGCAGCGATTTGTGCTGCGACCTCCAGCCGCGCGTGGGAGATCCAGCCCTGCGCTGAGCTGGAGAGGAGCCGCGGGAGAACACACGGAACCAACGGCCAGCAACAGAACACAGGGAAACGGAGAGAAGCAGATTAAAGAGGAGAAGAGAGGAAAGAGAAGGAAACAATAAAGAAAAAAGGAAAGGGGAAGAAAGGAAAAAGAAGAAAAAAGGAAAGAGGAAAAAGAAAAGAGAAAAAAGAAAAAGGAAAAAAGAAAAAAAAGAAAAAAGAAAAAAGAAAAAAGAAAAAAGAAAAAAGAAAAAAGAAAAAAGAAAAAAGAAAAAAGAAAAAAGAAAAGAAAAGAGAAAAAAGGAAAAAGAAAAAAGAAAAAAGAAAAAAGAAAAAGGAAAAAGAAAAAAGGAAAAATAAAAAGGAAAAAGAAAAGGGAAAGGAAAAAGAAAAAGAAAAAAGGAAAAAAGGAAAAAGAAAAAGGAAAAAGAAAAAGGAAAAGGAAAAAGGAAAAGGAAAAAGGAAAAGGAAAAGGAAAAAGGAAGAGGAAAAAGGAAGAGGAAAAAGGCAAAAGGAAAAGAAAAAGGAAAAAGAAAAGGAAAAAGGGAAAAGAAAAGGAAAAGGAAAAGGAAAAGGAAAAGGAAAAGGAAAAGGAAAAGGAAAAGGAAAAGGAAAAGGAAAAGGAAAAGGAAAAGGAAAAGGAAAAAGGAAAAAGGAAAAGAAAAGGAAAAGGAAAAAGGAAGAGGAAGAAGGAAAAAGGAAAAGGAAAAAGAAAGGGAGAAAATAAAAGGAGAAAAGAGAAAAAATGAGAGAGGAAAAAAGATGAAAGAAAAAAAAGAAAAAAGGAAAAAGGAAAAAATAAAAAAAAAGAAAAAAAAGGGGGAGAAAAAAAAGCCCACAAGCAGCTCCCACTAGATGCAAGGTCCTGGGAGGCTCAGGTTTGCCCCCTCGGCTCTCCAGCCGATGCGGATCAGCTGGGCTTGGAACGGGGGTTGAAACGCAACCCCAGTGACGCCGCGAAATGTCAGAGAATCACATTCCCGTGAACGCTCGTTAACGCTCATCACCTTCCCCCAGCTAACGAACCGCGAGCCAGGCCCGGCAGCCGGGGACAGCGCTCACCCGGCTTCGATAATTAAGATTTCCTGGGACTACGTACTCTAATTTGGGAACGAACCTGCTTGAAAATGAAGCCAGGTGTCATTGTTGAAGGGAACGACGCCTCGTACGCACAGAGCACAAAGGTCTGTCGTCAAAGCGGACAACTAAAGACTGCCGCCCAAAAATGGGCTTGTTAATGCATTAATCAGGTGACACATTAAAGCGGTTTATTTTACTAGTGCTCACAAACCACTCCACGCCCATCAACATGCATAAATAGTGCTGCACACACGCTGCAAACAATCCTGCGTCCTACAAGCGACGCTTCTAATGAGGGGAATTCATCCTGATGGGTTTAGGTGTGTTCTAGTCTACGTTAGCGGCTCGACCAGCCTGAGCTTGGCTGTGTGGAGTGAGGAAAGCCGAGCCCAGCCGGGTTATGACATCTCACGCTCGGTTCTGCACCCACAAAGCCCGGCTTACGGGACCTGAGCGGGAGCAGAAGGCGCCAGAGCAGCACACAGCGGTTAGAGGAGCGGAGCGAGCCCAGAACCACTCACGGGCAGGTACGGGCGCCAACAGCTCCAGCTAGGAGCCGGCGGTTGGACATCTACTCAACTTCTTGCCAGTTCTGTTAATGCAGAAAAACCAAACTCTCAACACCGAGAAAGTATTTCAACCAGAAAGGAAAAAAACGGGGAAATTCAAAAGCTGGTAGTTCCTTCGGACCATGATGAGGTTCTTAGGGACACAGTGACCTCACGTAGAACTCATCGCGGTCTACAGCTTCCTCACAAGGGCAGGCGCTGAGCTCTTCTCTTTAGTGACCAGTGACAGAGCCCAGGGAACGGCAGCAGATGTGCCAGGGAGGGTCAGTGGGACATGAGGAAAAGGTTCTTCACCCAGAGGTGCTGGACGCTGAACAGGCTCCCAGGGAGGTGTCACGGCCCCAACCTGACAGTGTTCAACAAGAGACTGGACAACGTCCTCAGACACACGGGGTGACCTGTGGGGTGTCCTGTGCAGGGACAGGAGTTGGACTCCATGATCTTTGAGGGTCCCTTCCAACTCTGGACATTCTGTGATTCTATGGTGGACGTGACAGTGTTGGGTTAATGGTTGGACTCAATGACCTTAAAGGTCTTTTCCAACCAAAATGACTCGATGACACCCAGCCTCCCAGAGGGATCCTACCCTGATGGTCTTTATGTTCTGCAACACCCACGCTGTGAACACAACACCCCGAGAAGGATATTGCACGCACATGGGACATGCACATCCTAATCACATATTGTGTGTACCCGGGACATGCACATCTTTATCACTTATTGTACGTACACAGGATACACACATCCTTATCACATATTGCACGTACACAGGACACGCACATCTTTATCACATATTGCGTGTACCCAGGACACACACATCTTTATCACTTATTGTGCCTACATGGGACACGCACATCTTTATCATATATTGCACATAGACGGGACACGCACGTCTTTATCACATATTGCGTGTACAGAGGACACACACATCTTTATCACACATTGCGCGTACATGGGACACGCACATCCTTATTGCAGCCACACAGTCCACAGGAAGACTGCTACTGCCACAGCTCGTGGTCCGCTCCATGATCCACGAGCCACGATCAAAAGCACCCAAAAGAACATGGTTGGCCAGGTACTCTGACCAGATTGACTGAAAGAGCTTAACCACAAACTACAGAAGATCGCCGCATTTCCAAATTGTGTTCCGCTGAGGAATCCCGCTGGCTGATACAGTATCTCAACCTGTTGCTTCGGCAAAATTCCGCTCAAATCAGAGTCTCTAAATCAAGCAGGAAGCGTGTTTGCCATGACCGAGGTGAGAACCAGCCCCAGCCACCTCTAACGGCTTTGAGCTTCTCCAGCCCGAGAGGCATTCGGAAAGGTGACCAACACGGCGCTGCCGGAGCAGCCGCGAACAACGCACCTGATTGCGAAGCGCCTGCTGCGATGGCCGGTCCCGATGGAGGTGGCTGTCCCTCGTTATCGCGGACGTCCCCGAGTCCACGTGAACGGATCCCACCGGAGTCGGCTGGAAAACAAGGCGCTCGTTAGCACAAAGGTGCCTCTCGCTCTCCAGTCACGCGCGTGTGCAAACCGGACTTGTCAGGGCTGGATCCCACCAGGGAGAAGCAGGGAAAACGTCAAAACGTTGCCCAAAAGTACTGAAAATAACCAGGGGAAATTAGAGCCAGGGCTATAAAATCCCTGTGATTTGATGCCGGACATCAGCACCAAAGGCCTTGCATAAAAATTAATTTAAAAGATATAGTTGGGTATCTGTAATGGTGTCAGATCACACCTAATGTGTCTCACGTGGGATTATTACAAGTGAAAATATACAGACTTGTTTTCCTCATCTCATTGTCTCACCGCTTTTAAAAACACAGGAACAGGAGGTGTTAAAATTAAAGCTTCATCTGCTCTATTCTCCCCCAAGTCATAATCCCAGCTCACACCACCACAATCTCCATAGCAACCGCTGCAGTTGTCAGCAATCGCACGCTTGTCTTACGAGGGGCTTTTTATCAATTGCCTTCGTAATTAAAGAAAAACGAGGAGAAAAATCACGATTCACAAAGAGAATGATTTCTTACGAACTGTTCTGGGTGCAGTAAACATTGGTGACGCTAAATATAGTTGGGATGGTAAATCACCACCAACATAGCACTGAAGGCATCTGATCCAGCACCAGAGGCGGTTAATTTACAGATGCTGGTGTGCGGTGAGCGGCTGTTGGCAATGAGGCGATGGGCAGAACGACACCGAACGCAAGCGACAAGGCAGCCAGCGGAAGAGCTTTAGACTCTCCCACCACGTTTCCCCATGACGCATATGTTGGCCAAGGTCTTCTCGACTACAAATGGCTTTTGACAATTGAAGTGATGCAACGAGATCACAGTTATGGTCCACCTGGTGTCACGAACTACTCAACGGAGCTTGGTTACTCCCACGTTTCCTTGCTATGTGCTATGAAGAGCTGGTCCAGCCTCTGGAATAGGGTAAGGCTCAATATCTGAGCTTAGAACTGGTTGTTTGCTCACTGAACATCCATCAGAGCCCTGTCTAGACCTCCCATATGTCTCAGTGAGAACTTGACCGTTACAGAGGTCTTTCACCATTCAGTGCTGAGCTACCGCTGTTCTTCTGCTTTAGGATGGATGTCTTTAGATAGTGGTCTCAAATCCTGCGCTAGCCTAGAGGAAATTAAGTCTAGTCGTGTTCACTGCAACAGGTGGGAAAATCAGGTTTGAACGCCCCACCAGGGCAAGGCCAAATTGGTGGGAAGGGACCTTCTGCCCCTTAGGGAAACTGCAAATAAACCCTGAACGCAGTGTCGGGATATTTCAGTATGTTAGGTGGAGAACACAAGTGAAAAATTTGATCCTAAGCTCACTGGCATTTAATTGGAATTATTAGACATTTTCAGGTGGTGAGGAAGCAGCAGCGGGAAGGCAAGGCGCTGCATTTTGTGGGGACAACTTACAATCGGCCTGCCGACCCAGTCGTAGGCGTAGTCGAAGGTGTAGCCTTTCTTTTCAAACAGCTCTGTGAAGATGGTTCGTAAATAATCGTAGTCTGGTCTCTCAAAGAAGTCTAATCGCCGCACGTACCGCAGGTACGTGGCCATCTCCTCTGCCGGGAAAAGAGCAGCAGCGTCAGTTCCGCTCACACACGAGCTCCAGCACTCACAAACCACCCGAGCGACACGCGCACACTGGGAACACGCTCCTCAAACTCACCAGAGCACCTCTGAGATTTTTTAGAAAGTCAAGCCTACGATCATAATTTTTTCTACTCAAGCTGTTTTATTTCAGCAACATGACGTTTAGGGACGTGGTTTAGCGGTGGACTTGGTAGTGTTAGGTTAATGTTTGGGCTCGATGATATTAATAGTAATTCCCAAGCTCAATGATTCTATGAATGGATTAACTCCCATATGGGAATGCGCCACACGACACGACGGCTCCTACAGGAACGGGGCTGGTTGTGGGGACCTGGGTGCTCTCCCTGCTGTCAGCATTTCAAAAAACACCACAAACCCCACTCTGTGAAGGCCACTGGTACCCAGCGAGGGCTTTAATTGTGTACTGTGCTCTCCCAGCTCCAAGGTGGACTTTTGTCTAGCTGGAGAAAAGGTGCTGGGCTTGGCCAGAAGCACATCTTTAGTAACACTCCCGTTAAAACTGCTCTCAGAAGGTGGAATTCAAGGCCAGACACATCACTCCATCTTCTAAGCTGTAAAACCTTCAACCTGGACAAGAGTTAACTCAGTAGACCCAACACCATCACTTGGGAGAGGGAAGATAATGACACCCTCTTTTGGAAGGAAGCAAAGTGGAAACACTTGTGCCGTGTCCAGCCTCCTTGATGGGAAGAGTTATTCTAATTTGAAGCCACAGCCATGAGCCCTCAGGCCTCGGTAATTTAGAGCGGCAGCTCCTGTTGTCTGCCAGCTTGAGGAACAACGTCACGGATACACAGAGGAGCTCAGAACCGTCATATTTAACACAGTGTGTCCACCTCCAACTGCAGGCAAACAGTGCCATGAGGGCTTTACCTGGAAAGTTCTCACAGAGAACCTCAACCGGAGTGTTTCTCTTTGTGTCCCCAATCTTCTGATACCTCTCTTTTAAGGTGTCAGCCTGTAGCGCACAAAGACAAAACAGTTGTGGAGAAAGAGTTCAACCATGTGATAAACGACATGCTGTGTGGGAAGAAAAACAAAGAATTTAAGGCTGATTCTGGGTGGTATCAGAGGATGTTACTTGTAATAAACTGCAGCCTAGACTACACTAGCAGGAATACTATCTGTTGTAATTCTTGCTATACGTTTTACGTGCTGTTGGCACCAAATATCCAAGGACACGTTCAATACATCTTCAGGATTGAAAGGAAGGATACTTGTTCGTGTCTTACGAGGCCAATTTCCTACCAGCCCAGTCCTGAGGACTCTATGGGGAAGATTTCACGGGACGAGAAAATAAACTGCACATACTAGGACCGCACATCAGTCCCAGGCTTAGAGCCACTGGCAACCTCATCACTTCCATGAACTGTAAAAGGAGAAAGATCACAACGGCACTTTGGGCACGCTGGGTTTTTATGTGTATAAAACCCCAAATAACACGTTTACATCAGTCACATTTCTCTTAAATCCCATGGTACTGCTACACTACCTCTTCTCTCACCCCCAAAGTGACGACCACTGATTAAACAGCTGGTCATCATGAAAAATGAAACAATTATCAGTTAGATTTCCCATCTCGATCCCTCTTGAAGCAGAGAACTCTGCTCCACTTGGCACCCTGAGAACGGGTTTTATTGCCTTTGTTTCAAATCCGCCCGTTAGACCTGTCCGCAGCATCATTAGCATCATAAGACGTTCTCTCCAGACTTTAGCACTGACAATATAGGCCAAAAGTGTAAGCTGAACACAGAAGTCTGAAGATGCCATATTCTAGAACAATCTAAAGAGTCTATATTTGGTTTTGGAGCTAAAAAAAATGCAGGAGTTCAACAGCAGTGAACTAATTCTTCTCAAGTTCAGCAATGAACTGAGGAAATTTTGTAGAACCTTGTCTAAACCTGGAATTAATTTAGAACAACTTACAGGATAAATTTAAAGCAGACAAGTTCAACTAAGCTAGAAATAAAATATGCAACCAAATAACACACACTTGCAAAGGTGTGAACTGAAAGTAGGAGAGATTCAATCACTTTAATGCTCGAAAAACCCCTTCTTTGATTTTATGAGTGGTTGCCAATGTTCCTGGCGCACGTCTGATAAGGCTAAGCTGAGACTAAGTCTGTATAGATGGTGACAAAGCAGCTTAACAAGGTCTAGCACACAAGACGCCGCCTCTGACCACAGCTCTGCTGAGAGCCTGCGAGCCCAAGAGCTGGTTTATTTTCTCCCACAGCACTAAGCGGAGCCTTTGCTGGGTCTTCTCCCCTGACTTGGGCCAATTCAGCAGAGCTAATTGTAATTGAAGTGCCAGGTGATGTACTTCTTAAAATATATGTATCTTAACATCTTTCCTGTGGGTTAAGCTAACGCCTTATCATTCGACTTCAAGGACACAAAGGAGAGGATGGTGTTTCTGGCTGGGTTTTGCGAATGTTTCCCTCATTGTTTTTGGGCAGAGAGCAAAGTTTCAAAGGGCAAAAGCTGAAGTTCAAACCTACCTTCAGTCCTTGCCAGGGCAGGCTGCCTCGGAGGAAATACATGAACATGTGGCCAAGGGCTTCCAAGTCGTCTCGACGACTTTGCTCTGAAATAGAAGACAAATGGATGCTGCAGCTGCAGGAACGGATTCCATCAGCAGCCGCACTACTGGTGAGATAAGTTATCACGGGGAGGTTCACTTGCTGTCTGTAGCTCAGACACTGTGGAAAAAGCTATTAGAAAAACATGTAAAATACATAAAGATCTGCTAGAAGGCAGGAGACTGCTCTGAATTACAGAGGAACCGGCAGGAATGACCATGTTGCATGGTGCCAACCCCTTCCCAATCACTTCTGCAGCTCATCACATCGGAGCCGAGCAAAAATAGCTCCTTCAGGCTTCTCCTTGCTGCTTTTGCCATGCAGATGTTATAACTGGGAGGGGAAAATGGCCTTGAGCCAAAGGAAAAAGCATCCTTAAAATAACCCACCAAAATGCATCAAAAACCCAAGGGAGGATGCCAGAGGCTGCGGGTTACTCTGATATAGCTCTAAAACGGGGCAAAAAAGAGGATGTCCTGGGTAATTAAGTGCAACGATGCAGCTGAACTTCTTGGGAAGATGGTTGAGTGTGTTCATCTCACATACAAATTGCAACCAGGCTCCTTCCCTTTGATCCTGAAACGTGAAGGGACTGACTCCACCTGGGCTGCAAAACATCAGCCCCACGACACCCCCGGCAGAATATTCCGTTGTCTTACCGCTCTTATAAGTTAACATAAATAAACATGGAATAAGGTTTTTTTGCCTTTCAGCCATATAAATGCCATCTCTCGGTATGAAGAAAGGCAGCGAGGAGATGAAAGCCAGGTTTAAAAGTAATTAAATCATTAATTTTCTCCAACCAATCATTAGGTCAGGGAACATCCAGCTCTAACAACTGCAACTGGAAGGTACCGGTCCAGAGCTGAGCTATAAAAATCAATTTGGTCACCATTAAGTACGGCGATTACTACCTGCCTACTTGCATTCTATCAGTGCGGGCTTGCTACCGGTTATTTAGTTCCTAATAAAAACTATAATTATGAGGCTTCCAACATTTCAGCTGTCTCAGTTCCTCAAAACGGGGGGTGGAAAAGTTTCAAAAGCCCGTACAGAATTTGTTTAAAGCCTATAGAGATTTAAAAAATAGCCTGTAGACAGCATCACGACACCGAGCAGCTCACGATATCTGGAAGGGAATCAAAGAGCCGCGAGCCAAGCGGCTGTGGGGCCACACCGACCTTTGCCGAGGTGGGTGTTGATGGACATGTATCTCGCCGTTCCCGTTAGGCTCTTGTGTTCCCGGTAAGGAATGTGTTTTTTGGTCTCGGGGTCGATGTACTCCTTGGCCAAGCCAAAGTCTATGATGTGAATGACGTGCTCTTTCTTATTGCCTTGCCGGCCGATAAGGAAGTTTTCCGGCTTGACGTCTCGGTAGATGAGGTTCTTGGAATGCACGTACTCCATCCGAGAGATCTGCAAAACGACCGGGGGAGAATTATGCGGATTATTTGCAGGTAACGCACCCCCCCGGCTAACGAGGCACGCAGTTCGTTAGCCCATCGCCCGCCCTCTGCTCGGTGCCGTCCCAGATTTCGTCCACTCTAAAAGAAACGCAACAATGGACGGAGCCAACCGAGGCAGATGTTACGATGGGAGCTGGAAGAGGAATTTGTCTGTGCTCCCCGACTTTATCCTGATTGAAAACCGCAAAGGCTGTTTCTGACCCGTTCCCAGTTCTTGGAAGGATTCCATGGGGAACAGCATTGATTTTAAACACAATAAACCGGTTACCAAGAGCTCTTCCCTCGCCACGCGGTGTCTTCCCACCTCCCGCCCTCGACCCATATGTTGTATTAGACGCGCCAGATTCTTCACGGAGGGGGATTTTTGGGCCTTACGATCCTTAGTGCTGACTAAAAATAATAATTAATCTCATCAGTTAGGAATATTTTTCAGCTTCTGCCTAACTTTGCTTTGCCGGTACAACTGAGAAGGGAAGGGAAAAGGGTAGGAACCCCATTTTCAAGGTGGAACTAAATCTATTGCAGATGAAGTTCGAATGGCTCAGCAAGCAGTTCTCCTTCGGGTTCCTAACTTCTTAGACAATCCCCATTGGAAATAATTCACTATTTCATTTCATTTATTACCTTTTCATTTCTTTTTTTAGGTTTTAAATAAACACATGTGTAGCCCAGCTTGGTCCACGGCTGTCGCGTGGTGGCTTCGTTAGGTAAGATGCTTCTTTGGCAAGGCCACGTACCTGTTTATCGACACAAAACCACCACAAACTCCAAATTTGGCACTAACGGGCGCCAATCCACACGCCCTGAAGTCCATAGTCCCTGGCAGCTCTTTTGTTTCTCATTCCGAATGCAGACATGTCCCTGGCTGGCAAACCCAGATCTCTTCTTCTCTTTCCAGACCTTGGATCGACACCTGGTTGGAAGCTCCACACACCCATGATCACTCTGTCCCATCCATTATAACGATATAAAACTCACAGTCCAAAACCGCAATTACTTTTGCACCAACCTCATACTTTTAAAAATCCTGAGGGTTGTTATTACTGATGTGGCAGGTCAAGAGAATTTGTTATAAAACCCCATTCGATGAACCACATCCATCTGACTACATCACCTTCCAATCCTCTGTTATTGTTTTGATGTAACATCTGGATTCAGAGTATATGTGACTGTAGCTCAACACAAGAGAGCAAATAGAAATGATTGCTGTTTGTATATGTAACTCAAGCAATTTGGAAATGACTGTGCAGCTGTGTGTCTACATAGGAGACAGTGTGCACATAGTACCAATAAAAAGGATGCTCATCCTATTTGGGATCTTTTGTGTCCCCACGTCCTGCAGAACTCACCTCTCCTAGGACAGCTGGTTCTGATCAAGTGCGAGTGATTCGACTGATCGTACGAACAGCATCGGGTTTATTCCAACAGCACAGTGAGTGTGTAATGCAGCTATTTTACACCTACGACGCCAGTTCAATGACTCAGAATTGGTGGGTCAGCACAAAATGACACATACAGCACGGCCCGCTCTCGAGCCCCCTCGGGCAACAGGCCAGAGGCTTCAAGAGGTGGCGACCAAGTCATCCAGGCCAGAAGTTGTCCTGCAAGCTACGCTTAAAACTACAACTTCACATGCTATTGAAACACCCCCACACTGCCAAAAAAACCCAGTTCTTGAAACGTTTTTAGCATTTCTTAATGCCTATTTACATCGCCGATTCTTTACTCATTTTATATATCTTTACAAGCTGAAGAATATACGTCAGCCTTTTCCATCAGGTGTATGAAAAAGAGGAAGCATCATTTATTAGTTTACCAAAATGTTTTCAACACAAGAATGTAATTGTGCAGTTCATCAGAGCGCGGCGTGTCCCTGTCCACGGCACATCTTTCTACACTATTCACCCGATTAAGAGAAGAAATAGCAGCAACTATCGGTTGTCCTAAAGAAACTTCCAACTCTGAACAGTTCTTAACTCTAGAGCCTAACAAGGAAGCCTAAGGAGCCTCCCAGAGCTTGATTAATACCTTATTTTCAAGGAAAACCTGCTGCATCTGAGCCACTTGGAAAGCAGCTCCAGGCAGGAGGGGGCAGCACTCCTTAAAGAATAAAAAACCCGCCGCTCAGGGAGGGCGGGAGACGGGGAAAAATCAGGTGAAATCAGTCTTAACAAATAGGACTTGCTCCTGAAAGACAGTAATAGCGCGTGTTGCCGCTCCCCTCCCCTCTGGTGGTGATTTATTTCAAGGCGATTTATTTCAAGGTGATTTATTTCAAGGAGATGAGTTTCCCGGGTTGTTGCGGATGGATGGCGGGCGATGGAGCGGAGCAGACGCTCTTCACGCTCTGAGTCACCTCCGGGACGTGGCGGCGGGTTGGGAGACAAAAAGGTGCGGGGGGGGGACAATTCAAATGAAGACGTGACCCCTAAAGCTGGAACAAAGCGCCTCATCGCCTCTCTATATGTAACGAGCTTTCAAACGGAGCTCAAATGGCTCATTTGTTGCTGCTACCGGAGAAGCTCAGTTGTTGAAATGGGCAACAGGAATTACACAACCTGAAAAAAAAGGTTTTTTTTTTGTTCCTTAAAACCTGATGGCAAAGCAGATATGGCCAGGACAACAATCTGACAGATGTCAGATGACCTGACACACTCAGCAGCACCTGAAAATACTCGTTTACCTGCTTTTTTGCTGCCACCACAAACGCAGAAGCTGTTGGGTCTTTCATGTTCTTTTTCTCTTTACCTCCATCTGCCTGGATGCTTTTGAGGTCACAAGATGATGCTGGTGAAGACCCTTCAAGCACAGAGCTCAATCACAAGCCCAGGGCTGGGCAAAAGGGACACGATGGGACAGTCCTGATGCCCCCAGCAGTCTCACAGGAACACACTTACATCTTTACAACCCAAAGGTCATACGAGCTGTATCCAAGGCTTTGCCATCTGATGCCACTTGATTCAATCAAAACCAACACTATAAATTGGTTTTCCACTGATGAAGGAACACTCGAAGCCAACAAGACTGGACCCTGAGCTGTAGCAGCACAACTTCATGCATGCGCTACCAGGCAGGTGCTGTTCCAGCTTCGGCATCTGCGACCTCAATGTTTCATTTGAGATTTTGCCGCGGCAAACGTCAGTTTATTTAGAAAACATTGTGTTCCCCGCTCCCCCACCATCTTCTCTTTCCTTCAATGCTTCTTTCCACAGATCTGTTAATGTGAACATACCGAATGTGAATATCCAGTCCCACCTCTGCTGTGCCACTTGGGCACCTGCACACCATGGGCTGGAAGCCAGAAAGTCAAACTCCAATGAGAACTGGTTGGCCCTATCATGGAATTCCACCCATTGCATTCAGGACATTCGGGTTTCACGTTGTCCGCTCTTCATGCAAACACAAATCCAAGCTACTGCTTTCAGCTTGAGTTCCTTTAGAGGCTTCATGATGTTGCCTGTAGATTTATTCCTTTCCAATTTTGACCAAATTTGAGCAAGGTGGAGAGCTGGAATGCTCGGGGAGGTTGCGCGAGCAGCCCGACAGCATCAAACCAGTAAAACTGGTAGGAGTGTGGGAGGGTGCTGTGCTCCTGTGTCCCGGGTGAGAAACGAGGTGTTGTGGGGGTGTCCGAAGAGAGGGAGGAGCTGGGGCAGGTATCGGGGCAGGGGTGTGTAGGGGACATGGGACACAAGGCTGTAGGAATCCGGCTTTGCTGGTTCTGCTGCGCAAGGAACAAGTTTTCTCATAAGCATAATCTACCTTCCCTTCAAGAGTTTTTCTCGAACCTGAGAAACGTCCTTTTATAAGAAAGTTGGAGAGAGAGTTTTTACTAAAATCTATAGGTACAGGATGAGGGCCAAAGGTTATAAAATGAAAGAGGCCAGGTTTAGATAGGACATGACGAGGGTGGTGAGACATTGGAACAGGCTGCCCAGAGAAGTTGCCCCATGACCGGGAGTGTTCAAGGTTGGGTTGGACAGGGCTTTGAGCAACCTGGTCTAGTGAAGATGTCCTGGACATGTTGGGCTAGACGGTTCTTGAAGGTCCATTCCAACCCAAACCCTTCTGTGAGTCTATGATGGAAGGAGCTTCTCCAACCAAGAGCTGCTCCTGAACCTCACGTTAAACCAAGCCCATCCTCCATCTAGGCCTGGTATAAGCACCGTTTGTCACTCACCAGCTGGATGGCAATCATCAGCACCGTCTTCAGAGTGAACGTCCTGTCACACAGGTCGAACAGATCCTCCAGGCTCGGCCCAAGCAGCTCTAGTACCATGGCGTTGTACTTTCCACATGGCCCGAAGTAATACACCTGGGGAAGCCCTTCCGCTGCGAAAACAGGGAAAGAATTGAAATCAGTCAATACCCGGTGTGTGTATCAAGCTTGCGCTGGGCAAAGCCTTTATTTTTTACCCCTTGAGCGTCTTTTCTGTTTGATCTTGCCCAGCAAATAATTTTCAGCGATGAACCCAAGGCCAAATCAGCTCAAGCTTTGCTCACCCTTCAGTAGAGAAATGGATTTCAAAGCAATAACATTGAGCTCTGGCAGTGGAAACACCTGGATCTCGTGGAAGAAGACACGGAATTCCCTACGTCGCACTGAACACCAGGCAGAGCACAAACCCACCCGTGGGCTGGCACGGTCAGGAAGAAAATGAGAAATGTGCAAAAAAGAGCCATTTTTTCAACCAAGATAATACATACCCATCGCTTTTTACATCAATTTTACTCATGGCTTGGACAAGTGCACTCTCTGCTGGGTTAAGAACTGGCTGGAGGGCCGGGCCCAGAGAGTGCTGGTGAACAGGGCCGCATCCAGCTGGCGGCCAGTCACTAGTGGTGTCCCCCAGGGGTCAGGGTTGGGTCCAGACCTGTTTAACATCTTTATTGATGATTTAGATGAGGGGATTGAGACCATCAGCAGCAAATTTACTGATGACACCAAGTTGGGAGGGAGTGTGGAGCTGCTGGAAGGCAGGAGGGCTCTGCAGAGGGATCTGGATAGACTGGAAAAATGGGCCGATCCCAATGGGATGAAGTTCAACAAGGCCAAGTGCCGGATCCTGCCCTTTGGCCACAACAACCCCCTGCAGCGCTCCAGGCTGGCACAGAGTGGCTGGAGAGCAGCCAGGCAGAAAGGGACCTGGGGGACTCATGGACAGGAAGCTCAACATGAGCCAACAGTGTGCCCAGGTGGCCAAGAAGGCCAATGGTGTCCTGTCCTGTATCCAAACCAGCGTGGGCAGCAGGACAAGGGCAGTGACCCTTCCCCTGTGCTCTGCATTGGGGAGGCCACACCTGGAGTATTGTGTTCAGTTCTGGCCCCTCAGCTCAGGAAAGAGATTGAAGTGCTGGAGCGGGTCCAGAGAAGAGCAACAAGACTGGGGAAGGGACTGGAACACAAGCCCTATGGGGAGAGGCTGAGGGAGCTGGGCTTGTTTAGTCTGGAGAAGAGGAGGCTCAGAGCTGAGCTCAGCACTCTCTAGAACTACCTGAAGGGCAGTTCTAGCCAGGTGGGGATTGGGCTCTTCTCCCAGGCATCAGCAACAGGACAAGGGGCCATGGGCTTCAACTCTGCCAGGGGAAATTGAGGCTGGAGATGAGAAAGCAATTCTGTGCAGAGAGAGTGGTCAGGATTGGAATGGCTGCCCAGGGAGGTGCTGGACTCACCGGCCCTGGAGGGTTTTAAACTGAGATTGGACACGGCACTTAGTGCCATGATCTAGTCAATGGACTGGAGTTGGACCAAGGGTTGGACCGGATGATCTCTGAGGGCTTTTCCAACCCAGTCCATTCTGTGATTCTGTGATTATACCCATGAGCAAAGGGAAAAAAGAACGTCTTCCTTTAAGAGAGGGCAAAGGTCGCACATCACTCCTCGAACCACCTTTGAGTCAAAAATCAGACCAGCCCATGCGGGGAAGAATTAAGCGCAGGACTACCTGCAAGTTTTTCTAATCGGCATCTACCACAGGCGCTTGGTGTCCCAGCATTGGTACCAACCTGTGTAACACCTCCTTCAAATAAATATATCTCCAGTTTAGAGCGCATAAGCAGTTCCACAACACAATGGAAGGGGGTTTGTTTTGAAATCCGGGTTTTTGTCCTATGTCAAAACAACATCTTGGCTTGAATAGAGGAAGATAAGATGTCCTGCCATTCAGTGTAAAGGTTCTGTATTATATATACACAGAGGTCCATAAATTATATAGCACGGGACCTTAAAGGACAGCGATTACATATTTTACAACATGTTTAAAGTCAATGCGTACGCACACCTATATTTACATAAGACGTCAATATTAAAGGTAACAAAAATCCCTCGCTAATCATCAGATGCCAGGATTATGGTTGGACTTGATGATGTTAAGGGTCTCTTCCAACCCAAATGATTAATTCAGTGATTAAATTGCTTGTGCAAGTGCAGGGTTTGGTACCTGCTCGGTCACGGCGGTAAAATAGAGCAACACTAAGGCTGGAGAGCGTCAGCAACGCAACGACCTTCCGTCCTCCTAACGGGATTAGGAAAGCCTCGTTAATCCGCTGACAGCGCTCATCAACTTGCCAACAATACAATAAATGCAACGCTGAGATGACTAAAGCTTAAATATTACAGAACTTACGCTCTCGTATGTCACTCAAAAATGGCAAAACACAGCTTGACAAAGATTACCAGAGGATGGGTTTAATCTCGTTACTGGGGAGTCGTATTAGGTATCAGTCACCAGGACGTGTCAAGGAGAGATTACAGAGTATTGCAGGAATAACCGGAGTTTTGTGTCCCATGTAAAACATTGACCCAACCTCATCTCGGGAGCTCCCGCTCCCACCAGAGCTTCGCGCCTTAGGGAGCATCAACAGCACTCAAGTCTTCCAAGAAAAGAGGATGGTTTGACGTAGAAGCGATTCAGAAAGCTGAGTGATGATGGGATGTCACCAGGCAGCTCTAAAACATTTTCAGATATCCCCGAACCAACACGAATCATCATTTAATGCCGCCAGGTTAGTGTTGAAGGCTTGAACAACCACAACAGGTCTTGAATTAACTCGTGGTTGAGCGCTGAGTAAAGTCTTAACCTACATCACCTCTAACACCAAGATCATCGTATTTTAGAGAAGAATTAGTAAAGAATAATTGAAAACAGTAGCAGAATACTCTATGACAAGTTTAAAACTATTATAAATTCAAGATATATATACAGTGTTTAAAAGAGATGAGGTTCTTAGGGACATGGTTATGAGGTGGACTTGGCAATGTTGGGTTAGTGGTTGAATTCAATGATCTTAAAGGTCTTTTCCAACCAAAATGATTCTGTGATTCTATAATTCCTACAGCAGGACAACAGCCTTGAAAAGTGCAAATGAGGAAGGAAACCACCCGGATTAGGAGTGTGCTAATTAAAGAACACGGGAGGATAAAATTGCAGAAAGGCTCTTAAAGAAGGTGAAGAATCCCACTCCCAGCGCAAGGGGAAAGGAGTAATTTACAGCATCGCAATTAAAATAGAATTCCTACTAGATGTAAGAACCAGCTTCCAAGCCCAGGGAGGCTCTGCTGTAGGTGGGGGCTCCTGCAAGGTGATGTTGGAATGAAGAACATTAAAAAAAACATCCTAAATGCCAGCCTACAGGAGACGTTATTAGTTTCTGGCATATTTTTGAGCGTTCGGTTTTCCTCGGAGGGTTTTCAGCAGTGACGCTGCCAGCTGTGCAGTCTAGAGCTTATACCTCTTCGCTTCACGAGGAGAAAAACGCTGTAAAATAGATGGAATCGCTCGTACATCCCAGACCCAATGGGACATCATTGGGGCTGCTCAGCTCCGCACCCGTCACTGAAATCTAGTTATGCGGGAAACAGGATAACGCGCCCTTGGCTTGCTTGAACGTGAATCAATATTTAGCATCTTTTTAAGAAGCTGGGAAGAGAAGTTCTGAGTTTGATGTCAATATTAGAGAATCACAGAATCCCAGAGTGTCAGGGGTTGGAAGGGCCCTGGAAAGCTCATCCAGTGCAATCCCGCCATGGAGCAGGAACACCCAGATGAGGTTACACAGGAAGGTGTCCAGGCGGGTTGGAATGTCTGCACAGAAGGAGACTCCACAACCCCCCTGGGCAGCCTGGGCCAGGCTCTGACACCCTCACCCCCAACAAGTTGCTTCTCAGATTTCAGTGGAACCTCCTGTGTTCCAGTTTGCACCCATTGCCCCTTGTCCTGTCACTGGTTGTCACCAGAAGAGCCTGGCTCCATCCTCCTGACACTCCCCCTTTCCATCTTGATCCCCAGGAATGAGTCCCCCCTCAGTGTCCTCTTGTCCAGCTCCAGAGCCCCAGCTCCCTCAGCCTTTCCTCACACGGGAGATGCTCCACTCCCTGCAGCATCTTGGTGGCTGCGCTGGACTCTCTGCAGCAGTTCCCTGTCCTGCTGGAACTGAGGGGCCACAACTGGACACAAGATTCCAGGTGTGGTCTCCCCAGGGCAGAGCAGAGGGGCAGGAGAACCTCTCTGACCTACTGACCACCCCCTTCTAACCCACCCCAGGTACCATTGGCTTCCTGGCCACAAGGGCCCAGTGCTGGCTCATGGTCACCCTGCTGTCCCCAGGACCCCCAGGTCCCTTTCCCCTACGCTGCTCTCTAATAGGTCATTCCCCAACTTACACTGGAACCTGGGGTTGTTCCTGCCCAGATTCAAGACTCTACACTTGCCCTTGTTTTATTTCATTAAATTTCTCCCTGCCCAGCTCTCCAGCCTGTCCAGGTCTCTGATGGCAGCACAGCTTCCAGTGTCACCCACTCCTCCCAGCTCGGTGTCATCAGCAAACTTGCTGACAGTCACTCTGTCCCCTCATTCCACTCTATTAAAGGGTATCTGATGTCTGCAGGATTTTTCAAACAGGATGATTTCAAACTTGAGACATGGGCATCTTTGGTCTTGTTTTAGGAACAGTAAACAGGGCCAGCCTAAGAAAACCTGCATAAAATTGTATTTAATCACAGCCCATCTGCAAAATTCAGGACCAAGCTTGGCCTCTGTTTCAGCAACAAGTGGTCCCACCAAGTCAATCGCCACGGTGAACTGCAAGAACTTCACCAATCTCACCAGTAGAGCTGTAAATACTCATGAAGGACATTGCCAAAAAGAGAGATTGAGGGAGGAAAAATGTTCTTTGGCCCGGGTAGAGGAACCTGAGGTTTTTCATGGTGAGCAATTGCGTGGGCAGGGGACTGAAACGGCCAAAGCAAACCGCGACGCGGTGAAACGACCTGTCCTGGATGAGCAGATCTGGATTCCAGGACGAAAAGCAGAGCAAACGTCTTGAGGATTCAACGGGTCAGCTCAACACTTGAAATACAAACCATGACGGGTTGAACGCAATTAATGTACAAAATAACATCTAAACAAGGAATTGCTCCATGGCACAAAAGAAACACATTAAGGGAAAAATATCCAGCCATAACAAGTGCAGGTTCTCCTTCTATTACCGCGAAGGCTGCTGCAAGCAGAAATAACCGGAATATGCTCAGCAACTTCAGTGATTTGGCTCGGCTGTACATCCAAGGCCTGGCAGGGGGATTGGACTGGATGATATTCCAAGGGCCCTTCCAATCCCTCACATCCTGTGATTCTGTGGCTGGAACAAGAGGCAAACGCAGACATCAAAGCTGAAAACTCAGGCCTTGCTTTCACCAGAGCAATCAGTCGGATCAACCCCAAAATAAGCTCGGTGTTTGAGCTTGAGCGCAAGAGTAACTAACGGCAGAAAGAGCTTCATTTGAGCTGGATTAACACCAGCGAAATACACTTTGCGGCGTATTTCCATCTCATGTTGTCTTGTCAGACACCCAGCAGACCCCGATGAGCCACATTAGTCCCGATGTACGAGTCCTGCAGACGCTCCAAGGCCATTTCAGGACGGGTTATGAAATGGTGACGGGCAGAGATGCCACGCAAAGGTTGTGCCCATGGGAACTCGGATTTGGTAGCAACCACCCCGCGTGGAAGGGACAGCAAGTACGTACCGATGCGCTGGGTACATCAGGTAGATAAACCTCGTGCCACAGCCCAAAATACACCTGAGAAGAGACGCGGCAGCGAGCGCAGGAAACAAAACACGGCACCTCCATCAGTGCAGTCGCAAAAGCCGAGTCCCCATCCATCCAGTCGCCAGGAGACAACCCCAACTTGTGAGAAGCGAACGATGCTATGGGAAATTGGTTTCGCCGCCCTTAGATGCGGTGTGGTTGAACAACAAGGAGCCGTCGGCTTCAATTTCAAGACTTACCAGAGAATCTCACAACCTCTCTTTGTGTAAGCTTCAAAGAGATGCTCCTGAGGAACCCCAAATTAAACACCCAAAGACAGAGCGATGGGGGAGCAACCCACCAACAACTGAACGTGCTCAGCACAAAAACACACTCTATGTGCACGGCAAGGACTGTTCATCATAGAAACGGGCGCGGAGACACGACGGCAGCGCCAGCGCGCAGGAAGCTCAGCGGGATTCTAAAGCGGCGCTGATGAATGGGACGCAGATTGTCGCAATATTCTCATTCAGAACGTTTCTTTCGGCAAATCACGGAATGCGGAATTGCACGATAAACAGCAGAAATAGCAACTGGGCGAGAGCTGAACATCTCCAGCTAAAATTAAACGTGTTCCAAACAAATTAAACAAATTGCTTTAGAGCAGTCAACCCATTTAAGCTGATTACACTAATGAGGATCTACCCCTCTCTTAGTTTTCAAATCAGAATAAAATCCCATCCGAGACAGCAGCTTTGCTCTCAACGGCGACTGGGCCGAGATCTCATCTTTTAACCTCTTCAAACACACCCTTAAAGCGGGTTTAAATCTACCCAAACACGTTGGTGAACAGGTTATGTCTGAGCTGGAATTACAGACGCTCCTTCTGACCTTCAGGTTCCTCAATAATCTGCTTCAAAAGTAGAAAGAGGGGAGAAAAGTCCATTGAATCATAGAATCATTTCAGTTGGAAGAGACCCTGAGGATCATCGAGTCCAACCATAACCCAACTCTGGCGCTAAACCATGGCCCTAAAATTAAGATTGGCTTGTTAACTGGAATAAAGTTACCTTAAATGTTTTTTTTTAAATATTTGATTGCACATGTTCCAGAGGTGTCTCATATCAAGCAAAATCTTTTCAGTATAGCCCTTCACCTTCATCCATCGCCAGAGGAGTTGGGCAACGACAGAGATTTGGGGTGATTTGAGTATTTTCTTGTGTTTTTTATCAGAAAACACGCAGCAGTTGGGGTGCAAAATGAGCAAAAAAAGAAACTTCTGACTCCAGCACCAACTCGCAGCTGCGCTGAGGTAGAAAAGGGGGTGACGGCACAGGGATCACCACGGTCTTGCCAATCGCTCCAAGACTCTACAAACCTTGAACTGGCAACGAATTAGAGAAACCACCTAAAAATTGGATATGCCGGTTTCAGTGCCCACAATTTAAAGTTTTCTCTCATCTTGAACGGGGTGAAGAGATTCTATGATTCTGTAAGAGCAACTGGACCTGTCCGGAACATCTGGCTGCGTCCCACCGTCACCTCCCGTGTCCCCGCCGGCTTTAGCTCCTCTGGGACATGCAGCGCTCAGCAAAGCTCGGCTTAGCAAGACCCTGTCCCAGCTACTCCTCTCCCCGGCCCAAAGCCCGGCAAACCTCAAACCCCGCCTGGCTGCGGCGCTGCCACTAGGATGGGGATTAGGCGCAGCTTAAACCCTCCCCAAACTCAAGGGGTACTTGGAGATGAAGCAACAGAGAATATCGAAGTCAGATCGATACCTTCCCCATGGGTGACCACAGAGCAAATCGAGCTTTTAAAAGGAACAGATGACACTGGGGATGCAACGGTTGTGTATGAGCCACGAGGAGAAAGCACTGGAACAGAAAAATGAGCGACACAAGTGTCTTCTCGCACACCTAGAGAGGACCACAGGTCAGGGTTAATCCTATTTATGTGCCTTTAGAAAGTTACATTTTTATCTTGCTGAGCAACACACAACTCAAAGCCGCTTTTGTTTGTTAATGATCCTACAAGACAGATTCCTGTGACTTAACGGGACAAAAATAACATCACACCGCGATAAATACCTACGTTCCTTTGGAATCTCCTCCCAAGGCTTCTCTGATTACTACAGTGCAGTAGAAGAATCTTGCTAAACAAATCAATGGGGTTTTTAATATCAAATAATCATAAAATAGGTCTTCTTACCTAAAGCTATTCTTTCAGGATAATCAAAAAGCCAGTCGCACTACGGAGACTAAGCCTTTCAGGCTAATATCTTCACCATCTTTTCCCCAGAAAAGGAAAATTGGGAATTTTAGTGAGAACTATGTAGAACTTTTTCACTCTTTGCTTGATTCAACCCAGGGAAAAAAAGTAGAGCAAGAACGATGGTCTTGGCAACTATGGTTCTCACATCTTGGTGTGGTTTGTGCATCTTCTCAGGAGCCTCTTGAACCCCCACTGCATTTTGAGTAGTATTATTCAATATATTCATCAATGATTTGGACGAGGGAATAGAGTGACTGTCAGCAAGTTTGCTGATGACACGGAGCTGGGAGGAGTGGGTGACACTGGAAGCTGTGCTGCCATCAGAGACCTGGACAGGCTGGAGAGCTGGGCGGGGAGAAATTTAATGAAATAGAACAAGGGCCAGTGTAGAGTCTTGAATCTGGGCAGGAACAACCCCAGGTTCCAGTGTAAGTTGGGGAATGACCTATTAGAGAGCAGCGTAGGGGAAAGGGACCTGGGGGTCCTGGGGACAGCAGGGTGACCATGAGCCAGCACTGGGCCCTTGTGGCCAGGAAGCCAATGGGACCTGGGGTGGGTTAGAAGGGGGTGGTCAGTAGGTCAGAGAGGTTCTCCTGCCCCTCTGCTCTGCCCTGGGGAGACCACACCTGGAATCTTGTGTCCAGTTGTGGCCCCTCAGTTCCAGCAGGACAGGGAACTGCTGGAGAGAGTCCAGCGCAGCCACCAAGATGCTGCAGGGAGTGGAGCATCTCCCGTGGGAGGAACATGATAACGCAGAGGGGATTTGATGGCTTGAATTACTGCTCAGCTGCAACTCACAGCTCCATGCAGTGACCAGGATGGGTTCTACACAGGATGGCCCAGCAACACACGGCAAAACTGGCACGTACAGGGATTCATCGTTGACCCAGCAGCATTTGGGTCCTGGATGACACCTCAGACTGGTCAAATTTAGCTGGATAAAGCGGACAACAGTATCAGCTTTGGGGCACAGGAGCAAAACAATGCTCGGGCAGCTCAGGAGGATGCTCAGGACATCAGAGATGTTGTTTTAGCATCAGCGCGGGACCCGCCAGGACTGATGAAAGAGCCCCAAGATGGACATTTGCTTCTGCAATAGCATCAAACTAGTAAGTGATGGATGCTCAGAGTCAAATGTGTGAGCTCTCCACAGTAAATCCAGAGATTCTGAGGAAAAAAGGGGTTTTTATGGATTTGTAGCAAAGCGTTACCTACAGGGTCCTTCCAGCCCAATCGAAAACCTCCATCCCCTCCTGTTACAGGAGAACCTGCCGCAAACCCGACGTTCAGAGGTGCTAAACCCCGTCCTACCTCCAGCTATCACCTCCTGCACCTCGAGACAGCCGAGCAGGTGGGAACGGAGTTCGGAAGGGAGAAACTGTGCCACTTTCAGACAGAAAAGTTATGACAGTCCCGCAGGTCTGCACCCAGGGCAGAGCTCGCTGCAAAGCTCTGGGGTAGCTGGATCCACAAGGGATTTGGAGACAGAGATTCTTGCTTATCTTTTAGAGGTGGGAGGAGGTTTTTGACAGAGCACAGCTCAGAAAGGCAAACTCTAATAGGCGAACAGCCCTATGGAGCAGAAATCTGCTTGTGTCAAACCTCCCTGGCACAGATCAAATGTTTTTCCCTTAAAAGTGCAAGCACCGTAAACCCTTCAGCATGCACAGGGTGCTTCTGGTGCTTAGGAAGCACAAACAGACAGAAGGGATCCCACTAAATGCGACACTCACCTTCCCAAAGGGAATTGGCTCCATACGAGACACATGAGCCCTTTGAAAATGAATCCGGCTCCAGACCTCAATTAGTTTCATTGAGAAATGTTCAGAGAAGGCTGGGAAAGGGGCACAAGCAAGGTTAACCGGTTGCTACGTCCTTATTCATTATCGCAGCCCTAATTGCCAAACTGGCTTTTCCATTCAGCGGAAATCTGAATTCCAAAGTTTCTCTTCCACTGTGGAGTGTTTTCACGTCCTCGCTCGAAGTCCCAAACGCAACCTGGGCTGCCGGCACGCGCGAGATAAGATGCTTCAGCTCAGGGTTTGCTGGAAAGCCCCAGAAGTGGCATGGACACCTTATTTTGTCCCACTCCTCCAGCCCAGCGGGATCCTTACGGCACTTGAGCCAGCGGCACATCGCACAACCCGCTCTCGGTAGACGTCACCGTCCATCAGAATCATTGTGGTTGGAAGAGACCCTCAGGATCGAGTCTAACCATAACCCAACTCCTGCACTAACCCATGTCCCCAAGAACCTCGTCTAAACGCCTTTTCAACCCCTCCAGGGATGGTGACTCCAGCACTGCCCTGGGCAGCCTGTTCAATGCCCCACAGCCCTTTCCATGAAGAATTTATTCTGAATATCCAATCTAAACCTCCCCAACAAAGCACCTGGGATGACTCCGATGAGTCTGACCGCTACAGATTTACGACCACCGTGCCAGGATTCAAGGCAAAGTGTCTGCAGGAAAGGTATTTTTCAGCTTCCTGGTGTTGCTGGGCTTTGATTTGTGACGACCGCAATGAATTCCGGAACAGTAAGAGATGCAGGAGGACTTTTCAAAATGTAAAAAGGAAACTGCCCCAATCTCACATTCAATTATTAATAGCCTTGCTTTAAAAGCACCTGATAGCTTCCAATGGACAAAGCTTAAATTTAGCCCAAGGAAGCCAAAACTTCGGCTGTTAAAAGGGATGCTGAAATGTGCGCATTCAGGAAGCCCTTCCTAAAAAGGGAACTGCCACATTAAAACAACCCCAAGTATTTTTAGATAGTAAAATATCATTCTCCGGCAGCTTTGAAATCATGCAGGTTTTAACGGGGCGTCTTGCAGTAATCCGCGATTTAGTTTGCAATTCAAAAGCTCTGAAGTCAGAGATCCCTCAAGTTCAGAAGTTTGCTGGACTATCCTGACTTTATAATGAAGCTGCCGATCACCGTCCCTTAGGTGCGAGGGACAACCACGTGCTGCACTTTTTGTTTCAAAAGGCCATTTTCAGATGGATGAGGCACCTTGAAGCCACCACGTCCCTTTGCAAGATTACAGAACGAAGGGAGAAGAGTTTTCCTTTGCTGTTGGAAAATTAACCCGACAGCTTCAAACATGTCCCTGAAACAGGGAGATGATTAAATACGAGACGTGACCCCAAGGCGCAAGGTGCTTTCCGTGCAAATAGGTGTCAGTTTTGTATCATTTTGCACAGATAAGTCACTTATTAAATACTTAGAGTACGTGAATATTCTAAAATATTTCCATTTATTTCAAAGGAGGCGGCTGCAGCGCTCAGCCAGTGTTGCAGCGCGGCAGCTACGAACAAACCTTTCCGCACAATGAAGCAGGACGTGAGGGTGCGTTTTAATTTAATAGAATCGTTTTGGTTGGAAGAGATAAGATCGCCGAGTCCTTGCCGTGGGGCGACCTGTCAGCTCAGCTCCCGGCTGCCGCAGCGTTTCCATCGAGGTGGTAAATACATGTGGGATTTCTGAAGATGAAAGCGACCGCAGCAGCAGCTCACGCTGTTCGCACTCCTTCATTAACCGGGGGTGTAGACGCCTCGTGTTAACCCACACTCACGTGGCCTGGGGTTGCTCCGATCCCGCGGGGAGAAGCGTCGAGCAGGGAGTTCCCCGTGAAACACCCGATCTTGGCAGAGCGCTGGGCCACGGGGACGTGTTTACATCCACCCGTGTGACGAGTCTCGCTGAAACGACCCCGGCCTAACCGCCGGGTGTACGACAGCGTTGTGCAACCGGCACGGAAAGAGCCTCTGTGCAAAGGACACGGGTACGTACAAAGCGCGAGGAGAGTGAGAGAAACACACTCTGATTTAACACGTGTGGAGCAGCAGATAGCTCAGCTACATTAAAAAATATATATGCAAATATTGACTAGACTATGTAAAAGACTCGGTTATTTATACTACCTTCCTTTTCCTTGCTCCTACCCCCTGGCAGTAAACAGACTGCAAGTTGTGCAAACACGCAGACTCCATCCTTCATTCGAGGTGCACTTGTTTACAGAGCAAGAATTAAAACAAAACCCCAGCATCCGTGGTTGTTCTATAAGTAACGATGTCCCCCTCCCTGACTCAGTGTGTTCTGTGACTCATCCCGCGCGTGGGCTGCGGAGAAATCGCCTTCCCGGGATCCTCCAGCGCATCGCGCTCTGCTCCGAGCTCGTTACACGTGACATCCAGCCGCCAATGTCACCTCCCGTCCCAGGGCCGAGCTCTTGCACGAAACTCAACGCGTGTTGCCGCCCGGGTGAATCACACGTGCCGGGCGGGATTGCGAGGGAGCGGGGGCCGGCGTGACTCATCCCATGGAAGAATAAGCTACTACTGAATCAAAACTGCGGGACTTGTTCACGCTGTCGCTGCACAGAATCCCAGAATAATGTCAGGGATGGAAGGGCCCTGGAAAGCTCATCCAGTGCAATCCCCCCATGGAGCAGGAACACCCAGATGAGGTTACACAGGAAGGTGTCCAGGCGGGTTGCAATGTCTGCACAGAAGGAGACTCCACAACCTCCCTGGGCAGCCTGGGCCAGGCTCTGCCACCCTCACCCCCAACAAGTTGCTTCTCAGATTTCAGTGGAACCTCCTGTGTTCCAGTTTGCACCCATTGCCCCTTGTCCTGTCCCTGGTTGTCACCAGAAGAGCCTGGCTCCATCCTCCTGACACTCCCCCTTTCCATCTTGATCCCCAGGAATGAGTCCCCCCTCAGTGTCCTCTTGTCCAGCTCCAGAGCCCCAGCTCCCTCAGCCTTTCCTCACACGGGAGATGCTCCACTCCCTGCAGCATCTTTGTCACTACACAGGAGCTTGAGCATCAGCTCCAAAGGGAACCTGAAAATTAATTCCTGCACATCTCCTGGTCACTGTGGAGAAGTCAATGCTTGCCAGGACCACAGTGAATTATTTGTTTGTGTGGAGGTGTAAGATTAAAGGGGAGTTTCCTGATTGCCTGGAGATGTTTTTCAGCCATGGTTACGTCCTGAGAGAGAGGAACGGGGCTCCAAACGATGCAGCAATGCTCATGCAGCCGTGGGCTCCCTGGCCTTGAGAAAAACATCAGGGGACGAACATACTTTGGGGAGAAAAATAGAGTGAAAGCTTTGCAGAGATGTTTGCCTCAACTTCATGAGCCCCATCCAGCCTGGCCTGGGATGTCTCCAGGCATGGGGCATCCAGTACCTCTCTGGGCAACCTCAGTTCACCATCCTCATCATAAACAACTTCTGGCTGGGAATACAAAGGGACATGTAGGAGGCGCAGAGGATTGCAACCAAAAACCCAAATGGTGGGATGGGTGCAGATAAAAGAGTGGCCACGTGCTCCTGTGTGGCCACCAGAAAGAGCAGCTCGAGCCAAAAGCAGTGAACATCAAAGACACGGAAATACGGGCACTGCTTGCTGGTAAATGATGAGTTTCCAAAAAAAATACGGAAATGTTTCCCCTGTGAAGTTGTAGGTGAATTTAACCTAAACGAAAGGTTCTGGAATCTTATAGGCCCAAACTGGGTCAATTAGCAAAAAGAGCCCACGAGACAAAGCCAATGCAACCACTAAGACCTTGGTGTGCGGAGGGTGGCCCAACAGGCCTCGCAGGGCTCCTGTGAGCCCCATAAACTGCTTTATTCACCCCAAACCAAGCAGGACGGTCCTGGGATGCTGCTGGGTAGTTTGAGCAAGGCAAAAGCTTTGCCTTTTGGGACAGGGCCAGGAAACGCAACCATCTCACGATCTGTTTGACTGTGGTCCAAATATAATATCTCTGTTTTGTTTGGCCAACACCAGCGTCTCCACCCCAGTATTTAAGAGGAACCAGACACCCAAACATCAGCCTGCAGTGGGGACGGAGCTTCTCAGGTCCTCGTCCTGCAACCGTAGGGCTTGATTATTCCAGATTTTTTAGGAGTGACAAGAAGCCAAGTCTTCACAAACTTCACAGGGGACAAATGTCTCCAAGAGGAGGGGAACAGCCGCTCCTCAAAGCAGATCAGAGAACAAGAGCCAAATTTTGGGGAATACTCAAATTGTAGGATTCATATCCATAGATTGTGCCACCACCGGTCAAGTGAGACCCTGGGGACAGCCCAGAGCAGGATGGATCTTCTACATGAGGATGTCCGTGCGTGTCCACGTGGACTTTACGACAAAAAGAAGCAACAGTTCCGTAGGACACCAACATCTTAAGAGAACTGATGACAGAGCAACACAAACCATTTGCAAAGACACTGTTAAAACTACTCCAATCGTCTTGGATCATATCCCAAATTACCTAAAACCTAAAGGAATTTTCCTCCTCCAAGACACCCTACGGATTGACCATCAGGTCTTTGACTTGGTGCCTGCGCTTTGCTTTCTTTCTTGCTTCAGCGCCTACATTAAGGTAAAGCAGTCACACGCTATTTTAGGTTATTAAGTATTAAATTCTCCAGCGAGGCAGAAGAAACCAGCAGATGGTCACAGTGCAGCAGGCCCCGGCCTCTTCTGCTGGGGGGCAGAAAAGTTCAAGGAAGAATCAAGACGACCCTCTTCTATAGCAAATATCGCCCCATGTAGGGGGCAAAGTAAAAAATTACAGGGGGTTATTAGTTTTTTAATACAGGGAGGCATTGAAAGATCAGAAATAGCCTCAATTCCTGTAGAAGAGCATCAGAGAAGCCTGTTAGTTGGTTCTTCTGAGCCAGAACTATTTCAGTAGCTATTTCTGAATCCATTCGATATACCCGCTGGTATTGAGCGACTCTGAGAAGCACCAAAAGGAGCTACATTAATACAGTTTAGATGCCTTCATCAAACTTTGCACTGTGTATCTGAATCTAGCGTGAAATTTGGCTCAAGATGGACAAGACACAAGAAATCCGGAGTTCTCCTCAGCTAATCCAAGCCGACTCGCGATCTTCAGTGGAACCGTGTGGCAGCCGATGCTGATGGAAGGAAACAGATGCAACTTGGGTGCCTTGTCAGAACGTCTTTAAACACCCATTTGATGGAGCACGTGGCACTGGAAGCCACAGAGAACCTGCGAAAGGAAGAGTTTGGAGGTTGCACTTCTTGACCAGGGACGTTGCAACCAAGTCATGGCCAAGCTTTCTGCAGTTTTTAGCATCCAAGACCATTTTCTTGGCACAAAATACTTCCCTCCAGGCTCGGCGATGCTAGCGTGCTGGTCCCAGCTTCACAGGACACATCCAGTCTCACACCAGAGATGAAATATCTTTTTTGACACAAAGACATGGTACAGGAAGTTTCCTACTTGACCCGTGTGTGGCAGAATGCAAACCCCCCTCTTTCCCCCTCTCTCCTTCGATATGGAAGGAGCAGACACATCTCCCTCTCTCTGCTGTTTGAGGCCAACAGCTTCTTTTGTTTGGCCCCAGAGCCCCTGGCCAGGGCCGTTAGAAGAAGGGAGTGCCGAGGTGCCAGGGAACCGCTGGGCACCCACGGCCAGCGTGGGGGATGTTTGGAGGCTTCAGGGGCACCCACAGCCAGTGTCGGGGTGCAGAGAAGCTTCTGGAATGCCCAGTCAGATCTGGTCAGGCTATAAAAATGGGATTCTCGGCGAGCCTCCACCCCTTGCGCGGGTCTCTTGGAGTTACCAGCTGAGCTGCCGCCTGGAGCCACCACCTCCTCCCCTCCCCGGGACGGAGACTGCGCTTGCCTCGCCGCCACGGCTGTGAGTCAAATTAACCCTCGCAGGATTGCGAGTGCATCTACTTTCCGTGCACACTTGCATGTGTATTTATACTTTCCATGCACATTTGCATGCGTACTTTCCATGCTCAATACGAGCACGTGTATAAATTATTTCCTTGCATAATCGCGGGTGTATTTTCCTCCCGTGCTTCCACATAAGCACGTGTAATATTCCATGCACATTTGCACGTGCATTTCTCCTCGCAGGATTGAGAGTGTATTATAAATTTACCCTCGCAGGACTGTGAGTGTACACTTTCTGTACTCACTACGAGTACGTGTATCCCTTTAAAATAATCCCACACCGTGTTCAGGCAAGTGTGGACTCCTCCAGGACTCAGGAAACGGCTCCGGCATTGTTTTGGTGAAGCCACGTGCATGCACACTGTAAAACTTCTGTTGTATTAGTTGCTGCCCCTTAATAATTTTCCTCAACTGATATCCGAACCTGTATTCAAGTCACTTTTGGAGTGCTAAAACCCGGTTTCTCACCACTTTAATACAAGTTGGTTTGGACCCTGTTGTCCCTTAAACTAACCTCGGGATGCCTCCATGACGCCAGTCCCTTCCACCCTAAGTTTTCATACAATTAGTACCCAAGAGTAATATACTCTAAAAATATTCTCAACACCCAGGAAAAAATCACCGTTAAGATTCTTCTCATTAGGCACAAGACCCTTTTTCTCCAAACGCTGCAGGTGATGACAGTTTAGACTTCTTGGAGACCATCTGGTTGTACCCGCAGCTGACGGCAGCACTTGCGGCAACACTGCTCCTCGGCTCAGCCCGACGGTGGGAGGTTTGCAGTCAGCCCCGTTATTTGGCAGGATTAATTGGCTAATTTATCGAACAGCGTGTCACACGCAACGCTACTGTTGTTCTCATCTGAGTCATCCACACCACGGGTTCGGATGCTTCTAGTCTTTAATTCGGCGAGTCTAATTTCAAATAACCAGCCGTGCTTACTGGAAGTTCACGCTGGATGGTTGAGCAGTTGAAGCTTTTAAGCAACGACCATTAAGGGGAGTGCGGGATTAACAACATCACTGAGAACAGACCCATCTGTTTCCCCAAATTTTGCACACTGATGTGTTTTTACCAACTTCTGCTAATTCTCCATGTGATGTGCAGACACCAAGGGGAGATTCCCTGGTCCTGGTGCTCTGACTCCACCAACGTTTACTTTGTTCCGCTTCCAAGTTCATGGAGGGAGCAGAGATGCAGCTCACATCCTCCACGCGAGCCCCTGGCCCATTTCCAGTTGTTTCAGTAGAACTCCAGCACAGGAGTTTCCAACAGCACTATCTGAGTTGGATTCACGGGACCACAATGAAATTAAAGTCAAAATTTAAGTTTTTCGGTTTGTGGCTTTTTTGTTGCTTTGTTTTTTTTGGTTGGTTCATTGATTGATTTGGTTTTATTGTTTTATTTCTGGAGATACTCTCAATCATTGTAACCGTGATCTTCCCGGCTATCTCTACGTGTTACATTTCTGCTTCCTTTTTCTTACATTTATCCAAGTGCCCTAATATAACTGTGTGCTCAGAAGAGCACTTCCACACCTTAGTTTTGAGCATCCACTCTTTCAATTGTATTCTTTACTTTCCTCCTGTACGTAACACAAAGAGGATGAGAAATGTAATAAAGAAATGCTAATGTACCTCTGTCATTTCCTCCATATTGTTCCGTCTTTCCTTAGATCTTTAGTACATATTAAGAAGCAAATCTTGGCATTCCTCATTCTTTTTGGCCTCTGCTAAGCCCTGCTGTGATTTTCCAGTTATCTTTCTTATTAATCTACTTGGGGCAACAAGACCTCACTGTTCTAGACATTTTTACAAACCCAGAACAGGAAAATCATCTCTGACCTCAAGTCTATTTTGATATGATGTGGCTCTATGAGTACACACCATAGTCCCTGGGAGGCGAGTCCATGGATTCATTGGGAAGCATTCTGGCTACCTCTTCCGCTCCTTTCCTTTTTGAGCTATGCTGTTGTCCACTGAAAGCTCTGATTCACGAATATACCATTACTTGGGGAAACGCACAGATGCCCTCTAATAAAAATAATGCATCTTTTAGCCCCTTGCAAAACAGGACGCCCTTAAACACAACAGGAGGCTTCTCAACTTGACAAAAGCCGGCAAAAAGGCTCAAGGTGACGGTCTAGGATGAAGGGAAGAGAGATCTTGAAGGCAAGATCTCTGCAAAAATCATAGAACCACCCAATGTCCTGAGCTGGAAGGGACCCACAAGGGTCATGGAGTCCAAGTCCTGTCCCTGCACAGGACACCCCACAGGTCACATCGAATACCGTGCGCAGCATCAGATGGGGCAGAAATGCCCCGCACAGGGAAAAAGTGGCGTAGGATGAAAAGTTTGGGTTCATTAGGGACAGGAGAAAACCCATTAAAAATACTTAATCTGACCAAAATAAAGCCAACCTGTGATCAGTTGGAAAAGTCCTCACTAACACCTTGAAGAGTGGTTGGAAGCCAACAGGTATAGAAAAAGCCTATTGGGATTAATTCATGTGTCGGTAGAGACAGAGATGAATCAACCCAACTCAAGTAGGGAGCAAAGAGCAAAATTCAGTGTATTATTTATTCTGTGAACCTACTTTTGATGTATTTCCTACACAGTCTTCGGCAGAAACGCCTGAAGTCTCAAAAGCGAATTAAGTGATGACATTAAACTATCAGGAGCTTTGTGCACCCACACAGGTGCTACCACCAGAATACAAAACCCTTATAAACTATTTCAGTGGGTTTAAAACAAAAATGACAACAATAACTTAGTGTTTCCAACAGTGACAACTTACTTGGTTCCTGCATCCCAGATTTTGCAGCCTGGAAGGAGCAAAGAAGCCATAAAACGTGGAGCACAATTCCACAAAATGAAGGAAACTGATTAGAAACATTAATTGGAGCAAGGAAAAATACAGGTTGATTGCTCAGGTACGGCCTATTATGAGCTGTTATGTATCTTCCACTCTGTATTTTGGAAATATGAGAGCACATCCTCTGCAAGTAGAAGGTACATCCATCCTGACCAAACACGGAAACAGAATCAAGAAGAAAGTGTAGGAAAAGAAATTCCGGTAATGTAGGAAATTGCCGAAAGCCGGGTCAATATACGACCAAGGCACAGAAGGAGCAGCGAAGGTCTTTGCTGCAGAAAGGTTTCCCTGTCGCGGATATGTATATGGGTTTAAAGAGTGACCATAAATTCAGGGCAAAAAAGGCCAAACGCTGTCAGACACCAGCTCTCCTACATCTGGGAAATCAAGAGTTTGCCAGAAAGATAATAATAATAATAAAATCTGTGCTATTCTCCTATTTGCCCTAAGTGTTGTCACCGAGACGATACTGAGCTCATGGGCTTTGGGATTTTGCTAAATACCAACAAAACAGTGTTTCAGGTTTAATTAGAAACACTCTATGTTTCTTCCACAATTTCTTAAGTTTTAAGACTATTATTTCTCAAATCTGCCATTCAATGAATCAACAACTTTCCCTTCATCAAAGCTTTACAAACACACCCCCAGGTATTTCCTACATTAATCAACCCTCATTTCTAGGCCTGTGTAATCACTCAGTATCATTATGATGTTTTTCTGACCGAATCTCTTCCAAAACTTGTGTGAGGCGAAAAGGATTTGCCCACATCAGTAATTTCAAGCCTGAGTTGCACAAAAAATATGATTTAATAAAGAAATGGCAAACTTTCTATAAGCTTAAGATGGGTTTACTCACCCGCACTTCCGAGTTGTTTATAAAACCTGTATTCTAAATGAAGCTGCGGTGCACGCGATTTTATGGGTTCCTGCAACAGAAGAAACAATATTCAGTTAAAATCAGTTTGACTGAAAAAGGTTCCGCCCTATACTTGAAGATTTATGACTGTACATAACGCTTCAAAGTCTCAAGGTGAAACACCCTAGATTGAAAATCTATTGGACGTCGATTTAAACAAGCAGAGAGCAAAAAGCAATAAGACTTGCGATCTGCACTCTGGAGGAGAAATAACTTCATTTAAATGAGAACAAAGCTCATTCGCGGCAGAGAAATTACATTTGTCGACTGTTACTCATCTGCGCTTTACGCACAGATCCATAAAGGCGTCAGCACGCAAGGCCATAAAGCTCCTCAAATATAAAGTTAACATGGAGGGGATCAAGAGACTTGAGTAATTACGTTTCCAATAAACCCATGCGCTTGAAATGTGGATTCACCTGCTGCCCTGAAACCTTTGAAGACGGAAATAAACCCTGGGCTCAATTCTTGTTTGGACGTCGCCTTTTGAGGAAATAAATACTATGTAAAATTCATAGCACCAAAGTTAAAATTTCAGTTGAATAGCCCTCGATTTGATGAACTCATCGTCTAGAAGTCTGCCCAGAAAGGAGACCCTTCAGTCCTACGCAAAAAAAGGTCCCTTTGTGTTTCACATCAGCTCCGACTTGAGAGCATCTTAAACACGGACAAGAGTTTGAGCCAATGTCTTCGATCCGGTGGAATAGCTCCAAGTTAAAAGGCTCCTTTTTGAGTCAGAAGGAGGATTTTTGGACAGGAATTTGGGCAATTCAACTTCCAGCCAAGCTGCTCATCACCGTTTGCCAGCAAATTGCTCCTGGTTGCTTCTCCGCCTTCTGATGTTTAAAAGCTTCGGAAGTCAAATAGAACAAACGACTTAGAAAATGACGGTGATAATTATTCTGAAGGCAAAACTGAACCTGTACTGAAGGCGAACAAAGCAACGCAAAAACAAGTTTGTTATATAAGTTGCATTTAAATTAAGATAATTGTTGGTGGCGGCTTAAGGGAGAGACACCTGCATGGCAAAGGGATTTAGGGCAGCGGGAACACAGCCTGTTCAGCAAAGAGTTTATTTATCCAAAGAAACTATTTGGATAAAGGTAGAAGGATTAATGTGTTATGAGTATCAGGATGTGAGGCTGCTCGTGAGGAAATAAGGGCATATCAGCACAAGGTGCTTGTGGAGCCCGAGCTCGGGGTGTTTGCAGGGTCGCAGCAGCTCCCGAGGTGTCCGAGGGCTGGAGGATGCCGGCAGACGGTGTGTTTGTAGCGAAAATAACGGAAATGATGCAGTCCCATGTGCCAAATCCACAGCTCGGGTTGCTCGGGAAGGCACGGCTGAGGCGCCGCGTCTGCACATCAATGGGCTGGTTTAACGTGGGGAGGGAATTCACAGAACCACAGAACATCAGGGGTTGGAAGGGCCCTGGAAAGCTCATGCAGTGCAATCCCCCCATGGAGCAGGAACACCCAGCTGAGGTTACACAGGAAGGTGTCCAGGCGGGTTGGAATGTCTGCACAGAAGGAGACTCCACAACCCCCCTGGGCAGCCTGGGCCAGGCTCTGCCACCCTCACCCCAAACAAGTTGCTTCTCAGATTTCAGTGGAACCTCCTGTGTTCCAGTTTGCACCCATTGCCCCTTGTCCTGTCCCTGGTTGTCACCAGAAGAGCCTGGCTCCATCCTCCTGACACTCACCCTTTAGATATTTATAAACATTAATTCCTACTGTGTACAACTTGGCAGTAAAAACTCTCAGATTAAACCAGCAAATGGTACATGAGAAGCCAAACTCCATGAATTTAACCAAATAACATTCAGCTGAAGAGCAGGACGAGGAGCTACATGTTGACACCACACGCCAGTTGGCGTTTTCCACCACCAGCAGTTTTCCGAGATGCAGCACAATCATCAGCCCTGAAGAGAAACCAGGAGACACTTCACAGCGTTTCCTGATCAGCTCTTTGGCTTCTGTCACATCGTTCCCTCATTTTCCAGCTTTGACGTCACCACAGGAGGCACGAACAGCTGAAGCGGCGGTCGCAGAAGATGATTTTACACAGGTAGAAGGACTCGGAGCAGTTTTGACTCGGTCCAGCGATGCAGATAGAAGAGAAAACGTTGCCTTCAAGCACATTGAACGCGGCTACTCGACCGCTAGTCCGTGAATTATTTGAAGGATAAAGAAAATCACAGTGAGCACAGGCATGAGACAAACATATTGGCTGCTGCTGAGGCTGAGTAATTCTCACTCCTGGGGAACACGGTCTGAAATTAGGAGACCAAAACAACCCCATCTTGTCTACTGTTCCCTCATTAATGATCTCAAAAGTGGAGCAGGGATGCGAACGCCTGGATGGCCACCGGATGGCAATTCCAGTCCTTCCAATGTGAAAAACCAGGGGGTTTTAAGCATGAATCACAACAGGGCAAATAAAACCAGAGTGTGTTAAAGAGTAGCTTGTTAACACTCAGGTATTTTGAGGAAAAACAAAAAGAACAACAAATGCTACTGGAAAAAATTAGTAACATTAAGGTGGGAATAAAGGCGATAGGGCTAGTGAAAGGTTCCGGGTTACTGGACGCTGTTTTGAGAGGCCCAGCATCCTCTGGACTCATACAGCTGCTTTATTCCTGGATTGTTCCTTCCTTACACCTTCCAATGCTGTAATTTTCTGGGATTATCTTTGAAAGCAAATTAGAAGCGTTATTGATTCTACAAAACACCTCGTTTGCATACACGGCGCATTTTCTAATGGCAGATCTGGCTAAAACATGAGCACCCGTACTGCCCGAGGTGGATCCACACCACGACACCCTCGGTGTTTATTTCTTTTAAGGAATATCTTCTGACATTTGCTGACAAATCCAAACCAGCGTGGTCAGCAGGCCAAGGGCAGTGATCCTTCCCCTGTGCTCTGCATTGGGGAGGCCACACCTGGAGTATTGTGTTCAGTTCTGGGCCCCTCAGCTCAGGAAAGAGATTGAAGTGCTGGAGCGGGTCCAGAGAAGAGCAACAAGACTGGGGAAGGGACTGGAACACAAGCCCTATGGGGAGAGGCTGAGGGAGCTGGGCTTGTTTAGTCTGGAGAAGAGGAGGCTTAGAGCTGAGCTCAGCACTCTCTAGAACTACCTGAAGGGCAGTTCTAGCCAGGTGGGGATTGGGCTCTTCTCCCAGGCATCAGCAATAGGACAAGGGGCCATGGGCTTCAACTCTGCCAGGGGAAATTGAGGCTGGAGATTAGAAAGCAATTCTGTGCAGAGAGAGTGGTCAGGATTGGAATGGCTGCCCAGGGAGGTGCTGGACTCACCGGCCCTGGAGGGTTTTAAACTGAGATTGGCCATGGCACTTAGTGCCATGATCTAGTCAATGGGCTGGAGTTGGACCAAGGGTTGGACTGGATGATCTCTGAGGGTTTTTCCAACCCAGTCCATTCTGTGATTCTGTGATTCTGTGACAGCCTTGAAAACAAGTCCCTCCTGCAAAACTCAGATTATTTTTTAATCTACTGCACATCCCATGAGGAGAACACTGGAGATAGAAACCTGCGGCACCTGAACGTGAGCGGAATTAACGCGCCAAGCCCACCTTGAGCTTCTGAAATCTGAATTACTCCCGTCATTTGGCAAAAAAGCAGCGGTTGGTCAAACAGGCACGTTTGCTGCTAACAGCAAATCAGCGTGACAACTTTAACTTCGGATTTGAGGGTGTGGAACTGCGATTGAAGAGCAGATGGATGAGAGAAAATCACAGCAAATTGGAAAAGCTCAGATTGCTGGAAGGGAATTTCAACCACTGAAACACTCCCTTTCCTTTTGATACCATTTAGGTACCAAAAACATTTTGCAGGTGGAGGAATGGGTTATTTCTTTTTAGTGTTCTCAAGAATTTATCTTCATTTAAATAAGTTATTCTAGCTGAGGGGGAGAGCAGCATTAAGCCCAAAGTAAGAAAATTGTTTTTTATCTGAGTTTTCAAAACTAAGTCCAAGCCACTTAAGCACATCAGAAGCTTCTACTTACCAGTTTGATCGCTACATATTCATTGGTGTAGAGATTTTTACCTGTGAACGGAAAAGAAAACTATTTTAGTTGCACATTTAACACTCCCAGCTCAAGGTACAAGGCAGACGAGTGGCACCGATGCCCATTTCACTTGTTCTCAGCTCCCCGCTGAGGTTCATCCCTTTAACAAAGCGTAAACCTCAAAATAAAGAACCGCAGCAGCTCACCATGGCCGGCAAACACTATTTTCTATTCAGCATAAGTGTGTTTTACGGCAGCACTTAACGTTCCATGTGTTTGAGCAGCTATCCCTGACACACCAAGTTTTATTATCCGCACGGCGCCAAAAAAAGTCTGGGGAACAAAACACGAGAAGTCGGAGCATCATTTATGTCAGAAACGTCTTCAATCTGCTGGACACGGAATGATTTTATCCCGTGAGCTACAGGGAGCGTGGCCAGCTTCACCGTGCTACCCATCAAAGCAAGGAGGCTTCTGAAAATAACCCTTGGACCAACACGCAGCTTCTATTTCTTCCCCTTGGTGCAGACAGCGCGTGCAAAACGCAGAGTGGCAGCCCTCGGAACTAACGGGGCCAACGACAGCCGCAATACGGGATGTTAAAGGACATGCTAAGGGAACAAAATCCATTCTGAGGACCTCAAAACCAGCTGTGTCTGGTTTGATATGAGCTCTGGTGAGCGTAGGAGTTAGGCCGGGTTTAAGCGGCTCCACGATGTGAGACGGCGCGTGATGCAGCTGGAGGGGAACTTTCCCTCCAGGAACCCGCCTGGTGTGTGAACCAAACCCCGAGTACCCTGAGCGACGCGTCAAGAAGCATCTCACGGCGCGTTCTGAAGCTGCCACTTATCATCTCAATCAACATCCTCTGGTCCATCCACGTCGCGCTTTGAGCGATCGCTCCCTCTTCACCTCCTCTGCGTGGCTCATGGCTGACAGCAACCTCTGCTGGAAGAGATCTCAGCGGGGAAGGATGCTCAGAACTGATCTCTCCCATCACCTCTGCCACCTGAACCCCTCCACTCCCCATTGAGTAGGGAAGACTCCACCACACAAAGCTGCCCGGGGTTTGATACAGGGAACGCTGAATTTCCTTGCTTGTTTTTCCTCGCACATGTCACCTTTTCATGGAGTGACCGTATCGCTCCAAAATCCAGCAGCGATCTCTATGGGAGGTTATCAGCGTCTAGTTGTAGCATCAAGCTTCACCCAGCTCTACTTCACATTGATTTTCCAATCCTGTAATAGATACTGATGCTCAGAAGAACAGACCAGCTATTGAGAAAGTCCAGGACAGGGAAGGACACCATTTTTTAATGTTATAACAGCTTCATATTTGCTGCATTTGAAGTTTTTGCTCAGTGTAGTTCCGGCCCCCGAATTTCGCATCAGGGACTCGCAGGTTTGCTTTAAGGCAAAGAATTTTACAGAAAGCGTCAAGCTGTTATAGTAGCTGGCGGTGCCTGTTTAAGGCAGGACAGGCATTTAAATGTGAGGTTAAATATCCTTAGAGGAGGTGTTTGATGCAAGCAGATGTGCAAGCTGAGCTTCAGCATCAACCCTCGCAACACGGAGCGGTTGGAAAAACACCTGACTATTCTGTTAGATCTTTTATTAAAAGTTGTTATGGCCAGTCTGGAAACAAAGGACGTTTTGCAGTCACATCAGGAACACTCAGGAGAGAACGGGCAAGGACATTAAGGAAGATGCCTAAAAACCACTTAAATTATCTGCTCTGGATTAGTGACCAGCACAGGACTCACGCCAGCAGCTCGTCCACTGACGATAATGACTGGACTCCCATCGAGATGCTCCGTTCGAGGACACAGAGCCAGGCCAAGGGAAGCGCCAGCCCAAATATGTAATAAAGTGAGATGCTTTAATCAGAAAAACCCCATTTAACGCTGTTCCCTGCAGATCCCTGCTGCAAGGACCTCCACCGCAACCTTGGAGATCCCCATCGGGAGCCACAGGCCTCCTAGCGACACTTGTGCTCTCCTGCCGATGTAGGAGAGCGATACCGGGGAAAAACGGCTCTTCCAAGCTTGTTGCAGAGCCACGATCCAGCCTATTATGGTCTGGTTTGTAAGGCTGAGGACTAGACAGCAGGTAACTTTGGTAAAGAAATTCTCCAGCTAAAAAACTGGGATTAGCAAAACACGAGCCTGAGATGTCGGGCCGGCAGCCAAAGGTAAATGAACTAATTAATTCTTAGCTCATCATCTTCAGAGCACACACTATGGGGAGACTCTGAGCACACGGGTGCAGCTTCTGAACTCCAAACCCTTCCAAGGCGTTTGCTTTGCCAGTGATGGCACCAAAGCAAACCCCCAAATCTCTCCACACCAAGATCTACCCCTGGGTTTTGCTCTCCAAGGTGTAGTGGTTTATCCTCCCTCCTCCTACAAGGCAGCACTGGTGCTAAAATGGAAGATTAAAGGCAGTTCTGCTCAGAGGAGAACGTGAATCTACACGGTAAAAAAAGCCTTGAATAGAAGTTGTGTCTTATCTGAGCAAGACCAGAGATGTGTGATACACCTGAGATGATACAACCGCGCTAACAAAAGCCTCTGGACTTCAAGCAAAGCTTTTGATGGAGCAGCGATTAAATTCATGGCTCAATTTTGGGTAGTTCCATCGACAATTATGGATCCGAAATGAAAGGCGACGCATTGAGTCATGTGGAAAACCCAACAGAACCCATTTCTCAAGCCGAATATACAGAGAGGAGCCCAAGCTGATCCACCTCCCACAGGTCAGAGTCAAGAGCTACAAGTGAAAAGCGTCTTGTGATTGACAGTAAAAACACTTTGACCCTTCCTTGGAGGCTCTTGCTCGATGGACAATAGATTTGGATGACGGGTCAGGGCTGGGTTTGCTGAGATACGCTGACTCTTCACGAGACCCGTGTGTGAATCACGCTGGTGTCTGGTTTCCAAACCCTGCACAATTTCTCTGGGAGCACATGAAAAGTCATTTTTAGATGATAATTGAAGGTGCTGTTTTAAAAATGCCAGATAAAGTTCGCATTAGAGCAAAAAGCTTTGGGCTCCAGTCTACAGCTCTGCATTCACATGAGCGCCTGGTCTATCTAGAACTAAAAGCTTATTTTAGAAAATGCTTCAACCTAGTGAAACTAGAAATATTTTACATCACTGTTTAATGCTTGACTAAATCAGGGTGCCAAAAATCACAGAATCCCAGAATGTGAGGGGTTGGAAGGGCCCTGGAACAACAATCCAGTGCAATCCCCCCATGGAGCAGGAACACCCAGATGAGGTTACACAGGAAGGTGTCCAGGCGGGTTGCAATGTCTGCACAGAAGGAGACTCCACAACCTCCCTGGGCAGCCTGGGCCAGGCTCTGACACCCTCACCCCCAACAAGTTGCTTCTCAGATTTCAGTGGAACCTCCTGTGTTCCAGTTTGCACCCATTGCCCCTTGTCCTGTCCCTGGTTGTCACCAGAAGAGCCTGGCTCCATCCTCCTGACACTCCCCCTTTCCATATTGATCCCCAGGAATGAGTCACCCCTCAGTCTCCTCTTGTCCAGCTCCAGAGCCCCAGCTCCCTCAGCCTTTCCTCACACGGGAGATGCTCCACTCCCTGCAGCATCTTGGTGGCTGCGCTGGACTCTCTCCAGCAGTTCCCTGTCCTGCTGGACTGAGGGGCCACAACTGGACACAATATTCCAGGTGTGGTCTCCCCAGGGCAGAGCAGAGGGGCAGGAGAACCTCTCGGACCTACTGACCACCCCCTTCTAACCCACCCCAGGTACCATTGGCTTCCTGGCCACAAGGGCCCAGTGCTGGCTCATGGTCACCCTGCTGTCCCCAGGACCCCCAGGTCTCTTTCCCCTACACTGCTCTCTAATAGGTCATTCCCCAACTTACACTGGAACCTGGGGTTGTTCCTGCCCAGATTCAAGACTCTACACTTTCCCTTGTTCTATTTCATTACATTTTTCCCTGCCCACATGAAGGACAAGAACCAGGAGGGACAACCAGAAGCAAAGAATCCAAAGTCTTTGAGAACTCTTGAGGAGCAGCAGAGGCCTTGAGGATGGAGACGAGTGGGCCTTTGCTTGGAAAGTGTCACCTCTTCTCTTTAGGGGGCCCAGTGCTGGCTCACCGTCATCCTGCTGTCCCCAGGACACCCAATGGGGAAAAATGAGACGTTTGAATATGCTTATTTATCCCTGACATGGCTCACAGTTCAGGATTTTGGGTAAATCCAATAAATAGTCAAACATGAGATGATATATGGACGTGGTTTGTAGGTTTGGCTGGTGAAGTTTACAGCCGTGGCTTATCACAGCACTAGATTTAACAGGTTCAGTCCCATTTTTCCTGAGCAGCGAGCACAAGGTTTTACAGCTCGTTCTCAGGTATTTCATGTAACGCTGGATCTCTGATCAGCTCAGGGTGCAGATCCAGGACCCGGTCACCAAAGTCTCGCTATAAAATCTTCCCATTTCAGGCTAGAATCCAACTGTGCTGCTTCCGAAAGAATTATCTGTTTATTTGAGTGTTACTAAAACCATTCACCGGTGCTTAATTTCTCCGAAACCACGTAAAAAACAAGTGGGCACGTCGTTCATCTTTGCAGGACAGAAGTGTTATCAGAGACTTGTTTGCTCGGATTGCAGATGTGCTGCTTCTCCTCCCCCCCAGTGACAACCAGCAGCACATCTGCGCAATGAAAATATCTTGAGTTCTTAAAGCTCTAATGACCCGCAAAAAGTAATAGGAGTTTATAAAAACATAAAGGTAATACAGCTTTTGAAGGACCTTACACTTAATTGCTGTTATCAGTAGGTACGGCTTGTTGGCCAAATCCAGAGCACTACTTATTTAACCGGAATTAACAAAGTATTTACCAGTGTAATGAAAAAAAAGACCTGACAGGTGTTGCTTTTTGAAACTCCATGTTAGTCAGAAAGGCCACACTGGTAAAATGTTGAGAATGGTGAAGAAGAGGAGCCATGGAAACGGGATAAATGAAGTGGAGGGATCCACTAGAGCTGCTGAACATCGAAGCAGAATCCAGATTACAAACCAATTCAGCGGCTCCACAGGGATCGTGCAGTTGGGATGGCTTGGAAAATGCAATGAAATAGTCACGTTACGCTACTGTAAGGATCCAAACTTCTCTTTGGCTGCTAATGATGCTCATGTTGATGAAGGTGGGAGTTTTTGTCCCTGCCCTTTGTTTCTCTCCATCTTTGGAGCATCTTCTGCTCCTGCAAATCGATAAAACTCCTCCAACGTAATCCTGAAATCAAACTGCCCATTTACTGAGATATTACATATATATATCTATCTCTATAGATAGATAGATGGATAGATAGATAGATAGATAGATGGATGGATAGATGGACGGATAGATAGATAGATGGACAGACAGAGAGATGGACAGACAGAGAGATGGATAGATAGATAGATGGATAGATGGATGGATGGATGGATGGATAGATAGATAGATAGATAGATAGATAGATAGATATCTTCATGCTGAGAAGTGACACATCACATAGATGCAATAACCAAACCTTAGAACAAAAGGTGACGTCAATTCGTCAAAGATTACAAAGATTCTGAGCAGTACAAAGATATTATCAGTAATTATGCGTTACCTGAAGCAATTTCCTCACCCATTTATTTATCTATCACTCCTTGTGCCTGATGCACAAATGATTTTCATGTCAATTCTAAATCCATCCCAGGTTTCTTTTGGCACCCTTGAGTTCAATCCATTTGGTAAGAGAAACGCAATCGTTTCAAGACTCAAAACCATTGTGAGCTGCCGTTTCCAAGCCCACAAACCACGTATGGGGAGGTCAGGGATGTGTAATTAAAACCACCGGCTGCTTCCCCCACCGCATTTAAATAACAACCATTGTTTGTTGAGGAGGAGCGAAGGGCCCAACGCGCTGCAATGCAGCGCGTTGGGCCCTTCGCTCCTCCTCAACAAACGATGCATTAGCGTAACCATCTGTTTGGGCGACCAGCTGCAAGACATGTGGTTTGAAGATCAACGAACCATGAAAAATAATATATCAGGGGCCACCGGGGTGTTTCAGCGGCCGAGAGGCAGATGGGCCATCGGCACAAGCCGCTCGTCAGGAATAAATCGGGGAGAGGGCGATGGGGCTGAAATTAGGGCACAGGGAAGGAAAAGTCTCACCTGTTATTTTAATAAGGTGTCCCAGCAAGAAAATCAGAGGGAAATTTAGCAATCTAGGTAGTTAGGGAGATTTCTTTTCACCGTATTCAGTGGGAAAAACTTCTCCCAAGTAGCAAGTGGTAGGATGAAACAGCCTCAAGTTGCGCCAGGGGAGGTTGACATTGGATCTGGGGAACAATTTCTTCCCCAAAGGGCTGTGGGGCATTGGAACAGGCTGCCCAGGGCAGTGCTGGAGTCACCATCCCTGGAGGGGTTGAAGAGGCGTTTAGACGAGGTTCTCAGGGATATGGGCTAGTGTTAGAGTTGGGTTATGGTTGGACTTGATGATCCTGAGCGTCTATTCCAACCTAAACAATCCTAAGAACACTTTTCGTTGTTGGGATTATTGAAAATTTGCATCTTTGGCCTCCCCAGTGTATTCATTTTGATGCGAATAAAAAGTTACATCTGCTGAGTCCGAAGCTTCAGGTGCAGCAGCTCAACACTTGGGAAACCAAGACAAGCGCACACGTTTCTCAAGCCAGATTTTTACATATTTATATTCCGGTGGCAAAACACTAATCAGCGCAACACAGGCCACTAAAACAATTCCTTCTTACCTAATCTGAGCTCTCCGAAGTTCCCGCACCCGATCTTCTTGCCCACTCGGAAGTTGGGTCCCACCATGAGAACGCCCGAGGACGTGGATGAGCCAGGGCGAGAGCCGTGCCCGCTCCTGCCCGCCATCCCCTTCGTCGTCCGCTGCCGTTCATCCTTCTCCCTGTTCGGATGGTCCATGATCTCAGGGAAATATCTCCGCCAGTGAGCCGGCGGAAAGGAATCAGAGTAGGCGCTCTTCTCCTTAAAATAGAAATATATGTCCCAAAGTATCTGAGTCAGGGTCCGAGAGAGTCATGGAAAGGCGGGGAGTTCTTTTGGCACCGTGTCCAGTTTCCTAATGCATCTTGATAATGTACCAAAGGGTCGATGATGCTCTTGAGAACTCAATCAAGGCAGGTTGCTTTTGGTTTCTTACCTAGGGAAAAGAAGAAAGGAGAGATGCAATCAAAATCGCTATTTTAAAATACCGAGCAAGGAATGTACAGCAGGGCCAACGTCCAGAACTTTCCTGGCCTTGAGAAAATTAACAGTTTTCTGATAAAAAGCCTATATATATGTCTATAAAAAGACATAAAAGTGCTGCCCGTCCACCACTTGCTATTGAGGTTATTGGGACTCACGCCGCACATACCAACAAAAGCAATTTCAATTCTGCCAGCACGTCAGGTGGAAACTGCCCGGAGATCATGTCCCATCTTTAAAGCACCTGTGAAGTGTAAGATTTGTTTTCTTCTCACTTCATATGTTTATAAAGTATTACACAAACGCCAGAGAAAAAGTAGAAAGTGGCAAACGAAAGGTGCCAAAATACTGAAGTGCTTAGGAAGCTGTGGGCATCTCCCACCCTGAAGAGTCAAATTTTACATCATTTTACAGTGCTTAAAGTTGACCTTAGATATATTTGCTAATTGAAACTAGTGTCTTAGAGAAAATTAATAACCAGAACTAGAATAAATACAGAATCACAGAATGGACTGGGTTGGAAAAGCCCTCTGAGATGATCCAGTCCAACCCTTGGTCCAACTCCAGTCCATTCACTAGATCATGGCACTAAGTGCCATGTCCAATCTCAGTTTAAAACCCTCCAGGGCCGGTGAGTCCAGCACCTCCCTGGGCAGCCATTCCAATCCTGACCACTCTCTCTGCACAGAATTGCTTTCTCATCTCCAGCCTCAATTTCCCCTGGCAGAGTTGAAGCCCATGGCCCCTTGTCCTATTGCTGATGCCTGGGAGAAGAGCCCAATCCCCACCTGGCTAGAACTGCCCTTCAGGTAGTTCTAGAAAGTGCTGAGCTCAGCTCTAAGCCTCCTCTTCTCCAGACTAAACAAGCCCAGCTCCCTCAGCCTCTCCCCATAGGGCTTGTGTTCCAGTCCCTTCCCCAGTCTTGTTGCTCTTCTCTGGACCCGCTCCAGCACTTCAATCTCTTTCCTGAGCTGAGGGGCCCAGAACTGAACACAATACTCCAGGTGTGGCCTCCCCGATGCAGAGCACAGGGGAAGGATCACTGCCCTTGTCCTGCTGACCACGCTGGTTTGGATACAGGACAGGACACCATTGGCCTTCTTGGCCACCTGGGCACACTGATGGCTCATGCTGAGCTTCCTGTCCATTAGTCCCCCAGGTCCCTTTCTGCCTGGCTGCTCTCCAGCCACTCTGCGCCCAGCCTGGAGCGCTGCAGGGGGTTGTTGTGGCCAAAGGGCAGGACCCAGCACTTGGCCTTGTTGAACTTCATCCCATTGGGATCGGCCCATTTTTCCAGTCTATCCAGATCCCTCTGCAGAGCCCTCCTGCCTTCCAGCAGCTCCACACTCCCTCCCAACTTGGTGTCAGCAGCAAATTTGCTGATGATGGTCTCAATCCCCTCATCTAAATCATCAATAAACATGTTCAACAGGACTGGACCAACACTGGCCCCTGGGCCCCCAGGATACATAGGGGACTCTTTTCCTTTAGGGGATACTGTTGCATTCACAGTTTCCTAGGTCTGAAAGGAAGAGCGCTGAATAATTTCAGACCTGAGGTTTGTTCCACGAGATGATGAAGCCAACCTGTCTGCTCCCAGCCAGCCAAAACTAAAAGATGGGACTTATTACCCATCTGCAAAGCGGTGGCACGGAACGAAAGCATTCGCCCTCTTGAAATATGAGTGTGCGCTGCCTAGCCTTGAATTGCGGTATATTTTTATTTCTGGAAGCTTTTGGGTCTGGACAGAAGGCAGAAATCATTCACATGAGATCCGGAAAATGCAAGTGGCTGGAAATTCCAGTTTCTGAATATTGAATGTATCGTTAGCACAACTGATCTTTTCTACCTGTTTCCACCCGCAGTTCTGTATGTTTGCGCAGTTCTCCCCATCCCGAGCTTCCTCCCTAGATCTTTTTTTAATCATTCTGCAAAATAGCAAAGATTAAATACAGAGAATGCACAACTTCACGATTACTTTCCACTGTTTTTACCCGTATATTATTGGAGGCTTCTCTATCAGACAGAACTGGGAACAGAGTTCACCTTCCCAGGAAGGATGCTGGTCCCTCCCCAGCACTAGGAAGACCTTGAGGAACTAATAATAGCGTAAAGAAACACCCATACACGTGAGCGATGCTTCATGCATTATAACAACCCCCCAAACCACCCGTCTGCCAACACAGAAGCTGCAGCATCAAGCTCCCGATGCTGTATTAAGTAACGTGTGAAACACCTTTTGCGATCTAATCATCTCTGGCCCGTCTGGAGACAGAAGAGTTGGGGATTGGAGATGCTCACATACAGGAAACTCAGTATTTAGAAGCACCAAGCCCTACTTGCACCTCAAATTAAGGCAAGATTTAATTCTTCCAACTGCGTATGGACGAGCAGGGAGCACCCGTTATAGGCAAACAGGACCAACTCGGTTTTGGTGGTGGTCGTCCCAGTTCACTCGGTGAAACCGGGTTGTGATAGCAATGACGATGCTCTATCAGATACCGGAGAAGCGCTGGGATCTGACCCACCCCCAGGACAGACTTGCTCCAAAACAAACAACATTGTATAAAACATAGACCACTGCAGAAACTAAGGGAATTGATTGCTGAACACAATCGGATGTGAGCATGACGGAGTGTTTCTAGGGCTGGATCACTACGAGAACCTTCGACAACACATTTGATCCTACCAAAGCCACAGAGGAGGATGTTTTTTCCCCCTGGAGAGCAAAGTCATTATTTTCATTAAGGCTGGATAATCAATACGCAACGACTACAGATGTCACAAAAGCCTAACAAAAAGAGGCAAAATCTGACCGAAGAGACAAGCTGGCCTGGGAAATAAGATGTTAATGGTTATAAGCTACTGCACCTCCATCCTTCCCCCGTTCCCCAGCTGTACAAGGTCTCCTCAGGGAAAAAGGATGGAAAGGTCACGCCTGGCAGTCTGTGCACATTAAACATCCTTTTTTGCAGCTGAAAGCCTCCTGCAAACAGCAACGCGGCTCAGCGATGGGAGAGGGAACAAAGCGCTTGGTAACCTCTTCATCCCGGCCGACGCTACGAGCAGATCGCGCCCGTTGGAACATCCAACCGTGTGAATCCGCTGCCGCTGCTCCCTACTAAACACAAAAATACAGCACCAAACACTGCTTTTGAGGACTAAGAAAGCGCAGAAGAACCAAGACGAGATTGTAATTTGAAGTCAGTCGCATTAATATTTCAAGACTGCTCAGAGGGCCAGGACCATTTCCTGCCGCGATTCCAACCTTGTCGTAACGATTTTCCTTCCTACCTTTCCACCCACTCAGCAAAATCGCTCTCGAAAGTTACTTGTATTTGAGCAAAGCTGCATGAAGATGTTTCCCTGACGGTGACTCAGTCCGATTCCAGTCTGCTTTTCACTGCAATGTAGCTGGAGACACGGGAACAGTTATTTAACGAAAGATACAGGTTCAAAAGGAAATTACTCAAAGCAGTTAGCTAAAAACCCCAACCTTGTATCCTCTGAAACACGTAGGGCCTGAGATTGAAATCATGGCCCCATCTCCATCAATAAAATGGCAGCGCTGGAGCTCTAACTGAGCTCCAGAAGCGTTGAAGGCGGTTGGCGTTGGGAGCACGGCACCAAGGAAGCTTTGTCGCGCACCGAGAACTCGTTAGGGCACCAATATTGTGGACAGGCATCCAGTTTTCTCAATTAAGTGTTCAAGTTTGAAAGCAGCAGTGGTAAAAGACAATGCAAGAGTGAAGCCAGAACAATCCTCACTCCAGCTCTTCAAATTAAAAGCTCGTTTATCTTGCGCTGAAATGTCTTTGACCTACTCGAGATACTCTGGAGACCCTTCCATGAGAAGAGCAAGAGCTGTCAAAGCCGCATTTTGAGGCACAATTTCCAAAAACCTGCCCAAACTGAAATAATGAATGAATCCCCCTTTGTTCAGCTCCAATCAAGCGGACTTAATCCCGGTCTGTGTGTGTTTCTGGTTCACAGGGGAGTCCAAACGTGCCAGAAATCAAACTGCAGATGCTCGGCGGACGGATCGTCACCCTCACAACCAGAACTGGGTCAGCCCTACAACTCCCTTTTCCTTCTTTTAAGTAGAGACCTTCAAGAAAGCGTCGTTTTCTTTTGAGATGGGTGATGTCGTCCCGCTCTCTATAGAAAAAGGAACCCAGTTTCTCAAAGCAACTCCTAAATTATTGCTTTAGGACCAGGCACGTGCCCTCTCGCTGTGTTTTCCAATGTCAATATTCCTGTATTAAAATGCGATTAGTAAACCTTTCACTTACAACTTGGTTCTCTATGTGGACACGTCTCCATTGGCTTCAGGTCCCTTTGAGCTTTCTCATCCCACCACCTCACCTCTTCCCTCCCACGACGTTCCATTTCTTGCCCTGCTTCTGCCCAATGCTGCTTTCTGACTGGCCCCAACAAAAGTTCCTTTTTTCCAAAAAGGAAAGTAGAGTTGCTGCTCTACTAACGAAGAAATAAAAAATTGTGAGATGTGCCCTGTTCCTAAGGAGAAAACTCAACAGAAGACCAAATATCCCACCTTGGTCTGACCTGGTGCTTGGCTACCCACACAAGCTGGTAGGAAGGGACGACACAATAGATCCACTCAGCCATAATATACATTTTTTTGGCCTTTTTGCCTCTCAAGAGCTTTGTGGTTACCTAGAGAGTCTTCTACTAGGACATATTCCCCCAAAAAGCTTCCTATTACCACCCCGGTAACAACTTCACGCAGATATCACAATGATCCGTGCTTTCTCAAACAGCACCACACCGACCTGGTTTCAGCAGCCTTGACGTTGCACAAAACAACAGACAAACTGAATAAAGCAGGTCAAAATCCTTCCGGAAAGAGCATCGGCAGAGCTACGGGTGCGCGGCACGTGTCCCACCCTCGGGACGTTCTTTCCAACCTCGAAGGCTCCGGATGCCTTTTAAACTTTACGAGGGGAATCTTCCAACCCAGCAATTTAATCTCCGGCTTGCGCAGTTGGTTTTGTTCAGCGCTTCACGGGCGGAAAAAGCACCTTTTGAGATGAGGCACACAAACGGTGTTTAAGTCTAGATGGCGGGGAAGGGAGAGGGACGGACAAGCGCGGATCATGGCGCTCGTTTGTTACTCACGAACGTACGGGACCATCGGGCTGACATCCCGCAATTAGTCTGTACAGAAAGGGATGAACCCAAATGAACTTGTAGCATTTTCCACCCTAGGGAAGTGAACTTCCACGAGGGCTTTTCCTCGAAGACCTTGTGAACCTGTTAAAACGTGTTACTTGTACAATCCTCAACTAAACGCGTTGGCAAGTTGCTTTTCCAAATGGGTCTCGGTTGATTGTTTCACCAAGAGCAATCCAAGTTTATTCCTGAACTTTGCTCTCAATAACCTCAGCATGAAAGCCAGGAATGTTCGGGAGGGAAAGAGTAATTTAGTCATTTAGTTCTTCCATACAAAGAGAGTCAAATCAAAAAATAGACCGTTTTTAAGGGAAACTGTATGATACAAGCCAGATTCATCAGCTTCACTTGGGTACAAGCCATGTATACATATTCCTATATGTTTAACAAAGCACTAGGAGACCACAATCCACCAGAAAGAGGGTTAGTGCTCTTTAGGAAGAGTCGTGTTATGCCGGAACAGCTAAACCAACAGTTGAACGCTTGAATAACATGAAGAAAAAATCCCCCAATGAAACCTGAGCTCTGCATATTTTAATTTTCTTAAGGAAAAGCAACTGGCAGATCAGCTCCTGTGCACCTCCCGAGCCTGGCGGCACGAGGCGCAGTGAAACCCTGACTAAATGCCAGATGTGCAGCCAACTCCGGCAGGCGCCGCGGGTGCTGAGCCCACACGCAGCCGGTGCATCCTCGGCAGCCCAGGACGAAACCGGCGCGGCCCCAAAATTTCCAAGATCTACCTCTTGATATTAGAGTGACCGAGCCCAGCTTGAAAACCCAGCATTTAAAACCATCTCAAAAACTTGCAGTGATATCTAAGATACCATCTCTGCATGGAAAATTGGCTGGGTAAGGGTGCAGAAGGTCAGGCTCCTGCAAAAATGGATATTTGTGAGGATGCTGAAAAACCCGGCGGCAGCAAAGGGTCTGCAACAGACCTGGGGTGGGATGAGAACCCTGCAGATGTTCCAGGCACCACATATACCCGTATTTTTTTTTTTAATCTTAAAATACCACATTGCTTAAAAGGCAACAAAGATGCTGCAGGGAGTGGAGCATCTCCCGTGTGAGGAAAGGCTGAGGGAGCTGGGGCTCTGGAGCTGGACAAGAGGACACTGAGGGGGGACTCATTCCTGGGGATCAGTATGGAAAGGGGGAGTGTCAGGAGGATGGAGCCAGGCTCTTCTGGTGACAACCAGTGACAGGACAAGGGGCAATGGGTGCAAACTGGAACACAGGAGGTTCCACTGAAATCTGAGAGGAAACTTGTTGGGGGTGAGGGTGACAGAGCCTGGCCCAGGCTGCCCAGGGGGTTGTGGAGTCTCCTTCTGTGCAGACATTGCAACCCGCCTGGACACCTTCCTGTGTAACCTCATCTGGGTGTTCCTGCTCCATGGGGGGATTGCACTGGATGAGCTTTCCAGGGCCCTTCCAACCCCTCACATTCTGGGATTCTGCAAAAGCAAAAAGAGAGCCCCAGGTCTACCTACACCACCCCCTTCCTTCCAGGCGATGGGTCTGAAGAAGAAAGGGGCAACACCTACCAGAGAAGAGGTGATTTCTAGACAGCCACATGCATCTTCAAAGCATAGCTCAGATTAGGTGCTTCCGTGGTGGTTGAGGGGTGTAATTTGCAGTTACTGGTATCAATGATGAGCAAAGTCCTGGACGAGACCACCACGGCGGCTTGGGCTCCGCACCAGGCTTGGCCCAGGGGCAGCAATGCGGCTTTTGCAGATTTATAGCGTAATTTAACACAGATGCACCTCAACGGCGCACAACTGTTTGATCTGCGCTCCGCTTGGCAAGGAAGAGAAGCCTGGAGGATGAATTGCAGACAGGCTCAGAGAGCTTGAAGAGACCCGTAAATGAGGTGGTTAAACACACCAAAAAACCCCTTTGCACTATCCAATCCATCAAGTGCTTTTTCTGCGTTCAGAAAGGAATGTAAGTATCAAGTTCAGAGCCAACACAGCGCTCACCGTGCGTGCGGGGCAAGGAAAAGCCTCTTGCTAGAAGAAACATCCTCATGAACTTGAGGAGATGGGGTCAAAGAAAACTGAAGACCCCCTGACAGCCAAGGGTGGGTAGAAGCTGTGTTGGTTAAACCCAGCTTAACTGACGGGCAGCCCCGACCAATTCAAAGCGGGGCTGAGAAGCATTTGGCCGTGTGTCAGAACAAACACAGGCACTCAACAGGTTTGGGTTTCCCTCATTTGTGCTGAGTGCCACCCATTATCAATCAAAATGGTATCATTACAAACCAGCAATGACGCAGGATCCAGATGTAGGTTCTTCGTACCTCAACTTGAGAAGATCTCCAGGTCCCCAGACTTGGCTTGTGACCACCTGGTCACAGAATTATTGCATCGTCTTGGTTGGAAGAGACTCTTGAGATCATCAAGTCCAACCATAACCTGACTCCGGCACTGATGGGATCAGGTTTCCTGTCCCAACAATGCTCAATATGCCTCAGAAAAGCAGATGATAAACAGAACAGCTTCTTTATCGCCTCAGACCAAGGACACCAAACCTCCTATCAGCTCCTAAAAAGAGCTTTTGACACCACTGGTCAGATTTAGGATCTCAGCCTGTGAAATGAGGGTAAGCAGAGACCTGGGATGACACACTTTCCGCTTGTCATTCATCAGCATGTCGGTAACATGATGTCCAAAATACGGCTGCAAAGTCCAAAAGTACGTGTGTGCTGCACCTTGTGAGTGTAGATCCTCACGGTGATGCCCAGGAGACGGAGGAAGATCAGCTGGGCTTCTCGGAGCACCGAGCCCTAAATCCAAGTGTAACAGCACCCGCAGCGTCCGCCGCACAAAGGAATAAAGCCATAGAGAAAGCACCAGTTCCTACCCCAGGAGTGAGGTTATGAAGGTGCAGCAGAAGCAGGTGCCTTCAGAAAAGAAGCCTGATGCAAATATCTAATTCAACACAAGGATTTAGGCCCTGAGCACCTGTACACATCATACATCAGACAAGATCCATCTCAGGTGTGTTTTCAGGGATGAACACCAGCAACCACGCAAAGCGAATTTGGTGAGGAGGGAATATTCGTGACCTACCCTGGGGACATACCCAGCATCGCAGAAACGGGAGGAGTTGTTCTTATCATCATGCAGCCCTGTACGAAGATGAAAAGAGAAACTGCGAAGGGGCCGTGACTCAAACCAACATTCCAGGCGGGTAAAAGTCAGCGGAGCTGAACTTTAATGCCACACGGCCGTGGAAAGCGGGGAGCGGAGATCTGTGCTGAGCTCGCTGACCCTGTCCCTAACTCCTGTCCCCAGGCTGCTCATAGCCAGAAACTCCTCCTAAGAGCTGCTTCATGAAACAGAAACCCAGCGATGTAAGAGACAGTGAGCTGCAATATCAGCATCTCTTAAAAGAAACAAGCAGCGATGGTGATGGCAGGAGGTGAGACAAGCGGTGTAGTAACAGGAAATGCAAGAAAACTTGATGCTTAATGATTTAATATATGTCTTTTTGTTTTAATGCCTGAACTTCACCTGTTGCTTGCTTGAAGATATCCGGCAATCACAGGCCGAAGGATCAGCCCATACTGTCACTGCAGACAATGAGTCACTTGGCAGGAATTCAGCTGACATTACCTACATATTTAGCTCGCAACTCAACTATGTCTCCAAGAGGAAATTATGTACCTGAAACCCAGATACAGAGAGAAATCTCCCCCGGCTTTTCATGTGCTGGTTATTTGGAGGCAAGTTGCTGTCAGATGGGGGTGACAAACCTCGCAGCCACACACAGAGATTCAAGGGAGTACAGAAGCTAAGAACCAAGACTCCAGGATAATAAATCCTGCTCGTTCGGGCTTAATAAATATGTTGCCTCAGCCTAAGCAAACAAATCTCAAAGCCAATCTGCCAGCACCCCAGTTCCATGCTGTCGCCTCATTCTGTTCTTTGTAGGGTGAAGTTTTCAACCGGTATAACTCACTTGTGCTAAAAATGGACAGTTTAATATTAAAGGTGCTGTTACACTCAGAGCCTGGGAACGGCTGCAGTGATTTGTCTTCCCTTCCCATGATGAGATTATAAAAACTCAGTGAGGTCAGGGCTGTGGCTGCACTACAGACCCTGAGGGTCCCGGGGACAGCAGGGTGACCATGAGCCAGCACTGGGCCCTTGTGGCCAGGAAGCCAATGGGACCTGGGGTGGGTTAGAAGGGGGTGGTCAGTAGGTCAGAGAGGTTCTCCTGCCCCTCTGCTCTGCCCTGGGGAGACCACACCTGGAATATTGTGTCCAGTTGTGGCCCCTCAGTTCCAGCAGGACAGGGAACTGCTGGAGAGAGTCCAGCGCAGCCACCAAGATGCTGCAGGGAGTGGAGCATCTCCCGTGTGAGGAAAGGCTGAGGGAGCTGGGGCTCTGGAGCTGGACAAGAGGACACTGAGGGGGGACTCATTCCTGGGGATCAATATGGAAAGGGGGAGTGTCAGGAGGATGGAGCCAGGCTCTGCTGGTGACAACCAGTGACAGGACAAGGGGCAATGGGTGCAAACTGGAACACAGGAGGTTCCACTGAAATCTGAGAAGAACCTTGTTTGGGGTGAGGGTGGCAGAGCCTGGCCCAGGCTGCCCAGGGGGGTTGTGGAGTCTCCTTCTGTGCAGACATTCCAACCCGCCTGGACACCTTCCTGTGTAACCTCATCTGGGTGTTCCTGCTCCATGGGGGGATTGCACTGGATGAGCTTTCCAGGGTCCTTCCAACCCCTGACATTCCGGGATTCTGTGATTCTGTGAAGGCATGAAAAACAAACCCCCACCCTACATCATCCGTACAGCGTATAAAGAACCACCTTCTCCTTTCTCTCTAAGATTCAACATTCCACTTTTTCAGAGTATCTGGATGAAGCGGTTCAACTGTCAGAAGGGCTGGATCCGGATTGCCAACGCGATTGAAAGATGCCAAGAATTACATGCGGAACAAGTGCTGGAGAAGAACAGCCCCCTTGCCTTTTAATGTTTTTAATAATTTGTATTTCTTGTTTCCAAACAAAGGTCGCTCCTTTCTCGAGCAGCTCCACCCGGTGCAAGGTCCAGCCCTGCTTACTGGTTTCATTCTGTGCCCGCAAGAGGCCAGATGGGCTACACCCGCACAATCACCACCAGCTCCATAAAAACCTGCACTTCCTCAGCGCGATTACACGTAATAATCCAAAAATACACCGTCGGACAGTTGTGTTTGTTCACAGACAGTAAATGGTGGTGCCTTGGTACGGCAAGGAAGGAGCCCAGGCCCCCGGCCCGCAGGGGAAGGCCAAGCGCAAGCCATCGATAGTCGAGAGAGCAAGAGACATGGCTTGAGAAAACTCTCATACTTGAGGTTTTGAGGGTTTTTTCTTCCTCAAATCCAAAGGTTGCAAGTTGACGGCGGCTTAAATGTCTTTGTGTGCTCAATGGGTGTTTTAGCTTATTCCAGATTTATTAGCAAGCACCGTCCCACATCCATTATTTTTCTACCCGTGCTTCAACGAGACACAGGTTCTTTATTAAAACCAGTTTTGAGAAGCTTCTTTTGACTATCCCTGTCCTGCTGACAGCATTTGCCTTCACGCACGATCAAATTCGTCCCCTTAAGCACAGAGTAATTGGGCAAATTTCAATTTGCGAAGGATCAGCGTGGTTACGAGATGTCACCTTAACCCTGAACGCGGGTGACAAATCCAGGTGGCCGACGTCACCCCAACCTTCACACCGGGGGCTGGAGAGGGTGTTCATGCCAGCAAGGACACGCGGCAACCCACCAAAATCTACAATGCAAATCCAGCTTCCGGAGTTGCTATTTTCTTTATCAAAGCCAGATGTATTTGGTGACAACGCTGTGCTAAGGCCACGGGGTGGGTTTAACTGGTGCCAAGCTCTGCTGTTATCAACCAACAACCCCCTGTCTGCAGCTCAGCACCGTCCCACCGCTGATTTTTCAGAGCAAGAAACAGTGAGTGAATACCTTAGCTACCTTTTTTCCAGGTTCTCTTGCTGTTTTGGTTACTTCTAGCCATGCTTGACCTCCCCAGCACCAGAAGATCAGCACTGGAGTTCTTCAGCACCCAAAATAAGGATGTGGAGCAGCAGGAACCGACACGCTCAATCTCACGTTGTGTTTGATGGAGTCATGTCAGCTTAAGGCAAAGTCGTGCAAGTGATCAGGAGAAACAAGCTAAAGAGGAGACGTTTCAGTCTCACAGAGGCAATTTTACACAACAACTTTTCCTCCTCCTCTCCTTTCTGCAGCGTTAGGAACTTTGCACAGCTCCTGGCCCGGCTCCTCCACTTGCTGTAAACCTGAGACATGCCCGTGGAAAGCAAATATTGTGCCAAAACAAACAAATCTTCCACCCACTTGCGGGTTGGCAATCTATTAGGAAGGAAAGGCAAGGCACGTACCATTACAGAACCACAGAATCCCAGAATGTCAGGGGTTGGAAGGGCCCTGGAAAGCTCATCCAGTGCAATCCCCCATGGAGCAGGAACACCCAGATGAGGTTACACAGGAAGGTGTCCAGGCGGGTTGCAATGTCTGCACAGAAGGAGACTCCACAGCCTCCCTGGGCAGCCTGGGCCAGGCTCTGACACCCTCACCCCAAACAAGTTGCTTCTCATCTTTCAGTGGAACCTCCTGTGTTCCAGTTTGCACCCATTGCCCCTTGTCCTGTCACTGGTTGTCACCAGAAGAGCCTGGCTCCATCCTCCTGACACTGCCCCTTTCCTTATTGATCCCCAGCAATGAGTCCCCCCTCAGTGTCCTCTTGTCCAGCTCCAGAGCCCCAGCTCCCTCAGCCTTTCCTCACACGGGAGATGCTCCACTCCCTGCAGCATCTTGGTGGCTGCGCTGGACTCTCTCCAGCAGTTCCCTGTCCTGCTGGAACTGAGGGGCCACAGCTGGACACAAGATTCCAGGTGTGGTCTCCCCAGGGCAGAGCAGAGGGGCAGGAGAACCTCTCTGACCTACTGACCACCCCCTTCTAACCCACCCCAGGTACCATTGGCTTCCTGGCCACAAGGGCCCAGTGCTGGCTCATGGTCACCCTGCTGTCCCCAGGACCCCCAGGTCCCTTTCCCCTACGCTGCTCTCTAATAGGTCATTCCCCAGCTTATACTGGAACCTGGAGTTGTTCAAACTATAAATACCAGCTAGTATGAACAAGAGTAAAGCCTTGCAGTTAATAAAAATAAATATCACGCTCCATTCCTCAAGGAATTAGACTGCTGGGTTAGAAGCTTGCAGACCAGGGAGACCAACCAGTTCATGTGTTTCAATCCCATTCCACAAATAATTCAAAGATCTGAAATTTCTCCAGATATTCCGATCAAGCCAAAGGAGACAAATCCACGTGTTCCCTCGCCGAGGAAAATAACAAAGCACAAGCTCGGTTATGGAGTGTAACTCAAGGGACGCACACGGGACAGGAGCCGCTCACCCCCGTCCACAAGAAAAGCTTCACAACTTGGGTCTTGGTAGATATTGGATTATGTGAACACCGAAACCACATTTCCTAAGCGGTTCTCCATGTCATTTATTCCCTGTGTTCCAGGATCACAGAAATGAAGGTTTAAGGACACATGGAAACAGAAGAAGCCGTAGTAGCACAGCTCCGTGCTATGCTATTTCTTATCCTGTAAGGACTTAAGTTAGTGACGGCGTAGAGAGAAGCCTAAAGATTTCGCTAGAACCAAAACCAGTCCGTGTGATAAGATGAAGGGAACTCAGGTGAGTTTGGTGCAAAGATTAGGAGGGACTTTATGGCTTCCTCTGGATTAGCAACGGGAGAAACTAAAGTCAACACCCAGCAAAGAAATAAAGGGCAAGCAAGGAGTGGTTATCCAAGGAAGGCCTTAGTTCCTGGAGCTGGAAGAGAAAGCTGTTTATTCTACGCTTTCACACTCACCTAGACTGAAGTTTATTCTTTCAAATGAAGTAGAGATGCAGCGCAGGTTCTCCTGGAGCTTTGCAGCCCAGGAAAGCCCATCCTGACCAGAACACTCCTCATTGCTCCTCCCCGCAACCCACGGCCTTGGGCTGGCGGACCCCTTCACATCGAGCTTTAGCTTTCATTTCACAAGCACCAATCTTATCAAGCAGAGAGACGACACCTTATTACACCCCATTAACCTGAATGTCACGATTTAAAGCAAGAAGCGTCTTCGTGTCCTCTGAAAGGCACCTAAATCCCTCCCCATCAGCAGATCTTCACTTAAATAAAGAAAGAAGTTGACTCTCTAAGGAGACGCTGCTGAAATCCTCCTGTAACTACAGACCACCCTTGGGCATTATCCTTAAACCATATTTTCCAGATTAATGGCTTGTTCCCCTTTCATGCAAAGAGTATAACCTCAAGAAAGCTGAAAACAAAGCCCAATTCTTCAGCCTACGAGCCAGTTCTTCCACAAGGAAAGACAGCACTTCTTGATAGCGTCTTTACAGGCAAATACTGGGCATCGTACAAAGTCACCTTTTGTGGTTTGAAACCTGAAAACAGCCCCGTCTCCAGTTACAAAATATCCCTTCGAGTCACCACACGCAAAAGGAAATTCATGTCATTGCCAGCTGAGGCTTCTCGGTCAGATCGCACAAAGCGGCAGGGGCCGAGAGGACATTTCAGAGTTTATCGGCAGAAATTCATGCCATGGGAATGCAGGTTGCAATGAGGGCACGAGCAAACACACCACGACACGCAAGGGGCGCGTTTGGCACAACATCCCATTTCCTGGGTTACTGCAGCAGGTGCACGTTAACAACGGGGTTTTCAGAGATTTAAGGAAGAGCCTGTTGCACTGTATGACTATTTTATCAATTCATATATGTATATAAGGAGCTTATGACCTATGTGGTGATCAGATCCATATCTTAACAATTAATAATCTTTAGTTTTCCTGGTGGTGTGTTTTATCAGTGAGACCGAGCAGTGCTTAGAAACAGCTTGTATTTACAACAGCACAACCACAGGTTTGGGTGCGAGTCGAAGCTCCGTACGTACCCTGCTTCTGGCTTTGATCTTATAGCGACTTCGATACGCGGCGACACCTTTAATATTCAATCAGCTCCGCTGTATAACACAGAATGCCAAGAACAGAAAGGCTTTAATTTGCTTCAACTGCAGGAGCAACAGCTTCCACATCCTCCACGGGTTTGCAACGCCGGGATGCGGCACAGCCCCCATCCCACCAGGAGAAAACTGGGGGGGAAATGCTGAATTTCAAAACTGGCCTGTTTTGAAGCAAAATGATTTGGTAGCATTTGGAAAAGGAGTTATCTAGCAAGGAGAAAGAAGCGCAACTTGTTGTGCAAGGATGCTGGCAGTGGGAGCCAGGGAGTATGTGGCCCGTGAGCTCATTTTAGGAAGATCTTACTATAAATATCCCAGTGCACAAGTATTATTGAAAACACAAACAGCACAAGGGAAAGGAGCTCGAGGAGCTACTTTGAGTACCAGTCCCACACCTCCCTGGACAAAAAGGATATTTAAGTTATATTATAATACCTCCCGTTCCAGCTGCGTCCAAATTTTGTGGGAAGGCACCTAGATCTCCTGAAATAGCACCAAATGGAAGGCTAACATACCAAAATCTCTAATCGTAAAGACTGGAGCATCTGCTGTGTGTCCTGAAGCATTTCCAGCTCTAGGTAAAAATTATTTCCAGCAGAACCATCTCTAACCTAACCCAGCAGGTCCTTTGACCTCTGAAACGTTGAAGCCATTTGCAGAGCTGCGCTTCTCTTCCCCATCCACACTTCTCAGGTACGGACTTGTTAAAGATTAATAAATGTATTTTGGAAGATTATCTGTGTGGCTTTTCATGCATTCAGATTCCTAAAAGCCACATCACATCCGCACCAACCGCGCTGCCCAGAGACCGACTGAAGGTCCAGCCAGGTGGCCACGGTTACAGCCACCGCGGCCGTCCAGGACATGCAGCTTTGCGTCCAAACCACACAACAAGAGGTCCTGGCATGAAGGGAAATAGCACAGCTCTGCTTGGATTTATCTAGTCTCTGCAGACCTAGAGGAGAAAACAGACCCAAACATCCATGCAGTGGATCACTCCCTGCCAGCAGCAGAGCCCCCGTGCAGTTTTCTCCCCCGCAGAGCAGTGCTGGTAACTAAGGCCCACGCAGCCACTCGCTCACTCTCCCCCGGTGGGATGGGGGAGAAAATCGGAAGGGTAAAAGAAAACTTGTGAGTTGAGATAAATAGAATTTAATAAGTAAAGGAAAAGCCACGCACGCAAGCAAAACAAAGAATCAGTCACTGCTTCCCATGGCAGGAAGGTGTGTCCCCAAAAGTTGGGCTCCATCGTGCATAATGGTTAATTGGGAAAACAAATGCCATCACTCCAAATGTCCACCCTTCCTCATAGAAAGTCCTGAGCTGGAAGGGACCCCCAAGGATCATGGAGTCCAACTCCTGTCCCTGCACAGGACACCCCACAGGTCACCCCCTGTGTCTGAGGACGTTGTCCAGTCTCTTCTTGAACACTGTCAGGTTGGGCCGTGACACCTCCCTGGGAGCCTGTTCAGTGTCCAGCCCCTCTGGGTGAAGAACCTTTTCCTCATGTCCCACTGACCCTCCCTGGCACATCTTCTGCCGTTCCCTGGGCTCTGTCACTGTCACAGAGCAGAGCTCAGCCTGCCCCTCCTGCTCCTGCTGAACCTGCAGCCCATGAGCTCTGCCCTCAGTCTGCTCTGCTCCAGCTGAACAAACCCAGGGACTTCAGCCGCTGCTCATACGGCTTCCCCTCCAAATCCTTTACTAACCTCAAAGGCTCTTCTGGACACTCTCCAGTAGCTTTATCTCCTTTTCTCCTGTGTCCCCAGCCCTGCACACAGTGAATGCTGCAGGTGAGGACAATCCCCTCCTGCCCGGCTGGCCGTGCTGTGCTGGACGCACCAGGACACGGGTCCCTCTTGGCTCATGTTCAACTTGCCATCAACCAGAACCCCCAGATCCCTCTCCATAGAGCTGCTCTCCAGCACCTCGTCCCCCAGTCTGTCTGTACAGCCGGGGTTGCCATGTCCCAGGTGCAAAATCTGGCACTTGCCCTTGTTGAACTTCATGCAGTTGGTGATCGCCCAGTTTGTCCAGATCCCTCTGTCCTGCAGGGTATTGACAGCTCCCCCCAATTTTGTGTCATCAGCAGACTTGCTAAGTAATCCCTCAGCTACTGCGAGCAAAATTAACTCTGTCCCAGGCAAAACCAGCATAACCAGTGTGACCCGAGGCTCTTGAATGGGGACGTTTCAGAAACAAAAGCTGCCTGGACCTCCTTGTGGTCACCATCAGGACTACTCGCCCCATATGTCCCAGCAAAACACTGGGGCACTCTTCACCTCGCTGAGAAATCCAGACAAGAGATGGTTTCCCATGGAAACATGAAATAAAGTGAGTCTAGTGAAGCCTGAGGGTTGATCGCAGAAGACGTACAGGTAGGTGAGAGGCCTGGCTGGCAACCAGAACCCACGGCAGGATCGGCACAGCGACCTATCCACCAGACACTCAGCCCATACGTGCTAATTGCCCAAGGAATGCTTGATGCCAGCCCCTACCCTCACAAAAATACGTTTAGGAAACATTAAAAACCCTGGAAAAGGCCTCACAGCAAAAAACCCAGACCCGTCGCCGCACCAATGGAGCAGCGAAGGCTTGCGCTGGGTTTTCAGCGAGGAAATGGAAACCACGCTGACATACAATTGTTCCGCCCCCGCGTTCGCCTTCACACATTTCTCACAGGTCAATTTTAAAGAATTAAGGCTTGTTCAGCTCAACATCTGGTGGCTGTTGCTAGAGGAACCAGACTATCTGCAACGCTGGAGCAGAAATAATGAGTTACATAAAAGCCAGACTGCGTAAGGGAGAACAAGGGTTTTGCCAGACCACGAATCTCAAACGCTACATCAAACCCCATGTTTCATTCTTGGGTTAGAATCCGATGAAGTGAACCTGTACACACCATGAAAGTCATGAATATTTGGGTTTTCTTGAAGTTTAGAAGATGACCCTCCTGTATTGTAATTAACCTTGTAGCTAGCAGCTGGCCTCAAGATTCCCTATAACCAGCAGAGACTGACGAATTACAGCTTAAAAACAGACCAGCTCAGCTCGACGCATTTTCAGACTTAGATCAAGCCCATACAAGTTGAAGAGTTATAGAAGATAGTTTTGGTCATTACCTATTTGAGTTAGGCCCCCCCACCCACACCTACTATAGAATATTTTTCCTTAATACTATCGAGCACCAAGACTTAAGATGTCCCATCCCCAGACGCTTTGGGACACCGAGGCCCAGGATGTCCTATCTCTGGACCCAAGATGTCACATCTCCAGCCCTCTTGAGCCACCAAGACCTAATATTCCCCAACCTAGGCCAACATGTCAATTCCCTGGATACTTTGGGCCACCAAGATCCAGGATGTCCCATCTCTGGACCCCTTTTGGCTACCAAGACCAGGATGTCCTATATCCAGCCATCTTGGGCCACCAAAACCAAGATGTCCCATCTCTGGACCCTTTTTGGCTACCAAGACCAGGATGTCCTATATCCAGCCATCTTGGGCCACCAAAACCAAGATGTCCCATCTCTGGACCTCTTTTGGCTACCAAGACCAGGATGTCCTATATCCAGCCATCTTGGGCCACCAAAACCAAGATGTCCCATCCCTGGACCACTTGGGCCACCGAGAGCCAGGATGTTTCATCTCTGGACCTTGTGAGGCCACCAAGACCCAGGATACCTCATCCCTGGACCCAGATTGTCCCATCTCCAGCCCACTTGGGCCATCAAGAGCCAAAATTTCTCATCCCTTTATCCCTTGGGCTACTCAGGGCATGATGTCCCATCCCTGGACCCCTTAGGCTCCTTTTCCTCAGGGTTTAGCAGAGTTTGGAAACCAACACCCAACAATTGAAGCGTGATTTTGAGCAGGAGCTCAGACGGCATCATCGTTGGAGTCCCTAAAACCAACTAGAAGCCTTGTAAGACGCCGGATTTTTGATCCGGGCTTTACCGATCGTGAAGCCCCACGAGAGGTGACATTCCCGACAACACCTCAAGCCGCGTAGCTCTGATCTACTGGAATTGCACTTCACATGATGTACCTTTCTCCAAATAGATATTGCTGTTCTTCTTTCAGCACTCAAATCATCCAGAAGCCTGAAGGATGACTAATACAAATAGAAAGCTTCGCGTACAGAAGGATATTTTAGCTACGAACGCTCTCAAGAAGAACAGAGGAGGCACCTATGGTTTTTGCTGCTGTCTCAGACAGACTCCAAGACTTCGGTTCCAGCTCGATTCCTCCAGCGTCACCCGGTTTAAAACAAAATCCAACTTTTAACCAGCAGCCGCTGTTGCTCTTGGTCATTTATGCCATCCAGGAAAAAATAAATCGGCTCCTAAATCCAGATTCTAAATCCAGATTCCTCCAGCTGGACGTGGTCACCAAGGACACCGGAGGACAAGGCCAACTCCTCGCTCGCACAGACAATGAGCGATTCCGGAGCACCGAGGTGGCACCGGGAGCGCTGGGAAGTCAGGTCTGGGAACTTCTGCCTGGAAATACACAGATGAAGACACAAAGGCTCCTTGAACGAGTAACGAGGGGAGTCAAGGTGCGATTTTATAGACAAGGATGGACAAGAAGTCATGAAATGGGAGAACCAGAGCTGCTTTAAGTATGAAATTTAAATATATTGAAAGCGAAAAGCAGACAGGAATGGGATACAAGTGTAGGCAGCTTGGGAGCAAGACAGCAGCACTTTTTAGTGTCTCAGAGTTGATAAAGAATTTCAGGAATGCGTTATCAGCTTCTAGCACATTAAAAAAAGAGACAAAACGGGTCTCTTGGTTGTATCATTTACTAACAGCATTCATGCTGTGCTGAGAATCCTCGGGTGGAAATGGCTGAAAAGGAACAAATCAAACATTGTGAGCCGGGGAAAAGCTTCACCCCAGCGAAAAAGCACATTACGATCCCAAAGCCTGTGGAAATAGGTGGGTCTGATGAAAATGAAGTTGCCAAGATCGCAGACATCTTCCAGGCGCAATGAGGGAAAACAAGCCGGCGACTTCAGTCACAAAAGAAACTCTGCACAACATCACATCAGCAAAAATTTAGACTTCAGGGGCTTATCTTTGAGACAAAACAATGTAAAATAAAGCCCTGCGAGATGAATACAGTCTCTGTTGGGCTCGCATGAAGAAATGAAAAGCTCTGTACTGAATCGCTCAAAATAAAGACTTTTCAAACAATTAACGGCACTCCTGCTACTGGCACCAACACGATAAATCAGTTTGAGGGCATAAAACCGCAAAATAATTCAAGATAGTGCATCAAGTCAAATTGCAAACAGATTTCTTCTTGGGCTGGGAGCTACTGAACGCGTGAAACTGTCGTCCACCAATCCACACCCCTCATCCGAAATTACCAAAAGCTCGTTAAGCCTTCTACATCCGGAACGCAAAATGGAAATGACGATTCAGAATTTGTTTAGTCACGTTGTTCTGTCCCTCCGCAGAAACGCTGTTCCCAAGGGCTGATCCACAACGGCGGCCCCAAACAAAACGCCCCAACTACTTAATCAGCACCGGCTTAGGGCTGAACAGCAAAGCAGTTTGTCGCTATTTCGATGCCTTTTCAGAAGTCCGGGAAGGCAAATCCAGTGTCGGTTTCACACTCGTTCCATACATCCAGAAAAGATAAATCTCCTGCCAAGCAGAGACTTGTGCTGCTCTCAAGGTCAGCTCTTGAATCCAATCCAAACACTTGCTGCTTTATTTATGTGCATTGCTGTTGCTCGTTTCATGAAATCAAGGTATCTATCCGTGCTGGAGGCAAACACTCCCACCTCCAAATGCTATTCCTTTTGATTTCTCTGTTCTGGAGACAAAAATTGCCCCAACACCTTCAGTTTTGAATTTTCTCTTCGTTTCGTATGTTGGCTGTAATAGAATAGGCAACCTGGGCCATATTTCACCTGTCACACTGGAATAAATACTTATATACACAGCACATCAACTCTCCTGCCGGTAATAAAGTTAAAGCACTTTTAGAGAAGCTGCTGAAGGACTCTGGACTCTCCCTGACTCGAATCCTCCCCAGTTTCCTTGTTGGGGACACTCAGCACCGATACAGGACGCTGCAGCCACCGACTTCGCTCAACACATACGCTGCTAAAATAAAGCCAGGGGGAGCAAATCGGGGATGCAAAGTGCCCAGAGAAGCTACTTGGGGTGAAAAAACACCAACAAAATCGAGAGGAAAAAATGTGTTAAAATAGAAATAAGGAACAAGCATCAAGCAACTTGCGTTCGGCTCAACCTTCCACAGGTTGGACGCATCAGATTTTAAAGCGTTTTCACTTATATATGGTTGGTTTGTCTTTTTTAGGAAGGAATAGTTGAGTTCTATGCCGGAACACCAAGCCATACACTACTCACCACAGGTTTTTTTCCCCCGGTCCGTGTGTTTTCTTGGCGATGACAGCAGAGCCAGCCGCTCATACCTGTGGCCAACCTGGGAAAATAAAGGGTGGTTTAGAGAAGTCTTAATGCAGCAGTTCATACGAGAAACTTTCCATCTTGCCAATGTCTGCAGCTTTCGGTTTGATGCGCCAGCTTCCATATACTGTGGGTGAAACGGAGCCAAACACCACTTAAAGTCTTGTGTTTCTCCTTACCCCAATAGCTTTCTACACGATAAAGTGAATTTGAGCTCAGAAGATGACAGCGTTTTCTTAAAATACAGCTCTTGGGTGATTTGGGGTTGGTAAACTGTGTTTCCCCACCTTGGGAAACAGGTTGCCAAACCTGAACTCGTGTGCCGCCGCATCCCGTGCCGGCTCCATCCCCTGCAATGCCTCAGGCGCTTTGCTCAGAAGGAAGCACAAGGGTGGTTTGTTTTTCATTTGTGCCTTTTTCCCCCTTTAAATGACCTCAAACAGGATTTTTCCCCCTTAGATGACCCCAAACAGGGTTTCCAAGAGGGAGCGCGCTGTAAAATGGATGTGAAGGTTGACCCAAAATGAAACTATTTCTGGAAAACCGGGCAACTAACGACACGCTGTCCCGTTCTGCATTCCCAACTTGGGCGTTTAACTTCCTTTGGGAGCAAACCCATGGATCGTTCCGACAAAAATTAACACTTTAAAAAGCAACCTGAAGGTCTGAGGAGCTGTGACCATCACCTAGAAGACACGTTCTTGCGACACGCTGAAGTATTTATACCACGTTGACTCCCTTACACGTGCTGCTTTGCAATGGGCTCGACGCAACCAGGCTCCCCAAGCACCTAATGGGGCTTCAAAATGCACTTTTATCCTTATTTTCCTAACTATTACAGCAAGGATTGAGTTTAAGGATCCACACTAACCTCTCAGACGGCCTGTTCTGTCAACACAACGGGGAAAAATGCTCACTCCTTACCGCGACGACAGCAAAAGGAAACCCTGCACCCGAGTATTTTTGCTTCTTCCAACGCCAAGTCAAGGCGGAGCGACGCGGCCGTCGCTGCGCCAGCAAGAGATGCCGCTTGACCACAGCACCCAGGAGCGGGGCCAGCCCTGCCCTGCGCCGTCATCGGCTTGTTGTCCGTCCGGTCCGAGCCCCGCGAGCGCTCTTCCAACGCCATTCGCGATTTCTGTCCTCAAGAACCTACAAGGGTTGCTCAACGGCGTCGTGCGAGACTTCAAAAGCCACCACGAGCTCGCGGCAGCTCTCGTTAATTAATCCTCATCTACAATTAGCCAGCACCAAGCCCTGAACGAAGCCAATGACCCGAGCGAGGAACAGGCTCTGCGGATGAGCACCGAATGATGCCCGTTCCTCCCAAATGAAAAGGCATCAGGCAGGTTAATATAACCCCCAATATTAAGTTTATTGTAAGGCATTTAAGGCAAGCTTTTGTTCTACTCCACGCTAAAGCCGTTCCAAGCGATTTGACCGGGTTAAAGGCTGCAGCAGGGAAGAACCAGTCAAACTGGTACCAAACGAAGCCCTATGAGAAAGAAAACGTCAGCACATGTATTCACAGGCAAGGAAGGATCGCAGAGGGTTTAGTCACTGGACATCGCAACCCTTAAAGCCCTCGTGGGCAACGAACAGAACATCCCATTAACAGGACAGGCCACATATTGTAATGCTGAACACCCTTTAAGCAGCAAAGCTTTGCTCTTCTGCCACTTCCAACACAGTTCATCCCAGAAGGAGAAGCAAAAATTGGGTGTAAAAATTCCAAATGGGGTTCATCGGCCAGAAACTGCCTCAGTTTCCTTACATAAGTACCAACCTCTGCTCAGAGGCCGTGTCTCCAACAAGGAAGCTGAACAGAAGACTATTTATAACTCACCCTATGGTACCATGATTTGCTTTAGGAATAAAAGTAAATAAACCATCTCGTGCTACCCTAGGGCTCAGGTTCAAAGCAGGGTTAGATATTATTCACGTTCTGCTCAAAGAACAAGATAATAGGCGCGTTACGGAAGAGTTAAAGTGTAACGTGAGAAAATTCCCCGTGCGGGTAGGTCTCTGATGCTTCTACTGGCAAAGCCAGGTGACAAAACCCATCCCCACCTCATACGAAAAGCTTTTAAACAGACTTTTAGACCTGCGGCACCGCAAACGTGACTCTTTCACATAGACGAGACTCCAGCATCTCGAGACTGTGTGTTCAAAAGGCAGAGCCCGTTTTGCACCTGGAAGCCCAGAGCAATGAGAGGATTCAGCTCACGGCTGCAGCGCACGTTAAGCCCGGCTCAGCCCAGGAACCTGGCTTAGCGGCCAGCATGGCGTGATACAGAAAGCCACCTCTCGCAGCAAGAAAAAGCAATGGGTAACAAGCCAGAATATGCGGACGGCCCGGTTGGAGCGCTGGTTTATCATGCTAACGAGCTCCAGTCTTTTCCAGAAAGCCTCGCTGCCCAAAGCCTGAGGCAATGAAGGGCCAGGAATGCACGTCCCTCCGTGAAGGGAAGACTGAGGCAGCTGAAAGCGCTGCTGTGGAAAGAACCATAAAAAAGGCAGTGCAAAACCACAACGAGCAAGAGAGAGACCCTTTCTGCCTTTTGACAGACACATAAACTCCATTTGTGTTTAATAAGGACCCGCAGGCGCCATGTCCTATGACATCTCCTTGATGGCACTAGGCCTCGGAGACCTCTTGGCTTTAACTCAGCAGACCTTGGCTTCGTACAACCACGCAGAAATAATGCGAAACGCTTCCATGAGGATGCTCTGCTTCCCGACAGGCAACTTTGCTTTGAGAAGAAGAGTTATTTGTTTTACAGGCTGCCAAAACGAGAAGGATACAAAGCACTGGAGGCTCTGGAGCTGGGCATGGACAGGTTCTACACACCTGTACTGAGGACACGGTCCTCTGCATCGCTCAACATAACCACGGCAAAGCCACCAAAGCCAACAGGCAGTGTTGCTGTTCGGCCCCTTGAAGGCTGCGATATTCAGATAAAATCATAGAATCATTTTGGTTGGAAGAGACCCTCAGGATCATGGAGTCCAACCATAACCCACCCCTGGCACTGCCCCATGTCCTGAGAACCTCATGTCCGTCTGTCCAACCCTCCAGGGATGGTGACTCCAGCACTGCCCTGGGTAGCCTGTTCCAATGCCCCACAGCCCTTTGGGGAAGAAATTGTTCCCCAGATCCAACCTCAACCTCCCCTGGCGCAACTTGAGGCCGTTTCCTCTGCTCCTGGCGCTTGTTCCTGGGGAGCAGAGCCCGACCCCCCTGGCTCCAAGCTCCTTTCAGGCAGTTCGGAGATCAGAAGGTCTCCCCTCAGCTCCTGTTCTCCAGCTGAACCCCCCAGGCCCCTCAGCCGCTCCCATCACACTTGTGCTCCAGCCCCTCACCAGCTCCGTTCCCTTCTCTCCACTCGCTCCAGCACCTGAACCCTCAGGTGATTTTGGTGCCACTGGTGCCACCATTTTGTGCACTGAGGTGATTCCCGCCACCCCTGGTGCTGCCATTTTGAGCCCCGAGCTGAGGGGCCCAGAACTGCCCCCAGGATTCGTGGTTGGGCCTCACTGTGCCCAGCACAGGGACAGTTGCTGCCCTGGTCCTGCTGGCCGCACCAGTGCTGGTACCAGCCAGGATCCTGTGGCCTCTTGGCCACCTGGACACACGCTGGCTCATGTTCAGTCGCTGTCACCAACACCCCCAGGTCCTTTTCCAGCTGTTCCTCCCCAGCCTGCAGCGTTCATGGGGTTGTTGTGACCCGAGTGGAGGACCCGGCACTTGCCCTTGTTGAACCTCAGACAATTGGCCTCAGCCCATCGATCCAGCTGGTTTAGTTCCCTCTGTATGGCCTTTCCACCCTCCAGCACATCAACACCCGATTTGGTGTCATCTGCAGACTCACTGGGGGTGCACTCGATTCCTTCATCCAGATCATTGATAAAGAGATTAAACAGAACTGGCCCCAATACCGAGCCCTGGAGACACCACTTGTGACCGGCCAACAACTGGATTTGGCTCCGTTCACCACAACTCTTTGGGCCCAGCCATCTAGCCAGTTCTTTACCCATCACACTGACCCCACAGACCCCCAGAACCTCTTCCAGCTGTCGGTGACAGAGAACAAGGCTCCATCAGAAGATTTAAGCCTTACTCAAGGTTTTTCCCCATTGCTTTTCAAAGCAAGGAGCAGATGGGAAGCTTGTTTCAGAGTAAAAACCAACATCCCCAAAGGCAACCCATGAAGATATGGTATTTGCTACCTTAGAGTACTCAACTGGGTCTTCCATCTTCTCCAGGGAAATCTGAACTGAGAGACATGATTTCTGAGGCACGACAGCTGAAAATTTGGGATATATCACAGATATATATATATATATATATATATATATATATATATATTTGGCCTCTGGAGGATATTGCTTCTGCCGCAGCGAGGACCATGACTATAAACCCATTCCTCGGTAGTTCTCTTGGGAGTTTCTGGATCTTTTGTACTTCAGCTCGTTATCAGCTTATGACCAGTGAGCAGCACAAAACTCTGGGTAATGCTCAAAAAAAAGCTCGTTGTCTTTAGGCTCGAGGCATTTATAGTGTTACCAAATTAAAGCACGGGAACAATATTAAAATTTCAACCTAATAGACACTGCTCTACTCCAAAGTCTTGGCACCACCAGCACAGCAAAAAAAGGTAAGATGGTTCCTGCCGGCATCAGGTGATGGAACAAAACCTCAGGAGCCAACACAACACTCCAGCACTCGCACCGAGCTCCAACAACCAGAACTTGGCTTAATGTGTAGTTCTCCAGAAACAAGGGCCTTGTTCGACCCATCAGACCCGGATCAAGACACGCTGAGGTGAGTAGATTTTCAAGCAAATAATTCCACGCGCACACGGAAAAAATAAGGTCTCTGTAGGTCATTTCTGGTGCGCAGAAAAGCCTCTTCAGGAGGCCTCCACACTGCCAGGCAGTTTTGGCATAACGCTTTAAACGTATTTCTGTTCCAAGTCAAATCTATAAGCATCCAGGAGCCTTGCCTAGCCAAAGGTTTGCCTTCCCCCTTAGCATCATTTTTCCGAACAACAGAAGGACGCAAACAGTCCCGGGTTAAACACCATCAGGCTCATCTCACAGCTTAGGATTTTGTTCTCCTCTCATATGGACCTTTAGCCAGAGCTTAAGAAAACCCAGAGCACTCAAACCAGTGAAAACAAACCTGCAAAATAGTCAGACGGTTCCAAAATTTCAAGAGGTACTAACGTTTTTAGACACTTCACAGTGGCTGGGAGAAAACCAGAGAGTCTTTAATAAAGCCTCACCTCAAATCAGCAAATTCCGAAAGAAAAGAGATAAACTTTGATTGCATAGACCAGATCAGCGGCCTTATGTGCCAAGTAGCTGCGAAAAAATACATGGTGTTATTATTATTTGCCAATTACCAGTGGATATTAAGATCTCTGTCCAGGGGACAGCAGAGCAGCAGTGAAGCAGAAATAACCCAAACTAAGGCTGTCTGCCCTCAAAATGTAGAAAGCAGGAATGTCAAATGGGGAAGAGTCATGTCTTGTTGGGTAGATTTTTCTGTATTTTCACCAAAAAGAAATACTTCAACACCTGGAAAAGAGCTGGGCAGAAGGTGAACGGTTTAACTTGCACTTGGAGCAAAGCTCCCGCACATATTTTAACGCATAACAGGAAACTACATTTTGTTACTGGCAAAATATTGAAGACTTCAAACCTGACGCCAACGGTCTGCGATGAACGAGAACAGGACGGTGCCTCAAATATGACAAGGAGGCTACAAAATGTAGGCAAAACGCAGGCAAGTGCAAGTAGAGTCTGCTCGCAACACAGGAATAGCATCAGATGAAATGCTTTCAGTCTTTGGACTCGGCCGCAACAGGGTCCTGCTTACTCAAAGTTAAATTTCATTACATAAAGTCTTCGCGGTTGGTGTTTACTGGAGATCACACCATCCAGCGACATCTCAGTGTGAGCATATAGATGTTACAGCCCCGCCGGGGCTTCCAGCATCAGCCCCCACTCCCAAAACCCTGACCCGTTGGACGCAGCATTCAAAGCTCCAAACTAACGGGGAAATCCCATCCAAGGTGGATTTGCTTTGCACTTTTAGATGATTTAACCATCCCTCCCACCCCAGCAGATACTGCGCAAGAAACTGTAGCCTGGAAGAAAGATAGTATGTGATTCTGGGCAAAACAAGCACACGTCTTAATGCAAAATATCTGCTTTTTACCACAAAGAGGGATTTCCCCGAACCAAGAGCAGAGGGCACCCAACAAACTGCCACTGAGTAACCGCCCGGTGCCTCAAGTGGAGAGACCCAACGCAGAGCAGCCACCTCCATTAAACATCGAGCGACCATAAATATTGAGGATGGGATCCTTGAACTCTCACTGTCTTATCAAAAGAGGCTTTAGGGAAACCCCCGGTGGAAACAGTCACACGTGTCTCTGCAACGCGCTCGCCCACCTCCGAAACGCAGCACCTGGATCACACGCGGTGTGTTACTATTATCACAGCGAACTCTGCTCGTATTTTGGATTTTGTTTCCCCTTTTCCGAGGATGCCTTTAAGGGAAACATGAGTCACACGGATTATATTCTTACAGCAGATGCACAAGGAACATTTCCACTCCCGGTCCCTGTGAGAAGGAAACTCCTCCTAAGTCGAGTCTAAACCAAGTGATCCCAAATGGCATTTGTCTCATTAGACATGGTCAAGTTCACACTTCCAGGCTCAATCCCAGCAATAACACTTAAAAACAACTTAAAAAAATTAGTTTCAGGAGTTTTCTTGCAAGATTTACAGCTGAAGATGAGTTTCCTGAGTTCTTTGTATGCTTTTGAAGAAAAGGGTAACCAAGCTCTGTTAGGTCACCAAAAATTATTTGCTCGACATTCCTTCACTTACATTGGTTTACTAAATCATTAACAGGCTTTTAATTTAATTCTCTTTAGAAGAGTTTAGTACTCAGGTGACACCAGTGACCCCCTAAAGAGAAGAGGTGTCACTTTCCAAGCAAAGGCCCACTCGTCTCCATCCTCAAGGCCTCTGCTGCTCCTCAAGAGTTCTCAAAAACTTTGGATTCTTTGCTTCTGGTTGTCCCTCCTGGTTCTTGTCCTTCATGTGGGCAGGGAAAAATGTAATGAAATATAACAAGGGCAAGTGCAGAGTCTTGAATCTGGGCAGGAACAACCCCAGGTTCCAGTGTAAGTTGGGGGATGACCTATTAGAGAGCAGCGTAGGGGAAAGGGACCTGGGGGTCCTGGGACAGCAGGGTGACCATGAGCCAGCACTGGGCCCTTGTGGCCAGGAAGCCAATGGGACCTGGGGTGGGTTAGAAGGGGGTGGTCAGTAGGTCAGAGAGGTTCTCCTGCCCCTCTGCTCTGCCCTGGGGAGACCACACCTGGAATCTTGTGTCCAGTTGTGGCCCCTCAGCTCCAGCAGGACAGGGAACTGCTGGAGAGAGTCCAGCGCAGCCACCAAGATGCTGCAGGGAGTGGAGCATCTCCCGTGTGAGGAAAGGCTGAGGGAGCTGGGGCTCTGGAGCTGGACAAGAGGAGACTGAGGGGGGGACTCATTCCTGGGGATCAAGATGGAAAGGGGGAGTGTCAGGAGGATGGAGCCAGGCTCTGCTGGTGACAACCAGTGACAGGACAAGGGGTAATGGGTTCAAACTGGAACACAGGAGGTTCCACTTAAATACATGGAGTAACTTGTTGGGGGTGAGGGTGTCAGAGCCTGGCCCAGGCTGCCCAGGGGGGTTGTGGAGTCTCCTTCTGTGCAGACATTCCAACCCGCCTGGACACCTTCCTGTGTAACCTCATCTGGGTGTTCCTGCTCCATGGGGGGATTGCACTGGATGAGCTTTCCAGGGCCCTTCCAACCCCTGACGTTCTGGGATTCAGGGATTCTGTGATGTGTGAACCCTAAATTGGAGACAAACCAATTGGAAAACCCTAAATTGGAGTTGGGAAGATGATTCCAGTCTAGAATGTGCAAGATCTTTGAAGGAAAACCCAAGTGTGTTGTCCAAATGGAGCAAACAAAGAGCCGCAGCCGCCCCAGCAGGAATTCCTGCCGGCTTCTCCTCATCAGACCCACTCGTGGCCAAGTCCAACTCATTACAACAACAGAAGGAAAACAACCCAACAATCCCTGGGAGTTTTGTGCCAGGTGAGAGAGTCGGGGCAGCTCAGGAACAGGTTTGACGAGCACCAGCACCCCACAACAAGAGGTTTCAATACCAAGCAAGGTATCGCAACACCAAGTTTCACATTTCGGTACAAAACTGCACAAATGGCTCCTCAACCATGCTAAAAAGCACCGGTTTAACAGTCCAGTTTTTCATTAAAACTCGATTTTTAGCAGGCACGGCTCAGCAGAGAAACAAAACTAAAGCAACCCGCAGCTGCTCGGCCACGGAGCAAACCAGCAGGGCGATAATCACTATATATACGTCACGTAATTAGTGTGACCCGGAGCAGGACATGAATGTGCGCACGCTTCACTCACCCCGCCTGCCACCAACGCCGCTGCTCCCGCTGCCCGGCCCACAGGGGGAAGCTGAACAGGAGCATTATCAACACCTCCTCCCACCTTCTGCAGGGAAAAAGGCAAAATTTCAACAACTTTCCCCTTTTAAACGGAGCAAGGACTTCATATTCAATCACTCTCTTCATCCTTTATTTCAAATATTAATGTGTCGAGCTTCAGTTTCTACCCATCCCACCTTGAAACGCGTAAACCAGCGTGTGCCGTGTGGTGCATCTCTGAGCCTGCATGTACAACACACTGAGAAACAGCTTGAGATTTCCCCTCCTGTAAGTATCTGTAAGTGACCTCTCAGAGATCTTCAGGAATAATCCCCACCCCAATACTCTGGAAAGGCAGATGTTCATATAATTGGAATAACTGAAAAGAGAAACGTCCTCCTGGGGTTTGTCTCCATCCCCAAGCGCGGATGCTCCAGGGAGCAGGAAGGTTCTGGGTTACAGATGGTGGTGTTACCTCCACAAACTCCTACAAGATCCACTAGTTTCTTGCCTACTTTTTAAATAAAAGTTTCATATCCTGAGAGTCTCAGACATTTTAGGGTCCCCAGGACGAGCTTCTCTGCTGTCTTCAACTCCCCTCCTCTCTCCATTCTCCAGAACGACCAGAAAAGCACAACCCCATAGATTTTTCACATCTTAAAATTCACTCAGTGTATTCCTCAACAACTCTATTTCTTAATCAGATCAATAATTCAGCCCTCCAAAAAATAAAACAAGTACTACCTGTAGCAAGCAAAGGGCCGGTACCCCAACAGTAACCAAGGAGATAAATCCTGATGGTCCCAACACACGAGCCGTGCCCGTGCCAAACAAGAAGGGTTTTGCCCACTCGCCTGCAAAAGAGGTTTTATCACGAGCCAAACCAAACCAAACCACACAACTCACGGCACGGCAGCCACTGGAAAATCCTGTTCGACCTCCAGCTGGTCCCATTGAGCGGGCAGCACGCTACCAACTTCAGACAAGTTTGGTGCTTTTAGGAGGGCAGGAGAGCTCCAGAAGCCCGATTACACACTGAAGGCATCTTCATTACACTCCTCGGATGAATTATGGTTTTAATTAGAAGCAGCTTTAGCGAAGAGCTGTTGAAGTGGAACACGGAGGAGAAGTCTCGCTTCACAGAAGGAGGCAAACCCACGCAACGAAGCGCTTGCCAGAACCGGCCACCTCTGCGCACCGTCTCACACGCGCTAAAAGCTTCTCCCAAAAGCTGGAGTAAAGTGCTATTTCGTACAGATAAACTTACCCTCACCTCAGAGACAAGCGTGACCATTCGCAGCTTGGAAACCGCATCTGTGCGAAGCCACTTTGATTCAACTTCTACTTTCAAGCCCTGAAATGATCGTTACCAAATAATTTGTTTTACGCACCAAGTCGTCTTTGAATCCTTACCACCCAGCGGTGAGGATCGCTTTGAACCAGTAGATCGCTTGTAGACCTTCTGCACCGCATCCAGATACAGGGTTAGTAGGTCAGAGAGGTTCTCCTGCCCCTCTGCTCTGCCCTGGGGAGACCACACCTGGAATCTTGTGTCCAGTTGTGGCCCCTCAGTTCCAGCAGGACAGGGAACTGCTGCAGAGAGTCCAGCGCAGCCACCAAGATGCTGCAGGGAGTGGAGCATCTCCCGTGTGAGGAAAGGCTGAGGGAGCTGGGGCTCTGGAGCTGGACAAGAGGAGACTGAGGGGGGACTCATTCCTGGGGATCAAGATGGAAAGGGGGAGTGTCAGGAGGATGGAGCCAGGCTCTTCTGGTGACAACCAGGGACAGGACAAGGGGCAATGGGTGCAAACTGGAACACAGGAGGTTCCACTGAAATCTGAGAAGCAACTTGTTGGGGGTGAGGGTGGCAGAGCCTGGCCCAGGCTGCCCAGGGGGGTTGTGGAGTCTCCTTCTGTGCAGACATTGCAACCCGCCTGGACACCTTCCTGTGTAACCTCATCTGGGTGTTCCTGCTCCATGGGGGGATTGCACTGGATTGTTGTTCCAGGGCCCTTCCAACCCCTCACATTCTGCGATTCTGTGATCCAACACAAAAAGCTTTTGGGCATCACTGAGCCGCAAAGCTCTTTACCCATAGAAAAGCCACCTTCACATTTTGATACGGACACGAGCAGCAAGAGCTGTTGGAACACAAGGTCATACTCGGCTTGCTAGAAGACCAAATTTAGCCGCCGGTGATTCTTTGGTTACAGGAGCTCGGCTGCTGGTGTTGAGCACCGGTCCAAGGGTGAACCCCCAGCAAGACTTGACTCCATTCAACTGGAAATGATCTCAGAGCTGTTAGTGGGGCGCCCGATCTCAATTCCAAGAGGAGACGTTTTGGAACACCGCACAAAACCGGCGTGAGGAGGCTCCGGCGCTGTTTTATGGCTGGTGTAAACTATTACTATGTCCAATGTCAGCGTCGGAAAGACGGGAGCTCGGGAAGGTCTAACAGATGGGGTCTCAGCACAAGCGTGTTTTAGACACCTCCTCAACAAGCGCGTTTCCTACTCAAACGCCTCATTACAGTTAGAACCTGTACAGAAGAGCAGATCCACAAGATCACAGGGATTATTCGAAGCTTTTGTAAATGCTAGCAGACACCCTTTGAACAGCCCGTGAACACAAGCCCCGCTTTACCAAAAGGCGGCACAGCCAACAGCTTTGGCGAACGTTTAATAACTTTCCAGGCCCAAAAACGGCGACAACTCAATATGCTTCATCTTCGTTGGGTCTTAGGATTGGTATCAGCCACAGGCCCACAGATGGACCTCAGAACTCAACTGAGGTTCAATGGCTGGGATCTCTGCGTTCAACAGAATCTACCCAGGAAAAAAAAACCCAGAAAATTAAAGAATTTGGTTTCAAGACACCACTGGGGAATATCTACACTATCTGCCTCAGCCCCGCAGGCATTCAGAGAGCACGAAGAACCTATTTTGGTGCAAGAAACCAAAAGGACGATTAGCAAAATCACAGGAACAAAACCAGGATTACCACAAGGTTCCTTGCACTAGACGTTGAGCTTTTGTGGTCCAACCAGACACCTGTCGGTCACTCCTCATCCCTCAAGGCTCTGCCAACAGTCGGTACCGCAGAAGGTGATTTGAACAGCTGAGGGTCACCCGGACACAGCTGCTCTTCCATCCAACCCGGCCCCGCCGCATCCTCAGCCAGGAGGACGCCGAGACCCTCAGGTCCCCCAGCCAAACCCCCAAAATGTCACCGCAGGAGACAACAAGTTACCCCTAAACCCTCCTTATCGATCCTTTCATGCCGAAGCACTTGGTTTTCTGTGGAGACCAGGAAGAACAGAACAAAACACACGCTCTGGATCTTGACAAGCGCAGGCGCTCTGGCCCGCGTGATAATGACCAACATTTAGAAACGCTAAAAATCACCAAGTACCAGCGCTGTGTCCAGTAGATCCAGACAAAAACAAAGGCCTATGTGATGGTCTGGAGCCCAATATTGCAGAATAACCCCCATTTCAGCAGAGATGTTTGTTCCCTGGATGCTGAGTGCGGCCGGACTCTGATTTACCAGGGCTGGGGTTGCATCTCTCACCAGGAAAACAGAAGCCTTGGTGCTGCCAGTGCTGCGCAGAGTTAGAGACCTGTGCAAACCTTCCCAAGCAGAGCACAGCTGGGGAGCGACACCAGCACCGATGCTGAGCCAGGAGCCCGCGGCTCACAAAATGGGACGACAACCACCAAGCGAGCGTTGGGCAGGGTGGGGAAGAACCTCCCGACCTGGGGATGCACACACAGCACATATTTTGCACCTAAGAAGGTACTTAAAGCGTGTTTTGCCTCAGCCCCTCCCTCCCAGCGCAAACCAGAGCGTCGGTACCCGCTCCTGCGGCCCTGCCAGAAAGCGGCACCGAGGACGAGTCTTCAGGAGCCTCCGCAAGGTGAGACCTTTGAAGTCTCACTTGGACTTGGGATGAGACAACTACAAAGTCTGCGGTCTCTGCTTCATTAAAATAAGATGTTAAAGGTTCTTCGGTTTCATTTGGTCACTGAAACTTGTTCTTTGAAGATCTAGGAAATGAAAACAAGCTGTAGAAACCAGCCTCGCACGGGACAGAGGGAACGGTTACGAGGGACCTCAGGACAGCCAGAAGGCCAGAATGGAATTGCTACAGGACTTGGGATTTAGCAGCTTGTACCAAACTTGAGAAGAGCTGAATTATTTCGTGACACTTGCCAGAACCAGCTCTGCCGATGGAACAATATTATCAGCTGCATTTTAGAGGATTTCCTCTCATTTGCTTTAATGGACCTAAACAAGCAGAAGTCAGATCTACACGGAATATTGAGTCACAGAAGCCACAAGACCCAGTAAGTCTGAGACGCTTGAAACTGCTGCTCTTCAGAATCCTAAAGAATTTTATCCAAGAGTGGTAATAATTCGTGTACCCGCCCTTGCGGTGACGGAGATGAGACAGATTGCCCTCAAGTTAGTTTTTCCTGCAGTGTTATCACGAAGGGAGAAAAAAAGACAGAATCTGAATCCGTCCCCTGACTGATAACTCAGAATCCAAAGGAACACCGAGTTCGGTTTGTTGTTTCCACAAACAAGATGTTGCCCTAATTACAGGTGCAACAATGAGAAGCGTTCGAGAAAGAAAACACAGGCAGATTTCAGCCACAGAAGTGAACTACATTATAAACCAAGCTCCATAGCAAATCGCTATGATGGACGCGATCGTATTTTGCAATGTAAAATAAATACCTTCAAGAAATGCGGACTTCAGGCTGCTTTGCTTCCCAGAGTTCAAGTAGGTTTCTTCTATAAATTAATTAGCACTAGAATACAGTGGGTTGGAAGAAAGGAGCAGCTCTATGGAAAGAGGAGTTTTCTCGGTTTCATCACAAACTACACAAACCACCGAGTGGTATCAATAGACATTAAAACACATACGTGGGACAGCACCTGCTCAGGGTATTTACTAAGCAACGTGGCCTCCTCTAATGTACCATGTGTGATACAGGCGGCTCAGCTGGGAACAGTTACAGGAACACAACAGCTCCAGAAAAACACGCAGATTCAGGACTGCAAAGAAACCTTCAACTCTTCGTAAACAGCTGCAAGTTTCCCAGCCTAAAGGAATGTTATAATATAATCACAAGGACAATAAATAAAAGGAGCGGGATGGCAGGAGCAGACAGGAAAACAGTTTTCCTATTTCAACAGTTCCCGCATTAAACACCAGGAGCAGCAAAACCAAGTTACTGAATGGTCTCCCACGCAGCAGCAGCTCTCAGGCTGGAATCGCTGTCAGCTCTCTGCTCATTATCCGATGGGGTTTGCTAACAGAGCAGCAAAGCTAAAGAGAAGATTCAGAAGTTCTAAATAGATCTTATGGGAGGAACAACGTCTGAGGAGCCAGGAGGAGACGGTGGAATCTCACACCGATTGCACTTGGCTGGTTTTCCCACTTCTAAAAGGTGGGGAGTGTCTGATGGACCACACATCAAACAGGGATTTAAGAAAGGAGTTCAAATATCTCCTTTCTCTACTAAGAAAAGATGTCCAAGGGCTAGAGGGATTTAATACGGAATATAGGGATGAAGTAGGCACAAGTCTGAGGTTTTACCTCTCCATGGAGTCACAGGATGGTTTGGGTTGAAGGATGTCCCAGCTCCCCCAGTGCCCCCCCTGTCACGGGCAGGGACATCTGCACCAGCTCAGGTTGCTCAGAGCCTCGTACTGGAGGGTGATGCAGCTTTTTGGGGAAAGAAGCTGATTCAGAAGAACTTCATCTCCTCAAAAATCCTTACAGATGGGACTAGAATTAGCCACATAAAAAAACCACCCAGAAGCTACAAAAATCAATACAGTACAAATAAAAGAACATGGAAAGACAAAACCAAGGCACAAGTGCGTTCCTATACAAATGCTGGATGTCTAGAAGAGGAAGAAACTCAAACGCCTGTTTTTAAAGTGATAATGTGGATGTACCGAGTTCATTCAACACCCATTGGAAGGCAGACGAGTCAAGAGGACGTTCAGAGTCTCTGAGGACCAGGCAAGCTTGAGGCATCTGAGCTTTCTTCACCACCCGAGCGATCTCAGTTGCCCGTGTCAGCAAGAAATCCCCTGTAAATCACAATTCCAAGCTGAAACCAGGACCATCCAGTCTCGGGCACCCAGGAGCAGCTGTCACCAGGGGCTTGGACAAGCAGGAAACGTGGCATTAAATAGATACTTCAAATGTCTCAGCATGAACTGTGCGAGTATCAGGTTGATATAGAACATCAAGACTAAGTTCTTGGATAGTGTAAAGCCTCTCCTCACGGGCAGCGGAGGAGAAAAGCGGCGATTCCAGCTGAAATCGGTGTGAGGTCCCACCAAGTGACCCCAGGAAGCAATAGAAGCCAATCCAGCCACACAGCGAGGCTGAACATCCAGGAAGGGAGCTAAATACTTATTAGTAGTCCCGTGATGTATTACTGGGTTAAACAATGTCTGTCAGAAGCTAAAATTGTGTTTTGACACCCAACGAGCTGAGCTTGGCCACATCTGCCCGACCCAGTAATGCCGGCCCAGCAAATTAGGTGACAAAGGACAGCGCAGACGAGGCGACAGCAACAACTGAGGAGGAGGACGGGGAAGCTCCTCACGGAGTTTCTCGGTTAATTCTCACCAGGGCACCTGGAAACGCTGGCACAGCTCCCACCGAGCGATTCGGAGGCGTCTGAGCAACCACGAGCCAGGCGGCTGCGCCGTCCTGAGGAACGGACGCGGCGCTAATTGTATTTGATAAAATGAAGTCATGTCTCGGGAGCCGCCTTTCTGTTTTGCTTTTGCAGGAGGCAAAGCGCATGAAGAAGGAAAGGCAGCTGATATACTTCATGGAAACAACAGAAAAACAAGTGTTCTACAGGACAAGATCCTTCAAAGCTCTTTGGAGAACAACACTCATAGAATCATTTTGGTTGGAAAAGACCTTTAAGGTCCTCGAGTCCAACCATAACCCACCCCTGTCCCTGCCCCATGTCCTGAGAACCTCACCTCTATCTGTTCAACCCCCCAGGGATGGCGACTCCACCACTGCCCTGGGCAGCCTGTATAGAATAAATGAAAAGTCATTCACATACATAAAGAACTAGTTAAAAGAAATAAAGAAGGAGGAAGAAAAGCATCACTGGTCAGTTTTGTAGCCAAAAAACTCCGCTCAGCTCACTTGAGCAGTGCAAGGAGGCAATACTAAGATGTCAACATTTGCTCCTCTGAATAATTCAAGGCGAGCAGTAAATAAGAGCGATGACTCTAAGGAACTGCAGGCAAATCTCACGGTGGGAGTGGGTGATACAATTCAAAACAAAGCACATCGAAAACAACCACCCCCATTGGAAAAAGATGAGACCAAACTCAAGGCAACACTGAGCAACAGGACACCAGGGCTAGAGCAGAGCCTGGAATTTGTTCCTTGCTTGTTTTTTTGGGCACCCCCATTCTCATTTGCTGTTTCTTCCTCGGCTGTAGGTGACATAACGAGTGACACACTTATCTCCAGTGTCACGACTCTGCAAGGCAGCGAATATCACGCCAGTTCAAAGCGAGCGGACGAACCCGCCGAAGAGAAGCGTGAAGGTTAATAAATTGCAATATTGCTACAGCCAGCTGAGGGAGGCCACAAACTGCTGCAAAGAGCAAAATAAAGCAGCGTTTCCCCCGAGCAGAGCTGCTGTGTTTGCGCTCCCCTCCCCAGGCAGCTGCTGCTGGTTACTGGTGAGCAGGACACTGGGCCAGATGGATTCCTGGGCTCAGCTGGGAGCACTTTTTAAGGCATTATCCAGGATTTCATCCGGTAACCTGAAAATACACAGTGGCTGATGGCTTTGGAAGAGCTGGAAATCAGTTGAAAACCACAAAAAAGGGGCAATGTTGGTGTGAGAAAGGCAGTAAGTGGCTGTGTTTGTCTCACCCAGGTAGCAAACCCTCCATGGGCCTGAGCAATCCCACCAGAATGTGTTCCATCAGCGATTTTGATATTAGAAAGTGGAATTGTTGTCAAAAAAAGAACTGGAACTGCATAAAAACTCCTACGGAAGAGTAACATAGATGGACAGGAACAAGGCAAGGTCGCAGGCTTCCGACTTTGTAAGAAATGGTACTAAAAACTCTTTAATCCAAGCAAGAAGAGACACAGGGTGTTAGTTTGTCACCGTGACCCACCAAAATGGTACTGACATGAAGGATGGTGGCACAGAGGAAATACCTGTGACCACCTGGCCGTCCTGCTGCAGTCAGGGGTCGGATTAGAACAAACACGCGTGCAGAGGGGTCACAGAATCCCAGAATGTCAGGGGTTGGAAGGGCCCTGGAAAGCTCATCCAGTGCAATCCCCCCATGGAGCAGGAACACCCAGATGAGGTTACACAGGAAGGTGTCCAGGCGGGTTGCAATGTCTGCACAGAAGGAGACTCCACAACCCCCCTGGGCAGCCTGGGCCAGGCTCTGCCACCCTCACCCCCAACAAGTTGCTTCTTATAGATAAGTGGAACCTCCTGCATTTGTTTGAACCCATTACCCCTTGTCCTGTCACTGGTTGTCACCAGCAGAGCCTGGCTCCATCCTCCTGACACTCCCCCTTTCCATCTTGATCCCCAGGAATGAGTCCCCCCTCAGTCTCCTCTTGTCCAGCTCCACAGCCCCAGCTCCCTCAGCCTTTCCTCACACGGGAGATGCTCCACTCCCTGCAGCATCTTGGTGGCTGCGCTGGACTCTCTGCAGCAGTTCCCTGTCCTGCTGGAACTGAGGGGCCACAGCTGGACACAAGATTCCAGGTGTGGTCTCCCCAGGGCAGAGCAGAGGGGCAGGAGAACCTCTCTGACCTACTGACCACCCCCTTCTAACCCACCCCAGGTCCCATTGGCTTCCTGGCCACAAGGGCCCAGTGCTGGCTCATGGTCACCCTGCTGTCCCCAGGACCCCAGGTCAACACAGACACTGGAAAAAAGCAACCACATGGTTGGTGTGCACGGCTGGAAAAGAAAACACCATGAGCCAGGTGTTTTCTGAACACACTGAAGGAGGGAAGAGCCGATTTGCCAAGAGGCAACAAGATGGGTACAAACTGGCCACAAATAAACCTAGTCTGAGAACCGCGTTTCCAGGCATCGTGGCCAGAGGAGAAGAGCTTTCCACATGAAAAACGCATCGAGAAGCCCAAATTGGCTTAAACAGGCCAGGACTTTAGGCTAGAATAAAAATAAGCTGCTGTGGACTTGTAGGGTAAAGCAGAGATCCGAATGTCCTCATCTGCACGGCCCAACAGCTCGTAATCAATCAAAAATGCCCCAGGTGGACACTCTGCCAAACCCAGAAAGAGCGATTTCAGGGCAGAAAACGTTAGAAGAAGTATCTAAACAAAGTATGCACGGCATGAGAGTAAAGCCCTGATTTTATCAAGTGGATAGTCTCGTATTTCCTTGAACTCAGCGATATTTTTGCCAAAAAGCTGCAATATCATCTGTGCTGTGGTACCACCAACCAGCAGCAGGTACAATGCACAGAACAGCGACTTGCCCGGCCAGTTCTCACCATGATCCTCTACAATTTTCTAAGTATTTTTTTCTTCTTTACTACTAATTATTATTTTTCTAAATGCCACAGTATTTCAATTCCACATCCTCACTTATCTGATCACACCTCGCCCTCTCTGTACAACAACTCCAGCTGATATTGATCAGCAGCAGCATCTCCAGCTCATCCCCGACTCCTGTGTAAACCCGGCTTTACACGGATAAAACCACACTGGGCATCTCCCAACATAATTAAATCTAAATTCTCCTCTCAGTAACGTTTCCTCGCCTGGGCAACGCTTCCAAAACTTCAACAAGCGGCTTTCGCAGCCCGAAGAGAGCGATCTCTCCAAACTCATCACTCAAAGGCGCTCTTTGTGTTTTTTGGAATGTATCTGTGGGAAGAGCACGGCGAATATTTGATAAAAGGGAAACAAAGCTCAGGCTTCTCGGTTCTATGAGTTCCCAACGCGGCATTAAAGGGGGAAGGAGAGAATCAGCGAATCATTTTGGTTTCCAAATGCTCAGGATCGCCGAGTCCAACCATAACCTGTCTCTAGCACTAAGGCAAAGCTGATTTATTGAGGTCAATCCCAGCCAGGAGCTGCGAGAAGGAAAAGTCCTGGAGAACTCAGGGAGTGGCAACATCAGCTGGTTACACATACGCATGAGGTCACTGATTAAAATAAACCAGAAACAAATCAGGTGTGAGATCACACCCGTGAGAGCGCGAGTTGGACCAGGGCACCGTGAGCCCCTAACGAGCCACAGAAGGTGCAAAAGCTCCCGGGGACCAAGGGCTGTGGTACCAACGACACTGAGAGGTCCAGGGGCTGTTGAGAAGGGACAGGACAGTCACCAGCAGCGGAACAGGTTGGGAAGGGCCAACGACAATCCAGGAGCAACTCGGACAATGAGCCTTGACCTTTCCAATTTCACCCTGTGCCCAACAGCCCGTGCATGAAGCGTCCCAGACACTGGGGAACGTGGAACTTCCCACAGATAAGCTGTCGATTCACTTGGTTACACCTGGTGCTTCGTGGAACGCGAGGGGGTTCAGGGAGAGACCCCAACCCACACCTGCTCCCACCTTGGGAACAACTCACCGGGGACAGACACACGGACCCCAGGGACAGATAGACACACAAACAGACACACAGGGGACAAACACACAGAGCCCAGGGACAGACACACACACAGGGGACAGACAGACAGACCCCAGCGATAGACAGACACACACACACCGGGGACAGATATCCCGGGGACAAACACACCGGGACAGACACACCGGGACAGACACACAGACACAAGCCGGATCCGCCCGTGCTCGCAGCCCCTCCCCAGGCCGCTCCCCTCACCCCCGCCCCGGGCCCAGCCGGGACCCCCCGCAGCTCCGCTCCGCCGGCAGCCGCGCTCCCCGCGCCGGGAGAACCGCGGCCGCTCCGCCCGCCGCCGAACCAGCGAACCCGGCCGAGCCGCGGCCCGCTGGGCTCCCCGTGGCCCTCCCGCCCGCTCCCCGCCGCCGCTCGCCGCCGTACCGGGCTGTGCGGGCTGGGCTGGGCCGGCCGGGCCGCGCCGCTGCGCTCCCCGCGGCTCCTCCCTCCGCCGCGCTCGACGGGGAGGGCGATGACCCGGACGCGCTCAGCTCCACGCCCCACCCCTCGGCGAGCACCGCCCTATGGCAACAGCGCGCCGGCGAGCGCTTCCGGGGCGTGGCGGCGGCGCGGGCTGGCCCTAGCAACCGCGTTGCGTTGCTAGGCGGAAGTAGCGCCCGCCCCGCCAAAAGCGGCGAGAGGGGGAAAAACCCGGCAAAATATCAAAATAAAGCTAAAAATAAAGAGCTTAAACTCGGCGGTGAAGCCGTCGTGGCTTCGAACCTTCGAGAGGCGGCTCAAAACAGCCCAGGCCCGCGGGTTAATGGTGGAAAACCACCGGGAAAATGTGCTTAGATCCAGAATTTAGGCGTTAAAATCACATATTTCCCCCACTTCCTGAGGCCAGGCTGGTAAGTCTTCCCCTAGCGCCATAATTAAGTAGAAAATAAAGCCGAGCTTTAGCAGAGCTTGCTAGTATTTTGCTTTTTCTGTTTTGCTTACTCTTTATTTTATTCTATATGTTCAGTCTGCCAATTCGGTTTCAATTTATACCTTTTAATTCGGCGATATTGATATAAAAAAATAAGATTAACAGCTTAACCCAGCCACCTAAAGAGCTCGTTTCATCATGTCTATTGCTGCCCGGGGATATTTTGCTCTTTTTGTCTCTTTGTGATATTGCTAATGATAAAAAGAATAATTGTAGCATCCTGTATGGCCGGTTGAGTTTTCCTCCGTTTCTGCTCTTAATTCTGAAAATTATCATCAATTATCATCAAACTATTTTAGTCTTGAGGGGTTCTTTGGGGAAGTCACATTAAAGGGGCGGATTCTCCTGACAATGCCCCTTTGTCCAGGCGGCGGGAGAGACAATGGAGCTCCTGTTGGGGACTGGGAGGCACCAGCCCCACACAAGCGCAGGGAAAGAAACCTCGGATCCTCACACAAAAAAGCCAAAAATCAAACTAAATGCAAAGATTAAAGCGTATTTATGCCGGGAACACAAGAGGAGCGAACAGATCAGTATTTGGGGTCAGGGTTGGGTCCAGTCCTGTTGAACATCTTCATTGATGATTTAGATGGGGGGATTGAGACCATCATCAGCAAATTTGCTGCTGACACCAAGCTGGGAGGGAGTGTGGAGCTGCTGGAAGGCAGGAGGGCTCTGCAGAGGGATCTGGATAGACTGGAAAAATGGGCCGATCCCAATGGGATGAAGTTCAACAAGGCCAAGTGCCGGGTCCTGCCCTTTGGCCACAACAACCCCCTGCAGCGCTCCAGGCTGGGCACAGAGTGGCTGGAGAGCAGCCAGGCAGAAAGGGACCTGGGGGACTAATGGACAGGAAGCTCAACATGAGCCAACAGTGTGCCCAGGTGGCCAAGAAGGCCAATGGGATCCTGTCCTGTATCCAAACCAGCGTGGCCAGCAGGACAAGGGCAGTGATCCTTCCCCTGTGCTCTGCATTGGGGAGGCCACACCTGGAGTATTGTGTTCAGTTCTGGGCCCTCAGGTCAGGAAAGAGATTGAAGTGCTGGAGCGGGTCCAGAGAAGAGCAACAAGACTGGGGAAGGGACTGGAACACAAGCCCTATGGGGAGAGGCTGAGGGAGCTGGGCTTGTTTAGTCTGGAGAAGAGGAGGCTTAGAGCTGAGCTCAGCACTCTCTATAACTACCTGAAGGGCAGTTCTAGCCAGGTGGGGATTGGGCTCTTCTCCCAGGCATCAGCAATAGGACAAGGGGCCATGGGCTTCAACTCTGCCAGGGGAAATTGAGGCTGGAGATGAGAAAGCAATTCTGTGCAGAGAGAGTGGTCAGGATTGGAATGGCTGCCCAGGGAGGTGCTGGACTCACCGGCCCTGGAGGTTTTTAAACTGAGATTGGACACGGCACTTAGTGCCATGATCTAGTCAATGGACTGGAGCTGGACCAAGGGTTGGACTGGATGATCTCTGAGGGCTTTTCCAACCCAGTCCATTCTGTGATTCTGTAATTACCTGCCAAGATAACGAGCAATTTCAGCCTCTCATCCATACGCTTCTATATTCCCCACACACTACCTAAATAATATAAATACATGTAAATAAATCTATTTAAGAGGCAGAGCAAGCGCTGCCCGGCTCAGTTTGGTACCCGGAGACACTGCTGACATCTATTGTCAGATCTGGGTATTTATTTTGTTTTTTTTTAAGAAGTTATTTCTAAGTGTGTTAATAAGTTGAGATTAAAATCGGGCAGCGCTGGGTCTCACTTTTGCTCCTGTTCTCTATTTTATAAATTAAATTGAAAATCCTAATTAGGGAGGGATGGCATTCAGCTCCGTCTGGTTTTGTATTCCCCTCTTTTGAACCCATTAAAAAAATCAGAGCTGTGGAGTTTATATGGATTTAATGAAGAGCATCGGCATCCAATAACTCTTTAAACTGCCAAGAAATGAGCTCAAAAGTAAAAACTACTTTGTAGTATTAATAACTGGCTGGATTTACAATGGGATTTTTCCCCTTGTACCTCTTGCTGTAAGATGAAAAATCCCATTTCCCAGGGAAAACCTGTTATAAGATGCAACGTGACACCCAGTACAGCAATACCAACAATTTATCCTTCTCTTGAATTTATTTGCAACACTGTATGTGACCCCACTTTACCACGTTATACTTTATATATATAAAAATATAAAGTATTTGCAGCACTAGATGTCAATAGTGCAACAATAAAACCTCACACAGCTACTTACAGAACCAGCTGCTCGGTTGTTATCTCACTAACGCTCTGCCTCCTCTCACTAAAAATAAGCAGAAAGCAAGGTTTTTTGGTTGTTCTGCATGACTCGATGGCAAAATAGCCTGGAGTTTTTACAACACGGGTTTTTCTTCTTAATTTACATCATCTTTTTAAAAATTCCAGCGAATTTCTCGCTGTTTCTCAGAGAACATTACCTGCTGTTCTGTGAAACCCCCCTTCTTCATTTGCACCTTTTAGGACGGCGTTAACCCCTTTTCCCCGGGATAAATACACCAGAGCTGCCGATCAATTCTCCTCGTGCACAAACACCTTTTGATCAGCTCCACGATACTCACATTATCCATTTGTGGGGCTTCCAAGGAAGCGCAGAAGCAGAACCCCAAAGAGCAAGACCCATCCACCAAACTCCACTTTATCCTTCATATAAATTACCCCCCAAATTGTGTGGCAGCCTCGGGCTCTTCACAGTCATAAGTTTTATTCTTATTGCTCCCTGGGCTTTCAGGGTTTTGATTCATGAGAACAATCCCATTCGTTTTAATCCAACTTCACCTTTAAATCGTAGCAAGTGACACCTGCCCTCACCGGCGGCTTTTCAAATCGTCATTAACAGCTTTTACTTCAATAAAGACACGACGCAGATGTATTTTTCAGAGTGCTTCGGTATATTAGAAAACTGAGGATCTGCTTTTTAAAACCAGAACAAGGACAATCACAGAAGTCTGAGGCACAAGGCAAACAAAAGCTGAAAGCCGCGCGATACGCAGGAGTCGCCGAGGAACTCAAGGAAACCGAGATAAAAACCAGTGACTTGCACTGAATGTGAAGCTTCAAAAGGTATATATTAATTTCTCCGTCATTCTGCTACAACATTCTCGCAGCCTCTCGTAGTTCTGCACAACAGCTGAACATAAGCCGGGACTGTAAAAAAGCTGCACAAATAATACAAGTAACAGCTCAAGCATGGGAGACGTGGTTTAGCGCTAAGTCGGGCTCAGCTCAGGTCTAACTCTTCTTCAGAGGACTCCCCGTCGTCTGCAGGGGCTGGTGGTGGGGGGCGAGCTCTGCAAAAAGCACAAGGGTTTGCGGAACAAAAACAACTCTTGTTCAAAAGGCTCCAACTAACAAAGCCCTTTTCCTAGGAGCTGCATGACCTAAAGGAGTCTAATTAACCCCAGGCTGCACCTTGAGGCGTTAGGACTGAATTAAGCCACACACACCCACCATTCAAATGGCAAAGCCCACAAAATGTCAGTATACCCTCGGTTGCCCCCCGCGTGTCCTTCTCAACCCACAGGGCATGCAGATCCACACAATTTTTAGGAAGCTGAAAAATTAAGTCCTATTTTATGCCCAGGTCTCAACCGAACTTACCAACGGGACTGGAATAAAAACCATTGCACAGTTCGGGGAGTAAAGTTCTTGTTTCTTCCAGACGCTGTAAATGGTTTTAGGTGGCGATACGGTGTGTGCTCTGCAGAGTTAGCGCCACCAGGCCCTTCCTTAGCCAAACAAATTCCAAACACAATTACGTTTGTTTGGCAGCGCTACAGTGTGCGTATTTTGTTTCTCCAAAAGGTAAAACACACTTAAAAGTCTCCGTTTGTTTGCTTGTCCTTCATGACAACTCAGGACTAATTCCTCTGGGGAATTAGTCAAGGATTATCTATACGGTGAAAAACAACCCTGCCAATTAAGAGACAATGTTTCACACAGCTGCTGCCTACAAGTTCGTATTTAAGTGTCAGCTTGGTGGAGCAATTTCATTTCTGACGTACAGAAGCCACCAGCGGCCTCCTGAGCTTTGCAGAAACAGAGCCCACAGCGTCCCAGCGCTCCCCGGTGTGCAAACCAACGGCCGAGCACTGAAAATTTGCCTAAACTACCAGTTCCTGCACCCAGAAAAGCCCCACGAGGTCTGTGGAGACGCTGCGTTTCACCCAGCTGCTTTAGAGAAGTGTCACTCCACTGACAATTTGAAGGTTGACAGACACACCGTCACCTTCGCAGCGGTCGCTTGCTCCTTCAAATATAAATTGTAGCTTTAAAGGAGGGAAACTAGTGGCAATTTATCCCATCCCAGGGCACACGGACAGCCCCAGCACACCCCGCACCAGCGGCTCTTGGGATTATTGGGATTTTGCTGCTTAAAGTCCCGCCAGGACCTCACTCTGACAACAGCTGCTGCTCTGCAGGTGTGTTGAGCGCCCTGGCGTGCTTCAGCCAGCTTTTCAAAACAGTGGTTTCTAAAGGAACTGAAAATTGGGTTCAGGCAGCACACGCCAGCCAAACTTCTCAAGCGTACAAACCCCTTCCGTGTTGTGTTTTGCCCCTCAAATACACCGAACGCCCCTTCCCTGCCCCTCAGCCCCACGCTTCTGCGTTGCCTTCAGCCCCCCGCACCGCAATTGCGGTTTGTAGGGACTCGCGCTGCTGTTTCCAAGGTTGAGAGGAAACCCAGGATTAAAAATGCTCCTGAGAAAGCCCCAGTGCTGCATGGGGAGGGCTGAGGGGGCAGAGATGGAAGGGGCTGGGGGGGAACACGAAACACTGTGGGGCTGGGGGGGGGTGAGATGGAGCTGGGTGGGGGGAGATGGGGACTAAGGGAAGGTAAAGGGGGGCTGAGGTGGGAGGATAAAGGGGGCTGAGGGGCGGAAAATGGGGGCTGAGGGAATATAAAGAGGGGCTATGGGGAGGATAAAAGGGGGCTGAGGGGGGGACACAAAGGGGGCTGAAGGAAGATAAAGGGGGGCTGGGGGGCGGGATGAGGGGGGCTGACAGGGGGATAAAGGGGGCTATGGGGACTGAGAGAAGATAAAGGGGGCTTAGGGTGGGGGATAAAGGGGAGCTGGGGGGGACAAAGGGGGGCTGAGGGGGGATAAGGGGGAGCTGAGGGGTGGGATGAAGGGGGAGCAAAGGGGGGAGATGGGGACTAAGAGAACATAAAGGGGGGTTGGGGGGGAAAAGGGGGGCTGGGGGGGATACAGGGGGCTTGAGGGGATTTGAGGGGGACAAAGGGGAGCTGCCCTCTCCCGCCCGTCCCAGCCGCTCCACCCACACGTACGTCCTGTCCGCCGCTCCCAGCCCGCTGCTCCCCGCCGGCCCGCCGGGCGCCCGGCTCTGCTGCCGCGCCCGCCGCAGGAACTCGCCGATGCCTCTTTGCCAGGCGGGGACGGGCCTCACGCACACCGGGTTCCCCCCGCCGCGGCGGCCGTGGCCTGAGGGGACAGCGGCCGTGAGGGGAGGGAGGGCGGGAAGGGAGGACGAGGGATCCTCGGCACCCCCGCTCTCACCTCTCCTGGCGCTCGGCGACGGTCCCGCATTGAGGCTGGTGGAGCCCAGCACCTTCCGGGGAGCGCGGGCGACCAGAACTGCGGGCAGAGCATAACGGTGAGCGGCGGCGGGTCGGGTCGGGTCGGGTCCGGTCTGGTCCGGTCCCGTCCCGTCCCCGCCCGGCGGGCCCCCCCGGCCCGGCCCGTGTCACCTTTCCGGAACCGCCCGGGCCCGGCCGCCGCCTTCGTGCGCGCCATCCTGCCCGCGCACAGCCCGCGCCCACACCCCATTGGCCAGCGCCAGCCAATGGGAGCGCGCCGGCATCCCGCCCTTTGGTCCGCGCCCCTGAGAGCCGCTCGGCTCAGTCCGTTCAGTTCACAGAGTCACAGAACATCAGGGATGGAAGGGACCTGGAAAGCTCATCCAGTGCAATCCCCCCATGGAGCAGGAACACCCAGATGAGGTTACACAGGAAGGTGTCCAGGCGGGTTGGAATGGCTGCACAGAAGGAGACTCCACAACCTCCTGGGGACAGCAGGGTGACCATGAGCCAGCACTGGGCCCTTGTGGCCAGGAAGCCAATGGGACCTGGGGTGGGTTAGAAGGGGGTGGTCAGTAGGTCAGAGAGGTTCTCCTGCCCCTCTGCTCTGCCCTGGGGAGACCACACCTGGAATATTGTGTCCAGTTGTGGCCCCTCAGTTCCAGCAGGACAGGGAACTGCTGGAGAGAGTCCAGCGCAGCCACCAAGATGCTGCAGGGAGTGGAGCATCTCCCGTGTGAGGAAAGGCTGAGGGAGCTGGGGCTCTGGAGCTGGACAAGAGGACACTGAGGGGGGACTCATTCCTGGGGATCAATATGGAAAAGGGGAGTGTCAGGAGGATGGAGCCAGGCTCTTCTGATGACAACCAGTGACAGGACAAGGGGCAATGGGTGCAAACTGGAACACAGGAGGTTCCACTGAAATCTGAGAAGCAACTTGTTGGGGGTGAGGGTGTCAGAGCCTGGCCCAGGCTGCCCAGGGGGTTGTGGAGTCTCCTTCTGTGCAGACATTGCAACCCGCCTGGACACCTTCCTGTGTAACCTCATCTGGGTGTTCCTGCTCCATGGGGGGATTGCACTGGATGAGCTTTCCAGGGCCCTTCCATCCCTGTCATTATTCTGTGACTCTGTGATTCTGTTATGACATTCAGCGCCCCTGCTCATGTCAGGGGTTGTGCAGGACGAGGTCCCTTCAACCCGAACTGTTCTACTCCCGCCGGCAGCTCCGCGGGGACAGCCCGGAACGGAGTTTCCGCGGCCGCGTTGCCCGGGGGGGCGGTCCCGGCGCAGCGCGCGGTGCGCGGCCCTTTCCGTTCCCCCGCACGGCCCATGGCGGCGCCCGGCGCGCTGCTCGCCTGGTGCGTCCAGCACCTGCGCGGGGACTTCGGGCTGGACGTGGGCGAGGACGTGGTGAGGTGAGCGGGGCCGGGGACCCGCACCCTGCGCCGGGTCCCTCTTCCCGTGGGCGCGGCCGCGGTGGCTCCTTGCGCGGCCTCCGCGTCCCGCAGAGCCCGTGGAGCCACACGGAGGGAAACGGGGGAGATCTTTGCACGGGGCTGTGCCCGGCACACGTGTCCCGTGACGGGACGGGGTCGTTGTGGGTGGGTGGGGAGGGGGTTTCAAAGGAAATGGCCTCAAGTTGCGCCATAGGAGTTTGAGGTTGGATCTGGGGAACAATTTCTTCCCCAAAGGGCTGTGGGGCATTGAACAGGCTGCCCAGGGCAGTGCTGGAGTCACCATCCCTGGAGGGGTTGAAAAGGCGTTTAGACGAGGTTCTCAGGGACATGGGTTGGTGTTAGAGTGGATTGTGGTTGCACCCGATGATCCTGAGGGTCTATTCCAACTGAAACGCTTCAATTCTACGATTCTAAGGGCACGCTGCTGTCTCCTTGGGTTTATGCAGAAGCTCTTTAGTTAATGGTTATTATTTTTTGTTTGTTTGTTTGTTTTATGTGACACAGTGAGAACCGGAGTCTCACGGTGCATTTTTTGGCATTTGGAAGGAGGGTTTTGGGGGTGTCACTCTGTACTGGAACAGAAGGAGAAAGCTAATATATCTCATTATCTTTTCACTGAAACAGACACAAAGGATTTTTCCAAAGTGCCTGTCTGACTGTTTCACAGGGTTTCCCCAAAGCACTTGTCTGGGAATTTGACTCATGGAATCGCAGAATCTTTTCAGTTGGAAGAGACCCTCAGGATCATGGAGTCCAACCGTAACCCACCCCTGGCACTGCCCCATGTCCCGAGAACCTCATGTCCGTCTGTCCAACCCTCCAGGGATGGTGACTCCAGCACTGCCCTGGGCAGCCTGTTCCAATGCCCCACAGCCCTTTGGGGAAGAAATTGTTCCCAGATCCAACCTCACCCTCCCCTGGTGCAACTTGAGGCCGTTTCCTCTGCTCCTGGCGCTTGTTCCTGGGGAGCAGAGCCTGACCTCCCCTGGCTCCAAGCTCCTTTCAGGCAGTTCAGAGATCAGAAGGTCTCCCCTCAGCTCCTGTTCTCCAGCTGAACCCCCCAGGTCCCTCAGCTGCTCCCATCACACTTGTGCTCCAGCCCCTCATCAGCTTCGTCACCTCCTCTGCACTCTCTCCAGTACCTCGATGTTCTTCTTATGATGAGAGGCCCATTTCTTACCCCACATAAACCCATCTCTTACCGTAGTCTCTACAGAAACCTGATATGGAGAGATAAATTCCATACGTACGTGATTAGGTTGTTGGTTTTCTCAGAACAAAAACCACCTTACCCATTTTTCTCCGTCCTGCCCTCTTACAGGTACATCTTGTCAATAACAAATGAGGATGAGATCCGGGAGTACGTCATTGACCTCATTCAGGGGACCGATGGGAAGAAGAGTCAGTTTGTAGAAGAACTTCTGGCCAGGTGGCGGAAATCGTCCCAGCTGCTGTCCGAGCCTGTGCCCACGTTCTGGAAAAAGGATGGTGAGTGCCATGGGGAAGAAGGAGCTAAAGTCTCAAATAAGCTTGTCTCAGTTATTCTGTTTATAAACAATTATGTGCCATGAATGCCTGCGACTCATCCTATTTCTGTTCTTCGTGACAGTGTAAAGCCCATTTTCATTTACCAAGTAAGAGTTCAGGGACATGAGGCTGCACCTTGAATCCTGTGTTCAGTTTTGGGCCCCTCATGTCAAGGAAGCCCTTGAGGTGCTGGAGCGAGTTGAGAGAAGGGAACGGAGCTGGTGAGGGGCTGGAGCACAAGTGTGATGGGAGCGGCTGAGGGACCTGGGGGTTCAGCTGGAGAACAGGAGCTGAGGGGAGACCTTCTGATCTCTGAACTGCCTGAAAGGAGCTTGGAGCCAGGGGGGTCGGGCTCTGCTCCCCAGGAACAAGCGCCAGGAGCAGAGGAAACGGCCTCAAGTTGCGCCAGGGGAGGTTGAGGTTGGATCTGGGAATAATTTCTTCCCCAAAGGGCTGTGGGGCATTGGAACAGGCTGCCCAGGGCAGTGCTGGAGTCACCATCCCTGGAGGGGTTGGACAGACGGACATGAGGTTCTCAGGGACATGGGGTGGTGCCAGGGGTGGGTTAACGGTTGGACTCAATGATCTTTAAGTTATTTTCCAACCAAAACAATTCTACGATTCTGTGATCTTGCTCCTGCTGGTAGTTACCCAGCCTTTCTTTGTGCTTACACACACTTCCAGAGCCTTCAGAAGTGCCTCGGGCTGGAGACCAAGCGAAAAAGGGTAAACGCAAAGGAAGGAACAAGCAGGAGGCGCCTGCGTATGCTGAGCCAAGCGCACCTGTGGAGGAAGTGAAAACCCCCCTGGACCTGGCCAAGGTGAGTGTGTGTGGTGCACGAGGGTGAGCTGCGTGTCGCTGGTGCTGGGGACACGCTTTGAGTTTGGGTGGCGAGGAAAGGTGACATCAAACGCTCCAGGCAAAGATGTGATCGGAAAGTGGAAACGAGCTTTGGGAAGTACGAATCCTTCATTAATCGGAGTCTTGATGGAGAAGGTTATACGCTTGAAAGTGTGTTTGTGTTTCTAAGCTTTGGCTTCTAAGATTCTAAGCTTGTGTCCGTCTGCAAAAAAAAAGGCGACAAGACAGTCTTATGTACGGCACTGCTTCTGTGAGATATACGTAAAATAATTGTCAGGTAGCAATTGTGTCAAAATGGATTTTCCTCCCCCCGCAAGAAGCCTGGATGAACAAGCGGCAATGGAAATCGATGCTGTAATTAGTGACAAATGTATTTCTTTAAAGCAGAGCTGTGAAGGTTGAGGGATTAAGGAAGCCACCAAGTGGGCAGAACATTCCTTCTTGCTGTATTTCAAACTCCTCGGTCCTGCTGCAGAAAGCCTTAATTGGTCAATGAAATATTTCAGGCTGCTTCCGAGGGGAATCCTTGGGCGCTAGACCGAGGAGTCTGAGCGCTGCAGTGAGCGCCTGTTTCCCAGAACAGCAGCTCTGGTTTGGCCCTCGGCCTCCCGTATTCAGGTTTGTGGGGATGTTATTTTGCGGTGTTCCTAAACAGTCTGAGCTGCAATGGAAGAAACTCTGAAATACGAGCATAGAAATGCTAAACCCCAGGAAATGCTGCTCTTTTCAAGCAGCACGCGGCCATAGGGCTGTTTTATGCAGCAGATTTGTTCTCTAGCCAGCAGAACTGTTTCCCACAGTCAGTGGGAATAAATGGTGGAACCTGAAGTTATGTTTTTCCGCTGAGGGTTTTGTAGCAAGGAAGCTGTAAATGCTCAAAACATTTGTAGAAGTGTTTGTATGAAAGGTGAAAAAACCACAGGTTTTGAGCTGGGGGTTGAAAAAGGACAGCGGTGTTCCATTGTCTTGTGGTTGTCTTTTGAGCTAATTAAAAAGAAAAGCGAGCAAGCTGTGCCAAAGTTTGCTATATGTGTTTAATTTTTTCCTAACAATACTGTTTGGATCTGGATGTGGCAGTAAAACCAGTTGGGCAGAACTGGAGGGGACTGGAAACACCGTTGAGAGCAGAGCAGGGAAAAAGAGTCAAGGCAAGAGGTGTCCTGATGCAGAGAAAAAAGGGAAAAGCGGGAGCTTTGTGCCGTAATTAATTCCTGCAATTAGCTTCTCAACAATTCACTTCTCATCTGGTACGTGCTGGAGACGTCAAGTGGGAGGAGGAACCCTTTGTTTCGTCGATCAAGGTGTAAGGTTTGAGGGAGAAAACGCAGAGTTCCACTGTTAGATTATTAATCCAGCCATCATCTCGATTAATCTTGCTTTGTTTCTGATCAGAAAAAAGAGAAACTGAACTCTACTTGAGCCTGACCTGAAGCTTAATCCCTGCCCCTAGTGCAGTTTCTGATTGAAACTCAGAGAGGTGAATCTCAGATTCACCGATGCCACGTCATTTAATGAGAAGAATTTACATCACAGCTGAATATTTGAACACGCAGTGTGTGGAAAACAAAATCTGAGGTGGCTGTGAGCCCAGAGGTCCTGCTGCCACCAGCTGTTTGTGGGGACAGGCACACAGGGCTTCAGAGTTACAAACAGGGGGTTGCTCAAACCTCAGCGGCCCTTGAAAATCGATCGGGGCGTCGCTGAGCTGCTGTTGGAAGCTGTTAAATACACGTGGGTTGAGAACTGGGTCTGGAGGACGGGCAGCGCGCCTGCCAAGCGGTTTTAGCTTTCAGAGTCGGCACACATCAAGTGGATCAGCAACATCCTGATGTTCTTGCTTTGTTTAGATTCCTCGGAGGTTTTCTGGCAGGCCTAAGCTTGTCTTTCCGTTTAATCAGGGTTCTGGGCCAAGTCTCGCTCCAGCTAGGCGGAATAACGCTGGTCTGAGTCTCCCAGCCTGCTCAACGGTCGGTGTTTCCCTTTGCTGCTGGGATTGCAGCATGACTACAGTTTGTTTGTTGAATTTGTTGCTTCTCAGGCCCAGGAGAGCAGCAGCGTGGGCAGCAGCAATTCCTCCAAGAAGAAGCCCAAATTTGTCAGCCTGTACACCAAGGAGGGGCAGGACAAGCTGGCCGTGCTGATCCCCGGGCGTCACGCCTGCGAGTGCCTGGGCCAGAAGCACAAGCTGGTCAACAACTGCCTGGTTTGCGGGCGCATCGTGTGCGAGCAGGAAGGCTCTGGGCCCTGCTTGTTCTGTGGTTCTCTGGTGAGTAACGCGGCGGTTTTGATTTGCCACGCTAGAGCGTGACGTGGCTCGCTTCGTGCTTTGGGGCTGAATTAGCCTCTCGAGATCAAGATTCCTCTAGCAGAGATAGAGGAAAAGATTGGTTGGGTGAAGAAAATGTTTAAAATCAGATCCGTTGCTATTTGTAAAGATTTGTTTAACTCGAAGCGGCCAACTGAGAGAGGATCTCTGCGCTAAGCGTTGTTCAGCTGCTTGGGGAGGTTCTGAGTGCAGTTTGAGGTCATGTAGCAACGTGCTCACCCACAGCACCAAGAAACATCAAACTGTACAGTTCTCATGAATAAAGAACGGGCTTTCAAGATTCTCCCTGCATAAATAACACCAAAGGAAAGAAGGTGTGGACTGTCCTGGCCTTTTTAAACAGTTCACCTTGAGCTGTTGTCTGAGGCTCTGAAGCTGCTCAAGATCCTTCCTAAGTCCTCATTTTCTTCCTTAGGTGTGCACTAAAGAAGAGCAAGACATTCTCCAACGGGACTCGAACAAGAGCCAGAAGTTGCTGAAGAAGCTCATGGCGGGTCAGTAGCAATTATGTACCTGTAATAGAATGAATCCAATCAGTAGCGCAACAGCAGGAGCCCTGTGCTATGCTCGCCTTGAAACCGTGTAGGGGTGAGATTGTGCGTGTCCAGAATGTCCAGATCCATTCAGAGAAAAGCAACGAAGCTGGTAAAGGATGTTGTAGCGTGTTGTAGCGTGGAGGGGGTTGGGCTCTGCTCCCCAGGAACAAGCGCCAGGACCACAGGAAACGGCCTCAAGTTGCACCAGGGGAGGTTGAGGTTGGATCTGGGGAATAACTTCTTCCCCAAAGGGCTGTGGGGCATTGGAACAGGCTGCCCAGGGCAGTGCTGGAGTCACCAGCCCTGGAGGGGTTTAAAAGGCATTTAGACAAGGTTCTCAGGGACATGGGGCAGTGCCAGGGGTGGGTAGTGGTTGGACTCGGTCTTAAAGGTCTTTTCCAACCAAAACGCTTCTGTGATTCACCCAAATTCTAAAGAGCTGCTGGCAAAGCCTAATGGTAATTCCCTCTTGGGAGCGGACACCTGGATGTTTCTCTGGGCTGTAAACTGCCAGGACAGTTTGTGAAGTTTATTTACTTCAGGCTTTCGCGCCCCGGTTGCTGCACGCTGGCCGTGGTGGGCGATCAAAGGACGTTGTGTCCCCTCTGCGCATGCTCGCCAGCGTTTCTGGGCTTCCACAGAGGTGACAACTCTGCGCGTCAAACGGCAACGGGTATTGTCCTTACCCGGAGGCCTCAGGGCTGCTTGTTAGGCATTTCTCAATCAATGACAGGAACTGGATCGCCGTAGCAGTCTTTGAAAATGAGGACAAGGCTCCTGTGGAATGATGATGTGTTGCCGGCTGATTCGCTGGGTCTGGAGAGGTGCTGGGGAATATTTTCTAATGGCTCTTCTTGTCTAACACTTATCTCGGGAGCTAAAAATAGGAGCAGAGCCAAGGAAAGCAAGAGGAAATAATACCCAGTCTCCCAGCAAGGACCTGTTTGTCTGAGTGTAGCTGAAACACAGCCAAGGTCACAGTGTTCTTGGTTGAAAAACACACTTTGCTGAAGAACTGGGAAAATATTTACTCTGGGTCTCGATGTCAACTTCTCTTTAGAGCTGCTGAGATGGCGGGAGGTCCTGTAAGTCCTTGAGAGCAACAGATCATGGAGTTGGTCTGGTTATAATCTTCCCTTATAGATCCCGCTATACTTCAGAATCCCCTTTTCTTCCCCGTTTTATCAGCCTTATCCATGCAGGAAAAAGCTGAAATGCGGGTAATTATTTGTCTTGGGAGTGAAAAACTGGATCAGCAATGACAGGGAAATACAGGCTTTGTGTTTCCTCAAAATAAAAGCATTAGCCTGTGTGATGTCTGCTGTGAAATTCATCGGTTTGTTCCATTGTGGCTTTGATGCGAACACGCTTGGTTTTTGTTCCCCCCCTCCCTTTGTTTGGTTGGGTTTTGGCTCCTGGCCAGAAATGGTGATGAAGAAGAGATGGTTGCTGGGAATCGATTTCTCCGTCTCTAACAAATGGTTTGCAAAACCCGCTGAGGTGTGGGGGGGAGGATTTTGCTTGCGAGAGGCTCCGGTGGCAGCTGCACGGTTTGCTCTGGAACTGGCACCTGTGGGTCATTTAGTGTGACCAAGAGTCTCCTTGTGGAGGTGACAACACTCGGGAGAGAATTTGGCTTTCAGGAGGGGGCGCGGGGCCTGCGGCTGGTGATGGGCAGAATTTAAACAGCCCAAATTGTCGGGAGGGGTGGAGAACTGAAGAGCAAGACCTTCTCTCTCAACGCATTGTCACTGTAGTATTTAAATGCTTCCTTCTCCTTGGAGGAAGGAGTTTGTCAAAGGGACTAGAGGCAAAATCAGGGCTAAACCTGGTTTGGAAAGGTGCTGAACTGGTGCAAGGTTCCATGGATGGTGTTTGTTTTAGGAGGGATTTCTGCAGCCGGGCCCACCAAGGCTGGGCTTGAAACGACTGCCTGTTGAGCTGTGATTGGTTTTCTCTCTCAGGCGCTGAGAGTTCGGGGAATTTGGACGCCGTAAGCAAAGACTTGCTGCCTCGCCAAGAAGCGCGGCTTAAAGCGGGCCTGGAGATGGCCGTGAAACACAAAGACAAGTTGTTGGAATTTGACAGGACGAGGTAAGACACGACCTGGGAGACGCTCCTGAAACAGCATCGATGACCTGGTGGGATAAGTCACCTTTGTTGTATCTCGCAGTGTGCGTCGAACCCAGGTCATTGATGATGAATCTGATTACTTTGCCACGGACTCCAACCAGTGGCTGTCGAAGCAGGAGCGGGAGGCTCTGCAGAGGAGGGAGCGGGAGCTGCGGGAGCTGCGGCACGCCTCCCGCCTCGCCAGGAAAATCACCATCGACTTCGCCGGCCGGCAGGTCCTGGAGGAGGACACCAGCATGGCCGAGTACCACAGCAAGTGAGTGAGAACCGCAGCGCCGAGGCACGCGCCGGGAAATCCGCACGGGCTGAATGGGGAGGAGCATGTGTAAGAGAGCAAGCGGATCCTTTGAAGCGCGCCTCTGATGTTAGGGTGCAGTTCTATGTCATTATTTTCCTTGAGGGTCCTGGGGACAGCAGGGTGAGCATGAGCCAGCACTGGGCCCTTGTGGCCAGGAAGCCAATGGTACCTGGGGTGGGTTAGAAGGGGGTGGTCAGTAGGTCAGAGAGGTTCTCCTGCCCCTCTGCTCTGCCCTGGGGAGACCACACCTGGAATCTTGTGTCCAGTTGTGGCCCCTCAGTTCCAGCAGGACAGGGAACTGCTGGAGAGAGTCCAGCGCAGCCACCAAGATGCTGCAGGGAGTGGAGCATCTCCCGTGTGAGGAAAGGCTGAGGGAGCTGGGGCTCTGGAGCTGGACAAGAGGACACTGAGGGGGGACTCATTCCTGGGGATCAAGATGGAAAGGGGGAGTGTCAGGAGGATGGAGCCAGGCTCTTCTGGGTGACAACCAGTGACAGGACAAGGGGCAATGGGTGCAAACTGGAACACAGGAGGTTCCACTGAAATCTGAGAAGCAACTTGTTTGGGTGAGGGTGGCAGAGCCTGGCCCAGGCTGCCCAGGGAGGTTGTGGAGTCTCCTTCTGTGCAGACATTGCAACCCGCCTGGACACCTTCCTGTGTAACCTCATCTGGGTGTTCCTGCTCCATGGGGGGATTGCACTGGATGAGCTTTCCAGGGCCCTTCCAACCCCTCACATTCTGTGACTCTGTGAGCGTTTTTTTTGGCTTGCAGCACATCATTTCTTCCAGCACAACTCTGCTGAGACCCCCTCCGAAGCCCAGCTGAGCGAGGTTTGCGTGGGTTTTCGATAGCTGGCATGTCTGTTAAAGATAAAGCCACCCTGAAAAGAGATGCTGTGGAATGCTGATCTCAACAGAACGCATTTGTCTCAAATTCAAAGCAGGCTGAGTTTCTGTGGAAGATTTAGCTGTTCCAATTAGAAATCGGAGCGAGTGAGGAAATCGTTTGGCCAGGAGAGGTGGTGATAAGACGCCTTGGCTCAGAAATGTGCGTGTGGGGAGCAGGGAGACGTTGCCGGGGGGAGCAGGGGATTTTCACGCCTCTCGTTTGTGCTTTGCAGGCTGGATGAAACCATCGAAGCCATTAACTGTGGCACGCTGAGCAAGGCAGCGGGGAGCCCAGAAGCAACGACGACACTGAATTCTGGTGTTTTGGTGAATCCCCGTCTTCTTCAGCCTGCTCCTTTGGTCAGTACGGGTTGAATGGTTTATACCAGAGTAAGGACTAATGTTGAAGAGCTGAGCTTAAGCACTGTGTATCTAGTATGTTTGTAGTGCCTCTTTCCTCCCCCATGTCTGGGAGATCGTCGTTAACCATCTGAGCCAGGGCCAGAAGCTTTACCAATGCCCTGCTCTGTTCCCTGCTCTTGGGAGCTGATTTATCTGGTTTTTAGTCTCCTGCCTCTCATCTTCAGGAACTCACAAGAATTTCTGTGAATCAGCCTAAGGCTGTGTCACTTTTTCAGCTCTTTATGAAGCCTTTGCTGCCAGGTTTTCAATTTGCAAAGGGCATCATCTCTACCCTCCAATTCCCCTTCAGTTGTGGGTTGCTTGGTGCCTATTAAGCATTTGGGGGTTGGATGTTTCCCTGTTTTGAGTGTTGATCGTTGTAAATATGTTTTGAAAACTGTGTCTTCCTGTGAATGCTCTGAAACGCCAGCAGGTAGATTTATTTTTTAAATCCGTGGTTTAGCTGTGATGCACAGAAAGGAAACGCCGCGCAGGGCAGAACGCCACCTTGTTTTTCCTCCTGCCCGAGCACGGCACGTGAGGCTGGTCCCCAAATAGCAACACCCCTGGCCTTGAATGAAGTAAAACTTCAAATAGGACCTGCACTCGATTTATGTCGTTCCTACAGAGGTGCTAACGCTTTTCTCTTTTCTTTTGGACACGCTGAAGTGGGTGGACCAAACGGGTGTGCTGCCACCCAGGAAAAGCCTCCCGTCGCTGGACGGTGGGGACCAGCCCGGCGCGGAGCGGAGCAGGTTGCGGATCCAGGACCGAGAGCTGCAGGAGATCTCTGACGACGGCTGGTGCCTCAGCCTGCACCAGCCTTGGGCGTCCTTGCTCGTCAGGGGAATCAAAAGGTAAAGGGCTGGTCTGAACCCTCAGGTATCCCGCTCAGCTCTTGCTTTGTAGGTGAGGTGGAAAGTTTTGTGTTGCTGAGGGGACCTTTGTGCTTTGGACAAGCTGCTGGTAGCTCCAGGTTTGGCAGCCGTGCTTCCTCATCCGGCGGACTGATGGGTTGAGAAGCCAGGGAATCAGTTATTTTGGGGTTTGGAAGGTGCAAGTTTCTTCACATTGGTTAAATGGAGCGAGAGGCCGAGATTTCTGCGGCACAGTCACGGCGTGGCTTTCTAGAATTGGAAAGGCAAATAAGCGGAAAATGTGAAATATGTGCTTTTTGTCTGTCAAAAAGAAGCCAACGGTGGCTTTGTTTAAAGAAGCAACCCCATGCACACACCCTGTGCCGCTACCTTCCCTCTCTGGGCTTGAAATCAGGTTACAAAGAGAAGCTCCTTCTGCCCAGCATCCCAGGCACGTTAATTCGCCTCTTTAACGCAGAACAAAGAATCTCCTTTAGCCTTTTTTTCCCTCTTCCCTTCACAGAATTTTTCATTTAAGAGAGCAAAGCTTTTGCACTTCCCAAGCTAAAGATGCTAGAAACATTAACGTGTCCGGATTCTGCATCCAGGTGCTCCGGGATCCCCAGGAGCCGCAACTACCGACCACCCTGTGCACATGTGTGGTCCGTGATGACTCCCTCGATGACACACTTATTGTGTGTGACTTTTTGAGCTTGTGAGGGAATGGTGTGAGCAGATTGTCCTCCACACGTGTCCAGGTCCTGCTGTCCTGGCCGGGGATTGATGTCTTTTTTGCGGTGAGGCCACGCTCTGCTTGTGGCGTTATTCTCGCCCGTCTCAGCTTTTCTCCATAGCGCTGACACGTTGCTCGAGTTTCAATAGTCAGGGCAAAGCTCAGCAGCAGGGATTGCGGAGGGAAACGTTCCGTTGTAAAATCTGTCCGTGTGGGTGATTTCTGCTGAAATTTAAGGTCTAAATTCTCCTTTGTTCTCCAGGGTGGAGGGCAGGACCTGGTACACGTCTCACAGAGGGCGGTTATGGATCGCAGCCACCGCTAAAAGACCTTCCCCTCAGGACATCTCTGAACTGCAGGCCACCTACCGAATGCTGCTCCGCAAAGGTGAGCTCCTCTCCTTGCATCTTGGTGTTATTTGGTACACTGAGCCCTGTAATGAGCAGTGGCAGGAAGCCCTCTCTGCTGAGCGGTTATTACTGCTTCGCTTTTCAACCTTCTGCTCTTGAAATCCTCTTCATCCTCACTGCGTTTCGCCAGCCGGTGGCAGATTTGAACTCCGTCCTTTAGGTGGTCACGTACTCTGAGCACAAACACCTGATTTCTGCGATAGCTTTTGACAGTGAAGGACTTGGTTTTATCCTCGGCTCGAGCAACAAGCTGTCGAGCGTGTAAAGCAGCTTGTGCTTCAGCCTGTTTGCGGTGGTGTCAAAGGATTTTCATACATTCCGACCTTGCAGAAATCAGAATGGAAAAGCTGGAGGTTCTCAGGAAGGTGTTTATTTTCTCCTGTGGGTGGGAGGACGCTGGTGGCTGCACTGCCTGCCTATTTGTGCCCTGTCACCCGGCTTAAATGTCACCCAGCAGGACTGTCAGCTCCCTCGGCAGGGCAAGGGGCTTTTCCTGTGCTATGGGTTCCTCTGTGGATATGGAATTAAATCTCCCAACCTTACTCCTGTCACGGCCAATATCCTGTGCTGAAAAAAACGACAGGGTGTTAAAGTCACTGTGCGTTTTCTTGTGCCTCAAGAATTAGAAGTGTGTAGAGCAGAGGGGAGGGCACGGGGGTCAGAAGCCCCAGCTGTGCATGGGGACGTGCGCCGCCTTCAGAGAGATCTCTTTTCGTGCAGATGTGGAATTCCCAAGCGATTATCCCTCAGGATGCCTCCTGGGCTGCGTGGACGTGACCGACTGTCTATCGCAAGAGCAGTTTAACGAGCAGGTGAGTACAGCAAATAAACCTGCAGGAGCTTTGCGTTAGCTTTTTGAGCTTTAAAGTTGCGTAATTCGCCTCTGTGAGATGCTCTGGAGCGGATGCTGAACAGAGATTTGCGGCTGTGATGGGAGAAGTTGTGACTTGTACATCTAGAAAGCAAATATATCGAGAAAACGCATCTGGGCAGCGGTGGAAGGGAGCGGTGGGCTAATCCAGCCTGAATCCATCCCCAGCCTCTCCCACAGCGAGGGGGTTTGGTTGGAGCTGGTTTCTCATGTACACTGAAACTCTTTTCAGGGAGGACTCACACCTGCTTCATTAAACCGACGCAGATGGACGTGTGCCAGGACGCTGCAGCCGCGCTGGGCGGCGCAAAACAGCAACTTTAACGTTGGATTTTTGGTTTTCATCATCGTTTGGCAAAATTGGGAGCGTACATCTTCCCTCGGGGTGACTTCCGAAGCGCTGATTTCTCTTGAAACTTCCTGGAGTGCCGATAGAAAGGATTGCTCTGAGTTTTGCCCGGGCAGGCAGCAATATTTTGCTACCGCTGGGTATAACTGATCTTCCTGTTGCATGGAGGCTCTGGATTAGGAGGGATCATGTACCCGTTTGGCCGCTTTTGGAGAGCAGCTGGAGATTACAGTGGATTAAGACTCCCAAAGGACGTTTAATAGGCCTTTTTGTGAATGTGGCAGGTGAGCTGGAGGCCAGGGACACAGATCAGGTTGAGCTACTGAGATTTTCTTTGCCTGAGGCTTCGCTGGCAAGATCTCGTGGTTCGAGAAGGAGGGAGACTTGCAGGGAATGGGGGTCGACGCAGGAATCTCCTGTGAAATCTCAACCCCTACGAGTCCGTGGGTGCTGATGTGCACCCGATGTGCTGAGAGCTGCCAGATGTCTCTGTGAGCCGCCCTTGCCGTGGGGAGGCGCTGGAGATGAGGAGAGGATGCTGATCATTAGAGAAAGGTGAATATTGCGTATTACAGAGAGATAGAACCAGACTCTTTGGTGTCATACGTAGCAGGAAGGCCATAAATTGAAAGGGAAGGTTTCAGTGTGACTTAAGGAAAATATTCCCTGGGAGGATGGTTGTGATCAAGACAAAGCCATGAGCAACCTCAGCTGAACCGTGTCCAACTCGCTCTGCTGGAGACCTCCTGAGGTCTGAGTGCTGATGCTGCACCCAAAAATCCAGAGCGGTGGGTTTTGTTAATAATATTAACTCATGGAGCCTGTGAGATGTTTTACTAGAGGGAAATGCCTGGAAACTAGAGGTGAAGAGAATATTTCTGATGAGATTGTGTCTCAGTCGCGGGCGGAAGGGGGAGAGGTTGGAAGTACGAGCAGCAGAGGGAGCTTTGGGACTGGAACACGCAGAAATCTGCAGGAGCGTTTGGCTTTGTAGGGGAACGAGCCTTGGGAGGCCAAAGAGGAAAGTACACTGGGGCCAGCAGTGAGTTTTTCTTCTGTAGCATCTGCTGCTTTGCAGCTTGGTCTTGAACGGAGGTTCTCATCCTTCTGTCTATAACGTGGGAAACACATCGTGGTCTCTCGCGAGTACTTTTCTCTCTCCAACAATTCCTCCTCGTCCTTGTGTTCTTCAGGCTTTGGTAAAATGGCTGCGACAGCTCCTTACGATCAGGAAGTTGAGCTGTAGATAACAAGCTTTTAATCTTGCCGTGGAGGAGCCCCCCAGTGAGTGATGCTGTCTGTAAATTCCTCCCGCTTTGCTCGGCCGCAGAGGCGCTGGGGGAAGAGCAGAATATTCCAGGAGCGCCGTGACCAGACGTGCCGGCGAGAGATGTTCCTCTCTTCTCAACACCGCGATGCCACGGCACTTCATATTTCGCTGCCCTTTTGCTGCTCCCATATTGCAAACTCTTTAGAATTCCTAATATGTTGCCTTTTTACAATGGTTTTGTCCATTTATTCCCCAGGACTGCTTTACGTAGTGTTCATTTCCCTAGCTGCTAAGATTGAATTCAGAGGTCTGAGCATCCTTCTGAAGCTGCTTTATGAGGAAACGTGTGTTTTTGCGGATTGTGATGAGCAGTGAGCGCGTCTGAAGGAAGCTGAGCTTAATTTAATTGTGAGTGCTCGCAAGGTGAGGAAAACGTGCAGCGCCAGCGCAGAAACTCGGGTTGGATGTGGCTGGGAGTAGGAAATCCCTGTTGCTCAGGCTGGTGATTCAGCCCAGGTTCATCAGCAGTGTAATCCGCTCGTTTCTTGCTGTAGGAAGATTCCCCCTCGCTTCGGGGGGACAGGGAAAGGAAGATGAGTTTTCACCACTTACGGCGTGCAAAGAACGTGGTATATTTTGAAATATCCGCAGGATATTAGCGGGTAATTAATGAGATGCAGCAGGAGAGGCTCTCGGAGGTGAAGCCACCGCCGAGGTCTCTTTGGGCGCTGCGCTTTGTCTCACACCTTCCTCCTCTCAGCTCCCACTTGAAGCGTCTGCGTTTTCTGGAATAAGTCATTTCACAAGCCCCGTTTGCGGGTTATACCCACCGCCCCAAGGTGGAATAGTTCCCTGACGTGCTCTTTGGCTTTTGATGGTGGTTCTGCCGTTTCCAGCAGCCGCAAAGTTTGTGTTGACTCTTGTGACCGAGGGAGATTCTACCTGGTCTGTCCCTCCTGTGGCTTTTCTATTATTTCGCGGTCCTTTTGATGCTGTCACCCTCTCCCTGTTTAGTACCGTCTGCAGATTTAATTTCCTTGCTGGTCGCATCCTCTCTCAGGTTGCTAATGAAGATGTTAGTGGCACCCTGCCACTATTTTTCTATCGTTATCCTCATTTAATATATATATATATTTTAAACTTGTGCTCAAAAAACCCCAATCAGGCAGCGATGCCCCATTTCACTGCACCAGCAGACTCAGACCCTGCCCCACGAGCTTCTCTTATTATCAGGGACCGGTTATTTAGCTGCATTATTGGTAAGTCTGGCCCATTGTGGTCCCTTTGGAGGGGTCAGTCTCGCAGCTCTGCCCCATGTAGAGCATTCAAAGACCGATGTATGTGTTTGAAGTGGTTTGTGATCGTCAGGAGAAGCGATGACAACAGGACCTGTGGTCGCGGAGGAGAAGCCGAGAAGGGACATCCTTGCGATTAGAATCAGCGGCACGTCAGATGACATCGCCCTAATCTCGGCTGTGCCACTAATTGCGTGAATGGCTTTAATCCGTTCCCCTGGGTCTCTTTCCCACGTGGAAAATAAAGCAGCGCTTCCCCGGCAGAGCTTCTTTGCGCCTCGTTGTACCGCTCCGAGCTGCGAGCTTTGGATCGAAGCCGCTCTGGGAGCAGGAGTTACTATCAGGTAGGAAAGTCCAGCCCGGGTATCGAGTGTCACCTGGTTTGATCGCAGCAAAAGCTGTTTCCGAATTCAGCGTGTGGTTACGGTACCCGGAGCTCCCTCCGCGTCGCTCTCCATCTCAATATTTCCAGCAGAGCTTTGCACATCTCGCACCTCGTTCTGGGCTCATTTCCTTCTCTCCGTGGCAGCCACCCAAAAAACCCCGCTCACGCCACAACGATCCCTTTGTTACCGCGCTAAAGGTGACCTGCAAATTGGTGGGGTTTGATTTTTCTGCCCTCCCCGTTGAGATGTGAGCGTTGACGGCGGCTTTTCCTCGCCCCGGGCTGACGTCACCGGCGCCTCGAGCAGAACGCGGAGCCGCTTTTACTTCTCGTTCCCTGCGCGAGGTGTCGGTGACTTCAGCCGCGCTCGCTGGGGCTGGCGCGGGGCTCAAGCAAATGGGAACTGTTCCCATTTACGCCGCTTTAACGTGCTCCGAATCCCGCGTTCGTTTTGCTAACGACTTTGATCCGAGAGACTATTGCTTCACCTGGAAAAAAGGAACATTTCCGCCGCCGCTATTTTAGTCGTTGATAGGTGTGTTTGGACTTATTTTGAATGCAAGCGTGCACACACGCCGGTATCGAGATGGAGCTATTATCTCGGCTTGAAATATTGGGTAATTATGTTTGACGGGAGTAAAGTGTTTATTTTTCATTTCTAGGCGATCACTTAGTGTCCTAAATCTGCACAAGGGAACACGTCTAAGCTATTTTTGTGCCACGAGACTGCGACTATCAATTCAATAGGCTCCATCTTTCCCTCTCAGAAAATTTGCATTTAATCTCTTGCCCACCCCGGTGAAAATAACAGCAAGAAAAAATGAAGCTTGGGCACCAAGCATCCAGAACTTGCTTTAAATTCTCAAACAGGAGCGCAGGAGAAGGGTAGAAATTGTCTATATTTAGACTGCAGAAGGTGCCTGTTGAGATTATCTCCAAATAAAGGAACAATAGCCCACTGGTCATGTTTTCCTAAGAGAGAAGTTAATGAGAGGGAGGAACACAAACATGTGCATTGACATGCGCTTCAAAGAACATGTTAATACATCGAGACTTTTTACGAGGACCGTGTCCCCAAAGGAGAGGTTTCCTGGCTGGTTCGTGCGGCGCTGGGGCTGCCCTGGTGCCTCTGCTCGCTCCCCACATGCCAGATTTACCTCCTCAATCCCGAGGTTTTGTTCCTGCCCCTCTTTCCTGCAGGATTTTGAGGGCTAAATCAGCTCAACCTCCTCCCGCAGCCATCTGGGGGGCTGCTCATGATTGCCAGCCAGTGCAAGGCCTTTGAACTTGGCAGGTCCCCGAGTTCCCTGAAGCCAAATTTATCTCCCGAGCGGTACCAGGTGTGGTTTGCGGGGACCCGGGGCTGCCGCGTCTCTTTTTTCGGTTCCTCGCCGCACCGATCCCCCCCGGTTGGTGGTTTTGGGAGCGGCGCGGAGCAGCTGGTTCGGATTAGAGCCGATAAAACACGGGGGAGTTTTTGCCGACGCGAAGCGCTTTGGTTTCCAGCGGAGACCCCGCGGAGGCTCCAGCTGCCTCGCCTGAGCCAGCAGGTTTTCCGAGGCCACCGCTCGGGCTGTTAAGATGAAGGAGAGATTGTCACTTGATGATGATTAATTTAGGAATGCATTAACATGCCAAAGGAATCGAATGATAGAGGCGAGCTTGCCCTCTCCTCTGCTTTCCCAGACCCAGGGGAAAAAACGAAGCCAAGGCTGAAGCATATGACTTAATTAATGATGACTGTGGACTTAGCCTCTGCTACCATCTCCACGCTGATCTGTGAGGTGGATTTTTCTCCTTTCAAATGTGGTCACTTACGATACTTGCTGCCTTCTTGGTGTTGTTTTTTATTAATCCTGAAACCGAGCATTAGATCGAATTGACCTGGAGCTTGGCTGCTGCTCAGGTTGAGCTGTGACCACCCTTTGGTTGATGTCCCCAAACGCCGGGGGACCTGCCGGCCGCGGAATAAAACCACAGCAGAATAAAAGCACCGCAGCAAACGTAGGAGCGCCCAAGGACTCCGCTTGCTTCCGCTTTCCGCGCGCGTCACCTGTTTCGTCACCCCTATCAGACCGGTTGCTCGGGCGCGTATCCTGGCCCTGCCCCGAGAAATCCCATCAGGTCGCTGGGATCGAACTTCAGGGAGACCCGGGCAGGGACATGTTCACCAGAATGGGGTTTTCCCCAAAGTTCTGCTGATCTCCGTCGTGTGCTGCGCCGTTTTTACCCCTTTGCTTTGCCGCTCTGATGGATGAAGGGACTTGCCGGAGCTGTTGGACGTGTCTGGCTGTATCTAGCAGGGCGCTGACGTTCTGGGCAGGAGCAGGTGCCTGGCTTTCCTCTCATCTTCTCCTCCCCGCTGTCTCTTTCCTCCTCGCTCGTTTCCATCCCTCGGCAAGGGAGGCTGAAAACGGCTCTTTTGGCAGCACCTTGTACACCACCCAGTATTTTTCCAGGTCCACCCGGTTTCCTCAGGCTCTCTGTAAACCTCTCAAGCCCTTCTTGTCAGGTTTGCCACCGTCAGGGGTTTCTTGGGTGGGATTTGAGCCACGGGAGGGTGTTGGTGGCCGCAGGTTCGGGGCCAGTGGGGTGGGTGCGTTTGCCGGCACCGCCGAATTCCCCAGGTCCCAACACAGACCGCTCAGCCTTTTACAAATCAGCGCACAAGCTGGGATATTAAATCTGCATTTCAAAGTGCTGTTATTACTCTTTAATTGCTTCCCCTGCCCTTTGGATCCAAGCACAGAGCCAGCGAGGTGAAGAACACCCAGCGGATGGGCCGGACCGGCGGGCGCACGGGATCCCTCCCTGGATCCGCTTTGTGCCGGTGATGGGGAGGCAGGGGAAGCACGGCAGGATCACCACAGGATCCCCAGATCCCTCGTGCATCCTCGTGAAGGAGCCCGTGCCAGCCAGGCCGTGCCAGCGGCAGCTGCGAGCGCTCAGAGCAGCGGGGAGGATGTTTGACTGCAACAATGCATCAAGGCTGCGGTTTGTAACCTCAATAGCAAGGCAGTTAACTTATTTTTTTCTTTCTTTTTCTTTTTTTTTTTTAACAAAAGACATTTTGATTGCCAAATCCATAACCATTAGCAGCTGTGGTTTCGAGCTGTTCCTTCCTCACACGTTGCAGTCTAGACCTGACAGGCTTTCAAACAAAAGTTTGGCTGCCGCCTTTTGTTTGTGTTTCTTTGCGATCCCGCTTTTTTTTGTTAATTCTCTTTTCGCTCGTTCTGTTGATTTGGCCCGAACGTCAGTGCGTATCCTTTTTCTAACCCATGCTCTGCATCCACGGGCTCTTCCGTGGCCAAAAGCAGTGCGGAGAGCTTCTCGAGTGCCTGGATATTTCTGCCTCAGGCTAGAAAAATCAGTGCTTCTAGAAAATTGGATCTGCTTTGGGGTCTCTTTAGGAAAATTTGATGTTTTTTGGCTGGCCTGTGCAAAGGCAGAGGGAGCAGGTCCTTCAAAGATGATGCCGGAAAACGTGCTTAGAGTTGAAAGTGAGATGCGATGGAACCTCACAGCGAAGCGCTCGGTGCTCCGCAAGCCCTTCCCAAAGGTCTGATTGAGAAGGTGATGCAGAGCGGGAACAAACCCGGATCTCCTGGCTCATGTCGCCAGTCGGGTGGCACCTTTGGGCAAACGGCAGCGCTTTGGATCAAGGCTGGGTTGGGAAGATTGGCTAGAGAACCCCCAACATGAACATACTTCAAAGAGGCGGTGGAGATTCCTGCTGTCAGACAGCAAAATGATGCTTTGACCCGTGGAGAAGCGGCCGGGACGGGCACCACGTGGGCACAGCGCCTCTCCAGGGCTGGTTCTGCACCCTGCGAGCTTGCGGTTCCTTCAGTTTCCCCTCTGGATGTTAAATATTTAAAGCCCGCCTGCAGACAGACTGTGATAACGGAGCCGCGAGTGCTGGATCAGCCAAAGGTCCGCGGGGTGTCTGAGGGTTGTTGCTGGTGGTACCAACAGCAGCACCAACAACCTGACCAGCATCACCTCTGGTGCTTTCCGATGGCTCCGTTTCTCCTGCGTCCCCATGTCCGTGTCGCTGGCATTGCTGCTGATGCCTCTCAGGCTGCGGCACGAACTCCCCATTTTCTTTTCCTCTTCGCAAACCGCTAAAGAAACATTTTCTAGCTGGATGGCGAACAATTTCCCTCCGGAGAGGAGGAGAAAATGGCTGTTTAGTAGTTAATTACCTGTTACGTTAGTCTGACGGCTATGAAGCTTATGAGGCGTGAAAGAAGAGCGGATCCGCCTTTCCCACAAATCACCCAGAAAAGGGGGTGATGGTGTTTGTCCCCAGCTCCCGGGGGTGTCCCGCGTCCCCTCGCACATGGCCGAGGGGCTTCTGGTCCCAGGGAAGAGCCCGGCGCATGTTTTTGCCTGCTGGGGAGTGCTGATTTATGGCCGCCGGGTGCAGCAGCCCTGCTCTTTCGGAGGGGCCGCCGTCTCCGCCAAGATGACTATGTTTTTTTTCCCTTTGAAGGCTTTTTTACGGTGAGCTCTCTTGCCAACACATGGGCTCCGCTTGCCTTTATTCTTTCCAGACAGCGCCGCTTTCCAGCGCTGCCTCTCTGACTGCAGAGCTCTCGGGGAGCAGCGGGGAAGCGCTGGAGCTGGTGTCCTGGCAGAGCGAGCTGTGCTCCCCCGCGCCAGGAAAATGATTCAACCCTTTCCATTATTAACCTCGCAGAACGTCCCCACCGCCTCCTCGCTGCCCCACGGCCACGGTGTGATGGAGAGGACGGCAGGGACACGATGAAGGACGGTGGTTTCCGGTGGGCTGCGTTCCGGCCGAGCTGTCGCGCTGTTGATGGGCATGAAGAGCTCTGGCTTCATTGCTGTTCCCACCCTGGGTCTCCTCCTCCTCCTCTTTTTGTGTCTGGAGACCTGTAACGAGAGCGCAGGATGCTCTGGAAAGGTGGCTAATGAGGCTGCCGGGAGCGTTGTGGTGTTGTGTTGCACGCGGTGCCTTTGTCCTTCGGGTGCACCGAGCGATGGTTCGACTCCCCTTTTTCCTTTGCTCTCTCGATTCCCCTGCCTTGGATTCCTGGCACCCCAAGCGCGGCTTATCGGGAAGGGTGGAGAAATCAAGGGGCTCAGCACAACCCTTCTCCCTGCTCTTGGTTTCTTTTCTCAGTGCCGAGATGGAATCGGGGCGAGCTGAGGGTCCCCACGTTGTCACCACACAGCCCCCGCCACAGCCTTCACCCAAGGCAGCGAAAAAAATATTGACTTCAACAGATTGTTAGGGGGGGAAAAATGAGCAGGAGTTTTGTTGTTGATGTTCTCGACTGTCAGAGAAGGCGGATTCGTGTTTGGTCGTGGCTCGTCCCCTCCTTTGCTCTTGCAGCGTGGGGCGGCCGGGCAGCCCTGCTGCTATTCCTGGTGGTGGCGGGAGCCGAGGGACGGTGAAAACAAAGCGTAGGGAACATTCATTAGCAATTAGCCCTGCTCACAGCTTGATTGGGGTGGCTGCTGCGGCCATCTGACAGTCACTTCGTGTGTGTTCAAAGTGCCGGCTCCAGCGCGAGGGCAAATCTGTGGCCGTTTTTGCTCCGCTCCCTTTTCCAGCTCGGACTCAGCCGCTGCGTTTAACCTCAGCCTCTCTGAGCCTCTTAAGCTGCCTTGAGATCTGCTATTTTTTCTTCTCTTTATTTTTTTCTCCTGCTAATCCCTTCGCGGCCGGATCTCGCCAACCTGTTAGCAGCAAATTGCAACCGTGGGGATGGGATGAGCGAGGAGGGCGGTGGGGATGCATGCAGAGGTACGTGGGGTTTTCGCCTACAAACAGTGGGCTGGAGCAGCAGTTGGTGAGCTGTGCCTCATCGCCAACCCGCTCCGAGGTGGCAGAAGGCCTGAGAAGAGGCTGAATCATCTATTATTTGTTCTTTCTACGCCATCGTTACATTGCATAACCCCTCTCTTTCCAGCTTCCCTGCGCATCTTCAGAATTGGAGGAGTGTGGGTTTTCTCCTTGAGGGTCTGGACTTTGTTGCAGAGGGACTTTGTAGCCACCTTCTCCTGAATGCTGAGTTGGTTCCTGGTACAGACAATGTCAAAGCCTGGAGTACGGGCACCTGCTTTATTGGCATCCTCAGGATTATAATGATGGGATCCGTTGAAATTAGGAAGGAACATCCCCCATCAGACTCCTGGCTGGGTTGGATTCTTGCTCTCTTGCGGAGAGGGAATGTGGTTTCCCTCTAAATTGACCTTTTATTTAAAAAATTGCTGCTGCAGGTGCTGTTTCCTGGGGACGGGCTCTGTATTCTCTCTCAGGCAGACTGGATACGGCTTTTGGGCTCTTACTACAAGTCCCAGGTTTGCTGAAGCACTTACGGGCAGTGTGGCCTGGAGTAGCTGGGATTAAATTTGCTCCCCGTCTCCTAAACTTACTGTGTTGCAGGTTGTAGAGCATCTTGAGTGACCTCTTCCAGCAGAAACAGTGAGAAATGAGTATTTTACCCCTTAGATACTCAGGCAGCTTTGGAAATGTAACAGAGATGAATGTGTTTGGTGTCCTGGTGGCAGCGTCTCTGCTGAGAGCGTCAGTCAGCTGAGGAGCTGCCAACACGAGAAGCGTCTTTGCCATGGGGCAGGTGGGTACGGGTGTGCGCGCGGAGCCGCAGAGCGAGCCGTGGAGACGCAGGAGTCCTGTCGTTCGGCCACGCAGCCCATCTTGGTCTGGATGATGAGACAAGACAGCGCAGATGCAGTCCAGAGGTGTCTACAGATGACGTTGCTTGTGGTGATCATACAGGACGTTGAGTTTAGGGGACTCAGGGAGAGATTCTTGGGTAGGAAATAGTAACAACTCGAGTGACTTCTCAGAACGAGAGGTCCATGGAGGTGGTTTCTGGAGCACAAGTGTGATGGGAGCGGCTGAGGGACCTGGGGAATTCAGCTGGAGAACAGGAGCTGAGGGGAGACCTTCTGATCTCTGAACTGCCTGAAAGGAGCTTGGAGCCAGGGGGGTCGGGCTCTGCTCCCCAGGAACAAGCGCCAGGAGCAGAGGAAACGGCCTCAAGTTGCGCCAGGGGAGGTTGAGGTTGGATCTGGGAACAATTTCTTCCCCAAAGGGCTGTGGGGCATTGGAACAGGCTGCCCAGGGCAGGGCTGGAGTCACCATCCCTGGAGGGTTGGACAGACAGACATGAGGTTCTCAGGACATGGGGCAGTGCTGGGGTGGGTTATGGTTGGACTCCGTGATCCTGATGGTCTCTTCCAGTAAAATGATTCTGTGGTGAACAGGTTGAACAGTGGCAGCTTCTTACACGTGCTCTCGGTCCTGGTGACGCGTCGTGCAGCAGCAGAACATCTCCCTGTGTCTCTGTCCGGTTTGTGGCGGCGGTTTCAGGAGCTGCAGCGAGCACATCCCACCTCTCGCTGCTCTCGAAGAGGAATCTTGGTTCCTACCAGGCCCCGGACACCTGCTTCACCAGCCCCTTCTTTGAGCAGTTCAGCCCATTAACCTGGCAGAAAATGGGCTTTACCCAAAACCTCCCTAAATTCCTGCAGGGGGAACGAGTGGAGTTGACTGGTGGAAGAGGAGCCTGGCCATTAAGTTGGCTCAGCCCCAGCTTCTCCATCTGGGAGCATCTTTTCTCCAGGCGGAGGGAAGGGTTACGGCTTTTCCTCAGCTCCAGCAGGAATATTCTGCTCTTATTGTTCACCGGGACGGGATCAGAGCTTTCCAGGGTGGGTGCAATAGGAAGCATTAAAAGTACAACTCAACAAGGGGCTCCTTCCCTGCCTCCTGGGAGCGAGATGCCAGAGGAAAGACGGAGGTTTTTAAGATGCAGGACACGGAGGGGTTTGGCACAGGAACGTACCCTGGGAGCGGAGATGAAAGCTGCGGTGTGGAAGCGTCGGCCCGAGTTGCAGCTGTGGCGTCCGCCTTGGCCTCGGGATCGCGTCGAGCTGGGAGGTTTTGGAGCTGGAAGGTTTTGGAGCTGAAGGTTTGGACCTGGTTTCAGGTGAAAGCTCTCAGTGGAGAAACCACCCTGGCTGGTGTTTTTGAGGGCCGGTAAGGGGGACATGGGGACACAGTGATGTCCAGTTCCACCTGGGAGAAGGTTGCTGAGGAGCTTTGAGGAGCAGCAGAACCCCCGGACACAAAACCTGCCTGAAGAAGCCACTGCCTGAACCATGTAGCAGAGAGGGAATTGGTCACCTCTCCCACCAGGTCTGGGTGGTGGCTTTGTCCCACAGCTTTACGGTGGGACGTCCCGAGGCCGTGCTGGTGTGGGAGCTGCTGGGCGAGTCCTCGGCTGCCACCGGTCACCTGCGTCACGCCGGGAGCAATAACGCGGCGCCGGCGTTCCGCGCTCGGCAGGCGCTGGCTGGGGATATTCGCTTTGGCTCTTTCTCACCTTCCAAGCTCCTTCCCCGCAGATGCGAGATGAAAATCCTTGGCATCGGTGTGGAGCGGTGGAAACGAGTCAAGTAACGTGGCTCAGCCAAAAAATAACAAGAGGGAGAAGCGCGTCCAGCCCCAGATGGGTACAGCAGGTCAGCTGCGTGTGGTGTGGATCTCTCTGCTTTACAGAGCAGCTCAGGGCACGTCTATCTCCCTCTCACTCAGCACACGGCTCTTTCATGCTGTTGTAAAACGAGAGGGGCTGGAAACGCTTTGGCTGGTTGTTCCAATCCATGTCAGGCTTCTGTAAATCTGGCCTAACCGCTGGCCCGGCTGCCAAGCGCCGCTGCAGCGCCGCGCTCCCGCTCCCCTCGCCGGGCCCAGCTGTTCGGGGGCAAATCCCAACTCCTCTTGGCAGGTCGGTGAGAGCTTTGCAAACACACAGCCCAGGAGTCATTTGTTAGGAACAAATGGGGGATTTGCCAGGACACGCTGCTCCATCTGCTCTGGCATCCTGTCCCCTCCGGCAGCCGGGATGGATCTGCTCGAGGGAGGCAGCGCCGCGCAAGAAAATAAAAAGCAAGCGGTTTTCCCATGAAAGGAAAAACCGCTTCCGCAGTCGGTTTGAAGAGGGTTTCCCGGGCTGGAGCGCTGCAACCAACGGGGAATCTGAAGCCATGGGTGGGATATATGGGGTTTTTTTTAATTACTGTTTTGCATTTTGCTTCTGAACAAACCGGTGAGGCTGAGCTGCGTTCAGACGGGACTTCAGTGCGCTTCCCTCGCTGAGTACGTTTGTTTGTTGCTCTTTTTCCCCGTTTATACCCTTCCGATAAAATTCCCCCACGTCTTCATTGCAGCAAATTCTCTCCATATTCTCCACATACGGAGCCAGCCCTGTGTGGGGACAGCTGGTGTCTTGGAGCCATCGACCTGGCACATTGCAAGCGGTTTTTGTGCCGCTTACCCTTTAGATGCAGCCAAATCATCTCAAAGTGTCAGGGTTGAGCTTTGTGGGGATGGAGCCAGAGCTGGGACAGCGGCTTCAGTGCCCACATCCCCAGTCAGGTGAATTTGGGAAAGCGTTGGGCTGTAAAAACCCGTCCTCTTCTTGTCTCAGCGATGAGCAGACACGTTTAGGAGGGCAGGGCCCCCGACCACTGCCTTGTGGACACCCCACGCTTTAGATCAGCTTAAGGCAAGGGTGAAACCACAACTTTTATGCAGCAAAACACAGATCGATGCTAAAGGGGGCTGAAAAGACATGGACATCAACGACATGGACAGTGGGATCGAGTGCACCCTCAGCAGGTTTGTGGGTGACACCAAGCTGAGTGGGGCAGGTGACACACCTGAGGGACGGGATCCATCCAGAGGGACATGGACAAGCTCCAGAAGTGCGTGCATGAGAACCTCCTGAGGTTCAACAGGGCCAAGTGCAAGGTCCTGCAGCTGGTCGGGGCAGCCCCGGTGTCAATCCAGGCTGGGATACAGGGATGGAGAGCAGCCCCAGGAGAAGGACTTGGGGTGCTGGGGTGAGAGATTGGACAGGACACACATGGACCTGCTGGAGAGGGGCCAGAGGAGCCACAGGAATGATGCGAGGCTGGAACAGCTCTGCTGGGGACAGGCTGAGAGAGCTGGGGTGCTCAGCTGGAGAAGAGAAGCTCTGGGAGACCTTAATGCGGCCTTTCCGGACTTAAAAGCGGCCGATAAGAAAGATGGGGACAGACTTTTGAGCAGGGCCTGTTGTGATAGGACAAGGGGTGATGGTTTTAAACTAAAGGAGGGAGATTCAGGCTGGACATGAGGAAGGAATTGTTGGCCCTGAGGGTGGTGAGAGCCTGGCCCAGGTTGGCCAGAGAGGTGGTGGATGAACCATCCCTGGAGACATCCCAGGCCAGGCTGGACGGGGCTCTGAGCACCCTGAGCTGGTGAAGATGTCCCTGTCATGGCAGGGGGGGCACTGGGGGAGCTGGGAAGGTCCTTCAACCCAAACCCTTCTGTGATTCTAAAAGAGTGAGAGCACTCAGTGGGCAGATCTGAAAAGGGAGCAAGTCCTGGCCGTGGCTCAATGAGAAGAGGCTTAGCGAGGGGCTCGCTCTAAGACCCAAATCTGCAATTGTTTGTTGTTGTTGTTGTTGTTTAGTCCGAGCTGCCACAGCCTAGATACAACCTGTCTCACCAATAACGATTTGCCCGTGACTGCGGAGCGGCTCTGACCCTGTTGTGTGTGTCTGTTCGCAGTACCCCGAGCTCAGCCAGGAGTCCGACTCCCCGTTTGTCTTTATCTGCACGAATCCCCAGGAGATGGTTGTGAAGTTCCCCATCAAAGGAAAACACAAAATCTGTAAGTAGTAAAGTTTCCCCAGATGCCCCCTCGGCCTTCCGTGCCTGCTGTCATCACCACCTCCGCTCGCCACTGCCATATGAGTTCGCAACCTTTGCCCTGTCCTCTTTGATCTGTAGATGTTTGTTTAATGACTCGAATACGTCTGTCATTTTTTTATTTTTTGTCTTCAGTTCCCCTTTCCCCAGATGTTCCTTCCTTGCAAACAAACGCCTCTTCCTGCCTCCGCAAACGCTCGGCAAAGAGCTGGTGTCTGCAGCTGATCCGCGTCTGGCACCAGCCACACGATATTGGGGCAGATCTACTCTGCCCTGGGGAGACCACACCTGGAATCTTGTGTCCAGTTGTGCCCCCTCAGTTCCAGCAGGACAGGGAACTGCTGCAGAGAGTCCAGCGCAGCCACCAAGATGCTGAAGGGAGTGGAGCATCTCCCGTGTGAGGAAAGGCTGAGGGACCTGGGGCTCTGGAGCTGGACAAGAGGACACTGAGGGGGGACTCATTCCTGGGGATCAATATGGAAGGGGGAGTGTCAGGAGGATGGAGCCAGGCTCTTCTGGTGACAACCAGTGACAGGACAAGGGGCAATGGGTGCAAACTGGAACACAGGAGGTTCCACTGAAATCTGAGAAGCAACTTGTTTGGGGTGAGGGTGGCAGAGCCTGGCCCAGGCTGCCCAGGGGGGTTGTGGAGTCTCCTTCTGTGCAGACATTCCAACCCGCCTGGACACCTTCCTGTGTAACCTCATCTGGGTGTTCCTGCTCCATGGGGGGATTGCACTGCATGAGCTTTCCAGGGCCCTTCCAACCCCTGACATTCTGTGATTCTGTGATCTGCGCTGGCTCCTCCAAACCGCGGGGCCAGATGGACGTTCTCCATCTGCAGGTGGATGGGACGGGACGTCCTGGCACAGCTCACGGGGAAGCTCTGCAGCATCCGCCTGCGCCGCGCTCGCCAGCGTCGTTAGTCCCTTTTTACGAGCCACCAGCCCCTCCGTGGGCTGCCGGTTATTCCTGGTGCCGGAAGAAAGGCCGGAGGAGGGACAGGGGTGAGCCCGTGGTCACCCACAGCCTGGTGAGCGGCCTCACGTGCTTCCAGGGGACGGGAAAAATTAATTTGATGGGCTAGAAGCAGCATAAGCAGAAATAGCCGTGGCTGTTGGTTTAGCAGCACTGACACTCGGGTTTTCCATCTTGTTTGCAGCGCGGTTCGCTGGGAGGAGTTCTCTGGCGGCAGGGTTGCTCAGGACTGGTTGATAAGGGTTATGAAGCACAGCGTGGGGTTATTTTTGTCGGTTTGAGGTTCTGTGCCCCCTCTCTGCTCAGAGAAGCACTGTTCTCCACAGCGTCGGTCTCTCCTTGGGCTCTGGGGTGACTCCTGCCCTCCTGGGCTTATTGAGAAGGGTGAAACACTTTGCTTTCCTCCCTGATTTTTGCAGCGATGCCCACAAGATGCATCGGGCCGATGGTGACAGACGATGCTCGGATCTTGCGGGCAGCACCGTCCTCCCCGGGATGGCTCTTTCCCATCCTTTGTGTTGTGACGCTTTCCTGCTTGGAGAAGGGTCAGTCTAATGGCCTGGAGAGCTCTGGAGCTGCACATTCCCCTCCCAAAGGGGACATTGTCCATCCAGGTGACATTTGTGACGGCTGGGGGAAGGAGCAGGGAAGCCTTTGGCCTTCCGTGGGGGTAAAGCGCTGATTTTGGAGGAGCTGGCATTACATCCAGGCGCTCGAAAGCTTAATTCTGCGAGCTGGATGCAGAGCAAAGGGGAAGGCACTGGCTTATGGCCCAACCTGAGTTCCCTGCGTGCCCCGGGCTCCTTTAAGCCCAGCTCAAGCCATGACAAAATGCCAGTTCGTCGTGTTGGGAAGCCAAGCTGGAACGGTTTTCCTTGCCAGGTGACAGCACGGAACTCACCACGGTGACATCCGAATGCTTCTCCCTTGCAAATTAGCTGTTTCAAGCAGCCAGGGGATGGAGAAAAAAACAACCGTGATGAGCTGCAGCGCAAGACGAGAATCCTTAAATCATTGAGCAGGAAGAGAAAGGGACACAGGGTCTGTTGCCTGATTTTTAGCCTTTTCCTAAAGGTTCCCCACGCGATGCTTTATTTTTGCTGATGGAGCCGAGGAGCTTCCCGATCGCTTCTGGGGTCTGCGGCACGATGACTTGTCAACCCTCGCTCACATTTGGTTTTGCATTTGTCGCGGGTTTGGTGTGTTGAGCTTCCCTCTGGAGGTCAAACGGGACCAAGGCTGGCCCAAAAGTAAAGCCTAAGGCGGAGAAACCGGTTTTAGGGGGGCCGGATTGTCCTGCCAGGACATCCCTGAGCGAAGCGGTTCTGTGACCTCCCTCTCCTGCGCAAAGCATTGTCGGACTCTTCGTTTGGCTGAAATTGAGACGTTTTCTTGGTTTGAAGTGAAGATGATGGTTTCTGGCTGGTCTGGAGCCAAAGCGGGAGCGGTTTGGAGCCTGGGATGAGATCTGCTGGGGCTGGAGCGTCGCAGCTCTCACAGGGACCTGCGTGTCCCCCGGGGGTGACACCGGGCTCGATCCCCCCGAGGGGCCCGGCTGCGGTGCTCGATGTTCCCCCGTCTCCTCCGAACGCGACATCCATCCCGCGGGCGAGCGAAGGGATCGGTTTCCCCCCTCAGCCACGGCGAAATGTTAATTCCCTTTCCTCCTCGCCGAATTTCCCCTCCTCGGCGTCCCCGTGCCCCCGGCTCCGCCGTGTCATGCCTGCGGAGGGAAACCACGGCGGCTGGAAACGCCTGGCTCCTCAAGCGCGATAATCCAATGTGACAGGAACACACTAACGAGGAGACCTCGCTGCCTCCAGCTGATTTGCATTGCAAATAGCGTTTAAAAATAAAGACTGATGAGGGCTTGTTGTGGTTTTTTTCTGCTCTCTTTCCAGGGAAGCTGGATGCAAAGATCCATCAGGGAGCGAAGAAGGGGTTAATGAAGCAGAAAGCGATGGGGTGAGCGGCAACGGGTTCCCACGCAGCACCCGGCGGCCACCGAAGGGTGACAAATGGTCCTTGAAGGGTGACAGGATGGTCCTCGGCTCTGGAAAGCGGGTGCAAGATGAATCCCCGAGTGCTCTTAGGTATCGCTTTACCCCTCGTTTTCCAAAAGCATTAAAAGAGACGCGTTTTCACCCAGCTCTGCGAGTCCCACGCTGCGCTGCGGGCGGTGGGAGGCGGAGTGTGACGGGATGCGCTGCCCATCTCCACGGTGGCTTTGGCAGCATCTGCCCTCCCCAAAATGTGCCCCTCGGGGCCTTTTGGCTGGCAGGGGTCGGACACATCGAGGCGTGCGGGAGAAATGGGGCGTGAGGGGGACGAGGGGGATGGTCCAAACAAGCAGAGGGCTCGGGGTGAGCGCTGGGCTCCACGGGTGCGTGTCCTTACCTCCTGATTTGTCTGGAAGCAGCAGCCACCCTGCAAAAGCTGCACACAAGCTAAAAACCCGCCCTGCCTTCGGAATAAGATTAATTTCTCCTGTTTTCTTCCACCCTCCGCGCCCAGCAGCTCCCCGCATTGCCGTGTCTGTGCGCGTTACGCGCTGGTGTTCACTGGGCTGTGAGCTCTTCGTGCCGTGTTGCTCCGGGCTCTGCCTTGATGTGGTCCGAGTGCTTCTCCTCGCTGCCCGGAGCCCACCCTGCTCTGGGGGGACAGAGAACCCCCCAGCGCTTCTGTCCTCCTCTGGTGTGCCCACCTGTGCCTTGTGTCCCACCACTATGGTGCTGGGACTCCTGGTGACTTCCCTGCACGTGTTTTTCTTCTCGTACCGTGGAGAGCGAGGGGAAATGTCCGCAGTGCCCCTAGGAACACAGCCAGAGGGGAACGAGGGAGCTTGGGGTGACATCCCGGGGTGCTGGTGCTGTGGGGAGCAGGGGCAGGAGAGGACGTGGCCTTGGTGGCGGGTACAACAGGCAGGACGCAGAGGTCGCTTTGCCCGAGCTGCCTGGAGCGTCTCTCCTGGAGGGGGAAGGGTCCAAGATGCTCTTCCAGGGAGAAGAGAGATCCATGGAGAAGAAGCCGCCGGTTCTGTGGCGGACAACGTCTCCACAAAATATCGCCGAGGTCCCTGCTGCCCGGCACGGCCTGGGGTGAGCGGGATGCTGGGGACACCGAGCACCGGGCTGCAGGGAGCGCTCAGCATCCCCTGTGCCGCAGCTCCTCATCCTGGGACCGCAGCATCCTCGGTGACACAACCAACCCCCCGGGACGAGGGGATGTCAGGATCCCTCGGTGAGAGCGGCAGCTGCTGTGTCACCTCCCCGTCCTTTACATCGCTGCGTGTCACCTGCGGGTTCCAGCCCCAAGGGTGTCACGTTCTCCCTCGTCATCCGGCTGGATCGCGGCCGCCGCTCACCCTCGCGGCAAAACGCGCCGTGGGGTGCTCAGGTCATCTCCAGCGAAGCCGCGGTGCCCGGCAGTGTTTTTATTTTCCTCCCATATTAATGACGTAATTTATGGTTTTGTCGGGAGCGAGCGCTGATGCGCCGGCCCGGCCCTGGGTTGGTGCGTGTTCCCGGCAGGAGCTGGTTTTCCCACCCTCCGGAGCAGCATTCCTGGTCTGGGATGTGCTGAAAATCAGCACTGAGCACCCACAAAACCTTTCACCCAGTCCTTCAAAAGAATGTTAGTAAAAAGTGACCTGAATTTGTTGATATAGATCATCCTGGTTTTGTGCCCCATGAGGATGGTTTCTTCTCTATAGTGATAAGAGTTTCTCCTCTTCACCTCTTTTGGGGTGTCCTGGCCCTGCTGAGATGAGCTGAAATTTCCTCTGAAGCTGGTGCTGAGGCTTTGGGGCTGGACATGGAGGGTTTGGGGACAATCCCTGGGGACTGGGGTGCTTCTGGGAACAAAGATTCTCCGTCCACCCAGTGCTGGAGACCCCCCTGGGGAGGAACAATGATTGTGTGGGACACAACATTGTGTGGTTTTGGGGTGGATGTGGGTAACCAGGGTGTTGACCCCCCCACCAGCTCCCTGCGGGTCCTTCCGAGCCCGAAAACCGGCTGGGTGATCTGAACCGCTGGCCAGCGCAGCCGGGGCTGGGACCTCCTCAGCCACGGGGTCTCACACAGCGTGTAAAACACCCCCAAAAATTTGCAACTCCCCCTTTCCGAGGTGGAGAAAACGCGCCGTTCCTGCGCATAAATCCAGTCTCCGCGTTTTCCCAGCGCCCCCCATTGTGCGGGCGGTGTTTTCCTCCCCGCCGGGGGTGGCGCTCTGCGCCCTCCCGCTCCTCCTCTCCTGTACTCCACCTTCCGCTTTTTGCGGCGCGCCGCCCCGCTCCGCTCCGCCCGCCGGCGCGATCCGGTTCCGGGCTGCCGCGCCCGCCGGCAGCCGAGCGGAGCCGAGCGGAGCCGAGCGGCCTCGGCCCCGCCCCGCCAGGCGGACAGCGGCGCGGCCTGCGCGGCGCGGCCCTGGGCTGGGCGGCATGGCGGCCCCGGCGCCCGGCCCGTAGCTGCCGGCGAGCGGCCAGGCGGCCCCATGGAGGACACTTAGGGCCGCCGCGGAGGGGAGCGGAGCCGGGTGAGTGCGGGGGGCGTGCGCGGGGGGCGGCGGTGAGGGCTCCCCCGCGGCCGTTGGGCCTGGGCCCGGCTCCCCGTGACCGTTGGGCCCGGGTCGCGCCGCCCGCCCCCGCGGCCGTTGTTCGGCCGCTTCCCCCCGGGGAGCGTTGGGGCCGCGGGAGCCCGTTCGGGGCCGTTGGGAACGGGCCCCCCCGCGGTGGGGGGGGCGGGCTCACCTGCTCCGCCCGGGGCGCGGATCCCCCGCGCGGGGGGGTGGGGACACGCGTGTCCCGGCGTGGGGCGGTCACGGCCGGGGCACGGCCGGGGACACACACGGTGCGGTGGGGCTGGGGGCGGCAGGACGCGGGATGGGGTTCGGCTGCGTCCCCGGGGGGTCTCCCCTTCTCGCCCCCCCCTCCTTGCGCAGAGTTCGGGGAGCGCGGGGACCCTGCGAGGGTTCGCTCGCCCGGTGGGTGTGCGTGGGGACACAGCCCCTCGCGGGGCCGAATCACGGGAGATTCAGCGTTCCCAAAAGCCCTTGGCGAGGAGCGTGTGTGTTTGTGGGGCCAACCCCCGAGCGGGGGGGTCTCTGATTACAGAACGCGGGGTGACCGGCCCCGAGGGGCCGTCCCGGGGGTGACACCGCCGCTGACAACGTGGCCGCGGGCGGCTCGGGGGGCGCAGACCGGGGAGCGACCCCGGGGAAGGTCACCGGTTCAGCTCTGAGCCGCCGCACTTGGCTCCCCTCCACCTCCAGCTTCTCTCCTGCTGTTCTTTCCTTTTCCCCCCGTTCTGGAAAGGCCTTTTCGCTCGGAGGAGCTGCTGGACACGCACATTTTGCGTTGCACGCACCACAGACCCTTTTCCCCCCCTCCAGAAGATGAAGGATTTCAGCGCCGGGGCTGGTTTGGGCACTCGCCGCCTGGACATCCTCAGGAAAACCTATTTCCACGCTTTGTGCGATGGATGGCTCCGGCCTCGGATTATGCTGCACATTTCTAGCTCTTTGTTGGCAGTACACGGCCGCACACACGCGGCGCTTGAAAAATCCCCTCGCCTTATTTTATCGATTAGCTCTCGACCAGAAAGAATTTATAATTTATTATTTTGAAGCCGTTTCGCTCTGGAAACAACAAAATCCTTTGCCCTTTTATCCCCTGGTTCATGCAGGCAGGTTTTCTCCTGTGGGTAGAGCTGGCTGGGGAAGGAGACGTGCGCTCGGCCGTCTCGCTGCTGCAAAAAGACAAGGCTTTAATGTTTCACCTAAACTGGCCTCGCATTCAGGACAACGAGCCAGTTAGAGCCACCGGAGGAAATTAATTACCAAGCGAGTCGTAATGATCTGTAATTGAGTACGGCCAGGACGTGGGGTTATTTTTTGTGTGCCTTTTTCCGAGCTGGGCGCTCAGTTCGCAGCGGAGGGTCTGCGTGTTTTGCGAGTCGCCATTAGGCTGCTCGTTAAGCATCTCTTAATACACGTTATCCCATCGTGGCAGCCTCTGCGCCTGCTGAAAATGTTATTTTTGGGGGGGAGCGGAGAAGCTGCTGAGAATACGGGACGTTTGTCCATCCGTATCCCCGTGCTGGGTGTAATTTCTCCCTCTCCGCAGTTGCGGGGTTGCAAAGTCCCCTTGTTTGCACCCAACTTGGACATTGGCGGCTGTGGCTTCTGCTGCCTCTAAAGCTTTTCCCTGAAATCATGAGGAGAGCTGAAAATGTGCCTTTTTGGGTGGAAAAAAAGGGCTTGCGAAGTATAAAGGCGGTTGAGGTGTTCTCAAGCTACTAACAGCTTGTGTGTCTTTATTATGGGTGAACAAGAAGGAAGGGCCAGAGTTCGCTCCGTCTGGTTTGTTCTTGTCGAGAACCAGCCAGTGTTGAGTTGCAGTTTGCCTCCAGATTATATTTACACTATCTTTTTAATTGCATACATTAAAGAAAACCAGAAGCTGCCTTGTTTATTTAGCAGTTCTGGGCGCCCTACGGAAACAGCGCCAATGTCCGCGAGTCGCGCCGGAGGTTGGAGATCCCGGGGCTCGGTGCTTGGGGACCTGAGTCTTGTCATGTCCTCGACGCTGTGATTTATTCCGCATTTCCTGGCTCGAAAGGGGGATTTCTGCGCCGGCTGGAAGAGGAAGAGCTCTCGCACCTTGCTCGCGCCTCGGGATTAGCTCCTGCGGGCGCTGATGCAATCCTAGTCCCAGCTGGAACGCAATAAGCCTCTTTGTCCCCTTTAGCCAGAGTATTATGTAAATCAGCCGGTATTTATGGTCCCAGGTATGTTGTTTCGGGGCAGCTCTGCCCTTTGAGTGTTGACACTGGCCGGGGGACGGCCGGGGGCGCATCACGTGCGCGAAGGAGCCGGGGCCGCAGGTGACCTTGCCAGGGGCTGGTGACACTTGGACGCGGTGAGCTCGGCGAGCGGTTGGCTCTGCGGACGGGCTGGTGTCCCCCTGAGCTCCAGGTGAAGTCCGTGTTTATCTCTGCAGAATACAGCCCCATGTTTCCCCATCCTCGAGTCTGCGGGAGTCGCGGGGCTGTTTGCAAACACACCCCGTGTTTCCTCGCAGCTGACGCTTTGCGGAAAGATGTTTTTGAGGGGCACCAATGTCCCCGAAGCGCCCAGAGATGCTCCGCAGCTCTCCTGTGACACTTCTGATGCTCCACGAGCGCAAGTCACGCACGTGTGGGCTCTGAAGTATGAGGAGACCTGCTCCCTTCCCCTTGGAATTGATTTGGTAAAGTCACAATGTAGATGGTTGTAGCGGGTGCGAGCTCATCGGTGGCCACGTGTGGCTACTGAACCGGAGCTTTGGTGGCCCCAGGTCGGCTCACGCGAGGAATGGGGAAGGAAAAAGATCCCGCCGGGACACGGCTGCTTTCGCTGTGCATCAGAAACGCGCCTTCGGTGCCTCGCGTGACGTGGGCGTGGAGGAAGGAGTGAGGTTTTGCTCTAAAGAAAATAGAGAAACTCGCCCCGGGACTCTACTTGCTTGTGCGATTTAGTTTCTTTTAATTGATATAATTTCCTATAAGGAAACGTCTGTTTCGCTTTTGGTGAAAAATGGGGTTTTGAGATGAACCCAAGAGGTTGTTTTGCTGTTGCTGCAGCTGCGCGTCCTTCGCATGCACAAAAATCACTGACGTAGCCGCTTCACCATCGGCTCGGATGTGTGAGGGCATAAAAGAGGATCCCAGTGCAGTTTTATGGATGAACACGGATAATTCCAGGAGAACCTTGATATTTTGTATTTAAACATTAAGCACTCGACATCTACAATTAATCCCCTCATTTACGGTGTGGCTGCGCTGATTTTTTGCTAACAAAGCCGGGCAGTTTGAGAAGGATTTTGAGACATTCGCTGAGCCCGTTTGCACTCGAACGCTCCGTTTAATCGAAACCACAAAGATTTGGGTCGGGGTTATCCCGGTGCTTCTCCAACAGGAGAAAGGGCGACTTGGGAAGAGCCTTGTCTGCTCTTCAGCTCTTTGAGGAGTGAAAATGAGGTGTGCAATGAAGAGGTAGAGTCTTGCCAATCTCCAGGAGCATTTCTGCTCCATCCCCAGAGATGTCGGAGATGCAATTTCTTGTCCTGAAGATGTCCTGTTTATTTTTGCTTGGGTTTCATGTCTAATCTGTTCCTTCCCTATCGCCACAAGTAATTAAAAGTGAACTACAGCAACCAAAATAAGCCGAGTACACTTTGATGCATGCTCCTCGCTGGTTTTTGATTGTATTCCTTTCCATGCTGGCTAATTCACAAAATTTGGCAATTTGCAATGGGTCATTAGCGTGAATTAGCAACTTTCTGATGGATATCGTAGCTTTGCAAATGCGCTTTATTAATCTCCGAAATGCACCTATTTATTATCCCTCCCCGGGAAAGGAAAAGGGGGTTTCTCGGCGTGGCGTTGGCTCTGCTTGCGTTGGTCCCCGTCTGCGGGCACCTTCCCGCCTCCTTTATTTTGCAGCCTGGTCGTTTTTTCCCAAATCCTTCCCAGCCCGGTGGCTTTGACAGCAAGAGAGATGAGAGCCGCCCGGCCCGGCCTCCGCCGCAAATGAAGCCTTAGCTGGTGCAGCCAAGGTGCCCTAATTGCTTATTGAATGAAGGGAATTAAAGGCGTTAATAGGTGAAGTGGCAGCTCCTTCGTTTTTGGAGCAGCAGAGGGATGTTTGTCGTCTTCTGAAGGCTGGGGAATGGCCAAGGCTGCCTGCGTGCTATTCTCCGAGAGAAAATAAAACCCAGCAGCTCTCCCTTCTGTCTGTCTTCTCCAAATTGGCTGTGACCGGGAGCATCGCTCGACCGGGATCGCTCAACTCGTAGAACCATAGAACGAGTCCAGCTCCACAGGACACCCCACAGCTCACCCTGTGTGTCTGAGGACGTTGTCCGGTCTCTTCTTGAACACTGTCAGGTTGGGGCCGTGACACCTCCCTGGGGAGCCTGTTCAGCGTCCAGCACCTCTGGTGAAGAACCTTTTCCTCATGTCCCACTGACCCTCCCTGGCACATCTTCTGCCATTGCAACTGGGGTCGCTCAACTGGGACCACTCCGGTGCTTGGCCTTTGGATGGAGAAGACAGAGCCACGATGCCGGCCGGCACGGAGCCCTCCCCGCCTCTGCGGTTCCCTTTCCCAATGCAGCTCCGCAGAGGAGGATCCTCTTTGGAAAACCAGGTGGCTGTGACCACGGGAGCCCCAGTTTGGGACTGGGACCACCACAGGGACACAGGGAGCCTCCGGAGCCCCGTACGGGAAGGGTACGACTGGTGGGTTCACCAGCACCGTGGAGCTTGTGCTGCTGCCAAAACTGACAGCGTTGGGCAAGCGGGGGAAAAGGCTGAGCTCCTTTTTTCCGACATTTACCCCCACGGTTATTTATGCCCCTTGGTTGTCTTTGGTCTTCGCCAGCTCTTCTTTCTTCCCGTCTCCGTGACTGATGCTCGGGGGATCTTTCCTGGTCACATCCATCTTGCTGCTTCCTCTGGCTGTTGAATTTTTTCAGACTCCTGGCAATCCTCCAGCCCGCGCGGAGCTTTATCTGAAATTTCTAAGCCTTTTTGGTTATTTTAACGTGCTCTCTACCCCCTTCTAGGCTGCGCGTGAGGACAGGCCGCTGATTCCCATCTCTTTAAGCCTCTCGTAAATCACTTCACTTCTGCGCTGGGCTTAGCGAGGGTGTCACCGGACCGGTTTTAAATCCGCGCGGCTGTTCCGCTTTCCCGGTGGAAACCAGCTCCCCGCTCTGGGGACGGCCGACCCCCAGGTTTGTCCCTATGGGGAGCATCGCGTTGCAGAGCTCGGTGCCAAACGAATTTGCTCAGAGGTCCCGTTTTGAGTGTTCCATGTTATTTTTGGCAGCGGCAGGGCTGGCCGGCTTCAACGAGAACGGGCTTTGCGGCGCTGGGAGAGCGGCCGCGGGGCCGGTGCTGCCGGCAGCGTCTCCGATGAGCCGTAGCGCCGGCTTGTCTAGCCGAGACTCATCCCGAGCGCTCCCTGCTTAATCCTGGCTGGTTATTGCTCACAGGGTTGCTTTTTGGTTTTGCCACCGGTCCGTGGGTGGCCGAACTCCATGGTGACGCCTCTTGGTGCTGCCGGATGGGGACGCTGGTTTGGGCTGAAGACGGGGCTGTAATTCTCGTTGCCGGTGAACCTTGGCGTGCAGGTTTGGGCACGGCGATTACGCAGTGGGTTCCACGTGTGCAGACACAACTGTTGAGTGTCGCTGATTCAGGAGAGATCAGAGGCTGCGGGAAGGAAGCCGGCTCTTTCATCTTACCCACCGAATTCTTGTTCTCCCATGCATGCGAGTGTTGGTCTCCTCTTTCGCAGTGATGAGAGCGCTGGGCACCAGTTTATGTTTCTGGGGGTGCTGAGCGGGCTCTGGGGTGTTGTCAGCTCTCAGGTTTTGAACTCTGCAATCATTCACTGGAACAACCTCCTCAGGGATGTGGTGGAGTCCCCGTTGCTGGAGGTTTTCAATGGACAGGGTGGTGGAAAATGGCATCTGCGCTCCCTTTCCCAGCAAAGGTTGGACCGGGTGACTTGTCGAGGTCCCCTCCAACCCGATCTGCTCTACAACGTGAGTCATGTTGACACGTACGTTTCCGCTTGTAAGGATGGTGCTTGCTCAGCTTCCCACCGGAGAAATGTGTTCAGCAGAGGACAAACAGGAGCACCGAGAAGGTGACATTTGCCTCTTGTCCTTCACGGGGAAGAAACGATGTTTGGAGCCTTTGTGTGGCTCTGTGGGTATTGATGCCCCTCCTGCCTGAACCAGGGACCACACACTTTAGGGATGTTCCTCTCGCTGTTAGTTTTCTCGAAATACAAAGCTCTAGACTTCCCCGTGTGTTGGCAGAGGAAATCCGAGTCGTGTTTCATTCAGTACAGATGTAGGGAGCTCGAAAAAAATGCAAGGATTGAGAGACATCAACATGAAATCACTGTAAACCTGAAGAACCGCGGGCTCTGGGGGCGCGACAAGTGAAAAATCACGACTCTGAATGACACTTCCAAGAGCAATGGGAGGATTGAAGAGGAACATGTTCCAGTTTTCCCTGTTTTGTGACATTAAGGAGGGCCTGAAACATTCCCTCCTTTTCACGTCTCCCCTTTGTGTGCTGGCGACGTCGCCTCCTGTTGCGTTTGGCTTCTTGGCTTTGCCATCGAGCCGTGTTGAAGAACGTTGGGTTTTCCAGCTCTACATGGAGTTTGGGCGCCAGGGTTAAAGAAGTGTCAAGAAGCAGCAAACAGTTTTAGCTAAGCCGAAGTGTTTCTTCAAATACAGCCAGGTTGAGATCTGGCACCCTTATCTCATATCTACAACTTTGCTGGACATCTTTGCGCCCCATAGTCTTGTTGAATGTTGCCGTAAAGGTCGTGGGTGGATAGGGGTGGATATGGGGTTGAGTTTTGATCCGAGCTGCATTTTTTCGCCCGATGATGAATGTGAAGTTAACACTTGAGGGTGTATTTGGTAGCGGGAGAGTGTATTTGGTAGGAGGAGGGCGTTGTGACTGCTCAGTCTCCTGAGCTTTGCTCCAGGTAGGGCAGTCGCCCAACCATCCCCACCGGAGAGGCCTTTGCTCCTCTTGTCCATCCTCCCATGACCTCATCCGTCCTGCTTTTGTAAGCCTGGACTCAAGTATTTCAGGCTTTTCTCGAGGACTCGGGCCTCGAGCGCTGCCCCGTGTCAGGTTCATCTCCAGTGTCAAGGCTCAGCCTACGGAAACTCGGGAGTCCCGGCGCGAGCTCCTCGCCGGGCGCTCGGCCTGCAGTGCATGCTGGAAAATGTAGTCCCGGCGGGGTGCACCTCCATATTAAAATAAAAAAAAACCCAGAAGGGTGGCTCCATTTTATTCAAATTGCGTTCAGGCTTCTCCCTCCCACAGCTCGCCGGTGCCGGCCCCGAGCGCCGCCGAAGTTGTCCCGAAGCTCCTCCGTTCCAAACCTCGCTCCGTTTCACAGCGAACAGCTTGTTTGGAAGCCCCGTGCCCCGGCGTGTTTTGCAACAGCTCGGCCTCCCGCGGGGCGCAGGCGATGGGGGGATCCTGCCCCCGTGGGGTGGCGGTTCTGGAGGGGGTCGTGGTAAATCTCCTTTGTCTGCTGCAGCTTGACTGATGGATGGGGGAGAGCGAACCCTCCTCCCCTGCGTGATTTCTTGAGCTGAAAGCAGCAAGTGAGTGAGGAAGCTCCTTTGTGCAGATTTCTCCGTCTCCTCTTGTGCGTGCCAGCTGGCTCACGTTCAACATTTCTCTTCTTTTTTTTTTCCTCCTTTTTCCTCATCTCTAGAGAGAGAGAGGGGGTGGGGAGAGAGGAGAACATCTTAAAAAGAAATCTGCAGAAAAGACATGGGAGTCACTTAACAAAAATCCAACCCAAACAAGCCCAGCTGGGGAATTACAAACGCGGCGGTAGGAGCCGAGCGAGAGGCAGGCGCGTTTCCCCCCCCCACCCCGAGTTTCTTTAGTCGTAAAAGGAAACAAAAAGGGATCTTGTGCGGAGGCGGCGGATGGGGAGAGCGGCCGGCCCGCTGCCAGGAGGGGCCTGGACACCTCGTGCTGCTCCTGGGGAGCCCTTCGGGGTCTGGGTGAGCCAGGGGGGGCTCAGCATCCCCGTGAAGCTCTCCCGGGGCTGCCAGCGCTGCGTTTGCCCCCCGCCGCTCCATCCCGGGGGTCTCTTTGGGTAGCATCTCCCCGAACCCCCAGCTTCCCGCCTGAGGTAACGCCGCGTCCTGCGGGTTTTTATTCCCCCCACCCCGTCGTCTTCGCTGCTCCTTCTTGCGGGCATTCCTGAAAGTTAATCAGGGTGAAAATTGCAGTCGGTCATGTCTGGAAGCCACCAGAGGCTGAAGCTGGAGCGCTGCAGGCTGGATGGAGCACATGGCGATGAGACAGGCTCCCTCCGTGTGGGCTGCTCGTTGCCAGGAGAAGAGCTTTTCTCCTGCATCTCGCCGCCCTTGGGCGTTCAGTCCTTCCTCGCTTTTGGTTTCTTGGCCTCCGGTAAGCGGCGGAGAAAGCCGGAGCGACGCGGGTTTGCTACCGAGCATCCTGCCCGGGTTTGAGCACAAAGAGCCGGGGGCTCGTGCGGTTTCCTCGCTCTCGTTTTGAAGGTGAGCCCGTTCTGTTTGAATAGCTTTCTCTAGGTGTGTTTGAAAGTGAACTTTCAGGTTTTGTCTCTTAATACGCTTGGCTCCGTCCCAGCCCGTATCTGCGGATTGTAGAGGTCTCGGCACCTAATGGAGCTGAATTATTCATGTCTGGTGCTGTGTGTGCGCAGCATTCCCAAGCAGAAAGCTGCCTCCTTGTAGGATCTGCGCTCCAGGACTGCTCTTAAAACGCTTTGTTGGCAGGTCTCCAGGCCAACAAGTGAGCACATGCTTTTCATGTTGCACGGGGATCAATCCCGCGATGGCAGGAGGTAAGGGGAAGGACACGTTCAGAGCCCAATCAATCTCTTTGCTCTGTTTTCGGAGATGCTGGGATTTGTGGCGGCTTCACTTCCCCCGTCGGGCAGACGAGGAGGATCTGGATGGCACCCGGAGCTTCTCCGGCTTTGCCAAACCAGGCGGTGGGAAGGGACCCTGCGGTCGGTCTGACCGACGTAGCGGTGGCATCACAGGTCAGAGGGTCTTGCTTGGGAGAGAGACCCGAAACCCTCATCTCCAAAGAGACAAGAAACGGGGAATCAGGGTGGGAATTTCAGTGTCTGAGCTGCAGGAGGTGCCTCAGAGGCACGTGCATTGGGTGACTCGCAGGGGACGCCCCCGGATCATGCCCCGGGGCCCTGGTCCCCAGCCGCGGGTTGGGAAGGGCCGATCGCTGCCCCGCTCCCTCTCCCGAGCTCTGGGCACGACGTGACTTCCCACTGCTCCTGCAAACCCGCCTCTTCTCGTCCGTCCTGTTTGCGGTTCCCTCTGCATTAGCCGAGCTTGGGCTCCCTCGACGCCTCCTCCGTAGGGTGAATGGTTTTTTCCTCCTCTTGTTTTCTAACCCTTTGATTGTTCCTGGCTCTCTAATCTCCGGGAACCCAGCGGACTTCTGGGCTCCTTCTTCTTTTTGTTGTGGTAGGAGTTGGCAAATGCTGCTGCTGTTTGCATGGTTTCAGAGCAAAGTCCTGCTCGTCTGCTCTCCTTATTTCGTATGTATAAGTAATATTTATGTACAAATGCATGCTCAAAACAGCGAGCTGAGAGCCGGCGTCGCGCGGAGCAGGTGATGCTGTGCCTGTCGCAATACAGCCCTGCAGATTGTCTGTCGCCTTCGTGTCCTTGTCCGTCTGTCCCTCTGTTTTGAGCCAGCCGCAGCCCTTTGGGTGGGCAGCTCTTGGGGTTGGACACCGACCCTCACCCTCCCCTGGTAGCTGGTGTGTTGGTCCCGCGTATCCCCGCGCGGTGGGCTTGTCGCTGTGCCTCGACTTTGGGGCTGTTACCACCTAAAAGTCTGGTTCATCCAGCCGGCTTTGCCCATCTGGACGAAGCAATTGTTGCGGATCCGTGGCACAAAGGGTGCCGGGGGGTCTGTGCCGATGGTCGCTGCCCGTCGCCAACCCCATCGGCGGTTTGGGGAGGCGGGTTGTGGGGTCGGGCTGGATGCCGGGGCAGGAGGAGGAGGAGGAGGAGGGGGCAGCAGCGACAGGAGCACGTGGGGCAGCTTTGGGAAGCCGTTTAGCGACTCCGGCGCACAAAGTGATCTCCTGATTTGGCACTTTCTGTGCCGCTGAAATGAGAGGTCAGTGCTTTTCATTTCCAGCTTGCATGCTAGCCCCCAGCTCCTGGGGTTAAAAATCTCCGTAATGACCTGTCAGAGAGCGGATTATTAGCTGTACAGAGCCGAGGATGCTGTGGGGAGCAGATGGAAAATGGCCTGGCTGCGGCAGGCTGGCTGATGAAAGAATCCCTGGCATTTTTACAGTGTTTGCATCTCTGGAAACGCACCACGAAGCTGCTTTCCAGGCTCCTGCCTGCTGGGGTTTGAAGAAATTCGTGCTTGTGTGGGTTTTGTGTGCGTGGTGGTGTTGTTTTCCCCCCCTCTTCTCATCCCCTTCTCATTTCTGTTTAAATCACCTGGTTCAGAGCTTGGCGAGGATGGGCAGGAGAGCAGCTCCGGCCTAATGGGCGCTCAAGGATTTGAGAAGAGATGTGGAGAGCCAGGAGCTGGCTGGGAAGAAGCTGTTTCACCTCTTAATTATGTCTTGTAATTGCCACCAGCTAATATCAGCGAGTATCTTTCAATCCCCACACCAGAGTAGGAACATGGATCGGCCCACGGTTGAACCCGGACGGCCCGAAATTTCTCCGGAGGAGAAATTTCGGGCCGTCCGGGTTCAACCGTGGGCCGATCCCGTCCTTCCCAGTTAAGACCAGTTACCCATGCAACTGTGCCTCAGTTTCCCACCATCTGAAGCTGCTGGAGGTGATGGGTTTCACACCATAAAGCCTGGGGGTGCAGGATGGAAACCCAGCGCTTCCCGCTACCGTTCTTAAGCCTCGCGGGCACTCCAAAGCCGGGGATTTATCTCCCACCGAGACACTCGACTTCCCCGGCGAGCGGCTCTTGTCCCTCCCCCCGGGTGGCATCGGCAGGAGAGGAATCAATCCTCCCTTCCCGGGGCAGCGCTCGATAATTCAAAGGGAAATGGCGAGCGGGGAAACGTGTGAGTAATGTCTTGTTGGAGCCGAGAGCCGTGACCTGCCAGGGCTGCTATTGATCGAGGGACCGGTGCCAGATGGCTGCTGCGGCGGGGAGGAGACGGGAGGATGTTGCGATAGGGGATTTTTGGGGGGTTTAGAGCTCTCCTGCCCGCACGTGAAGGCAGATCTTGGGGTGTAACGCTGTTGTCTGTGCTCTCCGTTTCAGCAGCGATGCCGTCAGCTGGGCAGACCCCGAGCGCTGGAAGCCCCCCGAGGAAGTAGGTGACCCCCAGGGCCTGGAGCAGGGAAGAGCCTTGAACCGCGAGGGGCCGTTAACTCTAAGATGTCCTTGAGCAGCGGAGCTTCCGGAGGGAAAGGAATTGATGCGAACCCGGTTGAGACGTACGACAGCGGGGATGAGTGGGACATTGGCGTAGGGAATCTCATCATTGACCTGGACGCTGATTTGGAGAAGGATCAGCAGAAATTGGAAATGTCGGGCTCCAAAGAGGTGGGGCTCCCGGCACCCAACGCGGTGGCGACACTACCGGATAACATCAAGTTTGTGAGCCCGGTGCCGGGCCCGCAGGGCAAGGAGGGCAAATCCAAATCGAAAAGGAGCAAGAGTGGCAAGGACAGTGGCAAGCCGACGCCGGGGACCTCCTTGTTCACTCCCGGCGAGGGCGCTGGTGGCAAGAAGGAGGCTCAAGGACGTTCTGGGGACGGCGCGAACTCGGGTGGCTTGGTGGCCACTGTCACCCCGAAGGGCTCGGAGAAGTCGGCCAAGGCGTCTCGCAGCGTGGCCGGCTCCAAGAAGGAGAAGGAGGGCGGCTCGTCCAAAAGCAAGAAGGAAAGGGGTGAGGGCGCGGGGGCTGCGGCCGAGAAGGAGCCCAGCGTGCTGCAGCCCCTGGCCCTGGCCGTGAGGGTGGGACAGTACGACGGGGCCCAGGGGACAGAACCTGCTGCTGCCGAGCAGCTCGGGAGTATAGCTATCGACACGGGAGCTGCGCTCAACCCCTTGGGAGTTAAGTCGGAGCTGGAGGACGGGGAAAGTGAGTGCCGGCAGCTGAAAAAGGTGAAATCGGAGAAGGTAAGAAAGGCGAAGGGCTGCGGGTGGAGGTGGCGTTGCCGCTCGGCTCCGGCGGCTGCTCCAGGGAATGACAGGGACCACTGGCGGCCGGTGCTGGTGGGCGGCTGGTGCTTCTGGTTGTGGCGTGAGGACACTTTGGCCGTGTGACGTGCCGGGTCTGGCCGTGGCGATGGGAAGGCACCGCTCGCGCTCTGCCTGTGTTCTGTAGACCTTGCAGTCGCTGTGCGTCAGGCTGCGATCCTGCCGGACCCTCAGGGATCTGGTTTCGTCGGTGCCGAGTGGGTCCGAGTCTCTCTGTGGCTCTGCGGGAGCAGCCAGGGCCGGTGAAGGTGATCTCAGCGGCCTGTGCCGGATCCTGCCAGGACAGGACCGTGTCTGGCTGCCGTGCTCTGCTTCCCAGGGGCTTCACCTTGCGTGTCAGAGCTCTCCGCAGCTCCCACAGGAACTTATTTCTCTCCGGTTGCATCATTTGCAGAGAAGGAGACCTCAACGTGTTGGTAAATGCGGGATCTGCGCGGGGACGCAGGCAAGCACGAGGTTGACAGGAACTGCCAGCTCGTTTCTGACTGCGCCGTTGGTACGTGGGCTTTGTCCCCCTCGCGGTGATGATCGGTGGGCTCCTGAGTGGATTTCCTGACATGTTCCTTCTGCACTAACGTGCAGCGGCGATGCTGAGCCAGCGAAGTTCCTTTCCAGGTCATGGGGGCCACAAAAAGCCCAGCCAGTGGTGTGCGGTGATGTGGTGTACATTTGTCTGTCTGTCTGTCTGAGTGCCGTTCGGCTCTGCACGGCTGTTTGTGGATGCAGCCGCCTGATGGGCAGCTAGGTTCAGTTGGTTTTTAGGAATCATGGTGGCTGTCGTGGTTTCTGTGGGCAGGCGGGGGTCGCTTTGGGGTGCGCGGAGCTGAAGCTTCTCCGCACCGGTTGGACATGGGACATCACCGGTCCGATCGGGTTTGCCGTGAGCATCACGAGCGTCTGCGCTCTTGGGGCTCAGCCCTGGCGCTGTCTCCACGCGCTGGGTGTCGGGAGAGCGGTTGGGGGGTGTCGGGTGTGCGTGCCCGTGTTTGCAGCTTTCGGCTCCCCGGGAGCATTCCGGCTTTGGTATAGAGACCGCGACGCTGGGTGGAGAGCACTCGGTGGATTTGGGAGAGTTGCTGAGACCCGCGAGATGTTGGGGAGATTTATTTTATTTCCATCTGCAAAATATAGAATATATATGGAGAGAAGCGTGGTGGAGATGGTCAGTGATGGGGGAAGAGCTGCTAAGTAGGTCAGTGCTTCCTCCGTCAAGAGAAAGGCTCCTGGGGCAGGAGAGTGAAGCCTGTAAAACGAAGGGTGGTGCGGAAACGCTGCGTTGTTTCCTCATCCCTCCCAGCAGCAGAACCGGCGAAGGAAAGCGGGGAGAGCAGCAGCTGCTCTTTTGCGTGGTGGACTTGAACACTGCTGTGAGAAGCTGTGGGTGCCGGAGGCTCAGCTGGGCGGGTTGGTGGAGGAGGAACCCGTCGTGGGGATGGACGGGGCAATGTCTCCTGGTTGGGAAAGCCCGAGGAGGGCTGGAGCTCGGGAAGTGGTTTGGGAAGCGTCCTGAGGCTGTTCTGTTCCTTCACGGCCATCCCCGCTGCCACGGGAGCTGCCTGGACCTTTGGTCGGACCCCACGGGGCTTTTCCTGTATTTTCACTATGATTTCTTTCCCTGCTGCGGGTGCAGAGAGCATCTACGGGTACCAATGCCAAAGCAGGGTGGGGATTGTGAAGACAGAGACCAAACATCATGGGTCTTGGTGGGACCGGGCCCATGTGAAGCTCCTGAAGCTCAGCCAGGCCACGTGTGAGGTCCCACAGCTGGATCAAGGCAACCCCGGTGTCCTGCAAAGAACAACCCTGTGGAGAAGGACTCGGGGGTGCTGGTGGGTCTGGAGAGACCTTAGTGTGGCTTTTCAATACATACTGGGGGCTTGTACAGAAGATGGAGAGAGACTTTTTACCAGAGAAGTAAAGAGGGTGGGTTTAGATCAGACAGCAGGGAGAAATGTTTTATGGTGAGTGTGGTGAGACCCTGGGATGGGTTCTTCAGAGGAGCTGTGGATGCCCCATCGCTGCAGGTGTTCACGGCCAGGCTGGACGGGGCTCTGAGCACCCTGAGCTGCTGAAGATGTCCCTGCCCATGGCAGGGGTGGCACTGGGGAGCTGGGAAGGTCCCTTCAACCCAAACCATCCTGTGGGTCTATGATCTCTGCACACATACCCTGTGAGAACAGTTGTGCTGTTTCACTTGTCCCAGTTCAGGTACAACCACATTGATAAAGGCTCATTGCGATTTGGGGGAGTGATTTAAGGTCTGGATCTGCAGGAAAACATCTCATGTCTGGTCTAAGAGGAAACGTTGGCCGTGTTCCGTCTGCCTCCTGGGCACAGCGAGATGACTTCCTTGGGTTGGGACCGTCATGGGCGAGGAGAAGAATGGTGTCTGTGTGGTGAGGGGTAGGAACGTGGTTTTATCTCTTGAAGAAGCATCTGAGGGTGGGCCAGCGACCGGGGCAGGGTGGAGGATGGCGATGAGAGCGGCCTCGTGCTGTCCTTGTCTCCCGAAAGCTGCAGAGATGCTGCTGAACGGGTCTGGAGGACAAGCCCAGAGCAGAGGGACGTGCTGGCCGTGGGAGGGCAGCTGCGCCCGGGACGGAGGGGACGGGTTCCTGCAGGCCTGGGGACAAACCCCGCCTGGGAATGGAGCAGCTTGTTCAGAGTGAAACAGGAACAGCCGCAACGTGACTCAGCCCAACCTTTGGTCCCCGGCAGCGTGTCCTCTGGGTAACCCGGCGCTGCTCCCGCTCCGCGTCTGGGATGGAGCGGGAGGGACCTTCTCTCCCGTGCATACGTGCGGCGGAGCAGCCGGGCGGTTTCGTTGTACCTCCCTGGCTGGATTAAAGAGCACTCGAACAACGAGTATTTTCGCCTGGCTGCGGTGCCTCGGTGCCACCGCTCGCCCCTCCTTCTGCTTTTGTGCTCTTTGAACATCTCGCTGGAGGGTTTCGCAGCCCTCCCGTCTGCGCCGGCTGCAGGAAAGAGCTTTGCTTTGGGGTTTTCACGTCTGCAGGAGCTGCCGTGGTATCCACGGGCAAGGTCACCCTTGCTCCTGTGTCTGGCATTGCTGGTGGACGTGGCCCGTGGGCTCAGTGGGAGATGTTTCGCCAGTGTGACCCCACAGCTCTTGTGGTCGCCGCTTTCCTTGGGAACCAAATCTCCCAAACACCCTTTTCCTCAACGTGTATCCAGCTCTGTGGCATGTCCTGGCTTGTTATGTACTCGCCTTGAACCCGCTGCCACGGTGCATCGGGACACGAGCGATAACATCGCCAGGGATGGGGCTGACGGTGTTGAAACCTGTTGGCAACAACCTCGCCGAGACCTTCCAGGGTCTCCGGGGTGGAACAGGCCACGGGCGCAGGTTTCCCTGGGGCTGCCATTCGCCAGCTCCCGGAGCCCCAAAAGGTATTTTTGGGGCCACCAGCGGGAGCAAGAGAAACAAGCACGTGCTGATGGACCCGTGTCCGGAGCACGGGCACCAGCACCGGGTCTGGTTTGGGAGGGAACGGCCGCGCTGGGCGAGCGGCCGCGCTCGGCAAAATGGCCGTGCAGGGCGCAGCGGGGCTCGGAGCCGCTTTGTGCCGCCGGCCGCGTTCCCGGCCCGCGGGCGGGTTCCCGGGCGGCGAACACCCCCGCAGCCCCGCTCCGTGTGCTGCCGCCCGGCACCCGCGCGCTGGGGCGGCTCGCCCGGCCGCGACGTTCGGCATTGAACAAAAGAGCCTCCCAGCTCTTGGCTGCTGCTCCGGCTTTGTTTTGATTGAGAGGTTGTTCAGCAGGAGGAGGGCGCATGGGTTGGTTTTTTTTTCCCCTCCTGACGAGCGTCCAGATGCGACGCTGCTGCAAACAAGGGAAAGGCAAACAGAAGCTGCTGGAGACTCGGCAGCTCTGAAAAGCCTCTCCGGGTCACGTGCGCTGCGGCGAGGAGGGTGGATTCGGCCGCGTCCCTCCGTGCCATAGGGGGTAAAAGCCAGGGGTGCATTGTTCTGACCCTGAATTTCCCCCTCTGAGCAGAGATCGCAGGCTTTGGGTGAGGGGGTTGGGGACACCGCAGTGGTGTGAAGATACATTTCTGGTTCCCTGGGGGCCAGTGTGGCCTTGGAAATGGTGCTTTTTTGTTGCTGTTAAGCCATTTTTGATGGGAGGGGCGAGGGTTGGATGTGCCGAGATGACTCCAGCTTGGAGAGGCGAGATCTACCAGGTCCAGCCCAACAGGAGGTGGCCGCAGACCCTCCTGGGGACATTTCTGCACGTTGGGTGTTGCGTTTCCTTCTGGGTTTGTATCTCATAGAAGGAGGGACACGTGGGAGCTGCCGTGCTGAGGGCTCGAGCCTTCTGTGCTCACAAAAAGCCACCCAAAACACACCAAAGCAGCTTTTCCCACCCCAAATGTCAAGAAATTTGACGTGAGGCTTCAGCAAAGCCCAGGCTGCTCTGAGCAAGGATGGAGAGGCCTCCTCGGCCTCACGTGTGGCAGACGTGTGTGTGATTTGGACCCAGAAGTGACGGGTAGCGCCCAGCCTGGGTTCGCTTCTCTCGGGGCTGGATTTTGGGGAGGAAAACTTCCCAATGGAGGCGTTTGGGTGAAACCACCGTTTCCCTTACAGCTCGCTCTGGCTCTCCAGGGCTGCCTCAACCCTGCCATTCCTTTTCCCCTGGGCTTTTTCGGGCAAACGCTTGGGGTAGAGACCTGCTCATACCCCGAATCCGGGCAGAAGTGATTTTCCTGCCCGCTCAGTGCCGTGTTCCCCTTGCTCAGGGAATGGGGCAGAGAGCGATGTGGGGTGCAGCGACAGGGGGTGTGGTGACATGGGAGTGGGGCGACAGGGGGTGCATTGACACAGTGCAGTGACAGGGGGTGCAGTGACAAGGGGGTGCATTGTCACAGGGCTGCAGCGACATGGGCTGCAGGGACACAGGGGTGCATTGTCATGGGGCTGCAGCAACATGGGCTGCAGGGACACAGGGGTGCATTGTCATGGGGCTGCAGCGACATGGGCTGCAGGGACACAGGGGTGCAGTGACAGGGGGTGCATTGTCATGGGGCTGCAGCGACATGGGCTGCAGGGAGACGGGGTGCATTGATATGGGGGTGCAGCAGCACGGGGTGCAGTGACATGGGGTGCAGGCAGCTGCCTCTCGCCATGGTTTTTGTCCCCGGCCAGGCTGGGATGAGCCGCTGACAGGGCCGTGCTGGGAGGTTTTGGGAACAACACCACTCAGTTCCTTATCGGCCCCGGAGCTTCTGCTGCGGGAACAAGGCGCGAGGGGCACACGGCCAACTCGTGTCAAGAGCTACAAAGGAGGAAATTGGCCTCGTTCACTTAAAACCATGGGGTTAGTCTTTGAGTTTTGGCTCCTGCTGAGAGGTTATTTATATGCGGGCTTTTATTATTTTATTTTTTTTTAATAACTGCTGGATGTAGCAGCTTCAGCCGATCCCACCTCTGAAGGCAGAATTGCATCTCTCCCTGTTTGCTTTCCCGGCTGGCAGCGTGAGGAAGGACTAGTTAAGGGGTGAGTTAGTTGTGCTGCCCGACCCACCGGCATTACCGGATCCCAGTTAATCGCTCGTTGAGCCCAAACGCAGCCCCGTCCCCACCACAGCGGGAAGCAGGACCTGCGGCAGCGGGTACCGGAGCTGGGAAAGCAGAGAAAAGGGCGCTGATGGAGGGGACGGCTCCTCCGGGGGGTCTGCGCCGCATCCTCGGCACGGCCAAGCTGCAAACCTGACACTGTGATTAGAAATGTTGATGAAAAGGCCGGTGGGTGATTGATCCTGCTGACTCACGGACCTGATTTCTCCTCCAATGGCGACGGGAACCGCTGGAGATGGGTCAGATTTTGAGGCTAATCGGCCTGGGTAGACTCGTGTTTGTTACTTTGCTTCCAGGCTGGCGGTGGTTGCTCATTAGCCTAATGACCCCGGTTACCCAGCACCATTTATCTCTCCGAGTGAGATTGCTTTAAAGGAAGATTCGTGCCTCTCCGAAAGCTTCAAAACCCGGCGGCTGTGCCGGGGAGGTGATGTAGGGGGATGTGCCAGGAATAACCTGCTAATGAGCAAAGCTGCTCCAACCACTGGAAAGGGCTGGGGAGCAAAGCACCGTCTGCTTGTCCCTTCCTCCGCTTTTCCAGCGTGGTTTGTTGGGGATTCGCCACCTTCTCTCTGTTTCCTGCAGGCTTTGTGCCGCTGTTTTCCCGATGTTTGCCGTGCAAACGCGGTGCTGCGTTCCTCTGACGGTGATTTTCGGGCTGTGAAATCCATCCCACCTGCGAGTCCTTGTGCAGCTGCTGATTGCAGTGGACTTTTTGTGGTGACTTACTGGGGTCTTCCCACCTCGTGGTGGTCGTGGAGTCCTCGTTTTGCTGCAAGAGCAAAGCCGCCGTGGGTCTCGTAGGAGCTGGAGAGCCGGGGAGACACAGCCCAGGGCTGGAAAAAGAATCGCCGGGCTCTGAGATGATTTAACGCCGCCAGCAGCCTGATGATATGTTGTATTTGGTGACAACATCTGCTGGAGATATTCCTGTCCCTGTTACTCACTCCTGCCCACGGAGCAGCGCGGGGGGCTGAGCTGCTGGAATAAAATAAAGGGGTTTTGTGGGCCGGGGCAGCGGGGGACACGGCTTTGCCAGCCGCTCTTGGGGTGTGCGGGCCTCTGGCGGGGCTGGCGGTGGCTTTGGCCAGCACCTCTCCTTGTCCCCTGGCCCCTGGCTGAGCGGTGCAGCGGGTGGGATAAATCCCTTTGCAGGGAGACGTTAACCACAAAGCTTTTGTACGGTGGAGTAACAGCACGTGCTTCTATCTGCTGATGTTCCCCCTGCGCTTGGACTGAAATTAGTTTAAAACTCGGTGTCTAGATGTATTGTAAAATATTGTCTGGCCCTCGTTCACTTGGGGTCTGGTGAAGATGGCGAGCAAGCCTGCTCCGCAGCATTAATTCTGGTCACGGCGTGGAGGTTGCCACATTTTACATCTCCTCGAGGGGATGGGATGTGATACAACTCAAAATGGTGTTTTGCCCGGTGCGAGGGACAAAGAGGAGCTGTCCGGGCTCTGCGCTGCCCTTCCTTAGTGCTGGAGCCCCCGTGCCTCAGTTTCCCATGCATGGATCAGATGCCCCATTAGGTACTTTGTCGAGAAGAGCACCCAAGTGCTCTGGCTGGAGAACACACCATCACAGCTACAAACCCTGTGCTGATGTTGTGTTTCCTTTGCTTTTTTCCCCCATGTCAGCAAGTAATTTCACTCTGGGAAGCTCACTCCCCAATTAGCGATGTAAATGCAATGTTGTGGTTTTTTTCCCCAGGTGCTATGCAAACGAACGCCGTTCCCAGCCTCCTCCCGCTCGCCTCCCCATCCCTCCCTCCGCTCGCTGGGATGCGGGAACGTGGCCTCCCGCGCTGGGTTGCACAGGGGGCTGGTTCTGGAGTGAACCCTGTGGTGGCACCGGCCTGGGGTTCAACCTGTGAAACAGGACTCGGCACCGGTGCTGGGTCCTGCGTTCAAGTACGTTTGGGCTGGAGGAAACAGAGCAGCCTGTGTGTGTGACCAGTGGTGGGGTTGTGTTGTCCCAAAGGGGTTTGTTCTCTAGGATATCTCCAAAATAATCAGTGCTGCTAACGCCAGTGTTGATGCCGGGATGGCACATTGTGGCGGAGGGGCTGCTGTGTCCTCGCAGTCCCACGCTGAGCATCGTGCGCACCGAGAGCCGCTGCTAACGGGATTATTCCAGCTCCGAGTGTTTCACACAGAATCCCAGAATGTGAGGGGTTGGAAGGGACGAGGAAAGCTCATCCAGTGCAATCCCCCATGGAGCAGGAACACCCAGATGAGGTTACACAGGAAGGTGTCCAGGCGGGTTGGAATGTCTGCACAGAAGGAGACTCCACAACCCCCCTGGGCAGCCTGGGCCAGGCTCTGCCACCCTCACCCCAAACAAGTTGCTTCTCATATTTAAGTGGAACCTCCTGTGTTCCAGTTTGCACCCATTGCCCCTTGTCCTGTCCCTGGTTGTCACCAGAAGAGCCTGGCTCCATCCTCCTGACACTCCCCCTTTCCATCTTGATCCCCAGGAATGAGTCCCCCCTCAGTGTCCTCTTGTCCAGCTCCAGAGCCCCAGCTCCCTCAGCCTTTCCTCACACGGGAGATGCTCCACTCCCTGCAGCATCTTGGTGGCTGCGCTGGACTCTCTGCAGCAGTTCCCTGTCCTGCTGGAACTGAGGGGCCACAACTGGACACAAGATTCCAGGTGTGGTCTCCCCAGGCAGAGCAGAGGGGCAGGAGAACCTCTCTGACCTACTGACCACCCCCTTCTAACCCACCCCAGGTCCCATTGGCTTCCTGGCCACAAGGGCCCAGTGCTGGCTCATGGTCACCCTGCTGTCCCCAGGACCCCCAGGTCCCTTTCCCCTACGCTGCTCTCTAATAGGTCATTCCCCAACTTATACTGGAACCTGGGGTTGTTCCTGCCCAGATGTCAGGCTCTACACTTGCCCTTGTTCCGTTTCATTACATTTTTCCCTGCCACGATGTGGGCAGGAGACAAGTGGGGATGTTGGTGCCGGAGCTGAGCCCTGGCCATGGAGCGCAGGAGGGATCGGAAGGAAAGGACGAGCCAGGGCTGAAAAGGAGCCTGTGCGGAGGGTGGCCGGGCGCCAGGCGGGAACGAATGGCGGGGAAGAGCCGCGTGTGCCGGCGAAGCCTCTCCCAGACGAGCGGATCTATAGGCGGCCTTGTCGGCAGAGCGACGCTTTAGGGCTTCGAGTGCTGTTTGCTGTTCTGCGGCCGGGAGGGGAGGAAGGCACCGTGTATATATATCACAGAGCCCAGCAGTTTGCTAACAGGAAGGTTTATTTTCTGCTGAGCATTAACATTTCAAGGTACAGGAACTCTGGAGGTATTTAGTGTTTTATGGTCTTCCAGGCCGGCTATTAATACTTTGTGAACAGGGTGAAGGGAGCTGGAGGGGCTGAGCGTTGAATGGCCCTTTGAGGGGAGCCAGCCTTTCGGTACAAACCCTACAGCCGCGAGCAGAACGTTTCTCAGCCGCCCTGACCCAGGGGGAGAGCTGGTGGTTCCGCAGGGACTGGATCTTGTATCAAAAAAGCATCGCGGTGACCGAACGTACCGTGGCTTTGCCAATCACTGCCTGGCTTGCGGATGAGCGCCGTCCCAGGAAAACACTGTCTCAGATCCGTCCTGCAGCCCAGGCAAGCAGGAGATGGTGGTGTTCCCCACCATGGATAATTCGATGGTAGCGAATGGGGCGTCCTGTCCGTGTGGGCTCTGTAAGCAGGTTCAGCGTTTGCTCATTCCCTGAGGCGCATGGCATTAAAAAACGGGAATTTGGGGATTTCCGGGCTGTGGGTCCCGGTGCAGAGGGCAGCGGCAGGTCCCGGGCTGTTTGTTCTCGTGCGGACGGCGGCTGTTTTGGGGTTCCCAACGCTCCCAGTGTGCTCGAGCCCTGGGGTGAGACCTGATCCTGAACCAGTGAGCAAAGCTCCTGTTGGCTTCAGTGTGAAGTCAGCAAGGGCGAATGTAAAGAGCAACACCGTCTGCCATTAAAATCTCAATGCGGCCTGCACAATAGCAACACTTCTGATTGTCAGATGGCAGTGTGCTCGCACAAAGCTTCTCCCAAAGTCCTGGAGCAACAAGAGATGGCCATTAGCACTCTGAAGACTGCGCTCTGCTGGCACATGGGTCAGATAATGGTGTTAATGCTGCTCAAACAGCTTAACTTTAATTTCTTTCTTCCGCGTAGCAGCAGATAGTTACGGTGATGGCATTTAAAACAAAACGTCTGATTATAGAGTCTGGTCAAAAATATACAGCTTGGAGCCACCTTTGAAGTGACAGAAGAGGAAGGAGGCGATTTCTTATATTTCAGGCAGAAGACTGGAAGTTGACTTGATGCCCTGCGAGCTGCGCACAGGGAAGGGCCAGCCCTGGGACGGGCATGGGTGAGGTGCACCACGTTTTCCCGGTGTCCTTTGGCCGCAGGAACGAGAGCGACCAGACTTGCAGGTGCCTCTTCTTTCTGGGCAAGAAACCAAGAGCTTCATCCTCCAGGCCGCCAGAGCAGCCAGATTTTCTGGGCAAGAGAGGGATCCAGTTTGGTGCAGATCCCAAGCCTGTGGTGAGGGGTTGGCTCCTCTTTCAAAGCCACCGCCGTGAAGCGGAGCATGTCGAGCTGCGGCAGGGCGCCGCGGTTTTGGTAAACTGGACATTTCTGGGCGCGGAGACCCGTGTTACGGTGCTGTGCTCTGCTCCTTGCTCACTGTTCTGCCATTGTGCGTTGCCCAAAACCCTTTGGTCCCTGGCCAGCCTGTTTCAAACGTGGCACTAAAGCAGCACCGGGCAAGAGGGGCCTGGGCAGCGAGGGTTCCAGCCTCCCACCACCTAGCGAGGCCGTTAAACTGGGAGCTGATGGGCTGATACAGGAGATGGGAAGAGAATCTCTTTCAGTTTTCCATTGATCCTACGGAGCCGGTGTGGGAGGCTCAGCCGGGCCGGCTGTGTTGGTGGCTGTTGGCTCTGGCACTCCGGTCCTCTTTACTTCTCAGTTCTAGGAAATCGAATAAAGAGAAAACCACTTAGGGGAGGATTTTAATCAGAACTTGGCAGAAGAACTTAGAGGAACCCAAGAAATCTTCTGACGACTGAGATTGCCGATGACCGGAAAGGGCAAAGACTTGGGTGGGTTGGGTTTCTTCTGGCCTGTTTAGTGGGATCACATTAACATTCCTGACCCCCTGAGCTGGGTGAGTGGAGAAATCAGTCGTCTTCAAGGCGCCAGAGACTTGCTGTCAGCTGGAAATGAAGCACAGTCCTCTGGGGTGGTTGATGGAAGTTATCCCAGACCTGGAGATGATGCCCAGCATGGCTTGGAGGAGATGGCTTTGGAGTCATTGTGGCCTTGCAGGTTGGGGCTGTTGTGTGGTATGGTTGGGTTTCTTCAAGAAGTTGGTCTTGGCAGGTGTGAGGATTGGGTTCATGTGAACCTCATGAAGTTCAACAAGGCCAAGCGTGAGGTTCTGCAGCTGGGTTGGGGCAACCCCCGGTATCAGTACAGACTCTGGGGGGCAAAGAGGTTGAGAACAGCCCTGTGGAGGAGGATGTGGGGACATTGGGGGGTGATAAAGTGGACACGGGCTGTCCATGTGCTCTTGCAGCCCAGAAAGCCAGTTGTGTCATGTTGGAGCAGGTCCAGAGGAGGCCATGGAGATGGTGAGAGGGCTGGAGCAGCTCTACTATGGGGAGAGGCCAAGAGGTGGGTTGTGCAGTTGCAGAGACGCTGGGCAGACCTTATTGTGGCTTTTCAATATGTATAAGGAAGACAGAGAGAGAGTTTTTACCAAGGTCTGTAGTGACAAGACAAGGGGCAACAGTTGTGAACTGAAAGAGGGGAGATTTAGGTTGGAATTAAGGAAGAAATGTTTTTATGATGAGGGTGGTGAGACACTGGAAGAGTTTTTGGATGCCCCATCATGGGAGTGTTCACGGCCAGGCTGGACGGGGCTCTGAGCACCCTGAGCTGCTGAAGATGTCCCTGCACATGGCAGGGGTGGCACTGGGGGAGCTGGGAAGGTCCCTTCAACCCAAACTATTCTGTGGGTCTGTGGTGTGAAGTTGTTGACGATAAATGCTGTTGGGAGTGAGAAATGCTGCTGGGAGGCTCAGAGCCTTTGTGGGTGACGTTTGGGTTCAGACCGAGACTTGTGTGAGGGATGTCCCCTTGAGGGGTGTCTCTTGGAGGAGTGTCCCCTTGAGAGGTGTCTGTTGGAGGGCTGTCCCCTTGAGGGGTGTCTCCTCACTTGTCCAAACCTGTTGCTGTTCTGGGAGATTCATCTCCGCTCTCCAGACCCCGTGTATCACTGATGATGAGTTTCCCATGACATCTCAGCTCAAGTTTCTCATTTTGGGGTTTGGCTCAGTTGTAACTCCTTCTGTAAACTGTTATTTCGGAAAATTTGATTAAAAATCCCTAGAGTGGTACGAGTAGCTTGGCTGTTTAGGGAAGGAATGCTGCAGGAGCGGTTCCCGCATGTGTGTCCTGCAGGTGGGTAACACAAACCAGCTTTTATTTCCCTATTCCAGGCGAGGTGAGCGTGTAACTTTGGTTTATGAGCGTGGGCCTGGCACTGCTCAGCACAACCCCCCAAAGTTGTGTTTATTTGTAAAAGGCTCTTCAAGACGCCATTCTACCATTGCTTTTGTTTTATTGATGTTCCAACATCTGGACTGTTTTCGTCAATGTGCTTTCATCCAAGGAGAGGCTAAGGGAGTGTGAACTGTTCTGATAAGGCTGCCAAAAATAATCATTGCTTGAGACTAAGTACCACTCTCGGGGCTCTCTCCTGTAAAACAATTTGTGGGTGAGGACAACGAACAATCCAGGGAAGCCCCCAAATGCTCCTGCTGGGCGTTCCAGGACTGAAAATTCATGTTTGAGTTTGTCACGCGCTGCGTGAGATGATGTGATCGGGTCAGGGAAGTTGCAGGAGATGGTGGTTGAGGTGGCCGGGTCCTCGAGAGGAGGATCTGCCCACAGCCGGCTGGTGGGAACCATCTGGAACTTGATGATGCAGACGTCCATCTTCCTCACCCTTGCAATGACTGAGCGTAGCGGTTGGACTTGATCATCTTGAGGGTCTTTTCCAACCAAAATGATTCTGTGATTCCGTGACTTGCTTTTTCTTCTTCAAGATTCTGATCTTGTGATGAGCTGATAGGGCGAGTCCAATAGCTGGCATGGCATTGAGTGTTGAGGTGACAACGGGATACGGCTGATCTTTAGGGTTTTGGATGAAAAGTAGGGTGGTGCAGCCTGGGAAGTGCTGAGATGCAGCAACCTTAACTCTGCCCCTTCATCATCCTCCTTCTGGCAGCGTTCACACTCATCATCACGTGTCCCTACGCTGTCACTTTGACAACTTGTGTCAAAGATGTGGAGCTCTACGTGGTATGAGTTCTTCAAAGTTACGTGGCCACGAAGTAAAATATTGGTTTTGATGCCATCTGCTTTGTAGGGGACGGAGTTGGATCTGCCGGAGGGGGTGTAAGGCGCTCCCCTGGCTTTGTGCTGCACTGTGCCTCTCCCGAAGGACACGGGGCTGGTTGTATGAATTCACAATTAACTGAATACAGCCGCTTCTTAAGGTGTTGTTAAGAAAAGCATGCTTGTTGGAGGGCTGTCTGCTGAACCCCTTGGCTGGTGGCTTGCATGGCAAGCCTTAGGGGTCACGTTTTGCAGGTAGAACTTGTGTGGTGAGAACGTTGGTGGCTGTCGTGTCCCGTTGAATAGCAGACAAAGCCCAACCTTGAATGTGCAGCCGCTCGGGTTCTCTTTAAGACAACCAGCAGCTTTGGAGGGTGAGTGCAACTCGGGGATGATGCCACCACCAGCGGGTGGAGGATTCATGTCACAACCAAGAGTTTGGGTACTAACCTGGAAGAGATTGTGTCAGTGGGACAACGTGTTCCTTCTCAGGGCTCCTCGTGATTCTAGAAACATGAACTCTGGGAAGCACCAGGAACTTGGTGGCTCCTCAAAGCCGTGTCCATGCTGGTGAACGGCGCAGGACATGACCCGAGCTCTGGAGACGCGCTGGAGGGCTCCAGCTGGCTGGGAACCCAACAGGGCCCAGAGCCGCCGCTGCCCCGCCTGGGCCAAGGATTCTTAGGGGTTTAATTGACCCATCGGGGCTGCGAGGCCGTTCCAGCGACACGTTTATTGGTGTCAGCAGCACCGAGCACCCGCCGCAGCTTCTGCAGCTCCTGCCTTCCCGGGGGGCAAACGCTGCTCGTTTCTTCTGGACCCAAGTGAAAATCTCAGCGTAGGTTTGTCATCGGGCTTTTGTGAAAGTCCAGCCACAGGTCTTGACACTTCATCTTGTTCCTCCAGTGTATTTTGGATTAAAGCGTGGTGAGTTTGGTCTTTCCTCTTACTCAAGCCTTCTCTGCGCAGGGGGAATCTTTCATCTGTGTGTGTTTTTCATCAGCAGCATTGGCCGGAGCACAGATCGCAGGGCATTGCTTCCTCCTAAGCCAGGTGTGAAGAACTGAGACCACAGCTGTGCCAAGCAACTAAATAATCCCGAAACGCACGTTTGCATTTTCTTATCTCCTCCGTAAATCTGTCTGGACGTCAGGAGTAGACTGTTCCACCTGTTCTACCACCTTGTAGGCTGCTCTCCTCGATGGGTGTCAGGACACAGCAGATATTTGGTTATGATCTCTTGGAAGATGGGAGATCTCACCAGGTTCGTGTTCAGCCTGAGCTTGGGCACAGGAGCTTTTGTGCTTCCTTGCGTGATCATCGGAGCTTCTCTGCAACGCTGGGACGTGTCCTACCTGCCTCTGGCCACCTCTTCCCACACTGATCCTCAACCATTTGTGCAACCGTGTGGGGAACTGGGTCAGGGATATGATCCAATTAAAAGCTACGCCAAGCAACATCAAAAGCTGGTTTGAACCAGGCGGTTTCCCAACGCTTGTGTTGGTAAAAGGGCTTTGGGCCAGGGGAGGGATGGGCGGCCGTGGTTGGAGCGTGGTGGATGGTTCCTTCTGATGGTGGTGCTGGCCCATGAAGACTCGCTGGACGTGGCCTGTGTTGGTAGGCGACCGCAGGGACAGCAAACCCGACTCCTGCTGGGCTTCATTTTCTTCCCGGAGAGCCCAGTCTCGCTCCCCAGCGGTTGGATTGATGTCTCAAGGCTCATGGGGAGCCCCCGGCCACATTTTCATGGGCTCCTTCTCTCCCAAGGGTGCAGCTGTGGGTGCAGGGGGCTGTGCCGCACCCCGGGGGTTGCCTGCAGTAATCCTGCCTAATCCTTTAATCTGTATCAACACTGATAGGTATTAAAGCAGCAGATAAGGTTCAGACGGTGGCTCAGCGATATCTCCACCCTCTTCCAGCTAAATCGGGGCTGGTTGTGCTTTCTCTTAAGGGGGCCGTGCAGGTTTGCTGGGTTGGCTGGGGAGGGTGGATTAGCAGCTCCCGTGTCGCCAGACGAGCCCATCGATCCATCGATGGCTGTTGTGCACTTGCTGGAATGAACCCCTCCAGTGCGTGGAGCCGAGCTGGAGCAGCAGCTCTGCCGCCTCCTGCTCGTTATCTGTGACGTCCACCTGGATATAAGCCTGATTTGGCTGGAAACACTTTGTGGAGCTCTCAGGCAGCAAACATGAATGTTTCTTGGTGCTGTGTGCGGCTCCGGACGGGTGTCACCTCCTGCCCCACATCCAGCCCAGGACCATCACCTCCATCTTCATCCTCTTTATCGCTTCTTTTTGGGCACCTTTCCTGATGACCGAGGGCTGGGGTGTTCTCACTTCTACAAATGCCGCAGCGCTCTCCCATGAAGGTGCTGGGACTCCACCGTAATTACTGAGTGGCAAATGAAGGTCGTTAGCGCCTGGAAGAGCAGCTCCTGGTTGAATTCCCCACGCAAAGTGAACCATCCCTGTTGGTTTTGCCGTCGTAGGCCCGTTCCCTGTTTCCCCATCCTCTTCCAGCTTCTCCCCATGTTCATGGGATTGCTCCGAGTTTGCCACCCGTCCCCCTCAGCAGCAAAGCCGTGGTTAATCCTGCCCTTAAATCCTTTAAGCCATCAGCAAACAACCCCCTTCTTCAACTTGTAGCACGCAAGCTGGACTTGGGACAGAGCCTGGCTCACAACCCAGGCTTTTTATTGCTGTTCCCACATCCTCAGCTCCTGGTCCCGTTTTTCCCAGCACCGGAGCAATGGATCTTAGGTGGAAAGATATTCCGGTTCTTAATGACCCAATGCCGGGTTCCCGGTGCGTTGTGTTTGGAGCCGCAGGTGAAGATGTTGCTTGGATCCAAGGAGCCTCCTGGCAGCAGGTGTTGGCCTTGCTTCTGGTCTACATGAGCTGCTTGTGCAGCTGGTGGCACCAAAATGGGCTCAAAATCTCCACTAAAGCTTTTTCAATAGACACACTATTGCGACACATCGTTGCGTCGGTGGTCCACACTGAGGGTGCATTGACAGTTTGGCTCTTCCAGGCTTGTTTATTCCTTCGAAACACAAGGTCGTATTGTTGGTTTGGGTCGTATTTTCATCAGGGATTAGGTTAGATGGTTCGATTATTGCATGTCTTTGTTTTGAAGAATCCCAATATGCCCTCCTTGGAAAATCTGCATCCTCCGAGGCATTTGGCAGAACCCAAGGGACCAAAAAAAATCAGCGAGCGCTTCTCAAAGTCTCAGTCTTGAGTTTCTCTCCAATGTAACTTGGTTTCTTCTTTGAAACCTCTGGATGGAACAGGCCGTGGAGGTGGTGGGGTTTGCACCACACTTGCTCTCCAGGTCTGTCGAACAAGCACTGCGAACCTTTGCGGCTCCCTCAGGAATATCAAACGGCACCTTGCGCAGAGTCCCCACGCTGGGGATTATTCGGGAAAAGAGAGGGCAGGAAAAGAAGAGGTTAATTTAGTGCTGGCAGCTCCAGAAGCTCGTGTCCTCCAAGCCGTGGTTCAGCTCGGCTGGCTCAGGTGCAGGTGCTTCTCGGCTTATTCCTCTGGTCTGGCAGAGGAGACGGGATTTGGAGGAAATACCGTGTTAAATTTGAAGTTCTGAGTTATTGAAATAGATGATTTACAAGAAGAAAGAAAGTGTGCTTGTTAGCACGGGCTAATTGCAAAACCCACCTGCGCGCAGCCCCACGGACGCCGTTTCTTCACCCAGCCTGTTCTGCCGCTGCGAGCAGAAGGAACAATTCGCTCCATCCTCGGGCAGCGTCGGGGCCGGGAAACGCCGCCAAAAGCCCGGGGCTGAGTTTGGGGTGAGCGAGGGTGGGAGGACGGCCCTGGGCAGAGCTGCTCCCACGGGCCATGCCGCCGCTCTCGCTCTTTCCAGGAGCCGCGGGAGGATCACCCCAGGCGTTACATGCTTTTGCAGGCTGATGTGCTCGCTCACCCACCACCAGCAAGCACGGGCTTGAACAAAAGCCGGTTGCCTGCATCTGCGTGGTTCTATTATATTATATTTTCTTGCGAACAAGCTGGGTGATCTCGGCTCGGCTGTTGGCACGGCGGCTTGCAGCATATGACAGATAATCGGCCTGGCTCCCCGCCTGCGGAGGAGGCGAGGCTGCTATCAATACGTGACCTGGGATGGCACGGCAGCTTTAGAAATCGCTGCCGGCGCTTCGTGCCTCTCTCCTGATTCTTGGCAAATTCGGTATCTGCCAACAAGCTGCCCGGTTGCTCCTTGTTGCTGGGCGAGCGAGGTCCTTGAAGGCTTCCCGCCCAGTCCCGCTCCTCTTTTAACAGCATTTCTCAAGGGATAAATAGAAAGAATCACTCTGATATACTTCATGCTGGCAGCTTGGCTTGCTCCTTTACCTGTGTGCAGTGCAGCTCCTTACAGACACCAGGGCTGCCACCCAAGCCCATAATCTTTAAAAGGCAAAGGTCGGTGGGTGAATGGTTTTTATTTTCATTTTGCTAGAGCAAAGCTTGGATTTCCAGCACTCATTTGGGGTGCATGTCCAGCTCGGAGGGTTTGAACCGTCGGTCAGGAATCCTGTGCTGCAGTCGGGCTCTGCATCTCGGGGCTTTCTCTAGAAAATGGTGAAATTGATGCAGCAAAATGTTGTGACATCTCCTTTGGAGGTGCCAAGCAGGCTGTTCCCACGGGCATTTTGGAGAGAAGCTGCTGCCGCTTTCTGGCATGGAATTCCTCCTGCCTTTCCTCCCAGCACACCTGAACGTGGAGCCCAGCTCACAGAACCCCAGAATGTCAGGGATCAGAATGGCCCTGGAAAGCTCATCCAGGTCAATCCCCCCCATGGAGCAGGAACACCCAGATGAGGTTACACAGGAAGGTGTCCAGGCGGGTTGGAATGTCTGCACAGAAGGAGACTCCACAACCCCCCTGGGCAGCCTGGGCCAGGCTCTGCCACCCTCACCCCAACAAGTTTCTTCTCAGATTTCAGTGGAACCTCCTGTGTTCCAGTTTGCACCCATTGCCCCTTGTCCTGTCCCTGGTTGTCACCAGAAGAGCCTGGCTCCATCCTCCTGACACTCCCCCTTTCCATCTTGATCCCCAGGAATGAGTCCCCCCTCAGTGTCCTCTTGTCCAGCTCCAGAGCCCCAGCTCCCTCAGCCTTTCCTCACACGGGAGATGCTCCACTCCCTGCAGCATCTTGGTGGCTGCGCTGGACTCTCTCCAGCAGTTCCCTGTCCTGCTGGAACTGAGGGGCCACAGCTGGACACAAGATTCCAGGTGTGGTCTCCCCAGGGCAGAGCAGAGGGGCAGGAGAACCTCTCTGACCTACTGACCACCCCCTTCTAACCCACCCCAGGTCCCATTGGCTTCCTGGCCACAAGGGCCCAGTGCTGGCTCATGGTCACCCTGCTGTCCCCAGGACCCCCATGTCCCTTTACCCTACACTGCTCTCTAATAGGTCGTTCCCCAACCTGGGGTTGTTCCTGCTCACTGGATTTTGAAGCCACCAGCAGGTTTGCTGACAAGTAAGAGGCTGTGGCCACCAGCTTTGCATGGCTCCATGCTCAATGGGTCCCCAGTGCTGAGCTTTGGGGTGTCTCAGCCTGTCCTGTCTATCACAGGGAGCCGTGGGGGATGAATCCCCTGATCTCAGCACAAGCTTTTCAATGCATCAGAAGCCGTTTTCCATCCCCGGCTGAACTGCAGCAGGAATCGCTCAGTGGGGAACACAGTCAAGCCCTGAGCTTTGCAAGTGCTGGCAGTCCCTGACACTCACTAAACAGAGCAAGAAATTGCTGTAGCGCTGTATTCCAACAGCAGGAGCAGAGGCGAGCGGAGCTGCCGGCCCGGCAGGGACATCGCTGCTCTCTGTGCCGTCCTGGAGCGGCAGCGTCGCCGGGCTGGGCTGCCAGACGCCATGAAGAGGAGGGTTAGGTGAGAAGGCTGCAAACCAGCTGCTGAGCAATTCCCATGGATGCTTTCCTCCTTGTTCTGCATTCCTTTTTTTCCAGCTGGGGATCAGACCGGCAGCTCCTGCTTGTTTTCCCCGTCCTTGAAGGTTGTTGCACCAGCTGTCAGTGCTGCTGGATTCGGGCTTTTCCTTAAGCGTCTGCTCCACATGGCTAAAGACGCAGCAGAGCCGGTCACGGCTCCTGGCGCTTGGTTGCTGGTTTTCATCCATGATGCGTTTCTGGCATCCCAGCGGCTCTGCTTTCCAGGTGGCGTTTGGGGAGCTGCGATCTCTGGGATCGAGCCGTGGAGGCTTTGAAGGACGACATCCCGCAGGGATGAGCTTTGCTGCGCTGGGTGGGATGGGTCGGGGTGACAATGGGGACCAGACAGCACTTTGGGTGGGAGCTGCGGTGCCTTTGCAGAGCGGACAGGCTCCGTCTCTACTCCCTGCATGTCCTTGACGATAGTTATTGTCTGACGCGTGGTTTTGCCATGGCTTGTGGCTCTTGGGAAGCATGCAGGAGGGTTTGCTCATGTGGAAGGGTCAGAGACCACCATTTGGGGCTAAGAGATGACTTTGGGGCTTAAAGCACAAAGAAAACCAGGTAAACGGTCTGGGTATGGCACAAGAGATGCTCTGGGAGCGGGATGCAGCGGGTGAGGCCGCTGCAGCTGCGCCGGTAAATAGTGCCTCTGTCCTTAGGGAACGAGTCAATCGTTTCCCCTCGCTCGCTGCATCCCTCTCTCTCTCCCGGTGCCCTGTTCCTCCTCCTCCTCCCTGCTGTTAATTGCTTAGCGATTGCTGATGCAATTAAAACCGAGATGTGTCTGCAGTCTCTGCGCTCGCTTCCCTCCTCCGAGGTTCCTGTGCCTGCCTGTGAGGAGGAGGAGGGAGCTGCTGGCCGGGGAGAGCAGCGCCGGTCCCCGCGCTGGCTGGGCTGTCCCCACGCTGGCTGGGCTGTCCCCGCGCTGGCTGGGCTGTCCCCGCGCTGGCTGGGCTGTCCCCACGCTGGCTGGGCTGTCCCCGCACTGGCTGGGCTGTCCCCGCGCTGGCTGGGCTGTCCCTGCAGCGTTGGACCATGTGGACCCTGGGGATGGGGAAGCCAAGGGTGGAGCCGGGATGTCTCTCCCAGCCCAAGAAGGTGGCTGATTGACTCCCACTGCTCCCAAGGATGGGAACAGGCTCCAACAGAGCTTCTTGCAGCTGATGTGTGACAGCAAACATGGTTTTTCCTTTGCTTGGGGACGTGGTTTGGTTTGCAAGAGTGACGGTCCATGTGTCAGCTTGATCAAGCTGCCCAGGTTGAGGAAGAACTGTGTGGGGGAAGCAAGAGGTGGGATTGGTTTCTTTAGGTGGTCTCCATGTTCCAGAACATCCTTGTGCTCTCACAGCCTTGGTACAGCTGTGAAATGCTGGACCTGAGACCCCAAGCTGGGCCTGGTCCCCAGGAGGACTTAATGGCACTGGGTGTCCCAGTATGGCCGTATCCCAATGGAAAAGCTGGTAGCGTTGGCTGGGCCGAGGCAGGACTTGTGGAGAAGGGTGGGTGAGCGGTTGGGCTTTAGTAGAAGGAGCTCATCTGCATCTGTATCTCCAGTTCTGGAGCAGTGTCCCACAGCCTTCAGTTGATGTCTACACAAGGTCTGCATGGGTCAGTGCCGCCCCACACCTGCCACGCACTTCACAGGGTCACAGAGTGTCAGGGATGGAAGGGCCCTGGAAAGCTCATCCAGGTCAATCCCCCCATGGAGCAGGAACACCCAGATGAGGTTACACAGGAAGGTGTCCAGGCGGGTTGGAATGTCTGCACAGAAGGAGACTCCACAACCCCCCTGGGCAGCCTGGGCCAGGCTCTGCCACCCTCACCCCAACAAGTTGCTTCTCAGATTTCAGTGGAACCTCCTGTGTTCCAGTTTGCACCCATTGCCCCTTGTTCTATCATTGGTTGTCACCAGAAGAGCCTGGCTCCATCCTCCTGACACTCCCCCTTTCCATCTTGATCCCCATGAATGAGTCCCCCCTCAGTGTCCTCTTGTCCAGCTCCAGAGCCCCAGCTCCCTCAGCCTTTCCTCACACGGGAGATGCTCCACTCCCTGCAGCATCTTGGTGGCTGCGCTGGACTCTCTCCAGCAGTTCCCTGTCCTGCTGGAACTGAGGGGCCACAGCTGGACACAATATTCCAGGTGTGGTCTCACCATGTCTCCTGCCTCTGTCCCACAGCTGCCGGGCCGGGGGGGCGATCACGGATGGGTAGAATGTCTCGAGCTGGATGACTGATGGGTTGCGGTCTCTTGGCTGTCAAGGGAAGAAGAGTGAGGGCCATGGACCACGGGCGATGCTCAGCTGAGGGGACAGGCCCCAGGCTCAGTGATCCCCAAGGACAGCAGCTGGTGCGGGGGCCAGAGAGGGCATAGGAGACATTTGCTCGGATCTGGTGGGAAGGAAGGTCACTGATATCATGGAGAAAGGCTTTTTTCTTCTACTAGAATCCTGTTGGGGCGTCACCTTGGCTTTTTGCATCCTTATTTGCGTTCCTCTGGTTACTGTTACCTTATTCAGGGGTGTTCTTCAGCCCCACTTCTCCATGGTGTCTGTGGTGATGTTCCTCCACGAGAAGGGAGGAATTTCTCAGCGTTTCACCAAGGTTTAACTCTTTTATCCTGTTGAATCCCTCCCTGTCCCCGTCCTTTCCTGGTCCCATGCAGCTTTGCTAAGGCTTCCATCCCTGCGGTCGTCACCCTTCTTTTCTGCAGCAGTGTCCTTCAGATGCAGTGATTTGTCTTTATTCTCCATGGCCAAGAAGCATCGCTGGGATCTGACATATCGACTGTGCCCATGTGTGTTTGATCCCTCCTGGAGCCTCGTGGCTTCTCCAAACTGCTGGGCCTTGCTACCTAACTCCTTTTTTGCCCCCGTGCCTATTCTTTCTTGGTTGGGTTGACCAAGGACCGTGTCCTCGAGTTGTGCCGCTGGGCTGTGTTGTGTTGGGGAAGCTCCTTGGTTGGCCCCACATGAGCTATGGGATGTTTTTTCAGGGACGTGTCTGCCATAGAGAAGAGCTTGGTGACATTCACACAGGTGTTGGGGTGACTTGTGACTCCCTTGTGTCATTCCAAACAGGACCCACGTTCTTTACCACAGGAGAGCTCAGTGGTCCCTCTCGGACCCGGGGAATGGGGGATTTTTAATGACAGGTGTCCAAATTCAGGGCTGAAGTTCCAACAAAGCCTGATACATGGCAGGGAGCCTTGAGTGTGACATCCTTGCCGCTAATATTCCCGTATTTATTATTATTATGCTGTTTTTCATGACATCAGGTTTGCTCTGCCTTAGCTGGTTGTTGATTTGAAGAATCAATGAAATTTCAACAGCACAGGGAATGAAATCGGTGAAGATCTGGGCTTGCTTACGGTGGGTCTATTTCTAGCTTTGCTTTATTTTAGGGATGCCAGCTGAAAATCCAGCGTGTTGGTTGGATATAACCTTGGCCTTCAGCCCTGACCCATGTGCCCGCCAGCCCTGGCATCACGATTTTGCACATGTACGTGCGAAATAAGGCGCTGCCGGGTGGAAAAGGCGCAGCGGCTGCTGGTGGTTTTGCCCCGGCGGTGGCGTTTGCTGCCTCATTTCAAACCGCGCTTTGTTTTGTGGCGAAGGGGAATGATTTCTCTTTGGCTGGAATTGAGTGACCTGCGCGTATCCCTGCGTGCAGGCTGAGGAACGTGGGGTTACCGGCTAAAAACCTTCCCGGAGTTAGTTGGGCTGGAAGAAAGCTGCAGCCGCATCTGTCCTCTGCACTTGCCCTGCTCGGCTGTCGGCACAAACTGAGACCTCTGGGCACCGCGGCCCAGGTGTGTCTGACATCTGGGGCACCGGCTCGATACCGTCATGCTCGAGGCGTTAAAAATGGGTTCGGATGCGGCAACTCCGAGCAAAGCTGTGGTGGTCAATCCCGGAGGGTGCAAACCAGACTTGTGCTGGAGGACAGTTCATCGTGGCCTTTCTGCGTGTAAAAGGGGCCGATAAGATGGGACAGACTTTTGAGCAGAGCCTGTGGTGATAGGACAAGGGGTGATGGTTTTAAACTAAAGGAGGGAGATTCAGGCTGGACATGAGGAAGGAACTGTTGGCCCTGAGGGTGGTGAGAGCCTGGCCCAGGTTGCCCAGAGAGGTGGTGGATGAACCATCCCTGAGACATCCCAGGCCAGGCTGGACGGGGCTCTGAGCAACCTGAGCTGGTGAAGATGTCCCTGTCATGGCAGGGGGGAACTTGCTGGGGAGGTCCCTTCAATCCAAACTGTTCTGTGAATGTGTGATTGGCAAAGCCTGGCTTGGGGTAGGATGTTCCCCTCAAGCTCACCCTCCTCTGGGCAGCTGCCTTTGATCAGACCAGAGGCACCAAGAGGCATTTGAGCTGAAGAAGAGAGAGCTGCTTTTCATCTCTGAGGCTGAAATGGCAATCCAGAGCGATGGGAGGTGATGGGAGCCTCTGCAAAGCCCGTTCCTCCTCCCCTTGCGAGATTTAGGGGCAATATGGACACATTCCGTGCTTCTTTGGGGTTGGTGGGTGCATCTGGGCTTAGAGAGACAGCAGCTTGATTTCAATAATTAAAAAAACCCAAATGGGCTTGAAAAACTTCTTATTTAAACCGCTGTGTCCTGCGGGCACCGATGGCTGCGTGTTCGCGCACAAGTCGTCGCTTGAGGGACTGCGCAGAGAACAATAGGAGTGTTGGCTTATGCTGCTTTAAAAATAGCATCTTTGACCAAACTGGCTGGAAAGCTGGGATTTGGGGGGTTGGGGGGGACAGTTTTGGGTGCTGAGGAGAACCCAAGGAGCGATGCTGGAAGCTGCTTCTCATGGGCGTCCCGAAAGGGCAGCGCCACGCTTGTCCCCGCTCTGGTGCCACCTTGTCCTGGTGCCACCCTCCTGCTCACCCACATCCTCATGTATCATGTGCCTGGGCTTATTTCTTGTTCGTTTGCTCCCCTGCCGTCGTCTCCCGTCAGACCGAGCTGGCTTTGTGTCTGGAAACCACCAGGATTTCTCCTGGCGACCTGAGCAAAACCTACAAAGAACCGATGAGAGCCAAGCGGGCGGCTTCCAAAACGTGCAGCCTGCAAGCGCTGGGACGTGAAAATCATACCAAAATAGGTCTTTAATATTAAATAGATGGGAGGAAGATGTCTCCTCTTGCCTGGGGGATAAATAGATCTGAAACTCCTCCTAGACTTTGCTGCTTATTGTATCTGAAATATGTGTGTCTTGCCCTGGAATTGAGCCTCTCCGTCAGGGTTTGCTTCTTTTGGGTTTGCTTCTTTTCCCCCGAATCCACACCTGGGTGCACCCTGCACACAGGGGACTGAGATGCGATGCTTCTCGGTGTCCCACCAAGGCTGCGATCCCCCGGCGTCCTCGAAATGCTGCTCCCCCGGTGCTACATCTCATCCCGGAGCTGTGCAGGTGGCTCAGGAGATGCAGAGACCTCCTGTCGTCTCCTTCCCACCACCCACATTTCTAGGTCCGAGCACCAAGCGCACACGTTGACTTCTTATGCCTTGGAGATGAGTCCGCGTGACCTTCAGGACCAAATGTTGGTTGGCACAGGCTGTTTGGTTTCTTGCACAGAAGCGCTTAGAAAATTGCTTCAGCTCGTCTACTGCTATTTGTGGGTAGAGTGATGTGATGAGAGAAGGATCTTTTTTCCTACCCTGCCGAAATTTGGCCAGCCTGAGGTTTGCTGGTGCCTTGGCTGAAGCTGGGCAGGTCCGGAACGGCTGGATGTTGGACATCACCCTGTACAATTCCTCTCTCCTTTTGGTGTTTTCATCCATTTGCAGATTCCGACTGTGTCCCTGTGTAGCTGTGGCTGAACCACGTTATCCACATTTAGCTCTTTTCATCTCCCCTTCCAAACCAATCCCTTCAGCTTCTTTGTTGGTTTTGTTCCTCTTCTCTGAACTTCCTCCAGTTTCTCTCTGTCCTTTTTGGTCATGAGTTGTCCAGAATATACTGTGTCCCAGCTGAATGGGGGTTGAGACACGCAAGGATGGTTCGATGTAGAAGTGACTGAGCAAAGTCCCCATTTGCTGCTCCTGGCTCTGCCTCCGGGTCTCTTTTGCAAACTGGTCTCACCACATTAGCACCTGGTTTCCCAGTGGCTACAGAATATAGGACAAGCGTAGCTGAGCCAGCTTGGTGACACCGCTTTAGCATCTCTGCACTTAGAGGGACCCCCAGGCCATGTTGCGTGGACAAAGACCACAAAGGCAGGTTTAGATTGAACATTTTTAATGAGGCGGGTGGTGAGACGCTGGAAGAGGTTGCCCAGAGAATCTGTGGATGCCCCATCACTGCAAGTGTTCAGGGTCGGGTTGGACGGGGCTCTGAGCAACCTGAGCTGGTGAAGATGTCCCTGCCCATGGCAGGGGTTGGACTAGGTGGTCTTTGAAGATCCCTTCAACTCAAACCATTCAGTGATGCTAAGATGGCATCTTGGAGCTGATACCCTTGTAAATCATTGGAATGACCACCTTGGGGTAGCGCTTGGCTGATTTATCGATGTCCATAACTCCGTATCCCCCCTGCACAGTGACTCCGGGGTTACGGTGACCTGTGGGCTGGATTTGTCCCGTCTCACCTGGGAAGGGGTGACCAGCGCAGTTGCTGTGGATACTGGGATGGATGGGGAGAAGGGTGGTCCCTGGACCACAGAACCCTGGATGGGGCAGGTCTGAGCCCAGCTCGTTTTCCTGGTGAGTCTCGGATCCATCTCCTCCCCTCTGAATTTACTGGAGTTCAGTTTTATACTGGAATCGTCAGTAAATCCTGAGCTGTGTCTCCTCTGCTTGACTTACATGTACTGCAGCTTTCCAAAGATAAGAACACTGTGCCTGGACGGGCATCATTAATTAATTAAATCACTTAATTATTAATGCTCTGAGTTGGCATGCTGGTGCGTGCGCTTGCCCTGGTGTGAATTGCTGGGAGCCCAGCAGCTGCTGGGGCTTGGAGCTTTAGACCTGCAAGGCTGAGATGGAGAAAAATTGGGGGAAAAAATGAATCATAGAATCATAGAACAGTTTGTGTTGAAGGGACCTTCCCAGCTCCCCCACTTCCCCCCTGCCATGAGCTTCACCAGCTCAGGTTGCTCAGAGCCCCGTCCAGCCTGGCCTGGGATGTCTCCGGGGATGGTTCATCCACCACCTCTCTGCCCAACCTGGGCCAGGCTCTCACCACCCTCAGGGCCAACAATTCCTTCCCCATGTCCAGCCTGAATCTCCCTCCTTTAGTTTAAAACCATCACCCCTTGTCCTATCACAACAGACCCTGCTCAAAAGTCTGTCCCCATCTTTCTTATCAGCCCCTTTTAAGCACTGAAAGGCCACACTGAGGTCTCCTGGAGCTTCTCTTCTCCAGCTGAACACCCCAGCTCTCTCAGCCTGTCCCCAGCAGAGCTGTTCCAGCCTCGCATCATTTCTGGGGCTCCTCTGGCCCCTCTCCAGCAGGTCCATGTGTGTCCTGTCCAATCTCTCACCCCAGCACCCCAAGTCCTTCTCCTGGGGCTGCCCTCCATCCCTGTATCCCAGCCTGGAGTGACACCAGGGCTGCCCCGACCGGGTGCAGGACCTTGCACTTGGCCCACTTGGTGCATGAGAACCTCAGGAGGTTCTCATGCACGCACTTCTGGAGCTTGTCCATGTCCCTCTGGATGGATCCCGTCCCTCAGGTGTGTCACCTGCCCCACTCAGCTTGGTGTCACCCACAAACCTGCTGAGGGTGCACTCGATCCCACTGTCCATGTCGTTGATGAAGATGTTAAACAGCACTGGTCCCAGTATGGACCCCCGAGGGACACCACTTACCACTGGTGTCCATCCAGACATTGTGCCATTGACCACCACTCTCAGGGTGTGACCATCCAGCCAGTTCCTCATCCACCGAACAGTCCACCCATCAAATCCATACCTCTCCAATTCAGAGAGAAGGATGATGTGGGGAAACGAGTCAAAGGCTTTACAGAAGTCCAGATAGGTGACATCCATAGCCCTTCCTTTGTACACTGAGGTAGTTAATCCTTTGTAGGCCACTCCTCAGCACCTCCAGAAACCTGTTTTCAGTCTCTTTCCTAGTGCCCAGCAGGTGGGGAGAACCGTGTTTTTGTGACCTCTTTGAGGCTGGTGGAGGAGTTGGGGACTCTGCAAGAAGGGTCTGGCCCAGGGTGTTTGTACAGGGACCTCTAACTGTGGTGGAACCTGCTGGCTGGGGCTCGTGCTGGCGTGTTCCTGGCATGGGCATGGTCCTTCAGGTGGATTTTGTGTAGCTGGTGATGGTCAGTGAGTTCTTAGCAGTGACTGGAGCTGCATCCCGCTGCGGTGAGCGGTTCCTGAAGGGCCTGTCGGTTTTATGTCCTTCTTCCAGGAGATGGATTCACCAAGGTGTGCATGAAACCTTTGGTGTTGCTCCTTTGCCTGCTCTGATGTGCTGGTCAAAGAGTGCTGGTATTGATGGTGGCCATCTGAGCGCTGCTGGGATTTGGGCTTGAATTTCATGTGGTCCAAGTCAGAAAATGTGTCTGTTTGCTATCATCATGGCTTGGCTCCTCTTGCTTCTGGTCTTTCCTATGTGAACATCTAGTGGGAACAGAGCAGAAGGCGAAGGCGGGGGCGGCTGGTTGAGAGCAGCTGGTGGAGCCTGTTGTAGGTGGACACTGTGAGCTGGGGGTGTTTGGGGGGCTTGAAGAGCTGTTATCTTCAAGAAGGCTGGGCAGAGGGCTGGGACCTTGCTGGGCAGCCAGTCCCAGGGACGAGATGGTGGCCTCCAGCCCTGCAAGCAAAGAGATGTGGCTGAAGGGGGACACTGGAGATCTAGGCTGCACTGGTGGTTGAGAAGGTCCCCAAGAAAGGGGCTTGCTGTGTCTCCTGTGGTGTGGAAGGATCCTTTTTCTGCTTGAGTAGGGTCACCTGGTTATATTGTTGAGTTTGGGAGCAAGAAAAGAAATAAGAGCAAGACTTTGCCACGTGGTGGTTCTTCCATTTAGCATCCTGGCTTGAAGGCCACGTGGCTGGTGGTGCAGGGGATGCTGGAGACAGGGCAGCAATCTAAGAACCCAACCATACGTTGGCCACATTGACAGGACAGCACTGCCAGCGGCGAGGATGACTCTGGTGACCGGGAGCGGCCCCTGCACGGCAGCAGAGGGGCTGAGAAAGGGCCAAAGGTTGGCTTGGCCAACACAAGGCGTGCTTGGAGATGTCTGTCCTCAGCTGGGGATCAATCCACAGAGGTCCCAGCTTGGGCTTCTTCTTTCCTGTGTCTCTCGCTCACATCAGCTGTCCCCTTTCATCGCTGCTCTTCGCTACCTCCCTCCTGCCGGAGACACCTTTTTTTTCCCCTTCCTAGAGCAGATCTGATAGTCTCCTAAGTGGTTGGAGCAGGTGACTTGGTGCCAGCACGTCTGCCTTGGATGCTATTCCTGGCTTTATTGAAGACGCGGTAACATGCAAGACTGTGGCTCTGCCGCGTCTGCCTCCCCTTGATCTCGAAACGCTGCGAGCACCGAGATAAGACTCGTCGTGTTGGAGCAGGGATTTGATTCCCCTCTGTGCCGGAGAGCGGCGGCCCGGGGACAAAAAGCTGCTGGTTGGAGGTCGTGCTGGGTGACATTTGAATTTCTCCAGCAGCCTGGCTGGGGTTGATATGCATCCGACTGACTGGATCGCCCGGCAGCAGCATTTGGATCATTTTTTTGTCACTGATTTGAGAGGAGGTTGTTACGGGATGAGCCGTCGCATCCTGATATACCTGTTATCCCAGCTGGCTCTGTTGGCAGTGGTTCTGGTGACGGGACCTCGAGCTTGGTGCAGAAGTCTTCATGCAGGCTTGGGTTTTTGTGGCGTGCTCATCTGTGGCCAGGGTGGACTTCCCTGGCCAGGTTCTCCCCAAAATACCCAGATAAAGGTGAGTCTGGGTGTGAAAAGCATATGCCGTGGTGCGCTGGCCCTTTGGCCACCATCTGCTGACTGAGAAACCCAATGTCCTCCCTGAGCATGTTCCCGTGGTCCGGAGAAATAACTTCATTTCTTTAAGCTGGCGTTTTTCCAGGGAAGGGAAACTTGCTTCTAAAACAGATTTGCTTTTTGACATCTTCATGTGAGCAACCTCAACCTCCAGCTAGCATGAGAGAAGCAACAGTGTTGGGATCGGTGTCCCGCACCACACTCTCCGCTCCATCCTTGGGCCCGACGCTTGCGCCACCAGTAGTTCCTGGCATGTGGGGTTCTGCTGGAAGCTCTTGGTGGTGGCTTCCTTGCCAAGGTCAAGAGAAATCTTCTGAAGCTTCCTCCGTGCTGCCTGGGGTCATGTCAGGATGTTGTCACTGGGGGACGTGACCCCCAGCTTTGCACCCAGAGCTGGTCTGTTGGAGCTTATTGAGCAATGCTTGCAAGTAAATACAAGATTGAATCGTAGGCGTGGTGGGCACCAGTGTCAACATGGGATTTGTCTTCAGGTTCTCCATACCCAGCTTTGGCAGTCAGATTGGAGAAGTCTTCAGTTCCTCTTTGAAATCCCTGCCGAGGTCACTGGCAGTGGATGAGAGGTAACTCGGGTGCTGCGGTTTTGACGTTTGGAGAAGTCCACCACATATATCCGCCAACTGGATGGATCTGCTCCCAGGTTATCTGTGAGCTATCCCAGCTCACGTTCCCAGGTCCTGCTCTGAAAATCCAAAGCTGTTGGGGATGTGGTGACCGAGCAGGACAAGAGTGCCGACATGAAAGCTCCCAAACGTTGGGCTGACGTGGGAAGTGGTGGCTGTGGCCTTGAGCGACGCTCCTGAGATGGAGCACTTCTGGTCCGGGTTTTGTCCCCTGGCACACGGCAGCCAAGAGTTTGTCACCACTAATGAGGCTCCTCCTTGGCGTTTGTTGTCTATCTGCATTTGGAGAGCTTTAAACTAGATTGGGGGATGGGGTTGTAGCTGGGCTTGCACCAGCGGGGGAACGCTCTGGAATTGATGAAGACCAGGAGGCCTCCCGGCCCCTGAGGTGAAATCGGTGTGCTCAGCTCGCTCCCTGAAATGCCTGCACACCAATGCACAGCATGGGGAACAAGCAGGAGGAGTCAGAAGCCTGTGTTCGGGCAGGAGATTATGATCTGGTGGCAATTCCCGAGACACGGTGGGACAGCTTGCATGACTGGAATGTGGTCATGGATGGCTGTGTCCTCCTCAGGAAAGACAGGCCAGCCAGGCGTGGTGCTGGAGTTGCTCTCTATGTGAGAGAATTGAGTACTGTCCAGGGGCGGGTGCGGAGAGAGCTGAGAGTCTGTGGGTGAGAATTAAGGGGCAGGCTGGCAGGGGTGATACTATTGTGGGTGTCTGTTACAGGCCACCAGATCAGGGTGAGGTGGTTGATGAGGCCTCTGCAGACAGCTGAGAGCAGCCGCACAGTCACAGGCCCTGGTTGTGGTGGGGGATTTTAACTACCCTGATATTTGCTGGAAGGACGACTCAGCCAGACACAATCCAGGAGGTTCCTCCAGTGCCTTGGATGAGCCAACTAGAAGAGGAGCTGCTGGAGCTCATCCTCACTAACAGGGAGGATCTGGTTGAAGCGGTAAACGTTGAGGGCTGCCTTGGCCTCTCAGTTCCAGCAGGACAGGGAACTGCTGGAGAGAGTCCAGCGCAGCCACCAAGATGCTGGAGGGAGTGGAGCATCTCCCGTGTGAGGAAAGGCTGAGGGAGCTGGGGCTCTGGAGCTGGACAAGAGGACACTGAGGGGGGACTCATTCCTGGGGATCAAGATGGAAAGGGGGAGTGTCAGGAGGATGGAGCCAGGCTCTTCTGGTGACAACCAGTGACAGGACAAGGGGCAATGGGTGCAAACTGGAACACAGGAGGTTCCACTGAAATCTGAGAAGAAACTTGTTGGGGGTGAGGGTGTCAGAGCCTGGCCCAGGCTGCCCAGGGGGGTTGTGGAGTCTCCTTCTGTGCAGACATTCCAACCCGCCTGGACACCTTCCTGTGTAACCTCATCTGGGTGTTCCTGCTCCATGGGGGGATTGCACTGGATGAGCTTTCCAGGGCCCTTCCAGCCCCTGACATTCTGGGATTTGCAGGAGTTGAAGGACCTTTTAGATGAGGAAAACCTCGTTCACATGGAGACGTGCTGGTAGCCCAGCGCCATCTCAGTGCATCAGTGGTCCCACACTGACCACGGCCAGATCCTCGCTGACCAAGGGCTGCAGCTCGGTGGGCACCCTGTCCCACCTGCTTGTTCCCTTGTAGATACACCACAAATATCTCAGCTAATTCCTCTCCTCTGTGTTTTTGGCGTCCCTGTTGGATTGCTCAAAAATGCACTTCTCTTGCCTGCTTGGCTTTGATTATCAGGAGCAAACCAAAATACTCATAAATATGAGCAAGTGGTTTAGGGGTTGGCATCAAAATCAATGTGGTGTTTTTATTTTCGTTGTGCCCTCTCCTCTGTTTCCCGGTAGCCGGTTGCTGCTGTGAATTGCCCTTAATGGCACCTGGTGCTAACGAAGCCACTCTGAGACAGCCAGAGCTGCTTTGTGCTCATCTCCCCACACTGCCCTTCACCTGGGACCGCGCCCCAGGGCTGTGACGAGGGGGAGGTTTTAATTACCCCCCAGACACACTCTCCCGGATGGTGCCATTGCCCCGCGCTCTCTCTGCTTTGCCTTTTCCCCATTGAGCAGTTGGCTTCGTTCCACTTGTGTCCTCGGCAGTGGCGAGAGCATGTTCCCCGTGCTGGAAAAGCCTCGGCGGGGAACACAAAGGGCTTTCATCGGGGCGGGCGCGGGGAAGCCTCTCCCCCACCGACTGCTGCGGAGGGGCTGCTGCAAATACATCAGCTCCCTCCGGCAGCCCCTGCGTTTGCACTCGCCGGCGTTTAATCTTAGAGCCTACCCGGCAAGGAAAGAGGAATCAATTGTCCGTTCTGCAACGGGGATTTAGGACCCAGCAGCATTAAGTGGTTTTCTCGGGGTGGCGTGTCGGAGCTGGATGCTGGAGGGTGCAGGGCTTGATTTGGGGACCGGAGAGCTCCGGCTGCATCCCCGCTCGCCGGAGGAGATGCAAAAGCCGCTGCTTGAGGGTACAGTTGCTGCCCGGTGGCCCCAGTGCCAGCGTGTCCCTCGGCTACTGGCCCAGCTGAGGGAACCGGAACTCCAGCCGGTGCATCTCCTTGCTCGGTAAAGCCGGAGGATGAAAAGCTGTGGCACCGGAGATAAGACACACGCCAGGGGGGTGAATTCAGGGGCTGATCCATCTGCTTCTTCCTCCAGCCCGGCTTTGGGCATTTATCACGTGTCCCAGCGAGGCGGCTCCGTTCTGCCCTTGCAGACCCACGCTGGGTCTTTTTATTTTGCCGCCCTGTCCCCCCACGGCTGCTGAACGGGCCGTGTTTGCTCCAGCACGGGGTGAAATACGAAATCCCATCAAACCGCCTTGCTTATTAGAGAGATCTCAGCCAGCTGCTTATTATGCACCATGGCGTAATGCAGATTACGAATGTGACCGAGTGATAATTAGCAGAGCTGGAACTGTAATTAAACACTCCTGTGCTGCGCTGTGGTTTCTGTCGCAGAGTGGAAGGAAGCTGAACGGTTTCAACGGTTTCGGAGATGGGGGAGCAGGGAGGGAGCTGGGCTCTGCTCCCTAATAACAAGAGATGGGACGAGAGGAAACGGCCTCAAGTTGCACCAGGGGAGGCTGAGGTTGGATCTGGGAACAATTTCTTCCCCAAAGGGCTGTGGGGCGTTGGAACAGGCTGCTCAGGGCAGTGCTGGAGTCACCATCCCTGGAGGGTTGGACAGACAGACATGAGGTTCTCAGGACATGGGGCAGGGACAGGGGTGGGTTATGGTTGGACTTGATGATCTTGAGGGTCAATTCCAACCAAACTGATGTGATGATTCTATAACAGGAAGGTCTCCACTCTCTTTGTCCCTTGGCCAACAGCAAAACTCGCCCATCAGCCATCCTAACACCGCTGGGATCCGCCGGCGTGGCAGAGCAGCCAACCTTGGCTCGTCACCCGCAGGGGGACTTGGCCGTGGTTCCCCTTGGCGCATGGGCTCGTTGGCTTGCCAAGCCCGGTTCTGGCCGGGAGATGTGGTTTCCATGACAAGGAAGGTTCAGCTGGCTCAGCCATCGGCTGGATCCGGCTCTGCAGAGGCTTGCGCAGGGAAGAGGGATGTGATCCCAACATCTGCCTCTTCAGGGGGTCACAGGGAGGATTTGGGAGGAGGAGGAGGTTGGTTTTCATGGGCGCTGGAGGGAGACCGCTACTCGTCTGTCCTGTCCTGCCAGTTGAGCAGAAGCCTGTATATTTTTTTTTCCTTCTAATGAGCCGTCAGGTCCAAAGTCGTGTCTGCGTTAACATCTGAGCAGTAGCCAAAAGGCATCCTGAGCGGGGATGACTACCCAGGGGAAGAGCTTGGCAGAAACTCTTGGAGCAGGAGAGCAGATATCTCCTGCGGAGGGACTCCTGGGTGTGATCTCTGACTACAAAGCTCTTCATGGTTACGTGCGGATGGGCATGGCGGGTGGGAGACACCTCCGAGCTCCTTGTCCTCTGGTGGGTGTGGGACCTGAACCGCCCGCTGGCACAGACCTTGAGGAGCTGGCAGCCCCGGGCTTGATGTTCTCCAGGAATGGAGATGCCTGTCGATACTTGCTCTCCTTCTTGAATTCCTGACAGTGACCGGCATGTTTCTCCTTCCCCACAGATGGAGTCTCCGGTGTCTACGCCTGCGGTGTTGCCCTTGCACCTCCTCGTCCCCGTTGTCAACAATGACATCTCATCGCCTTGCGAGCAGATCATGGTCCGCACCCGCTCGGTGGGAGTGAACACCTGCGACGTGGCCCTGGCCACCGAGCCCGAGTGCCTGGGCCCCTGCGAGCCCGGGACCAGCGTCAACCTGGAGGGCATCGTCTGGCAAGAGACGGAGGATGGTAAGTGTCACCGGAGAGCTTTGTGCTCTGTCACAGTGTCTTTGTGGAGTTATGGCCATCCCTTCCTTCCTGTGTTCCTGCTGTGTCTCTTGTTGGGACATCCTGGACTTGTCTCTGTGTCTGGGTGGTCAGGGCACAGAGGAGCCCTTAATCTGTCCAGCAGAGGGCATGAAGGGCCAAAACTTACAGAATCACAGAATCATTTCAGTTGGATGAGACCCTCAGGATCATCGAGTCCAACTGTAACCCACCCCTGGCACTGCCCCATGTCCTGAGAACCTCATGTCCGTCTGTCCAACCCTCCAGGGCTGGTGACTCCAGCACTGCCCTGGGCAGCCTGTTCCAATGCCCCACAGCACTTTGGGGAAGAAATTGTTCCCAGATCCAACCTCAACCTCCCCTGGTGCAACTTGAGGCCGTTTCCTCTGCTCCTGGCGCTTGTTCCTGGGGAGCAGAGCCTGACCCCCCCTGGCTCCAAGCTCCTTTCAGGCAGTTCAGAGATCAGAAGGTCTCCCCTCAGCTCCTGTTCTCCAGCTGAACCCCCAGGTCCCTCAGCCATCACACTTGTGTCAGCCCAATGTGTTGAGTCGTCCCCTCGCCCCGACCGTGGGTGAAAACCCAAGCCGCGGTTTCTCCACCTTCCTGCAAGAGCAAACTTGTTGTGGCAGTGCCGGAGGAGCGGCCGCGCCAGCCCGCACGGGAACTCGAGGGAGCTGATTCGGTTCTGCTTGGCAACCCGCAGGTCTGTCACAAAAATGCTCAAACCCTGGGAGGCAGCAGAAATCTCCCGCTGGATTAAAAAACCCCAGCGGAGCTTTCAAAATGGACTCGGCGGGAGATCAGGCGCTCGCTTCTCTTGCCAAGCCAATCGAACCTTGATTTTTTTCTATTTTTCCGCCGGAGCTCTTCTCATCCGCGCAGCTTGCTTTGTTTGCCCAGCTCCTTTGATGGGTTTCGTTGCTGTTGGGGCTCTGCCAAGCGGCGTGGGGATGAATAGGTGGCGAGCGCTGGAACCCGGCCGGCCCTCCACCCTCAATGGGACGCCGGAGGTTTCTGCTCCGGGCTCAGCTCCTCAGCCTTGTGCTGGGCTCTGGAAGCAGAAACAGAGCCCAGAAGCTCCAAGGTGAGAACAAGCAGCGGTGGTGGAGACCAACTGATGGTTCACGTCGGCCCTTGACCTCTTGGACATCTGCTGCTGCTCTTCCATTGCTGGTGCACACGTTGGCCTCGACCTCCTGCCCGCCCTTCGTTATCTGACAGAAGCCGAACTGAACCCCACGTTCCCAGGGGTTCCCTTCTCACCCCCCACTTTGGGAGAACAGCAACAGGGCCCAGTTTGCCTTTCCGCTCTCCCTACTGGGAAAACTGGTTTGGAAGCTGCGGTTGGCGCAGGGCTGAGTGCTGCCGTGGCCCTCGATGTGGAGGTGGTGAGCGCCAGAGCTGGGAAAAGCGTCGTGACGTGGGCTGTTTGGGGAGAGAAAAGCACCTGGACTGTGCTGGGGGAGGCTGGGACGGGATTGCTGGGACCTCCAGCTGTGTCACGCTCCTCTGTCCTTGTGTCTTGTTCGGTAGGAACAAACTCATCGGAGCTGATGCAGCCAGGAGAGCTTGGACCTTGTAGGGTTGGTGTTTTTTGGGTGGAAATCAGGAGAATCTGCTCATGGCGGGCAGAGGAGCCCACACGACTGTGCCAGGAGGGATGAACAGGGCACAAAAACATCCTCCCCACAAATCCTGGTTCAGAGGCGGTTCCATGGGGGCGGGTTCTGGTTCTTCTCCCTTTTCTCCCGCTCTCCACTGCGAATCCCCGTGGCCCGTCTCTCTGTCTGTCCGCATCGCCCCACGCTGGTTCGCAGCGTGTCTGCAGTTTCCCACAGCCTGGCTAGTTTTATCTGCGGTAATTTGATGAATTGTGCAAAGGTCCTTCTCCACTGGCTGCTGCTCGGTTGCCACCATTGGGAGTGATGACTTTTCCAGCCAACTGTGCAGAAGACAAATCCCACCGGTGCCTTTGGTCCTTTGTGCTGTGCTGCATGTGTTGCAGCGTTGTGTCTTGCCCTTGAGTGAAAAGTCAGGGTGAAACCATCCCTGTGTCCTTGGCCCCTCTCTCCTGCGTTCCCATTATTAACGGGGCATCGAAGGTGATGTTGGAGGAGATACTGGACCTCCTGGCCAAAGCTGGAGCTTGTGCGATGTGGGGGGCTTCATCGAGCAGCTCCCCCACCTGAAGGATCCGGGTAAGAAAGCTGCACCAAGGGCACGTCTACAAACCCCAACTAGGGGATTCCAGCAGGCGTGAGATCCCCAGGATCTCCAGTGATCCCAGCACCTCCACCAAGAGGGATCCACCTCTCCCCAGCTCCTCGCGATGCTGAGTCCTCGCCGGGCGGCTCTGAGTGACCATGGGACGGATCCTTCCCCACAGCTCGATGGGTCCCAGTGTGTGGATCCCACCTGCTTCCACCAGCTTAACGAGAGCAGCGCTTAATTGCAAGAGGTTGGGTGAAGCAGTTGGGTTGGAAAGCTCTTCCTCACATCAAGATGTTGGGATGTTGGAATCTGCGTTGCTCTGCGCTCACCGGGAAAAGCATATTTAGAATCACAGAGTCATTTTGGTTGGAAAAGACCCTCAAGATCATTGAGTCCAACCACAACCCACCCTGGCACTGCCCCATGTCCTGAGAACCTCATGTCCGTCTGTCCAACCCTCCAGGGATGGTGACTCCAGCACTGCCCTGGGCAGCCTGTTCCAATGCCCCACAGCCTTTTCCATGAAGAATTTTTTCCTAATATCCAATCTGAACCTTTCCTGGTCCAACTTGAGGACATTTGGGCTCGGGCGGTTGCAAAACTTCCCTTCCCGTGGGGCTGGGGTGAGGAAGGCAACATGGTTCTTCAACCAGAGCTCCCTTTTTGTAGAAACTGGTGCTTTTGGGTTGCAAAATCAGGGAGAAAGGCTCCCAAAGCCAAAGCCCAGCGACCTCGGAAGGACACGCTGGAGCTGACCCAGCTGAGATGGGAGCGTGTAGCTCCGAGAGGCCCCACAACGTCCCTCCTGCCTCCGACACCGGCTTTGTCCTCTCCCCTCTCTAAAAAAGCTGCTGGGAGCCTGCGATGGCCGCACGAGCATCACCAAACGTTGCTGGTCAGTCTGTCCTAACGCTCTGCAGGTCGGGGTCTGGTCCTGGTGGCCACGCTGGTGACACCGTCCCTCTGCACAAGGACCAGGTTTGTCGAGACGCCGTCGGTGGGAGCAGCTGTCTCGGCAGTTGCCCTAATTCTGTTCGGTGTGATTTCAGTCTGCGGGAACTATTAGCTGATCTAATTACACCGGAAAGCGGCGCTCCGTTTGCTGCCTCGTTAGCTGCCGGCTGTCCTCCATCCCCCTGCACGGAGCCGGTGTCACCTGGCTCAGAGCACATCACCTCCTCGCCGTTCCTGGCACCGCTCGCAACCAAAAAGCCGCCGGCTGACACGCTGGAAGGTTTTACCGCGACCGTGAGGAAGCCTGACCCCAAATCAGATGGTTTTGTATGTTGAAGGTGCTGCCTCGCCGCTTCCCACAGCCTTCGGTTGTGACCCCGGTTGCTCTGGGGATGATTTAAAAGGGGAGATGTGCCCGGATTGCACCGCTCACGGGGCTTCAGAGGGGCTACACCATCCCCTGACCGCGCTCTCGTCTTCACCGCTGTGTGTCCCCAGACCCGGCCACGGGAGATGAGTTTTTATATGGATTTCTCCTTTGCTTTAATGGCATTTCCCAAAGGGCCGAGCGGCTGTAAATCCCCCCCGAGGTCGCTGAGCCACCGCGCTGCCCCCAAAGCCGCAACAGCCACAGCTGTGAGTGCTGTCGGGTCTAATATCTGCTGGAGGAGAGCTACCGCACCGCTTAGCGCCCTCAGAGCGTTTGTGCAGAGGCTGGTTTAGCACCGGGTGAGTGATGTTCTGCTCCGGACGGGACTGGTGCTGGTGTCCATCTCCTACTGTCTGTAGCTGCCTCGGGCGCCACCAGCTCCTGCTGCAGCTGCCGAGTGCTGCGTTAAAGGGTTTGTTCATGAGGAGGCTCCCGGGCTGCTCTGCCGCACGTTCCTGGGAGCTAAACTGGGTTTGACTCTGGCAATAAATGAAATTAATTTCCCCAAGTCTGTTTTACCGGTGACCGATATCTCTTTGCTGGGCGAGGTGTCCTGCTGTCCCCTACCCGTGGTGTCCTCTGCTCTCCCATCTCATGATGGCCGTGAAACACCTTCGGGTGTTGTGTCCCAAAGCCACTGTGGGTCAGGCCAGGCTTAGCAAGGCTTTACAGTGAGGCTTGAGCATCCCAAAAGCGATGCAGCTGGAGGAGAAATTCATGGAAAGAGGGGCATCCCAAAGCTGGAGCATCCCAAAGGTGATGGAGCGGGAGGAAAATTGCATGGAAGGATGGGTGGCCTAAAGCATCCCGAAGCTGGAGCATCCCAAACGTGATGGAGCTGGAGGAGGAGTTAATGGAAGAAGGATGATGGATTCACACAAAACCAGGTGGGGCTGGAGTTATCCGAGTGGGATTTGTCTTCTGCAAGAGCATCTGCAGCCTCGGGGACGCGAGGACGTCGCCTCCTCCCTGCCCACCCTTGCTCTGCTCATCATCCTGCCACGAGAGGAGGACACGGCGGGTGAAAAAAGCTGCTTAGGATCTATCCCCGGGGTTTAAATTGTCCTGGGTTATTGTTGGAGGATTAGGAGGGGATTTGGGCTGATTGGTTGCAGCGGGTTAAATATAGGCTGGAGCGCGTTGGAGGGCGGGCCGGCTGCGTGCTGCTCGCTTCGCCCTTCGCCTTTCATCTCCCGCCCGCCATCGCAGCGCCGGGGGAAGATAAAATGCCAGCACGTCCTTTCTAATATCTCACGCATCGATCTCCACCTGCGTGGGGGTCCCAGCAGTTGGTTTGGTGCTTGTTTCTACCCGCTGTCACCTCCAGCGTCGTGTCTCGGCCGTGTCCGTGCTAAGGCAGGTCCCCAACGCTTTCCAGAGCACCCAACATTTCCCAGGGAAAAACAGACCTGCGTTTTCCTTCTTTTCCCGAAACAGAGCCACGTTTCGGACCTCGGCTCCATATATTATCCCCCTGAAGGCTGCAGCTGGCTGCTGGCACGGCACACCGTGGGATACGCGCTGAGATTTATCAGCGTGCTTCAGGCACAGCTGCTCCGGGCTCCATCCATCTCCCAGGGCCAGCCGGCCGTATATCTCACCACGCTCATCGCCTCTCGCAAACGAGTTTCCAATCTCTCTGGTTTTACCTTGCTCAGATAAACGTTCTTGGTGCAACAGGCTCCGCTCCCAGTAGTTCTGCGGTAGATCCGAGCGGTTCGCAGCAGAAAGAGGTGTTCCCAGAGCCAAGGGACGCAGTGAAAGGCCCCCAGCTCCGAGGAGAGATGCTGAGGGTCTATGAGCTGTGAGCCAGGCTGCTTCTCTTCTCAAATGGGGGTGAAAAAGCTGAAACCAGGAGTTTTTCTGAACACCCAATGCCTTTGCTCCATGACAGGAGGAGATGTGGCCCCGTGGATGGTTCTGCAGGCTGCGGGGTGTCCTGCAAGGTGCAGAGGGACCGAGATTATTCCCTCAGAGTTGGTTTTCCTACCAGGGTGGGCTGTGGAGCCGGGATGCTGGGCTCAGCTTGCCATCTAGTGGCAAACCCAGCCTTTGCCGGAGGCTGTGGGGCTCACGGCCGCACACGGGGGTCTCAGCCGTGCTGGGGTTCTGCGGCTCCGCGTTGGGGCCGCAGCCTGCCGGGGCTGTCTGATCTCCCCGGGGGTTCCCAGCCCTCGCTCACAGAGATTTCCGCTTTCCCTGCCCGACCTGAGCGCACCTGGAGACAATGTGGCTCTTCAGGCCCCCCCGGAGCCTGCAGAGCTTTGGGAGTCACTGGTTTTGGCTCAAGGAGGAGGTTGGGTGGACACTGATCTCTCAGCCTGGCTGAGAGAGGGGTACTGGGGGGCTCCAGCGCCTGTCTTGGTGTCCCCCCAGCCCCAAGCCCAGGGTCTCACCTCTCCCCAGAGCCCCAAGAGCCTTCATCCACCTTCCGGCAGCCCTAGAGCCGAACTCTTCCTCCTGCTGGTCTCGGGGAAGGACGAGACGCTGAGCGGTGACACCAGCCCCAGCTGACCCTGTCCCCTCCTCTTGCAGGTATGCTGGTGGTCAACGTCACCTGGAGGAACAAGACATACGTGGGGACGCTGCTGGACTGCACGCAGCACGACTGGGCCCCTCCCCGGTAAGCGTCCATGGGCAAACTGGCCACGGATGGGCCCTCGGCACCCGCTGAGCTCTGCCATGGGGGGTGACATCTCCTTGTCCGGGTCACAGGCTCATCCTGGAGGCTAGAGGTGGTCGAGCGTTTGCAGACTGACCTGGTTTGGTTTGGTTTGGGAACCATCCCGCGGGATCGGAAGCGAGGGGAGAAAGGGGGATTGTGTTGCCCGGTGTGACCATCTCTGTGCTTAAACCTCCCTGTCCTCCTCCCCGCAGGTTTTGCGACTCTCCCACCAGCGACCTGGAGATGCGCAACGGCCGGGGCAGGGGCAAGCGCATGCGCCCGAACAGCAACACGCCCGTCAACGAGACGGCGGCCGCCTCGGACAGCAAAGGGACCAGCAACAGCAGCAAGACGCGGGCGGGAGCCAACAGCAAAGGGCGCCGAGGGAGCCAGAACTCCTCGGACCACCGCACGCCGCCCGCCGGCACGGCCGAGGACGTGAAGGCCAGTCCCTCCTCCGTCACCAAGCGCAAGAGCAAACCCCTCTCCGACATGGAGCTCAACTCCAGCTCGGAGGACTCCAAGGGCAGCAAACGCATCCGCACGAACTCGATGGGCTCGGCGGCCGTGCCGCCCACCGCCGTCAAGGTGGAACCGGCTGTCCTGGACCGAAACTGCCCCTCTCCCATCCTCATCGACTGTCCCCACCCCAACTGCAACAAGAAGTACAAGCACATCAATGGGCTGAAGTACCACCAGGCCCACGCACACACGGATGACGACAGCAAGCTGGAGGCGGACGTGGACAGCGAGTACGGCGAGGAGCCCGCCCTGCACGCCGACGTCGGCAGCTGCAACGGCGCCGCCGCCGCTCAGAAGGGTTCGCTCTCGCCCGCGCGCTCAGCCACCCCCAAGGTGCGCTTGATGGAGCCACACAGCCCGTCCCCCTCCAGCAAGTTCAGCGCCAAGGTTCCTTGCAAGAAGAAGCTGGGTGGAGAAGGAGACACCGACCCCGGTGCCCTGTCCAATGATGGCTCTGAGGACGGTCCGTCGGTGGCCGACGAGACGAGTAACGACGGCTTCGACTCACTGGAGAAAAGGTGTGTTGAGAAGGACAAGTCCAAGAAGGCGTCTGGGGCCAAGTCGGAGAAGATCCCTTCCAAAAGCTTGAAGTCGGCCAGACCCATTGCGCCAGCCATCCCCCCGCAGCCCATCTACACCTTCCAGACGGCCACGCTCACCACGGCCGCCCCTGGTTCCTCCGCCGGCCTGGCCACCACCGTGGTGCAGACCATGCCCAACAGCCCCCAGCTCAAACCCATCCAGCCCAAACCCACGGTGATGGGAGAGCCCTTCGCTGTCAACCCTGCCCTCACCCCTTCCAAGGAGAAGAAGAAGAAGGACAAGAAGAAGAAGGAGCCCAAGGAGGTGGAAAACCCTCTGACTCCCGGCAAGGCCTGCAGAGCGGAGGAGGGCAAGAGCCCGTTCCGCGGGGAACCCGGCGAGCTGGGGCCGAAGGGCGAGGGGCTGCTCAACGGCTCGTCCGACCCCCACCAGAGCCGCCTCGCCAGCATCAAGGCCGAGGCGGATAAGATCTACAGCTTCAGCGACAACGCGCCCAGCCCGTCCATCGGCGGCGCCAGCCGGCTGGAGAGCAGCGCCCCGGCCCAGCCGCTCACCCCGCTGCACGTCGTCACGCAGAACGGCGCCGAGGCCAGCTCGGTGAAGACCAACAGCCCGGCATACTCCGACATCTCTGACGCCGGGGAGGACGGCGAGGGCAAGCTGGAGGGTGTGAAGGCCAAGGATCCCGAGCAGTTGGTCAAGGAAGGCGCCAAAAAAGCTCTTTTCCCCCCGCAAGCGCAGAGCAAAGAGTCTCCCTACTACCAAGGCTTCGACACCTACTATTCCCCCGGCTACCCGCAGGCTAGCCCGGGCCCGCTGAACCCTGGCGGCCAGGCCGCAGCTGACACGCAGGCCTTGAAGCTGAAGAAGGACGAGGAACAGGAGAACCCCGAGGTGAAGGTGAAGAGCGAGGGCTGCGAAGAGAAGAAGCCGGAGCTCGGCGGCTCCAGCCAGCAGCCCTCGGTCATCCAGCAGCGTCCCAACATGTACATGCAGTCCCTCTACTACAACCAGTACGCCTACGTCCCCCCGTACGGCTACAACGAGCAGGGCTACCACGCTCACCTGCTGAGCACCAACCCCGCGTACCGGCAGCAGTACGAGGAGCAGCAGAAGCAGCGGCAGAGCCTGGAGCAGCAGCAGCAGCGAGGGCTGGAGAAGAAAGCAGAGCTGGGCTTGAAGGAGAGGGAAGCGGCGCTCAAAGAGGAGTGGAAGCAAAAGCCGCCCATGCCCCCCACGCTCACCAAGGCCCCGAGCCTCACAGACCTCGTCAAGTCAGGGCTAAGCAAGGCCAAGGAGCCGGGAGCTCCCGACATGGCCAAATCCGTCATCATCCCCAAGCTGGAGGACTCGGGCAAGCTGTCGGGCAGCCAGGTCGCCGAGGGGCTCAAGGTGAAGCTGAGCGAGGGCGGCCACCTGGGGAAGGAACCCGGCGAGACGAAGGCTGGTTCTGAGTGTGGGCGACAAGCCGAGGTGGACCCTGTGCTCTGGTACAGACAGGTAATCACGGAATCCCGGGCTGGTTGGGTTGCAGGACCTCTGTAGATCCCCCGGCCCTGCTCACGCAGGGTCACAGAGCAGATCACACAGGATCCCAGGTGGGTTTGAATGTCTCAGAGAAGGAGACTCCACACCAGATCTGGGCAGCCTGGGCCAGGCTCTGGCACCTCCCAGCAAAGACGTTTCTCCTCATGTGATTCAGTAATGCCCACGGGGTTTGCTGGGGCCATCGCCTCAGAGAACACGTGTAGTCCTCTGCTCATGGTGGGAATCCTTGGGGTTCCCCTGGGGATGGAGCCCGGGAAGGGGAGTGGGGTTCACTGGTCTCCAAATTCACCAAGTTTTGGGACAGGCCGGGCTGGGGGATGGCAGCTGCTCTGATGGTGGTTGGTTCTTGCAGGAAGCTGAGCCGCGGATGTGGACCTACGTGTACCCGGCAAAGTACTCGGACATCAAGACCGAGGATGAGCGGTGGAAAGAGGAGAGGGACCGCAAGTTGAAGGAAGAAAGGAATCGGAGCAAAGAAGCCGCGTCCAAGGAGGACGGGAAGGAGAGCGGCAGCTCCGAGTGCAAGCTGACCCCCAGCGAGGAGGCTCGGCTGGTGGGGAAGGACCCCAGACCCAGCGTCCACGTCCCCGTGTCCTCCCCCCTCACGCAGCATCAGTCCTACATCCCCTACATGCACGGTTACTCCTACAGCCAGTCCTACGACCCCAACCACCCCAGCTACCGGGCCATGCCCACCGTCATGATGCAGAATTACCCAGGTAGGGAGCCGGGCTCCTCTCGGGGACGTCCCTTCCCTGCTGTCCCCGTGCCGGGGCGGTGGGTGGCAGCGGGACATCCTCTTGCACACGTCAGGGCTGTGCTGCCCGCAGGTTCCTCACGCCCTGGGTGCTTTTTCTCCCCCAGGATCATACCTCCCCTCCAGCTACTCCTTCTCCCCGTACGGGAGCAAAGCGTCCGGCAGCGATGACAGCGACAAGTCCAGAGCCAGCCCCAGTGTCAGCTGTAAATCCAGCTCGGAGTCCAAGGCCCTGGACATCCTGCAGCAGCACGCCAGCCACTACAAGAGCAAATCGCCCACGGTGAGGGTCGGGAAGGCGCTGGCTTTGGCCGGCTCCGTCCTTGAGCTTCGAGATGCTCCCTGGATCCTGGGGCTGAGGAGTCATCCCACAGCACAGCCCTTTTGGGCTGGATGCGCCAAACCTGCTGGTCCTGCAGCACCTGGGTGACACTTGTCCCCAGCCCTGGAGCTGGCGGGTGGGACACAGGAGCTGTGTTCATCCCACAGCAGTGCGGGTCACGAGCTCCTCCTGGATGACCCGGTGGCAGCAAACCCCAGTTTGGGGCAGGACGGGGGTGCTTGAAACACAACCTGTGTCTGGCTTTTGGGCTGGTCACCGGCCACCCTGTAATCATCTCCCAGAGAGTCGTGGGCACCTGTGGGCAAAGGCGGGGGAATGTCATCCCCATGGGGCCGCCCGAGTGCCAGCACGGCCCCGGGGTAGCAGGTAGCGTCCCTCAGCCTGTGTCTGCTTTCTCCTCTCCAGATAAGCGAGAAGACGTCTCAGGAGCGGGACCGCGGCGGCTGCGGGGTGGTGGGGGGCGGCGGGAGCTGCAGCAGCGTCGGGGGAGCCAGCGGGGGAGAGAGGAGCACAGAGCGGCCCCGCACGTCCCCCTCGCAGCGCCTGCTCTCCACCCATCACCACCACCACCACCTCGGGTACTCGCTGCTGCCGGCACAGTACAACCTGCCCTATGCAACAGGTGAGAGCCCAGCCCGCCCTGGCACTTTCGGGCGGTGTGAGCCGCCACGCCAAGCTTTGCTTTGAGCAAACCTGCCCCTCTACTCTGCCCTGGGGAGACCACACCTGGAATCTTGTGTCCAGTTGTGGCCCCTCAGTTCCAGCAGGACAGGGAACTGCTGCAGAGAGTCCAGCGCAGCCACCAAGATGCTGCAGGGAGTGGAGCATCTCCCGTGTGAGGAAAGGCTGAGGGAGCTGGGGCTCTGGAGCTGGACAAGAGGAGACTGAGGGGGGACTCATTCCTGGGGATCAAGATGGAAAGGGGGAGTGTCAGGAGGATGGAGCCAGGCTCTTCTGGTGACAACCAGTGACAGGACAAGGGGCAATGGGTGCAAACTGGAACACAGGAGGTTCCACTGAAATCTGAGAAGCAACTTGTTGGGGTGAGGGTGTCAGAGCCTGGCCCAGGCTGCCCAGGGGGTTGTGGAGTCTCCTTCTGTGCAGACATTGCAACCCGCCTGGACACCTTCCTGTGTAACCTCATCTGGGTGTTCCTGCTCCATGGGGGGATTGCACTGGATGAGCTTTCCAAGGCCCTTCCAACCCCTCACTTTCTGGGATTCTGTGATTTTCCAGCTCTCCCGTCCCAGGCTGGAGCTCCTAACGCGCCTTCTCCTCCGCAGGTCTCTCCTCCACAGCCATCGTGGCCAGCCAGCAAGGCTCCGCTCCCTCCCTGTACCCACCTCCGCGGAGGTGAGACCGGTAAGGCCGTCCTGCCGGCACGGCCGCCCTGCTCCCCGCGGAGGTGGCTGTGCCGGGGGTGCCCGTGGGGACAGCGGGTTTGGGGTTTGGCGGCGGCGGGAGCTGACGTGCCCTTGGGTCGTGGCAGGACGTGACGCGCCGGACGCCTGGGCTGTACGAGACATGTGACTGGCTCACATGGGGAAGCGCCGGAGACTCGTTAGACATCAGTTGAATGGTGTTAATTGTTCCGCTTGACGTTCCTGCCGTGATCCGAGGCAGACTCTGTCCCGTTCCCCCCGTCGGACACACACTGACCCCCCTCCACACCCTCCCCTTGGTGCGTGGGCGAGCTGGTACCTGCGGAAATATTTATTCTACTGGGCACCAGCGCTCGGGACGGAGGGGACTCTCCCGCCTGGTGCATATGAAGAGGAAACGGAAGCACTGAGGTTTCTCGCTGGATTTGGGACCCCGCCGCGGCTCTGCGAGCTGCTGCTTGGCGCTGGGGCCGAGCGCCACGGGACTGGGGCCGGGCAGGGGCCGCGTCCCGCCGGGAGTCACGCACGTGTCGGGGAGGCTGGTGCGAGCTGGGGGTGTCACCCTGACCGGTGGCAGCCGGGGGGCGCGGGGACGTGCGGCATGTGGGGCGCAGCCTCTCCCAGCTCCGTGGCTGCTCCCACACCCCACGGCACCCGTGTGTGGGCTGGAGCCGCCGGCGCGTGGGCTGTGGCCGGGGCGGTGGGCTGGGGGAGCCGGGGGCTGCTCTTGGGCCCGGCAAAGCAGCGTCTGCCCCCCCTGCACCCCCACCAGGGTCCCTCCCCAGTGCCTTGCACGGGCCAGACCTGCCCCAAGTTCCTGCCCGCGGCTTTTGAGCTGGTTTGTGAGCTGTGACTCTGCAAACCCCTGGCCTCTCCTCTGCCCCCCTCGCCCCAAACCCTGGGGCAGTGCACCCCACTTGGGGCGAGGGCTGTGATGCCCTTCGCATCCACCTTTTGCTTTTCAATGGGCTTTCCCAGGCCGCGGGCAGAGCCCGGCCAGGAACAAGCACACGGGCTCTGCCAGAGGCACCTGCGGCTGCGCCGGGTCCCGTCCGGCCCTTGGTTCCCCAAGCTGGGGCTGGGGGCACCGGGCACTGAGGCCGCCGGTCCCCCCGCCCAAGGACAGGGGCTTTCTGGTCCTCTGCCCCGCCGCAGCGGCTCCCCTGGCCAACGCTACCTCGGCCCCGCAGCACCGGCTGCCCCGGCTCCCCCCGCCAGCCGTCGGTCTCGGTTGCGTCTGTGCGTCCGTGTCGCACCCGGCCCCGAGGGGCGGCTGTACCGGGATGCTCTGCCCGCCGGGCTCTGTACATACTGTAAAAAGCAATTGTTTGAAAGCTGTTGGTTTTGGGTTTTGTTTTCTTCCCCTTCCGGTTCCCTCCATCCCACTTTACCCGGTTGGAAAGGAGGCGCGTGCTGGGGCGGCCGCTCGCGTTCCGCTCATGTTTCTTCCGCTCTTGGTGACGGACCCAGCGCGGCCCTCGGGGACGGGGGGCTCGGGGGTCCCGCCGGCCGCTCCCACCGCCGGCCGCGGTGTCGGCAGAGCCGGCACAACCGGGGCAGCCGCGGCACGGAGGGGTGGCCAGAGCGGGGTGGGTGCCGCCGGCTCCGCTGGCAGCAGAAGGGGATGCGGGGGGCTCCAGGTGCTGCTCCCCACCTTCCCCCTTGGGTCCCAGTTGCGTCTCCCTTTAGGTGTTAAACAAAACAACCTTTTCAGCAGAATAGGTTTGAGGTTTGACTTTTTTTTGGGGTTCCCTGTCAGGTGCTGCCCGTGGGTGGTACCGCAGCCCCCGGGGTGTCAGCGCTGCCCGGGGGTCCCCGTGCCCCCCCAGGGTGTCAAACCGTTGGTGTTTATAGCTCTTGTTTCCATTGGCGTTGCTGTGTTGGGTTTTCATTTCAGTCTTCCTGATTCTGCCCTTCTGTAAAGTGTACATTATTACCAAGTTCCTTGTTTTTTTTATATATATATATATAAATATATATATATACAAACTGTACTCTTCTTGCCTTTGTACATTTGGGCAAGGAGAGAGAATAAATCTTTTTAAGAGACAATCACAAACCTGTGAGGGTGGCTTTTTCTTCCTGCTCCCCCCAGTTCTCTTTTGTCCCCAAACGCTGTGGGCAGTGATTTTTTTGGGGGGCGGGGGGTGCCCATCCCTGGGGTGTCTGAGGGTTTAAGCAGATGTGCTGCTCCCGGCATCACGTTCTGTGACGGGTGAAGAAGGAACAAAGCGGTTCCGTCGCACCCGGGATGCGCCAGCGAAGGGAACGTCCCAGCCCCAGGAAGGGGTTGAGGCAGCTCTGCTCCAAGAAGGGATAAAACTTGGCTTTTCTAAAGCCAGAACTAGAAATGAAGGTTGGTTTAAGCAGAGAATGGTGCGAGGTCTCCTGCGCTGCGTGTGGAGGGGACAGGAGGGTCATACCTGTCACGGGCACAGCAAAGGGCAGTAAATACATTCCCAGGCTCCCACTTCAAACCAGACTATTCAAGGAGGAGCAGAGCCCCCAGCCCTTTGGTTTCATTGGAGGGGAAGGAGGGAAAGGCACAAACTTTAAGATGATTTATTCACACCAACTCATATCCCAGCCCCACCTCTCTCCCCCAGACAGAAAGCGCTGAAGGTGATGGTTGTGGAACGGCTCGGCTACTTCAAACAATCCTCCAAGGGCGAGAGCACAGCAACGCGCAGGGGGACAGGGCCCAGCGAGCAGCTTCCAGAGACACCCGCCTGAGCCCGGGGACAAGAGCACAACCTCCAGTGTCACAGAACACGAGCTCCGGCCAGCACAGCGGGACAGCCCCGGACTGGGAGAGCAGCTCACGGGACTGGGAGAGCAGCTCACGGGACCGGGAGAGCAGCTCACGGGACCGGGAGAGCAGCTCACTGAACTGGGAGAGCAGCTCACGGGACTGGGAGAGCAGCTCACGGGACCGGGAGAGCAGCTCACGGGACCGGGAGAGCAGCTCACTGAACTGGGAGAGCAGCTCACTGAACTGGGAGAGCAGCTCACTGAACTGGGAGAGCAGCTCACGGGACTGGGAGAACATGTCACTGAACTGGGAGAGCATCTCACTGAACTGGGAGAGCATCTCACTGAACTGGGAGAACATCTCACTTAACTGGGAGAGCATCTCACTGAACTGGGAGAACATCCCCCAGGACTAGGAGAGCAGCTCACCGAACTGGGAGAACATCTCACTGAACTGGGAGAGCATCTCACTGAACTGGGAGAGCATCTCACTGAACTGGGAGAGCATCTCACTGAACTGGGAGAACATCTCACTGAACTGGGAGAACATCTCACTGAACTGGGAGAACATCTCACTGAACTGGGAGAGCATCCCCCAGGACTGGGAGAGCACCTCACTGAACTGGGAGAGCATCCCACCCAACTGGGAGCACCAGCATCCACACCTGCCCCTGCATGCAACCCCCTTTGGTTTGGATACAACTCGGTGTCTCAAGGTTTGAGATCATCCCTTTGGGAAGGGGAGGAGGAAGGAGAGGTGGCAGCTCCAGCCCCACTCCAGAGCTGTCCGTCGGGATTTTGGTTCTTTGGGACCATCACACGGTGAGGAAACGTCCTCCCGAGCGGAGGAATCGCTGCTCTGAGCCTGCGGCAGCACCGGAGGCTCCGCTCCTCTCAAAAAAGCAGCCCCAGCTGAGCGAAGTTCATCCGAATGCCCCTTTTATTGAACGAACGCTGTGATAGTGCGGCGGTAACATCGAACGGAGTTAAGACTGCTTAAAACAAAAGCTGGAAGAGCAAGAAGTTTCAAAAGACAAAAAAAAAAAAAAAAGACCAGCTTAAACAGCATCGGTCGCCCCGAAGTGGAGACGTGCGGGGTTTTAATGTAGTGTTAAAGGTTAAACTCGAGCACGTCTCCTCCCTCCTAACACCCAAACACACCATCTATTTAAGAGTCTGAGTGAAAAATAACATGAAAACCAAAGTAGTGGGTCAGATGAGCGCACACCAGAAAGGACCAGCGGGTTTGGAGGAGCCACCGCTGCACCTCGCTGGGCTCCCCGAATTGCACCCCGACAGCTCCTGCGCCCCTTCAACACCTCCCTTTACTATTTGGTGATTACATGTGGATATATAGTTCTCTAGGCAACACGTTTCAATGAGATAGTCAACTTGGAGGATACACAGGCCAACCTAACAATGAGAAATGCAGTTTCAGTCCAACAGAAGCTTGTTTTCCCTTTCCTTGAGGAAGGAGGTGTCGCCCCCTCTCCCCTCAACAGCATTTTGGGGTCCCCCGCTGCGGTTATTCTTCGTCGGAGGAAGAGTTCTGCTCCAGGGGGTACACCATGAACATCACGTCCGGCCGCGACGGGACCGAGGGGTGACCGGGCCGCACGATCTCAAAGCCCAAGAAGCTGAACGTCTTCAGGAGCGGAGCTACCAAAGAGAAGGAAACCGGTTACCGCCAAATAATCCTCCCCACCTGCGGCGCCCGAGAAGCCGCGAGTATCCGAGGGCACTGAGCACCCTCTGTGAGCTGCTTGCTCAGAAAGACACATTTTTAACCCCACAGCACTCTCAAATAGGTGGTTCCGTCTCTGCCTGCGTTCAGCACAGCTGCCCTAAGCGCCAGGGGGATTTGGGTTGTGCAGCGGAGCAGGTTCGCCCCGTTTATCCCGCGACGGCTGTGCCGGCCCCTCGGAAGCGGCGGTGCCTGGTTACCGGCCCGCACGCCCAAGCTTCCAGCTTTTATTCTGTAGTTACACGGCGGCTGCTCTCAGCACCCCTGAGCGGGTCAGACAGCAGCAAACGGGAATCTCCTCACCCCAGCTCTAGGCAGCTTTCTGTCTGTGAGGAGCCGGAGCTCGGCGGAAGCTCCCCGGGGAAAGCCACCGCGGGTTACGCGGGCGATCCGAGCGGGGCCACTCCAGAAGCACCCGCGCACCTTGTTTCAGTCAGACAAGGTTACATAGGCGAGAAGACACGTCCTCGCTTGTAACGAAGCCATCGCTTCCCTGTGGTCCGGGAGGTGACCCTGGTGCCGCATCTCATCTCCGCAGCATCCATCAGTGTCCAGGCACACAGGGAAGCGCCAAATGGTTTTCAAGCCAGCGCTCCATTTCCATCTGCACAGACAAGGACCCGGGATCTGGAGCTCTCCAGAACTCATAAGCCCGGTCCAAGTGCCTGTTTTTAAAAACAAACTGTCTCCTGTGAGCAGCCGCTGTAGGGTCACCTGTGCATCGTGGTGACACCATGGCAAGAACTTAATCTGGAAATTATTCCTGGCGTCATACCAGGGAGTGACATCGCGGCTCTGCTAACGCGTTTTGTTTCAGAGGAGACGCTGCAGCTTGCGAATTCGGGTTTGAATGACTCCTGCCATGGCGATCACTTGGTTACTCGCCTGCGTCTCGGAGGATTTAAATCCATCCATAGCTCGGAATATCAGCACAAATCGCCTCCAACTTCCGTGCTGTAATCACTCCTCCAACACATCTATCTTTAGATCCTAATGCAGCCCCTTAAGCCGAAGCATCTAGAGCCAGGGTCAGGATTACTTGGAGGTCTAGGAAGGGCAGAAGTGCCAGGAGATCTTTAAATAGCAGCTGAACATCAGGGCAACAAGCTACAAGAGTTCGTTTCCTGTGTAATAACCTCTCCCTGGCTTCTCCTTCCACATCACAGAAGCCTGGTATCAAATTCAGATCGTCACTCCTCACCAACGGTGAAACAGGCACCAATTTCTGGACAATAAAATGCTCCAGGTTGCTCAGGAGCATCTTTCCACAGGAGTAACAGCAAAGCCCACCTGCTGCAGAAACCACAACTGCTCCCTCTCTCTCAGTCTCCAGAAAGGGCTTATTTTCTCCATAATAAACTATTTCTACTGTGCAAGAACACCATGAAAACGCTGCAGTAAACAGCGTCTATTAAGCCTGGCCTCGGGATTACCAGACTTTAGTACAGGTTCAGCAGCGCCAGTTTGGACCGAGAGAGCAAACCTGACAGTGGGGGCGAGTTCTCACCTCTGTCTTCTCTGCTTTTTCTGAAGCAAATAAAGACGTAGTTGACTTTCATTTTCTCTTCAGCAAACTCCAGCAGCGCTGATAACCTGCCAAGGAGGAGACAACAAAGGACCATCAGCAATAGGAAGTCCTGGCCTGAGGAAGCCTCAGAGCATTATCAACTGTTCCGATGTTTTTGGGCAGAAAGATCCCTTGTTTAGAGCCCCTTCCAGCGAACAATGTGCTGGAACAATGGGCTTCCTGCCGCACTGTCCGGCCCTGCGAGCCGCAGCCGGCAGGCACCCGCGGGTCAGCAGCCCCGCGCCCGGCACGCCGCCCAGCTTCCCATGGGGCTGAAAACCTCAGTGTACATGGGGGATCTGCACGTTTGTGCTTTATGGGGGGAAAAGCAAAGGGAAGGGAGAGAAGGAGGGAGAAGGGAGAGAAGGAGGGAGAAGGGAGAGAAGAAGGGAGAAGGGAGAGAAGGAGGGAGAAGGGAGAGAAGGAGGGAGAAGGGAGAGAAGGAGGGAGAAGGGAGAGAAGGAGGGAGAAAAGGAGGGAGAAGGGAGAGAAGGAGGGAGAAGGGAGAGAAGGAGGGAGAAGGGAGAGAAGGAGGGAGAAGGGAGAGAAGGAGGGAGAAGGGAGAGAAGGAGGGAGAGAAAAAGAGGAGGGACAGGAGAGAAAGAGACAGGGATGGGAAGAAAAGAGAAGAGACAGGAGAAAAGGGAGGGAGATTAAGTTTGCGAGGGTTTTGTTAATGCGGTAATGAATTATTTTAATTACAGCCTCTCCAAGGCTGTTTTGCCCAGCTGAAAATAATCTTGGGGAGCTGCCCTTTAAGTCGCGGTGACACAGGCGGGTAAATCCCCTCCCAGAAGGTTCCACTGCCAGGGGAGCAGGAATTGCGACAGCTGAAGGATTTATGGGCCGACTGCAGAAATTACACAGACCTTTACCTGGCCTCGAAGTCAAATGTGAGACACGAGAATACCGGCACTTCTGACGGTGCCTAATGAGGGTTTTTTCCTTAATTAGCTTGTGTAATTGATGGATGAAGCCTACCGGGAGGTTTAGGAGGACGCGGTGAAGCTGGGAGCGCTTGGCAGCGGGAGCTGCTCTGGAAGCTGCGTTTACACAACCTGCGCAGAGCGGAGCTGTCTGGACAAAACACCGCCCGGTTCTGCCAGCAGATTGAAACCAGGGGCTCTGGCACAGCCCAGCGCCTGCGCGGACCCACCTGCTGCTGGGGAGCGCATCAGTATCATGGAGGTTTAGGTTTTTCCCTTAAAAAAAGAGGAAAACAGCTGCCAAAAGAAGCTTGCCAAGGGGCCAAAAAATGGAGAAAGGCTTGTAGATTTTTTCCATCCTGAAGCAGGCAAAGCTGTTGGTTATTTTTCATTAGCACAGGGACTGAAAAAAACAGGAACCCATCTGAAATGATCACTGAGGGGAAAGAAAATATATAAGGAGGATTGATAGGAGGACACAGGATGGGGGGGAGAGGAAGGAAGGGAGAAGGAAGGGAGAAGGAAGGGAGAAGGAAGGGAGAAGGAAGGGAGAAGGAAGGGAGAAGGAAGGGAGAAGGAAGGGAGAAGGAAGGGAGAAGGAAGGGAGAAGGAAGGGAGAAGGAAGGGAGAAGGAAGGGAGAAGGAAGGGAGAAGGAAGGGAGAAGGAAGGGAGAAGGAAGGGAGAAGGAAGGGATACACAGAGCAGGACCAGAGCCCGTGGGATGCCCAACTTACCCTTCTTTGCTTCCATCGGCTAATAATCCATCCGGGATTTCCACGAAGAGGCTCTGATTCGAGAGCACGGCATCCCAGGAGGAGGTTTTCACTTCCGTGACCTTGTACTGGAAGTGGACAAGATGAGGCTTCCCCTCGTGCACCGGGACATCTTGGTTAACAGTGATCTTCTCGTCCTGTGCCAGGGAGGGAGGAGAGCGCGTGAAATAAGGTTAAGGGTAAAGGAAACTATCCGTGAGACTGTGGATTAAAAACGGTAAGCAACCGTGCTTAAATGAGCATGCAAAGAGATGGTGTTTTACTCCTGAGTAAGGACCAGCCCTGCAAGTCCAGAATTACGGACTAAAACAGCCAGCGGGGGACTCGCCGTAGCTCACGTCCGAGCCAGAGCTCTACACAAGCATGAAAGGTTCAGAGCTATCATTTTGAACCACCTGGAGTACTTTGTTCTGTTCTAATCAGGAACAAAAAGAGTAAAGCCCTGCATTATAAACAGCCAGGGGAGTGTAACTAGAGGGATGCAAATGGCAAATTACTCCAAACATGATACTTCTCCCTCTCGGGGACACACACCGCAATGAGCGCTCAGACCTCGCAGTGATAGTCTGCTCATGTTTTCCTTGCAGCCTTGCAAATTTACGTTATATTAAATATCTGTGTATTGAGTCTTCATTCACCGCGGGTCCCAGCCGCATGAACTACCGGAGCATCTGCTGCCACCAATTCTGTTACATCCCCACCCCCCAACACGGTCTTTTTGTTTAAATGCCCACAAATTGCTTTCCCAGATTTTACAGCCAACAGGTTTAAGGGATGAAAATGGAAGTGGTGGCGTCACCATCCCCAGAGGGGTTTAAAAGGTGTTTAGATGAGGTTCGCAGGGACATGGGTTAGTGCTCGAGTTGGGTTATGGTTGGACTCAATGATGCTGAGGGTCTCAACATTTTCAAGCAGATCTTTTCTTCTTCAGCTATTAAAAGCATTGCTGGTTCAGAAAAAATATCTCCGAGAACCTTCCGAGGCTCCTCAAGGCTGTGTGCCGGTGCTTTAACTCCTGTAACCACATACATTAAAATAAATCCCTCGTGGTTTGACTATTGTGACACGGAAGCCACCGTCGAGTATGTTAACGCTGGCAGAGGAAGCCGCCGTTTGTTTAAAGCCCACAAAGCTGAGCTGAAAAACAAGTTTACACTTCATCAGAATAAATATCCTGTAGGAAATAAGTTTATTCATCGAGGTTGAAAGAAGTTTTTGTGGTCGCGCCTGCTGTCGGGTTTTACTCCTGTTTCAAGCCAAGTGTATGAAGGCACCCACAGGCTCAAGTTAAGTCAGGAGCACGAGTTAGATCTGAGCTCAGCAAGAGCTCCATGCTGCAGAAAGCAACAAAAAAAACCCCAAAACCAGCAAGAAGAGGATTATCGCACATCCTCCAGTTTCTTTGACAGCTGTTGCTGTGCAGAACGCGTCTCTGCTTCAGCAAAGATCCTCCTCTCCGCAACAGCTCACAGATGCTTTTCTTATACTTTGTGATAACAAAAACAGAGCGAGGAAGTTGAGAAAAGCAGCTGGGGGTGACGCACGGGACGGGGAGCCCGTGGCAGGAGGGAGAAGCTTTGGGAGCCATCGGGCTCGTGTCCCCATGAGCGTCACCCAGTGCTCCAAACCAGCAGAGGCTTTGCCACTTGAACACCCCCGAATGCACCAGCGCAGTGAAACTGCAGGGATTAAGAGAACCGGTTCGCCCGGTTCGGTGGGAATTACGTTTCCATTTGATTTCTAGACCTGCAGCCAGCGAGATGCTGGGGTGAGAAGCTGTTCCTGTGAAGCAGCAGCTTAGAATCCTCGGGAAACCGCCGAAAGCAAAATCCTGTTTACGCAACAAACGTTGGGGTTTAGTTCAACCCCTGCAAAATCCCTGTGGGGAAGAAAATAAACCCACCAGATACACAGCTGCCGAAACCACCAGCTCTCCAGCCTCGGGGAAGTGGAGCCACAAGTAGCAGCTTCCACTTGGTTACAGTTCCATTTTCCAAGCTCCGATGTGCCGAGAAGGACGGGGCAGCCCCTTGGCAGCGTCCGAACAGAGGATGTTATGATCCAGCACAGCCAGCGACTCGAGAAACCCGCGCTGGCATGTGCTGCACCTGCGGGATCCTGCCAAGTTTGCCAGCCAGGGCACGTCCGCTCGCACGATCGCCGCTGCCTCCCCAGCTCCGGTAAAACGCCTTTGCTCGTAACGCAAAGACCGCAGGGAGCTGCTGAATCGATAGCGCGGTTGCACAGGGAAAGGTCACCCCTTGAACCACAGCAGCTGATACAGCTGGAAAAAGTACCAAAGCTTTCGGCCCAGGTGCCTTTCCAGGTCACAGCGGAGCTCACTGGCTGAAAAGCTCGGCCCGGTCCAACTCCAGCGGGATTTGAGAGGGGCAGAGTCCCAGGAACCGCCGCCTGAGGTTGGATTTTGAAGCACTCGCAGCACTGCTCTGGGATGCGCCACCACAGAAGGGGCTGATGTTCTGACCCAGAAGGAATCACAGCTGGGTGCAGCTCTCAGGTCACATCCCCCCTGCCCACACGCCGCCACCAAAATCTTCTGTGTGAATTCGGAACCGTACTGAAGCCAAACCCTTCAAAACCTCCAAACTGTGATTTTCCTCCTACATTGAGCCCGTTTTCTGGCTTTGGCCCTCGCCTGGTCCAAGGCACAGCAAAGCAGCAGTTCAAGGTGCAGGGTCTTTTATTTCTTAGCCCCTCCCTGAGGGAATTGATTAGTTGCGCTGAGCCCCTCTTGAAGCCATTTATATACCTTTGTTATCCATCAGGAAGCCCATTGTGCAATTTTCCTACCTCTCTGGATTTTGTACCACCTGTGACAATTCAACTCGATGGCATTAAGCTGACATGACGTTATTATTAAGAGGCGACAGAGGGTGACATTTATTCACAAGGTAAGCGGGTGAGGCATGTGCTAAAAACTCACCAAGGCTGCATTAAAGGCCTCTGGAAGCAGCCATGAGGTTCTCTCACAGATTTCAAGAGAAGACTTTGGTTGCTGTGGCCCAAAAGTCCCTGTATCTTTTCATCGCCGTGTGCCTCCCACAGGGTAATTAAAAATCAAGCCTGACGCCCATGCCAACACCCCTGTGCGAGCAGCCAAACCTGCGAGCTGCGCAGAACTTCACACTGCCTGATCCGATAGCGCATGGCAGAGCAGCTCCATGTCCCAAAAGGGAGACAGGCAGATGTTTTCCCCTTGTAACACAAGAGAAGCGCCTGTCACCCCTCAGCGAGGACCAGCCAGGTCTCTTCGTGCGGAAGGAAAGGCCTTGGAGAGCAAAGAGGCCAGAAAAGCCAAGAGCTGCGCAGCTCCACGTGCTCCTGAGCAAGCGTCCGCAGGTACAAACCCTCCCGGTCTGCGCTGCCGGTGTCCGAGTGCCAGAAACGGCCCCGTTCGCACTTCGGTGAAGCCACAAGTTCCTCCGTGCGGCGGTTCAGGCCCCGACAGTTCTGTTTTTCCGGACCGGGGCACAGGAAGGAGCTTATCAACCATTCTCTGCATTTTACCTTGCTGCTTCTTGCGAGACTTTTCAGAAGTTGTTTGATGTTTCGATAATCCGCGTACAATAGCTGAAACAGGCCGCTGGGACACAGGGCTAGTGAATTATTTGCTGCACACCTTTAAGAAAAAGGTCTCTGATTTCTTAATAAATAGGTGATACTTAAGCAGGAGAACCAAAAATTAGCTGTTGCTGAAAAATTAAGCGTTCTCCCACTTATCACCCTGAAGTTGTTTGCGTTTATTCCCATGAGAGCGCGGAACGAACCGAACGCAGCTGCGACGCGGGTACAGGTCGGTATTTAGGCACGAGATCTTTCTCACCTTGTAGATCAGAGCTGAAAGAGAAGGATCCCTGCCACCCCCTCGCCCACCGGGGATCTTCGACAGTGGGTGAGGGGCATCAGGAGCACCACAGAGGCCCTGGAACGATGTGCCTGCAGCACTGCAGCTGGGGACAGTTACTCAAAGGTAAAATACTACTGCAAGATAAAAAAAAGAGAGGAAAAAACAAGGTTACATCAGTAGGAATCACATTTAGGACGCAACAGCTCCTCAGCACTCGTATCCCTGCGCATCGGAGGCTTTAGAGCCCCGATATCCACAAGGAAGAGTCGCTGCCCGCGGTGTATCAGTGGCGGTGGGTTGGGAACGTGAGCGCCGAGCAACCTGGTGCTAACGGGGGGACGTGCGGCCAGAGCAGCACACACCTCCTGCAGACAAATATCCACCCGTTCATCCACAGGGCCACGCAGGAGGAGGCTTCGCTTTCACGCTTCCAAAATGAGGAGGAGCAAAAAGGGCCGGTTCTTCAGGTATTACTGCAACGCGCTCTACAACGCCCGAGTTGACATTTTCATATGCAACATCACACACGCATCCTTCACTCCAACCCGAAAAATGACAAGCGCGCCCCACGGATCTACTTTTAAGAGCAAGAAGTTAAGTTTCCCTTGCAGTTGGGATGCCCTACGCAAGGTCCTTCAGGATCGCTTTGAACACACACTTTAATATCTGCTTTAGAAACTTAACGAAAGCCAATGATTTCCCTCCTGGAGCATCGCTTCCTTTAGCGGTGCCACAGACGCTCTTTGCGAGGCACCACAGCGATATTCCTCCGACAGAGCCTGCAAAAGCAACGCCGAGAAACCAGTTGCTCCCCAGTGCTCCCATTACGAACCGCGCCAGCGCAAAGCTATGGAAACACCACCAAAATAAAGCGGTTTCAATAAGCACACGGAGTGAGAAATAAGGCTACTAGGGACGGATGCTGGAGATGCATTGACAACTTACTGTCTGTCCTAAAATTTCTCACTGGAACTGTTTCCCAAGACTTTTCCCTCTCCGCAAAGGGGACAGATGGAAATATCCAAGACCGAGGACCAAACCACGCTCGGGGAACCACCTGGAACGTCCACCAGACTGCAAGCGAACCGCCGGAATCTGCCATTTCTGAACGCCAAAAAAACAACTCACAGTTGCGCCGCAGGCGGAATTTGCTAAGATCTCAGCTCGCCACCTCACACCAAAATACTCGGGAAACACAAAATAGTCTTCTTCCATATATTTCTTCCTCCTCCGAGCTTTTCAGCAGCGTTGCCGTGGCCTAGAGCAGCCCCTGCTTGAAGACAAGGCACTGAAAGACCCCAGGAATGGCGCTGAGCGTGGAGTCGGTCCCTCCTCTCGCAGGGTATCAATGGAGCAGTGTGTATTCCGGAGTAGTGGATGTGCAGAGCCATGACAAAGCACTTTGCTCTGCACTTCCCCACCCCCAGAAAGCTGTTGGCAGCTTTGTTATTCCCTTCCCTCCTCCCTCACCCCCCCCAGTCAACAATGTACTATTGATAGCTCGCTCCAACTCGCCGCCAAGGCATCGAGAAGCTGGATAATGAACTGTAGTTGTGGGAAAAAACACACACAAAAAAGAGACAGGCTGTAGTTTACATGCAAAGCAGTTCAAGACACTTCCCAGTTCTGCTTCCTCTGGCACATGCAGAAGTCAAAACACAAAACCCCTCCAGCTGCTAAGCCCGGCTTAGCCAAGACTTGCGCGCCAGCCCCAAAACCTGGGGGGGGGTCCCAGAGCAGGACCACAAATTAAACGGGGTTTTGCTTCCTCCAGATGCACATTAGCACCTCGGGAAGAAGTTCGTGCGAGCGCCCAACAAAGTCTGAGCGCTTCGTGCATCCACACACCAGCGACTCCGCTCCCCGAGGCCTCTTCATAGCTTAAAAATTCAGATTGTGCTCCCTTCTGCCCTTTGGAGAAGCTGCTTTCCAGCAGCTTGGTTGAGATTACGGTGCACTTAGATCACCAAGGGCCTTTCACCGAAGAAACTCCCGAGCAAAAGCCTCTGGCCGGATCCCCGCCTGAAACAGGAGCTGGAAGCGCGTGTTTGTTTTCAGCCGGCGGGTATAATTTTAACTCACTAAGCTTCCAGCCATCTCAAGCCTGTGTCCCGTCCCTGGGCAGCGCAAAGGACAAGCACCTGCAGCCAGCCCTGCCCCACAACAACGCATTTTGGGGCTAAAACCCGCGCTTTTTGGGCTTTAGACCAGATGAAACGATCCTTGCAGCTCCCTTGACGTTACAGAAATGAAGTTTTTTTGCTTGTTTTCCTTTTCACCCCCTTCAAAACAGGCTTTTGGGATGCTGTTGCGCTCCGCCTGTAATAATATCACGCTTCCAGCCACCGCAAGTCATATATTAAGGAAGCTGGTTTAAAAAGCAACTTGTAAATAACAGCACGGCTCACACACCTACAGCCAAGAAACAAGGATGGTTTAGACGGACGGTCCAGGCGCTTATCTAGAGGCTCAGGAAATGACACTTTTCGGGCTCTAAACAAGGAAGAGACACACGAGATAATTCGGTCAGCTGAGAAAAAACCCCACAAATGGTGTAAGTTCATGATAAACGCCAAAAGATCAGCGTTCCTTGGCGCTGCGGGGGAGACACGGACCCTCCGGGCGCTAAACCCTCATTAGGAAAAGGCTCATTAGCACAAGGCTGCTCAGACACCGCGGAGGTGATGCACCCCCAGCCCCGACACCCCCGGGGGGCAGAAGAGATTTTAACAGAGAGGGGTATTTAAGAGAGCGGCGAGAATTCCCCGCTTGGCCCCGCTCGGCCCCCGCCCCAGCCCGGGCCCGGCGGCCGCTCCGCTCCGCGGGGCGCTCAGGCCGCGACGGGCGAGCCCGGCGGCGCCGCCCCGCACCTGTCCTGGGTGTTTATCATCCTGCGCTCAGTCTCGCCGCGGCCGGGCCGTGTCCGTGTGTCCGTCCCTACGCGTGTCCACCGATCCCGCTCCGCTCCCTACGGCCGCCGCGCTCCGACTGACCCCGCGGGCCCGGCCCGCCCCGCCCCCGCGCCGCGCGCCGCCCGGGCCCCGCCCCCGCGCGGGGCACCCTGGGAAACCGCCGCCCCAAACAAAGCCCCGCCACGCCCACCCACCGCGCAGGCGCGTTGCGCTCCGCCCCCCCCCCGCGAGTGACGTCACCACGGCGGCCGGTCGGGTGCCGTCGGGTCCCGCTCGCCCACCCCGGGGCTCCCGGCAGCCAGAGTGGGGGAGCGCGGGGCTGTGCGCCCGGGGGCCGGTTCGACCGGGGGTGGGAGCGGAGCTGGGGAGCGAGTGTGAGGAGAATGAGCAGCGCACGCAGAACCCCAGAATGTCAGGGGTTGAAGGGCCCTGGGAAGCTCATCCAGTGCAATCCCCCCATGGAGCAGGAACACCCAGATGAGGTTACACAGGAAGGTGTCCCGGCGGGTTGGAATGTCTGCACAGAAGGAGACTCCACAACCTCCCTGGGCAGCCTGGGCCAGGCTCTGCCACCCTCACCCCAAACAAGTTTCTTCTCAGATTTCAGTGGAACCTCCTGTGTTCCAGTTTGCACCCATTGCCCCTTGTCCTGTCCCTGGTTGTCACCAGAAGAGCCTGGCTCCATCCTCCTGACACTCCCCCTTTCCATCTTGATCCCCAGGAATGAGTCCCCCCTCAGTGTCCTCTTGTCCAGCTCCAGAGCCCCAGCTCCCTCAGCCTTTCCTCACACGGGAGATGCTCCACTCCCTCCAGCATCTTGGTGGCTGCGCTGGACTCTCTGCAGCAGTTCCCTGTCCTGCTGAACTGAGGGGCCACAACTGGACACAACATTCCAGATGCAGCAACACTGTGGTGGGAAACATGCGCGTCTGCAGAGCTGTTCAACATCTGCATTAGTGACACGGGTGAAGGGATCGAGTGTGCTCTCAGCAAGTCTCTGGGGACAGGATCCATCCGCAGGGACCTGGACATGCTCCAGAAGCCGGTCCATGAGAACCTCCCGAGGTTCAACAGGGCCAAGTGCAAGGTCATTACAACCGTCCCCCAGTGTAAGGATCGTTTAACAAAGAACTGTTGTTTTTACAAAACTGGGGACCTGGTGCCTGACCCCAGCTGGGGGGAAGGACTGAGAGACATCAGACTATGAATCCTTAATGCAAAACACAGTCTCTTTGAACTAATCCCAGATTGCAGACTGATTCCTGTATTTAAAAAGGTAATCTAGGGGGAAGGGTAACCAAAGATCCAGGAATCCATATTTTAAATAAATCCATAAGGGGATTGAGGTTGTTAGAATTAGATGAATGAGGCAGGTAAACTGAGGCAGGGTCAGGTGGTCTGTAAACCCTGCAGTACTGACCAAGGGGGAACAGGGGAGGGAATCTGCGGCCAGGATTTGGGTGATATAAGCAGGGGCTTTTTGCCTTATTCCATGTGTCTGCCTTTAGGTAGAACACCCGGTCTTGCAAAATCATTATTAAAATATGCTTTGCCGAGAGATCTTGCCTGAGCCTATAATATTTTCAAGGTATTGTTTCCTACAATGAGAACCTCCTGAGGTTCAACAGGGCCAAGTGCAAGGTCCTGCACCCGGTCGGGGCAGCCCCGGTGTCACTCCAGGCGGGGATACAGGGATGGAGGGCAGCCCCAGGAGAAGGACTTGGGGTGCTGGTGAGAGATTGGACAGGACACACATGGACCTGCTGGAGAGGGGCCAGAGGAGCCCCAGAAATGATGCGAGGCTGGAACAGCTCTGCTGGGGACAGGCTGAGAGAGCTGGGGTGTTCAGCTGGAGAAGAGAAGCTCCAGGAGACCTTAGTGTGGCCTTTCTGTACCTAAAATGGGCCGATAAGAAAGATGGGGACAGACTTTTGAGCAGGGCCTGTTGTGACAGGACAAGGGGTGATGGTTTAAAACTAAAGGAGGAAGATTCAGGCTGGACATGAGGAAGAAGTTTTTTATACTGAAGGTGGCCTGGGGGACTGCAGGCTCATAACCCAGGTGAGCAGGAGCTAAAATAAGGAAACTGGTGGAGGGGATGTCGAGCTGCCTGTGGCAAAGCTCTGCGGCACACCCGTAAGGGACAGGACAGTCACCTGGACAAAGACAGGACCCTGGAGAACCAGGCAGTGCCATCAGACCCGCAGAGCTCGGTGGACACCGAACCTTCCCACGGGCGCAGAGACTGGAAGAGAAGCTCTTGACACCCTCGAGATGCAAACCCTGCAGGCTGGGGTTGTGGGTCTCACACCCCTCGCCGGCTCTCACGCTGTCCGTGTGCTGCTGCTCACAACGCGCCCGAGAACACCGGCCCTGCGCGGCTTCCCGAGTGACACTGGTGGCAGCGCCGTGTCCCAGCGAGCCCCGCGCTCCGGGATCTGCCCGGCTCGGCCGTCCCGGTTCCCAGCGCGGCGCAGGAAGCGGCCAGCTGTTGTGAGAGAGCTGGACACCGGCCAGCGCCCGAGTTCAAACGCAGCCCGTTAAATGGCCTTTCCCCCTTCCTCCGCGTTTAAAGCCCCGCTCGCAGCCGGCGTTCTATTTATAATACCCAGGAAAAGCGAGCTGAGACTTTCCCACAGTGCCGGCTTCTTGGGCGATTGTTGTTCGGGAAGCTGGAATGTACACGGTATTATTTTTATATCCCTCTGGGAAGGATTATTTCTGTTTTAATTGCTGCGTGTCCCCATCTGTGCCGAGGGAAGTTTGCAACGCGCGAGGTCTCTGGCTGCTGCTCGCGGGTCTCAGACGCTGCTGTGGGTGTCTCTGCCTGCGTGTCCCTGTTGGGGAGGGTGGTGGGTGCCGCGAGAGATGTCCTAACAGCCAAAATATCGCCGATGTCACATTGTTGAACCCCAGGAGCACTTGTTGTGCCGCTCGCTCGCCCTATGCCTTTCCCATCCCCTGCTCTGCAAGGCCCTGCGCCGCTTTCCTTCTCCTCTCATTTGCTGCCCTCTGCCCGGCACCGTCACCCTTCTCCTCGCTGATCTATCACGCTTCTCTCTGCTTTTATTTCTCGAATAAAAGCCATTTCCAGGCAGCTTCACAGCCCCGAGAGCTCTGCTGGTGATTTTAGCGCCGGCTGGTTCCGCTGTGCTCCGGTTCTGCTAACGCCGCGTCGCTCCTTCATAAAATCATTGCTGCCGTGTCCTCCCCTGGCCTGGAGGTGGTTTTATTGCCCTGCCTGGGGTTTCAGCACTGAAAAGTGCTGTTGCGCCATGGTTTTTGCCTTTTTGCTACGGGCACCTCTGAATAGCTTTGCTGTTCGTCACGCCACGTTTTAGGATTAATTATCCCAAATTCTAGACGCAGAACAGGTGACGTCTGCAACCTTCCTGTTTTAGAGGCTTGCAAACGGCAGTTGTGCACCTCCCTAATTATTCTCATAAATTATTGTGATTAATTGTGGGCTCTGGAGCTCTCAAACGATACTTTCCAGCGCTGGGGTGTGCGGTGGGTGCCGCGTCCAGCCGGAGCCTCCGCCGCGGTTCCTACAGCACATGCGTTTGAAAGGGGTTCCCTCGTGGAAAATGCTTCCAAGCAGAGGTTTCAAAACAGAGAGAAAAGAGCTGATGGTTTTATATGTAATTAATACCCTGTCGCTATTGAAAAACACCTTGAGAATTGTGCCATTCAGAACTGTACACATACCTGGGAATGTAATTGTGTTTTCAACAGCAGCCTTTTCATCCCCCATTCTGTGATTGCTCTTTTCTTTTTAACGCGAGGATCTTGTTTTGCTAGGGGAAAAATAAAAGTGAAGGCTGCCAGGGAATTTTGTTTTCATAGCTCGGTGCTCCCAGCCCAGCTGCCGGTTTGGCCGTCCTGTGCCAACACGCCTGTATCGGTTACAGCCGCGGCAGCGCCCGGAGCGCCCCTGGGATCGCAGCCTGGCACCGCGCTCCAGGTGCCGCCGCGGAGGTGGCTTTTCGGTGTTTGAACTCTTGGACTGTTCAGTGTCACCAACCTGTGTCTCCTGCCCACAGAATCACAGAATGGATTGGGTTGGAAAAGCCCTCAGAGATCATCCAGTCCAACCCTTGGTCCAACTCCAGCCCATTGACCAGATCATGGCACTAAGTGCCGTGTCCAATCTCGGTTTAAAAACCTCCAGGGCCGGTGAGTCCAGCACCTCCCTGGGCAGCCATTCCAATCCTGACCACTCTCTCTGCACAGAATTGCTTTCTCATCTCCAGCCTCAATTTCCCCTGGCAGAGTTGAAGCCCATGGCCCCTTGTCCTGTTGCTGATGCCTGGGAGAAGAGCCCAATCCCCACCTGGCTAGAACTGCCCTTCAGGTAGTTCTAGAGAGTGCTGAGCTCAGCTCTAAGCCTCCTCTTCTCCAGACTAAACAAGCCCAGCTCCCTCAGCCTCTCCCCATAGGGCTTGTGTTCCAGTCCCTTCCCCAGTCTTGTTGCTCTTCTCTGGACCCACTCCAGCACTTCAATCTCTTTCCTGACTGGAGGGGCCCAGAACTGAGCACGTCACCTCTGTCACAAGAGGTTCCTTCCAAGCTGTGTGGATGCGGTTTTCTGCCCTTCCTTTATATTTCTAACGGGATGAGCTGATTCCTTGGCACACCTGCCTGAAGCTGGGGGTCAGACTTGAGGCACGTCGCTGCCATCAATGGCTTTCTTTTTTTAATGAGCTTTGTCAGAATTTATTTAGCCATTAAGCGGTGCCAGCGCGGAGTTCACGCATGAGCTGAGTTGAGAATCTGCTAGGTGTGAATTAGTGATGAGAGAAAAGCAGGTCAGGGGACGTCTTGTTTCGGAGCACGCTGAGCATCAAGCTTAGCTTGGGCGATGTGTCCAAGGCCTCGGACCAGGGTGAAAACATGTAGAAATCACAGCAAGTGTGTGCTCTGAAGAGGCATCATCCTTCTTCATGCCAGTGCAACGAAGTTGTCCTTGTGCAGCGTGAATTTGGGGCGTGCTGGGGTGAGATTGAAGCCACGTGGTGGCCCATCACAAGGTGGCTCTGTCACTCGTGTGTCACTGATGAGCCCCGCGCTCTGATCGATGCTCCGGGCCAGCGCCAGCACCTTTACAGGCGCTAGAGCGGGGACGATGGGATGCGGGGTGAGATGCTGCTGTGGGAGACGTCCCTGCAAACCTGCCGTCCCTCCAAGCACAGAACCTCGAGATGGGCTGCCCTGAAGAGGCAGGTCGTGGTTTTATGGGCAAACACCGGGGAAACAAGCGATCCCATAACCTCAAGGCGTAACAGAACATGGGAAGGAGGCGTGTTGGGAAGAGTGAGCCGGGAAGTCCAAAGGACTTTTCGGCCAAGAGGTGACCTCCCAAGGTAAGTCTGGAGATCACTCCTGGCCAAAATCAGTGCTCCCCGAAGGAAACCTGCCCGTAGCATCTTCTCTGCGCCATCCCCGCTCCTCTGTGCCCGGAGCTCTTTTCCTTGGAGCCCGTGGTCACACTCCAGGACTGGTGTGTAGCACCAAGAGACAAAAAAGGGGGAAAATCTGAGGACAAATTGGTAAAAAAGCACACAAAGGAAAGCACTGTGTCTGGCATTGCACATCTGAACCCAGCTAGGTCTCTGTATTGATTTTTGTGAAAGCTCTTTCAATTATTTTCTCAATGAGCTCATCTTTCCTGGCACGTCGCTGCTCGTTTCATACAGACACGGCAGTTTTCATTTCACGTCCCTTTGGTTTCATTTCCCACATGGGAACGGGCAGCTCCGCGTGTTGTTCCTGCAGAAAAACAGGTGCCTGGAGGGTGTCTTGGTGCTTTAAAGACGCTGCGTGAAGATGGAGTGGATGGAGCTGGAGGTGTTTCAAACAGAGCTGCCCAAATTTAGCCAAAACCATGCCCATGTCCTACCTCTGTGCAACGGGACTTGCTCGCAAGCTGCTTTTGCTTTTCCATGTGGTTTCGGTGGTTCGGGATCCGTCCCCATGAATGGAAAGGGGGTTGTGGAAAAGGATGTGTTGGCGTGAAGAGGCGCGGTGATGATGGGAGCCACAGCCAAACACCCAAAAGGCATCGTGGAGCTGCATTGTAAGAGCGCAGGCTGACTGCACATTGCGAGCGCAATCTGGAAATTAAAGCCTTGCATCTCCTTATGGCATTTCTCAGTATTGGAGTGAGGCTTCCTAGAAATTTCACATGAAAGAATTCAGAATTATGTCCTGGGGGAGCTTGTTTTCTGTCATTTATATTAACCTATGGCTGTACCGTAAATGAAAAAGTCTCAGAAGGGACATCTGGAGTCCCTGCAGATCTGAAATCCTTAAAGCGCCATCTCAAAACTCCCTTGTTGGAAACAAAGAGCTGAGAAGCTCGGGGACCTGTCCAGGCAAAACACCTCCTCCATTTGCTTTAATAATTGTGTTTTTCTCAATTCTACACCCCCATAATAATGTGTCTGGGCCTGTTTTAACGCACTGGATCGCTCAAAAGCTTACGTTGAGGCCTGATAGCCGGATATTTCTAGAATAGGTAAAACATCATTCCTCTCTTTCCATGTCACACCTGCAAACATGGACTTGGCCGCCCAGGCTCGGGGGTGTGCAAAAACCCCGCGGGTTCGGACCCTTCTGTGCGCACACGAGGTCTCTGCTCAGCGCGTCTCCGTTCCTGTGCCCTCGGATTCGCGACGCTCGTGTTTTCTTGTCCCGCAGGAATTTGCCGGCTCAGTGGAAGCGCTGGGGCTCCCTGCGGAGGTTGCAGGGTGTTCACCCTCCGCGTCGTTTGCGAACGGAGGCAATGGAAGGAGTTTTTCCCTGTGGATCTGCCCGCCTTGCCCCCGGCCCGGGACCGCAGCGCGGCTTTGGGCTCCTCTCCGCAGCTTGTTAACCACAAGCCAGCCCTCAAGTGGCTGATTTTCTGAAGATGAGTTCCTTTATATTTCCCAAATTCTGCTAAAACTTCTCTCTGGATAGTTTTATTATGGATGTACATATATATAGGTGCTCGTCTCCTAGAAGCCTGTGCTTTATGGATATTTTCCCAAGTGATGTAGGTCAATTATTTATCCACAATATGGATAGCTAAGTCGCTTCATACAATATAACCTTGCAATCCTTTCCTGTTTCAAACCCGCCAAATAAACCTTCCTCTAGTGTTTCAAAGTTGGCTGTGTTCTGTTTTTTTTAGGTGGGATTTAGTTTACTCTTACAAAATTACATTCTTTATTTGAACCAACCTCAGAAGTCACTTCTCGGGCATGAGGAGGGGGAGAAACGTCTTGGATTCTGGAGGAGTTGCGAGTTTAATTTAGCGGATGTGACAAGAATGAGAAAAATGCCGTGAGCTCTTTTACAACCACTACCTTAGAAAGAGACTCCAAAGCTCCCAAGTTAGATCACCTGTAACTCTGGTAGTAAAATGGTAGAAGGAAAGTAAAATTGATGGTGGGTTGTTGTGTTGCAAAGGAGACTGCAAACCCTTTTGGGGGTTGTGAGCGCGCATCTGTAGCACTGGGTGGGATGTGCACCCACGTGGGAGCGGGGAACGCGGCCGGGAAGGTTTTGTGTGCCCACGAGGGGGTGAGCAGGATCTCCAGCGCGTTCCTTCGGTTTCTGGGTGCCCGAGGTGCCGTTCCCTGCTCCCCTGGCGCTTGGGTGTGTGCGGCACGTCGCTTGCCAGCATTGTTATAACAGCCGTGGAAAAACGGGGCGAGGGTTTGTCAGCTCAGAACACGTCCAGATGCCAAACCTTTTCATACCTCTTACCTCGCCGTTCGCCTTGTTCCGGGGAATTTGTATTGAAACACAAAGAATAGAGAGGGGAAAGAGAGGAGATGGAGACAGGAAAAGGGCGTCCCCGGGCTCTGCGCGGCGGGGGGACAAACACACCTTTGTGTCGCAGGTGACTCCAGCTGGGTTCATCCGGTTGTGTTGGCCAGCGAGAGGAGTCCCCAAGAAAACAAATGCCTTGTTTTTCAAGACCCCCACAGCTAAAAATATTTCTGGAGACCTCGTTCCGTTGGGAGAGAAAGCCGAGGTGCACAGCTGGGCTGTGTCGCTGGTGTCTTTATGGATGGGGCAGCCTGTCCTGGGGGCTCCGGTTCCAGCTGCCGGGTGAGCCCAACCTCAGGAAAGCTCAAAATATTTAGCGATAAGGAGCTTTAGAAAATGCCGAGGAAGGGGTTGATGTGCAGGTCATCTGTAACACTGACAAAAGGATTCACGAGCTGCCCGCGTGGAGGATGATCGCGAATACAGCACCGTAAGTTGGGGGTACACGTGTTGCTGGGGCTCACCTGTAAATTTAGAATCATAGAATCATTTTGGTTGGAAGGGACCCTCAGGATCATCGAGTCCAACCTTAACCTGTTTAGGGTACGGATAAAGGTCTTACACCTGTGGGAAGTGATGTAATGGCCTCACTACAGCCCACAGCTCCTGTGGGACGGACTCCTGAATCCTCTCAAAGGGAACCTGGCGCTTGGATAATTTGGATTTGAGTTTTTGGATAGTGTCCCCTTCAGCTGGCCCTTCGGGAGGGACAGGAGGCTGTTTGGGCTGGAGCATTGTACAAAATGTCGTATAATGGCTCTGCTGGGTGCTCAGCCTTGCTCTGGATGTTGAGAACTCACCCGAGACCCGCGGCATCGGCAGAGCAGTTCTGGCCGTGAGCGGGTCCCAGCGCGGGTGTCCGGCCGGGGAATGCTGTGCAGGGGCCGTTCCAGCCCGGGACCCGCTCTTGGCCTCTCCTTCCACCCACGGCGCGGAAAACATGTCCACCCACGTGTCCCAGCACCGCAGGAAGGACAACGGTCGTGGGAACAGCCCGGGATGGGAGGATGAGCCCCACCGAGCCCGGAGTGCGAAACGACAGCCAGCACTGGGCCCTTGTGGCCAGGAAGCCAATGGGACCTGGGGTGGGTTAGAAGGGGGTGGTCAGTAGGTCAGAGAGGTTCTCCTGCCCCTCTGCTCTGCCCTGGGGAGACCACACCTGGAATCTTGTGTCCAGTTGTGGCCCCTCAGTTCCAGCAGGACAGGGAACTGCTGCAGAGAGTCCAGCGCAGCCACCAAGATGCTGCAGGGAGTGGAGCATCTCCCGTGTGAGGAAAGGCTGAGGGAGCTGGGGCTCTGGAGCTGGACAAGAGGAGACTGAGGGGGGACTCATTCCTGGGGATCAAGATGGAAAGGGGGAGTGTCAGGAGGATGGAGCCAGGCTCTTCTGGTGACAACCAGGGACAGGACAAGGGGCAATGGGTGCAAACTGGAACACAGGAGGTTCCACTTAAATTTGAGAAGAAACTTGTTTGGGGTGAGGGTGTCAGAGCCTGGCCCAGGCTGCCCAGGGAGGTTGTGGAGTCTCCTTCTGTGCAGACATTGCAACCCGCCTGGACACCTTCCTGTGTAACCTCATCTGGGTGTTCCTGCTCCATGGGGGGATTGCACTGGATGAGCTTTCCAGGGCCCTTCCAACCCCTCACATTATTCTGTGATTCTGTGTGACACCAGGTGCAGGGCTGTGTGGGGACACGAGTCATCAGCCCGGGCTCATGGTCCCTCACAGGATGGCATCGTGTGTGGACACGTCCCATGCCCGTGTTGCTGCCCCTCTCCAGGTGTGGGTGCTCTGCACCCCTCATCACCCCTTCCCTGCTCAGCCGTCGCTCCCACCGGCTGTTCCCCCCATCTGAGCAGGCGCTGGGCACTGCATGAAGCAAAGAGGCAGGTTATTATGGGCCAGTTTAAATGTCCCATGTGCCTTTTAATATTTGCCTCCTTTTTATTAAGTGAGGCACCTTCTCTGGCTACTAAAACCTCTGCGTACTTGGGAAATGATTGAAGTGCCACTTTTGGCTCTGCCAGCAGGATTTTTTTTAACTATTTACCAAGTTCTGCTCTCAGTTGATTGAAAGATGGCATGTTTTGGAGTCCCTCATGCCCCAAATCTTTCCCAGGACTTTCTGGGGCCGTCGCTGTGCTCTAAGAGCCCCGGGAACGTGGGTGCAGCAGTGTCCCGTCCTTGTCCCCAAGCACGGCCTTGTCAGGCACACTTAGTCCATGGCCCTGTGTTTTATTTTAGGGAATATTCAGCTCAACCTCCACCTCCTGGCTGTTTTGCTCGGTACATTTCCAGTTCCCTTCTCTCTCAGCGAGGCTGGATACACGCAGGGAGGGGGAATTATTTGGGACAGGAGTTCTTGGTGGGTTTATGATTTTGCTCCCGCTCTGCTCGGTGTGTCCCCAGCTGGTACCGGTCACTGGGGGTGTCCAAACGGGGCTGCGATGGAGCACATCCAGGCGTGGGAGTGATGCTGAGGGGCCGCACCCCATTGCCAGAGGAGAACCATTCAGGGTGGGGATGTCCCAGGACCAAACCCCATGGCCACCCTGCTCCCTGTGCGCCCCTCGGTGTCACTTGTCACCCCATCCGTTACCTGTTTTTTTGTCTCTCTTGCTCCTCCATTCTCTCCATTCCCACTAGTGACTGCATTTTTACCACTTTATGAGGTTTATATCAGCTCTTGTGGCCTCGGAGGGGCACAGAGGGCAGGTGCAGAGTGGGACGTTTCCTTGTCCCAGGAAGGTGACACCAGGAACAGCGACACATCTCACTGCTGCCGCAGTGAAAACAGAGATTGATCCATTTAAATCCCACCTCGTGACACCTCAAACTTTGGAGTCTCAAAAACATTTTCAAGCATCTAAAACTAAACCAGGTTCCTCTCCTTCGCCCCCCAGGCAAACTCCTGGGGGAGAAGGACGCGAGGCCGCGTCCCCTCCACGCGTGGTGGCGGTGCCGTGTCTCCCCGCAGCGGTTCCAGCGCTGCCCTCGCCGTCCGGCGCCGCGCGGCCGGGCTGCGGCGGAGCTTTCCCTGCAGCGCGACGGTTGGGGTCACTCTTTCACAACCAGCGGCTTCTCCCGAGCTCCGAGCGTTGCATCCCATTAATGTGCCGGCCGGGGTTTCAAGCTCTCAGGACTACATTATCTGGACAAACGCAGGGTCAGCAACATCTTTAATTTTAAATAGCACAGCCACGCAGGAATAAGCTTTTTACATGGCCTCAAAAGCTCAAGAAATCCGTTTTCAAGCTCCGTGGGCTTGTCTAGGTCTGGATCCAGCGAGGGAGGTGGGATCTGTTCATCATCTCGCCTGTCGTCGGTGGGGAGGGGGTGATGTGGCTTAAGCTTGCAGTGTCATCCCCAGGTCTGGCACATGGGCTCATGCCACCGTGTTTGTCACGGTCACCACAGCCTCCTGCTTGGCGCCCCAAAACCGCTGCGGTCCCGCGGCAGGGGGGGTGTGGGGTGAGGCCAGGACCGTGCCAGGATCCCCATGGGGAGGGCTTATGGTTTCTCCCCGTGACAGACTTATAATTTATTCTGAAAGGGCCAGTGGAAAATGTAATTAGAAAGCAGAAAAAAATAAGAATAAAGTCATGGCTGTGCCCTGGCTGCCGTGCACTGGTGGCAGAGACGGGGGATCTCCCCACAACTTGCTCCCCATCCCTTCCCTCACCTCTGCCCGTCTCAGCCCCTCCCCCAGCTGCTTCACCCACCCTGACAGCCCCAAAACCACCTTCTTGGGGTGAGGGGAGCACAGACCCACCAAACCCATCCCTATGGCTCCCAGCCTGGGTGGGGAGAGGGGACGATGCCACCGCGGTGTGTGGGTCTGGCTTGTGGTAGGCACGGGGGGGCCGGGCTGAAGCTGTTCTCTGGCGGTGAGGGGCTGGGGGTGGCCAGGCTGGAGCATCCTCAGGGGGTCCGTCCCGTGTGAACGTGGCCTCTCCCAGCCCACCCGGGGCACGCATGGCCACGTGGGAACGTCCTGTCCTGGCCGAGGAGCTGGGGGAGGATGGCGGGGGAAATGTGGGGGTGGGAGCGAAGTGTCACCCGGTGCTGGGAACCGACCGCAGCGAGGAGGGGTCTTCAGGGAGAGGTTTAGTGGTGGTGAGAGAGCCCAGCTGGCCGTGGCCGGCTGTGTGACCAGCCAGGCGTGCCAGGAGCGCACGTGGCTGCTGCTGGCGCTGGGTAGCAAAGCTGTGCCGGGAAGTGCCGAACAGCTGGCGGGGCAGGGAGATGGAGTGGGGGGATTGCACAGCCCCATGGGCCACCCTCTTGCATGGCTGCTATTGCTGGAGGAAGAGGAGCCCGGAGGAGATGTGCTGGGGGTGGTTTGGGGAGCAGATCACCCACGCGCGGGGTGCTTTGCAGTTCCCGGGTGTCCGGCTCTGCAGAGGACGTGCCAGTGCCGAGGAACCAGCCGCAACCTGGCACCATGGGGGAGCCGTGAGAAGATGATTCGCTTTATTATCAGTGTGGCAGGGGGTCCCATTGCTGAGCATGGGCCCAGTGACACCCTGCCAGCACGTCCCAGGGGACGTGGCGCTGGCAGCGTCCTGGGCCTCGCGGGATGGCCAGTGCACCGGCTGGACGCTCCTGGCCTCGCCATGTGGGAGGTGTGAAGTGCCCTATTTGCTCAGGCAAAAGTGTTTCTCCCTCTGGATCTGACCCTTACACAGGGGCAGCCCTCTCCTCACATCCCACATGTTCTATCAGCTGTGGAAAACCATCCTCTTCCAACGGTGCCGGCATGTGGGGCCTCGCTCCTTCCCTGCGTCGGTGCTGCCGCCTGGGGCTTTCATGGGCGACTTTCTGCTGGCCCCTTGAGCCCAGCAAAATCATCCTGTGCTTCTTCCCCGCGCTGGGCAAACACTTGCCGTGTTATTCATTAACCCGGTTAGTCACATAGCTGTAGCACTGGACTCAATACTGTTCAAGCCAGTGAACCCGCGCCTGGATTCGCCCGCTCCTGTCGGCTCCGAGGCACCGCAGCTCCATGGAGGAGAAGTTCGTGCTGTCGGCGGCCCCGGGACGCGCTGAAACGGAGAGGGCAGTGGCAGATTGCGGGAGGTGAAGGAGCCTGGAACAAGTGCTCGGGGGCTGTGGGTATCCCCAAAGCCAGGGTTTGGTTTGGATGCGAACGTGGTCGGCTTTTGGTGGTGCCCTTTGCTGCCGCATGTGCCGGCAACGCCGCCGTTCCTTCCGCCTCGCCGAACGGCAGCCGGCCCGAGACGGAGCCTGTTTAATTCAGCAAGTCATAAATTCATAATGCTTATTTACCACGCAGGGCCATGAATATTTGATAGCGGACACCGGCCTGCTGCAGCTCGGCTCGGGGAGGAGAAGGGGCGGCAGGCGGGGGGTGGCGATGGGGCTGCCAAGATGGGGCTGGAGAGACGGGGGCTCCTCCCGCAGCCCCGCACACCGGGGTGAAGCCGCGATGGCTCTGCCGAGGGATGCGTGGGGGCCGTTTCGGCAGCTGGAGGCTGTCAGGTCGCGGAGGAACGAAGCGGGGAGCTGGGCACCGAGCGGGGAACCCGGCCATGGGTGACGATGGGGGAAATTTGGAGACCTCGTGGGGGCCTTGGTTGTCCGGAGGGTGTCCCAGGGACGCGGGGGCTGCCCCGTGTGCGCTGCTCGACGCCGGCTCCGCTCGGCAGTGGTTCAGCAATTAGCGCCGTGAACTCGGGAAGCCCCTTGACCCCCGACCCTGTCTCACTAATTGGCCGTGGGAGGAGCGAGGGGTAGGGAGGAAGGCAAGGAGAAGGCACGGGCGGGGGAGTTTAGCCCTGCAAAGACAATATTTTGCAGTTCACTCAAAAAAAGCCTCTTCCTGCTTATGGATCTCGAGCGTTTTGCCCAGCGTAAGCAAAAGCCGTCACGGCTGTCAGCCCCCCTGCAGCTCCTGCCGGGCCCAGGGGCGCCGTTCCTGCTGTTTTGGGGGGGCTGCTCTCTCCTGCCTTCCCTTCGCCCAAGCTCTGCCCACCCTGGGGTGCACGGGGGGGATGGAGGGAGTGGGCACGGGCTGGAAATGCTGGGACCCCATGAGCCAGTCCAGGTTCCCAGCAAAGGGCTGCGGTGGTGGGGGGACAGTGTGTGGAGTGGGGACAGTGAGTGGAGTGGGGACAGTGTGTGGAGTGGGGACAGTGAGTGGAGTGGGGACAGTGAGTGGAGTGGGGACAGTGAGTGGAGTGGGAACAGTGTGTGGAGTGGGAACAGTGTGTGGAGTGGGGACAGTGTGTGGAGTGGGGACAGTGAGTGGAGTGGGGACAGTGAGTGGAGTGGGGACAGTGTGTGGAGTGGGGACAGTGAGTGGAGTGGGGACAGTGTGTGGAGTGGGGACAGTGAGTGGAGTGGGAACAGTGTGTGGAGTGGGAACAGTGTGTGGAGTGGGGACAGTGAGTGGAGTGGGGACAGTGTGTGGAGTGGGGACAGTGAGTGGAGTGGGGACAGTGAGTGGAGTGGGGACAGTGTGTGGAGTGGGGACAGTGTGTGGAGTGGGGACAGTGAGTGGAGTGGGGACAGTGTGTGGAGTGGGGACAGTGTGAGGAGTGGGGACAGTGTGTGGAGTGGGGACAGTGAGTGGAGTGGGGACAGAGTGTGGAGTGAAGGGACAGTGTATGGAGTGGGGGACAGAGTGAGGAGCTGGGGGACAGCATCAAGAGTGGGGGGACAGTGTGTGGAGTCAGGGGACAGTGTGTGAAGTGGCAGACAGAGTGAGGAGCTGGGGGACAGTTGGGGGCATGGGGGACAGTGTGTGGAGTGGGGAGACAGTTTGGGGAGTGGGGGGACAGTGTGTGGAGTGGGGACAGAGTGTGGAGTGGCGGACAGCGTGAGGAGTGGGGGGACAGTTGGGGGAGTGAGGGGACAGTGTGTGGAGTGTGGACTGTGTGGAGTGGGGACAGCATGCAGAGTGGGGGGACAGCATGCAGAGCGGGGGGACAGCATGCAGAGTGGGGGGACAGCATGCAGAGTGGGGGGACGGCAGCTGGCGGACCCGCTGCGATGTGGCCGCTCCAGCCGGGCGCGTGCCCGCAGGTCGCCACCACGGGGGACACAGCTCGGCGGTGCCCGGCGGGTCGGTGCCGTCCCCGGCGTCACTCAGCGGGTGCTGCCGATAAGGTGCCCCAGCCGCGGGAGCCGCGGTGGCACCCTCTCGCTGAGCGGCTCACCGCGCTCCGTGCCGCGCTGACACAGACCAGGCCAGCCCCTGTGACAGGTCTCCCCTTTTACGGTAGCTTTTATCTGTCCCTGGGGAATGTGGCTTCAGCGCCGGCTCGGCCCACGGCAGCTGTGCCGCCTTCCCTCCTGCCGCCCCGAGTTTCCCAGCAGCACATTTCCCGGCCCTGCCGCTGTTCCCCCCAGATGCAGCAGGAATTAAAGCCCCTTCCCAGCACACGGGGGGTCCTGTCCCGGGCGGCTTCGCTGGCGGTGAGGAGAGCACGTGCTGGTGGTGGACAGCTCAGCCTGGGGACACCGAGGTGCACCCCTGGGTGTTGCACCTCAAACCTTTCCTCTGCCCACAGGCTCCCCCAGCTCACACCTGAACTTTTCGCCCGGGACGTGACTCCGCGCACTCCCCTGGTTGTTACAACACCGGTGCCGGCAGAGCTGCCGGCGGGGCTGTGGCTTAGGGGATTGGGGAGCGTGACCCGTGTGGGCAGCTCTGCTTTAATTTACAGTGATGGATGTTTGTGGGCCTCACGCTAGAGCCTGTTCTTCACCGTCCCTGTGGTCGGCTTCCTCCTGTTCCGCATGGAAAGGACCAGATTGCTGCGGCTGGTGCTGCGAGAGGGGTTTCCCATGGTGGCGTGCGCGTCCTCTGTACCAAACACTGTCACCTTCCCCACAGCCACCAAAACGGGGGTGACAGGGCAGGAGCAGAGCTGCTTGGAGGACACGAGTGGCAGGGAGGTCAATTGGGAGAAACTGGGAAGATGGGGTGTTTGCTGGGAGGCAACTCCAAAGTGATGTGGAGCGGGTGGGTGGGCACGTGCGTGGGAGCAAGCTCTGGCTGCTGTCACACTGTGGGAAGACCCCAGACCCCTCCAGCACCGATGTCTCGTTGGTCACTGCTGTCCCACAGCTCTGTTCTGTTGGGCGTCCCCACCGGTGTCACCTGCTGTCCCCAGCAACATCCCAGCCCGACCACACCGCAACCACAGGGCGGCTGTTTGCCAAAGCGCTCAGCCGGCCCCGGCCTCCTCCGGGTGCCTGTTCCTCTGAAATATTCATCAGCGTGTTCCGCGGGAGACACCGAATTGCTTTAAACCTCTCTGAATATTTCATCCCCCCCGCCCCGCAAATGGTTCTGCTGTTCTGCGAGAGCTGGTGACGTCCCCGCGCTCAGATCCCCCGGAGATAAGCTGCAAGAAAAGGCAGGATGGTGTCCCATGAGCCCGCCCGCGCGCTGGGGCCGTGACACCGCGACACAGCCGCCCTCTCCTCCTCCCCTCCCAGCTCAGGGCTGGGCAGGAGGAACTGGGATTACTGGGGCGCAGGCAGCGGGGCTTGACAAAGGCTGCCAGGCTTTGCACAACAGCTCTGCCTTGCAGTGTCTGACCGTTGCTTCGAGGCACCCGAGTTACTCATTATTCTGATTAAGTCGTCAGCAATTTTGACCAAATAAGTCAAGAAAGTGGAAAAGTATCTGAAGAGGTTCTTGCCCCTTGCTGCCCTGCCCGGAGCGGGGTTGGGAGCTGTTGCTGCTGTGCCAAGGCTGGTCGCCACTGCTGATTTTGCTGTCTTGGGGACAGGGGACAGAGAGAAATTGGGGTTGCCCACCCTGGGTGCATAAAGAGACATGTCTGGCCCCATCCCATGGCCTCACCCCACTTCTTGGGGGGCTCTTCTTCCACCTCCTGGCTCCAGGAGTTAAAACCTCCCTTCCAGCCTGGCGTCGCTCATGGAAAGTTTATATATAGCCTTTTGTTTTTGCCAGCATCCCCCTTGAGTTTAAATAGCTCTTCCCCGTCCCTGGTGTTGACCCCGGATGTATTTATAGACAGCAATCAGCTCTGTGCTCAGCACCAAGCAAACCGAGCTTGTGTTGTCCCCCCCGTGGGATGTCCCCCCCTGGGATGCTCTTACATCAGCGTGGCCTGACGTTTATCCTCACACCTAAGGAGGAGGGCTGAGGACCAGAGGGGGACTGCTTGGGGGGTTCAGAGCTGGAGCTGTGCCAGGCGGGCTGGCTGCACCAGTTCTAGCGGTGGAGCCATCATTAGGGTTCAGAGTGAACACCAGCTCGCCATCATTAGGGTTCAGAGTGAACGCTGGCTTGCAAGGACCGACAGCGTTTCTCCTGAGACTGCTGTTTCACGTCTTCCATGTCAGGGAGGTGTACACGCAAAGCCAGGCCTGTGAGCCATCCCGCGGGGTGGTTTAACTCCCCGGGGTTCATCAGGACACTCCTGCCACCTCCCCTCAGCAGCTCCCAGCCAGGAGGTCCGGGCTGCAGGGCGGCCTCCCCTCCAACCTCAGCTCTTGACTATTTAAGGCAAATCTCCTCGCTGGACTTTTTAAACAAAACCCGGGCTCCTCTCGCTCTCCTCGTTTTAAATAACTCGCCTGGCGTAAACACAATGAGGCATAGGACGATAAATCAGGCATTCCCGGGAGCCGCCTGGCAGGGTGCGCGGGGGGCTCGCCAGACCCCCGAGCTTCGCAGGGAGCAATTTTCGGTGCCTGGAGAGGAGCGGACGTACACGGGGAGTGATAAGAGGACAAGAGGGGCTCTCGTGGGGCAGGCGTTCCCAAGGAGACTAATGAGATTACGGGGCGAGAGGCGCTGCTGGGGCTGCCGGCGTTTGGGGTGAAATAATTAAAGATGCAAAGCAGTTTCCATCACAGCCCCTTGCTTGTTGTTCCCCACCAAGGCTGGAGTTTTCCCTTCTTGAAAATGAATTTTTCCTGGGAAGTTTGTGCTGGCGATGGGCAGTGATGCAATGGAATCGCAGGAATTTTGGGGGAAATGCCTGGACTGCAGGCACGAGCCCAGTGTGGTGGTCATGGGGACACTTTGCACCATGGCATGTCCCCTCCCATCACACCGGCCGAAGCCATCGGCAGCGACCACCTCTGGAAAATCAGTCATCGATCCTCGGTGTTTACACACTGTGGTTGAAGTAGAACAGAAGTAATTATAGCTCGTCCCAGGGACCGGTGCTTCCCATGATAAAACTCTTTGTTTTCTGTGGTTTCAAGGCTTTGCCAAACTTTAATCATGAGCTCAAGTCTTTCATGCTGGGTGTCTGACATACCAACGTACACAAATTCATCTAAACAGTCCAGTTTAAACAAGTCTGGCGCTTCTGCCACTGAGAAATGGGGAAGATCTATGGCTTTGGTTCGCTGCCAAGGCTTGAGGCTCCACGGGGTGAGACTTGGGGGTGCCCTGGGGATGGGGATGCTGTGCCCGGTGGGAACCCCACGCTCTGCCCAAGCCAAGGAGCCCTGGAAAACCCCGCAGGTCGTGCAGGCTGAGCTGCGGTGAGCGTCCCTGCATGGGGACGGCACCGGGACGGGTGCTGCTGGGGTGCATTTTGTACCCCCATGTCCCGGAGGGATGGTGGGGCCACACTGCCTTCCCTTCTCCACCCGAAGACAGGGTGGACGGAGCCGCCTCTTGCGAGGCAACGCTTCACTGAGCTCTCATCCTCCCCTGACTTGCTAATCCCTCTCGTTATCCACATGACCGAGGAGCAGCCTTCGAAACGTCGGGTTTTCACAGTATCACAGTATCACAGTATGTTTGGGATTGGAAGGGACCTCAAAAGATCATCCAGTCCAATCCCCCTGCTGGAGCAGGAACGCCCAGGTGAGGTCGCACAGGAACATGTCCAGGCGGGTTTTGAATGTCTCCAGAGAAGGAGACTCCACAACCTCTCTGGGCAGCCTGTTCCAGTGCTCTGTCACCCTTACTGAGAAGAAGTTTCTTCTCAAATTTAAGTGGAACCTCTTGTGTTCCAGCTTGATCCCATTACCCCTTGTCCTATCATTGTTTGCCACCGAGAAGAGCCTGGCTCCATCCCCATGGCACTCACCCTTTATATATTTATAAACATTAATAAGGTCCCCCCTTAGTCTCCTCTTCTCCAAACTAAAGAGACACAGCTCCCTCAGCCTTTCTTCATAAGGGAGGTGCTCCACTCCCTTAATCATCTTTGTTGCCCTGCGCTGGACTCTCTCCAGCAGTTCCCTGTCCTTCTTGAACTGAGGGGCCCAGAACTGGACACAAGATTCCAGGTGTGGTCTCACCAGGGCGGAGTAGAGGGGAAGGAGGACCTCTCTCGATCTACTAACCACCCCCCTTCTAATCCACCCCAGGATGCCATTGGCTTCCTGGCCACAAGGGCCCAGTGCTGGCTCATGGTCACCCTGCTGTCCCCAGGACCCCCAGGTCCCTTTCCCCTACACTGCTCTCTAATATGTAATCTCCCAACCTATACTGGAACCTGGGGTTGTTCCTGCCCAGATGCAGGACTCTACACTTTGCCTTGTTAAATTTCATTAGGTTTTGCAGAGCAGGTTGCACCCTTGGCCAGCAATTGCCTCCAGGTTCTCCATGGGTTCTCCTTGACCAGAGGAAACGGAAGGCTGGAGTCAGTGGGAGATCGTCTCCGTGCCATGCTTGGTAGGTTGGGATCTTCCCAGCACACAGGGTCTGATGATGGAGAGACGCAGGGTTGTTCCCTACCCTTGAAGCCACCCATGGACATGTACCCCCGAGGTGGCCGAGGGGACCCCATCTGAGCAGGGGAAGGGGTGATAAACGAGCTGATAAAGGGCTTTTCCAAGCTTGCAGCTGTCACAGAGAAAGCGCCACATCGAGACCGGAGCGATGCTCATCCCGCACGTCCCCTCTCGCTCACCGCTTGCTCCGTCAGGCTTTGGGGACCGTGGTGGCATCGGGGCCCATTGCGGGCAGCCGCGGTGGCATCACGGGAGCCAGGCCGTGCCGTGCGAGGTGGGATCGCTCGCTTGGCTTTTGGGCCATTTGTTTTCCAAGTCAGAAGGTCATGTGTATGTCGGTCGTGTTGCCAAAGATTCCTCCACAACAAGTCCTTTTGTTTTATTTGACAAGGTCTGCAGTGTGTAGAAGAGCTGGACATTAATAACCTTCGTGAAAATGGAGCGCCTTTTTTCTTGGGAGAGTTCGGGTAATGCTTTCTGTGGTGACCAGGGAACACATCACGCGGCAGGGCTCAAAGCTCCATTACAAAGGTGCCCCTTCTTGACTCTCTAAATGCTTAACAGCAAAGTTTGGGAGCATTTCTGCCCTCCAAATGATCCATAATGTCTGCTAAGTAGGTACAAAGATAACTTAGCAGAGGGTTAAGAGATACTGGGCTGGAGAAGCCACATGGATGGTCAGAGATGGGTCTGCTGAGCAGGATGGGACATGGCTTCTCCACTTGGTAGCACCTGGTTGAGGGATCCTACCGTGGGCAACCTGGGTTTGCTGACACCCAGAGGTGCCTGGGCCGGGTCCTGGGCTCAGGACACCAATGACATTGATCCTGTCTCAATGCCCCGGGTCAAGCCCCGTCCCGTCCCTGCTGCTTCAGCCACCCCCGTGGGCCGAAGTTCTCACCAACCACCCTGTCAAAACCTCAGCCAAACAGCGGCAGAGGGTGGCAAGGGGCAGGATCTGGCCTGGCAAGGGCTCACCACGGCCGCCGGGACGGATCTGGAGACCGTCGGTGCCACTTTGTCAGCGCCGGGTGCCAGATGCCGAAGCAGAGCTGCGCTCGCTGACAGAGCCGGTGATAGCGGAGCTGGGGCAGCCTTCCCCCGCGGAGCTGAGAGCACGTCCCGCCGCCAGCACGAAACTCCTGTGCTTGGAGGGTGCCAGAGCACAGCAACAGGCTGCCCGGAGAGGCTTTGCTGAGCTCCAGCTGAACAATGCGGAGCATTTTGGCCCCCGAGAGCACCACTCTTGACTTGAGCTGCTCTCCTGGCTGAACGGCGGTGGAAGGAGCTGCAGGGGTGGACACAGAGGGAGCGTCAGGATGGAGTCTGATGGAGCTGGAGTCTGTTGGAGTCCCCATCAGGGAGACCCTGATGCTCCAGCGTGTCTGCAAGGTCCGTGCACGTCGCACGGCCCCGGCGCTGGGACCCGCTCGGCACAGCCGCGTTTCTGCCTCGTTAGGGACCAGCGATCGGTGTCCCGTGGGCAGCGGTTTGGTGCGGGAGGGTGCTGGAGCCAGGCGTGCAACCACGCGCTTGGCTTTCTCCGGGGGCTTTAACAAATTCCTGCATAAAACACTCACGCTGGTTTGCTCCCCTGTAATTAATACGCCCAGACAGTGCAAACGACACATTAATTATGAAACTAAAGAGATAACAGCACTGCACAAGCAAGGAGGAGCGCTGCCCTTTTTTCCTCCGTATTTCATCTTCAAGGCGAAAAAACAAAGAGTTTCGGGGCAGACTAAAGTATTGTCTTCATTTCCTAGGTGAATAAACAGCAAAAGCCCTGCACGCAGCCGTTCTGTTTCCACCCAGAGATTGCCAGCACGCTGCATCTGCAACCCATCAGCGGAAAGAAGCGCTTGGGCTTATTGTTCCCTCTCCTGGCTCTGACCAGGCTTTTCAGTTTGGCGGTATTTTTTTCTTATTATTATTCAAATTTTGTAAACACCAGCTCTCCTCGCCCCTTTTTGGTCCGAAGCCCAACTCAGTGGGTTCACGTCACGGGGCGCGGCGAAGCGTCCTCGGCGGCGCTGCCAGGAGCCGCTCCAAAATGCCCATAAAAGCAGCTTTGCGGCGATGCGATGCATCTGAGCAAACATTTGCGCACCTCCGAGCCCTTGTCTCTCCCGGTTAGCTTCAGCTCGTCCCCCTGGGGGAAGGCCGAGCTGGAGAAGATGAGTGGTGACGTACAGAAAGGAATTAAAGTTTGAAAGCGCTCACCGCCGTCCTCCAAGCAGCTACTCCAGGCATGTGATGTTGGATGAGACCCGATGTTCCACCGCTCCTCGTCTCTGCCCAGCACCCACCGGGCCACCCGAAATCCCGCGCAGCCCCCAGGATGGGGCTGTTTGCATCCCATCATTCGGTATTCAAACATCAGCGGTTCGCGGTGCCACTTTTCCTGCCAGGATTTCACCCTCTGCCCTTTAGCGGTGCTGCTGAATCAGTCCTGGGGATGTCCCAGGTTTCGGAGGGAAGGTTTTGGTTGATTTGGGGCAGGCAGTGGTTGCCCTGGGAGGTCGCTCTGGCCATGACATGGGGTGACCTGCTGCTCTCCCACCTCAGAGCATCCTCCTGTTGCCCTAGAGCCCTCACACCTCTTACCATGACATTGGTGACATGCTCCAGGGCTGCCCATCCCCTTCTCCAAGGAGTGACGTGTCCTGCAGCTATCGCGGTTAAATACAGCAAAAGAACTGGGACCAGCGGGAAGCTCAATGGTTTGACTGGGCAGGAGCAGTAATCCGTCCCCTGAAACTTTGCGGTGCTCAGGACCGGTGTAGCCATGCGACATTTGGTCCAGCACAGGGAAGGGGTTGGGAGCTGCTCTTCAGCCTGGCCTTGGCCAAGTGCCATCCCTGCTGTCTGGGGACAGACGGGACAAAGGAGGTTGTGGGTCCGGGAGGAATGGCTGGGTAGGCTCTGTGTTGGCAGAGAAGGGGACCAGGAGGCGGGGGAACCACTGATGAGGACAGTGAGGGGTCACCAAGGAGGTGGGGGAACCACTGATGGGAAAAGCGAGGGGTCACCAAGGAGGTGGGGGAACCACTGATGGGAAAAGCAAGGGGTCACCAAGGAGGTGGGGGAACCACTGATGGGAAAAGCAAGGGGTCACCAAGGAGGTGGGGGAACCACTGATGGGAAAAGCAAGGGGTCACCAAGGAGGTGGGGGAACCACTGATGGGGACACTGAGGGGTCACCAAGGAGGTGGGGGAGCCACTGGTGGGGACACTGAGGGGTCACCAAGGAGGTGGGGGAACCACTGATGGGGACAGTGAGGGGTCACCAAGGAGGTGGGGGAGCCACTGGTGGGGACACTGAGGGGTCACCAAGGAGGTGGGGGAACCACTGATGGGGACAGTGAGGGGTCACCAAGGAGGTGGGGGAGCCACTGGTGGGGACAGTGAGGGGTCACGAAGGAGGTGGGCTGGGTTAGTCTCATCACATGGAGGTTCAAAGGGGGTCTACTAGCAGCTTACAACTCCCAGAGGAGTAGTTACAAAGGTGGTAGAGCTACACTTTCCGTGACAGTGGCAGATAATATAACGTGGGGCAACAGCTGCGGATGGTGGCTTGGGAGGGTCAGGTTGGGTGTCAGGGGTGGTGGGACAGACACCTGGAGAGGTGGGATTGCTCTGTCCTTGAGGCTTTTCAAGGCAGGACCAACCCAATCCAGTGCTGGTGAGAGTCCTGTGGGCTGTTTGATGGCAGACTCCAGAGGAGCCTTCCCACCACTGCTGGCTGGTGCTCTAACAAGCCTCCAGATGTTTGAGTGACAATCCGTTCCAAAAGCAGCATCTCAGCCCTAAAGCTGCCTCCTCCCTGTGGCCAGAAAGCTCTCTAAGAACTCATCTGAGGGCTTGCAAAGAGTCTTCGGTGACACTTGCACGTGCCCATCACTTGCTGCAGCGGTGTCAGCCCCACGGCACAATGCGGTCACCCGGTCTGCACAGCCTGCTTGGAAATCAGGGTTTCTCCCCATCCCACGGTTAGTGGCCTCTTTCCAACCAGCGCTGCGAATCCCAGAGTAATTAACCAGCAAGACCAAGGGCAGAGCAGCTGGGATGGACAGAGGCTGTGCAGGGGGGTCTCAGGGAGGTGTGGGGCCTCCCAGGCAAGGACAAGAGGAGGAGAAGTTGGTGTTGAGCAGAGGAAATCCTCCCTTCATCGTACCTCAAACGCATTGGACGTGGCACGGGAGCATCTTCACTGCCCTGGGACAGTCGCCAAGGCTCAGCTCTTGTCCAGATAAGCAGTGAGAAACAGCAAAACAACGCAGCACCTCATCCAGAGCGTGGCACAGCCTGTGAGGGACCCAAAGGACCCCCCGTGACAACCACCGTGAGCCCAAAAATGAAATTCACTGCCTCTATACAGTCCTGGGATCACAAAATTATACAGGATGCAGGAATCCAACCGGAGAGAGACATCGCTCCATTATCACCTACATCCCATCTCCTGTGCCCGTGACCTGCTCGTTCCAGAGTGAGAAGGAGCGCTTGGAAAATGTGAAGCAACTGTGCGAAAACACAAGATTGCCTACAGGTGGTTGTCCTTTCAAGTCCCGCCTTGATTTCTCAGCCCATGACAACCTGTTTCTATCTCAGGTACTTAAGTCACCCCCTCACTAGGACCTTCTTGATGGTTGTGAGCACCTCACAGCTTTTACTGCATTTTCTTGGTGAGACTTTGCCATTTCTATCATTTACAGGCAGGACAGTGTGGCATCATGGCAGGACAACTGAGGACAGGGACAGCCCTGTGTGGGCTGCCCATCCCTACATGTGAAATAGCATCTTGGTGGGTGTGGGGTGATGAGGACAGGGCCTCTGGTGCTTGGACGGCACAGGTAGATGCTCTTGGGTGAAAAGTGTTGGTGTAAAAACACATTTCTGTAAAACCTGGATAAGCAGGGGTCAAACCAGAGTGCCCCCCTGGTCCTGCACTGGTTCCTCTGATGTGGTTTCAGATTGCAGCTGAGCATCTCCATGTGGGAGTGGAGAACCACCCAAAGAAAAAACCTGCAGCCAAAACCACTGTGGAGACATCCCAGATTTCCAGCTCACCTGCACAAGCTGGTAGCAGCGGCTGCTTGTTTGTCCCACCTTTGTCCACCCCGGGGGGCAGGAACCGTGTCCCTGCGCAGCTGGTTGGACCATCGAGGGCTCCATGTGCAAAGCACACGCTGCTTCGCCACGGTGCTTTGGGAGGGGAGAGGCTGCCTGGGTGCGATGTTTATGGGGACATCAAAGGGACTTGCAAACCACAAGCTGCTCAGATGTAGAGACGCTGCCACCACGTACGGCCACACAAGCAGGACGCCTCTCTCTTGCCCAACAGCACCACGATGAACTCGCCTACGGAATAAACCACAGGTCGCGGCCACCGCTGTTGTCCCAGGGCGATGGATGCGGCAGCTCTTGGCTTGCGGCGGGGCTTTCCTGCCGCGGAGGAGGCGGGATGTTCCCCCCCCATGCCGCTTCCTCGGCTCTGATGGAAACCCGCTGCTGCTCCCGACTTCCACCCTTTTGTGTCCTCCTCCGCTTGCCGCAGGCTGCGCATCTTCTGGCTCCCACTCTATAGAAAGTACAAAAACCCCCACTCTAAACACCCATGTTATGCTGGGTTTTGCTTCATTAGCACAGGAAGCAAATAACCCTGGTCTTTGTCAGGGCGGGCTTGCTTCGAGTCTTTTCAGCACTTTCCTGGGAGTTATTACTGCACAGGGACAAAGTTTTGGTGAAACGCAGCATCGCCAAAGATGGAGAAAGCCCTCACCGTGCTGGGCGCTGCGGGTGGATTGGGGGCTCTCGCTGTGGTTCAGCAGGGCTGGGTGGGTTCTTTGGGTGAAAATTCTCCCCACAAAACACCCCGTAGGACAACATTGTCAATAAGTTTTTTAGTTAAAAAGGGGTTTTTTCCTCCCCTCTTGCAGGACCTGGCAAGGATTGGGCTTTCTGGCTTAGTGGCTTGTTACGCAGCCTCTCAAAAAGAAATAGTCGCTTTGCTGCTGTGTGTATGAGAACTCGACACACAGATCCAGCGTGCTGCATGCAAACTGCCGCTGCTGCTAAAAGCCCTCATGTAGAAAGCAAGGAAATGCAAAGCCAACCCTCCCGGGAGGACACTTCCTCCCCCCAAAACACCTCCTGCCATGAAACCCCGTGGCCCCACAGGCGCTTGCTTGAGTATGGAACCACCTCTGTGATGGTGCTGCCTCCACGTCCCCTCCACTGCTGGACCCGCAGCTCCTTGGCTTGTGCTGGATGATGCTTGTGCACGGGGGTGGCTGAGCTGAGGGTTAAATGTTCACGGGGAGGCTCTGCACAAGCAGGTGGCAAAGCAAATCAGAGGCTGGGGCTTGACCAGGGCGGCAAACCCAGGTGCTGGTGGAGAAATCAGCTGTGATTGCCCTTCAGGACATGCACATGAGCAAAATGCTATCCCGCAGCTGCGGGCAAGTGGTCGCTCAGAGCCAGTCGATTTTGAAGTGACGTTTGATGCAGCTGGGACAGCACAGGCCATGGATGTGTTAGAGCATCTCCAGCCAGGAGAACATGTTGCTTTTGCAGCTCGGGGGGCTATGGAGCCACCAGGGCTGATGTTTCGCCTCCCTTTCACCCAGCTGTGGAGCTGGGGAAGCGGTGAGCACCGGGTACAAGCCACACTGGTGGAGCTGATGTGCCTCGGATCCCCTGATCATCTCCCAGTTGGTGGATTGACCCCAAACTCTTGAGGTTTTACACCTTTGCCTCGCACAGGGAACGAGCTGGGGGATGCGTCGTGCAGGGATGAGCCACATAGCCCATTTCTGCTCCTGTTACACATCCCCAACTGCGGGCTGCAGGAAGGCTTGGAAGAAGGCAAGACCCTCTTCATCCTCTCCAGCTGCCATAGTGGAGATAGGAATGGGATGGGCTGCTCCCTGGGCATGGGGGGGATCTCTGTGTGATCCCTTCTGGGGATCTGGGGACCCTGACCTGTGCCAGCCTTCCTGCCGGCTTGATTGGGATGAGGCTGGTCGGGCACCAGGGTGGGCAGAGAGAAGGGCAAGAAGATGGACATGCCTCCTCTTCCCAGGCTCCTGGCACCCACTGACCGGCTGCAGGGACACTGGGCGGCTGTCCCCAGGGAACCCCGGGCTGCTGTGCCTGGGGACTTGGGGCTGCACTCCCGGGGTACACGGGGCTGTTGTCCTGGGGGATGTGGGACCACTGTCCTGGGGGATCTGGGCCATAGTCCTGGGCTCATAGGGCCACTGTCCTGGGGGATGTGGGACCACTGTCCTGGGGGATCTGGGCCATAGTCCTGGGCTCATAGGGCCACTGTCCTAGGGGATGTGTGGCCACTGTCCCAGGCTTACAGGGCCACTTGTCCCTGGGGCTGTGGGGCCGCTGTCCCAGGGTTACGTGACCCGAGTCCTGCGCTCCTGGGGCTGCTGTTCCAGGGGCTTCATCGGGGGTTACAGCTGTGCCGTCCCAGGGCTGTGGGGCCGCAGTCCCGGGGCGTTCGGACCCCCGCGGGGTTCAGCCACGATCCCCCTGCCCCGGGGATGCCCCGAAAGGAGCAGCCCGGCCCCTCTGCGGTGGAGAGGCCGGCGGCCCCTTTAAGAAAGTCGAAGCCCGAAAGTTCATCAAAGTTGAGAAAGTTTTTCGTGGAAAGGAGGAAAAAAAAATAAATTAAAATAACTCGAGCCCAACAGCAAAAAAAAAAAAAGCCCCGCACCCCCTCGGGGGCCGGGCCGGGCCGGGATTGGCGGCGGGCGGCCCGGGGGCGGCCCCGGGCAGGCGGGGCGGGGGCGGGCGGGTCCCGGCCCCGCTGCTCGGTGCGCGGCGGCGGCGGCACCGGGAGCGGCGGCGGCGGCTGGGGCGCGTCGGCCCCGCAGCTGCGGCTCGTTGCGCTCCGCTCGGCCCCGCTCCGCCCGGCCCGGCCCTTAACAGCGGCGCGGTCCCGGGACGCCGCATGTGAGCCGGGAGGGCAGCGCCGCCCCGCACCGCCCTGCACCGCCCCCGCGCACCGGCACCGCACCGGCACCCCCGGCCCGGCCCCGCGGAGCTCCGGAGCAGCCGGCACCACCCCCCTAACCGACCCCGGCACCCTCACCATGAGCAACCTCAACAAGGACACCGAGCACACCAACGGCAGCGGCAACGTCGAGGAGGAGGTGGGGACCGGGGCTGGGGCACGGCGGGGCGGGGGGCTGGGGAAGGAGCACGGCACGGCGGGGACCTGGCGATGGGGCGGCGGGGACGCGGCACTGGGGACGGAGCGCAGCGCTGGGCTCGGGGAACCGAGGCTGCGGCGTCGGGGCTGTGGCGTCGGGGCACCGGAGACGGAGTGCCGGGGCTGGGTCGTGGGAGCCGGGGTGCGGAGCCGCCGGGGTGCGGAGCCGTCGGGGAGCCGGGACGTCGGGGCTGGAGCCCCGTGGGTCTGGCCGGGGAGGGACCAGGGCTGGGGTGGGTAGGGTGAGCCCTGGCTGGGAGCCCCCATGTCAGCCCGATGTCCCTCTAGCCTTGTGGGACAGGGGAATGGTGGATTCGTGATTCCTCCAGCCTGACCGAGGGGACAGTGTCCTGTCCCCAAGTCCTTGTGGCTGGAGGGCACCAGGCTCCCGCATCTAAGCACTGCTCTGCTAGGGACACACTTGGACCATGGTGTGGGAGACCTTGCTCTGCTCCCCATGTGCTAGCAGCCTCGTTGGGCATGGAGGGCTGTGCCCAAAATCCCTTCCCCTGGATGGCCATTGTGAGCCAGAGCACGGACCCTGTGCTGGGTGGGCTTGCGAGGGTCACTTGTCCACAACCACATGCTGAAGCTGAGCTCGCAGTGCCGCACGTTTGCCCTCGGAGCTGCTGACATCGCTGCCGGCACAGCGCCTCTCCCATCGCGCCCCTTGAGCAGTGGGTCACCAGCCGCCCTCCATCTTGGAGCCGGCGCTGGAAAACGCCCGGCCTCGGTAGTGTTTTGCTGCAGTCCTCCGCACCCGGCCCTCGGGACCGGGGAGGTGCTCTGCCCCCTCCCCTCGCTCTCCTCCAGCGCGCCGTGCGCTCGCGCCGCCGCAACATGGCGCCTGGCTCCTTCCGACACCCGCCGGGGCTGGACGGTCCCCGTGCACCAGCTGTCTTGGGGCCACCGTGGCCACTGGTCTCCAACCGTGGCATGGGGGGACCCGGCTAATGGGGTGGAATGGATTGGCGGGCAGCGGCCATAGCGTTTCTCTCCCCTGTGCAGATCAGGGCTTTGGTGATGCGATGGGACATGGGTGTGATGCTGCTAGTGACACCTCCCAGCCTCACTGGGTGGCACTGGTGTGGGTGGGTGGAGAGGGAGCACCTGGGTCCCTGCACCACTTCCCCGGTGCGGGGAGGCTCGGTACCAAGGGGTTTCGCGGGCTGCGCACGCGTGCACAGAAGACTCAATGCGGTTCCTTGATCCAATTATTCACTGGCCTGCAAAGCTCCCCGAGGTTGGTGCTGCTTGGCGCATCCCGGCCGCGTCGCTTTGGTGCATGGCGGGTGGTGGCCGGGGCAGAACTGGCCTGCTCTGCTGCCGAGTGGTGGTTTGGTGAAGCGGGTGTTGGAAGTTGTTGCATTTTGGCAGCCTGGAAATCCCAGCCCTTTGGGGAAGCTGGTCCTCCCTGGAGTGATGCTTGGTGGCCGGAAAACCAAATTAAAGATTGTATCCCTGGGGAATGGAGCAGGGGTTGAACAGAAGCAGCCCCTGCTCTCCATCTGGGCTGGGACCGGGGGGGTGTCCCTACCCCTGGTGGGGTTGCCGTTGGAAAGCCTCTCTGCACCCAGATCCATCGCAAATAACACTGTGGGTGCTGAGCTGCTGGTTGGGCTCCACAGTGACCATTCTGAGCCCCCGGGAACTCTCCAAATGCTTGTTGTTCCTACACATGCTCCCAGGTGACCGGGGGCCATTCCTCACCACAGAAGCAGCGAATGGTGGTACAAAGAGTGACCTTGTGTTCAGGGTCCCAGCATGATCTGGGGATCTTAACACCACATCCCACCAAAATTCTGGCCTAGTGCTCCCTTCAATACAGAGCGATAAGTATGTTTGGTGCAAAGCTGAATCCTTCTGTCCCAACACACGCAGGGGGCTGCGCTGGAACATCTTCCCACACTGTGTGGGTGACGCCGCCAGATCCTGGCGCTGCGGACACTCCTCCATTCCCCCCTGCGAGGCTCCTTCGCCGCCTCCTCAAGTGTTTCAGAAGGGCACGGTGTGCCCCAGAGATGGCGAGGCGAAGCTCCTAAATCCAGCCTTTCCCTTTATCTTATCTGCAAGCCCCTGGATCTCGCAGCCCCTTCCTGCCCGGTGACATGCGGAGGACAGGAATGCCTCTCGCTCCTCTTGAGGTCGTTAAGGGGAATGTTAAACAAACAGGGCCTAGTGTCAGTCCCTGCTGTTCCTCACCAGACACCTCCCCAAACTCGATCCCTCCCCGCTCGCTGCTATCTTCTGTTTAGTTTTCCAGGCAGCTGCCGATCAGCGTGACAGAAACGTCCCGGTGCTCGTGAGGGGTGCTGCCGAAGGCGCTGTGCACCCCCTGTTGCGGGCAGAGCTTCTTCCAGCAGCCAGAGGAGCTTCCTCGTTTACCGTGGGCACTGCGTGTTGTCTTTGTGTCCTTATTGCAATAAGGATGCCGTGCGTTCATCCTTCTGTCCTGGGTGTCTGATGCGGAAGTGTTGCTTCTGCTCTGGAAGTTCAATCTTGTTCTCCCAGGAGGTCACTGGGAAGCTGAAGATCTGTGGGGAGCAGGGGACAGCTGGAGCTGGCTGTGGTGAAGTCTGCAGTTGTCCTGTGTGTCCCCTCGGCCCTGTCTCTCTAGGCCACTCTCAAGGACTCGTTTGCAGCTCCACGGGTAGTGGCGGCTGCTGTCGTGGTAGAGCTTGGACATTATGGGCTGGTGGATGTGGAAAGTGTCAAACGTGAGGTTGTGCTGCGTGGGCAGAGCCCAGGTGAGGACCAGGAGAAGCCATGGGGCTGAGCTCTGCCCAAGGAGGACCATCTTCCCCGTTGGCCCATGGCAAGGCTGCAGTGTTGCCCATCAGAGTTAGAAAACGCCCCGTGAGGGGAGGCAGGAGCTCTTGGCTCCCAGATGGCCTCCTCGGTAGCAAGTACCTCATCCCTGGCCTTTCTCAGCTGCCAGGACCGCCCAGGAATGCCAGTGGCGAGCAGCCCGTGTTACGTGCTGGATGTCTGTAGCACATCACGGACGGGTGCCAGGCATCTCTTGATTCCTGTAATCTCTGCTTGAGTGGACCTAGATACCTCTTGCATGCGTGGATTCTGGCTGTCTGGCTTGAAACAAATAAGGTTAACGTAATTTCTGAAGTCAAATGGCTCTGTGATGCCGCTCTTTGCTACAAAGAACTTGAGGGTGTAGTAGTTATGGTCACCACTTGCTAATCTGCTTGTACTTGGTCTGGTTGAACCAAGATGGTGCTTCAGAGCTGTTTTCGTGCCTCATAAGTCCCCTCAATGTTAGATGCAGCTTTCTGCTAGTGACAGCTTGTTGGCTGAGCAAACACCCTGAAGTCACTGTGCACGGAGGTTCTGGGAACTGGTGTGTTCCTGGACCTCCTCTTGGTCCATCAATGAGTTGCTCTTACTAGAGGAAGGCTGTGGGAATTTTTGTCCTGGAGCCTCTGTAAATACCCTGCAAAGGAGCTTCCTTCTTCTTTCTTGCTCTTTTGAATCTAAACATCTTAGACATGAGTTTCAGTTGCTTTGAGCACCAAAACCCCATGATGGGGTAGCTGTTCTTCCTAGTAAATGAGACCCAGCTTCAGAAATTATTCTTCCTCCTTGGCTAATCTGAGGAGTTGCTGAGCAGAGCTTTCCCTACTTGCCCTGAAAATGAAGGGCTTTCTGGTGGTGCTTGCACAAGTTATGAAGGGCCAAAGCCAAATGCTCCCTTGCTAGCAAGGGACTCTGCTTTCCCCTCACCAAAATGGGAAGAATGCCCTTGGAGATGTCTGGAAGGCAGCTAAGAGTGGTTCAGGCTTTGCTGTCCTTTCTCATGCCTCTGCTGGAGGAACTGGTGCTGTGGGAGGTTAAGTACGGCTCTTGCTGGAGCTGGTAAGGAAAGCTTGTGGAGCCAGAAGATCCTTGGCCATGCCAAGTTAAGTAGACTTTGCCACTCTGATCATGGAGACTGTCTTGGACATCTGAGTGCCTGTAGTAAAGGCTTCGTCTTGAAGTGTCACCAGGTCAGGACATCACCGATAGTGCTCAGCACCTTCTCTTCAGGAGCACCAGGCTGAGATCCAGTAGTCTTCTCAGTTTTGAAGGTGAGCAATCTCAAAACCATGTTCCCAGGGATATCTGTACATCACAGGCCACCCCTGGAGCAGAAAAGCACCTTCTGCAGCAACAGCCACTGTTCCATGAAGACCATCTGATGAGGAGGTGCCAAGGGGCAAGCAGTGGCACCAGCGCAGTGAGGAGATGTGTGGCAGGTGATCCTGCCCTTGGTGTGGCAGAAGTGGATGCTGCAGGCTTGAAAAGGACACTTTGACCACTGCAGGGTCATGGCATGGTTGGGATGTTGCCTGTCCCACCGGAGAGGAGTGTCTTGATGCTTTGGGTGATGGCTGGATGGCAGGTGAGTGTGGAGCTCTTGGTGTGTCTGGGCTGGTGAGGCTTTCTGTGGCCCCAGGGCTCACCCTCTTGCTTGGAGATAGGAGCAGGGATGATGCTGAGGCTCTGTCTGTCCATCTGTCTAGTGAACGTCATGTTCTGCACCCAGTCCTGTGGATGGGGATGAGGTGTTGCCCTATGGGAAGGAACAGTCTCAAGCCCAACTGGCCACTTGTAGTTATCCTGTGGTAGGGTAGGGTGGAAGGGTGTACATCTGAGACCCTGCCTCAAGCCTTGTCCTGGTGTGTCCAGTGGCTGTGGGGGTGGATTTCTCTAGAGGACAGTTGTGTGGGACCTCACATGCTGGCCTTGCATGTTGCTCTCCTTGGCCACTGAGCCCCAGCTCACCTGGCTGCAGGCTGTGCTGGAAACCCAAGGACCCTGTAGGGCAGTCTGACCCATGCGGAGGATCTCCAGCCCTACTGCGTTGCCCAGAAGAGCCCATGGAAATGTTGCACCTCCTCGTTTGGGATGGTGCAGTCCCTCCTGCACTGCAAAGGACGTGGTGATGGGTTCTTGCGTTGGTGTGGGGTCAGGTCTTGGTACGCGGCTGTGTGTCAGCTGCTGTCCTGGGGACACGTGTCCCCCACATCTGCTTTCAGGGGCAGGACACCAGTGTTTGTCTGAAAGTGGGACCCCCCTGGGTCACCTAGAGCAGTGATCTACGGACCTGGAGAGAGCAGCCAGCTCCTCTGGGAGGTACTGGAGGAGGGAAGGAAGCTTCACCTCCTGGGGCTTCCCTGTCCTGGCATCCTCCTGCTGTCCCCAAAGGTCTCCCTGTGAGGGAGGTGACACCACAATAACCACTGTCTACAGCAGAGAGCTGCTGCAAACTTTTAGCTTGCCATCACTTGGGTTTTGTGGCAACCTTGCTTGCTGCTGGGCTCTAGAGGTGCCCGATGTGCTCTGTGGGGCTGTGGCATGGCCAGCGGTGTGCTGCCCCCAATTGAGTTGGCTTGAGGAGGGATTCCTGTGTCCTGGTGCTGTGGGCAGAGCAGGCAAAGGACTGAAAAGTGCCCAGGAATCACCTTGTGGCAGGGCAAAGTGGAGACAGACGTACTTGCTGAAGGACATGAGGTGGGAACGGGTATCGTGAGGGTTCTGCATCCAGACCGATGTCGTCTGCTCAGGGCAGAGGCTGCCAGGAATTCATCTCGCCTCTGTGTCTCCTGCCAGGAGATCAAGTGCCGGGGTGTGGGCAGGAGGAGCAGTGCTGGGGCAGCACTCCCCGGTGTGAGAGCTGTCCCTGTGGGTGAGGTCCAGAGCTGCTGGTGCATGTCCCCAGCATCCCAGGGTCCCCAGAGCCGCGGGCTCAGTGCAGCGGGCTGGGCGGTGCACACTTAGATGTGAGTGTCCTTCAGTGCGTTGGCTGGGATGCTCCTGCATGTCTCCTCCGGCTTCACAGACCCCTTAGCAAGGGGGGAAGCTGTGGTGGCATCTCCCTGCACTGGGGACCTGATATCTGGGGAGTCATGGGGGTGGCTTCCCCACGTCTCAACAGCTCTGAACCCTTGCTGTGGCCCAAGCCCCCTACGTGCCATCCTGTTCACGAGATCCCGCAGAGACATGGGGGACAGGGCTCGATAGTGGGGAGTCTTTGGTGCAGAGCTTCCTCTGCGGGACCATGGACTATTTTTGGGTGCTGCCCCGTTGCGCCCAGACTTATCGGTGCCCATGTGCTTCCTGGTGCCTCTTCCTGCCCCGACCGCAGGGGCAGCTGAGCCCCCCTGACGTCCCCCTGCTCGACACAGGGTCCCCGCGATGCTGGCGAGGGGCCGACCCTGATATAAGCGGTGTCACATGTGAAACACTCCAGCCTTGGGGATGAAATGTGTGTGTGCTTGGGCTGGCTGGTGGTCAGCCTGCCTTCCTCTGCTTTGGGTGAGCAGGATGTTGGTCCTTGGATGCCTTTTGTGCAAAAGGCTGATTTTTTTGGAATGAAATGCCTATGTGGGGGATCAGTGCTGCCCTGGGAGCTGCCTGGGGACATCAGAGCTCTTCTGGTGCTGGACTTGCAAGCTGCAGCCAGCTCTCGCAGCATCTCTGCTGGTGGAGGGGAAACTGAGGCACGGAGCGGTGAAGGAGCCCGTTAGCAAGCCCATTCCCTTTGGGAGGCACGTCGAGGCCGCCCTGCTCTCCCGCTGAGCCGTCCCCAGCGCAGATCAACCATCTCCCTCCCTCAGTTTTCCCCTTTATCTGTGTTTTCTGGAGGTTTGATGTTTAGAGGAGCAGAACATCCCAGGGCTGGGTGCACCCAGCTCCGTGGCCGGAACCCTGCTGGATTGGTGACATGAGGGCACTGTCCTGTTTTTAAGACACGCCACCGGGCCCCGGAGCACTTCCCTCCCCGCAGCTCTGTTTTGCAAGCTCGTCTCGCCGCTTTTCGCTGCCGTGCCTTATAAGTCCCGGCTGCTGGGGCCGCCGGCAGCCTCGCTGCATTCCAGCAGCCTCGCGTCAAGTGGCCTGAGCGGCATCGTGGTGGCCAGGGCTGGGGCTCTGTACCCCCCCATGGCTCTGGTGGCCCTGGGTGCTGGAGGGACACCCCACTGGGATGCTGGGACCTTGGGGTGGCTGCGGCAGAGCTTGTCCCCATCCTCGGCAGGATGGCACGGGGTCCCTGCCGCTGTGGCACAGGAAGAAGGCTCGGTGGGAGACGGCTTGTCCCCAGGGATAAATGGCACATAGCAGGGGGTGGCTTCTCCAAGAGGAGGGACAGCCAGTGGCCCGATGTAGATGAGGCACCAGAGCATGTTCCTGCTGTAGCTGTCCCCAGAGGTCCCCTGAGCAGTGGTGGTGAAGGCTGGTGTGCTCCTGGTGCAGGGAACGTGGCCCCAGGACACAGCTGGTTTTGGGGGCTGTGGGTGGTGCAGCTGAAGGGCTGATCTTGCAGAAGGGGAGGAACCAAAGCTGTGGATTGTGTCTTAACAAAAGCCCAGTGCTGGAGACCCACCGGAGCAGCCTTGTGCCAGGTGGGTGCTCATGCCTTCGTGTTTAATGTTTCTGACATACACTGCCCTGCAGCCCAGCAAGGCTCAGGTTATGGCTGCACTTGGGACTCCATTTCCAGAGCTCTTAGACACGGCCAGGAGCTGTGGGTGTTGTAACACCCATTGCTGACCTCCTGGCAGTGCTGGAGCTGTGGTGGGAAGTGGCAGGTGTTGCTGCTTGGCTTCTTTAAAGCCTTGGTGCTAAGTACCTGGCTGTGCTTGCAGCAGAGATGTGTCTCTTCTGGGAGGCACAGCTGTGTAAGGACTGCTTGATAGCCACCGAGGACTTGAGCACTAAACGAGTTTGTCCTTGTCCCTCCCCGCTCCTGCGTGGGAAGCTGTGCTGGGATCCTCCCTCCCTACGCGATGGCCTGGATGGTCATGTCCCTCCTGGCACAAATCTTGTTTTCCATGGCTCTCCTCCATCTCCGCTGGGTGTTTGCAGCGGGGACATCCCCAGAGGGGGCAGGGATGGGAAGGGAAAGTGTTTTCTGCAGGGCCTCCAGCAGCATCACCCGGCTGGGCTGTTGCAGCCCAGAGCTGCTCCCTGTCCTGCTTTTCCCATGTGTGTCCAGTGAAGATCTGTTGTCTGGCTGAGCTGCACTTGTTCTCACCTGGTACCTCACCTCAAGTGGCTGGTGGCAGAGTCTAAAGGTGACCATAAGAACAAGATATTCCTGGAGATCTGCTTCTGCAGTACCTTCTCCAGGCTCCTGCTGGACATACAGTTTGGCCCAGGCAGTTCCTGATGTAGCCCTGGGTAGATTATTATTATTTTATAAATATTGTTTTCTTTTGTCCCATGGCTTGTCCAGCTGCTCTGTGGGGAGGCTGAATATCTACATGTGTTTGGTGGCAGGGAGAACATATTTAAACAGAAACCTACCCTGTTTTGGCATGTTGGGTGCAGAGGCTGGGAACCGGGATTCATCAGCCCTGGGTGGTCCCTGTGGCCTCTCGAAGCCAGCAGGACTTGTCCTGCAAAGGGGTGACTGGAGAGTCCCAGTTGAGTTAACCTACTGGAAGGTGCTTGTCCAGACCCTCTTGTCCTCATCTAGTTTCCTAATTTGGGGAGCAGAGGGAGGAGGCTGGACCAGCGTGGCTCACAGGGCATGAGATGCTTAGACCAGCAAGTTGCCTCCTACTTATCTGCCGTGGGATAACCCGATCTCCTTTGCTTTCTGGTTGCTGCTGGTTACACTTGGTCTCAGAAGCTTTCTCCTTCTGGTTTACCCCACTCTGTCCCTCAAATGTATTGCTCAGGACTCTCACCAGCTTCACTGTCACTTCCCTGAACAACCTGGTGTTGCTTTCCCCTTTTCTAGATCCCTTATGGATGTGCTGAATTACAGAGATCTCAGAAAACCAACTGCTTGGTCTCATCGTTTCTAACAAGCTCTTCTGAGCGGTGACCTTCCTTGGTCTGTCTAGAGACCCTTGGGGAAACCTCATTTGAAGATGTTAGCTGGTGGCACGTGGTTGCTCTGGGGCAGTGCCATCCCTCGGCAGGTGCTGTGGGTTGGCTGGGATCCCCTTTGCGATACCGTGTGTGGTGACAGGCTGGGCCTGGAGGCCAAGGGAGGCTTTTGGTCTGCGACAGAAGGTCTCTTGCTCCCGTCCTTGGCAGCGGCTTGTGGGGCTGGCGTTAGGAGCTTGGTACCCTGACAAAGGGCTTTCCTGGGCACTCACGTTGTTCTGCTCAGGCAGTTGTAAGTGCTCCGAGTAGCCGACTGCCCCTTCCCCGAGCAACTGCGCATCTTCCATTCTGTCACGCCTGTCGCATGGACTTACCGAGCGACACATCACGGGACCATTTAGAGACCCAACAGGGATGCGGATTTCTATCTGCTTGGAAGAAACATCCATTCTGGGGGGCTGAGCGCACTCGGATCCTGAAATATTGAAAAGGGCCGGTGCTTTCACGTGGCTGAGGCACGTGCGTGCCGCCGTGAGTCCTCCCCTGCAAGACATGGCCGCACGTCTTCTGGGAACGCGCTGCAGGCATCGCTGCTCCATGTAGCTCCTGCTGAGGCGCAAACGCTGAGGCTGTCAAGGCAGCCAGCAAGCTGAGACACGGAGCCTTTGCGCTCGGTCCGGGTGGGAGGTGGCCCTGGAGTGATGCATCAAATGAGGGGCTGGGTCGGACAGGGAGGCTGTAGTGCTGAGCCTGGGAGATGTTTCTGGTGTGGTCCAGAGAGCATCCTGCTGCCCTGGGTGGGACAAAGCAAAAGCCAGGGTGTGTGGTAGGGCCAACCATACCGAGGGATGAGGGGATGGGATGGGAAGGATGCCGGTGTTGGACGGAAGGATGCTTGGTAGTTGCGTTTTGGAGCAGTCTTGAGATGTGCTGGAGAGCAAGAGGACCCCAAGATTTCCTTGATCACTGTCCATCCTGGAGGGCTTTAAGCTGCCCTCTGAGTTGATGTGGAGGGTGTCTCTGCTCCGGCAGGACTGTGGTGGGCACAGCAGCACAAGAAGGTTTGTTTTCTCCTGTAAAGAGAAGCTTCCCTACTTGGAGGAGTCTAAATCTGGCTGCCCCCAAGGAGCTACAGGGTGCAGAGGCTCTGCTGTGTGCTCCTGTGTTTGCAGGTGCCCCCTGTCTCCAGCCTGGGAGCGGGGCAAGCATGTGCCACTCACTTTGGTGGCAAAAGAGGCTGTTGGATACAACCCCCTTTGTCTGGGGAAGGGGAAACAGCCGAGCAAAAACTCAAATGTGGGAGCAGAGCGCTTCTGCCCAGCAGATGTGATGGGGTCACTCCAGACTGGGCCAGGAGGTGGGCTTGGCCTATGGCTCCTGGTCCTGCTGCATGTTCTGCAGCTCGGAAGCATCTGGCACTGTTTGGTGTCGTTCTGAGCACTGGGGCATCAGTGCTGTCCCATGACCTTCTTGTGGCTTCTTTGGGGCTGGCTCAGTGGGTGGCATCCCTGTGCAATGAAGAGTAAGAAACATAAAGCTCCATCTCATAGTCTTCTGTCTTCTCTCACCTGTCAGTACTGGCCGAGCTGTGGATGCCATCTCCTGGTCCTCGTTAACGATGACTAGTGTCTTGGTGATGTCTGTTGTGCATAACTTCCCTTTCCAGCTCCGTGTTGATCTACAAGACATCTTGGCAGCTTTGTCATGCTGCTTGCTATGGAAATAGGCTGCTGGCCAACATCTCCCAGTGCTGGGAGAAGGTGACCACCATGGTCTCAGTGTTGAACAGAGTTGTCTCAGCCCATGAGCCTTCAGCACTGTTTCTTCTTCCTGGATCCTTGTGTGAACTATTACAGATAGTCTGTAGAAATTATCTATTGAAATCTTCCTCCAATGCTGTACTTTTGCTTATTGTGCTGCGTGCATTTGGACTTGGTAGGTGACTTCTGCAGCTTGGAAAGAGCAGCAGCACTACATGGTCTTGGTGTAGCACAGCTGGCTTTGGGCTGGCCACCATGGAACCAACTGCAAGAGCTGGTTTGGGAGCAACTTCTGAAGGGTCTGGTGTGTGGTGGTGAAGGAGCCTCCAAACAATATCCTGGGGCTTTTGCAGAAGTCAAAAGATGTGAGGTATTTTTGAAAGTTGAGGGCTGTCTTTGAATGGGTGGCTGGAAGTGCCAGGATGGGCTGGGAAAGGAGATCTAGTGCATGATCTCTAGAAAGAGTTAGAGAGACAACTGGTCTCTTCTGGACCCTTGATATGTGTCAAACTCTGTTAGTGCTCGTGACAGTCTATGGTCTTCCAGCAGTCTTTTCAAGTTTGAGTTATCAAAGTCCAGTCAGAGTGTGGGGCTGGTGTCCATGTCCTAATCAACCCAACCTAATCAATTTTTGTAAAGGTCTAAATCCTTTGTGGCAGGGAGGAAAGGACTGGGTGTGTTTTATCCTGGACAATGCGTCTAGGTGTATAGATGAGGTTGCTGGGGACATGGTTTAGTGCTAGACTTGGGTTATGGCTGGACTCAATGCTATTAAGGGTCTCTTTCAACCCAAATGATTATATGATTCTAGTGCAGAGAAGGGTTAGTGCCTGCAAGGCCACTTTTTGGTGCAAGGTGGCCTACTCTTATTGCACCTGGCTTGTCAACTGCGCTCTTTGGGCCTTCCAGTAGACCTCATTGACCTCTCTCCTAGGTCCGGACGCTGTTTGTCAGTGGACTTCCTGTGGATATTAAGCCCAGAGAGCTCTACCTACTCTTCCGACCATTCAAGGTAAGGAGGTCTTCAGACTTGATCTTTGGTGGGAAAGGTGCTGCCTTGTGGCCAACCTTGCAGCCAAGATCTCGGGCAGAGGGAAGCATGTATGAAGTGGGAAGGTGGGTCTTCTGTGAGAGCTTGGGGAACCTGGTCTGAAACCAGTGTGGTTTCATGCTCAGCTGGCTAACTTCACCTGGAGCCTGTTGAAATCATGCTGTCTCCAAGCTTGGTGAAGGGCTAGAAAAGGGGATTTCTTCCCAAAGGACTAGCTGAAATACCTCCTCTGCCCTTAGACGCTAATCTTAGTCTTCTGATGGGAAAGAAGAGACATGTTAATGTACCCACTCCTGCTGCAAACCTTGCCTTGCAAAGGGTTTGGTGCTGCAGGAGCTCCTGGAGATGTCCCATCACATCTCGGTTGTAGCTCAGCTCCTTCAGGAACCTGATGCTGACTTGCTTTCTTCCGTTCTGCAGGGTTATGAAGGGTCACTGATCAAGCTCACTTCAAAGCAGGTACCTCCTTCTTCCAGCTTGGGTATTAGTGGCTTTGGTGTGGTGGGAGCAGATATGGAGCAGGAATCTTGGGCTGATGACCCAAGACCCTTCAAGCTCTGCTTGAAGGCCCTCTGCAGTTTTAGGTGGTCTCTTCTGCTTGCTGGGGACAGATGGGGGTGGCAGGGTAGTCTGAGGAGCTGGAAGAGGCTTCCAAACTGAAATTAGGGTTTTGTTTTGTTTTTAGCCGGTTGGTTTTGTGACCTTTGACAGCCGTGCTGGTGCTGAAGCAGCAAAGAATGCCTTGAATGTGAGTACCCGATGTGCCGGGAGGGCTGGGGGTCGTACGTCCTGCTGTGAGCTGGAGCAATGCTTGGCTTGTCCATAGCGTGGGAAGGATCAGGGTGTCCCCGCTGTGCCCTTGAGTCTGGAAGCAAAATGGTCCTGCAGGATCCCCTCTGGGAAGCAGGAGACCTGTTTAAGGCTGACATCAGCCTGAGCAAGTGGATGTGAACTGTTCTGTGCTCAGTGTAGGTGAAGTTTCCAACTGCTGGAAGACTCTTCAGGGTCTCTGAGGGTGTAGGGAAAGAACAACTACTTATTTTTTTGAGTTGGTGTGTACCTCCTTGCTCAGCAGCTGGCCCTTGATAACAGGACCCAGGCTGTGAATCCTGTTCCTTACCCATCAAGTGCTCCCTCATGTACAGGGAAGAGTTGTGGGCTGAGCAACCCCTTGTTCAAATGAGCGTGGATTCCCTGTGTGTGCCAGACCTGTTCTTCAGGGAGCTTTTTCTCCTGTTGTCTGGGCTGAGCACCATAGTGGGGGCTCATCCTACCTTGACTTGAGCTTGGAGCACCTGCAGCAGGCAGGCCTTCTCTGGGGAACCAACCCTTGGCAAACAGATGGGAAGAGGTGTTGTGGGCAGAGGTGGTTTCCAGGTGTAGGGTGAAACCCAGCTGATGCCCTGTAATGCTTTAATGAGGCACGTGGAGCTCCACTTGTGTTTGGCATCAGCTTTTTGAAGCTCTACGTCAAGCTCACCAGGGTGCAAGTGTAGTGAAACAAGCTCATAGCAAAGCTGGTCTGTCCTACAACCGTAGGACTTGCTTAGTGCTAGTGGCCTGGTTAAAGCTTTGCTTACCAAGCGCCCTGATGTGTGGCAGCTGGGCAGAGCAGGTCCTTGTCCTGGACTCTGGCCTGCCATGACCTTTGCAGCCAGAAGGTACTTGTTTCAGAAAGCAAACCAGCCTTCCCACGCTGCTGTTTCCATGGCAGGGCATGAGGCAGGGACAAAACTGTCTGGTACAGGCTCTTCAGCACATTCATGACGTTTTCGAGCTACTGTGACTCAAGAAGAAGACTGGTCAGCATGACAGGCACACCCAAAATGATGTCCATCCCATGTTGCCCTGCAGAAGTCAGTGGGATCTAGGCAGCAAGACAGGCTGAGCTGGTTCTGCTCTGCTGTGGACCTTGCCTTGGGCATTGGGGCACATCCTGGTGGCTCTGCCCAGCTGGCAATAGATGTTGCAGCTCCAGTATAGATGGGGCCCCAGCAGACAGATCTTTCCTGACCAGTGCTGGTTGGTGAACTGCACATAAGGAGCAAAACTGTGTCTCATGTTGGAAGCAGTGACACTAGGCTAGCTAAAAATAGAAATACAAGCCTGTGGGAGCTTGAGTGTTGCAGTGAGGGGACAAAAATCCAAGCGTGTGACTGCAGCATGATGGCCTTGGTTGCCTGGTTGGGCTTTTCTCCATGAGTAGACACCACCTGTGCTTGGACTGGAAACCTCACCTCTGAGAGGTTCGTGTGCTTTCTTCTGTGACAGGGCATCCGCTTCGACCCAGAGAACCCCCAGACCTTGCGGTTAGAGTTTGCTAAAGCCAACACAAAGATGGCCAAGAGCAAGCTGATGGCCACACCAAACCCCACCAACATCCACCCTGCCTTGGGCGCACACTTCATTGCACGGGACCCCTGTGAGTATGCTGCGAGGCAGGTGGAGGTCGTGGCTGGTCCAGCCTGGGAGATGCTGGGATGGGAAGGAAACTGTGAGTGCTCTGGGTGGAATCCGCCTGGTGTGGGAGGACAAGCATGTTAGGGTTGCAGGAGAATATTTAGCATCTGGTAAAACTTCTGGCCAACACTGGAAGTGTTGAGAGAGCAGGTTTGGTTTGGTAGCTCAAGTGATGTAAGTCTTTTAACTCATCTGTAGGTGTGAAGTAGAAAGGATGAGCCTGGCACTGTGCACCCTCAGCATAGCCTGGTGGGGCAGACGTGCCCTGGTGGCACCAGCTTCACGCTCTGTGTGACAACCAGCCTGCCCAAAGCCTGTGTGGGGTGCTGAGCAGCGATGGAGCGTGTTCCTGCCCTCTCTTGGCAGGGTGTTAGTTTTACACCTCACTGGAATGGCACTGCAGAGCTTTAGCTGGGGTTGGAAACGCAGAGCCTGTCCCTGAAGCAAGCTGAGCCGCTGTCACCTTGTCTCCTCCTGTCTAGATGACCTGACTGGAGCGGCTCTTATCCCAGCCTCCCCAGAAGCGTGGGCTCCCTACCCGCTCTACACCACGGAGCTGACCCCCGCCATCCCCCATGCCGCCTTCACCTACCCGGCGGCCGCCGCCGCGGCTGCTGCTCTTCACGCTCAGGTGAGTCGCTCCCCGTGTCCCGTGCCAGGAACCGGGCTGTCCCCTCTCCCCTGCCCCTAGTGCTCGCTCCTGCCGGTCTCTGCTTGGCTGGTTCGATCCTTGGCTCCTGGGCAAAGCCTCCTCCCGGCTGAAGTGCATGGGGGGCCCCCCAGCCCTGAGCAAACTGCAGGGGGGAGATCGAAGTGGCAGAGAGCAGCTGGAGCTGGATGAGGATTTCTGACCCTGCGGGTCCAACCTGCTTCCCTGTGAGAGTCAGGCAGGTGCGGACAGGCAGGGCTCCATTTCTGGCTGGCTTTGCTGGTCCCCATGGCTAGAGAGCCACGTTGTGGGACTGCTGGGAGGAAACCCAGCATGCCAGCAAGTAAAATAGCTGAAAAAATGTTCTCCTTGAAGCCAGAATAGGCTTAGCTTGGTGCTGCAGCTGTCGGGGTCAGCCAGAACCCACTTGGGCCAAGCAGCTCCCACACTTTTGAAGCTGGAGGGGGATGTCCTGCAGGAGATGAGTGACCAGAGCCTTGCCACAGTGAGGGACCACGATGGGATGGTGGTGTTAGCCACTGGATGCAGGCTAGAGAGGGTCACTCTGTATGAGCCTATGGAGATGCTGGTGGTGGTGCAACCAGCTGCCTGGTATCCCAGGGTGTGCTCACTGACAGCTGGAGGTGTAGGGATGCCTGGACTGGTCTGAACTGGAATGTCCTGAGACCAGCACTCCTGCTGAGGGTCCATGAAACCATGGAAGTGGAGAAAGGAAGGTAAACCAGAGAGGTGTCCTAATTCCGGGTTAAGGAGCTTGGTTTGGAGCACTGGTACAACAGGAGAGCCCGGAGGCCCTGTGCCTGCCCTGCCAGGTGTCCCAGCCAGCTGTGCTCTGCTTGCCTCAGTCTCTGCTCCTGCAGTTGTGCCAGGGGACGAGGGCACTGGGGCTCTGCACTCAGACCCCAGAGCATTGGGGCATAACCTCTGCTCTCTGCCCTGCCAGGCAGGGTGCTCAGCTCTGCTCTTTCCTGCTTAAACGGAAAGGAAAAAGAGCCGTGTCCCTTCACCTTGTCCACTTGCCTGGTGGTCAGCTCAGTTGGCCCTTTGGCGTTTTCTTGCTTCTTGGAAGTGTCTTGACTGTAACTGTCCAGCTTTGACCCCAGCTTGTTTCCCAGAAGCAATATGGATGTGAGCTCCTGGCCTATGTAGGCTTGTTTGTCCTGCCTCTCACACGCTCAAAGGCCTCTGCTGCTTTTGCCCTTCTCCTGGTGAGCTCACGTTGGGCTGAAGCTCTTGCAGAGTATGTGGGGCCCAGGGCAGGACCAGGCACCGGCTGGTTCTTCCAGGGGCATCCAGAGCCAGGCTGCTTCTCCAGGTCAGCTGGCCCTTCACTGGGAGGGTTGTGCTTGCTGCTGTTCTCTGAAAGTTATTGATGATGTCCACACCTGAGTGTGCTCTTCTCCTGGGCAGCCCTGGAGAGCAGGTTCTTCCTGTCCCTGTTGTTTGCGTGTAGGGTGGTGGAGCCAACAGCTGTTGCTGGTTGAATTGCCCCTGGCAGGGAGCACCAGGAAAAAAACCTCTTTGTTCTGGCTGAGGTGGTTGAGGAAGGTGGAACCATAACTGCAGGTCCTTCAAGGATGGATCACCAGTGACATGTGGACCCTGAGTGTAAGGGTTAGATACCAAAACTTATGTTGCATGGTAGGGGAGAAAACTGCTCTCCTAAAGCAGAGGGTATCAAGGATGGCTTCAGCCAGATCTTTTCCCTCTGGGGTCTTAGTTCCTGCCCTCCAGGTGGCAAGCTACTTGTTCTAGACAAACAGTTTAGCTTTCCAAGAGGTCTTCTGGTCTAAAGAAAGACCCTGAGGCTCCAGGGAGCTCCCTGCATGGGTAGGAATCCCTGCCCAAGGCGGTCTGTAAGTGGTGACATGTCCCTAAGCCAGTGTAGCCCCTCAGGCCGTGGCCACAGCTGGACCCAGCTCTCCTCTGGAGAAGAGCACTTGGGCTGGCCAAGCAGTTAGAGCTGCTCCTTGCTGCCTTGTGCTTGAGCTGGCAGTGACCTCGCAGGAGAACTTCTGGTGCAGTATACATTACCAATAAACTTTTATGGGGTTAAACATTACTCGGGCTGGCAGCTCCGAGCTGCCTGATCTCTGGGCTGGAGCCCTGTCCCTTGCGAAGCCCAGGCAGGGTGGAGCGAGTCAGTGAGATGACTTTTGCTCACAAACTGGGCAAAAAGCTGTAACCTTGGTCTTGGTGTGCTGAGCCTTCTGCTCACACTGGTAAGGGCTGGTTTGCCTTGCTGGTGGGGTGGTGGGCATGTGGGTTGTTCTCCAGGACAGCTACAGGTCTTCCTCTTGAGACTGGTGTCAGCTGGAGGATGTTCATGGGGATGGCCAGAGCTTTAGCAGCTCTGTGTCCTTCAGTCCTGGGCCGAGTGTGAAGTTGGAGGTGGTAGCTAAGCTGAGAGCTTGTCGCAAGAGATTTAAACCCGAAGTGCTCATCCCCTCGCGGCTCTGTGTTCAAGTGGGAAAGGAGGTGGCCGCCCTCTGTGATGGACCTGTGCAACCTCCTGAAGAGCTGCCCGGAGGGGCAGGAGATGGTGCAAGGAGCTGTTGGTGAGCTGCTCGCCGATGAGACTGGTGGCACCACCAAGCCATGGTGATGGTCCCTGCAGGCACCAGGCTGCTGTAGAAGTGACCGTGGCCTGACCCTGCACCGCTGGGAGCCTCTACCTGTGGGGACTCCACTGACTTTGACTGTCCCATCTGCCTTCCCTCCCTCCCACCCTCTCTCAAATCCCTCCTTTGATGTCCCTAGTGAACTCCAGCCATGATGCCAGCGCAGGCTAGCCCCGAAGCTCAGAGCTGTCCCCGGAGATGGGACACCCTAGTGATGCCTTATTGCAGCTAGTGGAGTGGCTGTCCCACAGCTCCATTCCTAGAAGTGTTAAGCATGATGGCAGCCACGTCTGGAAAGACTGGTAAGGTAACCATCTCTCCTCCAAGGTGCACCATGGGATTTGCAAGCTTCTGCCCATCTCTGTAGCCCGTATCTCCTTGGCAACCCAGTGCATGGGCCTCACGCTACCCACCCACCAGAGCCTGGGGAATGAGATACCAGGCCTTCTTTCTAACCCACGTCTCCAACTTGGCAGCACATGACATGGCGCACACAGCATGGCACCATCTTACATCAACTCCTCCCAGCTGAGCCAGGCTCAGCCAGGGCCCGCCGGTGGGAGGGGAGCAGCCCGGTTGAGCCGGGACAGCGACAACCCTGCCGCTCGGCGTGAAAGAAACCCGGTTTCTCCCCAGCCACGACCCTTCGAGGGCAACCAGAAATACACCTTGACCTCACTCCTGGCACACGGTGGGGGAGGTGAGTGACGTGGTAGCGACAGCACACGACTAAATTCTAGCGGGCACGTTAGACAACAGCACTTGCCGGTCACTTTGTTCCAGAATTGCATACCGGGACAGACCCTGCCCTCAGTCATGGGTCTAATCTCACCTCTTTCCTCTCCAGTTACTGGAAACAGAGCAAGTTCCTACCTGGAGCTTGGCTTCTCTCTTTGCAGCCTGAAATGGCAGGCAGGACAGAGGTCTCATGGGCCGTAACAAAGGGAATCGGCAGCCTGGGAGAAGTGTGAGCGGTGTAGGGAACTGGGAGCTCGGGGAGAGGGAAGATGGTCTGGCTTAGGACTGGTTGGTGGGAGGATGGTGGCTGTGGTCAGCTCCAAAGGAACTGAGTCCTGGCTCATTTCTTGTGGTGGTTCTGAGAAGACAATTTTCCTCTGCGTGGTAGTGTTGGTGGGGAAAGAAGCCACCAAAGGTGGGGGCCCAGGTCTGCTTGTGCCCTTGGAAGACTGTGAGGCGCAAAGATGCGCAGAGCTAGTCTCCCAGGAAGATGGGGAACGCTTGATGCAAGGATAGAGACAATGATATGGCTTGTCTTGTTCCCTTTGGGCTTGGTGAACAGTTTTGTGTGTTGCCTATGTGATGGAGTTGGGCTGCATTGTGTCTCTGATGTGAAACCTCTTGTTCTGGAGTGCAGGGGAGACACCAGGGGCTACTGATGCTCCTGGGGCTCTTCTGCAATGAGGTGCTTCCAGCTGTGGCAGCACCCCTGAGGGCAGGACTTGCCCTGGAAAGCAGGGACTAGATGCAGGGTTGTTTCATAAGAATGTGAATGAGGCTGGTGGTGGTTACTGCGTGGTGCTTGTAGGACACTAGGCTGACATGATGGGTACGTAGAGCCCAGGAGACCATCTGTGGTAGGTGCTTCCCAGACAGGGAGCAGGTGAGGGACTGAAAGCTGGCAGCTGCCCGTCTTTTTGGATGTGGGATCCCCAAGGTGCCCTCAGAGCATCCACATTGCAGCTGTTGGCAGCAGCCTTGTCTAAAGGCTTTGAGGAGGTGGTGGAGGTGGACCTCTGAAGCTGGGACCCGTCCAAGCGAGTTGTGGGTAGAAGGAGCAATTCTGGATCCATGGCTATGTGGTGGTGGTGCAAGAGCCCAGCGGGACCCTGAGGCTTCCCAGCAGAGCACATCGATGGAAGGGGAGGTCAGTGCTCCAAAAAACCCTTTCCCTCTTCTTTGCTGCCTGGGCTGGCTCAGAGCAAGCTGGATCTCCTGGGTGGTGGCTATGGTTGTGGATGGACATGAGGCAGATCCCAGTGGCTGTGGTCTGATGCTGAGCCCATGGAACTGGGGATGTGAGAAGATCTGCTGGGGCTGTGGTGCTGATAGACCCTCCTTGGGGTGGGAGGCTGGAGACAGTGACAGATTTTCTGTACCCAGAGTCTCATTGCCTGTTTGGGGCTGTCATGTAGGACTCGCCAGGATTATTTTTTATGGGCAATCTCTAGGCTTCTAGGAGATTTCAAGCACTCCTCGAGATCTGCGTGGCTATGATGCTCTCCTAAACTCTGGTGACTTGGTGCCTAGCAGCCTGGAGCACGCTGTCCCTAAGCCAGCTGTGTCCCTCCGGCCAGAGAAAGGCAGGAGATCTTCCAGATACCTGCTGAGCAGCGATTCTCACTAAATCACACCCAATGAGTGAGTCAGACTGAGATGGTGTCAGAAGTGGCCAGCACTGGTCCTCCCTGGCTGGCTTAACCCAAATAAAAGCAGCACAAGCCACTTCCACTCTGGGAAAAGGAGAAACACTTGTTTGTTGAGGTCTGTGTGATGGGTACATCTCCATGAGACACCTCAAGGCCTGGGGGGCGCAAAGCAAAGGATGGACCCCTGTTGAAATACTCCTTCTAAGCAACAGGATGGATCAGCGTCCATCATCTTCTGCGTGTTCTGCAACACGGTGAGAGATGATGTGCTGATCCTCCAGCTCTCCCTCGCTGTAGCTGCATGAGGAGAGGTGTCTGCTCTGAACACAGCAATGGTTCTTGGTGGTGGGCTGAGCTGCTTGGTTCTTGCACAGATGCAAGTGTTTGGATGCTCATCTCAACCCAGACCCCTTGAAGGACCCTGGAGGTGGGTGGCTTGAAATGTGTGTCCAGAGAGCACTAATGGGTGACGTTGGTGCCTTTGGGTGCACCTTTGCAAGCTGTCCTTGCCGGCCCTGGGTTGTGTTCCTGCCAGCTGTGTCTGCAGATGGAGCAGAGCAGCTCTTGGTGGCACCTTGCCCAGGGCTCGCACCCGGTGACCTGCGGTCTGGGGGATGTGGTGACCGCGAAAGGCTCATGGCTTTCTGGTACCTGGGGAGGTGGTTGGGTCCATCCCAGTTGTAGGGAGAGCTCTGAGCGCCACCAGATGCTGGAGAGCAAAGATAAGCAGACCTAGAAGTGACTAAGGAGGAGAGGCAGGTCATCCAAGGTACAGGTGGCTTGAGGGTGGCTCTCTGTGCCCAGTCCTCCCTTCCTCTTTTTTGCCTGCCGATGGAATCACTCTCCATAAGGATGGTGGGCAAGATGAGACATTTAAATTCTGAGGGTAACTGGGACAATGGAGGAGGTGACAAGGAGAGTGGAGTGCCATTTATCCCCCCCATTTATCATTTCTGCATGATTTTTGGGTAGCGCTGCAGCAAGGGAGAGGCTCTTTGCTTCCAGATGTTTCACCTGGCCCCTGGAAGGTGACAGGCAGAGGCACGAATTTCTCACTTCCAGCTGTTTTCTGGGCCAGATGTTGAGTGTGGCAGCATGAGGCTGGTGGTGCCTGTCTCATCCCTGTGGGTGGGTGAGCAGGGCATGTTGGCTGTGGTGTGGCCAGACTCCTTTCCAACTGTGTCTCTTCCAGTAAAGGCCTCCCTTTCTCCACTTTCCTCACCCAGTGTTGGATGCCTCCATTCACTCTTTCTCAGCTCCCTCTTTGACAGATGTGGTATTTTGAGATAATGGATCTTCCAGAAGCCCCCTGAGAAACGTGCTCCCTACAGGAGCTCTGGCTTGCCCGCTGGGTTGCGATCCCTCTTGGGGCACCCCTGCGCAGTCTCTCGTGGTGCTGGTCTCCTCTTTCAGGTGGCTCTGGGAGCTGCTCTGTTTGCAGATCCTGGGGCAAAATCAGGTGTCTGAGACACTTTGAAGGATGCAAAGAGAAAAGTGTCCTGGCAGGTGCCACTGTTTTAAAGAACGTGTCCTCTTGGCTGTCTGCTGCCTCCAGTCTGGTTCTTCCAGTGGTTTCGGGAACATCCCTCCTAGTGAGGGGTCATTCCTGCTTTGTCCCAACACGTCCTTCATCTTTCTGTGGGCTGGAAGCCCTGGCAGGTCAGCACAGCAGAGTGTTGGCCTGTCCCCTGGTCCATCGCATCTGCCCCCGCTCTGGGCTGAGCTGCTCTGGCTGCCACCAGCTGGAGGGGACATGGAGTCGGGCTGGTTGGGTTTGTGCATATGAGCACCGGAGGCCTCCAGGAGGAAGGCAAGGGGAGGTGGCCCATCGGAAGTGGAGGTTTATTAGTGCCAGAGCTACAAACGGTGCGTGTTTGGGGAGAAAAGCAGGATCTCTATTGCAACTGGAGGTTCTGGCCAGGTGTGGGGTGTGCATGTGGGGCAGAAGCTGGATGCCCTGAGGAGGGGATGGAGACCCACCAGGCGCAGGCAGTGGGTGGGCATGGCCGTATGGTGTGGGATGGAGGCAGCTCTCGGGTTGAGCTGGTGGCCCTGTGACCGCAGGGGGAGGTTCCTGCTGCTGGGCAGGAGGAATGTGCTTCCAGCTGCTGAGGTGCTGGAGCGGGGGAGCTGGCCAGGGAGGACAGCTGGCTGCTGAATGTGGCTCTGCTGAGCAAGCACCTCCTGGTGACAGGGCTGGCGGGCAGTGTGTCACTCCCATCCGTGCCCTGGCAGCTGCTGTGGGCATGAGGTGTTGGTGACGCCGGTGTTTCCTGGGGGTGTCAGTGCATGGAGGTCACGGTGCTCCGGGACAGCGTGGTGGCCACAGGCTGGGGAGCTGAACTGCATCCTCTCACAGGTCAAGGGAGAAGCGAAAACATAGTGTGTGTGGCACTAAGGTGGCACTTTGACGGGAAGCCGTATGAGGAGCAGCTGAAGTCCCTGGGTTTGTTCAGCTGGAGCAGAGCAGGCTGAGGGCAGAGCTCATGGGCTGCAGGTTCAGCAGGAGCAGGAGGGGCAGGGTGAGCTCTTCTCTGTGACAGTGACAGAGCCCAGGGAACGGCAGAAGATGTGCCAGGGAGGGGCAGTGGGACATGAGGAAAAGGTTCTTCACCAGAGGTGCTGGACACTGAACAGGCTCCCCAGGGAGGTGTCACGGCCCCAACCTGACAGTGTTCAAGAAGAGACTGGACAACGTCCTCAGACACAGGGGGTGACCTGTGGGGTGTCCTGTGCAGGGACAGGAGTTGGACTCCGTGATCCTTGGGGATCCCTTCCGACTCTGGACATTCAGCAGATCTGCCCTGCTGAGGGGCTCCTGCTGGGACAGAGCTTCTGCGGACTTGATGGCTCCTCCAGGGATGAACCCTACACGAGAAGAGGGACTCGAGGTCCCTGAGCTCGTGCTCGGGGCTGTTCAGTAACTGGCACCACACCCCTTGTGCTGGTGATGGGAGGACTTGGCCATTGCAGGTAGGTGGCGGCTTGTTGTCCCCTCCAGCTCCCGTAAGGAGGCTGCAGTGTCGAGGTCTTGGCAGTTTGCTGCGTGTGTCTGTGCGAAGGAGCAAAGGTAAAGCCTCTGACTCTTCCCCTCTGTTAGGTGTCGGGCTTCTGCTTCTTGCAGTGGTAGTGTAGGGCTTGATGGGACCTGCTGAGGATGTGCCCAGCCTGGAGAGTAACTCAGGGGCTCTCGCTGAGTTTCTAGATGTGCTGGTCTTCAGCGCTGTCTCTTCTGAAGACCTGTGTGCATCTTTTGGAGGTCTCCTGTGGTTGAGGTTGGAAAATAGCCAGCGCCTCTCCCCCTCATTGCCAGCTGTCTTCTCCACCTGGAGTGGCTTTCCTGATGTCCTTGCACACACTTACAGTCTGTGGGGGAGACCTGGCTCTGGCAAGAGCTCTGCTAGGAAGAGTCTGGGAGAAACACCCTTGCTGGGCACAGCCACGTAGAGCGAGATGAGCTGTAAAGCTTCTGCCAAACTGGACGCTTTGGCTGTGGCTCCAGCTCTTCCTCTGCCCAACTGACCTGGGTTCTAGCTTCAAGAAACTCTGCCCGTCCTCATCCCAGGTTGGACGGGGCTCTGAGCACCCTGATCTGGGTGCAGATGTCCCTGTTCATGGCAGGGGTTGGACTGGATGAGCTGTGAAGGTCTCTTCAACCCAAACCCATCATGATGATGAAGGGTATCTCTTAGTGGTGTGCACGGGAGCTGGAGCTGCTCTGGGAATACTGGTTTTTCCCTCTGGCCCTGGACTGGTGCATGTGTTGGAAGGGGAACACCTGGCCAGACTTGTTCAGGATGGTCTAGCAAGGGGAACAGTTCATGTTGGGCTCTAAGGGGTTTTCTGCCTCTGTTCTATCCATCTTAGAGTGAAGTCCATCACTCTGTGGGTACCCAGAGCCCTGGCCGTACCTGCCACCGGCTGGACGGGAGGACGGGGGGTGGCCGCGGTGTTTGAGCAGCTCTGGCTGCTCCTGCTGCTGGATTTGCGCTCAGCCAAGCGGCACAACCTCATTTCCCATCCTCTCAGGCATGAAGCTGCTAACTGAGCCCAGCCTGACGTCTGCCGGTCTTGGAGACCAAACGGGAGCATCTGCATGTCTGATGCTATTCTGCTGGATGCTGCCAGCTTGCTGCATCTACTGACGGGCTGGGAAGTTTCTGTTCCCTCGTCTGCTCCTTGTGTCTCCATCTCGCAGGAGAAGGAGCAGTAGATGTGGCAGCAGCAACCTGCTGGGGAAGCCTCCCAGTCTTGCTGGTTGGCAGCTCTACCAAGTTCTTCCCATGATGTGATCTGCGTGGCTCAGAAAACTCCATGGGTCTCTTCTGCCATGGGAGCGCCAGTTCTTACCCCACGCGTGTCACGGAGAGGTGGTCTGGTTTAAATCGGCAGTCTTGAGATGCCTCCTCCTGCTGGCTGAGGATGGAGCGGCCACCACCTTGGGGTGCTACGTGTCCAAAGGGACCTTCCTCTGCCCTGTCTGCACCTGCACAGGGGGAAGATGTAAATTTGGGGTATGGGAGTGTGCTGGAGGATAACAGCCCCTCCTTGCGTGCACTTCAGCAGCGATAAATGTTATTGAGAGCTTGGTGGTGAGGAGCTTTCCTGGCTTGACTGGTGGTGTTCTGCGTGTAGTGAGCTGGGGCCAGGCACGGCGGTGAATTTGGGGGCTGTCATCTGGTTACACCAACAGGCAGAAAGTACTGGAGATGTTGGCAAGCCCTGAGCTGGGTGTTAGGTCCCTCCTTGGATGTGTGGGGTCCTGCCGTGCTCTGTAGGGCAGGATGTCCCGGTGCCGGGGGAGCCTGAGCCTGTTGTTGCAGGGGCCACCAGTGCTGCCCATGGTGCAACCCCAGGTTGGGGTGCTACTCGAGTAGTGTTTGGGGCTCACCATGGAGCTTCCTAATGCTGGAGATGTCTCTACTCCGTGTACCTCAGATGTGGCCTGAAGGACCTGAAGGTTTGGGCTCTGCTTGAAATAAACCCGGATCATGGACCTCTGGCGTGGCTTTCTCTTCCAGATGCGTTGGTATCCTCCCTCCGAAGCTACCCAGCAAGGATGGAAGTCTCGTCAGTTTTGTTAGTTTGTTAGTAAGTAAGTAATCATTCTTGGAGCTGGGTCCTTGTCTTGCTCATCCCTGGGTTCCTTGACCTCTTGTGGGAGGAGGGATGGGAGCTGGGGCTCAGCGCCCAGGGATGCGGTTGGGTGACACTGGTGGGTGATGGGACTAAATCCACCAGGGAGTGGGGAAGTGGGGAGCAGATGGGGCCGGCCCCGCTCACCGCCGCTCCTCTCCCGCAGCGTCTCCTCGGCTCGCGCTCCTCCTCCCTGCCCCTCGGCCGAGGGATGTGCCAGGGATGACGGCTCCAAGTCCTCTCGCTTTGGTTTGCGGACAAGGCGCCGGGCCCAGCCGCACTCCCCCAGGGCTGCCGGCGTCCCCCTCCCCGGACTGTGAAGCCGCCGCGGCCCAACGCCATGGGCCGTGCGCCGCCTCCATCCCTCCACCCCACGTCCATCCCCGCATCCCTCCATCCCCAGGACCTCCTCCCCGACCGAGCTTCGCCGTCCGGCTGCGCCGAAACCCGGCCGGGGCCGCTGGGTCCTGGGCTTCCCCGGGCTCGCCCTGCCCCAGCGGCTCGGCTGAAGGCAACGAAAGGCAAATGGGTTTTGCATGTTTTCTGGCATGAATTAAAACACTTAACTTGTGTCCGTGTGAGTGTAAGTTTGTTTGTTCTAGCGTTTGTGTAACCGTTAGCAACAGGTCTTGGCCCAACGGATTGATCCATCAAGGTTTTCATCTTGCTTCGGTGAAGACTTGGCTTTGAGAAATACTAACTGTCCTTGTCTCACCCCTTCTCCCACCTCCGCCCTCCCCATCCCAGTACAACCAGAAGAATTTGAAAAATGGGTTTTTTGTTGTTTTTTTTTTTTTTTAAGTATGATGCACTGGGTTTCTGTTCTCATCCATTCTTCTCCAGTTTTAAAGTCAGGGTTATTATATTAATTTTCTCTTCTTCTTCAGACTTCTATATATAGAACGGCTGTAAAATACCTAACTTTTTGTTCTTTTAATTTCCACCTCCTTCTGATTGGAGAGCATCCAGTCCTGCCAAATAATCAGCCATCCTTATGGGAATACCGAACAAAAAAAGAAGTATGAGTATTTTTGTACCATGTGTAATAAGGAAATATTTATGCATCATAAAGACTTTGTGTGTTTGTGTGCAATTAATTATTATTATTATTATTAAAGAGAAATTGTAATCCTGTAAGATAAGTTAATGTTTAGTTAAAAGCTTGAAAGAGAAGGGTTGTCTTCTGTACCAATGATTCAGTCAGGCATAGTAAATGAGAAATTGTGCAATTTTTGTTTTAGCATCTTATTGCTTGGTATTGAAGTGCTTTAAGTATTATATGACCATGGCTATCTCGCTTGTATTAAAAGATTTGAGAATAAGTTGCTATATAATTGCTGATCCTATGAGAATGTGAAACTGGATAATATATGAAATGCAACAAAAAAAAGAAAATATACCCAGAGGCTGCTGTGACTCTTTTTCTGTGGTGTGGTGTGTTTTCTTCTGGGGCCGGGGTGGGATGTTTTGGGTCTGGTGGTACCTGCACCCCTTGTCCTGCTGCTGGGAGGGATGCAGGGATGTGGGGGATGATGCTGTGGGGTTGCGGCAGCTTCTTCTATGAGGGCTGCTTGATGCCAAGCTCTTCTGGAGGCCCCTGAGAGGGCAAAAACGAGCTTTTTCTGGCTGTTTTTGTTTCCCCCTCCCCGCTGCCTGCGCAGGCTCAGGACTTCTCCTCTGTGCCAGCACCCCAGCGAGATGGCCATAGAAGGCAAAACGTCCTCGGCAGCGTCGGCCCGCTCCTCCTCCGGCGCTGGGTGCCCTGCCTGCCCCTGCTCTTCTGGGCTTTATCGGTACCTGGTAAAGTGGCCGTGGGAACCGCAGCCCGGGGGCGGTTGAAGCGCTGGGATGCAAACAGGGCTGGGTGTTAGCAGCAGGAGCTGCTTGTGGATGCGCTGGAGGCAGCTGAAATCCCAGCGGGGTGGCCTGGGGGCTATCCTGGCTGTGCCCTGCGGCTGGGCTCGGCGTGTCCTTGTGATGGGGTGCTCCGAAAACCCTCCCACGCAGCTTCCCACCCACCCGGGGCTCAGTGTTTTCCTCTTTCCCCAGGGTTTTGAGGGCAGCACTGAGCAAAGGCAAAGAGCAGGAAAAAAAAGCAAAAGCCGGATCTAAAAATAGCCCTGCTGGCCACTGTGCCTGGGAACGGGCTCAGCTGAGCTCGGCTGCTCCGGGAAGTGACTCGCTCTAGGGCCACGGGCTGACCCAGCTGGAGCAACGCTGCCAGCCCCTGCCCCACGGGACCCCCACCCACGGGCTGCAAAGCTCCTGCCTGCATCCCATCTGCATCCCAGCTCCTGCCTGCATCCCATCTGCATCCTGCATCCCAGCTCCTGCCTCTATCCCATCTGCATCCTGCATCTCAGCTCCTGCCTGCATCCCAGCTCCATCCTGCATCCCAGCTCCTGCCTCTATCCCATCTGCATCCTGCATCTCAGCTCCTGCCTGCATCCCAGCTCCATCCTGCATCCCAGCTCCTGCCTCTATCCCATCTGCATCCTGCATCCTGTCTCCTACCTGCATCCCAGCTCCTGCCTGCATCCCATCTGTATCCAGCATCCAGCTCCTGCCTCTATCCCATCTGCATCCTGCATCCCAGCTCCTGCCTCTATCCCATCTGCATCCCGCATTTCAGCTCCTGCCTGCATCCCAGCTCCATCCTGCATCCCAGCTCCTGCCTCTATCCCATTTGCATCCTGCATCCCATCTCCTGCCGGCATACCAGCTCCTGCCTGCATCCCATCTGCATTCCAGCTCCATCTGCATCCTGTCTGAATCCCACATCCCATCTCCATCCTGTATCCCATCTCCATCCCGCATCCCATCTGCATCCTGCATCCCAGCTCCTGCCTCCATCCCATCTCCATCCCATATCCCATCTCCATCCTGCATCCCATCTCCATCCCGCATCCCATCTCCATCTTGCATCCCAGCTCCTGCCTCCATCCCGTCTCCATCCCACATGCCAGCTCCGTCCTGCATCCTGTCTGCATCCCACATCCCATCTCCATCCCACATCCCATCTCCATCCTGTATCCCATCTCCATCCCATATCCCAGCTCCATCCCACATCCCAGCTCCGTCCCGCATCCCAGCACCTGCCGGCTCCATCCGCATCTCACAGCTCTGCTCACCGAAGCGCGAGCACCCCGGAGAGTAGCTGGGGCCTGGCGATGGGAGCGTGCAAGGCTTTAAATTATAGAGGAGATTTTTTTGTATATTAAAAAAAAAGAAAAGCCTTTAGCACATGCATTAACATGGCCAGGCAATGAATAATTTATGCCCGGCTCTATTAAGCTTTTACACTGGGACCCGCGCAACACGGCTCGACTCAGAGCTAAAGTAGGTCACGTCTGCTCCGAGGGTCCCCAGGCGTCCCCCCCACCAGCCAGAGTGAGCGCTCCCCTTCTTCTTTCCCTCTTTTTGAAGGTGGGACAATAAATAAATCAATCTGGGAGCTTCCGGAGCATTTTCTCCTGAAAATGCCATGCTCCACCATGCCGTGTGGTCCAGGTGCTGCAGGAACGAGCGCTTTGGAATCTGAAGCAAAAAGGCCTCTCGGCACAACTGTGCTGGACAAACTGCCGTGCAGGGGGACAGGTCATCTAACACCCATGGTCACCCATCCAGGGACCCGCTGGTCACGAGGGACCGCAGAGCTCCTGTCCCCGAGGTCGGGAGAGCCGACGCTCTCCTCATGGTCCTGCGCACCCTTGCAGATGGCCAAGGGTACCCAGACGCGGCTCGGTCACGCAGGTTGCGTGATCCTTCAGCCTGTTTCTGTGGCGAACGCCGATGAGGCTTCAGCCGGCTTCTGCAAAGCATCAAAATGGTTCCCGCAAACCCCAGCAACTTCCATCTGCTGGTGCGCACGGGCAGCGCAGCCGCGGCCAGCGGCTCCTCTCCCGAGGCAGCCCTCCTCGCTCGCGCTGCAGGCTTGCGTGGTTGAAGACCACTTTGTCCTCTGGATGGAGGACAATTCTCATGGGTCTCCAAGGACAGAAGCAGGGGTGTCTCCACACCTGAGCTCTGCCTTCAGTCCTGCTTGCCCACCTTGGATTTCATTGTTAAAGGACAAGTGAAAAACACGCAAAGGTACAACTGTACAGCTGCCAGCTGTTCCCCAAATGCCATTGCCCGTGGAATCAGGGTGATGCAATCAACGTCACCCCATCGCTGCAGCTCCAGCCTGGCCTTCTGCATGAAGAGTTACACGGACAGAAAACACTCACATCATGGCATTGGAGCTTCCCAAAAACTGTATGTTCATCGCCATCATCATTAGAGGTGTGAATATCTAGTCTAAGATTGAATTTCAGCCGCTCTGTAAAGGGTAATATTTAGAAATAGCTGGAATTTTACATAGACAAAAACTTCAATATATCATTCATCAGAAACAACCTCTGAAGATGAGAGTGAAACTATCACTCTGAACAACTGAATACATACTGTCTTGTAGGATAAATTATCAGTTGGTTTCCTAGTCTGCCACCTCCACTGCCAGAATAGCCAGCAAAACATTCTTAGAAACCCAAGTTTAATATTGAATGTTCTGTTTGAGTTTTATGTAGCAGTTACCAATTTAAGCAAGTCACCTACAAAATAATAAGATTGTTTTCTTCTTTCATCACCAATACTTTTGGTAATGAATACTAAGCCTCTTTTTTGAGACTTTTAAAAAATCTCTCACCTTTAAAGAAGGATATGGCAAGATACAACCTCCATAACAGCACAAGTTTGTTACTTATATCATCACTTTTTTCAGCCAACAGAAAGACTTGCAAAAATCACTATTAAGATTTCAAGTACCACCTTGAAAATCATGACACTACTAATTCCCATACCGTACACCTTAAAAAACCATCCCATATCTTCTTGTTTTTTATTTTTGGTGGCCTCCTTCCTCCAGTTAAACTCTACCCAGCTGCTCTGACCACTGATGTCGTCCCAGTTGTTGGCACCTTTGGCAGATACTAACAGCCACAACCAGGTTCCAGTATAAGCTGGGGAATGACCTGTTGGAGAGCAGCATAGGGGAAAGGGACCTGGGGGTCCTGGGGACAGCAGGGTGACCATGAGCCAGCACTGGGCCCTTGTGGCCAGGAAGCCAATGGGACCTGGGGTGGGTTAGAAGGGGGTGGTCAGTAGGTCAGAGAGGTTCTCCTGCCCCTCTGCTCTGCCCTGGGGAGACCACACCTGGAATCTTGTGTCCAGCTGTGGCCCCTCAGTTCCAGCAGGACAGGGAACTGCTGCAGAGAGTCCAGCGCAGCCACCAAGATGCTGCAGGGAGTGGAGCATCTCCCGTGTGAGGAAAGGCTGAGGGAGCTGGGGCTCTGGAGCTGGACAAGAGGACACTGAGGGGGGACTCATTCCTGGGGATCAAGATGGAAAGGGGGAGTGTCAGGAGGATGGAGCCAGGCTCTGCTGGTGACAACCAGGGACAGGACAAGGGGCAGTGGGTGCAAACTGGAACACAGGAGGTTCCACTGAAATCTGAGAAGCAACTTGTTTGGGGTGAGGGTGGCAGAGCCTGGCCCAGGCTGCCCAGGGGGGTTGTGGAGTCTCCTTCTGTGCAGACATTCCAACCCGCCTGGACACCTTCCTGTGTAACCTCATCTGGGTGTTCCTGCTCCATGGGGGATTGCACTGCATGAGCGTTCCAGGGCCCTTCCAACCCCTCACATTCTGTGATTCTGTGAACCACGTCTCAGATGACTCCAGAAACCACCGAAATTTCTGTCTCAAGCAGCTGCCGCTCCCAGCTGACTTCCAAGAAGCTGCAGCTCACGTCCTGTTGCTGGGATTTTCCTGGCAAATGTGCGTGGACCAGCCCCGTGGGGTTGAGGAGCAAGTCTGCTGCGCTGGGGAGCATCACCGTCCCAGCTCTGTGGAGCCCCCGCCCAGCCGTGGCTTGTGGCCAAATAAAATGAGTGGCCAAGCATGGACTTGGTAGCACAGCTCTGGACCAGGCCGGTTTGGCTGGCAGGTTCTGCTTAGCCAGGCCAGGAACATCACTGGAAAGGCAGAAAGAGCTGGGAAATGACGGAGAGGCAGCAGGGAGGAGAGAGCACGCTGCAGGTACGTTATTGTTCATTTCCTTACTGCACAGTGCCCCCTCGCAGGGGTTGTGCTCACCTGCCAGGCTTGGGTATTGCCACACTGACAGCTCCAAAAACACCTTTGCCATCCCCCTGCCAACCACCCACTTCAGTTATTCACCAACCGAACAAGAAGTCTGGAGGGACTTGGAAAGAGCATTCCCAAACAGCGAGCACAGAGAGACAAGGTGATGTTAATACACACAGGGGGTCATATAAGTTTGTAGGGAAAAAATACTAATACAACCTGCACAATATCTGCTGGTGAAAAGGGAGAGGTATCCAGACGTGGACCAAAGTGATCGATCACAGCCCAGGGGGGCTTTCGGGGGTCCAGGTGCTGCTGAGCTCACATGGATCCTGCACAAAAGCCTTTAATGTAACAGCGAGTGAGTGACAGGAGGGTTATTAGTTACCGGAGTTACCTCCATTCTGATCCAAAAATACGTGGGATGGGGTCAGATTCTCAAAGAACAAAAGCTGCTCTGAACCCGTAAAGGCTTCGCACGGCTTTGTTATCTTTCTGTGGTGTGATGGGGAAGGTGCTCCGGCTCTGTTGGGTCACGGCACATTGTGGAGACGCACAGTTCGGTGGGAAAGCCAGGAGGTGGCATCCGAGACCTGAGCACATGAAACCAGGACACTTTCCCAAGCAGCAGCTGAACGGGAGGCTGCAGCTTGGGACAGCGCAGAAAACATGCGCAGATGTTGTCCTGCATCTTCCTCTCCTCCTTGAAGTGCTTTAGTCAAAGAATCTCCGCACTAAGTTAATAAGAGGAAAACCTTTCTAATTTTTTTGGTCAGCTATAGCATTTTTAGCAAAAATACGCTGAATATAAGCGGGTTTGCTGAGGAGGGGGGTGTCCACAGCCCAGCCTGACTGTGGTGGGACCATCACCAGCACTGACTCTGGCCAGTCTTGGCTTGGTTCAGCTGAGCCTGGGAAACCCCCGAGGCTGGAGAAGTCCCTCTTCTGGGTGCCTCTGCCCAGGCATAGCTCCTGGTATGACTCATTTAACTAAAAGAGAAGAAAATTTATCACAGCCTTAGCTGATGACACAGCGATGACACATGCAGCTCTTCACCAGGGCAGGGAGGTCCACCCAGGCTTGACAGTGGGCTACCTGGTCCAGCTCTTTTTTGCAAGTGAGGCTGAGGGCTGCGATGGGTGGGAGCATCACCACAACCTACGATGGTGTTGGGGCAGACAGCAGATGGCACTGAGACACCAGCTCGGGAGGCACGGAGCACGTTGGGCTGCCTGGATGGCCACTGCTGGAGTTGCCAATCTCAGCCCAGCATGGACTGTAGAGCAGTTGAGCAGGCTGGGCAGGAGATCAGTTGGACTCAATGATCCTTGTGGGTCCCCTTCCAACTCAGCACATTTTATGATTCTATGACCAAGAAGAAAGAAACAGCTGCAGCAACCCAGGCTCCTGAGACAGGGAAAGCAGGAGAACACCCACACCTCAAAAAAGCAAGAAGTATCTCCAAATACACCCAAAATGTTCTGCTCCCTTGGTCCGGGGCACTCTCACAGAAGACATCCCAGCTTTTCCTCTCTGATGCAGATGGTTTGGAGTCTCCAGGGTGTTTGTCCTGCTGCAGGAATCCACAGCTTTCCCCTTCCCACACTCGAGGCACGGCAGCCCAAGCACACCTTATCTGGTGGGCTTCATCTCCTGGGCTTCATTTTGGTTGACACACTCCATCCATCCTCCTCGGAACCATAGTACCAAGTGGGAACTCCTGAAGCTCTCTGGGGGACCCAATCTCCATGCTGCTCATCCAGGAGTTTCCATGGGCAAGAGGAGGATGGTGGCTTGTGCCAACATGTGCCCTTTCTCCTTTGGCTTTCCTTGGCGTCCTGCTGAGGACTGGGGTGGTTGCTCAAGGGTCTATAGGTGACAATATGGTCCCCCTCCTGCTCTCTTGGTGAGGTGGGTACCTGCTGTCGTCTGCAGGGTCTTTCCCTTCTCTGCTGGCAAAGAGAGCAAAGACAGCCTTCTGTCCACCACCAGTGGTGGGCTGAGCTCACATGGGTTGTGCTGGGGTTTCTCAGGAGATCTGCCAGCCCTGCCAGAACGCAAACAGGGTGTGATCTGAGAGGGTCTCATGGGAGACCTCAATGACAGGGTGAGGGGCAACGGGCACAGACTGAAACACAGGAGGTTCCATCTGACCATGAGGAGAAACTTCTTTACTCTGAGGGTGCCAGAGCCTGGCCCAGGCTGCCCAGAGCGGGTGTGGAGTCTCCTTCTCTGGAACATTCGAACCCGCCTGGGATCCTGTGTGACCTGCTCTGTGACCCCGCGTGAGCAGGGGTTGGGCTGGGGGATCTGCAGAGGTCCCTTCAACCCCAACCAGCCTGCGATTCTGTGACCTGCTGGCCTCAGGGACTGGTGCCTCGGGCTCATGACAAGGCCTCAGACCACGCTACTGCCTGTTGGGTGTTTCCAGCTTGGAAATCACAGATACTGATAGCAAGTGCTGGAAATCTTCCTGCAACAAGCTTTTCTGGCCGTTTCCACAAGGCACAGAGGTCTGGACCATGGTGCTTCATGCTGCCTCTCTGGAGGTGGGACAGAGCTGTTCTGCATGGAGAAACAACTTACATCTTGTTGTTATTGACCTTCAGGTTACTGTGAGTTCTCAGCACCAGCAGCAGTGGTCGTGACTTGCGTATGGCCTTCTGGGAGAGAAAGCTGCAGGGAACGCGTGAGCTTAGCAGGGCTCTGACAGAAGAACCTGAATGTTGCAGATGGCTGGGAGAGGCTGTCAGCTCTGCTCTCTCCACAATGGCCCCCATTTCAGCCTGAGCTGGGTCATGTCCTGCTCCCCCAAGCAAGAAGCATCATGGCTACCCAGCTCTGGGAAGACCAAGCAGCTGCCACCTCCTCCCTGCCAGGGACCAGAAGGTCCCTGTGCTGCAGGGTGGCCATGCTGGTGCAGGTGGATGCCAAGCGGTTCATCCCAGCGCCTGACCTTGGGAACAGGTCCTGCTAATGCAGACCAGCTGAGCCGCGGGTGCCATCCTTGGCCAAAGTCAACACATCGAGCGCTGCTTCCGCGTGCTTGGCTCGGTGGGGCGCCAATGGGTTGATGGACAGCCTGATGAGGCATCCCCGCGTTGCAGGAAGCTTCATGCCTTCACCCGCCTCCCTGGCAGTCACCTGCAGCCAGTGCTTTTGCTTCCCAAACCCACACCATGAGGAAATACAGTTTCTGTGCCAGAGGACCACTTCCAAAAAACAGGAGTGAAGAGCAGGTAGTGGGACCTGCGTGGAAGCAGATCCCTGGGATCGGTTTTCCTTCCCGAGATGTTGCAGCACAAGGGTGTGATCATGTGGCCCTTGTGCTGCCCAGGAGATGTCTGTGGCTTTGGGAAGCAGCTGTCACCCCCAGAGTCACCTCCATCTGGAGAAACGCACTCCGGGTCCCTGGCCAGATGGTGGGAACCCATCACCTCTGCAGAAGTTCACTGCTCTGTCTGTGGGGCTACGACACTCAACAGAAACCTCTTAGTTTTTATCCTCATTCTTGGAGGAATGAAAGATGAGAGGAAATGGCCTCAAATTGCGCCACAGGAGATTTAGATTGGATATCATGAGTGATTTCTTCCCGGAAAGGGTTTCTGGGCGTTGGAACAGGTTGCCCAGGGCAGTGCTGGAGTCACCATCCCCGGAGGGTTGGACAGATGGAGATGAGGTTCTCAGGACACGGGGCAGGGACAGGGCTGGGGTAACAGCTGGACTCGATGACCTTGAGGGGCTTTTCCAACCCAAATGATTCTATGATTCTAAGACCAGTTGCGATAAGGGCTTCACAGACAAAGCCCTGAGACCTTTAGGAATGGGAATCACCACCCGGCCTAATTGCCTAATGGCTCATTTCCGTAAGAAAACAACTCCAGGACAAATCACTGACCACAAGTCAGGACTACCCTGTTCCTGAACCAGCCCTTGCACTTGTGTCCTGAGCACATCAAAATGCTGACGAGGACTAAATAAGGTAAAATTTGATTAAAGTTTAATTAAATGCGCACATTTTTGGGTTACTCCTCCATTGTAGGTGCTTAGATATGAGCTGTTGCTCAGTGAGGAAATACTGCTTTTCCATGGAAGTTGCCACCTGTAGGTATATTGCCTTAGGTTCATTGCCTTGAACTGAGCAGTTGGATATGGACTTCTTTTCTTAATATACACAAAAAAGGCTTACCTCCAAATCCCAGGGACCACTGGGCCTATTGCCTTGGTTTATTTTCTCAAAAAAAGAAAAATCTGAAAAATTTGCCCGTGTTACAGATTAAAAGGTTACAAGGGCATCTCTTTGGAAGACGTGCTGAGTTCATGTTATAGATTTGGCTGGAAAACTTGGATCCAATATATGTAAAAAAAATCTTGGTGGTGGAACGTTAAAAACTATTTTAGTATTTAACTAAGGCTAAAAATCCTTTATTAACATTTAACAGTTGAAAATGATGGTTTTTTTTAATTTGTGATGGAGAGGTCCTGTGGCTGGGGAACAACCAACAGCCCCTTGGGAAAAGGGCTGAAATTCCAGTCAGATCCAAGGGAAAAAAATCACATGGAGAGTGGTGGAGCTGCTGGAAACCGGACAGAGAACTGGGACCTCCATCCTTGGAGACCTTCACACACTCCTGGTGGGACGAGACCTCCAGAGGTCCCTCAAACCTCCTCTGATTATCGCAATTTATGGGACATTGCAGGGGAGACGGGATAACTCTGGCTAAGTCTCTGGCCACAGTCAGTAGGAAGTAATTTATCACTTAATACATGTGGATAAACACATTTTTTCCTTTAAAAAGTAAGTTTCTAGCTCAGAACAAAAAATACCTATTGTTTTCAGGATTAGCTTTATTATACTCACTGAATGCAACTGATGTTTTCCAGAGTTTTAAGCATTTCTTAGTTTCAGCATTTCAAGCACGTCTTGGTGTTCACTTCTCAACGCACCTGCCCTTAAAAAAAAGCGCTATGTAAAAGAAAACTGGAAGCTAACAGCGTTTAAAACTCTTTATAATCTTAAAAAAGGTTATTACAAACACACACACAAATGAAAAGCCATTAAGTAAACCTTGGGTATCTAAAGAAAATACGTTGCGGTTAAGAGAAAGGCGATCTCCCAGAGGCGTGTGTTTGCGTATCGGATCAGCTGCGAAACGCGGGAGGTTCTTGAGCTGGAAGTGGAAGCAAATGCCGGTGAGACTCACAGAGAATGGTGCTGGGTGAGCCCTGGAAAAAACACAAAATGGGTTTTCTCATGGTTTTCTGAATGGGGGTAGTCAGAGCTACGGACCTTCCATTTCTGGGCAAAGTCCATGTCAGATCTGGAGTATCAGCAGATCCGAAGGACAGAGAGGAACTGGCCAAAGTCAAAGCCAAGACGAGAAAGGGGGGAGCTGAGCCACCACATCTAATGCTTTTTGCAGTGAGCTGTGGAAAATAATATCCTTCCATTTAAATTCATGTTTTTTCCTCCCAGTATAACCTTCTTGCGTGGACAAGGCAGGATGTGAGAAAGCATTTTGGGACAGTTGCAGGAGAAAACCCAAGTGATAGAGCACTGTTGAGGACTGTGAGGAACATCATCTCCAGAGCCCGTGATGAAGGAGAGATTGTGGAGAGAAGACATTTACCTTCCTGAGATAATGGAGCAGAGATGCGTGACCTTCCTTGGACAAGATGATCCACAAAACCATCCCAGATGGAACAGAGGAACCGACTGGGGGAAACCAGCTCCATGTCAACCCAACAAGTCATGTGTGGCTCGATTCCCACCTGGTAACAGATCTCAAGGGCAGATACTTCTCAGAAATGCAAAACTGGTATCAAGAAAGCATTCGCCCGTCTTTGTTTCCACCTGCAGAGATGTACCTTGAGGTGTCCTGACTTGCCCACAGAAATCCCACTGGTGCTTAAAGCAGAGCCTTAGAGCAAACACGGGCAAAACCAACCTGCTCTGTGGAGATTACAGGGCTAGAGAAATGTGCACACTCATCGCCAGTACCCGAAAGTGCTGTCACGTGCCTCTCCCTCCCATGGATTTTGGACAGATCTCCATATCCCTTCTCTCCATCACATGCATCCCACTCTTTTGTTCTTTTTCTAGGATCTCCCGATACTGTGGGTATTTCTGGTCACTATTAAGATGTGTATTAAATCTTTGTGGAGAAAAACGGTGAGCTGTCTTAAATAATTTTGAAAATGTTCTTTTAGGGAAGAGCAAATACAGATATTATGCCAGCACTGATGCTTGTGTGACTGCGACCATTAGGAGCAAAGCTCGGGCTAACAAATTCCAAAGCATTGTGCGGGAAATCATGTATTTTGGCAGGGAAATGCTACAGAGACAATTCAGTTCTAAATAAGGTCATTGAAAATAATCTTATAAGAAGATGAGTATAGAAAAGTAAAATTGAATATGTGTTTTCCTCATTTTAGAACAAAACCCCCTCTCTGTGCCACGATGTGTTGAAATCAAGTTTCTCTTACTAACTGCACAAAGATCTCCAGCGGAGCGCAGAAGCTGTGCTGGTGAGTCAGGCGCATAGCGCAGGACCGAGGTCACGCTCCGCTCGCACATCAGTGGCCACTGGAGATGTTTTCCAGCGTGAAAATAATACCAGACTAAAGGACTGGGTTTCATTTGCCACAGATGAGCACTCTCAGAGCTCCGTGGGGAATTCAGCGTGTCTCTGTGATTCATGTTGTCCCCGGCCTTGCTCTCATTCCTCCTTGCTTGCCCCAGCAGACCAAGCCCAACCCTTTGAGGCTGACCCATCAAGGACCACAGTGAAAGGCTTGCCCTGGAGATGCTCATCGTAGTGCCGACGGTGGCAACCTGCAGGAGCAGGAGGTTTTGGAAGAGCCGTGGGGACTCAAGGCGGTGGGACCTGAGGGAGGCTGAGAGCTTGGACGGTGACGTGGAGCAGCAGATACTCGTGTGTTGCTTCCCATCCACCATCACCCCTGTCAGGTGTCTCAAATCAACCTTCAGTCCAACAAAAACAACCGGCAACTTGGCCCAGCTTACAGGAGCAACAAAAAATACCTGTGCTGCCTTCTTGGAGGGGAGAACAACCTCCACCCATGAAGCCCCACCGTGCCTTTCCCTTTGAGTCATCTTTGCCCGTGGCAAGACTGGGATCCTCTCATCTTCTTTGGCTGAGGCCTTTTCGAGTTTTCCAGCAATGTGGGAGGGCCCCAGGACTGATTCACAGCTCCGAGAAACCATTTTCTTCCAGCCACCAACTCTTTTGCATCCGGCTTCTCCCCAGCCTTGCTCCTCCAAAACCACGGGGCTCCCTTTCCCCATCAGCTGCTTCCCAGCTAAGAAACACAATCCTGGTCACGTCCAGGTCAGGATGGACTTCACCTCTGGCAGAGCTGCAGCTGCGCTGATGGGACAGGAGCCATCACGGGTGTCAGAGCTGCTTCCACGCTGCAGCAGCACACGGGGTCTGCAGGACTTCGCCCTGGAGAAGCTGGTAGAGCAAACTCCATTTGTTAACTGGAGAATTGCCCCAAGGCTCGGGCAAGAAGCATCTGTGTATGAAGAACTCTAATAAAGCCACGGACCAAAAACAAGGATTGTTCTATTGAATGCCAGGCCCCGTGATGATGAACATCTGTGAAATCATCTTTGTTGTCCTGTTGAAGTCTTCTCCCACCCCTCAGCTGGTGATGAGTGTGTTGGAACCCCTAGCAAATGGGTTCCTGGCAGGGCTGGGGGAACAATGTTATAAAAACTCAAGTTATAAAACCTTCAGAGGCTCACAGTGGGCTTTTAAAGCTGCCTGCCGAAAGTGCTGCGTGGAAGGAGCCATTGCCAAGATCACAAAGGCTTTGGAGGACAGCTGACCGTGGCCACGCGCTTGCTTTGACTGAGATTTGAATCCTGCTGCACTCAGGTCTGAAGCTACATTTTCTCAATCACTAATACATTATGGCTTTTGTGCAGCTCTAAATCACCAACCACGCATACTTGAGGGAGAAGTTTGCACCTGAAAATAAGAAAATTAGTGTTGTCATACTTGCTGCTCCATTTATGAGCTGAGTTAATTGTATTTTAATGCAGTGGTTTTCCCTGCCTCTGAGGCTACTTAGTACATCATTATCTGCACAAAGCCACCTGTAAATAACCAGTTCAAGGGAAGCGAAAGTGCACTTTTAACCAGTCTTTTGAAAAATCTGACAAAAATGTCAGCAAAACAAATTCTCTGGCCCTGAGCTGTTGGCAGAGGCGGCCGTGGCTAAGGCTGTAAGAACACCCGTGTGCAGGAATGAGCAGGGCCGGGGAAGGAGTGGTGTGGCTCTGCCAAGGTGAGTTGGCAAAGCAAACTCCGGGCAAGTGCTGAAGTGCCCTGTTGAGTTGGTTTTGTGCAGTAAGCAGCGAGCGGGTAAACAAAGGCACCCGGCGGCTCAGACCTCGCTGCCAGCGTGGGGGCGGCGATTAGCTTTTGAACACACGTGAGGAACAGGCAATGACTGCTGGGCCACACAGATGTGATGGTGATAAGCAGGAGCGATGGACTCAGCCGCAGGAGCCACAACCTTGCAAGAGATGGGCTTAGTAATTTAAAAACCAGCTTCTCTAATAGGATCAGCAACTTCCAGCTCAGTCACAGCTTTGGAAGAGAAGAAAAAACAGGAGTGACTCAACTGTGAAGTGTCACGTGTAAGCCAACTGGTATGCTGGAAAGAAGAAGGGAATGAACAGGTTGTACTCAGCATCCTACAGACCAATTAATTATCTGTAGCCTGCAAGTCAGGGCCAGACTTGGCACCTTGCTGGCCTATGTCCATCTTAGCCCAGGGATGTACATGATGGCCACCTGCCAAGGGCTAAAAGAGCGGTCGCTGTCTGTGTCACCAATCCACCAAACGAGTCAGACGGAGCCTTTACAGGGTTTCTGAAGGCATCATCCCGTTTCTTTCTCGGCCCCAGGTTTTTACTTCTTGCCAGGGCATGTTCCCACCCTGAGTCAGCCAAACCCTTGCTGTGTGTCTCAGACTTCCCAATCCCCACAAAGACTGCTAGCATAGCAAACCCAGTATAAACTACAACAGATCGCTTTTCATCTAAAAGGCACTCAAAGTTGCAATGCTGGAATAGAAAAACAAGAAGTTTATACAAATTTTCCTCCAGTTCTGTGGCCATGAGGCTGTCATTGCTTCCAGAGTTGGGTTTGGTCAGCTCTGTGGCTTTGAGCTCAACTCTGTGTGAGGCCATTGGTCCTTCTCCATCACCCCAGCACCTCCTCCATGCTCCTTCTAGCAGCTTCTTCTGGAGACACAGCTTCCCAGCCTCTTGTTGTGGCTCTTAGTCCTGGGCTTTCTCCCCAGCTGGGTTTGGCTGCTCCCCAGTGAAGGAGCCGATCACTCACTGCTATCCAAAAGGAACAGTGAGCGTGGTAAAACAGGTTGTCCAGAGAGGTGGTGGATGAACCATCCCTGGAGACATCCCAGGCCAGGCTGGACGGGGCTCTGAGCAACCCGAGCTAGTGAAGATGTCCCTGCTCATGGCAGGGGGTTGGACTGGATGAGCTGTGAAGATCCCTTCCAACCCCAACCATTCTATGATTCTACCACATGCAAAATGAGGACAAGCAAATCACAGAGGGCTGAGAGTTGTCTGGGGCAAACCTTGGAGATGATCCGTTAGATTGGTCTTCAGAGCAAGTTTTGGAGTAGGATGTATCACCATGCACATGCAGGTCACTTCAGCCATGCAGCAGCAGAGAAGTGACAGCCCAGGAGTGTCTTCTGTCACTGGGAGAACATTGGTAGCCCACATGGTGAAATAATCTAAGCGTTTATCAGTTGCAGTCCCATTGGTCTTCAGGTGGGTGCAGAAGATCTACCTCATATTCCAGCTGTCAGCCCAACACCTGCGGCTTGCGGCTCGATGGGCTCCAGCGCACTCCCAGCCTTGGGAGAGCTCTTCCTACAACCTCCTGGCGTGGCTTTCTCCCCAGATCAACTCAAGCCAGATTTCCACGCTCAGCCTTCTCCTTCGGCGGTTGCTTTTCCATCGTATTTCTGAAGGAATGTCATTTGTACGTGGACAGTGGGCTGGTCATGCCAAGCCCAGTGCGCCTTTCTAACCACACCCAGCTCTTAGTTATTTGGCCCCAAAAGGATGCTCCAGATCATTCCTGCTGCTCACAGTGTGAGGGTTAGTATGCAACTCCTACATACCTTTCTTAAAAGTAATGCATACTCTCTGCCTCCTAATACAAACACCTTAGGAAAAAAGTCAGCGTCAGATGGAACAAACACATAACGAAGCCAGTATGTGACAATTCAGCAGCTTCTCACTTCCAGAGGTGTCCAGAGAATGTGGGAACACTAGGAACATCAGAACACCTTGTCATGGTGGTTTCCAGAAACTGGAGCTACTCCAAGACTGTTGAACAACACTTGGATGGAGAAAATTTAATCAATGGTCCCTACAGACTGGTAAAGAACCACCAAAGAGTTAAACAGCAGAGCTTTATTTGTAGCCCTTAGCCACAATGGGTAACATAAAAGAACCACTGAGGTCTGGGGCCTCCCCAGCGCTCTCAGAGGAGCCAGGAAGCCCAGTGCTGTAGATGACGAGACCAGGAGGAACCAACGGGGCAACCCAAGGGAGAAGAAGTCTGGCAGGAGGGAGCAGGTGACTGCAAGGAGAGATGTTTACTGGGTGGGTGTTAGCCTTGAGGGCAAGGAACTGCCTGTGACTCTGTAGAAGACCCTAAGCAGGCAAAAGAGCTGAGAGGAGAGAGAGGAGGAGGCCTTGAAGGAGAAGGGGACATTGCAAAGAAGAACATTTGAGGTTGACTGAAAAGGGTGAGATCTTCTCCAATGGTGAGATCTGGAAGGGTGAGATGTTCCTAGTGTTCCCATGTTCTTCTCCAGATACCTCTTGAGGTAAGAAACTGCTGAACTCTCACATATTTTCTTTGTTATGTATTTGTTACACCTAAAAATGACTTTTTTTCTAGGGTTTTTGCATTAGGTGACAGAAACTATGCATTGCTTTTATGGAAGATAAGTAGGACAGGCTATTCCTGCCTCTAGGCTATCATCCCAGGCTTATAAATGAGAACAGTCATTTAGCAGTAGGCAAGAGAGGGACACAATGATTCTTGTTGGTCCCTTCCAACTCAGGACATTCTATGATTCTATGAATGGGAACCATGTTTCCTCTGTGGCTGAAGACTTCAAGGTGGACAGTGATGTTGTGATCTCCTTGGGTTGCTCCCTTCCCTTGGCAGAGCTGCTCCACAAGTCGTTGGCAGTTTGGCCCGCAAGCAAACACCACACAAACATCTATTGTTAGATCCACAGCCATTGGAAAGGAGATTATCTGGCCTCAAATCCTGTTCTCATCAGTAAGAGGGGCTTCTCCAAGTCCTTCTGGTGCTTTGGGAACTGGGGGTTTGTATGGCAACCAGCCAGACATAAGGTAGCACCAGGGTTTGTCCATGTTTGTTTAATTTCAGAGCAATCTCTGGTTACTCTCTGCAGAAATGTGTGTCATGAGGTGCTCTTTACTCCTGACATCCACCTGGCTCAGGGCGCAGATTAGCGTTGCTGCAATCCACCCTGACGGTTACTGTAGATGATGTCTAGTTGATCTTTTCCCTCCTTGGAGGAGAGCAGAGAAGGACAAGAGTGTCACACCTCTGTGTACTCAGGATGAGGTTAAACAAGGAAGAAAACCCTCCCGGGAGGCTTCACTGCTAGGCTGTCCACGTTTCTGGCAAGACCACTGATCAGGGAACTGCTGTGCTGTCCAAGGCCTCCTTGGTGACATTGAGCAAGATCTCCAGCTGTCCGGTGCTGCCAGAGGAAGGAAAAACCTGGATGCTGCAGTTATCACTTGACTCACAAGCTGTCTTCTGTCTGTCTTTGTGTTTTAGTCTCCAAGCAGGGCTCCTGATGGGTAGATTTTTATGTCCTACCCTCCACTGGATCTGGGAAACATTCAGAGGCCTGTCCCTGCTCCTGATGTACCCAAGTCCCGTCTGCTGGGGATGTTCACAGCATGGACCACCAGCATCCATCTGATCTGCTCAGAGCTTGTTTCTTCTCTCAGTATCTTCCCCATGATCCTCTACCCTGATGTCCTAAATAGTTTTTGTTAAAGTCTCAACCTTTTTTGCCCATATGGGCTATTAACGCTATCCAAGGGCTGAGATTCCACTGGGGCCAATACCTGCCCTCCCGTCTCAGAAGTGGGGTCCACGTCACATCAGAAACCAGAGCTTCACCCCCCGAGAAGGGGAAGTTATTCATTCCCCCGTCAGATGTAGCATTCATTTCTAGCCCTGAGTGGTTGAATTTATTGTAAAGAGGTGACCTTGTTTAACAAGAAATAATGTCAACACATTTATATTAACTTGCCAAACAAACCTTGAGGGGTAGGGCAACAAACTAGTACCCAGCTTCCTTGCTGCACTTGATGTTTTTGTTTCCCTGTGTTTCCTCATCTTCAGAAGAAGTGTGATTTATGCTTCATTCCAGAGTGCTTAGTTATTTGTGTTTGACGATGTGTGTGTGGCTTTTTTATAGTATTCCTTCGTCCTGCTGGTGTTGAAGTTAGTGGTGAACGGCACGGGAATGGATTAGATACGGCTGCAAAGCAAAGCAAACAAATGACTGCAGCCGGTGCTAAAAAAGCCCAGGCACCCCCAGGAAACAAACCCTCGGGAATAAACCAGCATGAGAGGGGGACAAAGTGCAGAAATTTCCCATCAACCAGAGCTTGGAGTATTGATCCCTGCTGAGAAGTAGCTGGACCTTCCACATAGCCCAAGAACGTCCTAGCTTCCTCGTGCGCTGTCCAAACTTTCCTGCGGTCTCCATCTCACCACGGTCCAGGGTCCCCTCCCTGTGGATCCACATCTCCCTCCAAGCCCCACTTGTTTTCTGCTCTGTTGTCCCATTTCACAGAATCACAGAATCCCAGAATGTCAGGGGTTGGAAGGGCCCTGGAAAGCTCATCCAGTGCAATCCCCCCGTGGAGCAGGAACACCCAGATGAGGTTACACAGGAAGGTGTCCAGGCGGGTTGCAATGTCTGCACAGAAGGAGACTCCACAACCCCCTGGGCAGCCTGGGCCAGGCTCTGACACCCTCACCGGGAACAAGTTTCTTCTCATCTTTCAGTGGAACCTCCTGTGTTCCAGTTTGCACCCACTGCCCCTTGTCCTGTCCCTGGTTGTCACCAGAAGAGCCTGGCTCCATCCTCCTGACACTCCCCCTTTCCATCTTGATCCCCAGGAATGAGTCCCCCCTCAGTCTCCTCTTGTCCAGCTCCAGAGCCCCAGCTCCCTCAGCCTTTCCTCATAAGGGAGATGCTCCACAGCCCGTCCCCCAGGTATGAAACAGCTCCCCCAAAACTGGCCTCACCTCTCCTGCATGGATCTCTCAGGGCTCAAGCTGCCATCTTAATGACGATTTCAGAGAGGGCTTAAAAGACATATAGACGAGGCTCTCAGGGACATGGTTTAGTGCTAGATTCAGGTTGTGGTCGGGCTTGATGATCTTGAGGGTCTCTTCCAACCAAGATGATTCTATGATTCTATGAACTTAGGAAAAGCTCTGAAAAGCATTCAGGCAGGTTCTCTGCCTTCCTTCATCAAAAGTCATGTCCCTTTCTTATGGAAAAATAAAAATACTAGAAGCCCAAAACATAGACCATTGACTGCACTGAACCAACAGTCTCTGGGTTTGAACACGAGCACCGTGGTGTGTGACAAGTAGCAGAAAAAAAATGAAAAAAAAGCCAGACACGAACAAGAAGGGCAACAAAAATCATTAAGGGAGCGGAGCATCTCCCGTGTGAGGAAAGGCTGAGGGAGCTGGGGCTCTGGAGCTGGACAAGAGGACACTGAGGGGGGACTCATTCATAGGGATCAGTATGGAAAGGGGGAGTGTCAGGAGGATGGAGCCAGGCTCTTCTGGTGACAACCAGGGACAGGACAAGGGGCAATGGGTGCAAACTGGAACACAGGAGGTTCCACTTAAATCTGAGAAGAAACTTGTTCCCTCTCCTTCCAGGGAGGTGTTGGAAGCTTGGTCAACTGCAAAGTCCTGCAGAGCATCACTAAGATGGTTGAGACTGGACTACATGGCACCTAAGGAGATTCTGAAGGAGCTGGACTTGTCCCACAGGAGAAGAGAAGGTTTCCAGGGAATATAATTGCTGCCTTCAGTTATGTAGAGGGACAATAAAGAGAAGACAGACCCAGCCTTTTCTGAGATGCCCTAAGGATAAGAGTTAACAGGTCAAATTGCAGTAGGGACATTTCAGGAAAGGAAAAAATTCCTCATGGTGCAGCTGTGGGACAAGCTCAAAGACTCAGAAAGGGATCGCCAGCCGTGAAAACATCACCACCAGTCTGGACAAGGCCCTGAACAACCTCAACATGGCTTTGAAGTTAACCCTGCTTTGGCCAGGAGATGGATGAGAGACCCCCAGCAGGTCCATGTAGCCTAAATCTCGCTATGATTATATGGTGATAGACCCTGGTGACTGCATTTCTTTCTCCCACTTCTCTTAATTCCATGAGTAAGGCTCCTGTGGGGCCAAAAAGGGTCAGACAGTTGGGGTTTATTTTGCTGCTTGATGCGTTGCAGATTAGCCATGGGAGGACACTGGACTCTTAGGGCCATTTAAAATGTGACCACTGGTGTCTTTTGCTCATCTGTGCAAGGTGAATAACAGATTTTAATTCAGGCAGGAATTTCAGTAGGATATTGTATGGCTTATGCACACAGAGGGTTGTGGATTAAACATGAATGATTAATCCAGGCAAGACTCCTGAATTATACGCCCAATTGCCATGTTGTGCTGGATCAGACTAAGAAGCAGATCTGGTTATAGTCCACGCAGGCAGACTAACTAGTCTGGGGAACTGATACTAGTGCCTGGCTCCCAGGAATGGTAGTAAGGCTGGGGAGGGAGTTGCCAAAGATTTGGTAGTGTCTTGAGTGAAAAGTGGACATAAAATTAGCAAAACTGTACTTGAAACCAAGGGGGATCAGAGCAGGCATGGCAACACTTGGCAATGCTGTTGCATGGACGTGGTTGGGTGGTAATGACCTGCTCATGGGGTGGCAATGTCAGAGCCAGGAAAGAAGCAGTACAGGAGACTTCAAAATACATCAGCAAGAAGGTCTTGCTGCTCCTAAACCTATTTTATAACCGTATATGTCTGGGAGAACGTTTTATTCCTGATAAGCTCTGGGGCGCAGGACCAGAGCCGAGGGCTCTGTGCTCCCACTCAGCCCTGGATTCAGTCCCCTCTGTACACGAATGTGAGCCAGTGCTTTAAGTCCTGGATGCTTATGTGGATGTTTAGAGCTCTGCCACTGTCCGGTAGCTTAGCAAAGCTGGCTGACGTGGGGTGTTCTGGGTGTGTGAAGTGAGAGTTAGTCACGAACCGGAGCAAAGTTTCTCCGGGATGTGTCTTTGGCTTAAAAACCCCAAAACTCCACCAAATTGTCTTGGGTGACTACGTGGCAGTTTGCACCTGGCGCAGCCTGCAAGGGTGGCTCACACCGCTGCGTGTGTGGGCTCGGGATATTCCAGGGAAGGACACACAAAAGAAACAGTTGGACACGTCTCAGACAAGCAACGCGTGTCCCAGACCCACCGCTGCCATGCAGACAAAGCTCGTTTGCAAAAGAGGTGGTTGGTAAGCTCTGTAGTTCTGAGAATAAACACACCATGCGGACTTGTGGTCCCGCCTCAGGTTTGGGGACAGGACAGACCCGGGTAATTGACACTGAGGGTACAGCCACCTCTCCCGGGATGGGGGAACGTGCGTGCCTTCATGTGCTTAAAAAACTGACACCCCACCTCTGAGTGTCTCACAAATGCATTTCAATTTATTCCCTGAGCTGTACTCTTCTGGGGAAAATTAAGTTACATATTAATTGATGGGATGATCCGAAGTGCAATGTCTTATCAGCATGTGAGGGTACAAGCAGGTGTGGACAAGGAAGTCAGTGGCTGAGGATGGCTTCTGATTAAATTATAAATCTGAACTGTTCACATAACTACGTGTTTAGGAAATATGTGACTGATCAACTCATTCCATAGAAAAGGCTGGGTGAGTGGTGGCACGTACACGCAGGGCTGTCTTGACCCAGAACAGAACAATGCTGCAAAAATTTAATCAGCAGCCACAAACACTCACGGGATCTTCTCCTGCCCTCACCCAGCTGTCCGAGTGTTCGAAATGTTGCATCCTGATATATTCCTTGGTCTGTCTTCCCAGCAGAGCATCTTGTGACGTGCTCAGGGGACAAGGAGCAGGGGCAAGCTCTGTGGTGGTCACTCAAACCCCCAAAACAGCAAAGGAACTGCTTTGGCAGGGTAGGAGTAAATATTTTAAAATATGGATTGTTGATAGCTCCAGCCCTGTTGGTATGTTCAGCAACAGAGACTCTCTATTTTGGGGGGGACAAAACTGAGTCTTTTTCTAACTGTTGTGACAGGTGTTGGTGGATCTGAACAGGCATCTTAGTATTTTCTGCATAAATCTGAGAGAAAACATCTGATCTAGCTGCTCAGAAATAGAATTGCAACACTGGGATGGGCAAGAAGCTTCGGAGGGACTTCAGGAAATCCAAAGTGAAACTGTTCTGGTGATAAGGATTTTTCTGCAAGGTCAACTTATGGTTATGGCACGATCTTGATGTGTGCTTCAAGGAATGGGAATGATGCCTGTGGTCAGTAAAACCTGGATGCCCGTAAGCATAACTGAAAAAGAAATGAATGCGCTGCTAAGTCCTAAGTATGTTTTGTTTAGAGCTTTCTCTGGTTGGCAGGGAAAACAGCTTGCCAGACAGTCCTGAAGAAAAATAAAGAGAAATGGACCACGGGAAGAGCTTCAAAACTTCTTTTAAACGAGGATCTCTGAGGATTTGGAGCAGCTGGAGAAGGTCCTGGTGGTCATGAAGCAAGAGCAGACCCAGTCTGCACGCTGGAGAGAAAACACAGATGGACGTGGAGTTAATCTGATCCAGAAGGAAAGTGGGAAAGAGAAGGGGAGAAAACTGAAGACACAGCACTGATAGCCACAGCAGGGAGGAACGGGAGAGCTAGAGGAACTTGTTCTGCCCCAACAAAAAGCCACTTGTCTGCCCAGCCGCTGGCAAGGAACCACCTTCCTCCCCATCTTGCTGCGGGGCAGGAGCAGAGGCTGTGTGGCCACGGGGTCGTGTTGGCCGAGGGCACGAAGAACCAGTTCCATCAGGTCCTCCTGGGAGAGAAGAGAACAGAACCGAAGCACTTTAAATCCGCCAGCCCTCCCCGTCAGGGCACAGCAGCGGCCTGGGGGTGGGATGTTCAGTGCATCCCCTGCTGCGCAAAAGCAGATCAAAGCAGCGCAGAAGCCACTTTCACAGCAAGACAAAGCCTGTGGTAATTGAAACACACTTTTTTGGCTGGCCCAACACACCTGCCATTGGCCCGGTGTGTTCGATGCACTCAGAGGAAATCTGGGCAACTGCAGAGCTTTGCCTGAAGATCAGCAACATTGGGGAAGAGAGTTCATCAGGAGAGTGAGATTTAGTGCTGTGGGAGCTGAAGATGACTCCTGTGACCCAAAGGAATTGTAGTAAGAGCCCCAAGTTCTCAGCTGAGCCCCACGTAGGTGCCTCCGGCGCTTCTTCCGACTTCGGGAGCCAAAGGGCCAGGCTGCACGTTGCTGCAGAGCTGTGGGGCTTCACAGCACCTTCCAAGCTGGGATGCAGACAAGACAACGCAGACCGTTTGCACGGCAAGTCAAGCTTGGAGGCTGGCTGCAAATAAACCCCAAAAAGGAGAGGTGCAAAGAGGTGCTTTGACAAAACCAGCGTGCCCAGCGGCCAGCATCCGCTGCTGCGTAAACCCTGAGTAAGGCGTTTCATCACGGCTTGAATCACACTCACGCTCCTGCCCTCAGAGTAACCGTGGGGGCGGCTCATGGCCACTAATTAGACCCTGGCTCAACTCAGATAAACAGGGAACCAACAGGACACCAACAGGGAGCAAAGAAATCAGCAGCCCTTGGCTGCCAGGCAGGTGGAACATTTTTGCAAGGAAAGCAAACACTCCCATTCATGCAAGCGGGAGGAAGCAATAACATTAGAAGCGCGGTTTATTTTTAGCTGTTTCTGGTGACTTTGCATGACATATCCTGCACTTTTTCTATTTTTCCAAGGAAGTCAAGCTCAGAAAGCTTCTGGCTTCAGATGGCTCTTAAGGAGCACTGGAGAGCATAACCTCTTGAGATCTTTGCCAGCTCCATCTGCCAAGGATTCTGGGCAGAAAACCTCTTATCCCTGGAACCCAGAATCCTCGTTAATCTCAAGTTTTTCTCCTGATAAGCCATTCTGCCCGCTGAGATATCCACATTCCAGCAATGCTGCGGCTGGTTGGGTCCAGGAGAGCCCATGGGCTTCCTTGAATCTTAGCCAAAGTGTGCAGGGACGCATCGACTCCGGTTCGCACCAGTGGTGGGATGACCCAAGACACTCCATTTAGCACAGAAACAGAGAACACGAAGAAACACACTTCACAGCAGAGTCAGTTATACCGTTAAGCGGCATTCCTTATTTTATCAGCGCTGGGGGGCTCTGGGAATCGTTCTCCATAAGTGCTCCAAAGACCGGATGCTCTTCCATTGCTTATATTCACATAATTTTTACATATGCATTACAATTTTTGGTAATTTTTACATACATCTACACTAAGAAATAATTATGTTATAATTAATTTCTTACTTACATCTACTAATTGTTAAATATAAACTAAGCACTCTGCTTCTAAACAATGTATTACTTGATCTTCTATCTCCCTCTCGTCATGCAGAAGGATCTAAAACTTGAAAAAAAATCCGCTCATTTTGTAGGTGGCCAGAAAGCATTTATCTCATGTCAATTGGTTAATTGATGGGTACGTCTTTTATAACTTAACCACAGTGTACGTTAATTTGGCGGCCTCTCTTCACTGTGTGCCCCCGGGGGAGGCTGGGCCAGTGTAGGGCCTGGGCCTGGAGTGCGAGCTGGGGCAGGAGCCTGAGGCGGGGGCCTGGGCTTCGGTCTGGGGCAGGAGCCTGGGGCAGGGGCCGAGGCCTCGGGCGTGGAGTGTGGGCCTGGTGCCTGCGGCCTAAGGCCTGGGGCTGGGGCAGGGGTCCGGCCGCGGGGCCGGCGTGTGGGGCCCGGCGTGCCCGCTCCGTGCGGCGGGGGCGGTGCCGGGGCTGGCGCGGGGGCGGCCGGGGGCAGAGGGGCGGCCCCGCCGCGGGAGGCCCCGCCGCCGGCCCTTGGACCAGGGCGCCGCGCCGAGCCCAGCCGAGCCATGGCGGCGCCGGGGCAGAACCTGGCCGTGGTGGTGCACCGAGCCGGGGACCTGCGCCTGGTACGGGCCGGGGGGAGCGGGCCGGCCCGGGGCCGCCGCGGCTCGGCTGGGCTGGGGGCGGAGGCTGCGGGGCGGGCCCGGCGGCCGGGCCGGTGGTGACGGGGGCGGCCCGGGGTGGGGGAGCCGAGCCGGGAGCGCTCCGGCGATGAGCCCCGGGGAGGGCGCGGGGGGCGCGGCCATCCCCGGGCCGGGGAGCTCGGGCCGGAAGGGCTGCGGCTGTGGGTGGAGGGGAGCCCGCAGTGCTGAGCTGCCCCACGGGCACGGCCGCCCGAGCCCCCGGGGTCCCGCAGGGCTGGAGGGGCCGGGAGCGGGCGCTGCGGGGCGCTCAGCCCCTGGAAAAGGCGTTCCCAGAAGGCAGAAGCGGGGGGGACGTGTCGCTCCGCCGAGGCGCCAGGCGAGGGGCAGGGGGGGTCCGGGGAGGGCAGCGAGTGCCCCAGCCCCGCGGCGAGAGGGAAGAGGAGAACACTGGAGACACTGCGCTGAGAGGTGTAGGAAACAGTTCTTTTGCAAATATAATAGGCCCAGGCAGGATCTCTCAGCAAAGCATATTTTAATAATGGTTTTGCAAGACTGAGTGTTCTGCCTGAAGGTCGGCACACCTAATAGGGCAAAAAGCCCCTGCTTATATCCCCCAAAATCCTGGCTGCAATTTCCCTCCCCTGTTCCCCATTGGTTGGTACTGCAGGGTTTACAGGCCACCCCGACGCTTACAACACCCTTCCCCTTATCAATCTGTTTAAGATATGGATTCCTGGTGCTTTGGCTACACTTCCCCCTAAATTACCTTGTAAATTGGTGTGTATACAGGTATCAGTATATATTGCGGGAAAAGACCGTGTTTTACATTAAGGATTCATAGTCCAATGTCTGTCGGTCCTTCCCCCCTGCTGGGGTCAGGCACCAGCTCCTCAGTTACGTAAAAACAACAGTCCTTCGTTAAACCTTCCTTACAGTCCTGGCAGGGAGGAGCAGGAGAGGTGAAGGAACCTGTTCTGCCCCAACAAAAAGCCACTTGTCTGCCCAGCCGCTGGCAAGGAACCACCTTCCTTCCCGTCTTGTTGTGGGGCCTTGGTTTTCAGTCGGTGCTTCAAACCATTTCTGCTCCTCGGATGTCCCTGGGTGCCGAATCGCTGCTGGAGGCTGGTGTTGGTTTGGCAAGCGCTGGATGGGGCAAGAATGATTTACATAGGCAAACACCGACGGGCAGTTTTCCGTGCAAACAGTGCGGGCAGGAGGGCTCTGGGGAACGTGCGGACTTTGGATACCTCCTGCAGCTTGTTTGGGGGATGATTATCAGGGAAACGGTTGATTTTTTACTGTTCCTGCACAGATCAAGTGACACGTGCCGAAGGTGTTCATGTGGTAGTTCCCCTGTGGCTCCAGCCACCTTTGATACAACTGCGATTTCACTAGAAGCACGTGCAGCCCCACTTCTACTAGAAATAATGGGTGAGAATGGAGATGGTCCCTCTAGTTCAAGAACACGTTTCCAGACCCCTGTGATTTACAAAGGCGTGTGGGATGTGAGGGTGGATTCTGGCTCCATCCCATCTACGTTGCTGGTCTCTAAACCAACCTACACCCAAATGTGTAAGTTTTCCTTGGGATATTCGTACTGCTGGAGCCTTGGGAGGTGCCGTCGGTGCTCCCCTGGCATTACCCTCGGGTGCGATCCTCCCCGGCTTCCCTAAAGTTTCTCTGCCACGCTGTGAATGGCACTCGTTGCATTGCCCCGCTAACCATGTAAGGAGCTGAAACAGTGAACTCTGCACCTGTTATTTGAGTTATTGATTCCTAAAGATAGGTGTGATCATCCTCCCCGTAATTCCCACACCCTTCTCCATTCCTGTGGACGTGCTGCCCACGGGGAGAGTCTCCATGACTTCAGTAGCCGACCCGTGTTAACGTGAAACTGCGTTGGCCTCATTGTTGACTCTCCTCTTGGTCTGAGGCGGTTGCCACGGGCTCACATTTGCTGCCACTTGAGGATTTATTGTTTCTCATGCATGTACCGTATCCTCTCTTTACATGTCTTCTTCCACAGAAAACAGTTGAGCGTTTCCTTCACATCCTCCGTTCTGCCAGTTCCCGTCTCTGCGTCTCTCAGTGAGCAGAACACACATCCTGAAATGCTTTGGGGTCCTTTTTGGTCACCCCCTGTTTTCTGCAAATCAGTCCAGGGGATTTACTTTCCACCAAAACGTCTGTTTTCCAGCACAGCTGTTATTTAAAAACATAAAAGCGTATTGCACGCTCATCAGATGTTTTCTATGTATGAGGTTACATTTAGGTCGATTTTTAAAAAATGATGCTCTGGGCCGTGCCCTTGGTGGGACAAAACAAACACCCCAAAATGCAGGTGCCGTTCTGAGCACTGAGCTTTCAGTAGGTTGGGTTGTATTTTGATTTGCGCTCCAGCTGACACAACTCGGGCCGTCCTGCCCGCTGATTATTCAGCAGGTATTCTTTTTGTGCCATTAAATTGCTCAAGTCCAAAGTGTGAGTTGAGGAGTCGTGCTGGGATTGAGAATGGATTTAATTAGCTAGAACGCAAACCAGCGCTCCCCAAAAGTAAGAGGGGGTTCCCCTCTCTCGCCGCAGGAGGGAAATCTCGTGTTCCGTGTTGTGTAGCAGCTTTTACCTGTGACAGTGAATACGTGGAGGGCTAAAAGTGATTGTGCATCTCTCAAATCCAGAGATCAATTTTCTTGCTAAGTAGATGTTCTGGCGAGGAGAAAAAACCAACCGTGGGCTCGTTAATATGTGTGTAATAGATACTTTTTAAAGGAACTGTGCGAATAGGAGCTGCACTCAAAGGTCTTGCGCTCAGTTTTGGGCTCTAAGATGCAAAAAAATTGTGCGGCAGATGGTTATGAAGAGTTCCTTGATAGCACTAGTTAACTTTGGTGGGGACTCAATCATAGAGGTGGGTGTTGTACTGTCCTGAGGTTGTAAAACCCAATGAAATGATGTCTTTATCTTTTGAGGGAGCTGCGGGAGTTCAGTGCAGGGCGACTTGGGGCCAAGTGACTGCTTTGATTCTGTTTTTTTCCTTCATCCCGCAAGAGGATGTGCCTTTAAATGTGATTTACAGTAATATTTACCATTGATTTACACATTATTACATAGTAAAATATTTCCTATTATTTATAGTAATAATAAAACACTTCAATATTAACTTTTTATAGAAACAGGTGGTTCAGAATCTTCCTGGTTACAGAAAGTGATTACAGATTTACCTGAGCCACCCAGGGCTGACTTCCCACCAGGTATTCCCATGGCCACACACAGACAACTGAATGCTTTTGTATCTTCTTTTTGTCCATAGGAAAACCGTCCGATCCCAGAGCCGGGTCCCAATGGTAGGTCTGGAGATGACTGCTTCTGTCTGCTTCTTTTAACAATCCCTTTCTTTTCTCACTCTCTTTTGTCGGTCCTTGATATTGCAAGGAGAGATAGTATTTCTGAGAAAGTATAAAATAATCTGAAAAGAAAAAAAAATGGTTGAAACAGGTAATGCTGAATTTCCAGTAGAAAAGAAGAGCTGGAGCAGTGGCAGATATACCCCTTAATCTGCCCTTTTCCACGTCCTGTCTCCTCAGTTCACGTATTTCATGTTAAATGGCTTTTGGGACATGTCAGATGATCTCACTGCAGGACTCAATATTAATAGGCTGGGCATATGGGCTGATACCCTGTTTCCCTGAAAATAAGACAGAGTCTTATATTAATTTTTGCTTGAAAAGATGCGTTAGGGCTTATTTTCAGGGGATGTCTTATTTTTCCATGAACAACAATCTACATTTATTCTCGAACAAAAAAAATCCACATTTATTTAAACGTAGTCATGTCACATTCTGGAACATCATCATAACTCTCCAAACCTTGAACTCCATCGTGAATTTCTTGTGACTCTATTTTCTTGAGAACCATCAGCCCCGATTTCTCATGTCCAGCAACAGTGCTTTCTTTAAATCAGCACCTCTTGTCCACGTCGCTTGCTTATAATGTACAAATGTCAGTTATCTATCAGCTGTCTGCTTTTCTTGGCGAAGAGTCTATCTGTCCTGCTGTATTCTATTGCCAATTAATTTTACTTTATTCACATGTATAGCTATTTAAATTGACTTTTTAAACGAACCATAACTAGGGCTTATTTTTGGGGTAGGGCTTATTTTCGGGGAAACAGGGTAGGAATTTGATTCACTAACTCTCCAGGGCTGAAATCGTAGTTTAGGAAAAGGAGAAAATTAAACAGACTTGCTCTTTCATTCTTGCTCCAGCAGTAGTTATGCCCCTCAGCGATTGTATAAGCTTTGTTAATGGGGGTCTTACCATATTTTAAGCTTTCCTGGTTTGTCAACCCTTTGTATTTCAGCAGATGTCTTGCGAATGTGCCACCCATCCTCACGCGTACATGTGCCGTTCTGCTACGTTTATTTAATGCTAATAAAGGTGGTACTAATTGACAGGAAGCTCAACATGAGCCATCAGTGTGCCCAGGTGGCCAAGAAGGCCAATGGGATCCTGTCCTGTATCAAAAATAGCGTGGTCAGCAGGACAAGGGCAGTGATCCTTCCCCTGTGCTCTGCATTGGGGAGGCCACACCTGGAGTATTGTGTTCAGTTCTGGGCCCCTCAGCTCAGGAAAGAGATTGAAGTGCTGGAGCGGGTCCAGAGAAGAGCAACAAGACTGGGGAAGGGACTTGAACACAAGCCCTGTGGGGAGAGGCTGAGGGAGCTGGGCTTGTTTAGTCTGGAGAAGAGGAGGCTCAGAGCTGAGCTCAGCACTCTCTAGAACTACCTGAAGGGCAGTTCTAGCCAGGTGGGGATTGGGCTCTTCTCCCAGGCATCAGCAATAGGACAAGGGGCCATGGGCTTCAACTCTGCCAGGGGAAATTGAGGCTGGAGATGAGAAAGCAGTTCTGTGCAGAGAGAGTGGTCAGGATTGGAATGGCTGCCCAGGGAGGTGCTGGACTCACCGGCCCTGGAGGGTTTTAAACTGAGATTGAACACGGCACTTAGTGCCATGATCTAGTGAATGGACTGGAGTTGGACCAAGGCTTGGACTGGATGATCTCTGAGGGCTTTTCCAACCCAGTCCATTCTGTGATTCTGTGAAACATTTCAGTGCCGCCTTGGCCTTTATGCTGGGCCATGGGGACAGCACACGTGTTGCTCTCCCGAGAAGGTGAGATGTTTATTAGAACTGTGTTTCCGTTTTGTGGCAGAGGTGCTGCTGCAGATGCACTCCGTTGGGATCTGCGGCTCCGACGTTCACTACTGGCAGCACGGCCGCATCGGGGATTTTGTGGTGAAGAACCCCATGGTGCTGGGGCACGAAGCTTCTGGGACCGTCATCAAAGTGGGATCGGGAGTGACTCATCTGAAACCAGGTACCTGGAACGAAAAATGGCTTTCTATTTGTTTTCCTGCCGGTCGGTTCGTGAGAATGCGTTGATAACAGGTTGTGCTTTTTTGTTGGGTGAATTTATCTGATGTTCTGAGCTGCGAATTCCACAGCGTGACCATCTCTTTTCAAAGGCTGTCACCGTGCTGGCCCCTGTAGTTTATGGTATTTCTTCAGTAGGCTTGATCCTGCGATATCTTGAGCTGCTCTGACTTGATTTGAATGCAGAACAGAATGTCTGCTGCTATGAGGTGCCTTTTAAAGTAGCTAGATAATGGGACAGAAAACACATCTGTTGCTTTTGCCAACAACCTGCTGTTAAGAGTTGCAGAGAGACCTTACGGGTGCCCAGGTAATAAGACGTAGATCAATGTCAATGCAAATAAACTGGTTTTTGCTGCAGAAGAAACAAAACCAGCTTTGTATTTAAAATGATGGGGTGAGCATCACTGCTGAGCAGTGAGGCCTTTGGCTCTGACACAGCCGTGGGAACATGGTTAAAAATTCAAATTGGTGTTAGGAAAGGGACAGAGGCTCAATAAGCGGCTGTCACCGCACGGCTGTGGACAGGTCTGCTTTCCTTTCCAAAGAGAGATTAAAAAAGTGAAGTTTCTAAGGAGGAGAAGGAGATCACAGAATCCCAGAATGTGAGGGGTTGGAAGGGCCCTGGAAAGCTCATCCAGGTCAATCCCCCCATGGAGCAGGAACACCCAGATGAGGTTACACAGGAAGGTGTCCAGGCGGGTTGGAATGTCTGCACAGAAGGAGACTCCACAACCCCCCTGGGCAGCCTGGGCCAGGCTCTGACACCCTCACCCCAAACAAGTTTCTTCTCAGATTTCAGTGGAACCTCCTGTGTTCCAGTTTGCACCCATTGCCCCTTGTCCTGTCACTGGTTGTCACCAGAAGAGCCTGGCTCCATCCTCCTGACACTCCCCCTTTCCATCTTGATCCCCATGAATGAGTCCCCCCTCAGTGTCCTCTTGTCCAGCTCCAGAGCCCCAGCTCCCTCAGCCTTTCCTCACACGGGAGATGCTCCACTCCCTGCAGCATCTTGGTGGCTGCGCTGGACTCTCTGCAGCAGTTCCCTGTCCTGCTGGAACTGAGGGGCCACAACTGGACACAAGATTCCAGGTGTGGTCTCCCCAGGGCAGAGCAGAGGGGCAGGAGAACCTCTCTGACCTACTGACCACCCCCTTCTAACCCACCCCAGGCCCCATTGGCTTCCTGGCCACAAGGGCCCAGTGCTGGCTCATGGTCACCCTGCTGTCCCCAGGACCCCCAGGTCCCTTTCCCCTACGCTGCTCTCTAATAGGTCATTCCCCAACTTCTACTGGAACCTGGGGTTGTTCCTGCCCAGATTCAAGACTCTACACTTGCCCTTGTTCTATTTCATTAAATTTCTCCCCGCCCAGCTCCCCAGCCTGTCCAGGTCTCTGATGGCAGCACAGCTTCCAGTGTCACCCACTCCTCCCAGCTTGGTGTCATCAGCAAACTTGCTGGTAGTGCACTCTATTCCCTCGTCCAAATAGTTGATGAATGTATTGAAAAATGATGAGATGAGATGTGTATCACCGTCTCTGTGGCGAGTGACTAAGCTGGGAAGTTGAGGAGCAGTGGGCTAGGTGGCTTTTTGCTTCAATCCATCCTCCTGCCAACTGAAAGTCTGTTGGTGGAGGGATTTGGCTTTGTTGGCTTCCTCTGCTGAATAAAAAGAGCTGTCTTCTGTTCTTTGTGTACTTGCAAGTTTAATGTGGTCGTACATTCATGTCTTTAGTCCATCCTGCCTTGTGATTGCAAATAAATAAGTAATTTTTGTCCTGTCTGGGCAGCTCCATCGTAGGAAATTTTTGTAGGAACAATTTCTTCCCCAAAGGGCTGTGGGGCATTGAACAGGCTGCCCAGGGCAGTGCTGGAGTCACCATCCCTGGACGGGTTGAAAAGGCTTTTAAATGAGGTTCTCAGGGACATGGGGCAGTGCCAGAGCTGGGTTATGGTTGGACTTGATGATCTTGAGGTTCTCTTCCAACCAAAATGATTCTTGAACAAAAAGTCAACATTCATTCAAATGTGGTCATGTCATTATCTTCTGGAACATCCTCATAACTCTTCAAGCCCTGAATTCCATTGTGAATTTCTTTTGGGGGTGTCTACATTTCTTGGTGAAGGGTCTGTCTGTTCCTGCTGCATTCCGTTGCCAATTAATTTTACTTTTTTACATGTATAGCTGCCTGGACACTTTTTAAATTGACTTTATAATGACTTGTAACTAAGGCATGTGTTTGGAGTAGGACTTATATTTTGAGCATCCTTGGAAATCCTGAAAAAGCATGCTAGGGCTTATTTTTGGGGTAGGGCTTATTTTCGGGGAAAAGGGCTAATTATTTACTGTTCCAGTTACTACAGATTCGGGAAAAAAACTGATCACCTGAGATGAGAACTGCGGTTTTGCTGAGCACAGGGCAGCTGGGGAGGTTTGTGTGTGACTGAGCTTTCATCCGTGTCTGTGCCTCAAACAGCGGCTCTTTTCACTTAGCGGCGAAGATCTCGGTGATGCAGCCACAGTGAAGGGAGCGTCGGGAGCTTGGCTGGTGCAGCAGCGTCACCTTTCTCAGCAGACGTCCCTCGTGTTTCTCTCGTGCTGGGGTTTCACGCCATCTTCCCCAGTTTGATGCGACTCGTACCTACGTGCCCACCTTCTTCGTGAGTAACTCGGTCTGCTTTCACCCTGGCAGGTGACCGAGTGGCCATCGAGCCCGGCGTCCCGAGAGAAATGGACGAGTTCTGCAAAACCGGCCGCTACAACCTGTCTCCAACCCTCTTCTTCTGCGCGACGCCTCCCGACGACGGCAACTTGTGCCGCTACTACAAGCACAACGCCAGCTACTGCTACAAGTTAGTCGGTGCCCCCTTTGCGGAGAAATATAGACTCCCTGGGAGGGATTAGCTGAAGCAGTCGCCTCGTGGCCCTTTTGAGTGTTGCAGGGAGCTCTCTTTACCTGAACACAATGGGTTTTATTGCTTTCTGATCCCTAAATAACATGTTCAAGGCTTGGATGGCAGCCACTTTGCAAAGGGTTTGTCAGGCAGCTATAGTTTATCCCCTCTGCTGCCAGACATAAATAAACATTTCTCGTGTGTTTCCTGGGATGTCACCGCTGCTTTACCCTCTAATTATTTTACTGTTTGCTCCCTCCTCTTGGTTTCGTTTCTGCCGTCTTTTTATATCTTCGCCTTCTTAGGACGGTGCCTGGAGGTCTTTGATTCTCTGAGCTGAGCGAGCTTTGCTGCGGCTTTTGGGAAGCACCGCACTGACTGCTCACACCTCGCTGTGTCACTTACAACGAAGTTATCCTGCTCAGAGCAGAGCAGGAACAGAAAGCCGTGTCCCTACTACGCTGCTTTTCTTTGTGGTGCTGAGCGGCCCCGCTAAGCTGCCGGCGTTACGCATCTGTTTTCCTATCCAGCTCAGCAAACTGGAATCTCCTCTTAATTGTGGCAGGACTGACGCATTTGCTTAAAAGCAAGTCTGTGCTTAAGTACTTTGGCAAATACTCTAGAAACCTAAACAAACCTCTGCGATGTTATACTTGCATAAATGCATTTACACAATGAGTTAAAAATAGGCTCAGGTCGTGGCCTCCCGAGACTGATCTACCTGTGGAGCTTGTTCTTTCTCAGTCTGTGTGGAGCTGGTGCTTCCATCCTCAGGGTTGATCTGCAGAGGGTCGGGAGGAGACGCTTGAGTGCTCTTCTCCTGAGAGTTCTCGAGCAGGAGGCTCCTTTCAAAGCAAACCCCAAGCAGCCGGTGTCAAGAGGAGATGTTGCTCTGGATGGGACAAGCTTCTCCCTGTCCAGACCTGCTGTCACTGATGTCCTGTGTGCTGTTAAAGTAGCATCACAAGTTTTTGCTTGGGAGGAAGTGGCTGGTTTGTAGCTGTCTTCTTCCAGGGAGAGATCTGCTTTGAGAGATTGCTTTCTTCAATTTGAGTAAATATTACTCAGGCTATATTGTTTTTTTCTTAGGCTGTGAAATGCAAAGCCTGAATTGGGTGCCCCTGGGTTTGAATCCGCAGGGCCATGCCCATCCGATGCAGAGCTCATTCCCTGGCACGAAGTCACTGCCAGCGCGGATTTGCTGAGAAAAGGTGGTGTCTGAGCTCCCTGGGTTCTCACATGTTTGGGCAGGTGTTGTCTGTCCTTCTGCAGGCGGACAGACTGTGCTGGGCACTCCGAGCAGAGTGATGGAGGTGGGATCGTGCCGCAGAGCTGCTCTCCCCGTTGATGGGAGACCCAGTAGGAGTGAATGTGATGCCAGATGTGATGCCAAATGTGAGGCCAAACTCTCAGGCAACTAAACGTTTGGAATCAGCCCTTCGGTGCCTCCTGGAGATAAGGGACATACAGCCATCTTACAGCTGCCTTCCCACAACTGTCATTTCCCTTCTTTTGTGTTGGCCTGGCTGAGATCTGACCTTAGGCTTCCCAGGGCTGTCACAAAGACTTTCCTTGCAGACACAGCTCCTGGCACCGCATGAGAGCCCACACTGGTGGCTTTCTGGAGGGCTGGGATTTATTTCTGGCAGCAGTTCAGATGGCTTTTGCCCCACTCTGCTTTTTTCCACCGCTGCATTACAGTGCTGTTTGCGTCCAGAAGGTGTTAGATACCCACTGTACACATTTTCCTGACTGCTGGGACACTTTGTGCTGGGACCAGTCTACTGATTGAAGCACTTGGTGCATCAAGTGAGGACATCCAGGGGGTGATGGGGAGACCTTTGCTCTCCATGGCATCACCATTGCCAGCAAGATGTTTTCAAAAAGTGCAGAGCTGAATGATTCAACCCAGATGAGGGGTCTGGGAGCTCAGTGGTGGGTCCCAGCCGCAGGTGGTACATACACAACTGTGGGGTTTATTCTGAGGGTGGCAAAGGAGTTTTAGTGTTGACTCACCAAGTACTGGAGAGATGGGGTGGGGAAGTTTGTGTTTGGTGCTCGGGCAAACCTCACTGGTAAATGGTTTAGGTGTCCTGGCTGCTGCTTCAGAGGGATATAACCACTTGAAACGCCTTCCAGCCCTGCATTTCTCAGACCATACAATGAGAGTGTATTTCGCCACTGTGGTTTAGACCCGTGTTTGGGGTTTCAGCGTTTCAAATGCCATGGCTTTCCTCATCACCCCCCATAAACCTCTTTGGTGACTGTTGCTTGTGTCTGGTTCTTTCAGGCTTCCAGATAACGTCACCTTTGAAGAAGGAGCCCTTATCGAGCCGCTTTCGGTGGGAATCCACGCCTGCAAAAGGGCGGGAGTCACTCTGGGAAGCAAAGTCTTCGTGTCTGGCTCTGGTACGGCAAACATTTTCAGTCCCCAGGGGATGGACGGGGTGCTGCACTCCAGCGCTGTGTTTTGCGCGGCCCAAACGCAATGCGCAGGGTCTGGGTGTGCTGAGGGGGCAGAGCAGCGGGCGCTGGTTTCCTTGCGGAGTTTCTCATGCAGCAGCAGCTCCTCTGGTCTCGCTGCCCCGGCTCGTGGTGCTGCTGCAATCCCAGAGACCTGGAGCGCAGCCGGAGCCTCCTGCTGCCCGGGAACACGCCGAGCCCGCGGCTGCTGCTCTCCGCCACTTCCATATGTTCTCCCTTTGTACCCAGGACCAATTGGCCTCGTTAACGTGCTTGTCGCTAAGATGATGGGCGCAGCGGCTGTGGTAATTACAGGTAAGTCCTTTTAACCTGTAAGAGTGTGCCTGTTTCCCGAAATACAACACTTTGACTCGTTCCACGTTATTCCTTCAAGTAACCGCTGGGGAAGGCAGCCCACGCACAATGGAAAGTCTGTCTATGAATGGAGTAGTAACGTGCCTTTCTGGAGGGAATCCCAATTAACACCTTGTTCCTCAGGACAAGACTTTAATCCCCACTAACTGGGGTCTGTGAGAAGGTGCAGGTCACAGCTGTTGCTTCTCTGTGAGGGTAGCAGACCAGGGTAATAACTTCTGCTTCCCAACGAAGACAAGTTGTGCGGGCAGAGTAACCACAGTGCTTCAAGGACAATAAACCAGCGGCTCATGAGTGGCCCTTGGGTCAAGCCTGGAGACCTTTTTCAGACTCTGAGCAGGTCTTTTGGGAAGAGGCAACACTGTGTGACAAAGCTCTGAGTTACAGAAGCTCTGTTTGCTCCTGGCACCTCTGATCACTGCCTCTTTGTTTGTTTGGGGTTTGGTTTGGTTTGGGGTTTTTCCATTTTGAGCTCTTCTAACCGCAGCTTTGTGTTTTGCCTTTGGCTCATAAGCCTTAAGGATCAGGTTTCATCTTCCCTGTAGTGCTATAGACCTTGATTGTATTTGCTTCTGGTCTTCACCTAGGCACACAGACCATGCGACACAGCATATTTTATACCCTGTTTGGAGCTATTCTTGGAAAGTTTGCTCTGAGCAGGTTTCTTCCTTCCTCTGGAAGTCCACGGTGATGGCCTGAACATGTTTTCACAGTCCTTTCTGTGTCCGGACACATTGTCACTCTCTAATTCTTCTGCCCTTCTTCCAGCTGGGGTTCAGTTCCTCTTCTCTTTGCCCTCCTACCCCAGCCCAGCTCGCTCCACCTCTCCTCGAAGGTCAGGCTCTTCTTGGTGTGCCTTGTCCCGAAGAACTGAGACCTGGAGGAACCGGAGGAGGTCCCCAGGTTGAAATTTCCACCTGGGGCTTGGGCAGGGCCTGGAAGTGGCATTTCCACCGCTCTGATCCTTCTGAGCAGTGGTGACCGGGGGGGTGGTTACAGGTGCGACTAGACAACAAACACAGGTTGCTGTGGCTTTTTTGGGCCCAAGACCCAACGTGGACCTTTCAGAAGGCTGTCACTCCACCTCCCACGCTTCGGGCCAGGTCTGGTTTTGACCTCTTGCCATTTTCAGGTTGAGAGACCACGTTCAGGTTGCACCCTCTTGCCTTCGCGGAAGCATTCTTCAGGAGTATCTCACATCAGAACCAAAGGCAGGTGGTTGCCTTCTCCTCCCTAAGTCCTCTTGCTGCTGAGTCCAGGGCACTTTTCACTCCACTCACCCCACCCTGCAGGCGTGTCCTCGGTGGACGTAATCAGTTCGGGCCTCGGATTGCGCTAAGCATCGTCATTTGGGGATGATGGTTGCTATAGCAGGAGGAGCAGCTCTGCCTCTTGAATCACACACAAGCTGAGCTGGTGCAGGAGCTGGTGTGAGCCCATGGGTGGGTGGGGAAGGGCTGAGTGAGCTGGCAGGGCTTGGTGGGGCTGAGGCAGCTGCTTCAGGGCTCCAGGTGACGGTAGGAAGCTCTTGGTACCTGGTTTGTAGGGTCAGCAAGCTCAGCGTCACGGAATTAACCCCTTCCAATCTTTACGCCTTGGCCTAGGTAACAATCCTGATTCCTGGGAGGTCCTTGGCAGAGATGCTCAGAGACACCTGTGGAGGTGCTGGCCCTGGTCAAATATTTGTACGTGACGCGAGCCAAGGAAAGGGTTTAGTTTGGCTCGTTGCCGCGGGGGATTTTGCTGCCCTTCTCAAGGAACTGCTTTTTGCCTCGGCTTTAGGAGCCAACACCTGCCAGGTGACTGTCTGCCCACAAAGGCCCCTCTTGTGCTTTGCTACGAGATTCTTTGGGTTTTTATGATGCGTTTTGTCTGTGAAGAGCTTTGGGCAGCGCTTAAGGCTTGAAATGTTTGAGTTTGTTTTGACAAGCTGCACACAAATACAGAAATACCTACAAGAGCTTTTTCCTGACCAGGGGAGAACTCGCCTCCTGCAGCTTCTGTGGCAATTGTCTTTGGCACACCTGGAGTCAAGGAGTTTAGGAAAGTTACGTCTCTGCCGAGGGGTCGGGTCCCTTCCCTGGGACCCCCAGAGAGCAGCTGGCACCATAATTAGATACTGATTTCTCAGCCTGACCTTCCAAAGGCTGGTCTGTGCCAGAGCTTGGTGATAAAAGCTGTTAGTGCTCCTGGTAGCCTTTGCTCTTCTCCCTGGCAGGCTGGTGTTCTCCCTTTTGGGGGGTGTGTGTTGTATCTAACGGCCTGCAGTTGGGTGGCAGAAGGTCAGTTTGTTCCATGGGTCCTCATCTTCTCTTCCCTAAGGTCCGTGGTTTTCTCCACTCCTCCTCCACTCCTCCTGGTTGATTTTTATGGGCAACCTTCTCCTGTCCTTCTGCCTTGCTGTGGACATCACTGAAAAACTGCTTTTCTCCTTACAAGCTCATAAAAGAGCAGCCTTAATCACCAGCAAGTGAAGGGACAGTTTGGGTGTTCGTATGGCAGTGTTGGGATGTCTTGCCTCACTCTGTCACTAAAGTTGCTTAGTAATTCCTACTTAAGAGAAACTTCACCTTGTGTTGTCTCAGTGTGAAGTCTTGGGTGCTGGTGTCTCCAGAAACCCTGGAAGTCAAGGTCAGGGAAGATGAATAACTGGACATAGTTCAGCTCCTTTGTGGAAAAAGATCAACGTAGAAAGTGTGAGAGCTTCCGGAGTATTTGCATGTTAAGTTGGCTTATAAACCATAACGAGAAGCTTAAGTGTAATAACTTCCATGGAAGCAGAGATACAAGAACTCTTAATCTGGCAGCCAAAACTTTAATTAGCTCCAAGCAGCCAGGAAGTGAAAACAAATTTCTGCCTAGAGGCGAGATGCAACCTTTAATTGTATAACAGACCAGTTTCCCAAGAGCTGTGTGGGGTTCAGCCACAGTGAGGGTGCAAATCCAAACAACTCAGTCCTTCTTGAGACTCACAAGTGTCTGGAGCTCTAAACGACGTGGTGACCTTCTCATTTGATAACGTGCAGATCTGTCTGCTTCATTAAGTGATTCATTAGGCCAGGTGTACCAAGGTGGTAGCACAGTTGGGTCTGATGGTGTTGCTGCCGCATCCTGTGTGCCTCTCCAACCCCAGGACGTCCTACCCGAGCAGGTCAGCAAAACAGAGGGCAACTGTAGTTGAGATGTGGAGTTCTGCTGCCTGAGAGCAGCTTTTGCGGCCTGGCAGGACAGCCTGTCTCTCCTGTTGCTCCAAGACACTTGTGTCTGGATGTATTTCTGCCAGAGAGCACAAAATACATTAGTGAGTGGGCAGATAGTACAGATGGCTGAATCCAGCGGTATCTGCTGCGCATAGGTGTTGTGAGCAGGGGACGTCGCGGGGAGTTTGGTGCGTGGTGGGAGCGCTGTGGTCTCCTCGCTGCACACGGAGATTTGGGAGACAGCAGCCACCAGGTAGAAGTGCTTCTGAGCTCTTCAGGTGCTTCAGAAATAGCAGCTCTTGTGCCTTCGGAGGTCTCTGGGTGCAACTCTGCCAGCAAAGACCTTGCAAACAACAACCTGAGGCTCAGAGCTCTGGAGGGACAGAAGTGACTCACATCTCCTGCAGCCACAGGGAGCAGAACCCACCTCGAGGCTTCCGGGGTGACGCTGCCCTCAACTTTTCAGCCTCGGCTTTCTCTCCTTCGCTTGCGTTTTCTGACTCTTTGTTCTCACTTCTTGAAGCTCCCTCCACAGACCTCCTGGGTGCTCATCTTGCTGGGTGTCCCCTCAGCCGGCATCCCAACCTCTCCTGCTGCTGGCGGGGCACGTCCATCACCCATCCCGGTGGTGAAGAACGTCCCATTCGCGGTGCAGTGGGCAGGGCAGGTCCTCTGGCCTGGCTTCCTCCTGGCGCTGAGTCAGAGCGGCTCATGAGGGAGCAGCGGCATTGCGCTCCTCCTCTTTTCCCTTAATATTTCCCCCTACACCCACCTTTAACTTCCCTGAAGACCGTGGGAGCAGTATTTTCTTTGCAGTGAGTATGCTGTGCATCCTGCAAGCAAGTAGGGCCTTGGCAAAGCATGATTTTCCAAGTCTTCAAGCCTAGGAGACACTGCCCACCCTTCAGTCTTGGTTCTAGGACATCTTGGCTGTTATTATACATCCTCCTTTGATCTGAACATCTTTTTGAGTGCCAACACACTGTAGACCAGACAGCTCATGATCTGCTCTCATCTGGTACCGTTAGAAGCGAAGTGGCCATGCTAACGATCCTCTGAGCCCGACGTCTCCGGTCTGAAAGGCTCCTTGGTCTTGTGCTGTGTGTAGCCAGGTCATTTCTGAGCATCAGGGTGTAAAATCAAAGCAACCTTGTCTCTGCCTGGTGCCCTTTGGATCATAAAATTTCAGTTGGAAGAGACCCTTAAGATCATCAAGTCCAACCATAACCTAGGGAGATGTATGACCAATGTTCTCATAGAAGACACCCCTTGGGTCTAGCAGTGACGGTTGTTCCTCCCCTTGGACATTGCTTTGCATGGTGCAGGTTTTGTCTGTGAGTTTAAGCTCTTTGATTTACACCCCTAAGCTTCGACATCTCCCAAGTCTTTGAGTTGTCCCCATCACTTGTCCTTTTCTGCCTGTCGGGAAAAGCAGGCAGGTCTCCTCCCTGCCCTGCGTGAGTTTGAGGGAGGGAGCTTAGACCCTTTCTTTCCTCTCCTGGTTGTAGCTGTGAACGCGTGCTCAGACCCCAGATCAATGTGCTTCCATCAGGGCCCCTCGATGGTGTCCTGCTTACTTTGGTCTGGGTGGTCTAGATAAATTTTTGAGAATGTACTAGTGGGCTGGAGCTTTCCATCTTCTCCTACCATGTAACAAATACTCTCTTCTCTCCTGAGACAGGTGAGAGCTGGTCACCCAAGCAGGTGGCTCTGTTGAGATAGGAAGCAGATTGCAGGCTCCAGCTCTTGCCTTGTTTTGTCTTTCCCCAGATTTATCCGCCTCTCGCCTGCAAAAAGCCAAGGAGGTGGGGGCGGATTTCACCATCCAGGTGACGACCGAGACCCCGCAGGAGGTGGCCTCCAAGGTGGAGGCTCTGCTGGGCTGCATGCCCGAGATAACGGTGGAGTGCACCGGGGTGCAGGCCTGCATCCAGACTGGCATCTACGTGAGTACCGCTCAGCCCCGGGGCGCAGCAGCGAGGCGCGGCCTCTTTCTGCGGTGAACAGCAAGTTATTTCCCTCCCCTAGCGCTTCGTTTCACTGAGAGGAGGTGCTCATTAGGCAACAAATGAAGAGAGGGAATTAAAGAGTTAACGCCTTTGCAGATGGCGTGGACAGAGTTGTCTGAATTGATGCTCAAGTGCTTTACCACTTAGCAGAGACCACAGTGAAACCCAAGCTCGGCTGCGCCACCGTGTCTGGCAGCTGGAACAAGTAGGGCAGCAGCTTCCATTACATTGAAGTTATGTCCAAATAAAGAGAATAATTAAGAAAATTAATGCCGGCAGGTGACGCAGGCAATTAAGGAGGGGGTGTCTTGCTGTCATGGAGGATGTGGAGAAGGTAGCACAGAGTTTCACAGTGAAAGGACAGGAGACAAATGGGACAAGCTGCAAAAAGAGACATTCCAGTGGAGCATCGGGCTCTTGGTTTTAAATCTCTCCCACTGAAATCTGGAAGTACTTTTTGTACTCCTGAGTGCGAGTTGTTTATCAGAATGAGATTCAGATACCAAAATCCTTCAGGGACTTTTGAAAGATTGCTTTTTAAGCCTTATTTATTGCATGTTTCAGCCTTAGGGCCTCCTGACAACATCCTGCCTCTCCCCAGCTTCTCCACTGCACCCTGGACAGCCCGTTACAGCCTCAAAGTGTGACTTGATTTTATTGCAAAATAAAACCTATATCTGTGTGTTTGTTCTCCAGGCCACCCGTTCTGGTGGGACCTTGGTGCTGGTGGGGCTGGGGCCTGAGATGGTGACGGTGCCCATGGTGAACGCGGCCGTGCGGGAAGTCGACATCCGGGGCATCTTCCGCTACTGCAACACGTGAGTCTCCTGCGGGGTGGCCTGATGAGTCTCCAGCTCTGGCCTTGGGGTATTCTTGCTTTCCACTAGGGGAGAGGTCGCAGAAAAGGCTGGTTTCCCATACAGCGGGTTGAACCCCATGTCACTCTGTGATCCCAGCACTGCGGTGCAGGCGGCGTGATGGATGCGTCTTGCATTTTTCCCTGGAAGAGCCTTGACCACCGCAGAGCTGTCCAGTTGGGTTGTCCCGCTGTCCTATTTCAACGCAGCATTTGGTGCAAACAAAAGGCCCAACAAACCCTTAATCTGCTGTAAGCAAGCAGGCCAAAATGATTTAAAAATTGTCAGTAGTATTTGTGCCTTCAACTCATGTCCTGTAGAAAGGGCAGGCTGGGTGCTGGGGGGTTTTGGAGGAGACATTTCTGGATATATCCGGAGCTGGTGTGAAGGTGTGTGTCCTCTGTGCGGATTGCTGAGCCGCACGGCTCGAGCACAGGTGGATGTTTTAGCGTAATGAGAGCTGGTCTTGCCTGAAGGAAGGAAAGCTCAGCTGTTCCGTCCTTGGTCTTGTTCTCCTTGGGCAGAGCCAGCGTTGCACCCTCGCAGCCTGGTTCCTGGTGTCTTCAGAGCTGTAGTTTCTCCCTTGCAGAGCAGGAATCTCCGCTTAGTGCGTAGAGGTTGTTTTCCAGTGAGGATTTATGAGGCGCAGTCAAGCTCCTTCTTAAGGAAGTGGTGGAGTCACCGTCCCTGGAGGGTTGGACAGACGGAGATGAGGTTCTCAGGACATGGGGCAGGGACAGGGGTGGGTTATGGTTGGACTCGGTGATCTCGATGGTCTTTTCCAACCAAAATAATTTTATTCTATTCTACTCTAAAATGACAAATGTCTTTAAGTAGGTGGTTTGGAAATTAGTTTAGCTGTTGCATCCATTTGTATCCCCATCACTCTAATTTGGCCCATTCAAGTGGAGCAATGAGGCGACCAAATCGCATGAGGCTCAGCCCAAGCCGAGGCTGGAAGCTGATCAAGGTTTTTTCTTTCTTCTCCCTGCACCAAGGTGGTGAGTCTGGACTCCACAGCGATCAGTCTGCAAAGGAGGGGGCAGGGCAAGAGCAGCACAGCAGTTTTGTTTTTTGTTCGATGCTTCAGTTGTTACCCATGATTTTCACTCATTTGGAGGGTGAAGCAGCTCCAGATCTCTGCGTGTGGCAGTGCCTCCCGCCTCGGTGCCCAGCAGCACAAAGCAGTTGGCTTGTCCTGCCTCCCACAGAATCCCAGAGTGTCAGGGGTTGGAAGGGCCCTGGAAAGCTCATCCAGTGCAATCCCCCCATGGAGCAGGAACACCCAGCTGAGGTTACACAGGAAGGTGTCCAGGCGGGTTGGAATGTCTGCACAGAAGGAGACTCCACAACCCCCTGGGCAGCCACCGTCACCCCCAACAAGTTTCTTCTCATATTTAAGTGGAACCTCCTGTGTTCCAGTTTGCACCCATTGCCCCTTGTCCTGTCACTGGTTGTCACCAGAAGAGCCTGGCTCCATCCTCCTGACACTCCCCCTTTCCATCTTGATCCCCAGGAATGAGTCCCCCCTCAGTGTCCTCTTGTCCAGCTCCAGAGCCCCAGCTCCCTCAGCCTTTCCTCACACGGGAGATGCTCCACTCCCTGCAGCATCTTGGTGGCTGCGCTGGACTCTCTGCAGCAGTTCCCTGTCCTGCTGGAACTGAGGGGCCACAACTGGACACAAGATTCCAGGTGTGGTCTCCCCAGGGCAGAGCAGAGGGGCAGGAGAACCTCTCTGACCTACTGACCACCCCCTTCTAACCCACCCCAGGTCCCATTGGCTTCCTGGCCACAAGGGCCCAGTGCTGGCTCATGGTCACCCTGCTGACGCATAAGGTTCCCCCTCTAAAAGCTTGTGGGCAAAACTCCCCTTGGTTTCCCTCGCTGTGGAAATCACTGTTACAAAGCCAGGCTCCTCTGTGCTCTTTCCTTGGGGTGCCAAACTGGCAACTTCTCTCACCTCCTGCTCTGTTCCCCTGGCAGGTGGCCAGTGGCCATTGCTCTGCTGGCATCCAAGCGGATCAACGTCAAGCCCTTGGTCACCCACCGCTTCCCCCTGGAAAAGGCTCTGGAGGCCTTTGAGACCACCAGGAGGGGTGAGGGGGTCAAAGTCATGCTGAAGTGTGACCCCACCGACCACAACCCCTGAGCCGCCACCGTCCCGGCCCCTTCCCCACCATGCTGCCTGCGCGGGACACCAAGCAAGAGGCCACCGGACGCCGATGTCTGGCTCTTGCGTGTTTACACCATCACCTTATGCAGGCACAGCTTTGTAATAGAGCTAGAAAATCAAACCATAATAAGGGTGAATGGCACTGAGGGGTAGATACATCGTTAGGGTATTAACAGGTAACTACAAATCAGAAGATTTGAATCAAAGTGCTGCAGTTTGTTTAGACGATGGTTCACATCGTTGGCTCTCCTCTGGCGGACCCAGAAGAGCCCGGTTCTCTCTGCATCAGGCAGAGCCGCCTGTGTGTCCGTGTGGACGTGCTGCGGGAGGCGTCACCGCGCGCGGGGTGACGGGAGGACGGAGGTGCTGGCACTCCGCCTTCCCCCCCAGCTCTGGGGAGCCCAGTGTGAACCCCGCACTTCCCAGTCGCCCCGTCCCTCGGGGATGCTCAGGGGCTGCACAGCCCGTCGAACAAAGCCCTGCACGTTCAGGTCATTCTCTCTGTGCTCTTTGCAAACAGCGGAGTGTGAGCCTAGAGCTTTTCTGGAGGAGACACCTGGAGGCCAGCTGGGACCATATCTGCTCCATGCGGGGCAGTGAGGATCTGCAGAGCTTCACTGTGGGGTGTGCGGTAACTGAGGCAGAGAGCCCTGTCCCGTGTGGCTCCCTGCGAGGCTGGGGGCACAGCTCGCTTTTTAGCGTGTGGGGAAGCGCAGGTGAGAAGGTAAGGGACAGCATCACTCAAAGGTTTTACCACTGCAAACAAATTATAACTTTGGGGGGATATCAGGCCTTCCTGCTGAGTTTGTGAGCCAAGAACCAGGTACTAGTGAAGTAGCAGGTTGCAGATAACGAAATCTCATCTTTAATTATGGTTAATTTTAACACCGGGAGATCAGTCCCTTTCTTGGGCCGGTACTGAACTTTCCTCAATAAATGCTGCCTACCTGCTGTGTTTGTGTTTGTTCAAGTGTGGGTGGGTGGTTTGAAGGGGTCTCTGACTTTAGGGACCCTGCGGACCCCTGGGCTGAGGGTTGCAGATGAGCTCAATGCTGGCAGCACCATGAATCCTTAAATGACCCAACTGCTTGTAAATCAAAGCCTGTGTTTATTGCAGACGTGACTAAGTTCATTTTGGCAGAGGTAGGGCCCTGCGAGTCTGTGCTCAGACATAACCCAGGGGAACTCCCCGGAGCAGCGAAGTGGAGTAAACAGGGTTGTGAGCGTGTCAGCCCGAGCAGGTAAAACCAACTCAGAGCAAGGCCAGCACTGTGCCACAAGGCTGGCAAGGCTCCAGGTCACCAAAACACAACCGCCAGAAGCGAGAAAATGTTCTAAAACTTCAATCAGCTTTATTTAAGCTCAGTCACAGCGTGCGAGAGCAGCAGCCCGGCGATGCAAAGCCAGGCCTTGGTTAAACAAGCACCAGTGATCCCTGATCAAAGGGTGATGCTGCTGAAAGAAGCCAAGGACGACCCGTGCAAAGCCAGGGAAGGCTTGGAGTGCTAACGAGCAGGCACTAGTGAGCGTGTTAGTGAGGCTGAGTTTCAAAACAAGGGATGGTGAGGAGCTCTCTGGCTCCTCACCCCAAGTGCAGGTCCCCCAGATTGCTGTGAATTGGGGGGTGCAGGCACTGGGCTGTTCCCCAAAGCCACTCAGAGCCGTTCCCCATGTAACCCAGGCTCTGATTTGGGATTAATGTGCCAGAGCCAGGCTTGACTCAAACACACCGGCTTTTCCGGACTGGGACGTGTCAGCCCAACCCTGGTGTGGGGCTGCAGGGGTGCGTGGGGGCAACAGGATGCTTGGGGTCACACCATGGCCGTGCGGGGTGATGCTGGGATGGCAGCGCTGTGCTGGTGCACCCCGAGCTGGTCTCAGCATCCCAGCTCAGCCATGGGTGGGTTTCTCCTGGGGGTGGGAGCCCAGCACCGTGACCACCTGGATGGAACACACGTTTTCAATGACTGCAGCCCGGGGGGTGAAACAGCACGGGGCAGGGTCAGAAATTCTCATAGTGATGCGCAAAGTAGGCCTGGTCCTTCTTGTTCAGCTGCCGACAAGCCTTCTCCACGCTCTTGGTCATCCCGGGCGGGCCGCAGCTGAACACCCCGATCTTCTGCACCTGGGGAAGAAGCGACCAAAGGGCTCAAACCCCACAGCACCAGCTCCCCCCCAGCCCAGCTCCCCTTGGCCCTGTGCCCTCCAGCAGCTTTGGGCACAGATGATGGCTCTGGCCTGGTCTGAGGAGGCTTTTGGGGAGGTTGTCACCTCCCCATGGAGCTGCTGGGGCCGTGGAGGAAGGATGGGACCACCCAGGGTCCCTGCCAGCGCCAGGGTCTTGCTGGTACAGGGCATTGCAGCTCATCCCAGCTCCGGAGGCAAAGTGGGGTTCATGCCTCTCCTGACCTACCCTTGGTGCAGATGCCACCAAGGTCTCCAGGGCCAGGAGGACAGTTTGGGACCAGCTCCAGTCCTCCAGACTGGTGGGTGAGTGTCCCCCCCGTCCCCAGCCAGGCACTGACCTCGGGGTGCACCTCCTGCAGCGAGTCAAAGAAGGGGACGAAGGGAGGGCGCCCGAAATGGGTGATGGAGCGCAGCCCCGTGAACAGGCTCTTGTTCAGCACCTTCTGGAAGTGCCGCTCGCAGATGTACTGCAAGACACCAGAGCGTGTCAGGTGGCCCAGCATGGCCCAGTATGGCCCAGCATGGCCCAGTATGGCCCAGCACAGCCCAGTATGCCGTGGCAGCCTTCCCAGTGGGTGGCCAGGCTCACCAGCATGGTGGTGCGCAGGTCAAACTTCTCGGCCAGCTGCGTGATGTAGATGTGCACGGAGACCAGGTCATTCCCGTCCGCCTCCTCCACCTCGCGGATGATGTCCGCCAGCCACTCGAACTGCCGCTGCGTGCGTGTCACCCAGATGAAGTAGATCTGCGGCACACGGGGACGAGGCTCAGCATGGAGCTGGCACGTCCATGGGGCTCCTTCCCAGCTGGGTCACGGAGGATTTTACCCCAACAAGGCCACAGCAGCAGGAGGCAACCGGGGAGGGCTCTTGTCCTCCAGATGCTTCCTCTTACCTTCTTACACAGCAGCTTGGAACTGATGGATGACTTGAAGACCAGGTCCTTCAGGATGGACGCAAAGGGCGTCACCCCGATGCCTCCTCCCACCAGCACAGACACCTCGAACTTGTTCCACTCCTGGTGGCCCTCACCAAAAGGCCCATCCAGATAGAGCTGGAAGGAGGACAGCTGTCAGCAGAGCATCTCCCTCCTCCGCTTGCCCATGGCTTGGCCACTTTCAAGGCTGGAGAAGCGCCACGGGCTGGGCACAACCCATTGCTCTTGGGCTTGGGTCACAGAATCACAGACTGGTTGGGGTTGAAAGGGGCCTCTGGAGATCATTCAGTCCAACCCGCCGCTTTCACCCAGAACAGATGTCCCCGGAGGAGCAGCGTGGGGCTCACCTTGGGCATCTTGCCGATGAGCGCCAGGCTCTCCGGGGAGTAGAGCTCCCGCAGGCGGGTGGTCCAGGGCCCCGCGGCTCGGATGTGCAGGCTCAGCGTGTCCTCGTGCGGCGCCGAGGTCAGGGTGAAGGGGTGGTACTCGGTGGTGCCCAGGGCCACGCAGGCGATGCGCACCCACTGCCCCGACTTGTACTCAAAGTCCTGCGGCCGCTGGAACCGCAGGTGAGTGACGCCTGGCGGGACGGGGATGGGGACGTTGTTAAGGTGGAGAAACGGAGCGTTGGAGAGGAAAAGCTGGGGAGATGAGCGGGCTCAAGGAAAGATGGAGCTGTGCGCTGGGCTGGTGGGATGGGCCTTGGGGACAAGGCGTGGAGCTCAGGGCTCAGGGTGCTGGAGAGGCTGTGATGGGCCACAGCCCTGGGGCCAAACAGGTCTTCTGGACAGCTAACCAATCCCCATGGGTGATGGCCCAAGCTCTGTGCCTCAGTTTCCCTGTCTGGGGGGAAGGGGTGGCACAGAAGACTCTTGCCATGCAGAAGTGCTGCAGAGGCATTGGGGCAACACACAGCTAATGCTTGGAGATGCCAGCCTGACCCACCAGCATGTGTGAGGACATTTCCTGGTGCCAGGGTCACCCACTTGCCACCCGGTTTGGGATCCGCTGCCACCCCGTGCTGGCAGGGCCGGCTGCTGTGTTCCCTGCACCGCTGCAGCCCACGTGGAGGACGCAGTACCTGAGGGCAGCAGCTCGGCTTTCACCACGCTGATCTCCACCTTCTTCCTGCTCAGGCTGAGCAGCTTGTCCGCGCCGTAGATGAGCGCCGGGATGATGAAGTAGACGTAGAAGCGGGGCTGCTGGATCAGTGCGTAGCTGCCGTGGATGATGACCTGGGCGGGGAGCAGCTGCCATCAGCACCACACTCAGCCCAACAAGCCACCACTCTGTGTCTGACTTGGTGGCAGCTCGGCAGCAGCCAGGACTGCAGCCACCAGCTCCTTTGGTGACCAGGCTGCCCCATGGGCTTGTGATGCATTGGCCACCAATCCACCCTCCCAGCCCAAAGGGTTTACCAGGACGTAGAGCAGCACGTAGAGATGGTGGGTGATCCAGAAGCCCTGGAAGCTGACGCGTCGGAAGTGGTGGGTGGCGAACACGTACATGACGGCCAGGATGACCAGCAGCAGCACTCCGGTCATGCCTGCCAGGGAAGAGGTTGGGAGGACTCAGCAGGGATCGGGACAGCCCCACGTGGGCTCCATCTGGACATAGGCAGGGCAGGTGGTCTCACCTGGAATAGTTTGGAAGAACCACCAGTAATACTTCTGTGGGAGCTGTGACCTGGAGAAGGACAAGAGGCTGCAGCATGGAGTGGCCAGAGAAAACTCCTGGTTTCCACTTCCATTCCCATCCATGCTCAGGACACTCTGGATGGTGTTTTAGAAGTCACCTACCCATCGTCTGTAAAGACACTGGAAAAGAGGCAGGACAACACGCTGAGGGGCGTGACTGAGAAGATGTAGACGTTCACTACGTGACCTGCAGTGTGGAGCACTGGAAGAGAAAAGCAGGAGAGAAAAGCATCACTGTTGCTGTGGGTGGAGATGCGGCAGATCCTGCTGATGCGTTGGTCTCTTCTCCTGAGTAGCAAGTGACAGGATGAGAAGAAACGGCCTCAAGTTGCGCCGGGGAGGTTGAGGTTGGATTTTGGGAACAATTTCTTCCCCAAAGGGCTGTGGGGCATTGGAACAGGCTGCCCAGGGCAGTGCTGGAGTCACCATCCCTGGAGGGTTGGACAGACGGAGATGAGGTTCTCAGGGACATGGGGTAGTGCTAGAGTTAGGCTGTGGTTGGGCTCTATGATGTTAAGGGTCTCTTCCAAGCAGAACAATTCTATGATTCCATGTGCCAGGGACCTGGCAATTCCTCCTCCTCTCTGGTGCAAAACATCTGTGTGTCTCCGCACTCCGTATGGGTCTTCAAGAGTCTGCCTGGTCCTGCTGTGCCATGATGGGCCGGTCCCCCTGCTTCAGCTGTGGTTCACGGGCCATGCATCCCCCAGCAGCCCACCTACCTGAGAAGATCAGGGCGGCCATGGCAATCCAGCGGTGGAAGTCCACGGCGGCGTCGAAGGGGATATAGTGGTTGAGGAAGGTCTCCCGCAGGACGGTGATGAGATTGCGGCACATGGTGAGCAGGATGTAGGAGTACATGAAGGAGATGCAGGCGGCCGATCCCCGGGAGATGATGATCCCCACAAAGGTGGTCTGTGCGATTCCAGTGCTGGGGGACGCAAAGGCGTAGTCTGGGGAAAGAGAGAGGAGAAGACGTCAATGTGGTCGGCGTCGAAAGCCATGACCCTTCCTGCAACAAGGGGACAGCCACCTGTGCAGCTCTACCAAGAAAAGGTCACCAGGGATAGGGCTGTGTGGGGACAGCGGCACGATTCGCTGTGTCAGACACCCCAGAGCTGCTGGTGACAGGGTCTCCTTGGAGGTCAAGGGAGGTGATTGTCCTCCTCTGTGAAACTGTACCTTGGTACAGTGTCCTCAGCTGGGCATCCCAGTATGAGACGTGTCAAATGGGAACAAGTCCAGTGGAGGCCACCAGGATGGGTGGGAGTTGGAGGATGTCGCATAAGGGAAAGGCTGAAGGAAATGGGCTTGTTCAGGCTGGAGGAGACGGGTTGGGGAAGACCCTGTCACTGTCTGCAACAGCTTAACAGGTGTTCCAGAGAGGAGAGAGCCAAACTCCTCCTCAGAGATGCACAGCGAAAGGATGAGAGGCAACAGCATGAGTTTCACTGAAGGAAATTCAGGTTTAGAGGATGGTCAAAAACTAGCACAAGCCCAACGAGGTGTGGTGGGATCTCCAACCTCAGACCTCTTCAAACCTTCTCTAAATACAGCCTTCAGCAGCCTGATTCAGCTGTGAAATTGGCCTTGCATTGGACCAGAGCCTTCCAGAGGTCCCTTCCAACCTCAGCAACCCTTTGGTTATTCCAGGGAGGACCAGCCCTGTTGCCCAAAGCTGAGCCGGGACCTTTCACAGCCCAGCATGCCCTACGCAACCAGCAGCTTTGGGGAGCCAGGCCTGCTCTGGCTGGGCACTCACAGTAGGCTCTCTCCACGAACACGCCGGCGGTGATGGCCGAGAAGAGGACCACGCAGACAATATGGCGCCGATAATTCTCAATGAAGCGCTTGAACTCCTGGATCTTCTGCTGGATTTTGTTCCGCTCGTACTTCTTCCGTTGCGCTTCGGTGTATAAATGCAGTTGGTACTGGTTCACCCTGGGAAAAAGAGGAGGGATGGTGTCATCTCAAAGTTATGGCCCAGGCCACACTGCCCAGGTTTGGGTCTTCATCCTGGTGGCCACCTCTGCAGACCGGTGACAGCGGTGACGTGCAGGGCATGGTGTCAGCAGGTGATCTCAAGTCATCCTGCAGTCTGGAGCACTTTTGAAAGCCAATAGCAAACATGCAGATAGTGACTCATAAATGAAACAGTAGATAAGAACTATAAAGGGTAATTTTCATAGTGATATTGAACTGACTGCGGGTTAGGGAAAGGCCCTTGGAGCTATTAAGGCAAACCAGGATGTTCTGGCCATGGGTAACAACCACTTCACTGGTTCCTTCCTGCACATCACCCAGACCCATCACCCTCCAGCACCGTCCCCGCTGAGGTGACACGGAGATATGAGGAACAGCAACCAGGCTGGACCGAACCCGAGCAGCATGCCCGGCGAGAAGAGGACATTACTCACTTTCTGCCTGGTCTCCTCCTCAGCTCTTGCCCTTCTTGCTCCACGTAGTGGCTCACGTTGTCCAGGTTTGGGTCTTTCTCCTCTGAGATGGTCCTGTTGGACACAAAGCTACATCTAGCCCAAAGCTGTACCTGCAGGAAGGGCTTTGGCAGCACTGTCCCCATTTCCCCATATATAGCAGCAGCAGCAAGAGGAGAGCTTACTCTTTCTTTTTTATGAAGGAGACGCGGTTGTGCAGGTTTTGCTTGAGCTCCTCGGGGACACCTTTCAGGAGCCAAAAGGACAAAGAGCTGTTTTGTTTAGAGTCTGTGAGATGCAGTGGACAATGTTTGGGCAGGAGTGGGATGGGGAGAGGCTCGGAGAGAACCCAAACATGTTGTACATGGAGCGACAGCTGATGCCCCATTACTGCGGTTGGTCTGGAGGGATTGATGTGACACGATTTAGGTGCTGCCCATCACCTCCAGCCCCGCAGGGCCCGGAGTGACCCTATGCTCCTGACCTTTGAGGCAGAGATGGGTGAGACGAAGCTCCCTGTCATGGTCCCGCAGCATGTAGTGGAAATCCTCCCATGTCAGCTCATCCCTGTCCTCAAAGCCTGAGGCCCGAAACATGGACTCGGTCACCTGCTCCGCCTGCTCTCTTGTCAGGCAGTTGTTGGAGATCTCAATGAAGGACCTGGAGCAAGGAGGGGAGATGGGACCACAGCTTGAGTCCTTCACATCACAGAATCACAGAATCCCAGACTGGTTGGGGTTGGAGGGGGTCTGGAGATCATCCAGTCCAACCCCTCTGCTAAAGCAGGTTCACAGAGCAGATCACACAGGTGGGTCCAGGTGGGTTTGAATGTCTCAGAGAAGGAGACTCCACACCCGCTCTGGGCAGCCTGGGCCAAGCTCTGGCACCTCCCAGCAAACAAGTTTCTGCTCATGTTCAGATGGAGCCTCCTGTGTTTCAGTCTGTGCCCGTTGCCCCTCACCCTGGCGTTGGGCACCACTGAACAGAGTCTGCTCCATCCTCTTGACACCCACCCTGAGATATTTATCAGCAAAATAACCCAGGGCAGAGCCCCAGACCAATTTTGTAGGAGAAATGGTCTCTTGGTTGCGCATGTGGAGCCCGTGGGCTCTCCCACAGCACCCTTGGGGAGCTAAGCACAGAATCTGGAGCTGCTTTTGGAGACATCTCTGTTTACAGACATTGTGAAAACATCTCGAGAGATGAGGAGAAGTACCTGAGCATCCTCAGGAACTCCTTCTTGGAGAGGAACCCATTCTCATCAATGTCATACATCCTGAACATCACCTTGGACTTCTCCTCTGGGGACCCTGGAGGGGAGGGAAAGAGGCGAAGTAAGAACAAGATCCTGTTGTCACTGGCAAAAGTGCTTTCAAACATTGTCTTTGAGAGTCTGGGCCTGCAGCAACGTCTCACCCAGCTCCGAGAAGACTGAGATCACACGGCTGAGCGCACCGTGGACAGTGGGAACAGCCTCTGCTTGGCCTCCTCAAGTGCAAGGTGAAAAATCAGGTAGATACTGATGCTTTCTTGGGCATTATTTTGCACACTCAAAATGGGGTTTTGCACAGTGATGATTTTTCTGGGAGCTCCTTTGATAAAATCTGGCATTCACCACTTCTATATATGAACCTGCTTTCCCAGTGGTCATTTAGGGGGGATCAGATGTGATGTCTGATACGGCTGTTTTGTCTTTCAAGGACAGGATGCATGGTCCATTCAGAAGACTTTTCCATGGCAGTGACAGATCAGTAAATCACTGCTCTGAGATGGCCCCCCTCATGGACAGTCTTACAGAAAACATAATTACATTGTCACTGCCCCACAATTCAAGTTGAAGCTGTCCTAAGTGAAGGGGATTTTAATCGGTAGAAGTGTCTACAGATTAACCTGCTGGATGTATCTTGTCCTTCACTCTGCTGGTGGCATTGCCAGGACTTGGGGCAAGAGATGAAGGCCAGCTCCAGCTCTCACCTTTCATGAAGACCACCAAGATGTCCAGGAACTCCCGGAAGGAGATGTAGCCGTTGCCATCTTTGTCGGCCAGGGAGAACATGGAGTCCACAAACATGGAGTGGGCTTTGAGGCCCAGGGCCTCGGCAAACTCAGCCCTGCTCAGCTCACACGTCAGGGACTCCTTGGCCTTCTGTGGAGATTCGAAGTTGAGCTCCCCGGCATCGGACCTATCGATTTCCAGCACCTGCAGGTTGTGTCCCACAAAAGAAGTCCCATGAGTGCTGGCAGAGCAGAAGGCTGGTGTCCACTTGCCCAACCTATCGTACAGACACCGGTGCCTCCCCCAGCACAAACCCTACAGCAGATACCACGGGGAAGTTCCGTGTCACTCCTATACAACGTGACTTCCACACTAAACACCACTGACCACTACGGAGACCTCAGTTATGTCATCCAAAAGTCCCTTTTCAACTTCAGACACTTTTACCACCACAGCCTTTTGTCTTCTGCAAGGGGAAATGTCCCTTGGTCCTGAAGCTTCCTTGTGCATGGCTTACCAGCTCTTACGGTGAGCAGCAGCAGCAACGTTCTTTGCTTAATCAATAGCGAAATACCTTCCTCCATGCAGAGCCGGCCACACCTCTACATACCTGAGCAAACAGGTGCCTGAAGAAAGTCTCCAGAATTTGTTTTCTCTGCTCCTGGGTGACTGCCCGTTTCATCAGGCTCTGCTCCTTCATCTCGGACACGTGCAGGTCGAGGCCACTCTCCTCCAAGTAGCTTTGCAGCTTCCCAATGAAGTTGCTCCTCTCTGCCTCCTCGCTGAAGAGCAGCACCTGCAGGAGACCCCACCAAATGGCTGTGAGCAGCAGACACCCCATCGGGATGCGTGTACTGCTCCTCTTCACCACAGTGGTCGCCCCATGGTCGGCGTTGGACCTGGTGGTTCTCAGGCGGCCACTGACACCCTTTGGGGACACACGCTGGTCCCAGTGCCCAGGACTGGGTGCTGCAGGGTGTATGTGACCAGTGGCAGAGGATGGTGGAGGGTCCAGGGGAAGGTATCGTACCCCAGGCATCACAGTACTCACCAGGTCATACTCCTTGGGGCTCTTCAGGAGCAGAGCTTTGTTCCCTCTGTTGCTAGAGAGGATCACCTCCACGCTTTGATGGGCTTTCAGGCTGATGTTCCTCAGCGCACACCCTCTCCTATCCAGCACTTTGAGGACTTTGTCAGCTTGGAGCTGAATGTAGACGGGAGAGCTGTCTGTCTTGGGACCGTGCCACTCCATGGCTGGTGGGAGAGAGGACACGGCTCAGCTGGAAGGTGCACTTGGCCTCTTACTCATCCCAGCACTTCCTTTACCGATGTTCAGCTTGGGAGTGATTGCATGAGCAGACATACGTTAAGGGAAAAAGGATGATCTCCCACCCGGAGAATACAAGCGCATTGTCAGGGGAGGAGTACAGACCATGGAGCAGGGAGGCCGGATTTTTCCATTGTCCAGGACAAGGAGATAATAGAATCACAGAATGTCCTGAGCTGGAAGGGACCCACAAGGATCATCAAGTCCAACTCCTGTCCCTGCATATGACAACTCCTAAATTCACACCATCTGTCTGTCCAGTCTCTTCTTGAACACTGTCAGGTTGGGGCCGTGACACCTCCCTGGGGAGCCTGTTCAGTGTCCAGCACCTCTGGGTGAAGAACCTTTTCCTCATGTCCCACTGACCCTCCCTGGCACATCTTCTGCCATTCCCCGTCCTGGAGCTACTGGTGCAATTGCTCCACATAGGATTCCTTCAGATAAGGTGTGATCTGGAGAGGGTTATAATTAAAAGGTCATAAGATGACTCAGGTTGGAAGGGACTTGCCCAGCCTCCTGCCTAAAGTAGGACCAGCTATGGCATCAGGCCAGTCTGCTCAAGGCTTTATCCAGTCAGGTCTTGGATAAGATGGAGACCACACAACCCCTCAACCTCTCTGGGCTACCTGCTCCACTGCTTGTCTATCCCCATGGGGAAACAGTTTCTCCTGTCTGGACACAAGCTCCATGAGCAGCCCTGCCTGTGTCCCCTGACTCCAGCAGCATAACCAGCCACCATGGTGGGACCAGCAGAGCCACCTCACCCTGTATCGCCTCGCCGGTCACCTCCCATCGCACGCTGGAGCCCTGCTTCTTCTGCAGCTTCTTGAAGTCTCGCTTGCGGAGAACAGCCACGATCCAGGCAACAAACAGAGTCACTGGGGACACGTGGGAGAAGAATCACAGACTGGTTGAGGTCAGAAGGGACCTCTGTAGATCCTCCAGACTAACGCGGGGTCACCAGAGCAGATCACACAGGATCCCAGGCGGGTTTGAATGTCTCAGAGAAGGAGACTCCACACCCGCTCTGGGCAGCCTGGGCCAGGCTCTGGCACCTCCCAGCAAACAAGTTTCTCCTCATGTTCAGATGGAGCCTCCTGTGATTCAGTCTGTGCCCGTTGCCCCTCACCCTGGCGTTGGGCACCACTGAACAGAGTCTGGTCCATCCTCTGACACCCACCCTGGAGATACTTATCACATTGATAAGGTCTCCCCTCATCCTTCTCCAGCTGAACAGCCCCAGCTCCCCCAGCCTTTCCTCACAAGAAGGACGCTCCAGACCCCTCATCACCTCCGTAGCCCAGAAAGCATGTGGTATCACAAAGCTCCTCCTGCTTTGGCAGCATCACCTGTATGGCTGGGGCAGCCAAAGGCGTTATTTCTTCCCCATCACTCTATGGCTTTATTTAACACAGGGCTGCCGCATGAAAGCCCTGCTCCCACCATTGCCCGAGAACCCTGCCACCTCAAGGACCTCAAGAGTGGCCAAGACTCAGCAGCTCCTGCTGGGAGGTGCTCAGTCCACTGGCACTGAGTCCCTTTCTTTGGTGGAAGCGGAGATGGGTAAAGAAAGGGAGCAGCAAACCTAAAGGCAGACAGCAGAGGACAACGATGATGATCCCGAAGCCTGCGCCGCTGCCTTCGAAGTAGTCCAGCACGGTCATGGGCGTGCAGTTGGCCAGGTGCTGAGCCGTCAGCTGCTGGGGCTGGGGACACGCGTCCCCTGCACAGGGGAGACAGGCTGTGAGTGTCAGGGACCTTCTACCCCTCTCATCATCCCCAGGAACCTCGGCATTCAGATGTTGGTGGGTTTCATTGTCAAGTGACCCAGGGAGCTCTGCAGAACTGGGAGGCTGGAGATAAACTCCAGATGTTAGGAGACAACCCTAGTTTTTGGGTTGAAACTTTGCCTGCCACAGCAAACCAAGCACAGAACTGGACTCAAGCACCCTTGGAACTTGGCACCATCATCTCTCCTGATGGGATGGGTTGAGCAAGAAGCACCTTAGGCCACGGTAAATTTGGGCTCTGAGCCTCTGCTCATCCATGTGCTGCACATCCAGGGAGTTCTCCTGGTGCAACCGCATGGAGCGTACCCCAAGGGAACCAAAACACTCAGGGGTTGTTGCCATTAAAGGCAAAAGCAGGCAACGTTACACAGTTAACGTGCAAAGCTTAATTCATCTGCAAACTTCATCACTTCTCAGGTCACTCATCAGTTTAACCTGCAGAGCTGTGTGTTTATACCAAGGGGGCTGGAGGACACATCAGTGCGGAGCGTGACACAGCGTGGGGTGGGCAGAGGATGAGTTCCAACCCCAGCATGACCTTCCAGGGCATCAGCTGCATTTTTGTGCCTGGAGATCTTTCCAAGACTCATGCAATGCATGGACTTCAGCCCACCTTCCACACCAGCGCTGTTTGCCCTGCTGACAAGCAACCCGTGCATTTTGCAGATGTTTTGCTGGCTTAGGGCCACCGCAGGTGTCAGGCTGGAGAAACTGCCCGTCTGATGCTTCCCCTGTGTCACTGAGTCACCGGCTGTCTCACCGAGATAGGTTTGCTTCCCTCCCCAAGTCCCTGCTGTTGCACAAAGGACTCACCCTCATTCCACACGAACACGTGGGGCTGGAGGTCTTCAGGGTCTGCGGAGGTGACGGTGGTCAGGACATCATGGAAGGTGATGTTACGGATCTTCTTGGCTTCTTCCACCGTGAATAGCCTGTGGAAAAGATGTGGGGCCAAGTGGTGGCCTTGGGTGTCACTGGTGGCAGGAGGGATTCGCTCCCCACACTGGTTTAGGAACTGAAGAAGCTAGAGGATGGTTTTTCCTCCAGCCCTGGTTGTTATGTCTTACTGGGGCTGGCAAAGCAGTGGGCAGCTGCTCTGTGGGCCAGACAGGGAAGAGGTATTTACCCATTCTTGGTATTTTCAAACCAAAATCTGTCGCCGTCACGCAGGCGCACAAACTGGTCCAGGATGATGGCACTGAAGAGGGAGCTGCCAGCCTCCAGCATGCCCCCGGGGAGCAGCTCCAGCCTGGCCGTGTCGTTGGCGTACAGCAAAGCCACCGTCTCCAGGACCTGGCCAGAAACCCACACCACACACGTGAGGAGAGGGAATTCTGCCAGCGCCTCCGAGTCCTGCCAGGAGGAGTGCAGAACGTGCCTTTCCAGGCATCATCACTCGTCCATGGGCTGGCAGGATGCTCAGCCCCACACGGCCCTGAGGTCGTGGCTTGGACTTGAGCAACTCAGCATCAGTCCCAGAGCATGCAGATCACAGCAGTGCAGGCGCAGAGGAAATGCCTCAAGTTGTGCCAAGGGAGGTTCAGATTGGATATTAGGAAAACATTCTTCACAGAAAGGGCTGTGGGGCATTGGAACAGGCCACCCAGGGCAGTGGTGGAGTCACCATCCCTGGAGGCGTTTAAAAGGCATTTAGGCGAGGTTCTTGGAGACATGGGTTAGTGCTCGAGTTGTGTTAGGTTATGGCTGGAGTCACTAAAATGATTCTATGATTTTTATGATTCTATGGGGCAGGATATAGTTATTCATGCCATTTAATTACAATTACCCCAATGCAACAGCCTCGCAGGCATGAAAATGTGCTAGGGCAGAGTGTGCACTTATGTCCCTCTTCCTACTTCGCTGGAGAAGCCAGTGAGCACCTGGACGGCCCCAACGTCCTTTGAGCCACACGCTTTCTGTGGCCAGACCAGTTCCCTGTTACCTGTTGATCCAGGTGTGGGGCAAGGGCTGACCAGTTCTGGAGACGCTCCAACCCGAATAGCTCCCGGGCTTGGTTGTAGGTGGGCAGGCCCAGGTCTCGCCCGCGCTGGAGCCAGCTGGCCACGTGGTCGGTGCGGGAGTACTTCAGGGGCCCGTACCAGTAATCTGCAGGTGGGTTGAAGCTGTTGTGATGGCAAGGCAGAGCTGGAGGAGCAACCACAGCTGCTGGACCAGCCTAGTCCCTCTGCCATGGGCCATGCTGAACATGGAGGACATCTCCATGGCCTTGTCAAGATAGTCCCAGTAACACGCTTAACATGCCCTGCATCTTCTGTGCACTTCCATTAACAAGGCTCAAGTTGGTCTTACGAGGAGCAGCTGAGGGACCTGGGGGGCTTCAACCTGGAGAACAGGAGCTGAGGGGAGACCTTATCGCTGTCTACAACTGCCTGAAAGGAGCTTGGAGCATGGATGGTGTTGGTCTCTTCTCCCAAGTAACAAGTGATTGAACAAGAGGAAATGCCCTCAAGTTGTGCCAGGGGAGGCTCAGATTGGATATTAGGAAAAAATTCTTCATGGAAAGGGCTGTTGGGCATTGGAACAGGCTGCCCAGGGCAGTGCTGGAGTCACCATCCCTGGAGGGTTGGACAGATGTGGAGATGAAGTTCCCAGGGACATGGTTTAGTGCTAGAGTTACGTTAGGTTATGGTTGGACTTGATGATCCTGAGGATCTCTTCCAGCCAAAATGATTCTATGGTCTGAGGGTGTGCCTGGGTGCTGATGGTGGTGGGTTGGGACCTGCCTCCCCACCTTGGCCCCTGCACAGCCCCACGAGAGACAGTCCCACACCAACGTGCCAGCCAGGGCGCAGGGGAGTGCAGACCTTGGAGATCTTCCACCACAATGTTGTCCTCCCGCTCTGCAATCTGTGAGCTCATCCCCAGCAGGAGGTTGTCCACGTCCATATCGTCTGTCTGCTCGGTGCTCTGAGGGGAGATGGGAACAGCAGGCGATTGCTCACAGGACTGAGGGCATGGGACAGCCCCACACCCCTGAACTGGTGCCCATGAGGGTGCAGACCCTGGGCGTAGGGACACCAGGGGCTTTTTCCAGGTTCATTTTCTCCACATCAGGTCAACCGTGAGGTGTGACCCTGGTGCAGCTGGAGGTGGTGTCTGGGGATGATTTCACACCCCTTGGTTCCCTGTCATGCTCTGCACCTCATTTCCTTCTCAGACCCCTGTGAGCTCCTCCAGAACATACATTAAGGAATGAAGCCCCCCCAGCCAGCCTGCCATGTCCTCAGGACCCCGCGCTCCCTTCCCTGTACCTTTCTGCTCCAGTAGCTGTTGCAGAGCCGAACCGCTGGGAACGAGCCGCCGGGGCCGGGCACTTGCTGGAACTGGCACTGGGGGTTTCTGGAACAGCAGACAGGGGCTGGACCCACAGCCAGGAATGGACAAGGACCATCCCCAGCTCGGGTATCCTCATCCTGGGCACAGGCACCACTCTCCCACAGCCCCACCAAGCCCATCCTACCTCATGTAAACACCCGGTGGCACCATGGTGGCCAGGAACTGTCCTGCAGCTGCCACGAACTCCGGTGAGATGCTGGGGTCCAGGTGCTGCTGGTACCCTGCGAGGCAGTGGCCGTGGTCCAGCGGTCAGGCTGGGGTGAAAGGGGCCGAGCTCCCCATCCCACCCCGTCCTTCATCTCCCCTGGTCCCCCCACCCTGCCCCCCGCAGCTCCGCTGTGCCCCTCACCATTGTACTCTGGGACAGGTTTCCCCAGCAAGGTCGGCAGCCACTCGTACAGCACAATGCTCTAGGACATGGAAATCAGGTCAGGGACAGAAATGGGAGGTTACTGGGGGCCTTGGCAGAGCCAGAATGTCCCAGCCCTCACCTGGAAGGTGGCGATGACCCACTTGCGAGCGTGCTGGAAGACATCCTCATCCGACCAGGTGGAGTGGTTGTTGGCCAGCGCTGCGGCAAGGTGGTTGTGGTAGCGAAACCAGACGATGCTCTCGGCCTGCAGGAAGAGGTTCTCGTTCCCCCAGGCGCTGCCCAGGTCTGCAAGAGCCACCGGGAACAACAGTGGGGTTGTCACCACTGGAGGAGCATCCCAAGCCCAGCAGCCCAGCATCCCCTCACCCTTCCTTCCTCCCTGGGAAGATGAGCAGCCCAAGTGAGTGAGAAGCAGAAATGCAGCAGGGACAAAAGGTGAGGATTCCAAGCAAGCTGAGCAGGTTTTTATCAGCAGCAGCCCATTTCCCCACAGGAGATATTGCCTGAGATCAGAGAGAGCAGCACTCGCCGGTCTCTATGTGTTGGCTGGGAAATGACCCGCTGCCTGAAGTTCACAGCGTGTCTGTGCTGGGAAGCCTTTGCTGGGGCACACATCTTCCTACTCCTGGGGCTGGGAAACCACCTGCTCTCCCACGGGACTCCTGACCCCCGTGTCATCGCATCCCCCACCCCTTCCTGGGGTCCCCTCTGGGCTCAGCTCCTCCTGCTCCCCCTGCTCACAGTCACATGAAAAGCCATTGAAGATGCCACCGTTACCGTAGATCCCCTGGGGACCGCCCTGTCCTGTGGAGGGGTCCAGTGCCTTCCACATGGGGACCCTCCCATCCGTTTCCCTGGGGACACGTCTGTTGGGTCCCGCGGCCAGTTGTCCCCCCGAGAAGCTCCTCAGGGCATCGCTCCAGGAGTGCGAGGGGCCGTAGATGGAGCTGCCGTCCAACCAGCCCGTCACCTCGTTGGTCTAGGGCAGGAAAAGGGCTCTTACAGGAAGGTGCAAAACATCTGAAAAGCCCCAAACTGGCCTTTTTTGTCTTGCAAGGCAGGCACCCCATCCCGCTTTAACAAGAGGTGTATTCAAATATATAGATGCAAACTATACTTATGGCTGGACTCGATGATCTTAAGGGTCTCTTCCAGCCAAAATGATTTTATGATTCCGACTGCAGGAATGAGTTCCAGGTGCAAGAAAAGACCAGGTACAGCTTCTTCAAAAGTACATTTTGTCTCATGGATCCCTACATAGGCAAGACCAAGCTGGAAGGGGACTACATCCATCTCTGGGGAAACTGGAAACAACTGGTGAGCCCTGTCCTGGCAGCATGTTGAGTATCTCCCCTGCTAAATGTGTTCAGGAAAACCACCTTTTTAGTCTGAAAACATGCTGGAGTTTCCGTTTTTCCAAGGTTTGAAACACTGCTAAAACCATGACTTGCTAATCTGGTCTCATCGTGGTTTGTCATGTGAAAGGTTCAGGAGGGAATTTTGCTTCAGCGATTTTGATTGGGAAGCTTTCTGTCAGGAAAGGAAAAGCACATGTTCTCGGGAACACATCCAGCCTTAGTACAGCAAAATAGAGAGGAAAATCTGGGGAAAATCTGGACTTTTTTCCCAAAATGACTGAAATTAAGAGAAGCTTTACAAGTTTACAACTTTATGACAGTACCGGCTCAGTTTTGTGATACGTTGTTAAAGATAAGAGTTGATGATTAAAAAAAAACATACCATAATTACTGACCTTCTAGAGCGGCACACACGTATAAATTAGTGATGGAAGTTCATTACACTTTCCGAAATGCTCCAGTTATCACTTGTTTCACCACAGACAGCCCTACCTTTGCTCATTTTAATTGAAGTGATAAAAACTTTGGCAGCCAAGCAAAACCATTAATTGTTCCTGCTTTACCGTATCCTCTTCTGCTTCTCATAGACGATGCAAGATACTCAACCTTGCATTAAAATACATGACACAGATCTAGAGTAGTTACATTTTCTGTGGCCAAGAAATGCACCGAACTTGAGCAACCACAAATGTTGCTCTGCATGAACCAGAATCTTGGAGACTGTACTTTGGGTTAGTTTGAAATTGGTTCAAACACTTGAAAGACGTATTTTTAAGGAAATGGTGGTGCTTTCCTTTATCTTTTTATTTGCAAACACTATCTTGGCTGCCACAGACCCCGGTGTTAGGTGAAGAGGAATTGAGCCAAAGAGCAAAAGAAAGGCGATGTCCTACCTGTTCCCGGGGGCTGTTGGGGCTCTGCCCTGTCCCCGTCGCCCAGTGGATGCGCTGGAAGGGCAGGACCACATCTCCAGTGCCCGCGGGGTCAAACGCAAGGTCTCCGCGCGGGATGTGGATGTTCAGGAACTCAGCGGGGCAGCCCGGTTTCTCTGTCCCCAGGATGTCTGAGAGCACGTGGAAACCTGCCAGAGAGCCAAGGGTGGTCAGCAGCTGGGAGGAGAGTCACCAGCACCCAGAACGGGATGTGGTGGTGGCCAGTTGAGCCGTACGTGATTTCCTTCCCTGCCTTCACTGCTGGTTTGCTACACGACTTTGAAAAAGTCTCTTTGGGCTGGAGCCCAGAGGTGTTGAGCTCCAGTCAACTCAAGCAGGGCTCTAGGAGCCCCTGGCTAGACCTCACAAGTGGGTCAGGGACCCGCACAGAGAAACTTAGCCAACAGATGTACAGAGACCACTGGCAGCTGGACCTTCTGCTGGCCACCACTTCACCAGGATCAAGGCTCTGCATGTAGCCATTATTTCCCTCAGCTCTTCCTTGCCCGTGGCCTTCAAGGCCAAGGGTTGCTGCTGATGCTGAGCTTCGTGGCTGCTGTTGCTCTTGGCCTATTAGAACTTCAGTGTGATGGGAAATAGTGCCTCCAGGGAGAAGCTAAATGGAACTGCACTAGTGTTTGCCCTGCCTGTGGCACATCTTAGAATCTACAGTTGGAAGAGTCCCTTAAGATCGAGTCCAACCGTTACCCCACCCCTGGCAGTGCCCCATGTCCTGAGAACCGCATCTCCATCTGTCCAACCCTCCAGGGATGGTGACTCCAGCACTGCCCTGGGCAGCCTGTTCCAATGCCCCACAGCCCTTTGGGGAAGAAATTGTTCCCCAGATCCAACCTCAACCTCCCCTGGCGCAACTTGAGGCCGTTTCCTCTGCTCCTGGCGCTTGTTCCTGGGGAGCAGAGCCCGACCCCCCTGGCTCCAAGCTCCTTTCAGGCAGTTCAGAGATCAGAAGGTCTCCCCTCAGCTCCTGTTCTCCAGGCTTGGGTGTCAGGGGATGTATATGAACCTTAAGCTGTACGAGGAGATAATTGTCTCCACCTTGTCAAGTTCAGCCAGTTTTCTCAATGAGCTGGGAGTATTTCCCAGAGACAGACACAACTGGGTTTGGAGACCCAAGACCCCAATGAGCTCCTGAGCAACGGCAAAAACTGCTCCAACTTGCAGGAATTCTGCCCAGCAATCACTCACCGCATGGCTCTTATCGCATCTCTCAGATGTTTTGCAACAAGGTAACTCTACCGCTAAAACAAATGAGGAAGTTCTCAAATGACAAATATCAGTATTTAGGGCAACTGCCGAAGGTCAATGAAAATTCACGCAAACTCTCTTGGCTGGACAGTACCTTGGCATGGCCATACCCAAGGCTTTCTCTTTTGGGTGTGGGTCTGCTCTAAGCAGTGGGTGAGGAGCACTCAAATACGTTGCCTTCAGGTGCAAGAAACCAACATTTTTCCACTCAAAGCAACATTCTTCTACCCGTTGCCAGGTCCCAGCTCTTACCGAAGAAGACGGCCAGCACGGTTGTGTTCCTGAGGGAGGGCAGCCCGGAGGGTCCCCGTGCCACCGCGTTGCTGAGCTGGCGAGCGTTGGGCACGTGCGGCTCCTGCAGTGCCTGGTAGACACCATCCGCGTAGTTGGCCGGCAGCAGACGCAGCAGCCGGGAACCTGTGGCACCCATGCAACACAGTGTGGGTCTGGTGGCACCCAACAGATGGGAGACACAGTGATAGCGGGGTACACCGGCATGTGCGAAGGTCCCAGAAGGGAACAAGAGGTCGGCATAGACCATTACTAGGTTGAGAGAGGTTCTCCTTCCCCTCTACTCTGCCCTGGGGAGACCACACCTGGAATATTGTGTCCAGTTGTGGCCCCTCAGTTCCAGCAGGACAGGGAACTGCTGGAGAGAGTCCAGCGCAGCCACCAAGATGCTGCAGGGAGTGGAGCATCTCCCGTGTGAGGAAAGGCTGAGGGAGCTGGGGCTCTGGAGCTGGACAAGAGGACACTGAGGGGGGACTCATTCCTGGGGATCAAGATGGAAAGGGGGAGTGTCAGGAGGATGGAGCCAGGCTCTTCTGGTGACAACCAGTGACAGGACAAGGGGCAATGGGTGCAAACTGGAACACAGGAGGTTCCACTTAAATTTGAGAAGAAACTTGTTCCCGGTGAGGGTGGCAGAGCCTGGCCCAGGCTGCCCAGGGGGGTTGTGGAGTCTCCTTCTGTGCAGACATTGCAACCCGCCTGGACACCTTCCTGTGTAACCTCATCTGGGTGTTCCTGCTCCATGGGGGGATTGCACCGGATGAGCTTTCCAGGCCCCTCCCAACCCCTGACATTCTGGGATTCTGTGAATTACAGTGGCCAAAACCACACAAGTTTTGGTACCAACACCCAAAACTTCTTGCAAGACTGGGATCAGTGCTCTCAACACTAGGAGGGATCCTCCATGGGCATGTTCCCTTCCAGTTGTCCTTCTCTGGTGCATGTGCATCCTCGTTGCCTTCTGGGGCTCTGGGGTGCCTTGGTCCAGTAGGTAACTGGAGTGATGCTAAGCTGCCCATGTTTGCTATGTAATCCTGCATAAACACGGTGATTGCCAACACCATAGGAAACAGGAATCATAGAATTGTTTTGGTTGGAAGAGAGCCTTAAGATCATCGAGTCCAACCATAACCTAACTCTAGCACTAACCCATGGCCCTAAGAACCTTGTCTAGGAGAGGGAACAGCCAGAGAGGCAGAGAGACAAGGGAGAAGATGAGAGAGAAACACCCTGACATTGTACCCACCACCTGTCCTGGAACTGAGCATCCAGGAGGCGGGAGGTCATTTCTCACTGATGAGCAAGTTCATTTTGAAAGGCTCTTCACTGTGGTGGGCTCCGTTTGCTGGAGCAAATCCTACATTACAGGCTTAGTTTCAGGCTTAGTTTCCACAGGTTTGTTTCCAAATGTTAAGGCTTGATCTGTCTTCTCTGAAAGAGGGAGATTCATCTGCCAGGGATGTCCCTGACAGCCTTTGCTGTAACCAAAGCTTTACTGTAATCTGCTGGATGTCCCTGAGAGCCTTTGGTGTAACCAAAGGGCTGATGACACACACATCAAGTTGGAGAGCCAGCTGGACTCAGAAGAAGCTGTCTAATTGCCACTGCACCTTGTGTCACCATGAAGGCAACCGATCTGTGCTGCAGGAAACAGAAGGATTCATAATATTTTAGATAAGATGCTGCCTGCTCTGCCCCGGTGTGTGTGGCTTGGGGACATCTCCTGGAGGTGGTCCCATGGGCTGGTTGTAGGCATGAGAAAGCAGCTCACCAGTGCCACAGGAAAATCCCACATCCCATCCCAGTGTACACCAGTACATGTTGCATATCAGCCCAACAGCGCAATATCTGCCTTGCGTGGAGCACAAAAGCAGTAGGTCCAGTGTGCCTGGAACTCCTCTGTCTCTGGCCCTGTGTTGAATGCTGCTGGAACTACATGCTGACTTTTGGCTAAAAACACCTTTTTCCCAGCTCTGGGATCCCTGACACACCTGCTGGGAAGAGCTGGGTACTCCTACCTGTGCAACCAGGGACATCATTTGAGCGCAAACAGCTGCCTCTCAGGGCCATGGGAGGTGGCCTCGCCTGGTCACCTCTGTGCTCAGGTCGGAAGGGGTTTCCCTCTCAGTCACAAAGCGAGCCAGACGCCAACGTGCCAGCTCGCCCCGTCCCACCGTCCCCGTCCCCGGCACTCACCCACCGCGCCGCGGCTGTGGTGCAGCAGGTTGTTGTACCAGCCGTCATAGCGCTGGACCTCCCAAGAGATGCTCTCCTGGGCTCCTGCAAGAGATCAGACCCACTTGGTGAGCATCACAAACACACAAAACGAGCACCTCCATTACAATATTATATTTATATTGTGATATTTTCCCATATTCTTTCTTAAACTCTCTATACAAACAGTTCTTTAGATGAGTTGTGCACTCTTTTTGAGGGATAAGCCATGTCTAAAATCGGAAATTCATGCTTGTGACCCTGATGTCCCCAAAGCAATTTCTGGCCCCCACCAGTCTACTCCAAAGGATCTTCATTTCCTCCTTCTCTCTCAGGGTATCAGAAGAAGTCTCTCCTTACTTCTGATGCCCACTGTGTTCATGTGAGTCAAGAAAAGACCTTGACACTGCACTTTGCTCTGCATTGTGTATCACCATCAGCCCTTGTCAATAAATATATACTTTGTTTCCCTTGCATTAATTTTTATTGCTTTTATTATAATCCTAGCAAGAAGCTCCAGGCCCTGGTTACAAGTTGTTTACATAAACAGCAGTAGGTGTGTCTCCTGATCTGCAAGTTCAGTGTTTCGCTCCATTTTTTTCTTATCACAAACTGAATCATCCCCATTTCTGACAGGATGTCCTAGGAGTCTGAGGAAGGTCCTCGGAGCGGACCCCCTTGGATCCTCTTCCCTGAAATCACGCTTACTTCCCCAGGTCCACGTCAGCAGCAGAGCCACCGTCAAACTCAGCATCATCTCTGCGGGTCGCGGTGGCCGCTGGGTCTTTGGAAGAAGGAACCTGCGAAGGGAGAGGAGAAGGAGGGAGCTGGAGCTGGGAGGATGCTCAGACCATCATCTCAGCTCCCTCTGGTGGTTTTTCTGCCTGGTAAAACCCCGCTGCCATCATCCTCCAACTCGATTGAGTTGTCTCATAACCAGCCTTTCTCATGATGTTTTACCATCTCACTTTCCACAAAGGCCCTGGATCCAGAGCAAATTTCATCAGTGGGACATAAACCTTTAAAACCCCGGCCAACACCTGACTGAGGAGAGGGATTCCCAGACATGAACAGCAAAAGCTATGGTTTTTGCTCAAAAACGCCACAATGCTTCCGCTGGCTTTGCACGCACAGGAACGCCAAGCTTGGATTTAACTCCAAGAGAGGGTTTTCTGTTAAATCTGTCTCTTTGTCCCTTGTTCCAGTGCCGCAGGTGTGTGCCCAAAGAGCAGCATCACTTCAGAGCCAAGAGATGCACGATGCACAGCTTTCAGCTTTTCCTGCAGCGCCCTGTTGCAAGTGAAAGCGATGCTTTTAGTTTCTTGTTTTCATCGTTTCAATCAAAACTCCAAGAAATGATGGTTTCAGAAAGGCTCCCATGTTGCCAGCAGCTCTGTAGCCCTAGATACACCATCCGCTTGGCAAACGAAGTGGTTTGAGATTTAGATGTTGTCATTTGCAGTCACATTAATTGTGTTGATAAACTGAACACTAGTTGCCAGGTTGTGAGTGCAGCATATAACCCGCGTTAACTCCCTTCTGACAGTTTTCTGTATTATGACCTTTATGACATGCTGTTTCTCAAGAAGTGACATCTTCATGTTCCTCCTCTGTCACAACAGCTTCTCTGCGCTCCACACCTCACTAAATATTATTACATGCAAACCTCGTTATCAGGTTCCCATAACGTGGATTTAACACTAAATCACTGTTGAGATGCCTCTGCGCTGACCATGTTTTCGGTTCAGGTCTCACCTCCACGGACAGAGCTGCAACCCCCACCTAGAGTTGAGGCCTGAAGGCATCACCAGGCATGGTGCAGCAGGTCTCCCCCTTCCCCTTGGGTCTTCTCGAAGGGCTCCAGCAGAAAACGTGTGCTAAGATTCCTTCTGGCGCTAAGCAAACCTCCCATGTCCTCAGCTCTCGGAATCACTCTTGACCCAAGCCATAAGATGACATGGTGGCTCTCAGGCACTTTTCATCTCCCCATGGCGCAGCACTGAAAACCCACATATTGCCCAGTCGATCCAAGACTGTGGGGGGCGTCTCTGGACCTTGACCATGGACAACATGATACAGTGACAGTGGTGGTCTTGCTCCAAGAAGTAGTTTGGACCACAGACTTCTGAGGCCTTTCCCACCAACATGGAACTTCTCTCCCATGCCTCCACACTACCTTTATGTCTATCTACAAGTTACTGGTCACATTTGTCTCTCCCAACCAAACCTCAAGAACCAAATCCCTTCCCTGGGAGCAGCTCTCCCCGGCAGAACTTGGTCTGTAAAGGCGTGAGGAGACATTGACACCATCAAGCCTTCTCCAGCTATTACTGGGAACGTCCTCTCAGGCAGGGCTAAGTCACAGCAGTCCTTACAGGATGCACTTAAGAAGAGGGACATGCAGATCTGGGCTGGGGACCTCGTGCCAGTGGCACCCAGTTGTCCCACAATCTTTCCCATGCTGCAGCACTCCCCAACGTGCTCTCCCAAAGTTGAGGACCAGTTGCCAAGCTTCTCCACAAAGAGCCCCCTGTCCTCACACCTGCCTCCTGAATCTCACAAACCACCCAGGGGGTTCCTTGACATAAGGAAACCAGATCGACCTCGGAAGCCCATGGTGCAGGAAAGCTTTGCAAGCTTGGATTAGCTCCACAGACTTATGAAGCGTCAGGAAGCTTGTAAAGTCTGATGAGCCCTCCGGGCTCTGCTGTTCCACAGACTCCCTGTGACACCTTTGGGAAGTCACTCCTTTCCTCTGCATTTAATGAAATCAAGCACTTGCTTCCCTCATCTTTTTTTCTCCCATCAGAGAGGATCTCTGTGCCCTGGAGTTTCATACTCCTCCAAAAACAATGGTGCACACAGTGCAACACGTGGCTTCCCCCAGAGCAAGGATCTCCTGCTCCACCTGATCTCAGCAGATGGACCAGGTGACTGTCACCTTCCTGGGTCTGGGAGCAAGCTGCATCTCCCCAGCCTTGGATGCCCACCAGAAAATCCCAAACCTGTGTGCACACACACAGGGACCAATGGGAGGTGTCCACCTCGGGACACCCCTAGGGCCACATGGCGCAGTGCCACCAGAGTGCACAGCAGGGGCTGCCTCCCCTGGTGGGACAGAAGGTCCCTGCCTGTCCCCATGGTGACCTGTGCCCACACCGCAGGGACATGCACAGTCCCAACCTGCTCTGTCCTGCCACCCTGCTCCCTCCCAGGCAGGGTGTGCGTGGCTCCGTCGCACCCTGCGGGTGAGGACACGCGTGACTCCATCCCATCTGTCCCCACATGTGACCCAGAACCCCAAGTCCCTGCAGGCAGGGACAGAGGTATCCCCAACCTCCTAGTGCCCCACTCAGGTGTGTCCCCCAGCCAGGTGGGGACACAGTGGCCCCGACCCCTTGGTCCCCCGTGCAGATGGGGACGTGACCCCCATCTCACTCTGTGTCCTGTCCCCCGAGCAGGCAGGGACACCAGCATCCATGCAGGTGGGGGGAACACACGGCCTCATCCACCCTGTCCATCACCCAGGAAAGAAACGTGTAGCCCCATCTTTTCCACCCCCCCATGCATGACCCCTTCCCAACTTGTCCCCCACGCAGGAGGAGTCGAGAGCAGCACAATCCCCCCCGCAGGCAGCAGGTGCGTGGCTCTGGCTCCCAGTTCTCCACGCAGGGGGAGGAGGGACACGCGTGGACCCGATTCCCCAAATTCCCCCCGTGTCCGCAGCCCCCGGTCCCGGCGCTCACCTCGGCGGCGGTGCGGCGGGCAGTGCTGCGGGGCGGCCCGCCCCGGCATTTACATAGGGCTCCGCGCCCGCCGCCGCCTATAAGAGCCGGTGCGGGACGGTGCCGCCCGATCCCCGCCACCGCCGCCACCGCCCGCAGGTAGGTACCTGGAAAAGGGCCGCCACCCCCCGCGCCGCCCCGCCCGCGCCCCGCTGACCGCCCACCCCTGCACCCCGCCGGGGCGCCTCGCCCCTGCTCGGGCCCTTCGGGCGCTCCGGGGAGCAGCCCCCGGACGCTGCTCGAGGGGTCCTGGTTAGGCGGGGGGAAGAAGGGGAGAATGAATTCCCATCCTGAGCTAGCCCGGCGGTTTTTGCTGTCCCAGTTTGACCCTCTTGAAGGGGCAGGTAAATGCAGTCCCCCCATCCCGGAACTGCAGCTCTGGTCATTCGGTTTCCAGGGGACAGGATTTTCCTTGTTTCAATGGAAAATACCCATCTGCAGCCCCGAGCAACCCCATCTAGGATGGCTGTTTGCTCTGCTGTGAGGATGTTTTATCTGGGCACTTTAGAAAGGTCCTTGATTCATCGTGAGGCAGGAAAACCGGGTTTCTCTAAGAAGAAACTCCTGGGTTTTGGGCAAATTTTCTGCCTCCTTTACCTTTCTCCCTTGCCAGTCCGGAATACTTTAAACAGAAAAGTTGTCCGTTTATGCCAAATTACTGCTCTTTCCTTGAAGATGTCTCTAGTCTTTTCCCTGTCCATACACTGTGACAGAGGAACGCACAGAGACTCCATGGCCGTGCTTCTGCATGGAGGATGCTTTCCAAGGTGCGACAGCTTCAGCTTCTCCTGCCCTGAGCTGCAGGCACCGGTTTTCCACTTCAAAGCTGCAAAAATGCCAAGGAGCTGGTCTCCTGTGCAGGGTAATCAAGTGAGAAAGACTGGGCGGACAGCAACAGAAAGAATTGTTTCCCTGGAAATCCTCTATAAAACTATTCCCAGAAGTTCTAAAGTATAGAGGAAATATAAATCTCCCTTTATATAGCTCGAAATTTAGATTTTGATTTAGCAAGGCAACACTTTGCATGTTATGTTTTGGGGTTTCAGTTGTTCCGTATCTGTTTAAGCTGTGAAGAGTTGTGTTTCAGTGAGTACACACTTGGAATCTTTCCTTCCCTCTCTGCATCTCATATGAAATTTGGGCAAAGATATAAAAATCTGGCGGAATTCAAGCAATCAAGATTTAACTTGTCCTAGGCTAAACTCTTCATTTATTTCTTCTCTTATAGCTGCTCAGACTGTTTTGTGGGCACATGGGTTGGATCTTACCTAAAAATACGATTAATACTGTTTTCAGAAAATGAGAATAAAATCAACTCCTCCATGCAGGGACAGAATGAAATTGTATTTGGGTGTGAGTCATATTAGCACCAGCATTCCCTAACTTTAGGAGACTTCTCGGGGTAGTTGCTTGCAGAGATGCTATTAAATAAGCAAAATAAAAGGACTAAGCATGTAATCAGTTTTGGTAGAGAAGCTCTAAGCCAGGAACGGGGGAAGCTCTGTAATTGCTAGAACTAAAGTGCCAGCAGGAGTTCAAAGCCATCTGTGGGAATTACACACTTTGTTGTCTCGTGTAACTCATGTTCCTTTAGCCTTGAGATGAGCTCCTGATGCTCGTGCGCTCCTTGGACCCACATCCCCGCTCTGGGAATTGCTTCTGGTCCCTCTGGACCAAGCACGGGAACAGTCCTGCCTCCCCAGATTGTACTTTTTAGGGGGAAAAGCTTCATCAAGGTGATGGGGCTGGTGGGCTTTGTTCCACTTGGAGGTGGTGGCCCCTGGCTGGGGGTAATTTTGCTGCTTAGAGATCGATGTATCAGTGGTTCCGTGTCGTTTTGGAGGAAGGCTTCACCTGCTGGTGGTTGCTAGCTCATGGGCTTCCTCTAAGGGTTCTCCACAAAGCGGAAAGCCCTGGCTGATTAAGGGAGTGGAGCATCTCCCGTGTGAGGAAAGGCTGAGGGAGCTGGGGCTCTGGAGCTGGACAAGAGGACACTGAGGGGGGACTCATTCGTGGGGATCAGTATGGAAAGGGGGAGTGTCAGGAGGATGGAGCCAGGCTCTTCTGGTGACAACCAGTGACAGGACAAGGGGCAATGGGTGCAAACTGGAACACAGGAGGTTCCACTGAAATCTGAGAAGCAACTTGTTGGGGGTGAGGGTGGCAGAGCCTGGCCCAGGCTGCCCAGGGGGTTGTGGAGTCTCCTTCTGTGCAGACATTGCAACCCGCCTGGACACCTTCCTGTGTAACCTCATCTGGGTGTTCCTGCTCCATGGGGGGATTGCACTGGATGAGCTTTCCAGGGCCCTTCCAGCCCCTCACATCCTGTGGTTCTGTGGCTGCTGGAAGGAAGGACCCGGCTCTGTCTGGGGAGGAGCTGCTCGACAGGTTTCTGGGCTCGTGCTGCTCCTCAAGCCGCAGCAGGACAGCAGCTGGCGGTTCCCTGGGCTGCCGCAAACCCTCCAGGCTGGCGGAGCCCTGCCCCAGGCACCTCCTCTCCACTCAGAGCTTTTGGGCGGTGTGTTTCTCTGCTGGGAAGTATTTCACCTGCTTGTTTCCTTGCAGCATCACATTTCCTTGCCCCTCCGGGGAGTTTTGAGGTGGACCTGCTGCAGCTGGTTATTCCGGAGCTGAGCTGGGACTGGCCACCACCACCACTGTAACCAGCCCTCTCCCGGAGGTGCAGGATGACTCTCTTTGACGGCATCTACCCCTTCTACCCGCAGCCGAGGAAGGCCTCCGTGTTCAACGTCAGCACCATCATAGTCATCGTGGTCTTCCTCACGTTTGCTTGCAGCTTCCTGCTCATCACCCCGGGCATCCGTGGACGGGCGGTGCGAGACCCCTCTCCCCATATCTGCTCCCCACGTTTGGGATGCTGGGACAGTCCTGGCCGGTTCAGGGTGAGACGGGAGGACAGCCAGGGCTGATGTCCCACCTCATGTCCCACCTCTCTCCCCGCAGAGGCTGTACTGGACGCTGCGGGTTCTCCTCAGCCTCATCGTGGGAGTGGTGATTGTCAGTAAGTGCTGCTCAGCTCTCGGAGGGGGAATCTGGGAGCAGGATTAAACCCCAGGGCAGGGTCTGTGTTGGGAAACACCGGGTGGTGGTCACAGCCGTGGCCTGGCCAGGGTTGGCTGCATGGTCTGCCCAACCCCTGCTCTGCAAAGCAGTCCCACAGCTTCCCAAAAGGGCTTCCCCCTCCCTGGCATCCAGAGGTGCCTGTGGTTACTGTTGAGACGAGAAGGAGCTTTGCTGGTTGTGACTGCACAGCGGAGGTTGAACAGGTGGTTCCTCTGGCCGTGCAAGCTCTCCTGAGCTGCCCATGGCCAAGGTTGTGGGTCAAAATAAAACACAGGCAGGGCAGAAGTGTGGTGGGAGGGAGGGTAAAGACCTCTGAAGGAGCAAGGCAGAAGGAGATGAAGGATTTGGTTTAGCAGAAACCAGGGAATCACAAAATCATGGAATCATTTTGGTTGGAAAAGACCCTCAAGATCATCGAGTCCAACCATTAACCCACCCCATGTCCCTGAGAACCTCATCTCCATCCGTTCAACCCCTGTGGGGATGGTGACTGCACCACCGCCCTGGGCAGCCTGTTCCGCAGCTTCACAACCCTTTCCAGGAAGAAACTTGTGTAATAAATGGAACTGGTAGTAGAAACCCGGCTGTGGGATTTCCAGCTCAGACAGGGCGACAGAATGTGTACTGAGGGGATAGAAGGTGCCAGATGGGGAGAGCAACCAGCCCTGACCCCAAATCTAAGAGATTTTGACTACAAGGCTGCCTGGAGAGGGATGGTGAAGCACAACGTAAGTGACACAACCCCCAGTTCACCCAGGTGATAGAAGGAGATATCGAGGCTGTGACCAGCCGTGGGGCTCTGCCAGCTGACATGTGGTGGTCACCCTCTGCCTGGGGACATCCAGATACTGGGAGATGCTGTCAGAGCTGCCCGGGAATGTGGTGTCAGGATGGAGATGGCAGAGGGATGGAGGTCAGGGCTTGCTCCGCCAGCTCAGCCCTGGGGAGCCGTCCAGTGCCTCTCTCTTTACAAGGACGCAGCCAGGCGGAATTGATTGTTTTAAAGCCAGCGTCAGGGTTTCTGTCTGGCGGCAGCAGGGCACACTCAGCCCCGCAGCTGGGAAACGTTCCTGCAGAGCTGCTACTGGATCAGTGCCCTCACAAGTTGATTCAGCAGCTGAACTTATTTTCAGGCAGGTTTAAAAGGTCTTGTTCAGCCTGGGAGTAAATAGTCACCTTCTTTTTCTTTCAAAGAAATTGTTTACACTGAGGGTGGTGAGAGCCTGTCCCAGGTTGGCCAGAGAGGTGGTGGATGAACCATCCCTGGAGACATCCCAGGCCAGGCTGGACGGGGCTCTGAGCAACCTGAGCTGGTGAAGATGTCCCTGCTCATGGCAGGGGGGGCACTGGGGGAGCTTTGAAGGTCCTTTCCAACCCAAACCATCCGTGATTCACTTTCAGCTTGTCTCAGCGTCACAATGTCAAGCCCACCACAAAGTGAAAGTATATCAGGAAAAAAGATATTCTGTTCCAAAAAAAACATATACTAGAAATGTTTCAACCTTTTCCCCCAGCTGAAGTGTCTGGCAGAGCTGTGACGGCACTTGCCACCCCGGTTTGACAGTGATCTTCACTATTCACTAACAGGGCGATCTAGGGAGCTTAATATTTGGCAGTGAAACTCACCCGTGTTCCCGAGGCTGAGGAACGGGCTCATTTCCCAGCCCTGTCCCCGGGGGCTGCGGTGCTTGCCGTGCTGGGCAGCTTGCAGGGAGGTCCTGGAGAGGATGTCCAAGGAGGAATCAGGTCGTGGGGTTCATCCCTGGGGATGTGAGCTGCCCTGCTCCGGAATGGAGGGAGGAGATGCTGAGCGCGGGGCGGACACGAGCTCTGCCAGGGCGTGGGGGCTGGTTGAGGCACGTCCTGGGCCTGAGTCAGCTCTCCTGCCCTCCTTCCCCTCCTTGGCAGTGCCGCGGTGCCAACGCCGCCCTTGCTGCTCGCCCGTCATCCCCCTTGAGCACAGCAAGGCCCAGGACCAGCCCCTCTTTAACCCCAGCCTTACTCTTCCTGGCAGCTGTGCAGTTCACGGGGGACTGGGAGACCGGTTGGGTGACGGCAAACACCTCCTACAAGTCCTTCAGCCAGGCCCTGGTCAACGTGGACATCGGGCTGCATGTCGGCTTGGCGGGGGTGAATGTCACGCTGGTGGGTGAGTCTGATGTCCTTGTCTGCAGCTCTGGAGCGGCCGTGGTCCCAGGGGGTCTCCAATTGCTCTGTGGGTGGCCTTGGTCTGCACGGAGGCTCCTGGGACCCTGCTGTCCACCCCAGCTACTGGGACACAGCAGGACCTCAATCTTCTCCCTCTGGCAGGAAACCCAGTGAATCAGGTCAATGAGACCATTAACTACAACGAGCACTTTGCCTGGAGCTTCGGTGCAGACTACGACCACAGCTATGGTGAAGGACTGGAGAAAGGGCTGCCCAACCCCATCCTTTATGTGGCGGAGAAGTTCACCACGCAAAGCCCCTGCAACCTGCACAGGCAGTACCGCATCTCCGGCCACTACGCGTCGGCCACTCTCTGGTGAGCCTTGCTCTCCTGGTCCAAGCAGGGGAGATGCAGACATGTGGGAAAGGCTCTGCTGCCCTTCCCAGGAGGAAATCCATGTGCGTGATGGGGCCTCTGCAAGGGCACCTTGGGGTGAGCAGATAACAGGGATGGTCCTGGTTCTCTGCTGATCAGCTTCACCAGGGCTGGGCACAGGAGAGAGGAACGTGATGCAGATCCCTGCTGCGATGTGGTGATGACGGCAGGGGCCCATCCCTGTGGACCTGCCGCCCTCAGTGGCCCCAAGAGGCCCAAGGGCATGTGTAGAATTCTTCCATACCCATTTCTGAGGGTATTTAATGTTTGGGAGCGAGACCAGATGAGGAGAAACTGGTGATGCTGTTATTATGGGGTTGACCTCAACTCTTCAGTTGGCTGTGCTGGGCAGTGATGTGTTGCTGCTCATCTGGGCCGAGGGAGAGCTGGTCCACAACTGTCAGGAGATGCTCCTCTCTAGCATGGGTTGTGGAGAGTGAGGACCATTGCACTGGATTTGAGAGCAGGGTTGCTGGAGAGGGACCTGGTGGTACCATGGAGTGAGAGGCCCTGGTCCATAGCAGCAGTTATCCCAGTGCTGTGTGCTGCTCTCTGCCCCACGCGTGGAAAGACAGGGAGCTGAGATAGTCCACATACACTGCCGTGACCTCCTCGAGGCTGGTACAGTCTGTGGGCTGAGCAATGGGAGGAGGAAATCCGGGCTTCTGCCTTCGGGATGCAGCAGTGTGAGCGTTGCACGTCTGCTTGCTCAGCCTGGGGTCACTCCAGCCTGCCCACAGAGCTTCTTGGCCTCATGCAATGCAACCTGGACTCCAGATTCCTCCCCCCACCTGGAAATCCTCACAGATCATCCTAGTGCCTGGCACTTGCACAACTCGTTTGTTTGTTTTCTCTTATCTCCAGGGTGGCCTTTTGCACTTGGCTCATCTCCAACATGCTCTTCTCCATGCCCGTCCTAGTCTATGGAGGCTACATGCTGCTGATCACAGGGGCCTTCATGATCTTCTCGTTGATCTCATTCTCCACTGTGAGGAACTCCCTGATGTGCCCAATCCACTTTGGGACCGCAGTCCTGCACACAGGCTATGGGGGATCTTTCTGGCTCACGCTGGCGATTGGTAAGGACACTGAGCTACACTGGGCAAGAGAAGTGGGCCCATGCAAGCCTTGTGAGGTTCAACAAGGCCACGTGCACGGTTGGGGCATCTGGGTCGGGGCAGCCCCGGTGTCAATCCAGGCTGGGATGCGGGGATGGAGAGCAGCCCCAGGAGAAGAACTTGGGGTGCTGGGGTGAGAGATTGGACAGGACACACATGGACCTGCTGGAGAGGGGCCAGAGGAGCCCCAGAAATGATCCGAGGCTGGAACAGCTCTGCTGGGGACAGGCTGAGAGAGTTGGGGTGTTCAGCTGGAGAAGAGAAGCTCCGGGGAGACCTTGTTGTGGCCTTTCTGGACTTAAAAGGGGCCCATAAGAAAGATGGGGACAGACTTTTAAGCAGGGCCTGTTGCAATAGGACAAGGGGTGGTGGTTTTAAACTAAAGGAGGAAGATTCAGGCTGGACATGAGGAAGGAATTGTTGGCCCTGAGGGTGGTGAGAGCCTGGCCCAGGTTGGCCAGAGAGGTGGTGGATGAACCATCCCTGGAGACATCCCAGGCCAGGCTGGACGGGGCTCTGAGCAACCTGAGCTGTTGAAGATGTCCCTGCTCATGGCAGGGGGAACTGGAGGAGCTGGGAAGATCCCTGCCAACCCGAACCATTCTATGATTTTCCATAAGAGAAGGCATTTTCCCCTGGCAGGGGGACACGAGAAGAGGGGTGGCAGTGTGCTGATGGTTACAGGGATGCTCACAGGGAGCACGTTGTCTTCCAGGCTTGCTCTGTCTTGTGGCCGGGATTGCTGTTGTCGCACTGCACTACTTCAACTTGGACTTGCTGAAAACTTTCTTTGATCTCCGCAAGGACAAAGCAGAGGAGTACCAGGAGATGACTCAAGTGTACGTCAACTCTCATTGTGCAAACGAAGGACTGTGTCCTTCTCAGCCCTCCAAACTCAACAGCATCTAGAAGAAAGTTTTTCCTGCACTTTCCCTGAAGGTGGGTCTGAAAGTGCAGGACACAAACCCTTCTTGATGTCCCCAGAGACCCATTTCCCCATTCAACTGCCTTTGAAGAGCACACGAGGGCACCTTGGGGTGATGTGATGTACCTTTGCAGGCTGTATCTCCCAGTGCGTGCCCTCTGGAAAAGGACAGGCTTTGCAGAGAGCTGCAAAGGGAGCAGCTCCCAGCTCTGATGACTTGAGCTGGACCCTCCCCTGGGGATCTCTGTCCCAGGAGAAATGTCCCTCCTGCCCTGTGCCCTGGCACAACGTGGTGCAGCAAGTCTCCGATGACCAGTTCCCACAGCAGAAACTGAGCTCACTGCTCACGTTCTCATGAGGAGGACCCCTGACTCCAAAAGACGGTGATTAAACCTGCTCATCTCTTTCTCAAGCACTTGATAAAGTACAGACCTTTTCATGTAGACCTTTTGGCCTACCTAGGAAAGCCAGGCACAGACCCCAACCCCACCAGGCTGGATGCGGCACGAGCTGCTCCAGAAATACAGACTGAGCAAACCTGCGGTGCAGTTTGCTCGGGGAGAATGTGGTGATGTGATTTCTTTTCGCTTTCAAACCTGGGCTTTGTTAGGTGAGACTTCTAGCCTAGTGTGGGCTGAAAAGTTGCCAGAGGGAAGGACAGAGCCAGAAGGCTGAAGTCATCCCCATCCAGCTGGAGCACACTTGGGCTGGTTGGGCTCACCACGAAACGCAAACCGGAGGCCAGAGCCAGCCAAGGTGAGAAATGACACACATCAGGCTGCGTTATTGCAAACAGAAGACGGGCTCTGGCACCAAACCCACAGCCTGAGGGAGCCTCCAAGCACCCGCATAAGGAGATCACTACATCTGAATGCTGGAGACCCGGGCAGCTTCAGCCCAATTAATTGTAAAGGACATAATTTCAGTATTTGGACTCTTTTCTATCTGAAAAAAGACCCTTGCTGTTAAGTTACTTACTTCTTTCACATCATATTTGTGTTGCACTAATGTGATTTGTTATGGGCAAGAATTATTATTTTTGATAAAACGTCATTAAAGCCCTGCTCCTTGGAAATGCTTTGGGCATTTTGGGGGGCTGGTTTCTTAAGCAGGGGCTCTTGCGAACCCCCAGCTGCCCTGGCAGAGGTGTCCACAAGGAACGACGAGGCTTGTTGACATGTGTCAAGGTGAAAACCCCTTGTCACGGGGAGCAGCACCCTGCAGGGATGCAGGAGAGCATCGAAAGGACTTTAACGAGCCAAGCAGTGGGACAAAAGCCATAAGATCAAACCAACAAGACTCCCTTGGGAAAAGGAGGGGCCTTTCTCGAGTCTTTCTTGCATCCAGACATGTCAGATCTGGAAGCATCATGGGAAGATGCTACAACCAACCACAAGTTATTGAGCTGGTGTGGGACAGATCCCATGTCCTGAAAGCACAGGGTGCTGTGAGGTTTCCCATCCTTTCTGCCAACGCATCTGCCCCTCTCCAGCCCCATGTCCTGCTTTTAGACATGATTTTCCCCCATTGCATCCTCAGCAGAAGAAAAGCTTTGGCCTGTTGCATCAGACACACAGAGGCATGAACCTAAATAAAGAAAATTTGATCCATTTGAAGCACAAAGACACCAGATCTGTGTCTTGCTTGCTCCCCAACAAACACCAGCTGTCCAGGATTTCTGCAGTAGGGCTTGCATGGGGCCAGTGACATGATGGGGGATGCAGGGACTCCTTTGTGCATCGTGTCTCCTGCAGAGCAGGCGGTCAGCACACCAGGGTTCACCACCTGCACGGAGGTTTGCAGGTGGAGGATTTCTCCCCTTGCCACCATGGGGACGGGCACACACAAGGGCCATCGCTCAGGGATGATTGTTTTCCTCACTACATGCTGTCATAGCAGCTTCTTCACGTGCTCTGTAAGAACTGTGGTTGTACAGCTCCTGGGCTGTGTCGCTGCAGGTCCTACCTCCTCTGTCCACCACAGCTCCTGCCTCAGTTTACTCACTGTGGGCAAGAAGACGTAAAATAATTGCCATTAAATCCTTACCTCTGGGGCTAGGCTGCTTCTGCCCCTTGCTTTCCAGGGGATCTCGCATCTAACCAGGGAGACAATGCCAGCAGTGGAGCAAACACTGTAAGTATCTTGGAGAGCACAGCTCTGCAAGGGGCGTCTTCAAGGACCGTGGTCCCCACGCCTGGAGGAACTCCTTGCACCAAGACATGCAGCCACTGTGCCATCAAACAGGCAGCAGAGCCATCCCCTCCCCTGTCCCCACGCTCGGCTGCAGAGGGGAACACGCCTGCGAAAGGCAGAGGTTTATGAGGGCTGAATTTCAACCCAATAAATACAAGGGGTTTGTTGCACTTTGGATCTAGTCCAGCTGTAAGGTGATGCACCTTCTGGTAGATGCCACTGGGGACATCCTGGCTGAGGTGTCCCAAGCCCAAGGAGTTCAGCTCCAACCTATTTTTAAATGCTTGTTGGGTCCTCTAGGTCCTCACTGAAGGCTCTTCCATCTGGAATGGGATGGGGATGCCACGTCTGAGCACCCCGCCCCACGGTGGTCCCTCTGCAAACCTCTCTGCTGGGCTGGGAGCTGCTCCTGTCAAGCCTTCCACTGGCCCAGGGTCACTCCAGCAGCTGAAGTCCCCCCATATCTCCCCTTCTCGTTTGCCTGGGGATGCCCCAACACACTATTTACCGCGTGTGGACTTCATTGCCCTGCACTGACCAGCCATGGTTAGACGCCCCATACGGGTCCACAAAATGTCTCTGCCTTTGCCTCTTTCCCTTCCCTACAGCTGACATGTCCCAGTAGAAGAGCATCCCCTGCCAGCCTGCCCCGAGGGACCCCTCTGTCAACAGACAAGAGAAACACCAAGTCCAACTTGTTTTATTGAGACAGAGGGGAAGATAAGTGAGCACAAAACAGAAAAAAAAAATAAACTGCAAAACTTGCACAGAGTTAAAGGGGTGAAAACCTGAAACGTGCTCCTCCCCTGCATGGACAAGGTACCTCCTAGATGTTGGTGGTTGGCTGCACCCACCTTGGGTTGCAGGGTTCCATTGTCACCTGCCCCATAACACGTGTATCTCCATGGCTGAGCAGGAGGAAGACAAACCTCCCAGACCAGGTGCGATGCTCACCTCTGGCTAACTGATTACAGCCACTCTCCAGGGCACTGCGGCACCTCCATTCCCACCTTCTCCTCTGCTTCTCTCCCACCAAAACATTCTGTCTCCCTTTCAGAGGGCTGTGAGAGCACCGATAGCTCACAGGCTGGTGGCTGTGGCTTGAGGTCTTCATAAGCGCTGTGAAAAGAAGGAGCCAACCAACCAGCTCCTGACGGCAACGTTTCCAACCCAATGTACAGCCCAGCGCATCTCAGACCCACAACAAAGCTAGGCTGTGCAGTGCCAGGTTGGGTCTGAAATCCAGGATGTCTTCAAGGTCTGGTATCTCCAGCAATCACGGACCTCCTTGCCAATCTACTCTTCAAGAGAAGGTGCGGGATACGGGGCACCCTGGTGACCACAGCTCTGCTTGCTCTTCCTGACCACTGGTGGGATAAGCATCCCTGGTCAGAGGGGACTTCTGAGAGGTCTTTGGGGTAAAGGTGAACCTGGGGGGGGCTCTACTTCTCCTTTGGTTCATATTTATTCTGCGTTTATTTGATTTATCTCCAGTTTGTTCTGGTTTACTCTCTGCAACTTAAGGAGGACTCTTGAGGTTTGTTGGGGGTGGACTAAGGGGCAGGGCAGTATCCCAGCGCCTGCAACTGGGCAGCCAGGGATGAGGCAGGAGCTCTTCCAGCTGCTGGTGAGTACAACAACTGCAAAGAAAAATGGGGGCAAACTGTCGTGTTTGAGACACCTTTCCAAGACTTGTCACCAAGCTCTTGCTGTGACACATCCCTCCTGGGGGAATTGGACCAGAGCGTGAATTCGGGGGGTGTCCTTGGGCTTTGCCAGTGCCTTACAGCCGGGTGGCTGTCACCTCGCAGAGCTCGCCCAGGGGCACCATCAGCACATCCCGTGCAGAGGAGCTGGGCTCAGCTGGCCGGCAGGACTTGTCCCACACCTCTTCTTCTTCTCCCTTGTCCTCGTCCAGGTTAAAGACCAGCTTCAGCTTCTCCGGCCGCAGGGAGTTGAGGATGAGGATGCCCAGCCCCAGCAGCAGGCACAGCAGCCCTGCGATGCACAGCATGGGGAGACACATCAGCACCTCCTCCCCGTGTGTCCCAGCCCCATCCAGACGCAGATCTGGGCTTGGAGGCCAACAGCATGTGGCATCATGCAGGAGGTTAAGGGAAGGTGTTATTTCCCTCTTCACATCTGGACTCTGCCACTAGTTTGGGGTCCCCAGAACAAAAGAGAAGTCAATGAACTGGGGCAGATCATAGAATCACCGAATCATTTTGGTTTGAACAGACCCTCAAGGTCATAATCCCAACTGTTAAACCACCCCTGGCACTGCCCCATGTCCTGAGAACCTCATGTCCGTCTGTCCAACCCTCCAGGGATGGTGACTCCAGCACTGCCCTGGGCAGCCTGTTCCAATGCCCCACAGCCCTTTGGGGAAGAAATTGTTCCCCAGATCCAACCTCAACCTCCCCTTGAGGCCATTTCCTCTGGTCCTGTCGCTCGTTCCTTGGGAGCAGAGCCTGACCCTGCAGGGACGGAGAACAAAAGCCCCAGGAGTAACCTGAGCACTCACCTGTTGCTAATGTCAGCCAAAAAGATCCACCATAGTCTGTTTTCAAGGCAGCTCGGCCAAACTGGATGGGGCACTTCAGGGTGTTCCTCGCAGTGAAGAAGAAGAGCAGTGAGAAGAGCATCAGCACAGCAGTGAGCAGGAGCATGTAGCCCCCATAGAGCAGGATGGGCATGGAGAACAACAGGATGGAAATGAGCCATGTGCAAAAGGCCATCCTGCGAAAGTACCACAAAACTGAGCAGAAAGAATCAAGTTCGGAGCCTCTTCTCAGGCTGTTCTCTCCACATTCCAGTAGAGGGATATGGCCCTGGGCAACCTGCTCTAGCTGACCTTGCTTGAGCAGGCAGGCTGGACAGGCTGATGTAAGGACATCCCTTCCAAACCAAATGATTCCATAACTTCATGAATGGTGGAGCCGTGGGACAGGTCCCACAGTGGTGGAGAGGGGTCTCCACACCTGGGGACACTCAGTGTTGAACTTCATGAAGCACTGAACCCCTCAATACGCCTTTGATGCCAGCCCTGCTCTGGGCGGGGGACTGGAGTGGAAACCTCTGGAGGTCCCTCCAGATCAACTCTTTCTCTGACTCTCGTGGTCCTCCACACCTGGCCGCGCCCAGGCGGTTCCCACCTGTTCTAAGGCAACAAGGGAGACCTTTGTTTGGAGAACGGCACAAGGAGTCGTGCCCGCGTCTGATTCAGCTCTTGGAGTGAACCCAGCTGCCAGCCCTGCCCAGCTTTGGGCTCAGCTCACAGGGAGCTGAGCACAGCAAATTGTTCTCGTTCCAATCATAATGACGAAAAATAAGTTTGCGTCAACATCCCTGCCTTGAAATATTCCTTCTCAACAGCAGGAAGGTTTGAGCAGGGCTTGTTATTTTTCCTGAAACTCAAAAAGGAGATGTGGGCAGGGACCTGGAGGGGGAATCGCAAGACTCTTCCCCACAGTGGCTCTTCCATGACCTCTGGGGCACGTGGGGATGCTCTGGGACTCCATGATCACAACACACACAAGGGCCCTCAGCTTTACACCTCAAGACAGCCTCTGAGCACTCTCATGACGGTCCCTCCTGCTCCTCACCAGTGGGTCTCATGCCCTCTTGGGCACGCAAGAGGAACCCCACCACAACTGGGCTCGTCAGGGCTCCACGTCTTGCTTGGGAGAGGACCCTGCACCATAAACCCCACACAGATGTATCTGCTTTCCTTTAACTGAAAAATAATTTTCCTCCACCTGCAATATTGCACATCAGGGGAGAGAAGACAGAAGAGGGCTCAGGGGACATGGTCAGGAATCATCAGCACCCCTGGTTATGCACAGGGCTTGGTACCAGCGACCAGCCAAAGCTTTAGAATGGCCTTACAGGGACAGGGTGGCTCCAACAAGCTCCCTCTGCTCTGCCTGGTTCTGGTCAGCAGAGACAGGGCTGACCTCTGGTTCTAACTCACCACAGCGTGAGGGACGCGTAGTGGCCGGAGATGCGGTACTGCCTGTGCAGGTTGCAGGGGCTTTGCGTGGTGAACTTCTCTGCCACATAAAGGATGGGGTTGGGCAGCCCTTTCTCCAGTCCTTCACCATAGCTGTGGTCGTAGTCTGCACCGAAGCTCCAGGCAAAGTGCTCGTTGTAGTTGATGGTCTCATTGACCTGATTCACTGGGTTTCCTGCCAGATGATGAAGACTAAGGACCTTTCTCAGCCTCGGAGGCAGCTCCAAGGCTCCCTGGTGTGGGGGCTCGAGGGTCCACAGCCCAAGTACCCAGGTGCACGGCTGCCAAACCTGCACCTGGTCCCGTCCTGTTGTGATGTGCACTCACCCACCAGCGTGACGTTCACCCCTGCCAGGCCAATGTGCAGCCCGATGTCCACCTTCACCAGGGCCCGGCTGAAGGACTTGTAGGAGGTGTTTGCCATCACCCAGCCCGTCTCCCAGTCCCTGCTGAACTGTACGCCTGTGAAGACTTCAAAGGTTAGTCAGCGAGACATCTAGTGCTGGAAGCACCTGCCATGATAGTCACCATGGCCTGGGCATCATCCACCCCATCCCAACGGCAAGGCCTGGGTTGTGAGCCCCAAGGAGCAGAAGCCTTGTATGAGCCTCCCCAAGGCCAATCCAAACTCATGACCCTGAGAGCCCCACTTGGGTTGGTTTCTCCCCAAACTCAGCGCAGTCCCCAGCCCTAGAGGCAATGGGGATTTTGTGAGGGCACCATCCAGGCACTGGTCCTCATCCAAGCCCCTGCCAGTTTGTCTGAGTCCCCTGGCAGCTGGCAGTGGGCTTTTGCTGACTGCCCAGGAGGTGTCTGTGCATACAACCACCAGCCTTTGGAGAGGACACAGATGACCGCTTGCATCTCCCACCGCTTGCTGGAGCCAGGTCCAAGGCACAAACAGGCACTGGTCTCCCCCTTAAACTTATCCTGCAAGCTGGACTTGGTGCTTGTCTGCTTCATCCACCCTCCCTTGCTTTGCTCCTCTGTCTCCCGTGTCCTGGGCATCCTTGAGCTTCCCCCCAGGACCCTGGTACTCACTGAGGACCACTGCTCCCACGAAGAGACCCGTCACCACCCGCAGGAACCAGAAGAGTCGCTGCGAAGGGCGAGCAGAGGAGGGGAACAGGTCTCAGGTTTTGCCCGGGGGAGCTCGGCACCAAGCATATCACCAGCTGCTGAGAAACGGGCCTGTCCCTCCCTGGGACACGGCTTCTGCAGGCGGGTGGCACGGTGGGGACGTGTGGCTGGCAGCGGGGAGATGCCAGCAGAGCAACAAGGGGCAAACAGCCCGCTTGGGAAAGCCGTGAGGTCCCGTCTCTGGGACGGAGCATGGAGATGCTCCCTTTAACAGTTCTGAGCTGGGATTTCCACACTCAGCCAAACCTTGTGTGTCTGGACGTGCTGGCAGCTGGCCACAGCTGGGGACAGGAGCAGCGCCAGGGGTGTCCCCTGGGGGCGGCTCTGGGCCAGCCCCGCTGCGGAGCTCAGCGTGGGACAGGCGCTGGGGCACGCACAGCGCACACCTCATCTTCGAGTGGAGTTTCGGGGAAGGTGGAGCGAGGTCTTTGAGCCTCACCCTGTTTTTCCGCTCCTATGAAATCACCGGGGCTTGCTGACAGGGAAATCCAGCCACGCTCAGACCTGGGCACCTCCTAAATTTGGGATGGGGGAGTTTGGTGTCTCTGGCATGGGGGTGCATGGTGGGTTGGGCTGGAGCTCATCCTATGGCTTGCTAGATGTCCCAGAGCCCTGGCCATAACCCTGTGGGCACACTTGCTCCCCAAGTCTGTTTTTGAGGCTGGGAAGGAGGAGATGTGGGATGCACAGGGCAGGGACCAGAGGCCTGAGCTCCCTTGTCCCTCCACTTACTGCCCTGCCCCGGATCCCCGGCAAGATGATGATGGAAGTGGCCAAGACGGAGAGGAAGATGGAGACAATGACGGCCCAGGCAGTGTCGACGGGGAAGCAGGCGTGGGCGCCGGGGTAGAAGGGGAAGGAGCCATTCCACAGCGTCATCCTGCTGCCTGGGAGGGCTGGAAATTGGTACCCAGAGAGACAGCATGGAGAAAGTCACCTCCACACTTCCATCCCACCCAACCTTCTCCACAGAGCCACCTCCTGCCCACTTGCCAGCGTGTCCCTTGGCCTGGGCATGGTTGTGTGAGCATCCCAGCACCCATGGACATCACAGTCCCGCATCTGGGTGTACGCCCAGGCATCTCCCGCCCGAGCCCTCCATCTCCTCAGGGCACATCCCAGAGCAAAGCAGGTCTGGAGACACCAGGACTCCTGGTGCAATGCTCAGATTGTCCCCAAGATGGGACAGCAAGATGTGCACACTGGCTCCCCTCCTCTGCCTGTCCGTGACCCCGGGCTCCTGCCCGTGCTCCCACCCTCCCTGCTCAGGGCACCCGGTGAATCACTGCACAAACACGGCTGCACCCAGCCCAGCTGCTCCTCGCTGAGCCTGCACGCAGAAAGCTCACTTCCCACTGTCCACGGAAACAGGAGTAACCCAGAGGGGACAGAACTGCCTGTCACTGCTGCCAGTCACCACCCGCTGTCCCTGGAGCCGCCGGAGGAAGGTGCCGCAGGGATGCTGCTCGGGAAGCTGCCGCACTTTGGGGCAAGGCACCTCGCTGCTCTGAAAGGGGAAAGGGCTGCTCAGCACCCCTGCGAGTGGGGACTGTCCCAGCAGAAGCACCTGTGTCCCCTTCCCCGGACGAGCCTACCTCTGCCTGGCCAGTCCCGAGGGCTGGATGTGCGCAGAGCTCCGGGTGCTGCCTGCTCGCGCTGCCTGTTCGCACTGCCTGCTCGCGCTGCCTGTTCGCGCTGCCTGTTCGCGCTGCCTGCTCGCGCTGCCTGTTCGCACTGCCTGCTCGCGCTGCCTGTTCGCACTGCCTGCTCGCGCTGCCTGTTCGCGCTGCCTGCACAGGCTGTGGGCGAGGAGCCAGCCTGGCGTGTCACGGCTGTGCTTGTCCCAGTGTTTTCCATGGTTCCCGCCTCCAGAGGCGGCTGGATGGAGCAGCCATGCCCACGGCAGGTCGGTCCCCATGGCAGGTCGGTCCCCACTGTCAGCCCCGCTGAGCCCCAGGGTGGGCAGGGGAGCCACAGCCAGCACGGTGCTGTGCAGCATCGCAGGGTGCGTGATCCCAGGGGGGCTTTGCCTTCTTCTCCTTGACTTTTCCTGCAGAGCAGTGAAAAGTCCATCTGTTCCTTATGGGATGCTGGGGCTCCTCAGGAGCCCTGACCGGCACTGCCTGGTGCAGCATCCCAGCCGAGGTCACTTAGCACGGGCTGTGGCTGCACCATCCCACTGACCCTGCTCCTGACTCCATCCCTGGGGCAGGTTCCCTGGGAAGGTCCCAGCTGACCTGTGGGTCACTGAGCAAGGTGACACAGTGATTGGTGATGGGGACCAGAGGAGATGCACAGGTCTAGAGGGGCCCCCAGCAGAAGATGCACAGGTTACTAACCTGGCCACAATCTGGAGATCACAGAAATCCAAGCTTTTGGGGTTTGCTCTCGTTCTTGGGCAGTTTGGTTGGTTGAAGCAGATTGCATGGATGCAGAGAGGTCCTGGCGTGGCAGAAACACCCTCCTGACCCACGTTTTGGGGCTTCCCTCCAAAGCTGGCGCAGTTACTGCCATTCCCTGGGCACTTCTTGCTGCGTCCTGGGTGATGGCCTGGCCGGGTGCCTTGAGAAGCTCTGCTCCCCTCCCTGGGCAGAGGGAGGTAAAACCAAGCTTTAATTCAGGCCCAGCAGGAAATAAAGGCATTTCTGGGCAAAGACTTTGCCATTTCCCCTCAAGTCTCAGACTGGTGCAACGCAGTCTGAACACCAAATCCTTTCCCAAGGGAGGGATTAAATGAAATTAAATCAAATGCAGGGTGGCAAGGGTGACGTGGCTGGGAAACGTGTGCGCAGAGCTGCGCTCAGAGGTGTCTGACGGTGCCGGGATGTGGCGTCAGCTCCAGCTCCGGCAGCATCTGCAAAGTGCAGGGAGATGTGGACTTCACAGCAGATGGCACAGACCTCGGGGTGAGGACACGTGTGGGGCTTGGGAACGCTTGGAAAGGTCAAAGACCCCTCCAGTGTGGGAGAGGGATAACTGGGGAGGTGCCTGGTGATTGGCATTAATTGGGATTAATTGAGGTGGGGAAGAAGCAACCGTGTGAGGTGGTACTGAGATGAGTGGTCTGGGGTTAGACCATCGCTGGTTGCACTCCCTGTGGCCAAAAATGAAAGCTGGGGGGAGGCAGTTTTCCTTCTTCTCTAAAGGAGGTGCCCAGAAACACAGTGTTTGCGTGCAAGGACATCAGGGCAGCTCACAGGGCTGCTCTGCGTCCCCCGTCTGTCCCCAGCGGTGATGGAAATGGGGTGTGATGGTCGGGGGGGATGCTCTGATGGGCTTGCGGGCTGCCAAGTATGGGAAAACTGCTGGATTCACCTCACCCAGCCCTCTGCATCCACAAAGATGTCCTATAGAAGCCTGAGGCCGTGATGATAACTGGCTTTTGAGATTTATTTTTCCCCTCTGATTTTTAATTTTCTGGGTATTTCTGTAGGTAGTAAAGGTGTGTAGTTCATCGAACTGGTCTGGGGACTCGTTCTTGCTCACCAGGAGCTCACAGGCTCAGGCTCAGGGCACTGCTCCTGCCGGGCAGCCCTGGTTGACTGGGCAGCTTCTGCTGCAGCTGTGTGCGAGCGACGGACAGGGCGATTTGGGATGAGTCACCCATCCAGATCACCCCAGGGAGCCGGGGGCAAGGGCAGCAGCACCCATCACCTCTTGCACAAGCTGCTGTGTTAGATCAGCTGCCATATCTCGTGGTGCAGGGAGGTAGATTGGGGACCGAGCAGGAACCCCAAGGGGCTGCCCCTTGCTCAGGGGATTTCTGTGGGACAGATGTGTCCAGGTGTCACCCTGCCCCGCTGGCTGTCCCCATGGCCCCTTTATCCTGGTCCCCAGCATGGAGGATGCTGCAGGGGGGGTCAGGCTGGGGCTCTGTCGCATTGGAGCCGGTGCAATGTCCCATCCCTGGATGGGGCTCAGAGCAACCTGAGCTGGTGAAGATGTCCCTGCTCATGGCAGGGGTGGCACTGGATGAGCTGTGAAGATCCCTTCCAACCCAAACCATCCTGTGATTCTTTTACCCTGACGCTTGGATGCGGCTCCTTGCTCGGGATCCTTTGCAGCAGCCGATTGACACACGATGGAGCAGCCTGACGTAGGGACAGAAGGAAGGATGGAGGGACCTCCTCTGGCCAGTGTCCACCTGGCTGAGCAGGGAGGTTCACAGTGCCTTCGCCACAGTTTGGCTCTAGAAATACTTGCAAGAAGGATCTATTTTTCCAGGTTTGCGTGGAAGTTACTGAAAGAGAAGGTGTCACTGTCCACCACACTGGCCAGCAAGCTGGGGTTTGTATCTCACGATGGAGACGGCTCTGGGCCAACTGGGAGGGCTCCCAGGAGATGGAAGAAGAGCTCAGCAGGAGCCACCCATCCTCTGATGGAGGGGCTTCAACCATATTTTTAGGCCAGAAACTGTGTTGGGTGTCCAACCCTCTGCTCCTTACAAGAGCCATCACCATCACGCAGGAGAGGTGCCAGAATCTCCTACCAGGTGCTGTTGCAGGTTTCCACGTGCTCTCAGAGACCCAGGGGACAGAAACACAGCCGCCCCATTACCTCCTGAATATGTCCATCCCACCCAGACACCCCACGTTTGACCCCATCATCACAAAGAGGTGTTGCCTCTCCACTCAAGCAAGTGTGGGTGCCCGATCTCCTCTCTCGCCTCATCCCCGTGGACCCCAGTCATCCAGCACATCTCTGCTGCCCTGGTATGAGCGTCAGGAAGGACATCAGCCCTTGGGACACATCTCATCGGGGTTTCACCATCCCAGCTCGGGGAACCCTGTCCCCACAGATAACAACCACTCCGACACAACTATCAGCAAGTCGAACTTTTCCAGGATCTGCTGGGGCTTGTTAATGATGCACTCGGTGGTAATTAGCACTTTTGTCCCAGGCTGTACCACAGAGAGAAGCTTTATTTTGTAATCCCTGTTGTTAGAGGTGTAATTAAAGTGATACACGTTTTTTCCACAGAACTCCTGCACCTGGTGTCTCCCCGCCAGCCTTGAGATTTACGTACAAAGCAACGCCACTGGTCTGTGCCTGAGCACACACGCTCCGCACCCCGTGTCCCGCTGCGGATCCTGCAGGGGATCATTCAGAATCTGCTCCGTCCAGCCAGGCAGAAGTGCCCAGAGCACACGGTGCAATAAGAAACCCTGCGTCTGTCGGAAAAGCTGCGCAAGGATCCAAAGGCTGCTCCGCAGCATGTGGGCAGAAATAGCGTAACACAAATTAAAATCAGCCGCTTGCTTAATATTAAAAAGTAATAATAATAATAATCCGTAGAGTCGACGCAGTCTGCAAGCAGAGGTGGGATTGCCTTATGTGCAATAAATACTGCAATCTGGCTTCAACTAGCGCAGATTTTTGTAGGGCTTGTGGGACAATCTGCCAACCGGTTTTGATCCTGCAAGACCCTGTGACTGTCCCAGAGACCCCCAAGGACCTCTGATTGAGCAGAGTCCCTCCACATGGCTTTAGCCTCTGGAGCTCAGAGGACTTGGACAACCTCCTGCTGGGGCTGAGCTTGCAGATGTTGGAACAGGAGGACAAACGTTGTGGTGGAAGACATCTGAAGAAGATCTGAGGTTGGGCAGGTCTCTCGTGCATGTTCTCTACCAGTTTTGTGGCTTGGGGTGCAGAGCTCTTCCCACCCAGTGGTCCTGTTCCTCCACCCGTCACCTTGGGATAGTATCTTGCGGTTGGTGACAGTCCTGCTGTGAAAGGTTGAACTAGAGACCTTCAAAGGTCATCCCACCAGCATTTATATGAATCTGGTAGTCCTGCTCTTCCCACCACAGTCTCACAGACCTCCCAGCAGAGCTGGTTCCCCAAAACCTTTCTGGGCATGTGAGTCCCATCCCTCCAGAGAAAGCGGACATGGCAGGTGAGGAAGCTGGGGAGAAAGGACGTGGCCACTTGGATGTTTCCAGGCAAGAGGAACAGAGTCCACCTTGGCCCAAGGCCCAGATCTGAATTCCCACAAGTCCTCCAACCAGAGGATGGGGGATGCCAAGACCACAGACACAGCAAGAGTTGGAAATGGGAAGAAAGGAGCATCCTACGTTCACTCTTTCCAGATCCTTCCTGTGCCCACCTCTGCCCACTGCTTCAGGAAGGGACGTGCCTGAATTACGGCTTTGATTGGCCTCCCACACTGGGAAAACGCCTCAGTGTTGCATTTTATAAACTGCATGTAGGTTTTATAAACCTACATGCATTTTATAAAAACCATCAATTTATAAAATCCATCAATTACGCAGCACCACAGCTCCTGGTACAGTCTCAGCACCGTACGGGGAGTCCCGAGGTTGGCAGGTGGACTCAGGAGCACCTTCCACCCCGCAGCTCCAGGAGCTGTCACCGGTGCAAAGCAGTTTCCCTGCACTACGTCACGTTTAGCCCACTCGCTTTATTTTATACACTACGAGCCTGAAGAACCTATTAATATATTGTTCTTCTTCTTATAGTCCTTGGCTGGTTCTCAGCACCACATGGCGGTTAAAAATCCATCATAACTAATAGAAAATGGAAGGGAAATTGTGTTAGACCTCCTCTCCCTGCGCTCCATCGCCCTGATGGAGTCCTCTGTAGATGTCCTCTCTAGCCTGAGTTATTCTGTGCTTCTAGGATGGCATCCAAGGCAGGCGCTGGACATGCTGCTTCTCAAAAGTAGGTGGCTCAGGGGGTCACCATTGCTCCAGAAGCCTACAGAGCCGTTCGGAGGAGCAGAACGAAGCGGCTGCTTCACCAAGGGGACCGAATGTCACCTGTGGTGGTAACAAGGAGAAGAAGAGGTGCTGGAAGCCTGGCAAAGGGCAGGGGAGGCGCTTTCCCCAAGGCTGAAAATGCTTGGAGGTTTTAGATTGTTTGCAAAACCCGAATCAGTACTCAAGTATTTATATTCTATCAATTGACAGTAAATTAAATTCCCCAAGCTGAGTCTGTTTTGCCTGTGACAGTAATTACCAAGTCACCCCCCCATCTTTATCTCAGCCCATAATACAGTGATGGGGGGAGATGGAGGACAGACAGACAGATGGACAGGTCTTGCTGGGTGGGTGTGAGAACAAGGATCTCACCCGGGTGTCTCGTGGCCGGTTTCTGCCGGGATGCTCAGGAACCTGCTCGCCCTCCCACGAACTTGCCTGTGCGCGGCATGAGCTGGTGGTCCCATGACGTGACATCAGGTCAGGAATCCCATCGGGCTGCCAGTCCATCCCACGGCCGGATGAGAGGCATCTGGTCTGCTCCAGCGTCAAACGCGATACGCTCTGTCATTATTTTCCTTGCTTATAATTAGTTTTAAGCCAAGGCTTTGCTACAGCTAATGAAAGGCAAGCTGGGGGTCACCCACATCCCAGAGCACAGCAGAAAGCCTGGGTGAAAACACACAGGTTGGAGAAAAATCTCCTGCATCCCTGGGCATGAGTGACCACAGAAGGACAGTGGGACAGCTCTGGAGAGAAGCTGGTGGGTAGGAACTGTGGAGTCACCATCCCTGGAGGAGTTTAAAAGACACATAAATGAGGCTCTTATGGACACGGATTAGTGCTAGAGTTAGGTTGTGGTCGGACTTGATGATCTTAAGGGTCTCTTCCAACCAAAATGATCCTGTGGTGCACAGGTTGGAGAACCTGGGAGGGCTCCAGTTGGCAGCAAGGTGACACTTTCCCCAGGGGTCATGAAACTGCTCCAGGGAGGCAGGGGAAGTTTGCCAGGACCTGAACCATCATCACATACCTCCTGGAAAACTCCCTCCCTGCTTGGTCCCATCTCCTGAAGGACACAGGGCAGTGGGACATTCAATGGGGAGCACCAGGTTTTGAAGGCAATATTTGGGACAAACTAGCTGTAGGTTATTCGGGGTTTACCCACCCAAACCAACCTTTGAATAGGTGAAAAACCACCGACTCTGAAGGCTCAACAGCCAGGCTGTAGGTGGAAAACAAATTCTCATTTATTGGTCTAAGATCTGCAGGTTTTGAGGGCCAACGTGTGGGGCTTGTGTTTGCTGCATGGGGGGACACTGGGGCACCTGGGCAGGTGCTGCCAGTGAACGCCAGAGTGGCACAGGGGACAAGAGGGGGACAGGTGAGCAACGGGGCAGACGGGCAACTCTGCAAATAAGGCTTGTTTTGTTGCAAATGAAGGCTGGTGTTGCCTTTCCCTCACTCATCAGTGAGTTCCTGCAGGAGCAATACGTCCATAAACATATATTTAGGACCAGAGGAAATGGCCTCAAGTTGCACCAGGGGAGGTTGAGGTTGGATCTGGGGAACAATTTCTTCCCCAAAGGGCTGTGGGGCATTGGAACAGGCTGCCCAGGGCAGTGCTGGAGTCACCATCCCTGGAGGGTTGGACAGACGGACATGAGGTTCTCTGGGACAAGGTTTAGTGCCAGAGTCAGCTTATGGTTGGACTCAATGATCTCAAGGATCACTTCCAACCAAAATGATTCTGTCATTCTGTGATAAATACCACCTGGGCTTCAAGCCACCCTCGAAGCGATAGGGAGCAAGGTGAGAAGGTCTCCTACTGCAGCTTTCTCCTCTCTGCTGGTCGCCAGCACGTTCAGATGCTGGATTGTGCCTTGGCTTGGTGTGGCTCTGGGTTCCCATCACTCTTTAGAAGGACTCTCCTCCCTGCAGGACCTCAAACGTTCAGGTTGAATTTAGCGTCAGAAGTGGAGAAGAAGCTTACGGCTTCATTTACAGCATCACCCTGGGATCTGCTGCCAGGTTTAGCTCTGCCTGGTGTACCTGTGAGCAGCATGGTGAGAAGGGGCAGAACCAGAGCCTGTTCACAGGACTGTGCTCCATCACCCATTTTGGGCAGCCCTGTTTGAAGCCAAAACCCCAGCAAAGCTTCGAGCAAGATGCTTTTTGTTTTCAGGAGGGTTTGCTGGTGATGCCCCCAGCAAAGAGGGTTATAAAGATGCTCCGGTAGTGAGTGGTGTAATCAGCTCGTCCAAGCTTGTAATTTCATCACGCAGCAGTTCAGGTCTCCCTCAGTGAGCAGGGACTGAATCCAACCCCCTCCCAGCTCCCAGGGAGAACCAGGAGCTTCCTCCCCCCCAATCTGCCCCCATTCCCCTCTTCCCACACCAGCCCTGGGGTTCCGCCTGCTCACGCCCACGGAAAACTCTGAGCTGGTGTGCGCAGAGCCGGCTTTATTCACAGGGGCACGGCAGACACCGAGAAAGCAGAAAACATACAGGAAATATAGAGGGAGGCTCTGCTTTTCATACAAGCAATCACTATTGACAAGATTAAAGGAATAATAAATAAAAGTGACGTTGCTACAGTAACCCACAAAGACGATGCTCTCCTCCGCTCGCCGCGCGGGGCCGAGCCTGCAGAGCTCATCCTCCAGCGCGGGGCTCCGTCAGTTTGAAAAGTACTTCTCCAGCACCTTTGCTAAGAGCCCTGTTTCCTACAAGAAAAGGCACAAGGGTGAGACGCTGGTCCCGTGCGCAGCCGACACCCCCGCCTGGTGCCACGGGGCGGGAGGGCAGACAGAACTGGACCACAGCGGCACTTTCAGGGGTGGTTTGGGACAACAGAGGCTGGGGGGCAGCACCCGAGAGGGAAAGAACCAGGAGCCTGGATGTTTTCTGCCACCCACCGCTCCAACAGCTGGACCACAGCTGGCAGACAGCAGAGCCAAACCTCGCCAGCACGCTGGGTTTGGGATTCAGGACCAAGAGCAGCCTCAGGGTCTGATTCAGCAGATACAGAATGACACAGAACACAGCAGGGAAGGGTTAACACAGGGATTATGTACTGGCCAGAGGTGCCGGAGCAACGCAGGGCAGCGAGTCACCGCTCACCCAGCGTCACCCCGTCTGTCTCCAGCAGAAATGCTGCCGCGGGCTCACGATGACAAGGGATGGGGACGATCCTCCTCTGCCGGTCAAACCCTGGTCACACACGGCAGCACCGGGAGCCCCAAGCCTGCCCGCCCCTTGTGGTTAAAAATCCAACACAGAACCACCCGTTCGCAAACGCATTCTGCTCCGCACGACAGGCTGGGAAACAGCGAGACAAACCCGCCAGCAGCTGGCGGGACTCAGCCACAGGAGGGGACAACGAGCAAAAAGAGCAAGCCCTGGGGTTTATTTAGTGCTCACCCGCAGAAAGGAAGAACCCGCTTGTGAATGACCAGCGACACCCTCCGAAAAGGAAAAGCCCACCAGCTTTTTCAATGAAAGTCAAATTCCCTCGATATTCATCCTGCCACACGTGTGCCGGAGGAGCAGAGCAACACTTAGAGAGCGCGTTAACTCCCGACTTGCTGACCGGGGGTCCCCAAGGAAGGAAAAAGCTTGTTTGCTTTCCTAAACCTAGTTGAAATGGAAGTGACGGATCCTCAGCAAGGGGTGGACTGAGAGTTTCACGGAGCAGAGCTATTGAACAGCTTATTAGGCAGGTACTGAACACAGCAGAGATCAGCTAAGCAGGGGCTGGGAGCTGAGCCCAGGTGTCCAACAACAGTCACAGCGAGGGGGAACACAGGGATGCACATCGGCACCATGTCACCCACAAAAGGAACAAAAAACTTAAGGTCCCACAGAAAAGTCTGACGCAGACAGCGCTCCAAGGCACCGGGGAGGAGCAGTGCTGCAGTATCAACCCACAGCTCGGGGGGAAGGATGGTGAAGAAAGAGGCAAGAGCTGAGTTTAGTGAGGTGCTCAGAGGTGCCTGAAGGGCAGGACCAGCCCTGTCACCCAGCAGGGTCCCCAGTGCCACCCAGGGGACAGCTGGCACAGCGGCCACCGAGCGGCGAGAGGCTTCGGGAGGAGACGAGCGGCCAGACGCACATCAGGCAGCTCAGCTGCGATGGGGCGTGTGTGCAGGACACCCCAGCTCCCAGCACAGCCAACGCGGGGCGAGCGCCAACCGTGCGCCTCGGCTGCACAAGGACTCACTCACGGCTCTGCAGACGAGGCAGGGCAGTACACCCACCTGCCCCCCCATCGTTGCAGGGGTTAATGCAGCAAATCTCCCCCTCAAAAGCTCTCGGGGAGGATGCTGAAGGGTCCAGGACCTTCACAGTCCTCTCCTCCCTTTCGGCCGCACCCCAGAAGCCAAAGTCGCAGCAGTGCTCACGGCACCATGAGGGGAGCAGGGTGGGCTCAGCCGTATCTTTGTGGTGGAAATCCCTCTGTCACAACAGGACCAACTTTCTAGGAATGCCTCAGTTTACCTTAGTCTGCCGAAACCGAGCCAAGAAGGCACCTGAACAACCAGTGCCATGCAGGTTCACATCCCTGCGACTCTGCTGCACCTGCACCTTCCCAAAAAAAGCCAGGGACAGGAGCCAGCGCTGCCGGACCTGGGCAGCAGGAGCAGCTTTACCTGTGTGCAGGGTCACTGGTAGCTCCACAAGTCCAGCAGTTCAGTGCGACAGCACAAGCAGGACCCACCTAAGCAGATTCATCCCTTTTAGGCTCTGTGTTACCTCCCGCAGAGACTCGAAAGGGCAAAACACCCAGGAGTCGCACCATGAGGTGACTGAGCGAGCCCCATGGACCGAGCGGTTCCGTCGCCACGTCCTGCGTGAGGATCCGTGCGTGTGCATTGCTCCCAGGGGCACGTTTGCCACCTGGAGCCGGGTGACTTGGACACAAAAAGCCACAGGGAGGAGGCTGAGGGTCTGCTGAAGCACAGCGGGACCGCCGGAGCTCCCCCTGCTCCCCGGCAAGCGAACGAAGTACCAACCACAGCGACACAGACCCAGGTCGGGGGCATCAGAAGCCCAAGATGGGGCTGTGTCCCTCTTGGCCTCTCTCCACAGAAGGTAAAAAAGGATTTCCATGGCCCTGCAGTGGCTGGAAAAGGGGCCATTTCCTCACAGCAGCCACAGTTCCCAGCCAGGCACTTCTGTGTCTGGCTGAGGAAGACCCAGATGCTTATTAACAACCCCTGGGCTGGAGATCACTGCCACAGCTCCATCACAGCATCCCTTGCTCGTCCTCACGCCCTTCCCCAGCATTTGGGACTAGTAGCCACCGCCCAGCTAGACACAAGCCTTCCTCTCAGCCCCTTGATTGTTGGTGTAAGAAGGGTTAACAGGACGAGAAGGGGGGGAATAGCAGCATCAGCACGGCTGCTAGAGGGGCATCTCCAGCAAAGCCGGCTGCTGTAGCTTCACACAACCACCACTGCCCTGCTCCAAGCATCTCCCTCCAGCTTAGTCAATATTCACCTGGTCAGCGAGGTCATATTTCCCCTGGTTCTCATCCAAAAGTCTCTCCTGCAAGAGGATTCTGAGGAGCTCCCGGGTCAGCAGCTCCACCATGTCCTCCAGCAAGGCGCGGAGAGAGGGGCCGAAGGCCACGGGCTCCTCGGGCGGCTCCAGGCGCGGCGAGCCCGGCACGCTCTTCTTCCCCATGAAGTGACCTGCAACGAAACACACGGAGCATCTGCGCCAGCGGTGTCCTCACCCAGCACAAGGGAACACGAAGTACCGAGCAAACATAACGCCTAAACCAGCCAGCGCAGCTCAGCAGAAACCCAGAAATCCCAGGTCCTCGTTCCACACGGGACTTCAGGAAACTTCCCTCCCTGGCTGACAGGTTAAAGAGATGCAGGACCCATCACCAAGGGATGTGGGATGATGCTGCCCCATCCCTGCCCTGCTCTTCGCCGCCCGCCGCGGGTTCCCGCGGCGCGCAGAGGGGAGTAGGAGCGTCCCCGCACACGCGTGTCCGTGTCCTCCCGCCCCGCGGTACCTGTGGCCCACAGGTTGCCGCGGGGGTTGACCTTGATCTTGGCCGCCTGGCTGCGGTGCTCGGCGAAGTCCAGGTGCACGGCGGGTCCCAGCGCGGCCCCGCACAGCAGCAGCAGGAGGCAGCGCAGCGCCGCCATGGCCGCCCGGGACCCGCCGCGGCCAGCGCCGCCTTATAGAGCGCGGGCGGGCGGGGCTGCGGCGGGACCCGCCCCGGCAGCGCTGGGGACCCGCCCCCAGGAGCCTCAGCCCGGACCGACCCCGCGGCCCCGGCCCCACCTCAGCCCCGACCGACCCCTCAGCTCCAGCGCCCACCTCGGGGGGACGGGCCACACTTGCTGCCCACAGCCCGTGGGGGTGACCCCTTAAGCACAACCCTCAGAGCCCCACAGGGTTCTCAGGGTTGAAGGCACCTCTGTAGATCCCCCAGGCCCCCTGCTAACGCGGGGTCACCAGAGCAGATCACAGAGGATCCCAGGCGGTTTGAATGTCTCAGAGAAGGAGACTCCACACCCGCTCTGGGCAGCCTGGGCCAGGCTCTGGCACCTCCCAGCAAACAAGTTTCTCCTCGTGTTCAGATGGAGCCTCCTGTGTTTCAGTCTGTGCCCATTGCCCCTCACCCTGGCGTTGGGCACCACTGAACAGAGTCTGGTCCATCCTCTGACACCCACCCTGAGACGCTGATCAGCATCAATAAGATCCCTCTCAGCTTCTCTTCTCCAGCTCAACAGCCCCAGCTCTCTCAGCCTTTCCTCAGCCTGATGATGCTCCAGCATCTTCATAGCTCTCACTGGACTCTCTCCTCACCCCCCAGCTTGTCCCTGTGGCGGTGGCGGGAGATGGTGGCAGACCTACCCCAGGGGTGGACAGCATCACTGCTCTGCCCTCGCCCACAAATCCCATGGTCCCACCACAGGAGGTGACCAGGGTGGGTTTACCCTTCTCACCCCAGGCTGCCCATTCCCCAGTCACCTGCTGCTTCTGCGTCTGCCCAGGAATATGCTCCATGATGTTACGAGTGGCCTTGTGAGGACATCAACCAGCACCCATGGCCAGCTCTTGGCACCCTTGGACACAGCCTCTCTGGGGTTTTATGGGTCAAGTTCTCCAAGTAATAATCACCCTGACCCTCGTCCACTGCTGTTATTCTCCTTGAACCCTGTCTCCAGGTGTGTGGCCTGGGAGACCTTGTTGGTAAACACTGTGGCAAAGGTGGCACTTGTCCACATCTGCTACCATTTGCAGTGGTGCCTTTGTGAACACTTTCCTTCTTCAGCCTTGACTTTGTTGAGATGTTCCTTGCACATCTGAAGCTGAGTTTTGGCTTTCTTAGTGTTCCTACACGCCCTGGTAACATTTCCAAACTTCTCCTTCATGGTCTCTCCATGCTTCCACATCCTCCATGCTGCTTTTTCACACTGGAGCTCGGTTATGAGTTTCATTCCCAGTTCAGCCAAACCCATCTCCCAGTACATCCACCTGTGTACCCAGTTATTGGAGTGTACTTGGAAGATTCCATCCTTGAAGACCTGGCAGCTCTGCTGAGCTCCTTTCCCACCGAGAGCAGCCTCCCATGGGATCCCACTCACCAGCTCCCTGCAGACCAGAGTCTGGGCATCACCACTCGCCTTTTCCACTCCCTTGAGGGCCTTGCAGACCATTTCCTGGTCACTACACCCAAACCCACCACCAGTTATCCCATTCCCCACCATTTCCTCCTCTTCCATTGATGGGATGGATCTCTGCGTGCCCAGGAACAGCACGGATGGAGCTGGGCCCAGCGATAGCGTGGGCCTGTGACACGGGCTGTTTATGCCCAGGGCTCAAGTGAAGTGACGTCCATGTAAAAATGGATTCTTTTTGTCTTCTTCTGCTCCTTCAGCCCGCAGGGCTTTCAGGCTCCACATTTACACAAGGGGTGCTCCAAGGGTTGGACCACTGCAGGAGAAACCTGTGTGTCTGAAACAATGAAGACGAGTTAAGAATGCTCAGAAATCTCCTTCGGGGCTGTAAATTTTCTCCATTTTGTGTCATATATACAGGCTGCTCTCAGGAAGCGGAAGGTCTGAAGAGTTTGGGGCTGCCCAGGACCAGGCGGGCAGCGGTGCAGTTCTCAGCAGCCACGGGACCTCAGAGCCACGCGGAGCAGATTCAGAGACCGTCACCAAGTTCAAGAGAGCCCAGATCATCAGGCACTTCATGGTGATGGAGCAGGTCCCGGGGTGAGCTGCAGGTCTGGTGAGGGTCACCACAGCCAGACACATCCAGACTGGTCCGTATTGATGAGGCAGGTCTGAGGCCAAGTCAGGCCCTGCTGAGCTGGACACCAGTGCTCCTACAACACAGATCAACGAGAGACTAAAGGCCCAGGACTGAACTTAAATGGGTTCCTGGGTCCATGAGGCCCCAGGTGAGACCAATTAATGCCTATTAGTGTCCTCAGAGCCCTGACAGCTTCTGCCAAATTTACAGCTCCATAACGTAGCAAGGAGGTGCTGGCTGGTAGGGGAGGAAGTGCCTGAGATGGCCCAGTTCTCCTGGGAAGATTTATTAGTGATGCCCTTCCCAGAATGTCCTGCTATCCCAGAGGAGATTATTTCCTCCTCAACAGCAGAGGGTTGGAGTCTGAACTGCAAACACAGCTCTGATGTTATCACAGAATCCCAGAATGTGAGGGGTTGAAGGGCCCTGGAAAGCTCATCCAGGTCAATCCCCCCATGGAGCAGGAACACCCAGATGAGGTTACACAGGAAGGTGTCCAGGCGGGTTGGAATGTCTGCACAGAAGGAGACTCCACAACCCCCCTGGGCAGCCTGGGCCAGGCTCTGACACCCTCACCCCAACAAGTTGCTTCTTATCTTTAAGTTGAACCTTCCAGTTTGCACCCATTGCCCCTTGTCCTGTCCCTGGTTGTCACCAGAAGAGCCTGGCTCCATCCTCCTGACACTCCCCCTTTCCATCTTGATCCCCAGGAATGAGTCCCCGCTCAGTCTCCTCTTGTCCAGCTCCAGAGCCCCAGCTCCCTCAGCCTTTCCTCACACGGGAGATGCTCCACTCCCTGCAGCATCTTGGTGGCTGCGCTGGACTCTCTGCAGCAGTTCCCTGTCCTGCTGGAACTGAAGGGTCACAACTGGAGACAATGCAGCATCCCAGGTAATGACCCTTCCCCAGCGCCAGGAGAAACCTGTCCCCCTGACATTCTGTGATTCCTCCACTGCACATGCAGGCGATTTATTCACTGCTTTTCCCCCACAAATTCCAGGGTTTCGCTCAGGGAGCTGCAGTGCCAGCCGGGGGGAGCCTCTCCCTGCGTCAGGGTCCCAGCTCTGCCCGGTCACCCAGGACTGGGTCTGCTACAGCCACCGTGTCCCGCACACCCGCAGCCAGAGGCAGAACAGCGAGGCACAGGGATACCTGTAGGATTAGGGAGGACGAAGCCAGGGATAAAGTGATACCAGTTGCAGAGAGAGCAGAGCAAAGAGCCCTGAGCAATTACGGCACCTACGGAAGCGTGACGGGGGGTTAAGCCCTGCTGTGTCGGGGCAGCACAGAGCTCCTGGGAGATTAACTGAGAGGGACATGGGACGAGCACCGGGAACAAGCATTTCAAACAGGGTGAAGGCTTCTGTGCTGGTGTCTTTTAAACTAGATACAAAACAGACATGACACACATCTTTTTTTTCAGCTGGTGGCTGCAGGCGTTACCTGCCTTGGGAGGAACGGTATTTCTGATCCCAGAGGTGCCGATGACAAGGCAGGAGCGGGAGAGGCTGGAAAAAGGAGAGCAGGGAGTTCCTGCCCTGTTGCACTGTCACAACAAATGCTCAGAACCTGAGGGGACACGGGGTTAATCGCTGAGGACTGAGGCCAGACGGGGCGTGCGTGGGAGCTCCGAGCCCTGATTCCCAGCCTGGGAAGAGCTGGGTCCATCCGGAGGGTGTTTTACGGCACCTGGAAATAAGGCTGTATGGGGCCAGAGTGGCCAAATTCCTCCGTTCCCGGGAAGGCAAGAGAGCTGCCACCTCCCTCGTCACCCTGAGCCTGAACAAATGCAGCCTGAGAGGCGGCTGTGGCAAAAGTGGCCTTGCCTACAGTGACCAGGTTTTCTCTGGATTTTCTAGTCTGGATCTCCTCCAAAAAGAGGTGATGTTGTTCCTAATTTGGGAAGAATAACTGGTAGCCAGGACCCACCTGGGAGCAACACAACTGGAACTCCAGCCTGGCAGGGTTTGTGATGGATCTTCTCCTGTGCTCCTCCACCGCTTGTGCTCTTCAGCTCGGCAGAAGTTCCCAACTGCTGCCAGACACTGAAGGAACCTTATAAAATCATAGAATCATTTTGGTTGGAAGAGCCCCTCAAGATCATTGAGTCCAACTGTAACCCAACCCTGACACTGCCCCATGTCCTGAGAACCTCATCTCCATCCATTCAACCCTCCAGGGATGGTGACTCCAGCACTGCCCTGGGCAGCCTGTTCCAATGCCCCACAGCCCTTTGGGGAAGAAATTGTTCCCCACATCCAACCTCAGCCTCCCCTGGCGCAACTTGAGGCCGTTTCCTCTGCTCCTGGCGCTTGTTCCTGGGGAGCAGAGCCCGACCCCCCTGGCTCCAAGCTCCTTTCAGGCAGTTCAGAGATCAGAAGGTCTCCCCTCAGCTCCTGTTCTCCAGCTGAACCCCCCAGGTCCCTCAGCCGCTCCATCACACTTGTGCTCCAGCCCCTCACCAGCTCCATTCCCTCCTCTGCACTCTCTCCAGTACCTCCATGTTCTTCTTATGAGGAGGGGCCCAAAACCGAACACAGGATTCAATGCAGGGCCAGCTTACGTATTAAAAAAAGCAGGGAAAATTCTATTTTAGAAACCAGTTTTGCTGGTAAAGGTCACCACACCGGCTTCTACAGGTGATGCCACCAGGTTGCTGCCAGGGCCACCCAACGCAGCCAGGGAAGGATGACACAGCAAACGCCGACGGTCACATCTGCATCTGTACCAAGACAAATGTCCCCTTTCCTGGTGGGACTGGCCCTGCAGCCCCCTCTGCACAGACCCACAGGTGCCAGGAACCGCCCCTGGTCACCCACAGCAGCCTCAGAGCCCCAGGATCCCCAGCGCACCCCCCGGTTTCTCCCGATACCCAGCTGGAGGAAACACGATTGTCTGTTTTGCTCTGTTTTCCCCCGGTAATTCCCACATGCCGTTTATTTTCTTGATGGGTACTGACCACTGAACTGACATTTCCATCACACAACCTGTTACAACCCCGACGTTCTGGATGGTAACACTTAACTCAGAACCCGTTGTTTTATAAATAGAGTTTAAATTGTTTTTTCCCCCTGTGCACCATTATACATTTATGTACATTTGAATTCCATCTTTTTTATTGCCCAGTCTCTTTCCGCAGTTTGCCTTCACCCGCACAACCCTGTGTATCAGCAGCAAACTGCACTATTTACTAGCTTCTGCTGATCTTTTCTGAATACACCGAGCCGGTCCCTGCTCAGCTCCCTGCTGTTTTCTGCTACGGATTGTTACCTCCTACCTTTTGTTCCTTACCTTTTAGCAAACGATTTCTCCTCTTATCACCTCCCTTTCTTTAGGAGCCTTTGCTGAGGGACCTTCCCGAATACCTTTGGAAAAGCCAGGTGGGTTCTTCTCTTGGTCCCTGATCTCTCCTGCAGGTTCTGCCAGGGCTGGTGTCCCGGAGCTGGTGGCAGCACAGGACACCAGGGTGCCTTGGTCCCTGTCAAAAAGCGACTCTTGGCTAATACGGGTAGTAAGAGAGCTCTGAAACAGGCACCGTTAGCAAATCCTTCAAAGGTACCTAAAGATGAAGCCAGATTTCACTAGGTGAAGAAAGATCTTTCTGTAACCACCTGAAATATTGTGTCCAGTTGTGGCCCCTCAGTTCCAGCAGGACAGGGAACTGCTGCAGAGAGTCCAGCGCAGCCACCAAGATGCTGCAGGGAGTGGAGCATCTCCCGTGTGAGGAAAGGCTGAGGGAGCTGGGGCTCTGGAGCTGGACAAGAGGACACTGAGCGGGGACTCATTCCTGGGGATCAAGATGGAAAGGGGGAGTGTCAGGAGGATGGAGCCAGGCTCTGCTGGTGACAACCAGGGACAGGACAAGGGGCAATGGGTGCAAACTGGAACACAGGAGGTTCCACTGAAATCTGAGAAGCAACTTGTTGGGGTGAGGGTGGCAGAGCCTGGCCCAGGCTGCCCAGGGAGGTTGTGGAGTCTCCTTCTGTGCAGACATTGCAACCCGCCTGGACACCTTCCTGTGTAACCTCATCTGGGTGTTCCTGCTCCATGGGGGGATTGCGCTGGATGAGCTTTCCAGGGCCCTTCCCATCCCTGACACTCTGGGATTCTGTGATTCTATAACGATGCAAAATAAACATAACTACAAACCGCAGAGCTGAGCCGGCCTTGCTAACGCCGAACTAAAAATGAACAGACAACACAGACCAACCCAGAAATACCCTGGTTTGCAGCATTTAAAGCCAGGTCTGTGTTGTTTCTTCTCTGCTGAATTTTGGGCTGATGTCTCGGTGTTGACTGATGCATCTCCCAGTCTGGACTGGAACAGACTGGGAGCTGCGGAGCTCCCGAAACACAGCGCAGGCCCCGCAAATACTCAGCCGAGTAGGCACACACGCTCAAAACCGATGGCTTTAATAAAAAACAAAGAGCAAAGGCCTCAAATCCCGCTATTTGTCTCTTCCGCAGAGCTCCTGGTGCCAATAAAACTCTTAGCAGTGGTTAAGCCGTTGCAGGCTCCTCACCACTCACCAAAGCCAGGTCGAATTTAAAGTCCTGCTGTGTGCCCCAAGGTCTCTGTTGATGTTTTTGTCTCTTGTTTACAAAGATTAAATCCCCCTGTTACATTCATTCGTCCACAGGCAACAACCGCTGTTTATAAAAGATGAAATGTGAAATCTCGCACATCTTGTTTTCAACTCTTTTCCAATTTCCATTTAAGCCGTAAATGAGCTGTGGTTCTCCCTGAGGTTTCCCGCTCGCTCCACACCCGCTGGCCATAGCACAAATAACTGCTCTGCAACAAGACTTAGCGAACAAAACCTTGTTTTCTTGCAGGCAAAGCCAGGCCTAACTCAGAAGCGTCCCAACCAGAATTACGTGGCAGAAATCTGACATCCCAGCCTGAGTGAATTGAGGTTCCGAGAGATTAAATTGAAGTTCGTTTTCTCCACATTGTTTTTACTTCTGTCTCGCTGGAAACTGAAACCCCGCGAGGCTGGTTTCTACAAGGAAAGATTGGGAAGGAAAGATGCTCAGAAGAGAGAGCTCTGGGAAGTGTTTTTATATTATTAAACAGAAGCAGCAAAAAAAGTCAAGAGATGAGGTGCCGGGCAGCAAAAACAAGAGAGTCCTGAATTGCACATGGTGCGTTTCTAGTCCGTCCCTAATTCGTCTGTTCTTGTCTCCGGAGATCCACAATTTCCCCCAAGGTCTGGGGAGCTCAAGCATTCAAAGGACCTGCCGGAGTCGTGTAGGGATTGTCCCGCGAGCAGGACCCGGCGCGCATGGGGAGGAGCTGGTGGTTTCCTACAGACGCAGCAGCAAAGCCACCGATCACCAGCCAGCGGAGAATTCGGTAGATGCCACCGGGAAAGCCACCGTGTCCCTTCGCACGGAGGGAATGAGCTGAAGCGGCGGGGGCATATGACAAAGGTGAAGGTCAGGATGAAGGTGAAGATGAAGAAGATGAAGATGAAGATGAAGGTGAAGATGAACAAGATGAAGATGACAAATTAATATTGCAAGGGAGGGGAGAAGGGAAAAGGGGCAGGAAGTGATTAAATCAGCTCAAAATGCAACGTGGAAGTGCAAATGGATTAGGAAAGACTCCTATTCGTGTCTGCTTCCATTACTGATGGATGTGGTCTTGTCTTCTCCATTTTTTCCCTAAAATTTCAGCCAGACAAGAGAACCTCTCATTACTTTTGTTTATAGTTACCTATTTTCATGAATCCCAGCACAAAGCAAACATCTCCTCAGTTACCCAAAATTATCCTGATAACTAAAATCTCTTAAGTGTCTCTTAAATATAAAGCAAATATGCCAAATATGCTCTGCCACCCTCACTGGGAAGAAGGTTCTTCTCATCTTTCAGTGGAACCTCCTGTGTTCCAGTTTGCACCCATTGCCCCTTGTCCTGTCACTGGTTGTCACCAGAAGAGCCTGGCTCCATCCTCCTGACACTCCCCCTTTCCATCTTGATCCCCAGGAATGAGTCCCCCCTCAGTGTCCTCTTGTCCAGCTCCAGAGCCCCAGCTCCCTCAGCCTTTCCTCACACGGGAGATGCTCCACTCCCTGCAGCATCTTGGTGGCTGCGCTGGACTCTCTGCAGCAGTTCCCTGTCCTGCTGGAACTGAGGGGCCACAGCTGGACACAAGATTCCAGGTGTGGTCTCCCCAGGGCAGAGCAGAGGGGCAGGAGAACCTCTCTGACCTACTGACCCCCCCTTCTAACCCACCCCAGGTACCATTGGCTTCCTGGCCACAAGGGCCCAGTGCTGGCTCATGGTCACCCTGCTGTCCCCAGGACCCCCAGGTCCCTTTGCCCTACACCGCTCTCCAACATGTCGTTCCCCATCTTACACTGGAACCTGGGGTTGTTCCTGCCCAGATTCAAGACTCTACACTTGGCCGAGCGTCCCCTCCTTCTCTTGGCCACTGCACGCAGCCCGTTCCAGGAGCTGGTGTTGCCTTCACACATTCCTCCAGCAGCAAGAGGTCTTAGAACTGTGCATGGACACGACTTCATCCTGCAGGTTCTCCTCAAAAAAAATAAGGTTGACTGTTCTGATTTTAAGGGCAAGAAAACCACCGTAAGATTACCCGGTCTCATGAAATAAAGCAGGCAACCGATCGGCTTACCAACCCAAGCCCTGGCAACCCCTGCTACCACAGATCGGGGTGAAGCAGTGTAATGTGTATCATTGTTTAACCGGCAACCGCGCGTTCAAGCGGCGTAAACACACACAGACAGCCTGGTCTGAAGGAGCCTCAGCTCTCAGCACATTACACCTCACCGCTCGCTTCCCATCCAGTGTGCTTGTGCTTATCCCTCAGCTTGATACGAATAGAAGTCACCCAACACAATTCCAGCGAGGATGAGGAGCCGTGCGGAACAGTCCTGCCCACGGAGGAATCTGTGCCCTGCGCTGCGGATGTGACTGAACGGTAATTAAACAATAAATCGCCTCCCAGAGAACCTGCTGCGTTCGGCTGTAACCACAACAGACACAGCAGCAACCTTAGCCCTGGCAGACTCTTTTTTCTCTCTTTGCCTCTATAAACCAGACCGTTCAACACCCACACGCTTTACAAACAAATCCCCTTCCCGCAGCGACACGGAGATCTCCATCCTTCCCACCTCCATCTTCCCTAAGCCTCACGTCTCAAAGGCTTTGCCGGAGCTTCACCTTTAACAACAAGGAGAAACCTGAAATGAAAAACAAAGACACATCAAGTTCTAACAGCAAAACCCTGGCTCTGCAGGAGCACAGCAGCGCTCACCAAACCTTTCAGCATTAGCACCCAGAGCCTGCACGCTCTGGGGCTTTTCTGCTCAGCAAAGCAGAATAAAGCTGGTGGGGACAGAGCCAGCGACAACCCTTTGTCATCCTGTCCCCATGTTCTCGGTTCCCAGGCTGTGCAGCCTCGTCCCCGGCTCCTCCCGCTGCAAAAGGTGTCGCGGGGATGCGGGGGTGACGGGGCTGCGGGAGCTGCTGATTTATCCTCGCTCTAATTAGAGCCAACACCTCGTTTCACGACTGTGGGTAACGCAGAACCACGTTCTCAGCTGCACCGAGCTGAAAATAAACAGAACATGGGCCACAGAGACAACTTCCCAAACCTCATGCTACAGCCCCTGATTTAGGGCACATGTTTGTGTCCTTAAAGCATCTGCAAATGCAGAAGAGTGGCCACCCAGTAACACCCTCCTGCCACAAGCAGGATGGGCACGTTATTCACCACATCTCAAAAACTACCATTTCTTTTCTCTCACAACCAGGGTTTCTGCAGGTGCCCTTTAAGAGCTAATCCTTGAATCCCCTACAATCAGAAATCCTTTGTGTTTCAGCCTTTTTTTATGTTAAATTGACTCAGCGACAGTAACACAGCTACTGCACGCTCAGGTTTTTGCAAAAGGTGTGAAAGCGAGAGGACGGGGAGAACAGCAACAGCTCTGGGCGAGTTTGCACCGAGAGGTGTTGATCAGCACATTTCAGAAGAGCTCGGCTCAGTCCCAAGTTAAAAACCAATTTATGCACCAAAAGAGTTGAAGCTCAAGGCAAAGCAGGGAACAGACCTGGGCTCAGCGTGTCCTGCAAAGGTGGAAACGCTGCGACAGCAGCTCCCAAAGGGAGATTTTGTGTTCCCTCACTGCTGCCCAGGTTCGGCTTTTAACAAAACATCCCGTTCGTGTTGGAGAAACTCTGCATCCAAATCCTCTTCTCAAGGGCTCCAACACTGGGAGTGGGAGGTAGGGATTTTATCCTCATTTTTTATTACTAAGTGATGATTACTCCAAGAGCCTCAGGCCCTCAGCGCCACGGGCTGGACCTGCTCAGAGACTTTTTGCAGCGTCCCAAACATAAGATGATTTGTTTTCCTTCATCCTACGCTGAGAACAAACCCCCTGGTTAAACTGTGTGACCCTGGCGCAGCCACGAAGACGAGGGAATAGAGGACACAGTGAAATGCACCTGAAGTCACACTCTGTAGGTTTGAACTGTCTGAGGATTCTGCAAGATTGAGGAGAGCTGTTAACCCTGCCAAATAGCTATAGGTAATAGCTATAGGTATTGGCTATAGCTACAGGTATTTCCCACCCCAATTCTGTTACCCAGGGCCGCAGTGACAGCTCATGTGCAAAATAATCCTTTGCCACCTTGAGCACAGAACACCTCGCGGTCTTTAAATGATTTCAGTATGATATTGAGCGGATCTACAGCTCGGGAACCACTCAGTCTCCAAAAAGCAGCAAGAGGAGCAGCCGCTGTTGCTCTGTAAAGAGGCCGAGTGAGTTTGCCCAGCTCTAGGAGCCTCCACAGCAGCAAAGCGCACGTACCCCCCTGGGAAGCAGGCGACGGGGCTGCACTCGGCAGCGATAACAAAGAACGTGTCAGGGCTCATGTCGGGCGAGATGAAAAACCTTTATTCCAAATAGGAATTGGAACAAACGTCGCGTCCGCGGGTCGCGGTGTGACAGCGCGGGCAGCGCCCGAGCGGCCGCGCTCGCCCGACGCGGAGGACACGGCCCTCCAGGCACTTGGAGAGGAAGCTCAGCTCCAAAGTACAAACACTGAACGGTTTGGCTTAAATTTTTAATATAAAAACTCACTAAAAATGCTAAAATGTGACAAACCATTGGAAATACTGTGACAAAACATCCGCCCTTGCGCAGTAAAAAACAAGACAAACCCAAACTGGCAAGCAGCTTTGAAATGCATGTTTTCTTCTTCCTTCCGGCACACCGGACCATCGTCTACTTCAAACGTTCATCTAAAAAAATCCTTGGCACGTTCAGCTTGTGTTTCAGTGCAAGAGGCTACTCTCGATGGACCAGCACAAATAAACCCAGTAAAAAGAGGACTGCGTACTGTAGGAGAAAGGAGAGAAGACACAAGAGCGCACACCCACATCTAAAGATGCAGCAGCAGCAGCAAACACGCAGGGCAATCGGTTCTGCCCGTGTGTATAAGGTTCTCAAGAAGGAATTTTAGCTGGGGTGGGAGAAGCAGGCGGAGAATGAAAGAGCTCTTACCTTGAATTTCGGATAATCGTTCATTAAGATAGTCACTATTCCAATGTAGGGCACAAATCTACAAGAGTAGAGGTTTTATGGAATCAAACAGGGTTGGAGGGCGCAGGCGGGGAAGCTTGAGCATGCAAGGGTGATGGTCAACAGGCTCGGAACGTCCTTCCCCGAGCAGGGTGGCTGTGGCCACGCGGAACGAGCGACAAACAGCCCCGGAGCGCGTTTGAGCCTCGGCCTTTTTCAGCCCTCGCCTCCCCGCAAAGCCGGTGCCTCGCAGAACGATTTCGACGGAAATTCCAATCACGCCTGAGCGTGCGCTGCCCTCACACTGCTGTCCGCCCGGCAGCGGAGCCCCGGGCTCAGCTCACAGCTTGATGCCTTCTCTTAAGCCAAGCTCAGAACTGAGCGGTCTTTGTTTTTTAACTCCCCGCAGTACTTTTTGAAACCTTTCCCGCAGGGAGAGATCCAGAGGATTAACAGACGGCGTTGGGGGAGGGCAGCGTGAGAAGCCGCAGCTTTTTCACCGTCACTTACCCTCTCGCTCGTCCCACGACGTCCTTTTTCTCCAACCAGTGCTGTCCCCGTTTGTACAGCCCTCGGTCATCCACGGCGTTATTGTCTCCCTTCGTCAGAAATTTGATGTCACCGTTTTGCCTGGCAAAGACAAGACAGCCGGTAAGGCAGGGAACAGGAACTTAATAAAAGCTGTTCTGGAACGAAACTAACACTAAGATATTAGAAGCAATCGTGTGCTACAGGACTCTGCAGCCTGGAAAAGGCGGAACTGATGGAGATACAACAGTCGTCCAACAGAAATGGCACAGACAGCAACAACCGAACGGCTTTTGCTGCCTCTTCCAATGCAAGACCCAGAGGACAGCAAACGAGACGCGGCGGTATCGGGTTAATTCACGGCAGACGAGGTGCCGTGCAGATCTAACGGCGGTGCACCCGACCCCGGCTCCCCAAGAGCATGGTTCGGATGCCAAAAAATGGTATCAGTTCAAAAAGCGACCAGTGTGAGAAAGGAAAAGGAGGAGGCTATTGATAAAGGACTGAGGATTTGCGCTCAAAATCATTTGTGGAGAGCGGGGAAATGATTGCTATGTGCTGTCTTTAATTTGCTGTGAGATGAGTTAGTGAGTTTGTCAGCAACAGGATCCTGGGGCAGAGGAAATGGGAAAAGGGGGGGAATGGAGGGAAGGAGAGAAGGGGGGGGTGATGGGGGAACTGGGGGGAACAGGGAAGTGGGGGGGAAGCAGAGGCGGAAACAAAGGGGAGGGAAAGGGGAGAAGGAGAAAAGGGGGAAAGAGGTGTAAAAAGTGTGGAAAAAGGGTGGAAAAGAGGGAAAAGGGGGGAAAAGAGGGGAAAGGGGGGGAAAGAGGGGAAAGGGGGGGAAAGAGGGGAAAGGGGGGAAAGGGGGAAAAAGAAGGGAAAAGGAGGGAAAAGGAGAGAAAAGGGGGGAAAAGGAGGGAAAAGGAGGGAAAAGGAGGGAAAAGGAGGGAAAAGGAGGGAAAAGGAGGGAAAAGGAGGGAAAAGGAGGGAAAATTAAAAAGGAAAAAGGAAAAAGAAGAGAAAAGAGAAGAGAGAAGAGAGAAGAGAGAAGAGAGAAGAGAGAAGAGAGAAGAGAGAAGAGAAAAGAGAAAAGAGAAAAGAGAAAAGAGAAAAAAGAGAAAAGAGAAAAGAGAAAAGAGAAAAGAGAAAAGAGGGGTAAAAAAGGAGAGAAAAGAGAAAAACAGAAGCGGGGAGAGAATGAAATAAAAGGGAAAAAGGGGGAAAAAAATATCTCTTTTTTAAGACCAGATCTTTCTTCAAAGCACATTTTGTCAGTGTGGGAACAACCACCACCCTGGGAGCTCAGGGACAGTCTGGCAGATGCTGCTGGTCCTGATAACACGGGCTGAGCCCCCAGATGATGCTGGAGGCACCAGCTCCAGGAGCAGCTCCAGCTCCTGCCACCAGCACCACTGGGCACAGTTTGAGCGCAGACTCTGTTTAGCGATAAAGAATGAGCTCAATTTCCTTCTGCACACAGACTAGCGAGGAAAAACCATTTTCTCACTGGAACGATACTGGTGTGGTGATGGAGTGGAGCATCTCCCGTGTGAGGAAAGGCTGAGGGAGCTGGGGCTCTGGAGCTGGACAAGAGGAGACTGAGGGGGGACTCATTCCTGGGGATCAAGATGGAAAGGGTGAGTGTCAGGAGGATGGAGCCAGGCTCTTCTGGTGACAACCAGTGACAGGACAAGGGGCAATGGGTGCAAACTGGAACACAGGAGGTTCCACTGAAATCTGAGAAGAAACTTGTTTGGGGTGAGGGTGTCAGAGCCTGGCCCAGGCTGCCCAGGGGGTTGTGGAGTCTCCTTCTGTGCAGACATTGCAACCCGCCTGGACACCTTCCTGTGTAACCTCATCTGGGTGTTCCTGCTCCATGGGGGGATTGCACTGGATGAGCTTTCCAGGGCCCTTCCAACCCCTGACATTATTCTGGGATTCTGAGTTACCATAAAACCCTAAAGAGCAGGATTTCAGTTTTCCTGCACTTTGACACTCCTGTCGGCTTTCGCGGAGACTTTTCACAGTTTTCCTATTCATTCCGTAACTACAGGAAGAAATGGGAATCTCCAGCCACTCAGAGGACACTCCTGAATTCCAAACCAGTACCAGAAGAATATTCTTTAAATAGTGAAAGAAAAAGAAGCAAATGAAGCAGCCGACACCGCAGAGTCCGATACCTTCAGTGCCTCACTTCAGGTCACAGTGCAGGCTTTTCAGTTGTACCTTTCTTAACGTAAAGATGTGTTTGGTTGTTTCCTTTAAATGAAACCTAAAATAGCAGAGAATCTAGGATTGGCACTATGGTCCTGTTATATTAAACAAAAAGTGCTGGATACCTTAATACCTCCTGCTGAGACAGAGCCAGGCAAAAGAAGAAGGGTGGGTAATATTTGGAGACCAACTGCCACACCAAATGCACATTTGTGCTTCTCCTTCCCGTACACCGGCTGAGAGCGGAGACCCCAGCTCTTCAATAATAAAGCCCCAGCGGCAGCACCAGAGCAACACGGGAGATGGAAAGCAGCATTTTACTTAAAAGAGCTCCTGACATCACCAAAAGCGCACATGCAGCGTCAGATAGCAAAGTCACCACGTCTATCGACCTTCTTTTTAAATTAGTGGTCTCAAGGAACTGACGCTGGTCAAAGTTTTGGGTGCAGAACACACCTGAACAGCAAACAACCTGCTGGGTCACCCTGTACCGCTCACACAGACGGGGTTTCTGCTGCACTACTGATGCCCACAAAGGTGCTCCACCTTGACCTTGGGCCAGGGAGACCATGGTCTCCATGTCCCAACAGCTGTGGCTGCTACAAATGCTGTTGCGCTCTCAGAGCTGCCTTGAAGTTCAAGATTTAGTTTTGGCTCAAACGCCTCATGGGGCTGGCGCGTGTCCCCCCAGACTGTGTTTTGAGTGTTGTGTCCGGTTTAAGAAGGACAAGGAATTACTGGAGAGAGTCCAGCGAGAGCTACAAAGATGCTGAGGGGTCTGGAGCATCTTTGTGATGAGGAGACACTGAGAGAGCTGGGGCTGTTGAGCTGGGGAAGAGAAGCTGAGAGGGATCTGATCAATGGGATCAATAGCTCAGGGTGGGTGTCAGAGGATGGAGCAGACTCTGTTCAGTGGTGCCCAACGCCAGGGTGAGGGGCAACGGGCACAGACTGAATCACAGGAGGCTCCATCTGAACATGAGAAACGTCTTTGCTGGGAGGTGCCAGAGCCTGGCCCAGGCTGCCCAGAGCGGGTGTGGAGTCTCCTTCTCTGAGACATTCAAACCTGACTGGACCCACCTGTGTGATCTGCTCTGTGACCCTGCGTTAGTCTGGGGGATCTACAGAGGTCCCTGCAGCCCACACCAGTCTGGGATTCTCCAACCAGGAAGGCTCATGGCTCCAGAAGAAGCTTTGCTTGGAAAATGAAGCCCCGTTCAGCAATCAAACCCAAGCAGCTGCATGTCAGACATGCAACCTGTGAAATGTAAGAGAACCGACAGTATGTGGAGAGCACAGCGCATAAAACAGCACAAAACTTCTGACAGAGAAGAAAAGGAACAAGGAAATGGCCTCAAGTGGCCTAGGAAGAGGAGAAACGGCCTCAGGTTGTGCCAGGGAACATTTAGATTGGATCTGGGGAACAATTTCTTCCCCAAAGGGCTGTGGGGCATTGGAACAGGCTGCCCAGGGCAGTGCTGGAGTCACCATCCCTGGAGGGTTGGACAGACGGACACGAGGTTCTCAGGACATGGGGCAGTGCCAGGGATGGGTTATGGTTGGACCCGATGATCTTAAGGGTCCCTTCCAACCAAAATGATTCTGTGATTCTATGAACACTCTGCCTCTGCATGAGAGCAGAACCATAAAGACAACTTTAAAAATAACACAAGCTACACACAAAACTCCTTCTCCATAAGTTCTACCTCTACCAGCAAAACTCACTTCACACACACAAATGTAGCCACAGCTCCAAGGGACAACACAGCAACACGATGCAGCAGCTTGGGATGGAAATGATGGCACCGGAGACATTCAGTGATGTGGGGAGCCCAGGATTCTGGCACAGACTCCCCACTTTGCGCATTCAGCTGGGTGATCCTCACACGTAAGCCCAGGAGGGCAGATTCTGTGTGTCTGAAACTTCTGCGTCACTTCCTACAGCACCTGCACACCTGTTACTGACATCCCACCCATTCGTTTACCCAACGAGATGAGGAAAAATACAATTTAGCTCAACATCTGCAGTACAACCCCCCCCCCAGTTCTCCACATACTTCTCATGAATTTTCAGGACGCGATGGACTATGGGAATTTCCCGTCCTTCTATCCTAAAGACGACGATTTCTCCCACTCTGATGGGATCTTCGATTCGGTTCGTGAGGAACAGCAGGTCTCCCCTGTGAAACGCGGGCTCCATGCTTCCGCTGCAAAAGAGAAGAGGAGCGGTTCAACAGGATTTCAACACTCAGTCGGTAGGGCTACACTGCAGTGGTGCAAAACTTTGGTCATTTATTTTTTATCTTTAATTTTTTGCAGGTAGATAGATCATCCTCACAAACAAAGCGCTGAAAACACACAGGGCTCTTGTATTCCCATCTGGAACAGACAGACAGATGCGCTAAAAATTTGTTCCTGTGATTCATCACTTTGCTTAACTATCTCATTTCAGGCACCACTATTCAAGGTATTTTTCTCCTGTCTTGTAAATGGCAATTGTTACAAAATACTTAACCTTCTTAATTCGGAATAAATAATGCAGTAGAAGACAAAATGATGAACTTTCAGCACCGCATATATTTGTGTTTTATCTCGAGACAGCTGCTATTCAGCACAGGAGATCCCATCGCTGCAGCAGAGCCGGGACCCAATGGCCCCGTCTTGCTCCCTGCTGCCCTGGACTTCACAGCCCCATCAGGACGGAGCTTTGTTAAATGACACGTGGTAATTAACACTGATGTAAAAAGACACAGACAAGGCCCCACGTGGTGTCCACACCAGCGTCCAGTGGCTGCCCCCCAACTGCGGCCGCAGGTTGGTTGGTTAGTAGGTCGAGAGAGGTTCTCCTGCCCCTCTGCTCTGCCCTGGGGAGACCACACCTGGAATATTGTGTCCAGTTGTGGCCCCTCAGTTCCAGCAGGACAGGGAACTGCTGGAGAGAGTCCAGCGCAGCCACCAAGATGCTGAAGGGAGTGGAGCATCTCCCGTGTGAGGAAAGGCTGAGGGAGCTGGGGCTCTGGAGCTGGACAAGAGGAGACTGAGGGGGGACTCATTCATGGGATCAATGTGGAAAAGGGGAGTGTCAGGAGGATGGAGCCAGGCTCTTCTGGTGACAACCAGTGACAGGACAAGGGGCAATGGGTGCAAACTGGAAAACAGGAGGTTCCACTTAAAGATGAGAAGCAACTTGTTCCTGCTGAGGGTGTCAGAGCCTGGCCCAGGCTGCCCAGGGGGGTTGTGGAGTCTCCTTCTGTGCAGACATTCCAACCCGCCTGGACACCTTCCTGTGTAACCTCATCTGGGTGTTCCTGCTCCATGGGGGGATTGCACTGGATGAGCTTTCCAGGTCCCTTCCAACCCCTGATGTTCTGTGGTTCTGTGAACTGGTCTCAGGCAGGAGGATGGGAGGGACACGGGTGCTGCCTCCTGCACGGCGCTTCCCTGAGGGCAACACACGAAACAGGTTTTATCACATCCAGTTACAGGGGAATAGCCCTTCTATAAAAGGGTACAGCTGAGGCTCCCCTTTTCCTGATCACGCTATGGCTCACCAGAAGGCCAGGAAAAAAAACAAACAGCTGCAGAAGCAGCATTAGTGGATCCTTTTAAGGATGCAACATAACATATAATAGAGTTTGCTGCAGCCAGTTCCCATTTAAAATACACTTTTCACTATACAAGTTTATTCTCTGGCAGCTCAAAGATTTCAGGTTCCTCTTCGCTGACCAAGAGTCATCCCACCAGACAACTATTCGGGCAGCAGCAGCGACACGCGGGCAGGGCGGGAGGTGCCGCCACGTTCTGCTGCCGCAGATGCCACTGTGGGAGCTGCCATTGACCTCAAGGAGAATCATTTGGGTTAGAAAAGACCCTCAAGATCATCGAATCCAACGATAATCTAACTCTCGGACTAACCCATGTCCCTGAGAACCTCATCTCTACGTCTTTTAAACCTCTCCGGGGATGGTGACTCCACCACTGCCCTGAGAAGACGAGCTCTGCCACCAACGTTGCATTGACACAGGGACAACCCCCAAACGAGGGGCTTGTCACTTCGGCCAGGCTCTGTGCTTCAAGACTTGCCTTTTGCAAACCGTTCCCACTCAGAGCTGTGGCTGAGCATTTCTCCAAGGGGTTTGCTACGATCCAGAAATGCCTGCGTTGCGCTCTCACCATATTCCTTTGAAGTCCTTTCTCCTCTTGTTTCCTCCCTCAGGGCCACCTCTCAGGTACACTCCAGGCAGCTGACAGATGCTATTGTTACACGAGCCCAGCAGCCTCACAGAATCATTTTGGTTGGAATAGGACCTCAAGATCATGGAGTCCAACCATTAACCCACCCCTGGCACTGACGCGTGTCCCTGAGAACCTCATCTCTGTCTATTCAACCCTCCAGGGACGGTGACTCCACCACTGCCCTGGGCAGCCTGTTCCGCAGCTTCACAACCCTTTCCAGGAAGAATCTTGTGTAATAAATGGAACTGGTGGTGGAAACCAGGCTGTGGGATTTCCAGCTCAGACAGGGCGACAGAATGTGTAAGCGAAAGATGTACTGAGGGGATAGAAGGTGCCAGATGGGAAGAGCAACCAGCCCTGACACCAAATCAAAGACACTTTGATTACAAGACTGCCTGTCACTAAGAACCTCGTCTAAATGCCTTTTAAACCCCTCCAGGGATGGTGACTCCAGCACTGCCCTGGGCAGCCTGTTCAATGCCCCACAGCCCTTTGGGGAAGAAATTCACAGAATCCCAGAGTGTCAGGGGTTGGAAGGGCCCTGGAAAGCTCATCCAGTGCAATCCCCCCATGGAGCAGGAACACCCAGATGAGGTTACACAGGAAGGTGTCCAGGCGGGTTGGAATGTCTGCACAGAAGGAGACTCCACAACCTCCCTGGGCAGCCTGGACCAGGCTCTGACACCCTCACCAGGAACAAGTTGCTTCTTGTGTTTAAGTGGAACCTCCTGTGTTCCAGTTTGCACCCACTGCCCCTTGTCCTGTCACTGGTTGTCACCAGAAGAGCCTGGCTCCATCCTCCTGACACTCCCCCTTTATATATTTGTAAACATTAATAAGGTCACCAATTGTTCCCCAGATCCAACCTCAACCTCCCCTGGCGCAACTTGATGCCATTTCCTCTTGTTCCATTGCCTGTTCCTTGGGAGCAGAGACATTTACAGCGGATCAAGCACGGTCTGACGATGCTGGTGTAGAGAGATCTCTGCAGATCGCACTGATATTAAACCATAACCCGCTGGTTGAGCCGCAGGGCGCTAAATCAGCGCACCCCGGGTGGCCTCGCTCCCTCGTTCCCGCCCGTCCCTGCCCCGCCGCAGCCCCAGGGCTCTCACCCCACGGCCGGGAAGCCCCTCGGTTCGGGCCCAGCTCCCGAACGAGCCCCCACGTCCCCCCGGGGCGGGATTTACCTCAGCACCACAACGATGGGGCTCTCGCTGCCCGTCACCACCATCAGCCCCTTCCAGATCATGAGCGCGGACGAGACGATCATCCCGAAGTTCAGCACCTGGTAGTACAGCTGCGGGGGGGTCAGGGCACGCCCGGCCCGATCCCCCCAAAGCGCGGGCCCTCCCCGCTCCCCCCGGTCCCTCCGGCACCTGCCGCTTGTTCATGCGCCGAACATCGTCCAGAAAATCCAGCGACAGCATCGCCGGCGCCGCCACCACCGCCCGCCCGCCCGGCCGCGCTTCCGCTTCCGGCGCCGCTGCCGCCCGCGTCACCGCCGCTTCCGCCCGCACCCCCGCGAGGGCGGCGGCCATGGCGGCCCGAGGGAAGAACGAGGCCCAGGCCGGCACCTTGGATGCGTTTATTGGCGATACTTCGAAGTAAACATCAGAGCAAAGGCACAGACGCCGCTGCGGGGTAAATAGAGACGTGACGGCTCGGGAGCGGCCCCTGCGGCCCGCCCTGCGCGCTCGGGCGGGCCTGGGCCGCCCACAGGTATCAAAAGTACAAAGAGTCCAAAGTGTTCGTATCAAAACACGTCGAGGAGGTGAGCGGGCCGAATGCGACAAGATAAATAGTTCTTAAATTAGTTAAACATCGTCATAGTAAACAATAACGAGCAGGGTTCTGGCTCAACGTAATAAAAATAATGGCGGAGGAGATAATTATATTACACGAAGCGGGTGTGAGACGGGGGAGCGAGTGAGGAAAGAGTCAATATGACCACACGGAAAGAAACGGCTCCCAGGGCAGGAGTCACGCTGAGCCGCGCAGGAGGAGAACTGATGGAACCAACGCCAGAGCGTGCGATGGACACCAGAGCGTGTGATGGACACCAGAGCGTGCGATGGACACCAGAGCTTGTGATGGACACCAGAGCGTGCGATGGACACCAGAGCGTGCGATGGACACCAGAGCTTGTGATGGACACCAGAACGTGTGATGGACATGAGCTCCGGAGACACCAGAGCTTGTCATGGACACCAGAGCTTGTGATGGACATGAGCTCTGGAGACACCAGAGCTTGTCATGGACACCAGAGCTTGTGATGGACATGAGCTCCGGAGACACCAGAGCTTGTCATGGACACCAGAGCTCCTGAGACACCAGAGCTTGTGATGGACATGAGCTCCTGAGACACTAGAGCGTGTGATGGACACCAGAGCTTGTGATGGACATAAGCTCCTGAGACACCAGAGCTTGTGATGGACACCAGAGCTTGTGATGGACACCAGAGCTCCTGACCAAATGCCCTTGTGATGGACACCAGAGCTCCCGACAGACACCGGAGCTCCCAACGGAACAAACAGCCTCGTGATGGACACCAGAGCTGGCGATGGACACCAGAGCTCCTGAGAGACCAGAGCTCCCGATGGACACCAGAGCTTGTGATGGACATGAGCTCCTGAGAGACCAGAGCTCCCAAGAGACCAGAGTTCCTGACCAAATGCCGTCATGATGGGCACCAGAGCTCCTGAGAGATCAGGGCTCCCAACTAAACACCCTCGCGATCAACACCAGAGCTTGCAATGGACACCAAGGCTCCTGACCAAACACCCTTGTGATGGACACCAGAGCTCCTGACAGATAGTGGAGCTCCTGATGGAACAAATGCTCTTGTGATGGACACCAGAGCTCCTGAGAGACACCAGAGGTCCCAACCAAATGCCCTTGTGATGGACACCGGAGCTCTCGACGGAACAAATGCCAGAGCTCCCACCAGACGCCAGCCGTGGTGATGGAACTCCAGCCCTCATGGTGCTGCAGGATGGCAGCTCCCCCCATCCTCTCGGCGGCTGCGCTCCCCTCCTCACCACAGCAGCTCAATACCCGCCCGCTGGTGAGCTCTGACACCGGCTGACACGGTCAGGGATGGTTTGGCTCCAGCCAGCACCACGGATGGGATGGGAGATGTTTTCCCCTTCCAGGGATGGTGCCCACCCCGGGACAGCGTCCAGCAGCACAACCCCACTGACACGCGACACGTGGCTTTGAGCTCTGCTCACCCGAGAGGACGGGGGCTACAAAATTCTCTCTCAGGATGATTCAGGTCCAGGATATTTCATTAAATTGCCTTTTGGAATACAGGGTGGTTATTTGGGCAATTAAACAAAAATGAGCACAGCTCACAGCTCGAACCCATCCCGTGTCACGCAGGAGCCCCCGGATGGGCCAGCACGGTCCCGACAAGCGAGTTTTGCTGAGACGGTGTCACAAGTGAAAATGAATAAAACAAAGACAGGATGGGAAGAGAGGAAAGCCATAAATAGGAGAAAGAAAGCGAGACGGGGAAGGCGAGGCCGGGCCCCGGGCAGGGCTGAGGCGGCGCGCGGAGGAACAGAGCTCGTCTGAAGGGACCGGCAGCTGCAGAAAGTGCTCCTCGATCCTCAGGAGCTGCACGAGCTCCAGCGAGGATTCTCGCCCTGCTTTCCCTTTTCACCTCTCTGGGCTGGCAGAGAGTTAGCGCTTAGGATGCAATGGCAGGGTTTGCTTGGTTTTGTTTTGTTTTTTCCTTTTTTAAATTTCCCTTACAAATAGAAGTTAACGGAAAGCTGTGTCCACCCCAAGAAATCAACAGAATATTTCAAAGATTCACCCCATCCCCACCCCGTCTTTTGAGTAAAAACCCCCCAACAAAACCCCCCCGACCAACCAAAAGGGGTTCTTTTTTGTTTTTAAGTCTTAAGAGACTTCGAATGATTGTTCTGCGAGGTGCTGTTGGGCCCCTCCACGCCGCACGTCTGACTGTGCTCACAAAGAGCTGAGTCACTTTTGCACTCTTTGCATTTCGGGTTTTCTTCTTCCGCCGTAGTGTTCGTCTCGCCATTGTACCCCTTGTGTCCGTTCTCACCCCTCTCCCTTTGTAACTTCTGCCTTTCGTCTTCCTCCTCCTCTTCATCCTCCTCCTCCTCCTCCTCCTCATCTTTTACTTTATGGACGATGAAGAGGTGTCTGTTGAGGGAGATGTGTGAGGTGTAGCACAAGCCGCAGAACAAGCACTGGTAGGTGGAGCTGTCTGTCTTGTGCCGCGGGATGTGTTCCTGAAACTCGGCGCTTACGTCGGTGGCAAAGCCGCATTTCGCGCATTTCCAGTGCGCTTTCAGTTTTTTGGCCGGCGGCGCGTCCGAACCCGCAACAGTCTGTGCCTGACCCAGCTCGTCCGCTGCCGTCTTCTTTGGAGATTTTGCCTTAAAAAAAACAAGATTCAAAAGTTACTTTATCATTTGAGCCCGTGGAAGAATGAGTGCTAAATTCCACACCCTAAGGGTGAATACACGTTGGTTTGTTGACACAAACTACACAAAGAGACTCCAGGTTCCCTTACGGCATAAACGGGGGAGTCAGTCTGGGCTGCGATCCCTCAGCGCCAGGGTACAGCTGAATGATAAACTGTGGTGATAACAAAACCTCACATCTATTTTTTAAGTAAATGGAGCGATGAAGCGCAATCAGCCAACCTTCCAAACCAACTCAAAAGCAGCCGAACAGTTATGTTTGCTGAAAAATGTGCTACTTAGGAGGAATGTGGTTCTTGTATGTAATGGGTCTAATAAGTATTTTAAAACAGAAATCTTTGGTAACTAGCAGAAAAAAACACGGGAGAAACAGGAAAACTGTACCAGGCTCATGAACTGAGTGGCAGCAAAACAAGGGTAAAACCAAACCTACGTTAGACCTGGTTACTAAGCAGACTGAGAAAAGGCCGGTAAAATACGGGGCTACACGTTCAAGAATGTCTTGAAAAATGCAAAAGACGTTGCCCTGGTGCTGCTGCAGCTTCAGCTGCACTTTTGGTTCTGGCCCTAACGCTGCCAGAGAGAAGCAACGTGGATGGAGCTGAGAGGAGGGGAAGGATCTGCCAGGGCTCGACGTGACACCCCCAGGGAACAGCTACTTGCCAGGTACGGTTATTTTGCAATGAAAATATATCAGTTACTTCTGCTGTGTCTCTCTCTGGAACTTTTGCTTTGGCCATCTGGGATAAGTCTGGGTTTTTGATGCCGTGCATGAGGCTGATGTGATTCTCCAGCATGAACGGCTGAGGAAACGTCTGATGTTCATCTGTGCAGTACCTGGGAAATACAAAAAGGAAAAGGAATTGTTAAAGCCCAGCTGTTCATTTCCATCCAAACAACAATTTGTTACGTGCCAAACCAACGGGTGTCACTGGGGACAGACGCTGGTGAGTGATGTACTGTTAGATGACCAAAATATGCAGCAAATCATCATTTTAATAGTAAAATATTACCCCTGAGAGAAATCTAGAACCGTTCAGAGATTATGGATGAATAAGAATGAAAGCAAGGCATGTCTTATTGTAGTACAGCGCTCAGTTTTAATAAATACAGGGCCTAGAGGAGATCAGGCCTGCTGTAACACATGCTACGCAAGCACAAGATAAATAATCACGATGGGAAAAGCACGGGGGGAAAATGACTCTTGGATGAGAGACCTACACGGAGATGGGCCCCATGGCTCATCCAACACCGAGGAGCCTGCAGCATGAGGCCACGTGTATCATAACAGACTCAAAATCCTTACTAAACTGCTGACCTTCCAACTTTAATAACAATAATCTATGCAGAGGCCCTCACAAACGTATCATTTATATGTAATTATTCACGGTCAAACTAGGTAGGACTCAAGAATTGCCAGAGAGCACGGTCCATGTCTCAAAAGACAAGAAGGGGACGTGCCAGCTGTCAACCTTCTCTCCCGATGACCGACGTCTACTGGAAATAAATGCCAGGTCTTGCGGAGCCGTAACCCCCCGCGTGCGGCACGGTGAGGTACACAGAGGTCTCTGTGAGCAACGTGGAAACCCAAAATTGCCTTTGGGTGACATGGGACGGTCCAGCAGCTCCGTGTCGACCCCAGCGATGAGGCTTCTCTGAGACACACAAATGGCAGCTGAAATGTGGGATGAAAAGCATCCGAGAGGAGTCAAAGCGTCTCTGGGCAACAAAGACTCGGTTTGAAAGGAGGGAAGAAGATTCCTATTGATCTTCCAGTAACGAGATGGAAATTAAGCAACAGTCGGTAATGATGTAAAAATGTAGATGTGCTCATTGAATACTTCTGGTTTTGAACAGGAACCTCTTAGATGATGCATCAATATTTAATCGTGATGGAATTTTTCTTCCTTGTGGAGGAAAGATGAGAGGTTATTAAGTGGTATTTATCAAAAATAAACATGTTGAAAATCAGGCGTGCCAGGCAGTTTGTACTTAAGGCTTGGGAAATAAAAGCGAGTCCTCATCACAATGAATTATGAAAGAAAACACACAAAACATGAGACTATTTTGCAATTTGTCCTAATTTAGAATTCTTTTCATGTGAGCAGGCGAAGACGCTTTCCTAACCTGAATTTCTTCAGTGAGAAGCTTGGCAGGGGGTGTTCAAGCAAGTCCATCATCCTGCTCTCTCCCTACACATTTAGCAGAAGGCAGAGAAGGGGCAATCACAGCTTGAAATGGTAGAAGCCAGAGGGAGGTCACCTACAAGACAGTGTCCTGGAGTCACAAAAATACTCAGTTGTCAGAAAAATGGCAGATTTTCCTCCTGCCTCACTTGGAAATCCAGGAGAAGAGGGTGAGACAGAGTTAAAGCGTCAAAACCTCTGAAAGAAATAACAGGTGAGACTGATACAAACTGCCTGGTGGGATGAAAAAAAGAGACCAGCAACTGAGGTAAAAGAAAAGGAGCAGCGGAGATGTGACGAGCGCAGAAAGGAGCTGAGATGTTCAGAGGGATGGGAGGAGAAGAAGGGCTTAGAGCTGAGCTCATCACTCTCTAGAACTACCTGAAGGGCAGTTCTAGCCAGGTGGGGATTGGGCTCTTCTCCCAGGCATCAGCAATAGGACAAGGGGCCATGGGCTTCAACTCTGCCAGGGGAAATTGAGGCTGGAGGTTAGAAAGCAATTCTGTGCAGAGAGAGTGGTCAGGATTGGAATGGCTGCCCAGGGAGGTGCTGGACTCACCGGCCCTGGAGGGTTTTAAACTGAGATTGGACACGGCACTTAGTGCCATGATCTGGTCAATGGACTGGAGTTGGACCAAGGGTTGGACTGGATGATCTCTGAGGGCTTTTCCAACCCAGTCCATTCTGTGATTCTGTGATTTGCGAGCAACAGTCATGGAGATTTTTTAAATGTCTGGACAAACAGAGATCAGAGAGAAGACCTTGGATCCAAAGCAGCTGTTGGAGACGCTGGGACAAGTATTTCAAGGAAGAAGAGCCCTGTGATTTCAGGAGTGATTAAAGAGGGCGTAACTGCTGCCCAATTAAGACTTCATCAACAGATTTCGAGAAGGAGCAACTGCAAGCTTGAGAACTGAACACAACCCTAATTCACCTGAATTTCTAGCAGGGTCTTCTCTGCTGTAACCATCAACCATAGACCTCTGGGTGAAGCTGCGGATCCACAACTGTGTGTTCTAAAAAATCATAGATAAACTGGACCCTGGGGCCTGCACAAGCTGGTGAGTCCTTGGGTATTTCTATAGAAATCGCTCTTCCCAGCGAGGCCTTGTGTTCATTTTGATTCTGATACGCTCCACTTTGAAAACAACTGGTTCAGAGAGAATAGATTTATACAAATCACCTGCATGTAACTCCAAAGACCAACACCCACCAACTTAAAACAGAATGAAGCATCCTGGGAGTCAACATTTCATCCTCTCTAGAGGTTCCACAGCAGAGCTCGGATACAAGAAATTGAAAGTTTAGACACCCTGGCCAAAAAATGCGTCAGGAATGCATTCCTGTCATGCCCCAGTGGTGATGCCAATACTTTATCCATTTACTAAAAGCTATTGTGGCTCATATGGCAGTGCAAAGAAGTAAAGTACACGAGGGTTGCACTCTTCAGGACAGGCTTTTAGTAACTTAAGTGCAGTGAAGTGAGAGCATACTCCTCAGAAACACTTGCATTAAACCAAAATTTGAGTTAAGCGAAAAGATATCCCCCAACATACAGCCCTACAAACTTCCAACACAAATGTGCTGTAATTCTGTCTCAGAATGAGGTGGGAAACAAGTCTGCACGGTCACCTTTTGTACCATCTTTTCATGGGGAAGCTACAAGAGTGATGCATCACTACACCAACCACAAAGCAGCAAAGATTGGCCCAATATTCTACTGGCTGTTCCACAAGGGTGCGTGATCTAAATCTCATTTGCACCTGTGGATCTCAAATCAAACCTTCCCCTAAGCTTCCAAAGTCAAAAGCAAGGACTTATTGTAGCCACCAGGTCTCTCATGTTTAACATCTCATTCTCCCTCAGTAACTTACAGCCTGGAGTGGACAGGAGCAGACAGGATCTATTACAAAGCACTTCCAAAATTGAAGGATTAGCCTGTCCTTGAAAACAAAGTGGTGTTTGGTACGTACCAGCAAGTATAAACTTTCTTTGCTGTGTCGTGATTATTGCGGATGTGTCTGCGCAGGCTGTTGGAGGCGTTAAACGAGCGTTCGCACTGTCGACAGGGATATCTCTTCATAGACTGGCAGGAGAACACAAAGATCCTTTAATAACAGGGAGATGGATTCTAACGTTCCCATGCTCTTCATCTCAACCTCACCTCTCAGGTGCAGAAAAACCCACTGAGAATTTTGAGGTCCCACTTAGACTCAACCCAACATTTGGCTAATATCAGCACTGGTCTTACAAAAACCAGGACTAGTTAAAGTATATGATTTTTTTTGGTTTGTTTTTAATAGGAATTGCATTAGCTGCTTGACCTGTGGGTTCATTTCCCCACAGGCCCCTCTGCAGAATTAATTCACCCCGGTGTGAAGTACAAGCCAAACTACTTGTTTCTCTCCTCATAATTCAGCACAATAAAAGGGTGAGATGTTAAAAAGCATCACACAGTCCCACTTGTCATCCACGTCCGACATCCACGTCCCCCTACGCAGCTCTGCCCCATAACCAGCCTCCTCCTTTTCCTGCCGCCCTTCGTATAACCTCTATGCATTCCATTTAAAATCCTCTGGGATTTGTTTAATGAATACATATATGTACTGAACTTACTTATTTGGCACATTTCCTGCTTCTATAGAACTCGAATGGGAAAATCCAGCATTCCCCTATCCCTGCCCCCATCTTCTCTCGATACTTAGCGAGTGGGACAATCCAGCACTGCCCAATCAAGCTGGAAGGAATCAAAGACCACGATCCAGATTTCCACAGCCTCTGCCCATGGGACTCGAGAAGGGCGACTCAGTGTATCAAACAAGAAGTCCTGATGCCAAAGGACTAAGAAATCTGGCTGCGCGCATCACCTTGGCCTATGTTCTGCCAGCGAGCAAGGATTCGCTTGACAGAAGTAGGTCAACGCAATGCAAAGCAACAGAATTGAGATGTACAGTTCTTAGATCGGTCGCTCTGTGCACCGCATGAGTCTTTCACTCTTCCCTAGTTAGATGCAGTGGTATCTACCAAACAATAAAACATCAGTCAAGGAACCGTATGTCCTTCTGTAACTTTGAGTGCAGGTAGTTGAGATCAGACTGTTGAACTGGCAACTGGAAAGACATGACTTTCCATCCACTTACCCGATGAGCCGAAGAGGAAGCCCGAGATGAGACGCAGTGCAAGAAGGAACAGCAAAGAGGATGAGGTGCACAGGTTTAGAGCATACGAGCAAGGATAGAACATGTGCTTATAACAGGCTACATCATTTTGGTTTTGTTCAGGCCCTGAGCTCACTCCTCAGTGAGCTGGTGATCAGATTCTCATCTTCTTTTTGCCCCAAATATTAATGATTATCCGACTCTTTCGCTAAAACTAACTTGTTACCCAGTCAAAGAGTTTCACCCGAGACCTTACCCTTCCGTGGTTTCTCTTCATGTGGGACACGTAGGTTTCCCGATCGGGGATCCACTGGGAACATTCCTTGCAAATCCAACCAGTTCTTCTCAATCTGGACTTGGATTCGGGGTTGTGTCCTTCCACCCTCATGTCCTTCCTCGGCACAGGGGGGTGGGAAGTCCCGTTGGCAACCGACAGCTCCTTTGGTGGGGTATGAACCTGGTTCCTTGACGCCTTCTCAGATTTCTGGCGGAAATTGGAGAGCTCCTCAGGATTTTGGGGGACTCCGTGAACACCCTGGATAACAATAATAATAGAATCACACATAATATTTACATGTAATTCATATGATACAGCTTTATTTATCAATTACTAACATCTATTATTTAAATACATACTTCAAGCCCCCCACCCCTCAAAACAATGAGCTGATGTCTTGCCCCCGCAGGTTTTCCCATTTCCCCTTGATGCGCTTTCCCCAAGAAACATGAAGCTTCTATTTATGTTTCCTGCACGACAATAGCAGCTCCTTGGTGCTGCCTGTTTAACATTTTGGAGGAGCTCTGAGAGCTCTGGTTCAACGGGGAAGATGTCATGGGAGAGAAATGTTAATTGTCATGATTTCAAGAGCCCAAGCTCTAAAAACACAGAGTTTGGTGAGCTCTGAATGAAATGATCGCTGTTATCTCAGGGGCTCCAAAGCTACTTCACCTTTGCTCAAGGGACGGCAAGAGACAACCTCTTGGCTTCTCCAACTCTACGTTCTTCAATTCCACACCGTCTATTGCTATTTACATTTTCTGAGTTCAAAACTTGGCTCCTGACAAATACCAGTGAGCATAAAGCCAGAAACCAGCCTTATAAGGAATATGTCTCCAGGCTCTTTGGTTGTTCAACAGGCTAAAATCCAAAGTCTCCCCCAAAAAGTTATTTTAACAAAGAAAATTGAACATAAGGAAAATAATCCATAAACTAAGAGCTGTGGGAAAGCAAAAGCAAGCAAAACAGCAACATACCAAAGAAACCTCAAGAAACTCCCCTAGGGACACCACCAGTGCATGCACACAAAAGGATAATTTAGAGGTTTAATTGTGCGCAATAATTAATAACGGGTAAAGTCTCAACACACGAAGGCCCCGGGCCTTGGGAAGCCTTTCTGTGGGTTACACACCAACCAAGCTCGAAAACACGAGGTCCCATCTGAGCGGCCCGTGCGCTCTGCACCTGATGGGCCGGTGTCCGCGGCTCCGTCGCAGCATCACTGGCTGCCAGGGCGACACAAACGCCGTGTTTTCTGTGCGCTGCCCACGTCAGAACGCGTTACTGCAGCTCTCCCCTGCTTACACCGCGTCAGAACGCGTTACTGCAGCTCTCCCCTGCTTACACCGCGTCAGAACGCGTTACTCCAGCTCTCCCCTGCTTACACCGCGTCAGAACGCGTTACTGCAGCTCTCCCCTGCTTACACCGCGTCAGAATGCGTTACTCCAGCTCTCCCCTGCTTACACCGCGTCAGAACGCGTTACTCCAGCTCTCCCCTGCTTACACCGCGTCAGAACGCGTTACTCCAGCTCTCCCCTGCTTACACCGCGTCAGAACGCGTTACTGCAGCTCTCCCCTGCTTACACCGCGTCAGAACGCGTTACTGCAGCTCTCCCCTGCTTACACCGCGTCAGAACGCGTTACTCCAGCTCTCCCCTGCTTACACCGCGTCAGAACGCGTTACTCCAGCTCTCCACTGCTTACACCGTGGGGAGCTGGGGAAAAAAGGAGCGGAGAAAAATGAACCGACTTCTCCGCAGAATCAATAACAGGAACCAGACCTTCCAACTCCTACTCTTACGCTTTAACAATGGGAAGATGAGAAGGCATGTGGTTTCTTTATTTTGCACATCAGACAGCACCTCCTATAAACTCTATATTGCAGAAAGGAGCAGGATCTGATAAGAGATGAGAGAGGTGCAATTATTAGTGCAAAAATTAGTGCAGTTCCTACCCTGGCACATCTGCTTCAATTACCATCTCAAAGACCCGTTGATAGCCCAATACAGCCAAAATACACAAAATCCAGAAGTTTTGTAGTGGAGATGCCAGGGCGCTGGGGCACAAACTGCTCCCTGGGAGCTGGAAATGAGCTGCAGCCAGTTGTGTATCTCAACTCAAGCCTTGTCTTTGAGCATGGGGGTTGAATTCCGATTTGAGGGTCCCAGCCTTAATCTCAGCTCGATTTTCCAAGCTATAATACAGCAAGATGAGCGATCATCAACTTCACAGGAGCGCTTCGCATTTTCATGCATTACCACACCACAGCATTTCCAGATTTGCAAGCTAAAGGGCAGTAAGACTTTGCAAGCTCTTGCTTTAGAACACCACCAAGAACCGTTCCGAGAGGATTTCCACGGTAGAGTTGTTAGATGTTGTACATAGAACATACTGACTGAGAGGAAAGTGCGGCGCTCGCACATTGATGGGATAATCAGACCTGCAAGTCCTCACACGCATCCAGCTATAAACCACTACCAAATGGACAATAACCGGCTTTTCATGTGTCTAAAAGAGCGATTTTTGCAGTGCTGATTGCAATATGAGCTGTTGCTGAGGGCTGAGAATACTTCTTCATGTTTCCCAGTCAAAGATCAATCTCCCGCCCTGGTTTAATCAGACCCTTGGGTTTAATATAGAACAGCTGAAAATCAAAAAGATTTACTCCTTGTCGTAATGTAAAATTACATATAGATGAGCGTAACCACCTGCATTACTACCAACTAATACAAAACACTCTATTGATGTTTCCAGATAATACTGCAAACCACTGTAATCCATTTTTCTACTAACGTGTTGCTCAAGAACCTTCCACTTCTTCAACCCATTTCCTCACGCAGCTGATGCAAACTGTGAGCTCCAAAAAGAGGAGCTCGTACCAACAAGCGGCGGGAGTTACGTACCTTAACGTGCTGCATTAGCTGCTGTTTCTGCATATAGACCAGCTGACACTGCGGGCACTTAAACACCCCTACTAACAACTTGCTGGTGTTCTGCTCGAAGTGCTCTTGGAGCAGCTTCTTCTTGTTAAAGACCGTCTCGCAAGAGCATTTGTAGATCACCCTGGAATGATTCAAAACAAGGGAAACTCAGTCTCTCTGGGTTACCTCAAGAAGACAGCAGAAAAAGTTACCTCGGGAATTTCGGGAGGGCTGCGCTCTCCGTGTGTTGTCAACACGCACCCAAGGACAGCTGAACCACCGGCGCAACCGGGAAGAACAACAAAACGCCTCAGGGACATACCACAGCTTTCTAAAAATAAGTTTACTTCTATGCATACGCTTAACTACCTACGTGTGCGTGTCGCTAAGCGCGGACAGATGGGAGCAAACTCAAAGTATCTTTAGTTTCCATCCCACCTTTCCCCCATTCCTCCCTTAACACACATATTTTCAGCACTAGATCAAACCTTGGAGGGGAAAGCGAAGGGTGGAAAAAACAAGAGGTTCCTCTCTAGTGATTTTTGGGAGTAACGCTCTGCAAGTGCCAGAGGCTGCGGTTGCCCTGGAACCATCTGCCAAGAGGTGCCAGGGTGGGCACTGCTGGACAAAGAGGCGACTATTAAGAACCTTTTAGGGATCTGCTTTTTAGCGCTCTGCTCTGGTGACCCTGCTTTAGCAGGTGGGTTGGACTGGATGATCTCCAGAGCTCTCCCCTGCCCAAACTCTTCTCCTCCTACCCAGGAAACCACGTTCGTAGCAAGCAGAGCACGCTGTGGCTCGGAATGGACCCCCAGCAGACAGATCTTCTCATAGGAGGAAAGAAACCAAAACCAGAAAAAAATATATACTCAATATATTCATCAATGATTTGGGCAAGGGAATAGAGTGACTGTCAGCAAGTTTGCTGATGACACCAAGCTGGGAGGAGTGGCTGACACTGGAAGCTGTGCTGTCATCAGAGACCTGGACAGGCTGGAGAGCTGGGCGGGGAGAAATTTAAGGGCAAGTGTAGAGTCTTGAATCTGGGCAGGAACAACCCCAGGTTCCAGTATGAGTTGGGGAATGACCTATTAGAGAGCAGCGTAGGGGAAAGGGACCTGGGGGTCCTGGGGACAGCAGGGTGACCATGAGCCAGCACTGGGCCCTTGTGGCCAGGAAGCCAATGGGACCTGGGGTGGGTTAGAAGGGGGTGGTCAGTAGGTCAGAGAGGTTCTCCTGCCCCTCTGCTCTGCCCTGGGGAGACCACACCTGGAATCTTGTGTCCAGTTGTGGCCCCTCAGTTCCAGCAGGACAGGGAACTGCTGGAGAGAGTCCAGCGCAGCCACCAAGATGCTGGAGGGAGTGGAGCATCTCCCGTGTGAGGAAAGGCTGAGGGAGCTGGGGCTCTGGAGCTGGACAAGAGGACACTGAGGGGGGACTCATTCCTGGGGATCAAGATGGAAAGGGGGAGTGTCAGGAGGATGGAGCCAGGCTCTTCTGGTGACAACCAGGGACAGGACAAGGGGCAATGGGTGCAAAGTGGAACACAGGAGGTTCCACTGAAATCTGAGAAGAAACTTGTTGGGGGTGAGGGTGTCAGAGCCTGGCCCAGGCTGCCCAGGGGGGTTGTGGAGTCTCCTTCTGTGCAGACATTGCAACCCGCCTGGACACCTTCCTGTGTAACCTCATCTGGGTGTTCCTGCTCCATGGGGGGATTGCACTGCATGAGCTTTCCAGGGCCCTTCCAACCCCTGACGTTCTGTGGTTCTGTGAAAATCGTGAGGGAAAGGGGGAATCCTGCAGCTACCCAGCAAATGAGAAGAAAAGTAAAAGCCACAGTACTTACTGAGTAGTCTTGTGAGGCTCTGCCGGGTGCTGGCTGCTCATGTGGGCCGTGGTGCTGTCGGCCGACTTGAAGGCCATGGGGCAGAAGGAACACTTGTGGAAGACTTCGCAGTGCTTCTCGTGGATGTGGACTTTGAGCAGGGCGAGGGTCATGAAGACGACTCCACAATGGATGCACCTGGGGACGCAGCAAGAAAGAGGCCGAGGTACAGAGGTGAGCACCAGGTGGGAACTCTTTAGTCTCTTCAGTAGCAATGTGGAAGAGTGAAGGGGGGACACAATACAGGAATTCACAAACTGGGCAGATCCCAGAACTAGATGGCAGCGCCGAGCAAACAAGATCTACAAAAGAAGCCTTCCAAGATTAAAACAACCCAGAAAGAAGAAAGGAAGAGGCGGTTCAGCAAAATGCCATCTGTGAAAGCCAATTCCACCACAGGTACAAGTGAAGAACTAAAGTAGAAGTTTTTGTTGAGATCTCTGCGTAGCAATAAGGAGCAGAAATGCCAGTTGGTCCCCAGTACAAAACAAACAGGAAATCTTCAGTTACCCTCTACTATTGCTTCTCATACTCCACTAAGCCCTAGAAAATAACAACAGTGACAGCAAAGATACTCAAAACAGCAACAGAATCACCCAAGGAACTGATTAAGCTCATTAAAGTCATTAAGACACAGGTGTTGCCTGGAAAGCGCTTGTCTGGGATCTGGGGGGATGCTCTGGGAGGAGAAAGAAAAAGCAGCAGAAGTTGCATGTGGAGCCAGGAGGATGCGAGATGCTCGAGGGATCTCCCCCTCCAGTGAGCCCGCAGCTAAGCCGCCCTGGAAACACCGTTTTCCTTCTTGCTGAGGTTTGCCCTTTGCCTGCGGCGCTCATTAGGGTTTGTGCCGCGGCACGGACGCTGCCGTGGCAGATGGAGCGCAGCTATGGAGCTGCTGGAAGAGCTCCAAGCCTGTATCAAAACCAAAGAAGCCGTCGGATGATCCTTCCCTCCGACCCGGCCTCCCGACGGCGCTGAGGAAACGAGCCCGCGCTTTGAAGTTACACTTCAAAAGATGGCTCGGCAGAAGCCAACCCCGAGGAGCCAAACCCCCAAAATATACACAGAAATGCTGTTTTCTGCAAGGGAGAGAGGGAAGTGCTGGTGACAGCTGGTGTTGTCTTTGGGGAAGAAAGAAAATATTCTGTTCGGGCGGCTCTGCCTTCGAGCCTCGTTCACGTGAGACGGGGAGAGATTTTCTGTTATAGTAACACCGGGAACAGTGTTATTATGGAGGAATAAATTCCCAGGTAAAGATGGAAGAACAAATGCTAATCCCGACAGTAAAACCTGGCTGGTATATCCAGGAATATCCAACAGGCTCCTTCCAGAAACACCCCCCAAACTGCATAGAGATGGTTCTGTGTTACGTTCAGTGAGTATTTTTTACAATTAGGGATGAAATAAGTAGTAATTCAGGGTCAAATGATCACGAGTTAATTTGATTTACAGTAAACGGAAGTTTAAACAGCCACTTTTAATGAAGAATCCCAGTGCCAGGAGGATGACTTTTGATAAAGTAAACTAATTAGCAGAACAAAGTGGATGGAGGATGTCAGAAGCTTGTCCTCTCTACTCCTGCAAATTTCGAATTCCGCTATGGTCTCCCTGGCACCGCGGAATCATTTGCTGGAGCAGCCTCTCGGCAGCCCCAGGGCAAGGAGGAGCAGCATCACAGTCCTGGAAAGCTCTTGTGAGAGAAGATAAAGCTACAAGATGTTGACATAACCCTCGGAATGTTTCCTTTGCCGTCACCTTCCAGCCCCTCAGCTCTCCAGAGCAGGAAAACGGGAAAACAGCAGCGGGACAGCCGGAACGTGCTCGGTTACACTTGGGAAGAAGCGTTTACAACATGCTTGTTGATTTTAATTTTTACCCGCAGAACACCTTTCTCATTTTCAGCGGAAAATGGTGACAACCAGGGACAGGACAAGGGGCAGTGGGTGCAAACTGGAACACAGGAGGTTCCACTGAAATCTGAGAAGAAACTTGTTTGGGGTGAGGGTGTCAGAGCCTGGCCCAGGCTGCCCAGGGGGGTTGTGGAGTCTCCTTCTGTGCAGACATTCCAACCCGCCTGGACACCTTCCTGTGTAACCTCATCTGGGTGTTCCTGCTCCATGGGGGGATTGCACTGGATGAGCTTTCCAGGGCCCTTCAACCCCTGACATCCTGCGATTCTGTGATTCCATGAAACTCAAATAAAACAACCTTACTCCAAACGTCATTGAATGCATTGGGGTATTAGCAGAAAAGGACACAGAATAAGGACTGCTCACAAAACCAAACCCAAAGTTACGCATCAGAAATTCAAGGAAAACAGGGATATAGTGAGAAGCGGCAAAAGTCGAGCTGATCCTGGGAAGGATTTAAAAGAACTCCTCGGCTTCTCAGCTCTGCAAGTAACAAAAGGGAAAGAAAAGAAGCCTCTCTGTGGCCGCAGGGCAGATGCCACGGATTATCTAGATATGGTTCTGCAGCTCGGATTTATTTCTTTGGTTTTCGGCGATGCCGATGACATCGGCAGGACAAGGACGGCACAGCCAGACGTTCACCCGTCTGCTGGACTCGCTTTTCGCAGATGAGCCGGAGCAGATGCCAATTAGAAGAGTAGTTAAAGAAATTCAGCTTCTAGAGAAGCCTCAAAGATCCGTAAGTATCATTCTTGAGCTCTTGGTTTGGATCTTATTAATGTCTCTGGCACAGAAAGCAGATATTTGCTAATGACACCGGTAGATGGATGGAAGCTCCTGTTGCTGACAAGGATTAAGGCATCATGAAGATATTCCTGTCATACCTCTCCAATGAATAATGTGTTTAAAAATACCAGTTAAGAGTCAGGACCAAACTCTCGGTGAAGTCCAAAGAACTGCACTAAACCCGTGGTTAGTTTTTGACATCTACTCCATTCCCATTTTTCCATCTCAGGGAAAACATGTTTGTTTTATTTTTCCAGCTTTCCCCCTTCTCTCATTTTCAAACAGCCTGAGTATCGCAGCCACTTCATTTGCAATGGAATTAATTCTTTGTTGTGGGCTGTGCCCCTCAAATCACATCCCACATCAAAAAAACCCAATCTTATCTGTATATAATTAAATTCAGAATCAGTTTGTTATGCGTCTCTTGTCTTCAGGGCTGAAAGAAAAAGCCCTTGAAAACCTAAGTGGGATTTCAGACCAAACCGCACAGCGGAGCTTCCTGAAATTGCAGACATCTCAACAGAACAGCTTCAAGAGCAGAAATTGCCCTGTTAATTTGAAATTTCAAAGTATCTAATGGCAATCGAACTAAAAACAAAACTTTAAGGCATCTTAAAGGGCCACCCTGTCTGTCATTCATCTCCCGAGCAAACCATCTTAAGAGCTGTACTGGGGCTAAGGTGACCTTGACACACCAATGAGGAAAGGTTTGCAGGGAAAAGTGACGTCCTTGATTAAAGCAATCAATTTGGCTGGAAAAAAGATGACGAACATACATCCATCCAACCTTCGGAGCCTTCCTCGGTCTGTCTCATCTAACGAGAACTGTTTGGAGACTTGTAGGGGCACAAGAGAAAATAATGTATGGCCTTGTGAATGCACACATCCCTCAGTCCGTTAGAACTGACGCAGACCTTACAGAGATGAGAGGATTAAGATCTGCAATCTGTTTGCTGACAATAAAAGCAGTGTAGGGGAAAGGGACATGCAGGGGACAGCAGGGTGACCATGAGCCAGCACTGGGCCCTTGTGGCCAGGAAGCCAATGGGACCTGGGGTGGGTTAGAAGGGGGTGGTCAGTAGGTCAGAGAGGTTCTCCTGCCCCTCTGCTCTGCCCTGGGGAGACCACACCTGGAATCTTGTGTCCAGCTGTGGCCCCTCAGTTCCAGCAGGACAGGGAACTGCTGGAGAGAGTCCAGCGCAGCCACCAAGATGCTGCAGGGAGTGGAGCATCTCCCGTGTGAGGAAAGGCTGAGGGAGCTGGGGCTCTGGAGCTGGACAAGAGGACACTGAGGGGGGACTCATTCCTGGGGATCAAGATGGAAAGGGGGAGTGTCAGGAGGATGGAGCCAGGCTCTTCTGGTGACAACCAGTGACAGGACAAGGGGCAATGGGTGCAAACTGGAACACAGGAGGTTCCACTGAAATCTGAGAAGCAACTTGTTGGGGGTGAGGGTGGCAGAGCCTGGCCCAGGCTGCCCAGGGGGGTTGTGGAGTCTCCTGTGCAGACATTCCAACCCGCCTGGACACCTTCCTGTGTAACCTCATCTGGGTGTTCCTGCTCCATGGGGGGATTGCACTGGATGAGCTTTCCCGGTCCCCTCCAACCCCTCACATTCTGTGAAAATATCAAGACCAAGATGCCCATCTGCAACCTGAAGTCAACACGAGCACCTTCCAGCTGAAACCTGCCCCGAAATAATTTCCACTCTCAGAAACCTCTGAAATCCACTTAGCCGTTCCTCTTTGGTTTCTCCGGAGCCGCACGAACCTGAATCCGACCTTGCGTGAGTAGTGCAGGCAGTTCTCCCTGACGTGCGTCTGGAAGTACGCGGAGCGGCAGACGGCGCCACACTCGGGGCAGCAGTACGGGGACTTGTGCGCGTGGATCCGCTGGTGAGCGCAGAAACTGCACTGGTTGGGCAGCATCATCAGGCACACCTGGCACGTCTGATGGAAAAAAGGGTTTATTCGTTATTTATGCTTTTTTTGCCTTTTCCCCACCCCTCAACCCCCAGTTCAGCCCAGAAAACTTGCAGGTTTTAGGAAGACTCCTGCACGTTCATAGAATAGAATCACATTGCAGTGAAGAGACCCTCAGGATTGTCGAGTCCAATCATAACCCAACTCAAGCACTAACCCATGTCCCTAAGAACCTCATCTAAACGCCTTTTCAACCCCTCCAGGGATGGTGACTCCAGCACTGCCCTGGGCAGCCTGTTCCAATGCCCCACAGCCCTTTGGGGAAGAAATTGTTCCTAATATCTAATCTGAACCTCCTGTGGCGCAACCAGAGGCCATTTCCATTCCTCTAGGATTAGTGTTAACTCTACAAAGCACCTCAGCTTGTCTCCTTTCCACCTTTTCCCCCAAAACCCCCAACAACTTCCACAATTAGCCATTCCCAACGCCAGCAGCCATTCCTAAACCTCTGTGGTTTATTTCCCCTAAGAAAGGAAAACAAAATCTTTCACCTCTTATCTCTGAAGGTTTTTTGCTTGGTCTCTGCTTTCACTTCAGCATTAGGGCACTTCAGGAGGAAAGCACTTTGCTCAACAAGCCCCCACCCCGCACCAAAATCGCCCCCCGAAAAAGCAGAAAGAACTCCATTTTACCGCGTTCCCGCCGCAGGCAGCGCAGCCCCAACGTGCAGCAGCGACCCCCAAAACCAGCTGTGGCTCCTGCGAAACCTCCTTGGACCAGATGAAATCTGAACTTTCAAAGGCCGCAAAGCATGTGTAGGAGCTTCCCGATGACTACAAGTGACGCAAACACTTTTCTCTCCCTGTTTCCGCAACCTTTATAAAATACGTTGTTCTACCCCACTCTTAGAAGGGCCACACTTACTATCAATACAGCTTTGCACAAGAAGCACCATTGATTTGGCGTGTAAGCAAATCCAACCACTTCATTCTATAAATGCGACAGCCTGGATGAGCCACTTTGAGCTCTCCCCACTAAATACACGAGCTGTGTGGCGATGGTTTCACTGCTCACAGGTCAGTGGATGAGCCCAATTCAAGTTCAATATTAATCATTTAGCTTAAGCAGATGCACACTGAATGTAATGGATTATTTAGAGATAGAAGGTTGGATGATTTTTAATATACTCTTTGATTCATGTTACTTGGTAAGCTGGATTTGCTAAAATCTTAAGCTATAAAGTCCTGCTTGTATTTACCAAAAGCAACTACAAACTACACTGAACACATATAAGATAAGGCCTATTTTGTGCTGACTGGGAAAACAACGACCCAAGGCTAATGCAGAGACATCACAGACCTCTGCAAAACGGGGCCTGTTTCGCACTTCACTGAGGAGAAAGGATTTATTTAGATCAAACAGCACCTGCAAGGCCGTGGACCAGAAACAACTGCAGCCGAACAAAACAAAGGCCCGTGTGGAGTCAGAGACAAAAGGCCCAAGGGGAGCAGAAGGATCTAGTGGTGAAATGTTGCTATTGGGCTGGATGGTGCGCGAATGGCCTCTAGAGATCTAAAGGTCCGTGGTTTCCTGCGCTCGGGCTGGGCCTCTGCGCGGGTACCAGCTCCAGCCGCCCTCCCGCTGCTCTGCTCCCTCCAGTTCTCGTCCTGAGATTTGTTTCCAGAAACACGGAAAAGCCTGAAAGTCTGCTCTGCATACGGGTCCCAGGCCCTGGAGCTCTGAGCACAGACCCCGGAGCGCACGTTTCTCAGGAGGGAAGCCGGACGGCTGCTGCGTGAGCGGGCACAGGCCTCACGGCCGCTGCCCCCGGAGCTCCAGGCGCAGGCTCCGCGCTGAGCGGCTGTCGGGGGAGACGCTCAAAGTTGCTCCATGACGGTCCAGGCTCCTGGAGGGACGGTCACAGCACTCGGCTTGGCACGTTTGGGTGTGGGGGGGAATAGAAGTTGGGCTTTTGAAGGAGGAAACAGCAGAAAGTGCCAAACGCATCAAAAGCCTCGGACAAGTCATTTGAGACGTGTTGCAACTTAAGTTCAGGGAAAAGGTTTCCCTGGGAAAGAGGTGGAAGAAACTGATTGTAGGACCCATGAATGCACCCAAATGCAATTCAGATAAACGGGGATGGGAAAGTGGGGAACAGAAATGCGAGAAGCCAAGCGGGGCCTTAAATCCTCCAGAGCTCTCCCAAACCTCCAAATAAGAGCTACAAGAACAAATTAAGGTTCAGGGCAGTTTACTGTGATTTATGGTATTTTTTTTCTAACCGGGTTTCAATTTGCAATGGGAAATTTAACTTCTTGGGGCTGTTAACACAGGACTCCTCTCACTTTGATGCCGCCCTAGGATTTAAGGCGGACTCAGCAAAACCACAAGTTTAAAGCACCTTTTCCCTTTTAGCTCGGCGAGAAACATTTTCCCTCCAGATCCTGCCTTGTCAAAGCCAATTTAGTCTGGATTTTAAGTCTGCAAAGAGGTGGTTTGGGGCTGAGCATCCTCCCCAGCACGTGGTACCCAAAGGCAACCGGCACGTGCTAAAAGCTTGAATTTTCACTGCCGCGTAGGCACAAACCGTCCGATATTTAATGGGCTCCACAGCTGAGGAGCAGCGACTCCCGTCACTACGTGAAAGGCTCAGCACGGACCAAAAATGAGCTGAAATACAGCAAAAACGTTTAGGGGGGTGAAATCTAGTGGTTATCTTCTTCAGGCGTAGCAAGATGAGGGTGCCGGCCAGAAATTGTGCGCGCACGATAATAAAAATAAATAAAAATAAAAGCAAGACTGAGCGAGGAGAAGGCGAAATGAATTTATTGCGGGTGGAGGAGCTGGAAGGTTCTGCAGGGGGGGCACAAAACACCAGCCCAAGGCTCCGAGTTCAGGTTGTCTTGTGGAAGAGACAAGGAGTGAGGGAGCAAAGGGTAACAAGGAGTGATGAGCCACAGGGATAAATCAGGAAGGATAAGGAAAAGTGGCGTCTTTAAGCAGCGTTACCGCTGTACTTGGGAAAAGCCAACGCGGCTTCGCTCTTCTTGGCTCACAAACCCGTCCGAGCGCTTCAGAGGATCAAAACCGTGGGGGTAACGAAGAGCTGAAACAGTTTTGTGACACCCTTTGCTAAAGGATTTGAAGGCGCCGTGGTTGAAGAGAGGAAGGTTAAGTAAGTAGAAGGATGGAAAAAGCGGTTGGTGTTTGATGGTTGAAGGTCCCCGGGATGTTCTGCTGGGGTTTGGGCGCTTCAAAATAGCCTCAAAATATCTGGGAAAGGGAAACGAGCAGCGAAACGGCAAAGATCGGTGATGATAACCCGGTAATTCAGTGTTACGGACAAGGGCTGACCGCAAAGAACCAAAGGGGTGACAACACAACGGGCTGTATCGCTCCATCAAATCGACCACAGAACACAGCAGAGCTGGAAAAGGTTCAGCGGATGGAAAAAATTATAACCAGTGTTTTTATGCTCATCCTTTTTTTAGGAGGCCAGAAAATCCTGCCCAGGGGGGTGAGGAGTGTCCGCTTGTCTGTTTTAGGGCAGAAACTGCTGCGTTTATCAGGAAAAAGGGCTCCCCATGGACAGCTTCGTCTTGGATTTTCTTTTTGCAACTCTTGTGCTTTGCAGGGGAAATTGTAACTTGGTTCCAGATGTCACATTTTTATCTCTCTCCCAGTTTTCCGTGACTTTTCAAAGGAGTCTGGCAGCAATTTCAGACATTCATTAGTCAGTTATTTCTCAAGCGTGTTACCAGGATATGATTTTGAGTTGTGTAATGTCTGTGTTTTTCATATACTCCCATAACCTACACTTTAATCAAGAGTTATTTATTACAAGTTTTCTTTCATTCCGGGTTGCCTGCCACATTTCATTGGGGCTTTTCTTCCAGAAGTCACATTCGCACACACAAAATTGCTCAGAAGCTCAGCCGCTTCAGAACGCTTGATTTTCCTCCCATTTTTACTCATTAGCTTCTTCAGAAAAGGAAAAAGAAATTAAAATACTCACCAAGGGAGAGTGAAGGCTAAAAAACCATAAAAGTTCATCTATTAAACCCAACTCTGTAGCCACAGAGGTGTTTGCAAATGAGGGAGTTTATTATTAACACAGTTTTGCTCTGGGAGGAACCTGCAGATCACGGAATCACAGAATGGACTGGGTTGGAAAAGCCCTCAGAGATCATCCAGTCCAACCCTTGGTCCAACTCCAGTCCATTCACTAGATCATGGCACTAAGTGCCGTGTCCAATCTCAGTTTCAAACCCTCCAGGGCCGGTGAGTCCAGCACCTCCCTGGGCAGCCATTCCAATCCTGACCACTCTCTCTGCACAGAATTGCTTTCTCATCTCCAGCCTCAATTTCCCCTGGCAGAGTTGAAGCCCATGGCCCCTTGTCCTATTGCTGATGCCTGGGAGAAGAGACCAATCCCCACCTGGCTAGAACTGCCCTTCAGGTAGTTCTAGAGAGTGCTGAGCTCACCTCTGAGCCTCCTCTTCTCCAGACTAAACAAGCTGTTGAGGAGGTGTGGTCTAGACAATAGAGTAGTGAGGTGGGTTGCAAACTGGCTTAAGGAGAGAAGCCAGAGAGTGGTGGTCAATGGTGCGGAGTCTAGTTGGAGGCCAGTATCTAGTGCAGTGCCTCAGGGGTCAGTACTGGAGCCAGTATTATTCAATATATTCATTAACGATTTGGACGAGGGAATAGAGTGACTATCAGCAAGTTTGCTGATGACACCAAGCTGGGAGGAGTGGCTGACACTGGAAGCTGTGCTGCCATCAGAGACCTGGACAGGCTGGAGAGCTGGGCGGGGAATAACCTGATGAAATTTAACAAGGGAAAGTGTAGAGTCCTGCATGTGGGCAGGAACAACCCCAGGTTCCAGTATAGGTTGGGAAATTACATATTAGAGAGCAGTGTAGGGGAAAGGGACCTGGGGGTCCTGGGGACAGCAGGATGACCATGAGCCAGCACTGGGCCCTTGTGGCCAGTGCGCCAATGGTACCTGGGGTGTATTAGAAGGGGGGTGGTTAGTAGATCGAGAGAGGTCCTCCTTCCCCTCTACTCCACCCTGGTGAGACCCCATCTGGAATATTGTGTCCAGTTCTGGGCCCCTCAGTTCCAGAAGGACAGGGAACTGCTGGAGAGGGTCCAGCGTAGGGCAACGAAGATGATTAAGGGAGTGGAGCATCTCCCTTATGAAGAAAGGCTGAGGGAGCTGGGGCTCTTTAGTTTGGAGGAGACTGAGGGGTGACCTTATTAATATTTATAAATATATAAAGGGTGAGTGCCACGAGGATGGAGCCAGGCTCTTCTCGGTGGCAAACAGTGATAGGACAAGGGGTAATGGGATCAAGCTGAAACACAAAAGGTTCCACTTAAATTTGAGAAAAAACTTCTTCTCAGCGAGGGTGACAGACACTGGAACAGGCTGCCCAGGGAGGTTGTGGAGTCTCCTTCTCTGCAGACATTCCAACCCGCCTGGACACGTTCCTGTGCGACCTCACCTGGGCGTTCCTGCTCCAGCAGGGGGATTGGACTGGATGATCTTTTGAGGTCCCTTCCAATCCCAAACATGCTGTGATACTGTGATCGTGATAACTAAACTACGCTCCTCTAATGAACTGGCGTCATCGCTTTAGCTTGTTTGAATTATAGATGGAAAAATTCCTACAACAGAAACTCGAGATTATTAATTTTAAGAAGAACAATCTTACTCAACACTGAAACTGGAACGCACTGGTTGGGGTAGCAGTTAAGTCCAATCCTAATGTAGACATTTTATCCTAATTAACTCCTATACACTTACCCAACTTAGACAATGTCACATCAAGTGAGCTTAATCCTGAAGTTTCTGTCTGCAGCTCTTTTCTCTTTATGAGCTGCAGTTTCTTTATCAGTTGTCATTTCGAGAATTTCAGTTTCCACATCTTTCTTCCGACCCACTCGGTTGGGTTTATGGGGCAAGGTTTTGGGGGTGGGAGCTGCAGGGGTGGCCTCTGGGAGAAGACACCAGAAGCTGCCTCCATGTCAGATAGAACCAGCTCCAGCCACCTCCAAAGAGGTCCATGGTGGAGCAGAGACCCACCTGCAGCCCATGGAGATCCACCTGCAGGCCATGGAGGTCCATAGTGGAGCAGAGATCCACCTGCAGGCCATGGAGGTCCATGGTGGAGCAGAGATCCACCTGCAGGCCATGGAGGTCCATGGTGGAGCAGAGATCCACCTGCAGGCCATGGGAGGTCCATGGTGGAGCAGACATCCACCTGCAGGCCATGGGAGGTCCATGGTGGAGCAGAGATCCACCTGCAACCCACAGAGGTCCACGGTGGAGCAGAGATTCCCCCTGCAGCCCATGGAGGTCCATGATGGACCCAACTCACCACACTCACCAATGAGCTGCTCTACCTCCCACGTTGTGACTTAACATCTGAGCTCCCAGTTGCTGGAATTTACTCACTGGATTACGCCGAGTTTTCACATCCCCACTTTCCGGTCACCAGTACGGCGCCTCAGGCAGCACCGCACGTGTCCCCTCTTGTGATGGCAACACTCCAGCCTCTGCTCCTCCCTCCACCCCACAGGACTGATTCCTGCCCACCCAGCCAATCCCAGCTCAAAGATTTTGACTCTTGTTCCAGAAGGAAGACACACAGATACTTGTCCACTCCCTCCTTCCAACAGCCTCTCTCAGACTCCCTCACTACCTTCTTCCTTCATGACTGGTTTATGCCAAACTAATGAGCAGCTGCCACCCACGGGGCAGTCACAGAGTGGTTGAGGTTGGAAGGGACCTCTGGGGTCCATTTGGTCCAACCTCAAGTATGGTCACCCAGAGCCACTTGCTCAGGACCATGTCCAGGTGGCTTTTGATACATCCAAGGATGGCGACTCCAGAACCTCCCTGGGCAACCTGGTCAACATCACAGTCAAAATACATTCAGAGGGAACCTCCTGTGTTTCAGTTTGTGCCCATGGCCTCTGGTCCTGCCACTGGGCACCCCTGAACAGAGCCTGGCTCCATCCTCTTCACACCCACTCTATTTATATACATTGATGAGATCCAGTGCTAAGGGGAAGGATCACGTCCCCAGATCTGCCAACACTCCCCCTAACACAGCTGGAGACCATTCGCCACCTTTGCAGCAAGGCCACATTGCTGGCCCATGGTCAACCTGGTGGTCACCAGAACCCAGGGCCTTTTCTGTAACCCCGCTTCCCGGTGTGGTGGCCCCCAGCAGATATTGTTCCTCCCCAGGGGCAGGACTTCGCGCTTCCCCTGCTGAACTTCTTGAGGTTCCTGCTGGCCCATTTCTTCAGCCTGACCATGTCCCTCTGGACATCAGCACAACTTTCTGGTGCATCAGCCGCTCCTCCCTGTTTCATGTGAGCAGCAAACCTGCCGAGCGGACGCTCTGCCCCACCATCCGGAGCATTAAGATGTTGAACAGGACTGGACCCAGTGACGACCCCTGAGGTGCACCACTAATTACTGGCCTCCAACTCACACCACTGATCACCACCCCCGGCCCGATCATTCAATCGGTTTCCAACCCACCTCGCTGTCTGCTGACCAGCCCACACCTTATCAGCTTCTCTAGGAGGATCCTGTGAAGACAGCACCAAAAGCCATACTGAAGTCAAGGCAGACAATATCACAGAATCCCACAATGTCAGGGGTTGGAAGGGCCCTGGAAAGCTCATCCAGTGCAATCCCCCCATGGAGCAGGAACACCCAGATGAGGTTACACAGGAAGGTGTCCAGGCGGGTTGCAATGTCTGCACAGAAGGAGACTCCACAACCCCCCTGGGCAGCCTGGGCCAGGCTCTGACACCCTCACCCCAACAAGGTGCTTCTCCTCTTTCAGTGGAACCTCCTGTGTTCCAGTTTGCACCCACTGTCCCTTGTCCTGTCACTGGTTGTCACCAGAAGAGCCTGGCTCCATCCTCCTGACACTCCCCCTTTCCATCTTGATCCCCAGGAATGAGTCCCCCCTCAGTCTCCTCTTGTCCAGCTCCAGAGCCCCAGCTCCCTCAGCCTTTCCTCACACGGGAGATGCTCCACTCCCTTCAGCATCTTGGTGGCTGCGCTGGACTCTCTCCAGCAGTTCCCTGTCCTGCTGGAACTGAGGGGCCACAACTGGACACAAGATTCCAGATTCCGCTGCTCTCCCCCATCTACCAAGGCACGGAGGGTTATCGTCTCAGTCAAGCATCACCTCCCCTTGGTGATCCGTCCTGATCACCTTCATGTCCTTCATGTGTCTGGAAATGGTTCCCAGGATTAGTTGATCCATCACCTGGGGACTGAGATGAGGATGACCAGCCAGTACTTCCCTGGATCCCTCTTTTTGTCCCTTTTCAAAGACAGGGGTGACACTGGCTTTCCTACAGTCCTCAGGCATCTCTCCTGTTCTCCAAGACCCTTCAAAGATGATGGAGAGCAGCTTAGCAACACCACCTGCCGGCTCCCTCAGCCCTGTGCCTGTGTCTCAGCAGGGTCCATGGACTGGTGTACCTCCAGTTCAAGTATTCCCTGACCAGTTCCTACATTCCCAAAGGCTGGTCCTGCTAGTAAAGGCTGATGTGAAGCAGCATTCGGGACCTCAAGCCTCTTCCATGCCCTGTGCCGCCAGGTCCCCCACCCTGCTCAGCGATGGGCCCATTCTCCTTAGTCTGCCTTTTGCTCCTTGGCTGCTTACAAAAGCCCTTCCTGTCGCCTTTGACATCCCCAACCAGATCTCATTCCACGTAGGCTTTGGCTTTTCTACATCACCCCTGTATACTCAGATGGTGCCTCCACTTTCCTCCCAGGTTACTCTTCCCTGCTTCCACCTTCTGTACATTCCTTTTTTAAGTCTGAGCTCTGCCAAGAGCTCCTTGTTCATCCATGCAGCATCGTGGCATTTGTACGCAACTCGCTGTTTGGTGAGATGGGCTACATGTGAGCATGGATGAGATGGCCCTTCAGTAACAACCCCCTTCATTGGACCTCTCTTTCCTCCAGGGCCTTATCCCACGGGCCTGTTTGGAGCACCCCCCTAAAGAGGCCCAAGTCCACCCTCCTGAAGTCCAGTGAAACCTTGATTTTTGTCCTCAGGATCCTCAACTCTACTATCTCACGGTCACTGCATTTGACCTTCACATCTCTAACAAGCTCCTCCTTGCTGGTGGGTCTGAGGTCCAGCAGAACACCTCTCCTGTTGGCTCCCCTATCACTTGGGTCAGCGAGTTGTCATTGATGTTCTCCTGGGACCTCCTGGACTGTTTACACCCTGTTGGGTTGTCCTACCAGCACATATCAGGGCGGCTGAAGTCACCCATGAGGAGGACAAGGGCTGGTGAACATGAGGCCATTTCCAGCCATCTGCAGAAGGCCTCATTCACTTGTTCTTTGGGATCAGGTGGCCTACAGTGGACAGACACTACAGTTTCACCCAGACTGGTCAGCTCTTTAATCCCGACCCATATGCTCTCAGGTGGCTCCTCACTGCTCCCAGCAGAGCTCCAGGTACCCGGAGCTGCCTCACATGAAGGACAACTCCAGCTCCCTGTCACCCCAGCCTGTCCTTCCCAAAATGCCCCTCCATGGCACCACTCCGCCCTGTGAGCCATCCCACCACATCTCCGCTATGTCAATGACATCAGGGCCCTGCAACCACACACAGATCTCTGGTTCCTCACACTTAGCCCCTGTGCATTAGCATTAGACATTAGAGGCGCCTCCTCCTCCCACCCTTTCTCCTGGCCAGCAGGATTGAGCAGACCACCCCCAGGTCCCCATGTCCCTACCCATGGCCTCCAGAGCTCTCTGGTCACTTCTGATCCTCTCTCAGTTGCCCTTGGCAGAATAACAGGGGAGCAGAAGCACTGGTGCCAGAAGACACCAGTTCCATCCCACCTGGAACAGACTCTTAGGTTGTCCCCTCCACATCTTGGCCCCCAGTTCGTACCCACCTCATTCTCCTCTTCCCACAAGCTGGTCCCCGTCTCCTGGGGGCTGCAGAATCACCAGGGCCAGGCAAGCGAGAGTGACTGGGGAAGGAGATGGTGGGACCATCGTCTCACGTGGCAGCGGATCACACACTGATTTAAGCAGACCGTGGAGGTTCACCTTAAATTTTCTTCCTCCCCAGCCTCTCCTCCTCCTCATCCCACGCTCTGTTCTGGTCTCAGGGTTCAGGATCTCCCTCCTACCCCAGCACTTGTCTCTTTGTCCAGCAATCCCTGCCTGGAGCTCCGATCCCTCAACATGCTTCCATCATAATATCCTCCAGCCCTTTGCTTCTATGAAATCCAGCAGGAAATCTCCATATAAACCAAAATCCGTCCTCACTGGTACCCAAGGATAGCATCAAGCACCCTTGGTACCCAAGGACAGCATCAACCACCCTTGGGTGGGAGAGGTGGAAAGCAGAGCTTGACAGGGCCAAGGGAATTTCAGCAATATTCAGTCGTCTTGTTCTGAGTTAAAATATGAACACACAGAAGGAGAGGGGAAAAGTGGGGGGGGAAGGGGAAGGGGAAGGGAAAGGGGGGCAAGGAAAAGGGGGGCAAGGAAAAGGGGGGCAAGGAAAAGGGGGGCAAGGAAAAGGGGGGCAAGGAAAAGGGGGGCAAGGAAAAGGGGGGCAAGGAAAAGGGGGGCAAGGAAAAGGGGGGCAAGGAAAAGGAATAGCAAAGTTAGAGCTGCTGTCCTTCTTGCTCCTTCGCTGTTGGAAATGACCAGTGCAGCAGGTGGTCCCGTTGGCTCCTGGCAAGTTTTAGGCAAGAAATTATAAAGCATTGATTTAAGACGGGGAAGGAAGAAGAAAAAGAAAAGGCAGCAACAAAATTGCTTTTAAGTAAATCCAGCGCAGGTGGCGTGTAAACAGGATACGTCACGACTCATTGGAAAATTCTTACTGGACAAATAAAGCGCGACAGAAGAAGAAAAAGAGGGAGGAGAACAAAACCACAAAAGCGCAAGAAAATGCAGAGGTTTACATTTAGTACTTTATTCAAGTTCCTGGCTACCTCAAGTGGATTTTGGGTGGTCAAGTCAAAAAACACTGGAAAAAAGAACTATGAAACATCTCTGGTTAACGGTAGATGGACAATTATGCCCAAGAGGGTCAGGAAGTACTTTGAATTCCTGCACGCTACTGCGCGCTGCTCTGTCCTGGCCAATAAAACAAACACGCTCCGTCTCAACACCGCTTTGTGTCTTTTGTTCGTCACTCCTGCTGCAAACCTCTTCCAGAATTCACTCGGCTGGTGATTACTGACCGTCCTTTAATTATCCATGTAAATCTATGTCAGTCTGCTCTCGCATCACTGTTGTCCCTAAATTTAAAAGAGTCGTTTTCTATAAGCATTGCAGCGGATACACGCGTCTGTAGCTGCTCTTTAAGGATAAAGAACATCTCAAGTGAAGGGACCAGGAGCTCCGCGGGTTTTGTTCATCTGCAACTTGAGCCCAGCCCTGAAACAGCTACAAAAACCTGATGCTAATGAACCACCCTGCAAGTACAGCAAACACTTATTTTTTTACAATTTAGTTTCTAGGGGGGAAAAATGTTCCACAACCCTCACCTTAATGTAATACTTTACCTACTAAAGGAGACCCACCCTGATTTACCATGCTAAGCTCCAAGGTTTTTTAATTTTCCCCCCACTTTCCATTTCTCTGGCTCTTCTTCCCTCATTTATTCCAGTTTATCCCCGATAAACTCCACATTTATTCCAGTTTATCCCAGATAAACACCACAGCCCACTTCTCCAGCGAGGATATTCCCAGCAGGTTCCACAGATGAACATCTCGGTCATCCAGAGCCTCCTCCCGATCCAACACACACGTCCTGGTCTCCATTGACTCATCCCATTCCCACTCGCTCTTCAGGACGCTCTGGGTCCTCCTGTCAAATACCCCGTCTCCTGGCATTTCTTACCCTGTTGGTTCAGCAAATTTTATCATCATGTTCATCCTCCAAGGTCCTTCATACAAATCCAGCTGTATCCTAAAGCCGGGAAGTCCTACAAGCAACCTGGTGCCATCACCTCCATTTACCTGATTCTGCTCCAACCTCATCATTCAAGTTCTTCAGAACGTGGCACGTTACCAACCGTCCCACGGACACGAACAAGATTAGGATCTACCTATTTCTCTACTCCAAAAATAGATGTATATCAAATTAATTTGGCACACACTGCACCTATTTAATCATCCCCTTTTTTTGCGCCCCCCAAAAAGTCTTGTTCTAGAACATAACGCGGCTGTAGTCAGATCAAACGGACCTGAAGTTACACGAGATATCTGCTGCCACCTTTTGAACACCTGGATGAGCATCACGCCTAACGCAGCGCAGCTTCTAGTTTGAACAGCATCCAATCTACTGATATTCAAATTCGCTTCTTGTGCTTCTGCGCTTGAGAAGTCCCATCAAGGGACCCAATTCACAAGCTTGCAAAAATTGCAAAATTGGCCTGACTAGTCTCCAAAAAAGTACCTGTGATCTGTTAAGGTGATCACTCAAAATACACATCCCCTAAATCCAGTTCTTGCTGTTTCTGAAGCGGATTAGCTCCCAATTCGCACAGCCACGGAGATCCCTGCGGTATTTGGTGAACCACCTTCATCTGACGCACACTGCGTACAGAAACAAGCCAAGTGGGACATCCCCGCTGTACTTTGGACACCTGCAATCACACAGCCAGCACAGGGTCAAATGGAATATTAAGGTTAAGCGCTCAATCAATTTTCTGAAGGTCTTTCTCGACCCCATTGTCCCCTCTCTTCCTCCAGATCTCCTCCTCTCCCTGCTGCCCAGGCCACGTCCGTACCGTCCGTCCTTCCTCCGAAACACGGTGACCCAGCCGTGTCATCCTCATTTTGGCCGCTCCGAGGAAACTCGTTGACCCCTTATCGGCTCTCTGGACTTTACCCAGGGCCATTCGCCAAGATAAGCCCAAGTATTTCCCAAGCTACCAACTGGAACACGCAAACAGAAAAGCCCCGAATCACCTTATTTTGCTTTTAAAGGGATACAGGAGACGTGAAGATGTCAGAGATGTCTTACATCATTGGTAAGAAATCCCAATTAAAGAGAGAAGCCTTAAGTACCGACACAGGATAAGTTTTCTCAGGGAGAATCCCCGCTCCAATCCAATCATTCCTATCTCTTACAGCAGCCTCCTCAGCTGTACCGCTTAGAAAATAACCCTTTTTCCTGCTCTTTCTTCTCCCTGTTGACCAACCCTTCCTCCCTAGCAAGGCAACATCCCAGTTCCACACCAGGTCTAAAGCGGTTTTTGAGTTAAAAGCACTTCAAAGCCCACTCAGTTTCTCAAATTACGTTCACATCAGATGCGCGAGTCGTGGTTAATAATCCAGATTTGGTGTCATTTCACAGAAGAGCTTCTAAGAACATCAGTCAAAAATCCACCTGGCTTATTATCAATATTTTCCATAGCACAAATCCAGATAAATCACTTCCACCCTTTGTCTCCAGCCAAAGATGCTCTTTCCCTTCTACACATATCCCTCCCAAGAATTCTAATTTTGGCACAACCTGGTACTGGGTACCTGAATAGTCCCAAATTCAAAGCTTTGGGCCATAACACAGTGGGGGCCTACGCTGCTATTTCTTGAAGCTCTTTAAAAGGTCTAAGTCAAGCCATAGCTTTATGTAGAAAATATCAAGCGCGATCTCTTGTTAGCTTTAAGAGGTCATGACGACGTCTGCACCACACCCCATACAGTTGCTTCTAAACCGGCGTTTCAATACAGCAAGAAAAACATCAGGTATGGAGGAAGAAATACATAGTTTTTTGCACAAATGCGCAAAATGATAAATACTATTTAATTAAATTTGGCGATGTGGATCATGCCTGAGCTTGCCCACAACTCTTTGCACCAGCTCTGCATCCCGGCAGATCATCCCGCAGGAGCTCTGGACCCAGCACGGATACGCAACTATCGCTCCTGTACTGGTTTTAATTGGAAGCACCAGTAGATAAATCAACGCCTTCTGCCAAGTGGTTCTGACCCACTGCTGGGGGCACTAAAAGATCTGTTACGTTGAACACACGTGTTACATCAATATCCCCCTCAGCAACGCGATTTCTGCCACTGCCCCCAAACACAAGCGACCTGGTGCAAGTCTGGAGATGGAAACCAGAGCGAGCGCAAGAAGAGGACGGGAATGTTTTCCCAGTGCTGCTACCACCTAAGAAAGTGTTTGTAAAATCAGCCGCTCAATCCAAGATTCATTTATGACCAAAATAAAAATAGCAACCCAAGAAATGAGCTTCGTTACTGCAGAGTCAGGCACGTCCACAGCATCTTCAATGGACGGGTTGGGCTGTTCTACATCTTCCTATTTTGGGAGCTTATGATGGATCCTCCAACAGCCCCACCTACACCCTTCTCACACCACGCTTAGTACCAAACTCACTCATGTTCATGAAGAATGATTATGTTCATAATAAGAACTATTATTTCCTTTAGAGATGTGAGTGGTTTTGGTGAAGCAGATGTTCCATGAACACCTGGAGAACAGCACATCCCGTGGAGCAAGAGGATGAGCAGACACATCCCGTGGGGTACAAGCATGGGAAGATCAAACAGGGAGGAGATGGTTCCACAAGCTCTAATGTCACCTCTTTTCTCCAGTTTTTCACCACTCCTATTTAAGAAATGCTACAAGAATCATCTCACATCTAGCAGACCTAACTGGAAGTGAGAGGCTTCTTGGTTAAGTAACAGAATAATCAGTTGATTACAGGTTAAAAATACTTACTAATAAGTTGTGGTGTTGACAGAACGCAGCGCTCGCTGGGCCGCCGCAGGCAAGAAACCCGACCACGCAGCCACACCGATCCCTTCTGGCCTCGCCATTTTTCACAACACAAGAACCATTCAGCCATCATCTATTTTTTTTCCAAAGATGAATTTAAGAGAAAGATAAAGCATCTAAACGGGACCACAGCGACCTCAATACTCCTGGAAGCCACTGAACAAGCAAAGGGAGGCTCTGGAACATGCAGGTGCTGCGACCGGCGGTCACATCCCTGAATGTCTCGTGGTGGCACCAAGTCCTCGTTCACAGAGCTCGAAGAGACAACCAGACTGGGAATTTGTCAGATCTGCTGGCAGCCAGATGGATGCCGAAAGCTTTTATCTCATCTAAAGAGATCAGCAGAGAGGATTCCTCCTCCTGTTCACCTGCAGGTTGGTTTATATTTAAACGGGACTGACCAAATCCTCCGCCCTGCTCACCTCTCAGCCGGTCCCGGCCCATGGCAAAAGTTAAACCAGCACCCAACGTTCAAAGCGTTATGCGCAAGGTTTTGGCGCGAGCTCTAGGAAAGGTAAAATTAAATGGTATCAGCTCTCCTCTAGCCACGCTCAGAGCACAAAACCCTGTTGCAGGTAACGCTCCGCTGGTCCTCCCTGCGGCATTCCTGTGATCCAAGCGATCGTTCACCTCCAACACCTTCCTTTGATGCTCAAGGATCTCCACAGTCTCCTCATTACCCTAGTTTTGTTGGCAAAGGGTAAAAAGAGGGCAAGCAAGTGATGCTAATCACGCGCACACATCCAGGCTCGCGCGTACTCAAAACCCTCCCCAAGAGCAACTTTTTAGGCAAAGCGACTCATTTGCCGCTACAACACCTATTTTTTTTACCCTAGAGGACAATCTCTTTAAACTCCAAGAAATTTAACTACTAACATTAAAATGATGACTTACCAGTCTCTCATTATCTTCTGAGATTCTCTGGTAATGAGCTGCTAAAGCGACGTAATCCTGCGCCTGCTTGTTGCACTCCAAACACTTCAGTCCGTGCCGGATGAGACTCAGCGGGTCCGTGTAGAGCGGCAGGGCCGGCTGAGCGCCCGCGGAAATTCCTCCCCCGCCGCCCGAAGCGGCGCTGGACTTACGCGAAGGAGACGGCGAGTGCAACGTCTGCGGAGCCAGAGAGGCCGAAGAGCTCGTAGGAGAAGGTGAAAACATTTGGTCTAAGGAAATGGGCTTCATCAGCAGCTGAGAACACTGCATGATGAACCCTTTGCTCTTGTGATCTCGCGCGTGTTTAAGCAAGCTGCACTTATTAAAAAAGAGCAGCGTCGTTGAACACTGAGTGCACATGACTTCGATATGAACGCTTCGTCGACTATAGTGTTGAGTCAGGCTTTTCTCTAAGGCAAACGAGTCCCCACATTCCAGGCAACAATACCCAGAGGCAGGTAAATTAATACTGGTGTCAGGCGGAGGACTAAGGTTTGGAGTATAGACGGGCACCGGGTTGGCGCTCTGCAGCACTTTATTAAACGCCTCCACGACAACGGGAGCGGCTTTCTTGACCTGGTGCACCAGCGGCACAGACATCTGCGTCACCTGCGCCTGGTTTCGCCGCTGCGTGGACGACTTGGCCGTGACGGACGCGGCGACGCTGTGCGGGACCAAGTTGAGATTGGCCAAGTGCACGGCTTTGGGCAGGAGGCTGGAGGCGCTGGACGGCTGCTGCTGCTGCCTCTTCACTCCCACCTTTATGGCCCCGCCGCCGCAGCTGGGCAGCGGAGATAAGGACACAGCACACGCGCTGTTTGCAGCGAGATCTGTTTTCATATCATCCCTGTAAGGACTCGTGTTTGACAGCTGGATAGCCATGGCAGCCCTGGTTTTGCTTGAATTCTTGCTAGTCTCGCTCTCCATGACCGCGCTGGTGTCAGGGGACGGGAAAGATTTGATAAACTCTTCGGCAGACGAGGTTTCCGCAGGCGACTCTTCCGAAGATTTGCCCAACTCGTCATTTTCTGGCAAAATTCTTGTTACAGTTCTTTTAATTTCACCAGAGGATGTCTTGATGGTCTTGATCCGAACTTTGGGAATAGCTGGCGGAGAGCCAGCGGCCATGGAAGGAGAGCCCTTCCCGCTGCTGTCGCTGCACACGCTTCGAGGACTCTCAGGCTGCTTGCCGGCCTTCCTCACCACCTCCAAGGGGCTTCGGGGACTCTTTGGTGACTTGGGCATTTTTGGGCTTCCTTTTGTCCCGTCTTTAAAAGGACCAGGTTCCTTGGTAAGGTTTGGCTGATCGCCTTTTGGAATACACGCAACCTTTTTGGCCTGAAGAGCTACCAACGCCGCCACGCAGGATGACAACTTGGAATGAGTTGGCTTTAACCGCTGGCGAGGCGGAACGGACGAAGACACGTTTAGCTCGGGCACACAGCCCTTGCTTTCTCCTAAATTATTGTGAGGGAGGTCTCCAAACACCAAGCCTTCTCCAAGAAAGCTGTTGGTATCTACCAAGTCCTTGCTTGACTCCACAAACCTCTCCGCTGCTTTGTTGTGGTCTCTCCTGCTCGTCTCCAGCCTGTTCTCCGGCTGGCAGTGGATTTCCATCTTTTGTTCCTTTTTACAGTACTGATCAAACATGCTCAATTCAGGCTCTGGTACCTTCCTAAGATTATCCAGTACTGAAGCTCCTGTCGGTATATACATTGAAGGCGGTAGAAAATACGGAGTTTGGGCATGTTTGGGTTTATCACCAATACTGTTCTCTTTGAACGCGTCCTCTGGTTCGGGGCTGGAAATCGGGCTAAACTGACTAAACGTTGGCAAAGGTTCCGACTTGGACTGGTCCAGTTTATCAGAGTAACTTCTCGAGCTGTCGCCATTAATAAAAGTCGACTCAAACTTGCCATAATTATGCACTAAAGCGTGAGCCTCCGACGGCAGATCAGAGCCGCGGAAGCCGTTGTGTAGCAGACCAGTCCCAAGGTGATTCCCTTCCTTTTCTGCTTCGAAGGACTCCTGGCGACTCGTGTTCTTCACTATCACGCTCACGACGGGCGCGTCGGAGGGAGGCAAAGAGTGGGACAAGGACACGTTCTCATCTATGCAGATGCCCGAGGACTTGAGGTGATTCTCGTTCTCCTCCCCGGTTGACGGGATGGTCTCCTTGGCATCCAGGCTCGTGGGATCGGGGATGTCAAAAGCAGCCAAGAGGTCATCGAAATCTGGGGTTTTCATGTCCCCCATGGTGAAAGCTACAATTAAAAGCAAATACTTCGTCAGGTACGTTTCCCTCAAGGACAAGCTTTGCAAGACTCATTTGCCTAAACATCTCAGGTGACAAAAAACAACTGCCCCAAATGCCACTGCAGCAGGGTACAACAGCTGGAAACATCTGCAGCAGACACCTCGGCTTCCATTCTAACTATCCCAAGACTGACCGTTTATACACAAATAAATTAGCGTTTTCAGCACAGCTTGGGACACCACAGCGCTGTTTACGGGGAAGGAACCTCTCCTGCAGTAGCCGTGCCTGAAGTATCCGCGAAAACTTGGGTACCATCCACTCAGGTGACAACAGAATAGATTCACTCCTGTCCTGCAACACAACCCATCCCCTCCTCGCAGCGTCCCCGCTAACGGAGCTGGATCACACACGACATTGTAAATGGCACCAGGCTCACGCAGGGGACATCTTTTCAACCTGTCAGACACATCGCTACTGCAAAACCAGCCGTTGTCATGAGCCTCGGCAGAAAAGATTCAGAAGTACATTAGCACAGGGTTTCTCTTTGGTTTGGTTGGGGCTTTTTTTTAGGGCTAACAGGCAAAAATCGCTGGTGCTTTCTCAATGGATTGTCACATCTGCAGAATTCCGTCCTCCTTCAAGGAAAAAAGGCAGGAGTAAATAGGTGGCCCAAGAGCAACAGGCCTGAAAAGTGAGATGACTCCCTGCCCAGAGCAATTTAAATAATACACGTCTTCATTAAATATTTCAACACAGCAGCTCGAAGCACGGTAAACCACGCAGGGTTTATTTGAAACCAGGGCGATCCTCAATTAGGTAACGACATGAGGCAAAAGTGCCCAAAGACAGAATGAAAGATCATACCCAAACCATGACAAAAATGGTGTTCCCAGGCAGCTCTTTATACGCCCTCCAGAAGGGAAGGGAGGACTCAGATGCCACAGAGACCCACGACAGCGCTAATCGAGCTCTGATGAGACGCATAATGAAAACTGACAACACGGAATTACCTGAACTTGCGTTCGCTACCATCAGGGACACTGTTTTCCCCCCGTTCAATCACAATATTTTCAAGCTGGCGCAACATGTAACTTCCTAAATATTTAATAAGCCGTTCTTTTAATATGTGTTCCACTTAACCCCCAATTTATGTGAACCGACATATGCAGGGGAGGTAAAAAATCTCAAAGAATGTCAGCTGAACTCACAGAGCGCTTGGCAAGGAGCACCCATGGGTGCTGTGCATCCTGCCACGCTCACTCAACCTGGCTGCACCAGCTCTGCCAAAGCCGGCGGTGACAGAGGGACAGGGAGCCCAGGAGCCCAGGAGAAGGGGACGACCCTGGGACACAGGGAGGGAGAGGAAGAAGCCGACACCTTCCCAGAAGGTGACTGGCTTAAGGCTGCTTTCATTATTTCCAATTGGGTTTAGAAGTCCATCAAGCATCGCATTTAAACCACACAAACCAGACTGCTGGTACGGGGAAGAATCTACAGATAAATCACTTTGGCATGGAACGAGAGGACGTGCTGGTCTTCGAGCTTGAGCTCAGCCGTGCCTGCACACGAGCCCCGGAGCTGCTGCTTTGCTTAAATCTGCTCCAAAAGGCCCTGCGGAGATTTACTTGGCTTAAGAGTGGCTCACCGTGGTTCAGCTTAAACTTGTTCTCATTCTTAAATTAAACCACAAATATGAACGTCCACAGAGGGCTGTGCAATAATTTAAGCAGCACATCAAGGTATGGCGGCTGTGCGTTAAGCCCCTGGAAGCCCAGATCATCCACACGCTTCACATCGCCAGCGCTCCACAAGGACTCGGGCGGGAAACATCGCAGATTAGCGCAGTTGGCAAAGAACATGGATGTGAAAGCTCCCCTTCCTTCGGGTGCGAAGGAGGATGGCGCTGGACACCCAGTCCCTCGACACTTTCATTCTCGCTCTCGAACACCCATCCACATCCTCGGACACAGCGGTGCTCTAAAATTCAAGACAAAATAAACCTGAGGTACCTGCAGCATTACAAAAAATGCTTTTCTTGGAGGAAACCTTGCGTCTTCAGAAGCTTTCATGTACATCTTTGAGTCCTGTAACAGGCTAGTTTACGTTATTTGCTATTATGAGAGCACAAGTCTCTACTCAAGCATTTGCATCTTATACTTGTCACACATGAAGCTGCAATTTCCCGAAATAAAGCAAAATTGAACCCAAGATTCTTCTGGGCCCAAGTAAGTATCTTGCCAACAGAAGTGATTTTTAAATGTCAGAAACTGAAAATATTGACTAAACGCCTTTTATTTCTGTTCCCAGACAACAAACAGAAAAGTATATTAAAGAAAATTAGGTCAAAGTGTTGGCAAACTGGAAATCAAGACCTTACTCCATCCCTCTTGTGCAAAGGACTTAGAACCCAAGCTTGGAATCGTTGTCTCCCTCTGCTTCCGATGAAGCCATGGAGGCTGAGATTTGCAAAGCGACAGAAGAGGTGAACAAAACGAGCAAAGAAGGATTTACAGAGTAGAACGCACGTATGCGAACGTGCAAAACCCCCCTCACCAGAGCACCTTTCTGCAGGTGGCAGGGAACGTCAGGCTCCCAGCCACCCAAAAACCCCAGGAGCTGGCCTGAGGCAGCATCTCAGCTTCAAAAGCAGCACACAGACCTTCCGCTGGCCGCGCTATTCCCGGGGGCTGTCGGGGATCCGCGGCAGCTCCTGCGCAGCTCCTGGACCAGCGCGTACCATAGTGCTCAGGGAGGGAGGTCCAGGTTGCCACCTAACAGGAAAGCACAAAAACCACAATTACGCCCGGGTTAAATAAGAAAGGGAAAGAATTATAAGAGGCATTGATGAATCTGCAAAATAACGGCGAGGTGGAAGGGACGGCACCTGCCCGGGCGGCTGTGCGGTGCAGGAGGGGGCGGGCGGGGTGCTTTGGGCAGAGGCGGCGGGTGCCCGGGGCTGTCAGGGCTGCGGGAGGGGGCGGGACCCGCGGCTTCAACACCGTTAAAGTTCCGGCAGCCCCGCGTGGGGATGCGGCGCGGGGGCCCGGGGTGACCCTCCCGGCGCCGCCGCCGCCCCCACCCGTGACCCACCCGAGACAAAGGCCCGCGGCCTCCCCCGCTGACAGCCCCGCGGCCCCGCCACACGTGGGCCGGCCCCGCAACTTAGTTTGTCCCGCCGGGCCGGGCCGGGCTGGGCCGCCGCGGGGGCCGGGGCCGCCGGCGAGGCGCGGGGCCCGGCGGGGCGGGCGGAGGCGGCGGGCGCCCCGCGGGCCGGAAGAGCCGGTGCGGCGGGCGGGAGCGCTGCGCTCCGGCTGCCGGCGGCGGGGCCGCCCGCCCTGCCCGCGGGGCGGCAGCACCCGCCCGGGCGGGAGGGCGCGGGGAGGGCGGAGGGCGAGCGGCAGGGGCGGGCCCCGGCGCGGCCGAGCACTCACCCACGCAAGGCGGCTGCTCCTCGGAGGGCCCCGCCGCCGCCGGGCCCCGCGCAGGCCTCACCCCGCACCGGGCACCAACGGCCGCAACATGGCGGCGGCGGCGGCGGGCGGGGCCGGGGGCGGAGCGGGGCCGGGCCGGGCACGGCGGAACCGCCTCCCCAGCCAGCGCCGGGAGCCAGGCCGGGGCCTGAGCGTGTGCGGGTCACACAGCCGCAGGACCGCAGAACCACGCACCGGCTGGGCTGGAGGCACCTCTGCAGATCCCCAGCCCCCCTGCTCACGCGGGGTCACAGAGCAGGTCACACAGGATCCCAGGCGGGTTCGAATGTCTCAGAGAAGGAGACTCCACACCCGCTCTGGGCAGCCTGGGCCAGGCTCCGGCACCTCCCAGCAAAGACGTTTCTCCTCGTGTTCAGATGGAGCCTCCTGTGTTTCAGTCTGTGCCCGTTGCCCCTCACCCTGGCGTTGGGCACCACTGAACAGAGTCTGGTCCATCCTCTGACACCCACCCTGAGATATTGACCCCATTGATCAGATCCCTCTCAGCTTCTTTTCAGCTGAACATCAGGAAACACTTTTCCACTGTGATGTTGACCAAGCACTGGCACAGGTTGCTGAGGAGGTTGTGGTATCTCCATCCTTAGAATCATAGGATCATTTCAGTTGGAAAAGACCCTCAGGATCATCAAGTCCAACTGTAACCTAATTTAGCACTAACCCATGTCCCTAAGAACCTCATCTAAACGCCTTTTCAACCCCTCCAGGGATGGTGACTCCAGCACTGCCCTGGGCAGCCTGTTCAATGCCCCACAGCCCTTTGGGGAAGAAATTGTTCCCAGATCCAACCTCAACCTCCCCTGGCGCAACTTGAGGCCGTTTCCTCTGCTCCTGGCGCTTGTTCCTGGGGAGCAGAGCCCGACCCCCCTGGCTCCAAGCTCCTTTCAGGCAGTTCAGAGATCAGAAGGTCTCCCCTCAGCTCCTGTTCTCCAGCTGAACCCCCAGGTCCCTCAGCCGCTCCCATCACACTTGTGCTCCAGCCCCTCACCAGCTCCGTTCCCTTCTCTCCACCCGCTCCAGCACCTCAATGTCCTTCTTATGATGAGGGGCCCAAAACAACCCCTGGAGGTATCAAAAGCCACCTGGACATGGTCCTGGGCAAATGGCTCTGGGTGAGCCTCCTTGAGGTTGTACCAGATGGACCCCAGGGGTCCTTTCCAACCTCAACCACTCTGCGATGCCATGAAGCATTTTGTGTTCAGGTATAAACATCCTTCCATCTCAATAAGAGGCAAATATTCATCAAGTTTCTCATTCCTGTGATGTTACAGTTTCACCATCTACACCTGGTAGCAAAGAAACAACACTGTACGTACTGTGCTTGTTTCTCAGCTAGTTAAATAATATTTTTTTACCTTATCATCAGTCACATGGGCAAAATATTTTTATTTTATTGACACACATAGCTTCACTTCCTTCATTTCTGAATGGTTGTCATCACCTTTCTACTTTTGGAGGTGATATCCCGCCCCTCAAGACCAAGAAAAGAGCAACATCATGCAAACACTTTCCATATCGCAGCTGCTACTGGTATTTCAGCACATCGCAATGAAAAGCTGCTCAGGACCTGTAAGCTCTGTCTAGTAAGAGAGCTGACGTTTCTTACACGATTTGTAAAGATCTGCCACAGTCCTGAGCGAGCTGAGGCTTGCAGGAAAGCCACTGGAAGCTGAAGGATTGTGCTAATTAGGAAATATAATGCCGAAGGGAATGTAGCTCCAGCCCAGATGGCCAAGGAGTAAGACAGCGGCGGGGTGGAAACTCCATCCCCTCCTCAGGAGAGCAGAGACACAACAAGGGCTACGGAGAATCTATATTCTTCTGTACGATCTAAAATCACGTTTCGTTTTTATTGTTATTTTTAATCCCATGTGGTAACTTGACAACTCTGGAAATAAAAAAATCCTTCTCTTTTTTTTTTTTTGAGGCTTAAATTTGTCCCTTTAGGCTTGTTTTGTGATCCAAGCTGAGGGATTTGATGCAGAAGCCGTGGATCTGGAGGAGATGCTGTTCCACCGCTCCCTCCGCTCTGGGGACACGCTGAGGCCGGAGCGGGGACCGGTGCCACGTCGCTCTGGGAAGCCCCTGGGTGACATGGTCCAGCTGCACCCAAGACCTTCCCTTTCAATTCTTCCCCCTGTTTGGGGTTGTTTGTGCGTCCTTTTTGGCGTTTTGTCTGGGGGAAGCCGGTTCTCCCCGGGCGCTGGCCATATCAGGGTGTGCGTATGTAGGCGGGCGGGCTGGCAAGTGCAGTGAGACCCATTTTATTTATACATAAACGTAATAAAGTCTTGAGCGCTCATGCCTAGGCAACTGTCAGTTCTCCAACCAGCAATTAATTTGTTTCTGTCAGAGCTCAGTGTTACAGAGAATTACCTTGAGCTGGTTGCAAAACTCGCACTTTACAAAACTATAATTAATGTTTCAGAAACTCCGGGGAAGGTTTATTGTTGGCAGGGTGAGAATGAATCTCCAGACACAAACATTACTCTGAGATAACGGTGTAGCCTTTGGCGTTATCTACACACACACAAAAAATCGGTGTAACTTAAATCAGCGTGATTAATTACACAGATGTCATCTGTATGCATTTAAAACCATTTACACCTTGTCCTCTGGCTTTCTGGTCTCCCCGGGCATGCCCTCTGTGTTGCCCCAAACTGATTTTTTCCCCCTTTTTGACTTCTTCACACATATGCCAGCGAGCTGACGTCTCTTCAATGAAGATCCCTCTGTATGACGACTAATCCACCGCGAACACAGGAAAGACTTGCCCTGGCTCCACATCTGTGCTTACGGCAGCTTGTAGTCAGTGTCCATGGCGGTTGCAATGATGGAGACCTGACCTCAAATTCTCACGTCAAATTAAGAAAGCACAAGGCCAGGTATCCCAGCAAGGCTGAGACTGGGAGTAAGAACCCTAATTCGGCAAAATCCTGTTAAGAAAGAACTTGTTTGTGCTTCTGGTTCCTGTTTAGCAGAGGCGTGATGAGACAGAACGATTGCTTGCGGGGGGGTTGTTGTCCAAGGCTGCTGGGATGGATCCACGTGTCCCGTATCGACTTTTGCCAGCGCAGCAGCAAACCCGTTTTATGACTCAACGAGAAAACTGGGAGAATAACTTTCAGACAGCCAATTTTCTTCGCGCAGGAGAACTGCAGGAGACACAACCACTCGCAGGCCTCTGCAGCAGAACACGAGGCAGGTTCATGGTGACCCCCTTCTCAGGTTGGCTCCAGATGGGCTCACTTCCATAGAATCACAGAATCGCAGGCTGGTTGGGGTTGAAGGCACCTCTGTAGATCCCCCAGCCCAACCCCTGCTCACGCAGGGTCCCAGAGCAGATCACACAGGATCCCAGGTGGGTTTGAATGTCTCAGAGCAGGAGACTCCACACCTGCTCTGGGCAGCCTGGGCCAGGCTCTGGCACCTCCCAGCAAAGACGTTTCTCCTCGTGTTCAGATGGACCCTCCTGTGTTTCAGTCTGTGCCCGTTGCCCCTCACCCTGGTGCTGGGTACCACTGAACAGAGTCTGGTCCATCCTCTGACACCCACCCACCCGTGCTCCAAGCGATGGCCAGAGGACCTTCTCAAGACGGTTCTCCTGCTGGAGCAATGTTTGATGTGACTGCAGCCCCGGGCCTGGCCTTAGGACCGAAGTGGCCGTGGGACACTGTGGTTTCCCCATACATTTCCCAAGGTGACAAGACTGGTTTGAGCTGTTCTTTGTGCTTTCAGTCACCCCACGCGATGGCAGCGGGACCGCTCTGTGAACCGGAGAGCATTGACCAAGGCTTTATAAGCCTCTTTGGGGAAGAAATTGAACTTCATTACTTCCTTCATCAGCTTACACGCAGGCCCACAAGCGGTTGTGTGGATGAAAATGCAGAGTGGGACGGTTGCATCCCAGAGGAAAAGCTGCTGGGACAGACAGACCAGAGGCATCAACCCACAGCCCACGTCGCTCCCAGAAACTCTCCTGAACTTTGCAAGAAAGTTTAACCAAAGCCTGAGAAAACTGTGAGAAGAATCATTCTGCAAGGGTGCTCTGTCCTAACGTGCCCCTAGCACCCTCCTAGTGATTGCTGTACCCTGCAAAGCCTCCCCAAGAGAACTTGAGAGGTTGCTCTGCACATTCACAAAAATAGAGATAGTAACGTAGATGTGGGCACGGCGTTGGTCTGAGTTGCCGGCAGAGCCGAGGGGCAAGCGGGATGTTCTGGGTTCGGTGGTCGCCGTTGTGTCGTCCCGTCGTTTGGTCAACATGTTGAACTGCAACAGGGTGGCCCAGCTCAGCCCAAGGCTGGGCTTTCCGCACAAAGCCTTTTCTTCAAGTAATTTATAGACTTAAGCTTAATAGAAAAACGTTCACATCAGAGATACCCCAGGAGCCCTAAGAGTCTGCCCTTTTGCTCCAACCTTCCCCTCTCAAGACGGGTCTCTTGGGGAAGCAGAGATTGTGCCCATATGTTACAGCAGCCTTTGGATATAATAAGCTATTTTTTTTCCATAAGAAGAACAAGCAGTCTATACGACCATGTTGGAAGGTAAGGTGCGAAAGAGGCGAGCAGATGAAATCGCGCTGCACGCTAATTATCTCGTATGGCTAGGAGAGGCATTTAGGAGAACGTACGAATGTTTCCAGGTGTCAAACAGGGATTGAAGTGCAATGTAGCCCCAAAACAAGGTGTAGGATTTTTGCTTTCTGTGCAAATACATCAATAATGCTAAAGCAAATCTGACACTTCTGGAATCATGTACAGAAGCTAATTTCAGCGCTGCGGTAAGAATAAAACAGCTCAGAACCGAGGACTTGTGGTGCACAGCACCGCCAACTGTGCCGCTCCTGCCTGGCTCATATGCACTTGAACACTTTTCATTCACTCGAAAATTAAAAACTCAGTAGATTTTTGTTTTCAGAATCGTACACTACTATTTTGTCTGTTGGGACAACACTAAGAAAACACAGCTGAACCTCTACATTGCAAAAGGTGTATTCATTTTTTTCGTCACATCATTGGTCTCCAAGTATTTGTTATCACAGAATCACAGAATGGACTGGGTTGGAAAAGCCCTCAGAGATCATCCAGTCCAACCCTTGGTCCAACTCCAGCCCATTGACTAGATCATGGCGCTAAGTGCCGTGTCCAATCTCAGTTTAAAACCCTCCAGGGCCGGTGAGTCCAGCACCTCCCTGGGCAGCCATTCCAATCCTGACCACTCTCTCTGCACAGAATTGCTTTCTCATCTCCAGCCTCAATTTCCCCTGGCAGAGTTGAAGCCCATGGCCCCTTGTCCTATTGCTGATGCCTGGGAGAAGAGCCCAATCCCCACCTGGCTAGAACTGCCCTTCAGGTAGTTCTAGAGAGTGCTGAGCTCAGCTCTAAGCCTCCTCTTCTCCAGACTAAACAAGCCCAGCTCCCTCAGCCTCTCCCCATAGGGCTTGTGTTCCAGTCCCTTCCCCAGTCTTGTTGCTCTTCTCTGGACCCGCTCCAGCACTTCAATCTCTTTCCTGACCGGAGGGGCCAGAACTGAACACAATACTCCAGGTGTTATCACACCGTTATTTAAGCTCGCAGCTCTAGTTAGTCCTTCCGTCAAGCTCTCAGTTAAAGGAAAGACCAACACCTTGGAAAAAAATGCAAGATTTTCAGTCTGGTTTGGATTTCAGTAAATTAAATTTGTCTCGCCTTCATCTCCATGCCTCTTTATTTCACAGGCGAGGGCAGAGCCCCCACATTCCTGCATCAGGGGGATCCTTCGGAAACATCTCTCAGTGCTGCTGCTCCCGAGAAGCAGTTTTAGGTGCAAAACCTATTTCCTAAAAGTTGGTCTTTCCTTGCCAATGACTTTCTCTCTCTTCTTTTCCAGACCTTCGGATTTTTACCCCTCAAGAGAAGGACCTTGGGAATTTATACACGATATCCTTCTTTCCTCTCTCCCCTTGCTTTGTTCTTAAATTCAAACCTGGCTTTAACTGATACAACTGGTGCTGTGTCCTGTGGGAGGGTTCTGCCTCTAAAATGCGCCACCTTCTTCTTTGTTTTATTTTATTTAACAGTAGAAACTGCCTCATCTGCTTACCCGTCCATAAGGATGACTGAGGTGTGGACAAAGGGAAGAAAAATACCACTGTGCGTCAGGACACAGCATCTCATAAAAGGCGCAGGATGCTGAATGCTTCTTCTTCAAACCAGGCTTGGGGAGAAAGATGAAGAAAGGTAGGAAACTGTAAGGGGTGTGACAAACAGGCTTTTCAGAAAAAGAAATTGTAGGATTTGTTATTGAGAAAATTGGTTTTATGCCTTAAAAACACTAGGGACTATGCTGATAAGAAAGCACTGTACTAGCACAGTCAAAAATCATCTAAAAATTAAGTTTTCCATAGTAGGCCTCCTTTGACCCCATTACCTGTGAACATTATAATATTTTCATGTCCTTTTTCATCCTGTTCGACACTCACTGGGCCCTCGGTTGTGCCGGGCTGTCACTCGGCCATGGGCTGCGATTGCTCTGATGTGTCACTGAAAGGCATTTAAGTACAGGACTAACAAATGTCTCTGGCCTTCAAGAAACAATTTGCCAAAGGTTGGGCTCGCGTTGACTCGCAGCAGCGATGTGCTTAGCGCCCTCCGTGCCGCTACCGGGGAGCAGACATGTGTCCTGCGAGAGGAAACAGCGCAGGGCAGCCAGGAGTGAATAAGCAGCTTTATTGCGTTGTGGATTACAAACCCGCTTCCTATGAAAGGGATGAGTCGGGCTCGTTAAAGCATTGATGAAGACAAAGAGTAAAATTACAATGAGGTAGGCAGGGTAAGGTTATAACCTGCAGCTTTGAGGTAGGAAGGAAATGAGCAATGAAGGAATTGGGTTGTGTGGGAGGCAGCGGGTTCCGCATCTTCTGGAACATCTTGCCGTGTCACACTGCTGGAGGTGACGTCCTGCGCTAAAGGGGCTTCTGGTGAACGTCCTTATGCTCAGAGACCTTTGTGGGCATCAGCGCGTCACTCTCCAGTGCCATCATCACCTGCAAACGCCAAACTTCAAGGTGCTTTTCAAAGAGAGGGGTTGATCTTGGAGATCTCATGTTCAGGATCAGCACCTGCACATCATCCCCAAACCACTCTCAAATTCAAAGCATGGTGGAGTGATCTGGAGGGGGTGACGGTCTCTTTTCCAACCCAGCCTTCTGCATTTCTCTTCAGGACAGCGAGCAGGAGCGATGCTTTGCCCTACAGCCAGGTTCAGACCCCGATTTTGTAGCCAGACCCAGCAAAGAGGGATGCACATCACACCAAGTACTTCTTGAAGAGCTGCCGTGCTTCTGCCAGCCGTGCAGGGGCTGTGTCTGACACAGTCCTTGTGATCTGGACCTGCCCTAAGGAGTTTACTGATGCCAAAGGCCAGTTGCCCACGGGACGAGCAGGTTGGCTGGGCTGATGTCAAAGGGAAGAGCATTAAACCTGCTTCATCTCACTGAGTGATGAGCATCCATCACCCGAGGAACTTCAAAGCCTGACAGGCACAGCATGCAGACCACTTAGAAGGATCGATCTTATTCTTTCCATCAATCTTCTGCCCATGACCCTTATGTTTTTCCTCCCAGACTGACTGTACTTTTCAGCGTGTTTCTTGTATGCTCAGCAGGACTGGCCCAAATCAGTGCCAGGACTGGATCCTCCAGATGAGATCTCACCTTTCATGCAAAGCTATCAGCTTTGGCGTTACCATTTCACAGGCAGGAGATGCTTCATTCAAGGGCTGCTGAAGAGAGCTGAAGACATGGATGGATGCAAAATTCACTGAGATCTGAGCCAAAGCTGGGGCTGCTCCAGGCAGCTGCTGGAGCTCGATCCACGGTCACAGCTGTGGATCATCTTGCTGCTTCTTGTGGGTTTGGTCACCTTGACTGCAAGAGAGGGGGCTGTGGGCGCCTGACCCGGCGTGATGGGGGGTCCCATAGCAATGACAATGTGCCGGGTGACTGCAGACCCTCACCCTAACCCTGTGAGACTGCAGTGGGACACAAAAGTCTTGGGAGAGAATTAATGGTGTGAATTTTTGGGTTGTGCTGTGCAGGGGCAGGGGTTGGACTCTGTGATCCTTGTGGTCCCTTCCAGCTCGGGACATTCTATGATTCTGTGATCCAGAGGCTCTGTTATGCCAGCAGTGCGCTGGGAAAGATGATCCCAAAGCTGGAAACGTTGTGTTAGCAATTAAATTTCAGATTTTCCCTAATTAACACAGGTGCTAGGGAGACTCTCTTGATAGACATAAAGAAAGTGCAAGGATGAGAGTAATTCAGCAGCAGTGGGACTTTGGGGAGCAGCACAGTGAGTGAAAGTATCCATTCAGCGGTCACAATAGGGGTCTAAGGACATAGCTTGGCAAGGGCTGTAGAGAGATGCATAAATCTCATTAAACCAGCTGATACTGTTGAGGAGAAAGAAGGTGCTCCCCTGTTGAACCTCCATTGCTCGTCCCATAGCACCTTTGTCTGGGAGATCTCCAGCAAAACGTGACAAAATGACACTTACATAGGAAAAGCAACCATCCTCTGAAGTCTTTTCACTCTTCACCCTTCAAATGTTCCCAAAATGACCATCCAGAGCAAACAGGAACATGCCGGGCTGGAGCACCACACGCGAATCCCATCTGTAATCCCAACTGTCCCAGCTAAAGGGTCCCTCTGCTCTCCAGGAACCTCTCAAATGTTCCTCTCAAATTAATCTATTAACACAGTCAAGCTCTGCCTAGAACCGCTCCCAAGACACCATTCCCCGCAGGTTCATAAAGTGTGAATCCCCATCCTACTACTCCAGGCACACAGGCCCATCCTCTGCCACCAATGGGATGAATGACCCAGGACCATGTGAAGCTGCAGCCGGGGTGGGTGTCCTTGTGTTGGCCACATTCCTGGTTTTGTCATCAAAAACAAGCTTCAGGAGAGTGTGAGAAGGCAGAAAACCTCAGTTAAGCAGAATTTCACGGCAATTTTTCTAGTCCTAGAAGGACTTAGTGTGGAAGGACACCCTGGAGGTCTCCAGGTCAACGTCCTGCTCAAAGCGAGGCTGGTCAAACAGCCAGATGGACTTGCTCAGAGCTTCCTCAGGCCACTCTTAATGCGTCCCTTCAATATATAAATGGGGTTTATAAGAAAGATGGAGAAAGACCTTTTTACCAGGGCCTGTAGTGACAAGGGGCAACTGTTTTAAATGGAAAGAACATAGATTTAGATTGGCTATAAGGAAGAATTTTTTCATGATGAGGGTGGTGAGACATGGGAAGAGGTTTCCCAGAGAAGCTGTGGATGTTCCCTCCCGGGGACTGTTCAAGGTCAGGTTGGACGGGGCTTTGAGCAGCCTGGTCTAGTGGAAGGTGTTCCTGCCCATGGCAGGAGTTGGACTAGATCTTTAGAACATCCCTTCCAACCCAAACCATTCCATGATGCTGTGACTCTGATGCCCAGGATGGCTGTGGCTCTAATGCTCGTGACAGTGCCAGTTTAAAGAAATGTATTTATCAGGCCAGGTGGAGACAGGGACGTGGCCGGTCTGCGCTCAGAGCCAATTCTTTCCTGAGGTTCCTGGTGTTAGAAGTTATGACAGGCTGTCTCAGTGCTTTGCTTCTCACAGAATCAGAATCACAGGCTAGTGGGGTTGAAGGGACCTCTGTAGATCCCCAGCCCTGCTCACGCAGGGTCACAGAGCAGATCACACAGGTGGGTCCAGGCGGGTTTGAATGTCTCAGAGAAGGAGACTCCACACCCGCTCTGGGCAGCCTGGGCCAGGCTCTGGCACCTCCCAGCAAACAAGTTTCTCCTCATGTTCAGATGGACCCTCCTGTGTTTCAGTCTGTGCCCGTTGCCCCTCACCCTGGCGTTGGGCACCACTGAACAGAGTCTGCTCCATCCTCTGACACCCACCCTGAGATACTGATCAGCATCAATAAGATTCTTTGGAAAACAACAAGGTTCTTGGACCATCAACACTGGGGCTGTTTTGGGGTGCATCCTCACAGGCTACAGACAGAGGCCTCAAAGAAGGAAAACCAGAAGGCGCAGCGGTGTGGACATCACCGTGCAGATGTGCCACGGGAGCACGTTGGACCCCGGCGTGCACGTTCGTGCTGCAAAATGCCGAAGGGCACGTACCCACAGGTATCAGGACACCGATCAAATCCTTTCGCAGCTCCCAGAGCTCTCCACTGTCCCATCTCTCCTCCAGATCTCTAATATGACATCTTGGATGCAAGCTCTGAAAGGCAGATGATTCTGGGGCAGGATCGGCAGCTGATCGTGCGAGGAGAAGCCATTAGCAGTGCCAACAATTACAATTGAAGTGGAAAATGCTTGAGACATTTGGGTTGGCACCTGGAGTTCCTTTTAGAAAGCCTTTGCAAAGGACTGTGAGCGGTCAGGGCTATTGTGGAGGGCCAAGCAAAACCATTCGCAAAATTCTGGTCACATTTAACAATGTTGTGTCAGCTGGGGAAGACCACCCAGAACCCATGTGGGATTAGAGCTTCAGTCATTTCCAGCTTTTGTTAAAAGAAAATTCCTCAAGTTTTCATTTTGAAGAGCCATTTCGTTAAGAAATTTAGCTGGCTGACATGTTTTTAACTGCACAGAAGTTTCTCAAACCAAAACCATACTCACGTTCTTTTGGGCTGGCCGGTCTGTGCCGTTGCCTATGAAAAGTGCATGGTGGGGGTTGGTCTCTTCTCCCAAGCAACAGTGATAGGAGCAGAGGAAACGGCCTCAAGTTGCGCCAGGGGAGGTTGAGGTTGGATGTGGGGAACAATTTCTTCCCCAAAGGGCTGTGGGGCATTGGAACAGGCTGCCCAGGGCAGTGCTGGAGTCACCAGCCCTGGAGGGGTTGAAAAGGTGTTTAGACGAGGTTCTCAGGGGCATGGTTTAGTGCTAGAGTTGGGTTGTGGTTGGACTCGATGATCCTGAGGGTCTTTTCCAAATAAAATTTTATGATTCTATGATTTATATTCCCCAGGAAGCTTCTCCACAAAAGCAGCCCAAGGACCACACAGCGAGCACCTGAGAAGACGCGGAGGCCTCAGCTACCTGGAGATAAAAGCAGTCATTACAAAGGCATAAACAAAGGGCATCGTGATTGTTTCACCACGTCTCCAGGCTTGAGAGGAGGCTGAAATAACCTTTACATAATCCCATTAGCATTTCCAGTGAAAACAATGGCATTTTAGGAGGCAGAACAATGTATTTTCTTATCATCCAGAAAGGTCAAAGGTATTTATCTGATTTAATATTTTATAATTGATATTAAGCAACAGAGAAGAATAAGGCAGGCATGCGGGAGATGTCTGCAGTGACATAGCAGAAGCTCCCTCTGCTTTTCCAGCCGTGTATCGTCCAACAGGCTGGGCGGGAGCAACAGCCTTGTCTATGGACTCCGCAGAACGTGGAACGTTGTCGTGGTGAGCACCCCAGCGGCAAAGGCTCCACCATGCTCACAGCGCTCTCACTTCACGCTGCTTCCCTGTCACATCGCGGCAGGAGCTGATGCTCCCAGCATCGCAGCCCTGGGGGGTGAAGCATCCTCATCCGGTCTGTCATCTTCCAGCCTTCCGTCCATCCAGCCCCGGCCAAACTGCCACATCCCCTGCGGTGGGAGGGGGTGAGACAGAGAAAGCTGAGGAGAAGAGCCCGCTGGGGAAGGGGCTCAGACACCGGTCGTGACGTGCAGCAGGAGCTGAGGCGGTCAGCAAGCGTGGACGTGGCAATATCCCCACGGCGATATCCCCACGGTGATGTCCCCACGGCCATGTCCCCACGGTGATGTCCCCGCAGTGATGGCACATCCAGAGCAGCAGCAGGGGAGGGCCAGCACCCCTTCCCCGGCTCCACGAACTGCCCCGTCTCACATGGGTCAGGCAGGGACCAGCGGTTGGCTCAGGGGACCCGTGGTGGCCCCACCAGTGCGCAGGATCCGCGACTGTGCATCCCCTGAGTACCTCGTACCGTTCAGCTCTGGTAGGGAATGGGAATGAGGAGGTTATTCTTTGCTGAAACACTCTGGAAAGTCACAGCTGAAATCTCTCACTTGTCTCTCCCATCTGTTTATTTTTACTACTTAATAACACGTCTGTCTCGTCAGCTCTTCCTGACACCGCAGTAAGAAAATCCAGCTCAGTGCAGGCAGCTTTATCAAAGAGACATTAGCTCTTCGTTACTGTGACACCACGTCAGTGCTTTTCGTGCGTGTGAAGCCTGGGTTGTAATATCAAAGAGTGTCTTCCATCTCTCTGAGGGGGCGATATGACCAATATATTTGATATTGTTGATTAATATGCAAAAGGTTATCCAAGCTGTGAAGATAACAAGCAACTTCAAGCACTTCAGGGAGTCTCATTTGGTGATACACTTTTCACTGCCACATGATGTCACGGGCCTAATTTCAAGTGATTAGTGACAATGGCAAAACAGCCATTGAAATCATCTTTGATAGAGGAGAGAACTCTGGGACCATACGAAGAGACCGTCCTATCAATAATTTCTCACTACTGACAAGTCTTTGCAGGCTTCACCATGGCACCAAACCTGCTGCCATCTTTGCTTTCCAAAGCGGCGCCAGCTCTCTGCAGATCAATGGGCTTTATCTTCTTTTTAATCTGAGCAATCTCGGTTTATGGTCTCCGCGGTGGACAACTTCACTCACCCCTTATATTTAAAACCGTCCTCCTGCTTTCATTAATAAACTGTCTGCTCGTTGGGGAAGCCTGGAAGAACCGAGTCTGAACCATCTTACATTTTCAATGAACTGTTTTATCACCTTTCCCTTATTTTCTAGACCTGTTTTTGTTTTCAGACGTTTTGGAACCAGCCAAGCCGGACCAAGGTCCTCGTTTGCTTTTTGGGCAGGGGTATCGCACTGAACACACAGCCTCGCATCTCCCGGTTTCCTGGCTGTTCAGAACACGCGTTCTCATTCGGGCGCACATTCTGGGAGCGGAACCACAGAAGTGTTGGCTGGAAGGGACCCGGTCCAACCTGCTGTTGGAAGCAGGACGATTGCCAGCGCCGGGAGAGGAGCGGAGAGCACAGCCGTGGGTGTCTCCATGTGCCAGGCGCGACGGATGCGGCAATCTGTGACACACCGCCTCGGGGACAACCACCTGGCTCTGACGGCTCGAGACCTCCTTGCTGGTCCTGCGTCTGGCATCGCGTGTACGGTCCCGTTGTGCCTGTGAGGAGGCTGGGACTATCTGGTGTTTCAGAAGCGACCATCAGCTCGTGACACAAAAAGTGCGTTTTAGAGAAAAAGCGACTTCTCTGTTCAAGCCTTCCTGTTCAATCCTTGTCTGCAAGAAAAGTGGTGTAACTGCTAAAGGACACACAGCCTGCGCTTTGAAAGCTCCTTCCTTCCCTGGGAAGGAATGGCCATGGAATTCCTTCAGGATCCCTCCTGCCTGTCTGAGAGGCTACTTCCAAAAACTAGGCAAAAAGGACCAAAACAGCATCCTTGAGTGTTGCAGTTTCCCTGTATGTCCCTCTATATGTTGTGCTATACCACACATGTCCTTTCCATAGGAGTCCATCCAGGCACAGACCCATTATGTTTCCTGCGCACCAGGAGGCTCTTCAGACCCCACTGTCCCGGAATAAAGTCTTGTGTGAGGGAGAAAGATTTGTTCCTGAAAGCTGGAAGGAGATAAATGAGCTGGTGAGTGAAATGGCTCAGCATTCCCCCAGGTTGACTTTTATTTTCCCCTGGAAACAACTCCTTCAATTAAATTGTGCTTTAGGCAGTGCCCCGGGTGTGCTGCCGCACCGCTGCATTGCCTCGTGACACCAACCTTGGCTCACACCTCTGGGATGCTCCTTTGTCCCCAACAGCAGCCAGACCCGCGCCACAGGTAACATAACCCCGAGAAAACAAACGATGAGCCGCTGCTCTGCATGGAGGAGGCATTCTCCACTCACCAACCACCTGCGTATCGCTGGATTCCACCAGGTAAGCTGCAGAACTCGATGGCTGGGTGATACTGCTGGGATGAAAGTTCATTATGTCCTTACTCACTAATGTGACGATGGTGAGAGCCCCAGGAGCTGCTGGAGGCGTTTCTGCCCCTCTTGCACACTCTGGACGGGTAAGGAGGACCACATGCCTACAGAGGATGGAGATGTTCATAGGTACCCACCAGCAGGCCCAGTTCTGCTCTGTACCTCTGGTGAGAACAACAAGCAGCAGCTCTTTGCCCAGGGGGATGCTCAGGGCCCAGCGAACCAAGAGCCATCCCATGAACAGGCTGCCCAGGGCAGGGCTGGAGTCACCATCCCTGGAGGGGTTTAAAAGGCGTTTAGATGAGGTTCTCAAGGACATGGTTTAGTGCCAGGGTTGGGTTATGGTTGGACTTGATGATCTTGAGGGTCTTTTCCAACCAAACGATTCTATGATTCATGTCCTGCCTCCACGCCGCTCCTCAGACACGCGGGAACACGGCAGTGATGCCCCAGCGGTGCCTGAAACACCCACCGAGGCCTCGGCGACCCAAAGGTGCCGGGAGGATTCTCTTGGCATGAGGACACGCTTCGGTGTCACCTGCCTCCATAGCTGTGTCCCCGCCTGGCCTGAGATGTGACCCATCGCTTCTGCTGCCTTCTGAGCCCCAACTTGCTGGTTTCCTTGTGTGGTCAGTTCTTCAGGTGCAGAAATAATCATGGAACAGTTTGGGTTGGAAGAGACTTTTAAGGTCCCCCAGTTCCCCCCTGCCATGAGCAGGGACATCTTCACCAGCTCAGGCTGCTCAGAGCCCCGTCCAGCCTGGCCTGGGATGTCTCCAGGGATGGTTCATCCACCACCTCTCTGGACAACCTGGGACAGGCTCTCACCACCCTCAGGGGCAAAAATGACCATTGTTGAGGCTGGGGAGTGGCTGATCTGGGACAAATTGACCTTTTCCTTGGTCACAAAACCTCGGGGAAGGCGCTGCCAGCAGAAGGGCGCCGGGCTCAGGTCCGTGTGCCCGTGCACATGTAACATCAGCAAACAAGCAGAGAACCACATCCCAACGAACTCTGTAGCTGAAGAACAGCACATCACGCTGTTGGCCAAGGTCCTTCCCTCCAACCTGTGAGCAGGGACAAGAAACAGGGGCATCTGTCTAGAAATAAAATGATTGCTGTTTTCAGCAGAGATTAATGAATGTTTTAAAGCTTCGGTTCACGTGGTGCTTCTCAAAGAAAACACAGCAGAGCTGGGCGAAGTGAAAGCAGCTGTATCACCTACATAAAAGCTTTTAAACCCCCATCAGCTGTTTGTAGCCCCCAGGCACGGACTGGCCCAGAAACAGGGGGAACCTGAGGGCAATGGCCACACTTATGAACGTGTGAGTGAGGGAGGCAGAGAGGGAATGTGAATCGGAGCTGATTTCTTGCTCCCGCTTCGCCTGCAGTTGTGCAGCTAATGAAGGAGCCTCAGCCTTTAATGGGTCTTGTAGATCTTCTAGGAGAAGCAGGCTAAGTAGTGACGGGTTTTCTTACTAAAGGGAGCGTGAAGGGGACACGGGGAGCCCACCCGAACTGTCCAGGCCATGACCCTGAAGAGAAATGCAGTGGGATAGCATCAAATTCCCAGGTTTTTAGGGTTGGAGACACCACCTGCTACTTCAGAAAATGTAGGAAAAGGCATGGAAATCCACTCAGAATCGATGACATGACAAGATGGGTGGGGTATGCGTTGTCATTTGAGAAAGGGAAGCGGTAAGAACAGCCGCTTGCTGCCGGGTCGGTACCGCGGCAGAGGAGGACAAATGGCAGCAAGAGGTGAGGTCGGGTCACACAAAGGTGGGTGAAAACAGCATCATCCCAGGGGCAGCGGCTGGAGGGAGCAGCAGCGAAGAGAGAAACGAAGCGCCGAGTGGACAGAAGCTGTTGGGCCGCGGGCACGGCGTGAGCGGAGCGTGAATCGCTGCTGCCCGGCCGTGGGTGCCGCCTCCTGCCCCAGCGCTCGGCTGCAGCGAGAAGCACAGTAACCACAGTCATAGAAAAACAGGCTGGAAGAGACCACCAGGATCACCTGGTCCAACCTTTCTGGCCACAAGCCCGGTCTAGACAAGCCGGCCCAGTCCCACGTGCAGGTGAATCTTAAGCATGCCCAATGTTGGGGTTTCTCCTATCTCGAGGCTGCCGTTGAGCCCTTTGGGATGAGTGTCCCTGGGCACCAGGGCCTGGATCTGCTTGGGCACCTTTCTGTCAGACCTTCTCGCTCCCGGGGCACATTTTGGACACAGCAAATGAAAGATCAAATCCGTCGTCCGGTTTCTTTTGGTCTTGTTTGCAACGCACTTTTCTCACTGCTTTGTGGTAGGTTTTGTTTTACGTTGTGACCCTTTGCTGTTTTGTAGCTCCTGCTAAAAATGGTGATTTAGCTCCTGCTAAAAATGTACTCGTGGCACCCCGGACTACTTCCCCTAAAGAGATTTTAGACCTGTACAGTATTGCCATGAACCATATGTTGACCTACAGAAAATGGGAAGAGCAACAGTCACTCCAAAGTGTCAGAAAATATTTAATATTCAAACTCGTTTTCACACTGTGAATACGCTGTGCCGTATCCAAATACAAAGCCTCTTGTCGTCAGCAACTGTGACCTTTTAGAATGAACCAGTTCATTGCGTGCTGAAGCAACATTGTTGGTCAAGAAACTGGTTTCTGGCACAGCACTATTTGTAGTTACTTTTGCTTTCTCTGGGAGGCTGCAAATAATGCGATGTGGACATGAACACCTTGTGAATACATTTAACTTTCCGTTTGGCTATAGCTTTATCCAGCATGACTGGGGAGCAGCAAACAATCATTGGAGCTTAAAGAACGTTTTAAAAATAAGTACCAAGGTCTCATATTTGTTCTGAAACTGTTTCTTTTATTTTCGGGGAATACTGTTTAATTTAATTGTCTTGATTAAATTGTCTTGGTTGATCTACCATCACAGATAAAAGTCACAGATCCCTGTGCTACGGTCTCAGAGAACCAAGTCAAAGCACACAGACACCCCAGCATGGGGAAGTCTGGATACCCCGTGTATGGATGGAGCAGACACCGCCTCACCCGTCCCGACTCCCCCCGGCTGGTGGCCAAAGGGCCAGCGTTCCATCCAAACCCACCTCTGCAGGCGCTCCTGTTCTCGGTCATCACACGCGGTGCTGGCCCTGGGCTCGGCTGCTGCGGCTCCTGGAGGGAGCGGGAGAGCTGGTGACAGGGACAAGCCCTGCGGTTGGCACGAGGACAGGAGCCGCCTAACGTCTTCATCAATGATCTGGATGAAGGAATCGAGTGCACCCCCAGTGAGTTTGCAGATGACACCAAATCGGGTGTTGATGTGCTGGAGGATGGGAAGGCCGTACAGAGGGATCTAAACGAGCTGGATCGATGGGCTGAGGCCAATTGTCTGAGGTTCAACAAGGGCAAGTGCCGGGTCCTGCACTCGGGTCACAACAACCCCATGAACGCTGCAGGCTGGGGAGGAACAGCTGGAAAAGGACCTGGGGGTGTTGGTGACAGCGGCTGAACATGAGCCAGCGTGTGCCCAGGTGGCCAAGAGGCCACAGGATCCTGGCTGGTACCAGCACTGGTGTGGCCAGCAGGACCAGAGAAGTGATTGTGCCACTGTACTCGGTGCTGGGGAGGCCAAACCTCAAATCCTCTGTTCAGTTTTGGGCCCCTCGTCATAAGAAGGACATTGAAATACTGGAGAGAGTGCAGAGGAGGGAACGGAGCTGGTGAGGGGCTGGAGCACAAGTGTGATGGGAGCGGCTGAGGGACCTGGGGGGTTCAGCTGGAGAACAGGAGCTGAGGGGAGACCTTCTGATCTCTGAACTGCCTGAAAGGAGCTTGGAGCCAGGGGGGTCGGGCTCTGCTCCCCAGGAACAAGCGCCAGGAGCAGAGGAAACGGCCTCAAGTTGCGCCAGGGGAGGCTGAGGTTGGATGTGGGGAACAATTTCTTCCCCAAAGGGCTGTGGGGCATTGGAACAGGCTGCCCAGGGCAGTGCTGGAGTCACCATCCCTGGAGGGTTGGACAGACGGACATGAGGTTCTCAGGACATGGGGCAGTGCTGGGGTGGGTTATGGTTGGACTCCATGATCCTGAGGGTCTCTTCCAACCAAAGTGATTCTGTGATTCTATGATTCTAACCCTGGCAACAACAGAAAAATAAGGACAGTTACTCCGAACCACAGGAAGTTTTATGCATTCAAAAACACCAATAGTGTTTTATTCAGAAAAAATAAACAGCCTCGCTTCGATTGAGATTCACATTCACATGAGATGATATTTGCCTGAAACATATTGTGCCCCAACAGCACAGAAGGGTGCGTGTCATCCTCATAGAGGCAACAGGACCCCACACACCCACACAGCCATTCCCACCCACCTCGCTTCGGTTTCTGCTGGTGTTGATCTTTGGTTGTCCCTTCGATTCATTCATTATTTCCTGGTTTAGCTTAGTCTATCTTATCCAAAATACATCCTGTCATTTCTTTCTTTTAGCTTTACATTTTTTCCTAGGAGACTTTCTCGACTTCAGCCAGATGGGGCCTCTCCTCTTTCCCTTGGCTCTGCTCGCGGTGAGGAGGATAAAGCCTCCTCTGTTCTCCTCGGCCAGGCTGCCAGCGCGTGTAGGACGGTTTATCTGGAAGGAACATTTCATATTTTTCCGCACTGCAACAGACACAATAAATGGATATGGAAGTTCCTTCACTGCTGAAGAACCGAAGCGTAGAAAATGCCCTCTCCATCCCTCTTTCAGAGCAAGAAGACAGAGCTTGGGCACTGTCCCCACCCTGCCACCCTCGACATTGAGCTCCAAGTTCACAGGACCACAGCAGGGACCTCTGGCGGTCTCTGCTCGAGCACCCAGCTCGGATCAGCTCATCAGCACCTTCTCCGCTCCAAACTGCCCCCAAGGGTGGAGCTCCCGCACCTCACCGGGGTCGTCAGCCCCTGCTGAACTATTTGATCCCCCTGCTGAGCAACCACCTGGAGCGATGCTGAAACCTCCATGGAGAAGCGGGAGGGGGCTGCACCCCCTCGGGGTGTCCTCGGGGTTCCCTCCGCACAGCTGGTTCTCCACAAAACGTAGTGCTGGAGGCTGCCCACAGAGACAGGCACTTAGAAATGACATCTGCACTAATAATGACTTGCTTGAAGTTCCTCTTCCTCCATCCTGCTCTTTCCCACCTCCCACATGGAGAAAACTGCATCTGAGAGGAACTCAGGACTGCACAGGACCTGACGCCCTTTTACACCCCGTGTACCACGCTAGAAGGTTTAAGTGCAATCGCCCCGCGGCTACTACTGATGGAAAAACAGCCTTCATTGTAAACATACACTTGACATAAAATTGGACCTTCATTTTCTGAGCAAGCAATTGTCTTGCCCAAGTATAAATACATTCTTTAGAAATATTAAAATATAAATGCATAACTTAAAACCTGCTTTGACACAGGCAGGACTCGCAAGGAAAGAAACGCGCGCTGTGAGCCCAGGGCAGAGCTTATACATTGAGTTTTGTCTGGGTCCCTCGGTCAAGCCGCGGTGGGTCTGGAGGCCGTGCCGCTGCCGTGGCACAGCGCTGTAGTGTTTGTGTGTTCCTCACCGCGTTTAATGCCGTCACATTCGCTTTCAGGCAAAGCCTAATGCGCAGAGAACATCAGCCGGTGCCCTTGAGTGCCAGTGACGCTGGGTTTTGGCTGGAAACGTTACGACTGTCGGGTGGTCCTGTCCTCTGCCGGACACGACGGTGAGTCCTCGCTGGTCCCTGACACTCCCCAGGGCGGGGGGTATTTCCAGCAGCCTCTGAGGGGAGAAGCCTCCTTTGGACAGCGTGATCGCTGAGGCTGGGGAGCAGCTGACGGACTCTGATGTATTTAGCACTCGAATAACTGCCACCTCTGTAAAAACGATGTCCCAGGGCTGGGGACAGCAGCGGCGGGTCAGGGCCGGTCGTGCCCCGGGCCAGCGCGCAGCAGAGCCGAGCAGAGCTGGCTCAGGTCGCTCTCGTCGTTCTCCTCGGGCTCGCTGGCCTGCGAGGGGGGGCTGCAGGGCCAGCTGCGGCCCGGGCCCGTCCCCAGGGACGCGGGTCCCTGCGGGTCCCCGCACAGGCTGCCCGCGCGGGACGGAGCCCGGGGGTGGCCGGGCTGGGGGTGACTCCGCTGCCCGAAGAACGGCCCCAGCAGGGACTTCTGGAGGGTGGTCTGCAGGCTCTCGCAAGCCCTCTGCGCTGCGCCCTGCGGGGTGTAGTGCAAATCCAAGCGCAGCACCACGTCCGCCTGGAAGAGCAAAGGACGCCAAGTGAATCGGAGACAAAGACTCGAGCGTTTTCGGGCTGCCGCTGTCAGCAGAAACGGGCTGGCCGGCAGTTCCGCGGGCTCGCAGCCCCATGCTGTGGCACGACGGAGCAGCGCCGCTGCCAGAGAAAAGCAGCTCTGGCGCGATGCTCGTGGGCATGAGCCGCCGTTTTTGGATTTCAGGACCTCTCCTGAAATTGGGACAGCTCACTTGGGACCCGGCCAGCCCAGTTGTCACCGCAAGCATCGCCCTGGGGAGCGGGGGGGGGACAGGGGCTGCAGCCACGGCAGCGACGCCACGGTGTCCGTGCGGCCACAGCTCGGGATTGCCGCACACACGGGAGGAAAGCAGGCATGGGGAGGGACGTGAACCACTTAAATAAAACACACACCGCGCAGCAAAAGCCAACAGCGTTAAACAGCAGTGCTCCGCGGGGATCCATTCGCAGTCTAGCGCTATTTTAGATTTTTATGAAAGATGGTGAATAAATCAGAATATAACCGTATTTATGGGAGCCAAATCCCTGAATATGAAGCCCCAGCATGGGGCTGTGCCCGAGATGCTTGGCTGTGCGAAGCAGGGAGATGGATAACGGAGCAAGGAGAAGATTTTGGCAGGCAAAGCAGGGTCCTGGTCTCATGTCTGCACTTCAAAGCAACACCGAACTCTTGGGAAGGGTTCAGAAAAGAACTCCAGGAACAATCAAGGACTGGAAGAGCTGCCATATGCCAAGGCACGTCAGGCACTCAGCAAACGGAGCCGTGTGTGCAGATCCAGGCAGCACCTCGAGAGCAACACGGGCCGCGAGTCTGCGCGGAGCAGAGAACAGCAGCTGGCACACGGTGTTAGAGGGGAAAATTCAAACGAGAAACAAGGTGCACACTATTTAGGGAGAGATAATCTGCTGGAGAGACAAGCCAGGGGAACGGCAATTCTGCCTTTCTCGTGGTCTTTAAATAGTTCAAGAGCCTTTGAAGTGTGGCAGAGCGGCACAGCTTGGATCAGGCTGGTGGTGTCACTGATGGCAGCGGATAAACCCCCCGCTGCTCGAGATCCCCGGCAGCCCCTGAGCCCATCGCTCAGGCTAGCGAGACATCATCTGAAATATTTGGGTTACTCTGATCTCCCCTGGGCTGACACAGGCTCAGAACAGCCTCCCTGGCTGGGCAGCACAGAAAAACAGAGCGAACAGGAAAAAACCCAGGTTCCAGTGTAAGTTGGGGAATGAGCTATTAGAGAGCAGCGTAGGGGAAAGGGACCTGGGGGTCCTGGGGACAGCAGGGTGACCATGAGCCAGCACTGGGCCCTTGTGGCCAGGAAGCCAATGGGACCTGGGGTGGGTTAGAAGGGGGTGGTCAGTAGGTCAGAGAGGTTCTCCTGCCCCTCTGCTCTGCCCTGGGGAGAGTAAGTTGAGGAGGTGTGGTCTAGACAATAGAGTTGTGAGGTGGGTTGCAAACTGGCTTAAGGAGAGAAGCCAGAGAGTGGTAGTCAATGGTGCGGAGTCTAGTTGGAGGCCAGTATCTAGTGCAGTGCCTCAGGGGTCAGTACTGGGGCCAGTATTATTCAGTATATTCATTAACGATTTAGACGAGGGCATAGAGTGACTATCAGCAAGTTTGCTGATGACACCAAGCTGGGAGCAGTGGGTGACACTGGAAGCTGTGCTGCCATCAGAGACCTGGACAGGCTGGAGAGCTGGGCGGGGAGAAATTTAATGAAACAGAACAAGGGCAAGTGTAGAGTCTTGAATCTGGGCAGGAACAACCCCAGGTTCCAGTAGAAGTTGGGGAATGACCTATTAGAGAGCAGCGTAGGGGAAAGGGACCTGGGGGTCCTGGTGGACAACATGAGCCAGCACTGGGCCCTTGTGGCCAGGAAGGCCAATGGCATCCTGGGGTGTATTAGAAGGGGGGTGGTCAGTAGATCAAGAGAGGTTCTCCTTCCCCTCTACTCCACCCTGGTGAGACCACATCTGGAATATTGTGTCCAGTTCTGGGCCCCTCAGTTCAAGAAGGACAGGGAACTGCTGGAGAGGGTCCAGCGTAGGGCAACGAAGATGATTAAGGGAGTGGAGCATCTCCCTTATGAAGAAAGGCTGAGGGAGCTGGGGCTCTTTAGTTTGGAGGAGACTGAGGGGTGACCTTATTAATGTTTATAAATATATAAAGGGTGAGTGCCATGAGGATGGAGCCAGGCTCTTCTCGGTGGCAAACAGTGATAGGACAAGGGGTAATGGGATCAAGCTGGAACACAAGAGGTTCCACTTAAATTTGAGAAGAAACTTCTTCTCAGTAAGGTTGGCAGAGCCTGGCTCAGGCTGCCCAGAGAGGTTGTGGAGTCTCCTCTGCAGACATTCAAAACCCGCCTGGACATGTTCCTGTGCGACCTTACCCAGGCGTTCCTGCTCCAGCAGGGGGATTGGACTAGATGATCTTTTGAGGTCCCTTCCAATCCCAAACATACTGTGATACTGTGACATTCCAACCCGCCTGGACACCTTCCTGTGTAACCTCATCTGGGTGTTCCTGCTCCATGGGGGGATTGCACTGGATGAGCTTTCCAGGGCTCTTCCAACCCCTGACATTCTGGGATTCTGTGAACCAAGAGGAAGAGGATGGCTTTTGTGCCTTGAAGGTCCACCAGCTCCTGCACCATCCACCTGCGTGTCACAGTGACACAGACATGCCAGGCACGGCATGGAGACACAGTCAGAGGGACACATCCAGCAGGGACGGGGGGTACCAGCGACATGGGGCTGCTGCAGAACCACGGAGATTTGCACCTCGCCGATCCCCACCTGAATTCTCTGCAGTCCGCAGAGCTGGAAGACGCAGTCCAGCTCCTCCCGCTTGTACACGGAGGCGAGCAGCGACTCGGCTGGCTCCGGGCGGCTCTCTTCCAGGACAGCCGCATCATCCACCTCCTGTGTCAGGGAAAGGAAAAAACAGAGGAAATGTAAGGAAATTGGAGCATCAGCCCTGGTGTGGACACGCGATCACCCGCACAGCGGTGCCCTTGACGCTTTGGCTGGTGGAAAGGCTGTGTACCCTAGTGGAAGTACAGAAATACGGGGTTTCACACACCCGCCTCGTGCATGGCAGTGCGAAATCCTAGTTAAACATCCCCTGAGGGCACCTACCAGGAAAACCGGGGTACAATGGGATTTCCAGCCCAGCCCACAGCAGCAACAGCCAGTGTCACAACCCGCTGCAGCACAGGGGTGTGTTGGGGGCAGTGAGGTTTCCCAGGGCGCATGTTCGAGTTAACCCCCTGCCACCTATAAATCAGTCAATTCTGTCTGAATTACTCAAACTTTCCCAAAATAGCCCTGTCTCTTTGAGATCTCCAGTAACAAACGTGCCACTAATCGCACAAGAAGAGACAAGGGAATAAGGGCCTCATGAAACAGCAGCTCGCTCTGGATTTGAGCCCCCTGGGCTGGGTGACAGCCCGCGGTGCACCAGCCTGTCCCATGAGAAGGTGTTTCCCTCTGCCAGCAGCCACAGGGGCCGGATGCTGCCACGGTGGTGTGGCCAACGCCGGGACGTGCCGGCGGCTTTGGGCAGGTCAGCGCAGCCACACGTGGCACATCGGGAGGGCCGACCCTCGCAAGGCTCCCGTGCTGTTGGCAGAATCAGCACGGGGGGTGCTGAGGAAGGACGTCGGGACACTGCGGGAGGCACGGGTTGGAGAAGCCCAGGGAGGTGTTGCGAGGCTTAGCAGACCTTGCATAAAGTTGCCTGCAAGCAGCCACAGCAATTTGTTTCTGGTGAGGAAAATAGTCGGGGTAGAAACTAAAATCACAGAAACACAGAATCATTTTGGTTGGAAGAGACCCTCAAGATCATCAAGTCCAATGTTACCCCAACCCTGGCACTGCCCCATGTCCCTGAGAACCCAATTTCCACATCCGTTCAACCCTCCAGGCAGATGCAGAGAGCGAAAAGGTCTCCCCTTCGTCCCTTGGGATGATCCCAAAGCGAAGGGGCGAATGCTCGACACTGGGGGGAAATGCCCGAAGTCCCTCCAGCATTCACACAGGGAGGACGTTGTCTCTTTGGCCAGGACCCTCACCATGGGGACGCAGACCAGAAGGGACCAAAGGCACCACATGGCCCAAACTCCACAGATTTGGTGATGCACGTCATGCCCAACAGATGCTCTAAGGGATCCACATGGGTGCTGACTTTGCAACAGCCTCAGGCGAAACCCCTCCCAGACATTCACTCTTCTTACCATGAAAATGTCATGTTCACTCTGGATCTCCCCCACTGCAATTCAAACCATGACTTCCTTCCATGCTGGGAAAAACTTTTTGTACATTTGAAGGCCTCCCATCCACCTATTTTTGCTTTTCTTGCCTAAACCACAATTCTCTTACTACTTCTTTATTCCTTTGGATGCCCTTCAGTTGGTCCCCATGGAGCACAGACCCAAAACTGGATGCCCCAGCAGCAGCGAGAAGAGCCAGAGAGGATCTCACACAGACCCCAGAGCTCTGGTTTACAACCTCAGCTTAGTTTTCTGCCCTGGTTTTGTTGCACCAGCTGCTGTGGATCTCGACCAGGATTTGTACACCAGCCGTTTCCCACTCAGGACCCTGCATCTGCTGGGTAACAGCCTTGGCCTCAGATCGCATCTCCAGTTCTTCCAAGTCTTTCTCAAATCTAACCCGGCCTTTTAGCACCTTGCAGAGATGCCCAGTGTTACGGCATCTGTGTATCTAACAAGCGCGTGCTACGGCACATCACCGAGGTCATTAGTGAAAACAGAAAACAAGCCCGCAGCCCCGGTTTTCCAAAAGAAACAGCATTCAATCATCCTCAGAGCAGGAAAGTTTTAGTTTTAATTTAATGCCTCTACACGGGGTTTTCCTTCTCAGATGCAGGACTTTGCGCTTCCCCTTGTTGAATTCATGAGGTTCCTGTTGGCCCATTTCTCCAGCCTGTCCGCATCCCTCTGGAAGCAAACACAACCATCAGCCGCCCCTCCCAGTCAGGGTGAGCAGCAAACCTGCCGAGTGTGCGCTCTGCCCCACGTCCAGAGCAGCAACGACACAAACTGCTGGTGACACGGAGCTGGGAGCAGTGGCTGACACTGGAAGCTGTGCTGCCATCAGAGACCTGGACAGGCTGGAGAGTTGGGCGGGGAAACATTTAATGAAATAGAACAAGGGCAAGTGTAGAGTCTTGAATCTGGGCAGGAACAACCCCAGGTTCCAGTGTAAGTTGGGGAATGACCTATTAGAGAGCAGTGTAGGGGAAAGGGACCTGGGGGTCCTGGGGACAGCAGGGTGACCATGAGCCAGCACTGGGCCCTTGTGGCCAGGAAGCCAATGGGACCTGGGGTGGGTTAGAAGGGGGTGGTCAGTAGGTCAGAGAGGTTCTCCTGCCCCTCTGCTCTGCCCTGGGGAGACCACACCTGGAATCTTGTGTCCAGTTGTGGCCCCTCAGTTCCAGCAGGACAGGGAACTGCTGCAGAGAGTCCAGCGCAGCCACCAAGATGCTGCAGGGAGTGGAGCATCTCCCGTGTGAGGAAAGGCTGAGGGAGCTGGGGCTCTGGAGCTGGACAAGAGGACACTGAGGGGGGACTCATTCCTGGGGATCAAGATGGAAAGGGGGAGTGTCAGGAGGATGGAGCCAGGCTCTTCTGGTGACAACCAGGGACAGGACAAGGGGCAATGGGTGCAAACTGGAACACAGGAGGTTCCACTGAAATCTGAGAAGCAACTTGTTGGGGTGAGGGTGGCAGAGCCTGGCCCAGGCTGCCCAGGGAGGTTATGGAGTCTCCTTCTCTGCAGACATTGCAACCCGCCTGGACACCTTCCTGTGTAACCTCATCTGGGTGTTCCTGCTCCATGGGGGGATTGCACTGGGTGAGCTTTGCAGGGCCCTTCCAACCCCTCACATTCTGGGATTCAGGGATTATTGGCTCCACCACCTTCCCAAGGAACAAGGTGAGGCTGACCAGCCCTGTAGCTCCTCAGATCTTCGCCCTTGCCCTGCTGAAGGCAGGAGTGACACCAGCTTTCTTCCAGGCCCCAGGACGATCACCTAGAGCTAATGGAAAGTGGCCTCACAGTCTCATCACTGGCTCCCTCAGCTCTGGTGAGTGCATCCCATCAGGTCACAGAGATTTGTACACGTTCAGTTTGTTGATGTGCTCCTTGACCTGGTCTAAGTCTTCCTTGCTCCAGACCTGGTCTCCGGGGCCTGGGAGTCCTGGAGACTGAGATGAAGAAGGCATCAAGCACCTTGGCCTTTCCCACATCCTGTGTCACCTTGTAGAAACCCTTCTTGTTCCTGCTTTAGCTTTGACTTTCCTAACCTCAAGTTGACGTGCTTGAACCACATCTCTATAGCCCTTCTACACCAGCCACCCTTGCTTCTACCTCTTGCACACCTCCTTTCCACGTGTGAGCTCAGTTAGGAGCCCTGGCACATCCGGCACCTCCTGCCACCTCTGCTCCCCTCCCTGTTCATCAGCATCCTTGAAAATCCACCAGCGCCCCAGGACCTCTCGTATCTCCAGGGCCACATCCCACAAGAACACAGCTCTCCAGCTTGATGACCTTCAAGATAGTCACCTGGGTGAGGACCGAGCCGATCTCAAGCCCTGACATGTGAGATTCAAAGCAAGTACTTCCTTCCATTAGTCTCCTTTATCATTGCTGGCTGGGTAGGAGTCAGGAAATGGAAAAAAAGTATTTTATAAATTAATTTTTTAGCCCACTCGTAATTATTTATAAACATTTCCCCAAGGTGGAGTGCATTTTTTAATACAGATGATGCCCAGGAAGTGGCAAGACCAGAGTTTTAGCTGGCCCAGAGTTTCAGATATTCTAAATAAATTGCAGAAGTGGTGACTGGAGAGGCCGTAGGTCAAACAGCTCCAGACTTGGAAACAAGGAGATCAAACATAAAAGTTTAAAAGAAGTAGACATTTGAACAGCACAGAGCATAAAATGGGAATGTCTTAGATCTCAGCATCAGATGTCAGGATGTGCTGCCACCGCTGCAGACACCACTGGAGGTCAGTGTGAGCTCGCAGAGGACAGGGACGGGGATCCCACCGCCCTGGCTCTCCTGGGGTCCCCATTTCCTCCTGAGGCAGCTCTGGATGCAGGAGCAAGCAGCTGGGTCCCCCCTTCCCCACCATGCAGGGCGGATACACATAAACACACAGAAAACACGCGACTTTCACGTGTGCTTAGGGGGCTCACGAGGGGAAATGATGCTCCGGCTTGGTCCTGGGCAGGATCAGGCTCCAAACCTCCCGCTGCATCAGCAACCACAATGGACCTGGGGTCAGCATCCCTCCACGAGCAACAAGGGCAAAAATCCACCAGAGTCACGCTACGCTTCAGCAAAAGGGCTACGGAAAATGAGGAAGATGGTCAGCAAAAAGGAGCAGCGAGTTAAATCCATAGCTGGGGCACAGAAACCACCAGGAAAGACCACGCTGGGCATGTGGTCTGTTAGGAGAGGTGTGAGAAATGGTGTGAGGAAACTGCTCCAGCTCAACCGGGAGTAAGTACAGGAGGATATATTGTTGCATTAAGATATATCACAGAATCACAGAATGTCAGGGGCTGGAAGGGCCCTGGAAAGCTCATGCAGTGCAATCCCCCCATGGAGCAGGAACACCCAGATGAGGTTACACAGGAAGGTGTCCAGGCGGGTTGCAATGTCTGCACAGAAGGAGACTCCACAACCCCCTGGGCAGCCTGGGCCAGGCTCTGACACCCTCACCCCAAACAAGTTTCTTCTCAGATTTCAGTGGAACCTCCTGTGTTCCAGTTTGCACCCATTGCCCCTTGTCCTGTCCCTGGTTGTCACCAGAAGAGCCTGGCTCCATCCTCCTGACACTCCCCCTTTCCATCTTGATCCCCAGGAATGAGTCCCCCCTCAGTCTCCTCTTGTCCAGCTCCAGAGCCCCAGCTCCCTCAGCCTTTCCTCACACGGGAGATGCTCCACTCCCTTCAGCATAGTATTAGCACAGTGGACTATGAAGGCATCATTCAAAAAGCCAGATTTGCTTCCAAACGCAGAAAACAGAAAGGCTGTTCACCTCAATCAGATTAACTGCAATAATTTAATCAGGCGGGGCAGAAATCGATCTGAGGAATAACTGACAAAAGGCACCAAAAGCGGCACCCAACATACTTCTTGATGCATTAGGAGCAAGGCACAGGGGGTCTGCAGGGCACCGGTACGTGGGAGAACACTCAGAGGTGTCTGCACGGAGGATTGTTTGCACCAGAGGCAGCACAGAAGATCCTTGTCCATGTGGGTTCAGCCTTTTCCAGCCCTCAGAACCCCACAACGCTCCTCCTACCCTTGCCCCGGTGGGAACCGGGGGGACGGACCAACATGGGGACTCACGGTGGGTCTGCAGAGCAGGACACGGGCGTCAGCGACATGGGCCGGGGTTGGCTGCAGCTTGGCGCACACGTACATCATGTTGGAGAAGAGCCGGTGGAAGCAAAGCTCCACCTGCGCGCCGCAGGGGAAGGTCAGCGTCCTGCTCAGCGGGTCTGGAAGGAAAAGCCCCGCAGGGTCAGCAGCTGGTGGCCCTCAGCTCCCTGGGGGTCCCACCAACACCCCCCGCAGACACGGGGACCCCCAGCTCTCCCCTCTCACCGTGGCTGCGGCCCCACTGCTCGGCAGCTGCTCCCGAGGGGCAGATGGGGTCCGTCAGGGACCGGGCTTCCTTCAGGGTGTGTTTGATCTCCATCACCTGCTTCCCAGTGACCAAGGGATCCCGGCCGATGTCTGGGGAAAAGAGTTTGGAGGAACAAGGGTCACTCCAGCTTCCTTATTTATCATCCTGCCTTTCAGACCCTGCGCGAACATCTCCGTACCACTGCCAGGTTATTAAAAGCTCGCACGGGTCATGGCCTGCAATTTGGTTTATATGGAGGGGGATCAGAGGCGCTGATCCTCACCCTTGCTGGGATGGCTGGGGTGCCAAAGAGCCGCTCGGTTTCTGCTAATACCTCTTCTCACCCTTCTACTGAAGGAAGCGGTTTCCAGCCTGGATTAAAAGCACTTCTTTACCTTCTAACACATCCTCCAGCATGTGTGTAACCTTCTTCTCCTGCAGAATATGTTTCTTCAGATATTTCATGAAGATCCCAGAGCTGAACTCCCCATCCTGCAACTCGTAGGCTTCCGCATCTTCACACCTGCAAGGGTAAGGACTCGTTCTCACGTTTCTGCAACGCGCACAAAGCCCCTGGGGTGAGTCAGGGCTTGTCAACTCCATCTAGAGTCTGTTGGCCGAGATCAAGTCAGCAAAGTGCTTGGTTTTGCCCCAGGAGAGGATGGGAAGGGCACAGGACAGGAAAAGGCAGGGAGGGTGACGGGAGAGGGGAGCGCAGCCTCTTTTCCAGCCTGGGTGGGTGACAGCAGATGCAAAGCCAGCGGAACCGGCACTGGGGCAGCCAGCATACTCATCCTCATCTCTGGAGGCTTCAGCTTGAGGCAGGTGTGCTTTAGGAATCAGGCTGTGGCATGGAAGGATGGGTTACAGGAGCTGACACCACATATAACCTGTAACTGATGCACATGCTGCCACTAGTGATGTCAGGAGGAAGAAAAAAAGCGTCTGAATGGGGAACACTAGAGATGGAGGATGAGAACCAGAGGAAACACGAGCAAAGCCTCCAGAGCCACCAGGTGTGAAGGGCTGGGAGATGTGTCTGTCCTGCGGCGCAGCGCGGGCACGGCAAAGCGTACTCACGTGGCGTAGCCGTACACGGTGTTGCCCCAGGGCTCCAGCGCCTGCACCTGCGAGAGGGGACACTCCGGGTTGTACCTGGAAGAGGAGACAGAGGCGCCTGTTGGTGTTGGGGACACCTGACAGCACGTGGCGGGAGGGGACAGAGCCCACGTGTGCCACCAAGTCCACCTCCTATGGATGGCCAGAGATCAAGATCAACCCTCACATCAAATAAAACCACCCATGTTACCTGGGCAGCAACAGAGGTTGAAGCTCGGAGTCCTACAAAGAACTTAAACCACAGGAAAATGAGTAGATAAGACCAGCTGTGACCCTGTTATTTTCAAGATCAAATCCAAGGTGACAGTCCTGGTTTCCACCAAAAGAAAGCTACCCTGGTTGCACTTAATGGCCGAGCCTTGCCCATCTGACTGCAGGAGGCTGAAGAGCGTGAGGACCAGCTGCCTCCAGTTTACACCAGTGTCTTGGAGCTGTTCGCCGTCACGCAGGGACAGGAGCCAGGCAGGGTGGCAGTGTTACGCGGTGTTATTCGGTTGCAGGGCGGTTTCCTGGGGCTGAAGCTGGCGCAGCAAGGAGAGCAGAAGGGAGGATGTAGCACCAGCAGCCAGCACGGTATTAATACCTACTGCTGGTGGCCTGGTCTGGAGACGTTTAATAGCGGCATTCGTCTGGCCTGTGTAAGTTTTCTAAAGATGATCAGAAGAGAAAATGTGGAGAGGGAGATAAGCTTCTAAATACGAACACTGAACAGTTTTATCTGCCCCTAAGCTGCTCCTAAATGAACACAGAAATCTGAGATTCCAGGTCTGAGGAGAAATGAGACACGGGATCCCAAAATAAGCCGAGGTCCTGTTGTCCCCCAGCTGGGAACGCCCACCCGAGGTTGTGCAGACACGGCTTGATGCAAAGCTTTTGAAGCTTCAGCTTCAAGCTTGAATTTCCAGGGCCGTTTCCAGATGGTGACCAAACATGGGAAGAGACCCAACAGCAGAGAAGGTGGCAGCGCTCCCTCCTGCTTCACACCCCTAAAAAGCCTCATTTATACAGCACATCTCATGCAACCTGGTTGCGATCTGCATCTGAGACAGGCGACGGCGTCCTTCTGTCCTAAGTGAGGCACACTAGAAACCCTCATAAATCAGGGAGTTCTGGAAGAGAAAATCGTATCCGCCCCGAATCAGCACATAAATGCAGGAGGCTGCACACAGGCTGCGTGTGCCTGGTTCCTCTGCTGAAGCTGAACATCTGCTACCACTTGGCAAAGGAGGATGTGTTTCTCATCGCCTTGGCATTTCTGCTGCCGACATTCGGGGTGAGGAGATGCTCTCACAGACACCGCTCGAGCACGGCCGAGTGAACCGTCAACACACTCACAGCATCAGCCCCACCAAAAGGGCGCGGGGAAAGGAGGCCCCTGTTTTAAGGAGTGGTGTAAACACACACAGCTATGAACTCCAGACTCTATAGTGAGCTGAAATGGTGACTTCTCAGGAAGAATGAGCTCAGGAGAGAGCTTCTAGAACGCCCTGTGAGGCCGTGGATAACAGCTGGGGATGACGCTAAGCGCTGTGCTTGCTGTGGGAAAGAGGAGGAAAGAAGGGGGAGATCTTGGGGTGGGAGAGAGAAAAAGAGCCGCACAACCGTGTGGGAACGCCACAGCAGATATCACAGTGCGTCCTTTTGCCAAAGCACCGTTAAGACTCCACAAAGCCCAGAAATCGCTGGTGCAGCCAAGAAAGGAGACATCAGCTTGAAAGCTGTTTCACAGATCAGCGCCATTCATGTTGGACAAGGAATTACTGGAGAGAGTCCAGCAAGAGCTACGAAGATGCTGAGGGATCTGGAGCATCTTTGTGATGAGGAGAGACTGAGAGAGCTGGGGCTGTTGAGCTGGAGAAGAGAAGCTGAGAGGGATGTGATCAATGGGATCGATATCTCAGGGTGGGTGTCAGAGGATGGACCAGACTCTGTTCAGTGGTGCCCAACGCCAGGGTGAGGGGCAACGGGCACAGACTGAAACACAGGAGGCTCCATCTGAACATGAGGAGAAACTTCTTTGCTGTGATGGCAGGACCCAGCATCTGTGAGACCCGATGTCTTTGAGATGCTGCCAGGGCTGGGGGGTTTGAGGCAAGGGGTTGAAACACAGAAAGACAAACCCTATGCTGAGCTTCAGCCAACAATTTACAGCAGGGCAGAGCTGGCACTCAGCAGGGCTTTAGGCAAATTGCCTGTATTTGCCAGGCTCCTTCACCCTGAAAAATCATAGAATCATTTTGGTTCGAAAAGATGCTCAAGATGATCGAGTCCAACTGTTCCCCCACCTCTGGCACTGCCCCATGTCCTGAGAACCTCATCTAAATGCCCTTTAAATCCCTCCAGGGATGGTGACTCCAGCACTGCCCTGGGCAGCCTGTTCCAATGCCCCACAGCCCTTTGGGGAAGAAATTGTTCCCACATCCAACCTCAACCTCCCCTGGCGCAACTTGAGGCCGTTTCCTCTGCTCCTGGCGCTTGTTCCTGGGGAGCAGAGCCCGACCCCCCTGGCTCCAAGCTCCTTTCAGGCAGTTCAGAGATCAGAAGGTCTCCCCTCAGCTCCTGTTCTCCAGCTGAACCCCCAGGTCCCTCAGCCGCTCCATCACACTTGTGCTCCAGCCCCTCACCAGCTCCGTTCCCTCCTCTGCACTTGCTCCAGCACCTCAAGGCCTTTCTTGGCATGAGGAGCCCAGAACTGAAACTCCCTTAACAGTGAATACAAATGGTGGTACATCAACAGTTGAGATCTAAAAAATGAAAATTTAATAAATGAAACAAACGTGCTTTCCCCACCAGTTCACCAAGAAGCAACACTAGCAGGGTCTCCACCAGATCACAGAATCCCAGAATGTCAGGGGTTGGAAGGGCCCTGGAAAGCTCATCCAGTGCAATCCCCCCATGGAGCAGGAACACCCAGATGAGGTTACACAGGAAGGTGTCCAGGCGGGTTGGAATGTCTGCACAGAAGGAGACTCCACAACCCCCCTGGGCAGCCTGGGCCAGGCTCTGACACCCTCTCCAGGAACAAGTTTCTTCTCAAATATAAGTGGAACCTCCTGTGTTCCAGTTTGCACCCATTGCCCCTTGTCCTGTCCCTGGTTGTCACCAGAAGAGCCTGGCTCCATCCTCCTGACACTCCCCCTTTCCATCTTGATCCCCAAGAATGAGTCCCCCCTCAGTGTCCTCTTGTCCAGCTCCAGAGCCCCAGCTCCCTCAGCCTTTCCTCACACGGGAGATGCTCCACTCCCTGCAGCATCTTGGTGGCTGCGCTGGACTCTCTCCAGCAGTTCCCTGTCCTGCTGGAACTGAGGGGCCACAGCTGGACACAAGATTCCAGGTGTGGTCTCCCCAGGGCAGAGCAGAGGGGCAGGAGAACCTCTCTGACCTACTGACCACCCCCTTCTAACCCACCCCAGGTCCCACTGGCTTCCTGGCCACAAGGGCCCAGTGCTGGCTCAAGGCACACAGTGCTCAGGCAGCATCTGATGCTCTTTGCACCTAATATGCGACTGACTGAGCTTTCCAGGAGACGCTGCAAGACCTGGCAGTCCTGCTGATTTTATGACACAGCCCGATAAGCTTTGACAGAGGCCTGGGCTCAGCAGCACAACAGGGGACATGGCCCCAGCAATCCAAGGGAAGGCCTCACCTGGTTGTGCAGAAGCAAGGGCTGAGGCAATCAGCCATTCCCCCCAACCCTCGAAACGCCGCGCTCTGCCCACCCCGCACCGCGAAGGGTGACCAGCACCCTACCATTTTCGGCAGGTGTCCAGCAGGATGAGGTTCAGGGCCGTGTGCTGCTGCTGCATCTTCTGGAGGATCCTCTGCACGCTGATGCAGTTCGCAGGGGTGTAGTGTTGTGGAGCATCAACGGGGACCATGTAGTTCCTCCCCGAATGTTCATACCCGTGACCAGCGTAGTAGAAAATAGCTACGAACAGGGAAAGGAGATGAATCGTGCTGAGAACCTGCAGGTCTGTCACCAGCGCCCCACAGCCATATCCCACCTGCTGTCCTGAAGGGACACTGGTGCAGGGCAGACCTGGACCAGCAGCACCTATGAAAATGGAGCTATGCTGACTTCAGAATCCCAGAGTGTCAGGGGTTGGAGGGCCCTGGAAAGCTCATCCAGTGCAATCCCCCCATGGAGCAGGAACACCCAGATGAGGTTACACAGGAAGGTGTCCAGGCGGGTTGCAATGTCTGCACAGAAGGAGACTCCACAACCTCCCTGGGCAGCCTGGGCCAGGCTCTGACACCCTCACTGGGAACAAGGTTCTTCTCGTATTTCAGTGGAACCTCCTGTGTTCCAGTTTGCACCCATTGCCCCTTGTCCTGTCACTGGTTGTCACCAAGAAGAGCCTGCTTTCCCTTAAGCACGTGAAACTCAGTAATGGTTTTCTCAGGAGGGACGCAACATGGGGACACCCAGCTCGGGAAGGCAGCTGGGGGAACCAACACGGGTTAAAAACAGCTCTGCAAAGTGACACAAACAGACTGCAGCTGAGGGACCGTGAAGAACAAGAGGTCAGAAATGGGAACAAGCGGCCAAGAGGCAAAGGCAGGAGAAATTCTCGAGGCAGATTTGCTGCTGAAGCCCCCGCTGTGCTGAGTGACCTGTCCTATGTCCCCTCTACTGCTCCTGGCCCCGTTCGCTTTGATCCCCGACGCTGCAGGGACCTGAAGGACTGAAAGCCTGAGCTCATTGTCAGGAGTGTGGAAACCATGAGCTCATCGTCAAAAAGGCCTCGAGTCACCTTTGGTTTCCATTCTCGGGGGACAATGGAAAGTTACTCAACCGGCTGTTTCCACAGGTGCCCGCAAGGTTTGGGTTCCTCTTCTTGTGGATCACCAGCCAGAGAGAGCAGGCTCTGATTTGCAGAAGTTTTGAACTTTCATAACTTGCAAATCGAAGCCACAAAAACCTCCCCTGAGACTATAAAAGAGTGTAAACTAGGAAGAGTTCTGGAAAAATCACATGCAGAGGTTTGGCCCCCAAGTCACCGAGCACCGATGGCTTCGGTTCCTCTGCCTCTACTCCGGTGTGGGAAAGGGAGGTGACAACATCCATCACTAGGCAGCATCACTGACACATGGAAAAACACTGAAATGCTCCAAACAAGCCCATGAAGAATCATGCAGTCATTAAATCTTCCCACTTTTTAGGTCATGTTGTACACCCTGAATGCACTGCCAAAGGCTCCCCACGCGATATAAACCACAAAGACTCGCGTTCAGATCCAAAAAGATGCGAGTTTCACATCCGCTGAGCAACTTTGCAAACCGCTCCTGGGCTTCATCTCTCCTCCTGAACAGGAAAGTCAACAATTTGCCTAGAGAAGGAGGGGTTTTTATTCCAAGCTAACATTTCAGTGCTTTTCACACATCTCGCCAGTCAAAACCATGAATCAGAGACAAGCTTCCGAGTACCGAATTAAAAAGGGGAAGCTCCAGGCACTGCTAATAATACAGGAAATGTCAGCATGCAGCTTAATTAAGGCATGACGGCACATTCCTAGTATTTCATTCGCAACTTTCTGCTCTCATTGCATTTCCGACATTATTTTGTTGACTCAGGACTTTTTAGGACTCTTGAAATAACATGCAGGGGGGTTCCTCGTTTGCCCGAGGGCTGCACAATGAGACCATTCAGGGGTGTCTGAGGCTTTCAAAATGGCTCTGCAGCTTTTCTGAGAGGAGATCTGGAGGAAGAGCAACCAGAGGAGCCACCAATTCCATACGGTGAATTAGAGAAGCCCTTGGGTCATGTCGAACGTGCAGCCGCACAAGATCCCTGTGCCTGAGAACGAAGCTGGGTTTTGCTCCAGGCTTGAGGAATCTCAGAGAAGGTTCAATAAGAAGGAGGACAAGGTCAGATAACCCCAGGTAGTGTTTTGGCTGGGGCTGAGCACTGGTTGAGCAGCAAGGCTGTGTCACGGTGGACACCATCCCGAAGATGAGCCAGCATTGACTGGGGACAGACATGTGGGATCCTGTGTCCAGTTTTAGGGACTTCAGTTCAAGAAGAAGGTGGAGAAGCTGGAAAAAGCAGAAGCGACCAAGGTGTTGCAGTGCAGGGCCTGGGACGAGAGGGGGAAGGAACTGGGCTGGGGTGGCCTGGAGATGTGGAGGTGACAGGAGGTCTAACAACAGCCTCCAGTTCCTGCAGCAGCACTTCCAGAGACAACAAAGCCCAACTCTCCTGGTTGGTGTGGACAATACAAGATGGGACCATGAGCACCAAGCACAGAGGGTCATGTTTGACAGGAGGAATCACAGAATCATTTCAGTTGGAAGAGACCCTCAGGATCATTGAGTCCACCCATAACCCAACTTGAGCACTGCCCCATGTCCCTGAGAACCTTGTCTAAACGCCTTTTAAACCTCTCCAGGGATGGTGACTCCAGCACTGCCCTGGAAGAGGGAAGGACTTTCCCAGGGGATGGTGCAGCCCTGGGGGGCTCCATACTTGGAAGGCTTCAAGACCTGACAAGGAGCAACACAACCAACCCCAACCTTGTGTTGATGACTCCGAAGTCCCTTCCCTGTAGAAGTGTAAATCACAGATGAGTCAGTTAAGGACACACAAGGGAGGGCCAGACATCCAGAGAGCCCCACAGTGAGGTCTAGGGAGGTCAGACACGTGTCCTTCAGCTCTTATCAGCATCCTGAAGCTAAATCATAGAATCATTTCAGTTGGAAATGACCCTTAGGATCATCGAGTCCAACCATAACCCAACTCTAATACTAAACCATGTACCCAAGAACCTCATCTGTTCATCTTTTAAACACCTCCAGGGATGGTGACTCAGATAAATAAAACTCTCAAAGCAACAACAAGCACCAACCCAACCGGCTGCGTCCTCCCTTCCAATCTGCACCAGCAGAGAGATGCACGAATCAGAGCAGCACCTCTGCCGCTGGAGTCACACTTGACAGCTGTGTCTGTGTCACACTAGTCTCCCAGTCCAGCCCGATGACAGTCCTGCACCAGTCTCTGCTCCCAGCTCCCTGCGTCACTCCGGACACCGACACAAAGCTCTCATGACTTCAGCCACGGTGGTTGACACACGGGGGTGGCACCTCCAAGTTCCTTCAGCAAGAAAAATCTCTGTGATCCAGTTTTCATAAGCTGCCCAGGGTTTTCCTGGGGCTGCTGTCTCACCACTCTCTGCCCATGCACATGGGCCCTGTGAATCTTAAACCTCTCAGTTGGCTCTAGATGTTTATCATGGAGCCTTGAAAAATTGACACATAGGGTTTAGGAGAAGTTGTTAGCTTCTTGAAAGGCTGAGGGAGCTGGGGCTCTGGAGCTTGGATGACCATGAGCCAGCACTGGGCCCTTGTGGCCAGGAAGCCAATGGGACCTGGGGTGGGTTAGAAGGGGGTGGTCAGTAGGTCAGAGAGGTTCTCCTGCCCCTCTGCTCTGCCCTGGGGAGACCACACCTGGAATCTTGTGTCCAGTTGTGGCCCCTCAGTTCCAGCAGGACAGGGAACTGCTGCAGAGAGTCCAGCGCAGCCACCAAGATGCTGCAGGGAGTGGAGCATCTCCCGTGGGAGGAAAGGCTGAGGGAGCTGGGGCTCTGGAGCTGGACAAGAGGACACTGAGGGGGGACTCATTCCTGGGGATCAAGATGGAAAGGGGGAGTGTCAGGAGGATGGAGCCAGGCTCTTCTGGTGACAACCAGTGACAGGACAAGGGGCAATGGGTGCAAACTGGAACACAGGAGGTTCCACTGAAATCTGAGAAGAAACTTGTTGGGGGTGAGGGTGGCAGAGCCTGGCCCAGGCTGCCCAGGGGGGTTGTGGAGTCTCCTTCTGTGCAGACATTGCAACCCGCCTGGACACCTTCCTGTGGAACCTCATCTGGGTGTTCCTGCTCCATGGGGGGATTGCACTGGATGAGCTTTCCAGGGCCCTTCCAACACCTGACACTATTCTGTGATTCTAAATGTGCGTTTTTATTAGCAAGACAAGTTAATTTCAATTATATAAACTTCACCTGGTTCTTTTATGTCAGGAAAACAGCTGAAAAAATGCTGGAAGACGCATGGCAGCGAGAGGCAGCAGCACATGTGGGATGGAGAAACCCTGGGGCAGGCTGACCCCGGGCCCCACCATTATGTCTGGATGCCACCGATTATGGCAAGAGCCCCCAACTCCACCAGCCCGCGATGGTTCGCTGCCTCCAAATAACAGTGACCACCCGGCTTAGAGAGCTGTAAAGAAAAGCCCCATCCAGAGCAGGCTGTGCCCAGCAAGCACTTGAGGCTTTATCAAGGTTCAGTAACTCAGCTGTTCACGTTTTCCCTGCTGGTGCACAAAATCAATTTGGCCAGGAAGGATCAGCGGCCACGAATGCAGAAGAGCACTCAAAGTTTAACTAAGGCACGACAGCATGAAAGGTTTGCTGTTTCCAGATCTTTTTTCTCTTCAGTGCTCATGAAAACAAGGGAAATGCTCTGGACAAAATGCCATTTTGTCTTCACATGCTATGGATGGAGGGCAGGAACGGCAGTGCCCTGACAAAAGCAGAGAAGCCCCCCAGGGATGGCTCTGGGCAAGGTGAGCAGGTAAAGCCAGAGGATTTCAGAGAGCAGCCACAAAGGGAAGCTGCAAATGAAGTCACAGGAATACGCCGTCATCAGATGACGCGCCCAACCGGACCGGCGACAACCGCGTCCCGTCCTGCCCCAGCGGCTCAGCCTCCCGGGTGAGTCAGGGCTTCCCGGAACCAGGCGGCCCTGCAGCGTGTGGCTGCGTCCGTATCCATTGCACAACCTCAAACCTCGCGCCGAGCTGGAACTGCGCTGACTTTGACTGAGTGCCCTGGTATGACACGCAGATGGGTGAAGATAAACCGCACGCTAAGGTTTGGAAGCAAAAAAAACATCTCCCAGGTGTTTTCAGGGTATCCCGAGAACCTCAGAAACCACAAAGAAGCTACTTTAGCCCCAGATCTGAACACCTGCGTAAAGATCCACAAGATCTGCCGATTTGGTGTTTGAGGAACACTCAGCGTGCAATAAGCTCAAAGTCAACCTCTAAGCCATCTGCAGCTGGGAATGTGCTTCTGCAAAAAGGCTGTCAAGGGCTCAAATTAGACCATCAGGAAAGAGAAACAAGGAAATTGTGGCCGGCTATAGCAGACGTGGGTCAAAAGGAGCTCCTCTCTTCACCAAGGAGTGCAGTGGGGACAACTGATGAGTACATCTCCTCAATTTGCCATCCAGCAAGACCTGGACAGGCTGGAGAGTTGAGCAGGGGAAAATATAATGAAATATAACAAGGGCAAGTGTAGAGTCTTCAATCTGGGCAGGAACAACCCCAGGTTCCAGTATAAGTTGGGGAATGACCTATTAGAGAGCAGCGTAGGGGAAAGGGACCTGGGGGTCCTGGGGACAGCAGGGTGACCATGAGCCAGCACTGGGCCCTTGTGGCCAGGAAGCCAATGGGACCTGGGGTGGGTTAGAAGGGGGTGGTCAGTAGGTCAGAGAGGTTCTCCTGCCCCTCTGCTCTGCCCTGGGGAGACCACACCTGGAATATTGTGTCCAGTTGTGGCCCCTCAGTTCCAGCAGGACAGGGAACTGCTGCAGAGAGTCCAGCGCAGCCACCAAGATGCTGCAGGGAGTGGAGCATCTCCCGTGGGAGGAAAGGCTGAGGGAGCTGGGGCTCTGGAGCTGGACAAGAGGACACTGAGGGGGGACTCATTCCTGGGGATCAAGATGGAAAGGGGGAGTGTCAGGAGGATGGAGCCAGGCTCTTCTGGTGACAACCAGGGACAGGACAAGGGGCAATGGGTGCAAACTGGAACACAGGAGGTTCCACTGAAATCTGAGAAGAAACTTGTTTGGGGTGAGGGTGGCAGAGCCTGGCCCAGGCTGCCCAGGGGGTTGTGGAGTCTCCTTCTGTGCAGACATTGCAACCCGCCTGGACACCTTCCTGTGTAACCTCATCTGGGTGTTCCTGCTCCATGGGGGGATTGACCTGGATGAGCTTTCCAGGTCCCTTCAACCCCTGACATTCTGGGATTCTGTAAGGAAAAATCAAAAGACCGGCCTTACCGTACACTCCCTTCCCCAGAAGCTGCAGGAACCGACTGACCGCTGCCGCCATCTCAGCCTTGTTCAGGTCCAGAAGGGAGACGACCTGGAAGCCCAGCTGCTCCAGAAGGAGTCTCAGCTCAAACACATCCGTGAGGGGAGCCAGCAGGTTGGGGTGATGCTGGTAGCGGTTGTTGCCCACTAAAAGCGCTATTTTGCCTGTAGCTGCCAGAAACACCAAGTGACAAAGCTGTAAATACTCAGCAAGGGACAAGGTCTCACCTCCTGCGGCTGAGGGAGGACACAGGACATCTTTTCTCCCATCCTGGCAGGAAGGGTAGACCCTGCGCTGCTGCAAACCTGTAGCGCTCTCCAGGAAGCCTGCAGCTTTCTGAACGCTTTGTCAAAATACACAAACCAACACTGTGAAAGAAAGACTTGAAAAGTTTTCACTAGGCAACCAAAATTCAAGAGGATCTGCACTACTGAGGTTATTGGGCACCTGCTGTGCTTTCATTTCATCCCCACTTTCCACCACAGGAAAAACGGATTTATTGCACTCGGGAGTGGTGGGAGCAAGGAGCTCGGTTTTGCACCATGGAGGTATTTCAAGGAAGGGAAAAGGTGTCACAGGAACTTTTAAGCTCATTTGGCAGGTGTAGAGGTCAAGACTCGGTTGCTCATTAGGAATAACCTTACTCCATCTGCTGAGACTGCTGAGGGCTTGGCAGGTGATGGGACTCATCCTGTGCCTTGCAGCTCGGATCCCCAAAGCACAGAGACCATGACAGTGTGGGAATAAAGGCTTGAAGCCGTCTCCGCAAAAAAAACACTCCCAGTCCTCCCATCCACCCTGCAGTCTGGCTTTTAATTAAGAGAATAATCACTCAGGAAGAAAAAATGACAGCACTCACCAAAAAACTTCTCGGGGTGACACGTACCTGGAAATGAGAGAGGGAAATGATAAGCCTGTGCACAGCGCCCTGGTACCAGCTCCCGTCTCAGGTCTGAAACCTGCTCCGACATCCCCCGGCAACACAAAGCCGGAGCAAACACTGCGGAGCATCTGCATGAGCAGCACTGATCGCTAACCTTAAAGACGCTGTTCTGGTGATTTGGGGAGGATTTATAAAATCCTGCTTGATTTCTGAAATCCTGAGCAGCTGGGAAGCAAAGCTGGAGAAGGGGCAGGCCAGGGGAAGGAGGCCCAGCACGGAGACCATACCCATCTGCACTTCCTGAGTTCCCTGCTCCCTCGCTGCAGCAAAAGCAAAGGAAACAAGACCAAAATAAGCTCCAGAACAGAGAGCTTCTCTCCATGAGCAGTCAGCGCAGAGGAGGCTGACTGTTTGCTTTTGGTTGTGATAATATTCCCTGAGCCTTTCACCACCCTGCATTGCCTTTCCCTGCCCTTCAGCAGCTCCAGCTCAGAAAAGCCACCCCAAACGTGACTCACTCTCACAAGCTCGACCAGCTCCCCTGCCCTAGCGCTCTCAGCCTCTTAGAATTGTCATTACCCTAACAGCTCCAGCTTTTCCTATATAAATTAAAAATAATTTTTTAAAAATCCAGCTTAGGAGAAAACCCTAAAGCCCTAAGGGCTCTAAAATTAAAGGTATATTTTTAATTGCATAAATTTCACAGATCTGAAAGACCTTTAGCACCGTAACCAGAGCTGCTAATGCTCCAGGGATGTCTGGAAAGGCATCAGAACAAGCCCGTTCATCCTTTTCTGCCTCTGACGGAGCTGCCTGTTGCACCTTAAAGCTACCCAGACATAACGTTTTGAACCCAACCTAATCCTGTGTCCCTTTCTTGCTGCCTGTCCCCCCGGATGCTGTTTTGCCAGATGTGAGGAGGCACAGAGGGTTCTCTCTGATCCAGGATCAATTTGCCTTCTGAAGCAATGTTAAAGCCAGCCTAAAAGGTGAGATGAGAAGCTTATGGCATAGAAAAATCTCTAGGTGGAGTAAAGAGCCAGCAAAGCCAGGCTGTGCTATTCCTGTCTCACCGAGGCGCAGCGTCGCTGAGGCTCCGGGGACCCAAATTCTGCCTGGGATCCGTCAGCTCACACTGCATCAGGCCTGGGCTGCCAGCCTGAACCCTCCCAAATAAATACCCTCCTTTCCAGCTCCCTGTGTCCGAGCGCATCGCTTCATCTCAGCAGGGCTGTACATGAGCTTTAGCAAAGGACTCCGCTGCGATTTGGCCGGGGAACCATTGAACCGGCAACTCGGCAAAGCAAAAAAGACGCAGCCCGGAGTTTCCAGGTGAGAGCACTACATTCCTGTCTGCCCTCTAAGCGCTTTTCAGGCTCGAAGGTCACCTGCAGCAAAGCAGCCATGGGTTGGTTCTGCTCACCTATGTGAACATCCACGGCGTGGGTCCAGTGCTCGCCGTGGCTGTTGGAGGCACAGCACAGGTACGTGCCGGAGTCGCTGACCTTTGCGTGGGCGATCTAGACAGACCAAAAGTGAAATCGCATTATTTACGGTGAAAGTTTGCGGCCCCCTGCCGGTATCTGCCAAAGGCACCTGTGTTCCTGGAACAAAAAGCCTTTTATCTTGCTGTTCGCTGAGACCTCATTCTTTGCCTCGCAAAGCGAAAAGATTTCCTAGGACTCCTGTCTTTCTAAGAAGCTCAGTAAGGCCACATGCTAAGGTTTGCTGCTGACCCCCGCTCTGGAGTGCAAGAATCCGCTGCCTTCTTCTTCCCCCAGACTGTGTGTCATAGCCATGCTCTGCCCCAGGCGTCACACTGAGAGGACAGTGCATGGCTATCATCAGAAGGTTCCATGTTTTTCCTCTTAGGTGACATTTCCTAGATTTCTGATCATGCCCATTGCTCTTTTCTGGCAAATTTTCGAGTCCTACCCATCTCTCTTGACACGGGACAAGGATCAAGCAGAACGGGCTGACGGGACCTGTGTGGTTCCCCAGCCCAGGCTCACGCTGGCCACGGCTTTGTCCAGTCGAGGACTGAAAACCTCCAAGGACAGAGATCTCGCTGCCCTTCTGGCTCCAGTGCACCACCACCCACCTCCAAACGAAGAACATCTTCCTGATCGCCAGCCTGCGCTTTCAGTGAATCTGAGGCCACTGTCCCCTATAATATCATCTCCCACTACCAAGACTGGATCTCTCGTCTTTGTTCCCCTTCATGTGATGCCCCCAAAGGAAAACCGCCTTTCTTGCATCAAGAAGACAGACACTGATTTCCATCCAGCCAGTGACCCGAAAGAATCCCAGACCTTTTGCTGTCTCCCTGACTCTTCTCTGCCAGGACTAAGCACTTTTCCTCCTAGCTCTCCTGCAGACAGCACCCCCGCAGCTCCGGCACTCCGCAGTCCCCTGCACAGACTTACAATAGCTGTTCTTGTGCCACTGCTGCAAAAAGAGACGTGCTGAGAGCCCTTGAAATGCCCTGAGTGTCTATGAATCAGTTACTTCTTAGAGAAAGGGCCCGTAGACGCCCCAAAGCGTCTATGAATTGGTTATTTCTCAGAGAAACATCCGCAGCTCTGAAAGAAGGACATAAAATGTATTCCCTCTTCACCCCAAGTCCTTCAGTCATCTCTCAAAGCAGCAGGGGTGATACGTGGAGTGATTTCTCACAACCCCGCAACACAGAGGGGAAAGAGAACTGAGCATGCGGCTGCTTCTGGAGAAAAAGGGAGGACGGGCGAGGAGAGACACGCAGATATGAGCCAGGCTTAAGGATTGCCACCTGTCACATCCAGGATGCCAACGACACAATTTTGAGCAGCCTCTCCGAGGCTGCTGCGGCTCCAGCAAGGAGCTCCTCCCACCACCCACCTCGGCAGCCAGAGTTTCTGAACTATCCCAAGACAACGTTACCCAGAGTTTTTTTTTCCTCTGGTGCTCCAGCGGGTTCCCATTCCGGTACCACTGGTAGGCGGGCGCGGGGACACCCATGGCAGCGCACTGCAGCTGGAGCGGCTTCCCCACCTCCACCCGCTGCTCCGTGGGGTTGAGGACGACAATCGGCTCTCCTCGCCAGCGCTGAGTGGGCAGCCCTGCAAAGCAGCAACACAGAATTGGTCCTACCTCCACAAGGACAGAAAACAATACATTGCCAGAAAAGCAAGCTTCTTCCATCTGCACCAAGAGATGCCGTCCCACGGGATGTCACCGCTGCGCCTTTCTGCTCTGGAAGCAGGGAATCCTTGAAAGCAACACCCACGGCAGCAAACAACACACCAAACCCTGCCTACGGCTTCCCAGCTCGCCCTTTCCTGCCAAGGGCGCAGTCAACACGCTGAGGTCAACCACACCCGCAGCTACTTTTGCTTGGCTTCCAAATAGCCAGATTGCCTCTTCCAGTCCTTCTGCCCAAAGCAAATGGGCAAACAGCCGGCATAACTCTGGGAAACTCACGGTGCGTGGTCAGCGGGTACATACAGACAGGGCTATTGAGACCGTGACAAGGACCTGAACCACCCAGAGGATGGACACAGAGGTCTGGCTTAGACCTACAGGCTCACGTTGCTGGAACAACTCCTCTGTATTATGATTTTTGAGCTGGAAGGGGACACAGCCCTGGGAACCACCAACAATCACCACTGCAAGGGAATACAATGTCTACACAAAGCATAAAACAGAGAAGCTATAAGACATGCTTGTACCTCTGGCAACGCACTGATGGACCTCCACCTTCACCCAGTCGGAGAAGACGGCATTTCTGTGGAGGTCGTTGACTCTGCAGGTGTAGAGCTGGGTCTGCTGTGCAGTGATGGGCAAGTCTGGGTCGGTGGCACCAGGAATCTGGCGGCAGTGAGACTAAAGGGAAAACATAAGCAGTGGGCAGTGAGTCCCCCCTCGTTGCTGGTAGTAGAAAGAACCAGCAGGCCCCTTGTAAGAGCAGGAAAAGTGGAAAACCCCGGGTTCCTCCCCTCCTCAAGCCATAAGGATGCAGGAGAAGGGGCTTTTCCATCACATGTCCCTTCCCAGCATCTGCAGAAGCCCTTGGCATGCACGGACATCCTATCCCACCTCTCCTTCTCGCATCCTGGTCCCCACCAGGTCTGCCCACATGGGGCCAGCTCCATAGAATCACAGAATCATTTAGGTTGGAAAAGCCCCTCAAGATCAAGTACAGCTATAACCTAACTCTGGGACTAGCCCATGTCCCTGAGAACCTTGTCTATACATCTGTTCAATCCCTTCAGGGATGGCAACTCCACCACTGACCTAGGCAGCCTGTTCCAACAATCTACAACCCTTCCCATGAGGAAATGTTTTCTAATATCCAATCTGAACCTCCCCTGGTGCAACTCGAGGCCATTTCCTCTCGTCCTGCTGACCCATCACTGCAGGCAGGGACCGCAGAATCACAGAATGTCAGGGGCTGGAAGGGCCCAGGAAAGCTCATCCAGTGCAATCCCCCCATGGAGCAGGAACACCCAGATGAGGTTACACAGGAAGGTGTCCAGGCGGGTTGCAATGTCTGCACAGAAGGAGACTCCACAACCTCCCTGGGCAGCCTGGGCCAGGCTCTGCCACCCTCACCCCAAACAAGTTGCTTCTCAAATTTAAGTGGAACGTTCCACTTTGTACCCACTGCCCCTTGTCCCACCACTGGTTGTCACCAGAAGAGCCTGGCTCCATCCTCCTGACACTCCCCCTTTCCATCTTGATCCCCAGGAATGAGTCCCCCCTCAGTGTCCTCTTGTCCAGCTCCAGAGCCCCAGCTCCCTCAGCCTTTCCTCCCACGGGAGATGCTCCACTCCCTGCAGCATCTTGGTGGCTGCGCTGGACTCTCTCCAGCAGTTCCCTGTCCTGCTGGAACTGAGGGGCCACAGCTGGACACAATATTCCAGGTGTGGTCTCCCCAGGGCAGAGCAGAGGGGCAGGAGAACCTCTCTGACCTACTGACCACCCCCTTCTAACCCACCCCAGGTCCCATTGGCTTCCTGGCCACAAGGGCCCAGTGCTGGCTCATGGTCACCCTGCTGTCCCCAGGACCCCCAGGTCCCTTTCCCCTACGCTGCTCTCTAATAGCTCATTCCCCATCTTACACTGGACCCTGGGGTTGTTCTGCCCAGATGTCAGACCCTACACTCGCCCCATCCTGCGCTCCCGTTACCTGCTGCTGACAGAACCACTGGTACCGCAGCGCCGTGCGGCCCCGGGCTCTGCACCGCAGGCTGAACGAGTGTCCCACGGGGACCGACACGGACACGGGCTGCTCAGTGATCACGATGGCTGCGGAGAAACGGGGCACGGCGGTGGGAATCACCCCGGGGGTTCGCTCCCTCCCGCCGTGCTGCAGGAGGGGACCCGTGTGGGAGGAAGGGGATGTGGAACAACAGGGGTGCCCGGGGATGCCCGGGGCTGTTCGGGTGGTCCCTGGGGGTTCGCCCGGGCCGAGCTCCCCACAGCGCTCACCTTCCTGCATCGCTTCTCCGGCGGCTCGGCCCCGGCCCCAGCGGCCGCCGGCGGGGCCCGCGGCGGCTCCTCTCCCGGGGCAGCGGCAGCAGCACCTGCGGCGGGCGGGAAAGCGGCGCCGGGAGCTCGGGGGCGGCTCGGGGCCGGCCGGCGGGGCCGCTCACCCGGCGCGGCGGCGGGCGGGCATGGCGGCCTCGGGGGCGGGGAGGGCCGGGCGGCGGGGCGGGGCAGGCGGGTTCCGGGCTCCGGCTGGCACGGCCGGGGCCTCGCCGGGCTCCCCCCGCTCTCACCCGCCGCCGACCCCGCGCTGCCCGTCCCGCTGCCGCCGACAAACCCGCGGGGCGGCGCTGGGGACGCCGGGGCTGCCCCTCGGCCCGGGACAGCCCGGCACGGCCCGGTACAGCACAGCCCGGCACGGCCCGGGACAGCCCGGGACAGCCCGGTACAGCACAGCCCGGGACAGCCCGGGACAGCCCGGTACAGCACAGCCCGGCCCGGCCCGGGACAGCACAGCCCGGCACGGCCCGGGACAGCCCGGTACAGCACAGCCCGGTACAGCACAGCCCGGCACGGCCCGGGACAGCCCGGTACAGCACAGCCCGGCCCGGCCCGGGACAGCACAGCCCGGGACAGCCCGGGACAGCACAGCCCGGCACGACCCGGGACAGCCCGGTACAGCACAGCCCGGTACAGCACAGCCCGGCACGGCTCGGGACAGCCCGGGACAGCCCGGGACAGCACAGCCCGGCACGACCCGGGACAGCCCGGTACAGCACAGCCCGGTACAGCACAGCCCGGCACGGCCCGGGACAGCCCGGTACAGCACAGCCCGGCCCGGCCCGGGACAGCACAGCCCGGGACAGCCCGGGACAGCACAGCCCGGCACGACCCGGGACAGCCCGGTACAGCACAGCCCGGTACAGCACAGCCCGGCACGGCTCGGGACAGCCCGGGACAGCCCGGGACAGCACAGCCCGGCACGACCCGGGACAGCCCGGTACAGCACAGCCCGGTACAGCACAGCCCGGCACGGCTCGGGACAGCCCGGGACAGCCCGGGACAGCACAGCCCGGCACGACCCGGGACAGCCCGGTACAGCACAGCCCGGTACAGCACAGCCCGGCACGGCCCGGGACAGCCCGGTACAGCACAGCCCGGTACAGCACAGCCCGGGACAGCACAGCCCGGCCCGACGAGGCCGCGGCACGAGGCGCCTCTCGCGCGGGCACCACGGCTGCCCGTGCCGTCCCTGCTCACGGGTGTCCTGACCTGCCCCCCGCGGTGTCCCCCTCCCTACAGGTGTCATTGCCCCTTCCACATTCGTGTCCTCACCCCACCCCCAGGTGTGTCCTTCCCCGTTCCCTATTGGTGTCCACGCTCACACCCCCATGGGTGTCCTCACCCCATTCTCAGGTGTGTCCTTGCCCCTTCCCCACAGGTGACCTCACCCCCGTCCCCACAGCTGTGTTCACCCACATCCCTACAGGTGTCCTCACCCCATCCCCAAATGTGTCCTTGCCCCTTCCCCACAGGTGTCTTCACCCCCTCCCCACAGGTGTCTCTGCCCCTGTCCCCACTCCGGCCCCTGCTCTCGTCCCCACGGCGCCCTCACCTCTCTCCCGGGGGCCGCAGCCCCAAGGCTCATGGTGGAGCCCCAGCTGTGCCGGCTTTGCTCCGCGGGGCAGGGGGAAACCCCACGGTGCTGCTTCCTCCGAGAAATCCCCGCCGGCGGGGCTGGCATCACGAGGCCCCGGGGGAAGTGGCGCCGGGCCAGCCGGAGGTTGCACAAGCCCCTCTGGGCCAGGGCAGAGCTGGGATGGCTGTGGACAGACCCGTCCCGTGGGGAAGCGATGCGGCAGCGTCAGGACTCGGCGCTGCTGGGCCGTGACTTCCGTTTACAAAGTTCTAGCAAGTAAGATCAGATGCAAGAAACTAAAATTTTTCAGGAGTCAGCACACGGGAAGGAGCGTGAGGTGTGTGAAGTGGCGGGTGGAGAGGACGGAGCGTGAACGGGGGGAGGCTGGTCGTTGTTCCTAAAGAATTTTACCCCGCAGTGACCAGGCAGCAGGTCTGGGCTCAGGAACTCAGGGGCCACCCTGACCGGGTCCCAGACGCAGGGCAGACAAATTCTCCCAGACTGGCTTCTTCCCAAGCCAACAGGAGGGACGGGGACCAGGACTTCAGCACGAGGGGCCACGGACCCTCCGGAGAAGGAGCTACAAGAGACACCCTTGCTCCTCTGCTCATATCTCGCTCCCCTCGGGGCTGCGCAGGGGTTTTCACAACAGTGCCCATGGGGGTTGACCAAGGAAAAGCAAGACCAGGGCAATCCCTGCTCCCACCCACTGGTCCTGTCCTTTCCTGGGCACAGGGAAGGTGACGCTTATCACAGACTTGTAGGACCTTTCTTTGTGTTCATCTCCCATCTCCGAGGTCACACAGACGCTCCTTTTTCTTCATTTCTAGAGGGTCCAGCCAAGCACTCTGAAATATACCCTTGCAGGTTTAAAATAAACATATTAATGGCTTGCAAATGACGGTTCCAGCTGAATACGTGCCAGTAGCTCCGTGTCACGCCTGTGATGCAGAGTTATTATAAAGGCAGTGTAAGTAGCTAATAAAAATGATCATTAAATTAACCCCAGCACTTCCCGGGGCTAAAGATGACACTTCTGGCTGATGCAGCATCTCTTCTAAGAGCTGGAGGTTGCTGTGTTCCCCACAGACGGCTCCTCTGGGTTTCAGAGAGAGCATCCTCCATCGTACATGTAGACAAAGAGCCCGTCGCGCTTGTCCTCTGTAATAAGAGCCCTGCCCTGGCAGAGTCTGCACGAATATTTGGTGAAGAACCAGGGGCCAGAGCTTGTTGACATCACATTGCAGAGCAGGAGGAAGCTTGTGATTTCAGGAAGGGAGGAACGCAGGGGTATGTGTGCAGGCTGGGAAAGGGAAGGAGATCTATTTTGTGTGAGAGGAGTGAGAAACATCTGCGACTCTCGCTGTGAGTCAGCGCTGGGTGTGCGGGCAGGGGAGAGCTTTGCTAACAAGGATTGAAGCCTTGTGGCTTGTAGCTTCAGAAAACTAAATGGTGAGACAGCGCATTTCCAAACAGAGACGGAAGCAGCGGGCACTGTCACACTGCGAACAAAATAACAGGAGAGCAGATGCTATGGGAGGAACCTCTGTCTCAGCAGCGTGATGGGCACTAGAACCATTCAGAGCCTGACAGAGAAGGAAAAATACACCCAGTGTGTCTGGGGGAAGGATTAAACACCACAGCCGCCTCCATTGCTCCACAGTTGAGCTACACCTGCGCTCACCACCCAGGGTTCCCTTTGCTCGCAGGGTGAGGCACAGACCCACAGTTTGACGGGGGTGGGAAGGGACCTCTGGAGGCCTCTGGTCCAGCCTCCTGCTCCGAGCAGGATGTCAATCAGTTGCTCATCATCTTGTCCCACCCGCAGTTGACTGTGTCCCAGGACGGAGATCTCCCACCTCTCTGGGACCCCCTTGTACGGTTTGATCCCCCTCATAAAGCAATTTCTTCCCCTAATCAGAACTTTCCTCCTCGCCACTTGCAGGTTCAATATACCAGTGACAAGAGCAGCTGAGGTCCGGGCTGAGTGATCTCAAGCTGACCCACACATGGCGTGTTTCTGTGGACACCACTCACCCGTGTGGGGATGCACAGACTGCGTATGTCCATGAACACCCTGTGCTGGTCCCTGCCCAAAGCCGCCTCCCAAATCACAGTTGTTGGCTGGGGAAGAGGAATCAGGGTGTCCTGCAGCAAGTGATCCATGCAGCCATCACCTGCCCTGCCGCTTGCTGCTGCGTTCGTTCTCTCTCCCGCCCAGGGAGGATCAGCTCGAAGCCTGCTGTCCTTCCCGGTCTGGAGCTTTCTGCCATCGTCTTCTCACTTCTGCAGCGACGGCTGCCGCGCAGGGGTGGGCAGACAGCCCTTCCGCAGCAAATCTGCTCCATCCATCAATCCCGTGCTGGGGAGATGCGGTGTCACCAGCAACGTGCCTGGGGCGCACGGCACAACAGCTTGACAGGCACGACAAAGGTGGAACAAGAATAAATCCAATTTTATTACATGTTATGTTTTCATTTGGTATTAAATCACTGCTGGTAATAGTTTGTGACACGTAGCCACCTTTTATAGCCCTCTTTTGTGCTGTCTTTTTCATGGAGACTGAATAAATACCAGCACGGACGTTCTCCCGGGCAGCCCAGGATGAGATCCAGGCTGCTGAGGTGTGGGATGGTCCTGAGGCCAACACGAGGATGTGATGGCTGGGGTTGCACCAAGCGGTGCTGCCAGCCGGGGCCAGAAACCGGGGAATGTTGTATTATACCTGAACTTGAGACATCATGGAGGTGCGTGAAATCCCCCAAGTTGAGGCAGAGAGTGTGGAGGTTATTATTAAAAAATAAATTAAACATAGAATAATACAATCGTAGAATCACTTCAGTCGGAAAAGACCCTCAGGATCATCGAGTCCAACCATAACCCATAAATACTTATTTAAATATCCTTATACCTCTTTTAAGTCCATAAAAAAGGTGCTTTTTGCTGCCTTCCTGGCCCATAGAGAAGACACCAGTAAACACACCTCAGACTATTCTCAATTCAAACCCAGGTTCGTTTGCAGCCTCGGTTTTGCTCCTTCCCAGGAAAGACCTTTTTGCAGAGCCAAAGACTGGTAAGCACCAGCAACCTCCCTGCAAAGCGCTGTGAGAAACAGCACCCAAACAGGCTGAAAGAAAGAAAGAGAAAATGTATTCTAGCAGGCATGTAGAATCTTTTCTACTTATTGCAAAAGCAGAAATTATTTCTAGCAAAAAGATGCTGTTCAGTTGACGGTGTCTTGCTGTCAGCTGCGAGCCACTAACTCTCATGAGAACCTGTGTTAAAAATTGTTTAGAATTGTTTCGCACCAACCAGTGTCCCTGAGAACCTCGTCTAAACGCCTTTTCAACCCCTCCAGGGATGGTGACTCCAGCACTGCCCTGGGCAGCCTGTTCCAATGCCCCACAGCCCTTTGGGGAAGAAATTGCTCCCAAGATCCAACCTCAACCTCCCCGGGCGCAACTTGAGGCCGTTTCCTCTCATCCTATCGTAGGAAACAATTATTTTGCAAATTTAATAGGCCCAGGCAGGATCTCTCATCAAAGCAATTTTTTTAATAATGAGATTGCAAGACCGGGTGTTGGACCTAAAGGTCGGCACACCTAATAGGGCAAAAAGCCCCTGCTTATATCCCCCAAAATCGCTGCTGCAATATCCCTCCCCTGTTCCCCATTGGTTGGTACTGCAGGGTTTTCAGACCACCCCGACACTTACAACACCCTTCCCCTTATCAATCTATTTAGGATATGGATTCCTGGTGCTTTGGCTACACTTCCCCCTAAATTAACCTGTCAATACAGGTATCGGAATATATACAGATGTCAGTATATATTCTGGGAAAAGACCGTGTTTTACATTAAGGATTCATAGTCCGGTGTCTGTCGGTCCTTCCCCCCTGCTGGGGTCAGGCACAGCTCCTCAGTTACGTAAAAACAACAGTTCTTTGTTAAATATTCCTTACACTATCACTTGCTACCTGGGCGAAGAGGCCAACACCCCCCGTGCTCCAAGCTCCTTTCAGGCAGCTGCAGACAGTGAGCAGGTCTCCCCTCAGCCTCCACTTTAGATACAACTTTCTCGCAAAAAGTTGAACTGGAGCTGGCAGTGATGGAAGGGAGAGGGGGCAGAGGGCAGGAAGGCCCGGGGAGCCCGGGTCTCCACCCGCGGGAGGCCGGACACTCAGCCTGGGGAGCCTGGGTCTCGAACCCCGGACGCCGGGCACTCGTCCCGGGTGGCCGGGCACTCATCCCGGGCCCCGAGCCGCGGAGGCCGGGCCTGGCCGGGCCGGGCCGCGTCACGCCGCCGCCCCCGAGTGACAGCGCCATGTGCGGGGCGGCTATAAATGCCGGCCGTGAGTGACAGGGGGGGGCAGCGGCGGCGGGGGCTGGGGCCGGGGCAGCCGCCGCCATGGGCTCGCCCCGCCGGGCCCTCGCCGGCCTCTACGGGCGGGGATCGAGCAACATGGACGGCGCGGAGGAGGCGGAGAGCGCGGCCTGGGCGGCCCGGCCCGACCGGCGCAGTTACCTGCTGGGCATCCGGCCCCAGAACAGGTGAAGGGCCGGGGCCGGGGCCGGGGCCGGGGCGGGCGGGTGTCCCCTGCCCGGCCCGGGGTGCGGACAGGGCCGGGTGACATTCCGAGGGGCGGGAGGGCGGCCCGGGCCGAAAGGCGACACCGGCCGGGGTGCACGGCCCTCGGGCCTTGTCCTCCCCGTGAGAATCGGCAAAAAGACTCTTTAACGTGCTTAGAAAGTGTTGAAAAGCAGCACTTTTATTACAGCGTGCCGGACGCTCGGAGGATCGCTCCTCTAATCAAGTGCGCGCGTGATTTGCGCTTCTCGGTATTGATTACATACACCTACTGCGTAATTATTTCTTTCTTCCACTTAGTTAGTGCTTTAAACATAAATGATTTCCATAACCCCGCCCTTTGCCGGCAGATCATCTTTGGTATTGCAGAGTCTTCATCGGGGTCTGGGGTGTCCCCGGTGTCCCCCCCGGTGTCGGTTCTTGACCTGATTTCTTGAACAAGCACATTGTCACTTTGTGCTGCGACTCGGCAGGAGTCGCGCAGCTCCTCCTGCATTTACTGGAACATTCCGCTTTCCCGGCTTGCGAGCCAAGGACACCCATGTCCAGCCTCTACAGGGCTGTTGTTTCTCTGCTAGGTTTCTGTTACATTAGGCCTAGTCTTGCTACGTTAGGCTTAGTCTTGCTACATTATGCTTAGGCTTTTCTAAAACATTTTTGTTCCTGTCTCTGGGGTTGAAAACCAAGTGGCACGTGGGCTCTTGTTTGCCATGGGCCAGCCCATCGCCTCCCAGGAACGGGCCCCGTTTGGTGTTTTGTCACCATTGTCACCGTTGTCGCGCATCGTTTTATAGCGGGGCAGGTGAAGCCCTGACGGACACGGGCTCCTGCGCCCCTGGAGCCAAACCCGCGCGCAGGATCCGCGCTGACCTGCCGCCTTTGCGGCGCGAAGCCGCGCGTGTTATCGGCGCCAGGCTCCGAGCGAGGGGCCCGCGGCGTGTGCGCCTTATCTTGTTGCCAAAAAGGTATTTCTACAATGTAGATAGGGGCTGTGCGGCGACGCGAACGGCATTCCTGGGTCAGAAATGGCCTCGGGCAGGGGGTCTGGGGTAGGAATACGGCTTTGTTCGCAGCTGTGATAAGCATGTTGTCAGATGAGACTGGCTGCGGTTAGCAAATACAAGGCAACATGCCAGCGAATGCAAAGGCGTGGGTGTTTGTGTTAGTTATTCAGAATAAAGCCTATAAATTACTTTGAATTCACTAGGATTGCTCTTGGGTCTGTAAGCTCTTGAAACCAGCTCCCCGTTGATGATTTATAAATAGTCCATTTCCAGCGTGTCGAGGCTCGATGCCTCAGAGACTCTGAGGTTCGTAAAAATAAATACAGGGCCAAAAAGAGATAAAAACGTGCCGCCTGGAAGTCAGATGTTAGAGCTGGGGGAATGCCAAGGTTTAATTGCCTTGATTCAGTTCCTTTGTGCTTGTACGGTAACGTGCGATCTGACTGCAGTCTGCCTGCGTGCGGTGGCATCTCCAGTACCAACCAGTGACCCTACAGCCCGTGACCACAGACTGTTCCGTGCTAAGGAAATCTGTAACCGAGCCCCATGACTCTGTTCTGCGGATCACAAGTAGAGAGAGTCTTTAATAAATAAGATGTTGAGGTGGTTTTGTTGCCTGTAGCTTGACTTTTATTCCCTTCCCGAGTAGGTTCGACTCGCAGTGTCCTCCGGCTCCAGCACGGTAAATCTGGAAAGGTCTGAGTCCCAAACAAAGACTGACAGGCAGCGGGACTCTGTATCACCACGTTTAAATCAGTGCGTTCGGTTTCCACAGATCATCCAACCCCTTTTTTCAACCTGCTTATGTACTTGGTCCTTGAAGGTAATTTCATTTGGCCCCTTAGGTTCGGTGGCTGCCCCTGCTGTTGTGAGAAGCGGTGGATAAATATCTGCTACATAGCAAAATTGCCCTTTCCCCGTGTTCGTGACACCTTCAGTTGGTCTAATGAATAAAGGAGGAGTAGCGCAAAAGTCTCGTTCCCCACACAGCCCTGAACAAGTGCTGAAGGTTTGAGCCAAGATGCGCAGAAACTCTTGCAAGGGCGTGAATCAGGTTTGGTTTTTGTCCTGTAATTCAATAATGTATCACAACAATTCTGGAAGCGAGCGAGTGGAACGGTGTAGCAAGAAGACTTTCAGAAGGCAATTAGGAGTTTAATTAAATCCAGGAACATCTGGAGAGCTTGTCTGGGAGAACTTGAAAAGCAAGACGAGCGACATGCGTAACGGCAGATAACATTCAGCTGAATTTGAGTCTGTCGCTAACAAAAGTACGGGACAAATGGCACAGAGTTCCAGTGGGAGGCTGCGGTGCTGGTTAGAAAGCAAAAACGGGTATTTTGATCTGAAGAAGATGTTTTTTTCAGGCTGCTCTTTTTCTGTCTTTATATGTATTTGTCAAGTGTGTTTAGCCAAAGAATTTCCCTGCTCTCTTCACCCGTTCTGAAAGCTGTAGGAAGTGTGGTGACATGATAGAGACACTTAGGGACATGGAAATATCTTTATGAAAAGAAACTGAGGTTAGGAATCCCTGCTCACAACCGTGTTTCACCTATACGCTTGCATTCATGGCCCATATAGACAACAGTCTGGATCATCTTGGTCTCCCTAATCCCGTAGGAAGAAAAGGATGTTGTGTAAATTGAAGGATATTGATTTAGAAACCAGGACACTTTTTTTTTTTCTGCTTTTTTAACTTGTAGAATTTGTCCGAGGTGGTGTTGCAGGGGCCAAAAGAACAGTGTTGAAAGTGGCCGTAGAGAGAACATCATCTCTTTATTAAACAGAACATTCAGGATATTTACTTGTTGTGCCCTTAGGAGCTGGTCTTGAGGAAGAATCTTCTCTGTGAGCAGACACCTTGGTGACAGGAGATTCCTGGCTTTCTTGTGTCAGCCTTTTAGCATCCCTGACACCAGAGGACCAGTAGGTATTGGGTTGGGTTTTTTGTTGTGTTTTGGTTTTAACTCTTACGTTTCAAAGCACTTGACTCTAATAACTTCAGGCAGCGGGAGGAGAATCTGTCAGTCCTGAGCTGCGTGAGCTGTGTTCATGGGCCACAACCTCCAGATATCTCTTTAGGTCTCCTTTGTGTAAGAATTAGCGGAGTCTGGAGAATTTATTTTGCAGAGACACGCAACGTTATGTAAAACCTTACGGCAGAGGCTTTGAGTCCCATGCGAACTCCTCCGTTGGAAGCGATCTGCACCTCTCCTTGCTCCTCGGTCTCGTTACAGCGTGGCCTCCTCGCTTAAGTATCTTTCTACTGTCAGAGCCGCATCACCCGCGGGTATTTTTAGAGCAGAGTGACATTGCCTCTGGTCTCTTCTTGGCCGGCTGGCCCTGGCTGTGGTGGCAGTTAAGCTCAGGAGAGCGCCTTGCCACCTGGCTTTTCTGGCTGGAAACCATTCCCAATCTTGTACCTCTCGCTTTGCATGTAATATCAGATGAAGGTGAAGGATCTGTTACTATAATAAAGCGAGCTGAAAACACAGGAGGGCTCATTCCTGAAAAGCGTCTTTAGCTTTCCTAGTCCGGAGGAGTTCCTTCTGCAGCGCTTGGGCACCTGTAACTTCTTGCGGGACTTTGCTCTTGGCAACAAGTGCTGTGAATCCCTGATAAAATACCAGCTGTGGCATCCGAGGGAGTTCGGTGCGTCCGTCTTGTTTGACAGAAACGTCCCGAACTCTGAAAGCAGGGACATGCAGGCCCACTCGAAAGGCACAAGGGTTCATCATCCAGGGTAGAAGCGTTGTTTTCCTGTGGGTGTGATTATGTCTGAACGGGGATCCTTGCTGGTTGTGTGCAGTGAATTACAACCCCAAACTGCATTTTTCAGCCCCCTTTCTAAAGCCTCCTGTCCTTATCTCCTAGAAAGCCAAGTGGAGCTGAGTCTGTAGGCTGAGGAGCGATGACCTAAGGCTGGAAGATCAAGATGTGGAGCTGGGCAAACAGGGCTCTTCACACCCACCGTTAAGATACAGAATATATCACATGTGTGAACTTTGCTCTTCTCTGGAAACCTCCTAAATGGGCCATTTCCCTCTCCTGTGGTTGTGTGGAGGGGGCAGCGTGGTCTCCTCTGCCCCAGCCACCTCTTGTGCTACAGCAGAGGCGCTTTCCAGGGGATGGAGTTAAAACCGGTTCTATCCTCAGTCTGTCTTAGCCAGGGGAGGAAAGTCTCAGGTGGACCAGGCTGTTATCTCCCGCTTTACAGCATGGCCTGCTCTGAGGAGAGGAAGGCGGGACAGCTCTTACCCACAACTGTATTTTCACCTTCACAGCCACAAATAATCTTCTGCGCGCAATCAGTTTCCAGAAAAGTGTCAACGTACGTTTGATTGTCCAATATTTGCTGTGCTTTCTTCTGCTCTTTCTCATTCCTTCATGTCTTTCAACTCGCTACCGGTTTAATTTGGATCATAAAGGCAGCGATAATTCAGAGTTAAAATACACAGATCTGAGCCCTCTTACAGGAACGTGTAACTTAATTTATTGTTCCCCACCTTCTCCGTTAATGAAATCTAGCTGTAAATTGTTACACGCAAGCCTGTGTTCATCTCAGCTCAAAGTAAATCACCTGCAGAAAAAAATGCCGTATTTCTCCAGCTCCGACATCGATTCGTTCCATGACCTTGACAAGTGAAGACTCAATACATCCATTTTCCACTCTGTAAAATAACAACGTGACTCGTACAGCTCCATAGCACTCACTTTATCGCAGCGTTGCTGATAGTTACTGCCATGGTATATGAAACACAAACGCGCTCCTTCTGCGTGTGCATGAAGTGCTTGATAAGAAGCGAGACACAGGGCAGGGAAAAGCTCAAGCACAACCATGTGTACATGAAAACTTAATTATTGCCTTTTAAACGTTGAAAACGGTTCGCTCTGACAGCTGAGAAGGTGCTCGGGGTGGTTTGTATTTGTCTCAAGCAGAGTTAACCTTGGAGGCAGAGAAGTTCATGTGAAATCTTATACTTGGAAGCCCGCGTGTGTAAAACATGCCCAATAATGTCACGGGTCGCGGTGCCAGCGACAGGGACCGTGTGCGGGACGGCCCCGTCCTCGGGCTCGTTCTGAGGAGCTTTGTGCATCGTTCTTTCTGTGAAATCACAGCGCGGAGGGCTCGGCTTCGCTGCCGTCGCTTTGCTGTTTACTCGCGCGTGGCTCAGTTTTCGTCCTGTGGAAGAGCACTGAAATGTTTCCTTTGAAATTAATGAAATGAGTGACTGTTGCAGCTCGAGCAGATCAATTCCGTTTGTGCGTGTGAAGATGGAGCTGCTGTGAAGCCTATTTCAGGGTCTCCTGAGCTATTTTGACTTCCATACGGCTGGAAGGAGGAAGATTTCTGTATCTCAGGGAGAAGAAATACAGAGAGAGGAGAATTCCATGGGAGGGCTTAGAGAAGGTGCTGGATTTAAAATTATGGTTTTTAACTTTTTAACAGTTAACTTTTCATTACATTGGGTGATGTACCAGCCTGGCCCATCAACTCGAGCAGTATTTTAAGTGATGAAAACAAGTGTTGTTGACAGTTCTGCCTCCTCCCCTTGCAGCAAGACTGAAATTTGACAAGTGCATGAAAAACGGGAAGACTGGCTTCACTTCCTGAGAATATCACGAGCAGTTGAAGGCCTAAAACCTTTAAGAGGATGATAAATGTCCAGAGGAGTTTGAAAACATCGAATGAAATGGAATTTAAAGAACTGAGGCTGGTGGAAGGTACATAGTAGAGGGGCATAATTCTCATGGTCCGGTGCGACTGTGGTTAATAACAAAATCTGTGTTTTCAGGGCTTTTCTCAAGCTGTGAAAAGGTGTGAGACACGGAGGTTTTCCTGGCCATGCCCAGCATTAATGTAATTAACACAAAGTGAAGTGCCACCTGTGCTGGTTGAAGCATTCAGAGCTGCTTTTCCTCTCTCTGGGCTTCAGTCTCTAGTCTGAAAAGCAAATTTTGCTCAGTTCCGCAGCATATTGAGGTTAAACCTCAGTTAATGCGTGGGTCTTTGTGGTTCTGGCCTTTTTCTTTTGATAATATCAGAGCTCCCCAGGAGACCCTCAGCCCGTGTTCAGCCGCGTGTCTCGGGATGTGCGGTGAATAAAACCCAGGCTGTGCGCTCGGCCCTGCAGATTTGAACAAGTACCGACCAGGCTCACGGTTTGATGACATCCATGAGCACAAGGCGTTCGTGGCATCGTGGCACAGACACCTTCATCCTGCCTCTGGCTATTGGTGCGATTTACTTTACGTCCGAGCCAAGTCCTCATTCGTATGCAAGGACTTGGGCTTAAAACCACATTTCTGCCTAGGCCAGCGTTCTCCTGCAATTGTTTTAGCGTCTTTGCTGCTGGCTCCTCAAGCAATGCTGCGTCCTCAGGATTCCTGGGGGCCAAAAGGACGTTTTTCACTTGTGTTTGGATCCCGAAAAGCTGGGAGGTGAGGCATAATTCATGTTGGTGCCCGTGAATTGTGTTTGCAGCTGGACAGAGCGGCGCAGGGACTCAGCACATCGGCGCATTGTCTCGCAGCTCTGGGAAGGACCTAAAGACAAAGTTCCTCTGTGTGGCTTCTCCCGCGGAGCAGGACGGGTCGGGTGGCCGATCCTCAGCCTGTTATGGTCGGTGTTTGATTTTTCCAGCTGGATAACGCCCGGCCTGCTCATCCTCTGGCTGTGCGAGCAGCAGTTGGTGCTGGGGGGGATTGGGATCGGATGGCCAGGGGTGGAGAGGGTGAAGCTGCTGCCAAAAAGGCAAGTGCCACCCGTGTGTGTTGGGTTAAAGCTCCTCCTGAGCGCCTGTCTGAAACATCTTCTGTCTTTGCTCTCCTGAGGAGCCATTGAGCTCTTCAGACGGCTGGGGTTTGTGCACAAATAATTGCACTTTTTCATTGGGAAAAGCATCAGGCCTTCCAGCTGAGCTCCTTTTATTTGCATGGCGATTCCGCCCCCAGAGGTGGAAGTGCTATGTGGTCGTCAGGAGGCCTTTTCAGAGCCCTTCCGTGATCAGTTTTAGGGCAAGACTTGAAGCCCCACTGCCTTCTGTGCGGTCGGGACACCCAGATGGGTGTGAGACCCAAGGATGTCCACCTTGCTTCTCCACGTCGGCTTCTGTAGCATCATCTTCAAGTGCTGAAATCGGGTTGTTCGGTGCTGGGCTGAGAAGGTTTGGCCAGGCTGCGCGTATCGACGTGGGGATTTGCGCGTCCCCACAGGGCTGTCTGCGCTGCAGTCGCTTCGGCGAGGCCGTGGCGTGGGCAGCATTAACACGTAGCTCCGCGTGGCTGCGGATGGAGCTGACGTGCGGTTGGCTCGCTGCTCCCTAGCTGGGTTTAGGCTTTTGTGGGTAAATTCATGGTCTGGGAACTGCTCCTGGTCGGTGTGAGGGGTCGTGTCCTGCAAGGGGCGGCTGCCACCATCCCACAATTGGGGAGGACACCTTGGGAGAGCTGGTGGCCACTGGTAAGTAGCTCATCTGGGTGTCCCTTGTGAAGGTCTTGGGTCTTTGATTATTTTTTTCTTTTGAGTTATTTAACGCTCTAACACATTCCCGCAAGAATCCCGTAGATTCTTGTAAAGCCGACTTCTTTTCTTCGATTCTCATTCTTTTGCCAGCCCATAGCGGTTCGCTTGGCACGCTGCAGTAGCCGTGTACAGCGCCCAGAGGGGCTTTGGCTTCTCCAGAGGGGAAGCACAGAGGGTGACCCGCTCGGGACCCCGTCCTGCCGTTTGACGCTCCGTGGCCCGGTGGCCTTGCCTGCTTTGAGCGCGGTGCTGCGGATGGTGCATGGAAGGCTTCTCGGGAACCTACTGGTGTCGGTGTCCTGACACTGATTCTCTGCGGTTAACAACCATTTCATTTTTCCAGCCTTTGATTTCCATTGACAATGTGGCTTGCGCGGCCTGGCACTCGGCCTGAGCGAGGCAGCTGAACCTTCTTTTAATAGGAACTCTGACCTGCGCAAAACGACTCATCATTAATACGTCTCTGTAACGATTTATTTCAGCTCCTTTTCATGCTTTTCTTGTCTAATGGTTTTTATGCTGTTTTTTGCTTAGCTTATCAAGCAGCAGATTCTCTCCCTCCAGTTTAGGAAGGTAAAACTACATTGCATTAAAACTGCTCTGACCAAGCACTTTGCTGAATCTGACTGCACATGATTAATCTGTAATGCTTTGGTACTAATTAATTAGTAGAGAGCCCTGAAGTGATCTAACAGCCTTGTTCCGCATGATCCAATCCCTAATACTTGCTCGAACTGCAGACAGCAAAGTGAATGTTCATTGTAATTCCTGTGTTAAGGTGCAAGAAATATTCCTCTTTCATAGCCAAACAATGGGTGTTCAGCTACTTCTTGATATTAAAGTGAGACTTCCATACAGAGACATTAAAAATTAGATGTGCCTGCCCTGAGACTTCCCCCCTGCCACCCTGTGCAGATCTTCATTCATTTGGACCCTGCCCTGAAATGCACCCGTGGGGCTGTACTTGGACCAAATCACACCTTTGGAAGTCAGTTGGCGTCACTGGTTTCTGCTGCCGGAGCAGGTAGAGGAGCAAGGGTGGAGGGAAAGGCCTCTCCACACCTAACCCAGAAGTCAGGAAAAGAGGAATACGCTTCTCAAATCTCCTTTTCCTGCAGACTGCTTTTGTATGGAAATCCCTCTTTAATGTCAAAAGGCTACTGAATTGCTGGTGTCCTCTTCCTGGGCTCTGGGGCTCTTTCTGCCACAAAGACGCAGTTTTGGGAGGGCCTGAGGAAGAGCGGCTGCCGCCTTGTATCACATTTCTTGAATGCTCAGAATTACTGGTTTAGAAAGCAGTTGGAACAGGGCAAGTCTCCTTGCAGCTGAGAGCCCCACAGTCTCCAAACCCCCCCGTGCCCCACACGATGGTTTCTTTGAAAGGTTCAACAGACCTTCCAGGGCTTCTGCCGAGTGTACGTTGGGCAAGTGGCCTCCGATTCACCTGCCTGTGGAGCCCCCAGCCACTGGGATGCTGCTTTCCTAAACCGTTCAGTAGCCTTTGCTGGATTTCACCTGGCTGTGGGGTTTGCACTGGATGGACCAGACTTACTCCTGGTGCACGGTACTGGGGTTAAACTGTGTCCCGAGTGTCACTCTGTGTGTGCGCACATCACTTCTTGTCGAGATGCTGATCTGGTTGCTCTCCTGCTGGGGTAAGAAACATTCCCTGACGCTTGGGAAGTTCCTGGTGTGGAGCTAAAAGGCATTTACTGGTCTAGGGCTGGGGGTCTGGATTGAAGGGGCCCTCAAAACCTCACCAGTAACTGCCTTGGTACCGGGTTGTCTGCCTTGGTACCGGATTGTCTGCCTTGCTCTTTGGAAATGGGAGGTTTTTTCTCCTGGGGTTGGAGAGCGGGAAGGTTTTTCTGGTCTCTGTTGGCTCCCTTTGCTGGCCTGCTAGTTGTGTGAAGAGTCGCTTGCCAGGACCAGTCTCCTGGGGCCCATTGATTTCCACTGTTTTTTACCCCATCCCACACGTGTGCTTGGACGTAGTTGCCATAACACTCGTTCAGTAGATGAGGCAAGTTTGCAACAGCCCCTTTCCCGCACCCGTACAAGCGTGACCCTCCCGCTGCACCCCAGGGGTTTGTTGCTGGGGGATCCATCTCCCGGCATCTCTTACAAACCCATTCTAGCAGGAATTCAGAGTGAAAACCCCGGTGCTGCAGCCTCCAGGTAAGTTTTTGCGGTGGCTGGAGCTCTCCCAGCCCCTTTGGCTGTGCACACAGTCCCTGACCTTGCTGGGTTCATGCTAAATGTGGCGTTTTTGTTGTTTTTCCCGAACAAATCTGCTTCCTCAGCAGGTAGAGCATGAGCAGCAGCCGCACCAGCATCCTGCCTGCGAGCCAGGGGCTGCTTGTGGGGCTGGGGTCCCCCCATGTGCCCCTCTGCTCACAATAGAGCTGTGTCAGGAGTGGTTTGGGGGTTTGTTCCACCTCTTGCATGTCTCTAGAAGCTCATCACTTGTTTAAGGAATGTCTTTTCACTGCTGGAAATGGTAGAAGTAGAGCTGCCGGTTCTCTCGCAATATTTGCTGTTCCTCCTAAGATCCTTGCACTCGAGACCTCGGGGTCCTCTCTCTCTCTCTCTCTGTGTAAACATGTAGTGTTTTAATTACAGAGGGAAAAATGAAAGAAGAAGCTCTTCCCTTCCAAGAGCCCCAGAGTGCTATCGGAATGAAGACCCAACTTGGAATTAAATCATTTTCCTTTATTTAAGAAAGCCCAGATCTCCTGGGCCCTCTCTTGGCTGGCAGTGCCCTATGAACACGCTGATTTATCACTATCACTGAACAGTGCTTAAATGTCTGCAGAACCTAAGGTCCATTTTTGAGCTTCATAGGTTGCACTGTTCGGATAGTTGTGGCTGTTTGGGTGTCCCACCCTGAACTTGGAGGACACAGATGGAGGACATAGTGCCAGAACCCACCCACAGCAGGGAGAGGTTAAACGGGGAAGGGGTGTCAGCTTCACGTTTAATTCCTGAGCTCAGAAAGCTACAAGCCGGGCTTAAGGTCACTTTGGTGAGCCGTCCCCGCAGCAGGCAGCCTCGCTTCATTCAGAGTTGTGTTCAGAAGGGACGTTCTGTTCACACTTGGCCTGAAACCCCAAGGGGAAGTCTTCACAAATCAAGTCAGATCCCAGTGAAGGGAACGACACTTGAAAGCAGCACCGGGAACGTGAAGCTGACTTTGTTAGTCTTGCTTTGAGCCTGCTGGCTGATCAAAGCAATGTTCTGCTGCAATCAAGGGCTCAAATGGTTCTTGACATTCATTACCCCGATAGCCACAGGGGCTGAGACAAAGGGAATGTCCCCCAACCGACGCTTTGAAGTGACAGAGTCATCTTAGGAGTGAAAAACAGTCAAATACCTGATGCTGGGCTGGACTTGTGAACAACCTAGTGCAGGCTGATGGGGGGAAGGAGGGTTGGCAACACGAGCACAGGCTTCCCAGACGAGGTAGGAAGGGGACCCTTTGGTTTTCTAGTACTTTGATCTCTAAGAAATGCTTCTTGAATCTTCCAGGAGCACCTTCTGCGCAATCATTTCTCAGCTGACGGAGGAAACGCAGCCGCTCTTTGAAACCACTATCAAATCCCGGGCTGTGTCCGAGGACTCTGACGCTAAATTCACGTGCATAGTGACAGGTAACGGCGTCTTCAGCGAATAACCCGGTCCTGCCTCGCTTGCTGGACGTGCGCTAGTTAAACTCTGGAGCAAGTGATAACAAGAGAACAGATTAACAAGTCTGCTGTTGTCAGGCTGCCAAGTAAAGATTCAGCAACTGCATGATGATTTCAGCTTTAATTCAAGGGGCGGCGCGGGGAAAAACACCTGAGGTCGTAAAGAGGCAGAGGCATAACCTAACATCTCGAACAAGGCAAATTAAAGACCATAAAATGGAATATGCTGGTTACTGCTTGGGCCAGCTACATTTGATTGTCCTAATCTCTGCTAATCCTGGCCTCATAGCTTAGGAATTTGCAGTTTTGAGGACCGAGGCTGTCGCGCTGCAGCCAGCTCCAGCTCTTTGCTGCTGTAAATGCTCAGAGCGCAGCTGCATTTGCGTTGGTGAGAAGCTTCTGTGCTTGTCAACGGCTGAAATAAAAGCTGGTTTCTGCCTAATGAGCTAAAACCTGACATTGGGCAGGAAGGGGTTAGGGCTGTGAAAGGAGGAGAGGCTGGAAAAGAGAATCGCGGTGATGTGGCATGGCGGCCCATTGGTGGAAAGGCAGGCGGCTCCTTTGCTGATGAGCTTTTGTCCTTTAAATACAGAGACTCTAAAACCTCTTTTTTCCCATGGTATGGACTTGTTTACAGCTCTGTGACCCTTCCTGATGCTGCACGTTACTTGTTCCAACAGGTTGCTCAGTGAGAGACATTCAACAGGTCTATAAGTTTTGGATTGAATGGGGTATCTCCAGTTAGTCACAAGGACCAACAGTTTCCTTAAGGTATCTCATTTGCCATTAGAAACATGCTGTAAAGGCAACACAGAGCCCTTCTGAGAGCTGCTGGCTTTGAATTCTTGTCTGTTATATAGATTCACTTGTTTTACAGGTCTGGTTTCTGAACTCGCAGGGGTACAACTGAAATATCGATTTTATCGATCCTTAGTTTCAGCAGCTTCTGGGGCACAAGTGGGGAGATCCCTCAGGGATTCGTTAGAAGAGCTTCCCCAACTAGAGATTTCTAACAGCAAAAACTTGGCGTATTGTGCAGTAGCATGGAACTCAGCATTGTGCAAAGCAGGAGTGTTGGAGGTCAAAAAATCAGTGATGTTTAGATACGCTGGGAAATGGTGAGTAAGAGCAGAGCCAATTCTGTCTCCCACCTTCCCTTGCTGGAAAGTGCTGCAGACTGTGCTGTGAGGACATGGGGCGGCACTGACCTCCCTCGCAAGATTTCTTGCCTAATCCTGGCTTCTCTCGCTGGCTTAAGTCGTTACCAACTTCACCTTGAGGCTGACAATTCCCTCTAAGAAAATTAATTGCCTGCAAACTGTAAATGATACCGTCAGCTCTAGCTGGGCTTTGTCAAGATGAGATGTGTGATGCCAGCGTGCTCAGTTTCCTCTCAGGAGGAGAGAAGAGAGAGAATTCAGCCAAGGGAGCCTGGCAGGTGCCATGTCCATGTCCTTTCCAGGATCTCTCCTGGAAAAACTAGAGAAACTCCTCACTCCATATTGTGCAGCAGACACTGCCAAGGAATAACCAACTCTGCTTGTACCAAAATCAGAATAGCAGCGTCTAGAGTCAGATATGCTCTCTGTCCAGTTTGGAGCCCTCCCCGCAGTCCACCCTTCATCTTGGTAGGCAGAACACGGAGCGGAACCTGGTGTGTTATAATACACCCAGTTGAAAACTTGACCTGATACTGATCTCTTGATTTCAGTAAAGCAATTGGCACAGTCTCCCACAGCATCCTCACAGCTGAACTGAGGGAGCGTGGTCTGGATGAGCGGAGAGTGAGGTGGAGTGTGAACTGGCTGAAGGGAAGAAGCCAGAGAGTCGTGGTCAATGGGGCAGAGTCCAGTTGAGGCCTGGATCCAGTGCAGTGCCTCAGGGGGCAGTGCTGGGGCCGGTGTTATTCGATATATTCAGCAGTGATTTGGACGAGGGAATAGAGTGACTGTCAGCAAGTTTGCTGGTGACACCAAGCTGGGAGGAGTGGCTGACACTGGAAGCTGTGCTGCCATCAGAGACCTGGACAGGCTGGAGAGCTGGGCGGGGAAACATTTAATGAAATAGAACAAGGGCAAGTGTAGAGTCTTGAATCTGGGCAGGAACAACCCCAGGGTCCAGTATAAGTTGGGGAATGACCTATTAGAGAGCAGCGTAGGGGAAAGGGACCTGGGGGTCCTGGGGACAGCAGGGTGACCATGAGCCAGCACTGGGCCCTTGTGGCCAGGAAGCCAATGGGACCTGGGGTGGGTTAGAAGGGGGTGGTCAGTAGGTCAGAGAGGTTCTCCTGCCCCTCTGCTCTGCCCTGGGGAGACCACACCTGGAATCTTGTGTCCAGTTGTGGCCCCTCAGTTCCAGCAGGACAGGGAACTGCTGGAGAGAGTCCAGCGCAGCCACCAAGATGCTGCAGGGAGTGGAGCATCTCCCGTGTGAGGAAAGGCTGAGGGAGCTGGGGCTCTGGAGCTGGACAAGAGGACACTGAGGGGGGACTCATTCCTGGGGATCAAGATGGAAAGGGGGAGTGTCAGGAGGATGGAGCCAGGCTCTTCTGGTGACAACCAGTTGCGGGACAAGGGGCAATGGGTGCAAACTGGAAGGTTCCATTTAAATCTGAGAAGCAACTTGTTTGGGGTGAGGGTGGCAGAGCCTGGCCCAGGCTGCCCAGGGGGGTTGTGGAGTCTCCTTCTGTGCAGACATTCCAACCCGCCTGGACACCTTCCTGTGTAACCTCATCTGGGTGTTCCTGCTCCATGGGGGATTGCACTGGATGAGCTTTCCAGGGCCCTTCCAGCCCCTGACACTCTGGGATTCTGTGGTCCCATTTTCTGCTCAAGCAAAGGGAAGTGTCAAATGAGCATCTTAAGCATGTAGCTTATCGCAGTATTTTTCTACCTAGTAAAGTAGGCTGGGGGATGTCTTTATGCACTTTAATTAATAAACCTACAAAATCAGCGTTTTCCTGGAAATAGTCTTAAAAGCAGCCTGGACATCTAGGCCATGTCGTCCTGCGGACTGGTTTAGGAGCTTGGGATCTCTTTGGGAGAGAGGGGGCAGAGGGTAAAATGTGAACTCCGATTGCAAAGCCTGCTCAGTAGCTCAGATATCTCCCCCGCCGTGATGTTTACGTTCAACGAGGAGACATCACGGGGAGAAAGGAAATGGTGGTTCCATCGCTGGCCGGTGCCCAGGGTGGCACCAGCGCGGTCCCACCGCTGTGGCCGGAGTCCAGAGACACTTCGGCTCACAGACGCGCAGGACGCAAAGGGCAGACTGGCAGCTGCTCCTGTTTTGACTCTCAAGCCCCAAATATGGATACGTGACCTACAATAACACCTTCATTTTGTTTTTTGCCTCTTCTTGACCAATAACGAGGGTTACAGACCAGTCCCACATCTGGAAACACCAGTGACATGTCCTAGGAAGGCAGCGAGAGGCAAGTGTTTGAAGAGCTGGTCTCCAAAATGTGCTGGGTGATGCAGGCAAGAAGAAAACAAGTCATGCAGAGGCAGGGGGAGGTTTTTGATGCTCTTGGGTGGTTGCACAAACCCTCCTTTCCTCCTGCTGCCTCGTTCGACCTGCTTCTGGTGTCCCCAGTATGTCTGATTTGATTGTTTTGGGTCAAATCCTGCGTCAGTTATGACACGTTTTCTTTTTTCGACAAAATTAGTTCATCCTTTGTTCTCCGAGAGATGCAAAAAGGGGAACAAGAAACTTTCCGTTTACCGTGCGGTTTCTTGCAGAGCAGGGCGCACCCCGCTTGTCTGCGCCGAGGGCTTTCCGTGGTGGGCCTGTCTGCACTTCAGCACCTCAGGGGTCCCCACAGATCACCTCTTGAGAGTGGCCCTTGTTGGAGGTTCTGCTACAAGGATTTTACAACTTTGGGGTCATTTCTGTAAAGCGCTGGCTCTACACAGGTCAGTGCTGCAGAAGCGTCCAGCCTGGAACCCGTGCCAACCTGTGCGGGCGCTCGATCTACGTGGACATAGTGAGCAGCACGTCCCTGCAGGGCTGGGAACAAAACCAGCCTGGTTTTATTGTGGGAGCAGTAAGGGCTCTGCCCATGGCTTGGGGTAAAGCAAGTAGACAGCCACGTGTTAGCAGATGAGGATTTTAATAAGCATAAAGGAGCTCAGCTTGTTAAGGTCTGTGGTGGAATCTCAGGGAGGTGTTTGAAGGTGAAGTGTGTGGATGAAGAATGTCTGGGGAAGCACGGGGGCTGCGAGAGAGGTGGGTGGGTTTGAGGATGGGGGAGTGAGGACAAGAGCAGAGAGCAGATATGGCCTCAAGTTGCGCCAGGGAAGGGTCAGATTGGATGTTAGGAACAATTTCTTCCCCAAAGGGCTGTCAGGCATTGGAACAGGAACAATTTCTTCCCCAAAGGGCTGTCAGGCATTGGAACAGGCTGCCCAGGGCAGTGGTGGAGTCACCATCCCTGGAGGGTTGGACAGATGTATGGATGTATCTCAGGAACAAGGGTTAGTGCCAGGGTTATGGTTGGACTCGATGATCCTGTCTCTTCCAACCAAAATGATTTTGTGGTGGGAAATTAGGGTGCCTCGGGGCAAGAGGGCGATGGAGAACGGTCACCGCGCACAGGCCGGTGACGGGGAACCGCTGCTGTTATTGTCCCTCCTGTCAGCGCTACTGGAAACCTCCTTGTCTGCAGGTGATGGGGAGGTTGAAATCCATAGAGCCAGAAAGAATAAGATCTTCCCATGACTTCTCCTCCCAAATTGCCTAGACCCCCCACTCCACATAGCTTGTCTAGAGCAGAAATAAACCTGGGGAGTTTATGTGTAATTGTTCTGATCTCTTTCCACCTTCCCAAGTTTCAGAAGACTAATTAACTGAGGACATTGTCCAGTCTCTTCTTGAACACTGTCAGGTTGGGGCTGTGACACCTCCCTGGGAGCCTGTTCAGTGTCCAGCACCTCTGGGTGAAGAACCTTTTCCTCATGTCCCACTGACCCTCCCTGGCACATCTTCTGCCGTTCCCTGGGCTCTGTCACTGTCACAGAGAAGAGCTCGGCCCTGGCTGTCCTGCTCCTGCCGAACCTGCAGCCCCATGAGGTCTCCTCAGCCACCCTGTCCCACCTGCACCCCAGAAACTCGCCCATCGCCGCAGGTGTTGTGGCTGCGGGGATGTGCTGGGAGCCCCCTGGAGCAGGGGGATTTATTAGCTGGGCAGCCTGACGATGGACGCTGCAGCGTCAGCAGCCTTGTCCCTGCACAGGCACCTCTCCATCTCCGATGGCTCCGGTGACAGCCCCCGGGGAGGGACAGCTGGTGCTCAAGCAGGCTGGGGCCGCTGTTTTTGCGTGGGAGGTGGGAAGCCTTTCAGCATCCCAGTGCCTGCGGGGTTCCAGCCAGCACTTGCCTGCAGCTCCTTTTGGCCACAGGAGCTGCTCCCTCCTCCCCTGCGCTGGGCTGCTGGGGAGCAGGGACCCTCAGGGACACAAGTGTGACAAGTCGGAGGGTTTAGTGTCAGGAAAGGCTTTCCTCGAGGCCCCACGCGGCCATAGGACTCGCAGCTCTTTCCGGCAGATGTCAGCTGGGAATGGGAATCAGCTGCAGAGGCCACGGGGGGACATGACGGGGCTTCTCGGAAATGATACGCGGGCAGTTCCCAGAAACAAGTGCTGCGATTGCTGTTCGCAGGGTATTAGGAAAATCTACATGGCAGCTCACGGCAGTAAGAACCATGGGGGCCTCCCGAAGGTCTTGCCTCGCCTCACCCTTGGGAGGGGTCCGATTCCTCTGGGCAAAGCGTGAGCTGGGTCTGAAAATCATGTTGTTCATCATCCCTGGAGCAGAAAGAAACTGCCACACACTCATTCGGCCCAGGGTCCTGCTGCTAATATTTGTGGGAAATACAAGCAGCAGCATCAACCCCTGGTGATCCCATCACCGGGATACTCTCGTGTCGTCCTCCCGTTAGCAGTTTAGGGCTCATTCGCTTCAGCCGCCAGTATCCGAGGGCTTTGCGCTTCTGCTGGAAAAGTGGTTTGGAGGAACAGAGCAGCAGCAGAGAGCAGAACCTGGCGAGACGGGGCCAAAGGGGAGGGTGGAAATCCTTGTGTGAGGGGCTGCAGGAGAAAGTCTTGGCTTCCTGCAGGAGAGGAGGAACCAGGCACGAACCAGCAGAAGGACAAAGCTGCAGATGGCAGTGGTGGGAGGGGAACGAGACCGCAAGGGTGGGAGAGATGCACAGAGCCGGAGGGGAGAGGGTAGATGCAGAGGAACCAGTGAGGAAAGCAAATAGGGCGGTGGGGTGTTTGGGCTCAGGGGTGCTTGTTGTTCATGGAGGAGAACAGGAAGGTAAAGCTCTTCTGAGACTTTTTCCTCAGCCCTGTCTGGGGCCGCAGGTTCGGTCCCTTGGGGCCAGAGGACACAGGGGAGCCCCAGTGAGCGAGGGGACGGGGGTGCATGGGAACAGCAGACGGGGATGGGGGGGACCAAGCACTACATGAGGAAGAGATTTGGCATGTGCTGCTATTCTGATTGAAGGTATTAGGAATCACCTAAAACCTGGACAAAGTCCTGCAGAGGAGTCTCTGTTACTGGGATTTCGCTCCCGCTATGGGATCCCCGTGGGAGCAGGTGTGAGCTGGGCTCGAGGGTTGAACAGCCGCAGAGATGAGGTTCTTGGGGCATGAGTTAGTGCCAGAGTTGGGTTAACGGTTGGACTCAATGATCTTGAGGGTCCCTTCCAGCCAAAATGATGCCGTGGTTGCTGCTGCCTGGCGGCATCTCTGGCTGGTGCAAGCAGGAGGGTCCTGGGCAGCCCTGAAGGCAGGTCAGCCGCTGGGCAGTGCGCAGGTAGCTGGTGCCCTGTCCTTGCCCGCTCTCTTCTGAGCCATCGATCTGGACACTCTGGGTGTTCTGGAGAGCCCTCCCGGCCTCGCCAGGGCTGCCCAAACCTGCCCGGGGCTGCGGGAGGTGAGCGCTGTGCCCGCTCCTTCCCTTGGGCAGCGTGGGAAGCATCTGCAGGAGATAAGCTTTGGATACCTGCCTTGAGGCTTAAAACAACTGTTGAGTGCATCGACTTAAGCGGAGACATGACGTGATCGTTGAAACTTTTCTCCCATGCCCTTGGGGTCAGCTTGGCTGTGCTGGGAGCCTGGGGTGAGGGCCAGGAACCAATGGTGGCCACGGGCTCCAGCAGTTTTCCCCGCAAAACTGCTCTAGTTCTGAGCCAAAGGTGCCGTCGGGGGGAGGTGAGGGCTGTGGCGAGCGCTGGTCCATGTGGGCGCTCACGGAATCACCGAATCACCGGGGCGGTGGTGGGGAGGGTGGCTGCGCGCCCGGCCTGCCAGCCAGCCTGTCACACATGGCATGATGTCATCCTGCTGAAAAGGCAGGTGACATCTGTTGTCAAGTGACATTTGTAGGACACCGAGCTGGCTGTGATGCAATCCAGGTTGTTTCTGTGCAGTGGAAACTCTAGGCTCAGCTTACAGGCCGGGATACTTGCTGAAATGCTCCGTGGAGGGGCGAGCGCCTGTTTTCTAACCTTAGCCTCAGTCTCACCAAAACACGCCTCTCGGTATAGAAGTGACAGCGTGCTCACCTGCTCCTCCCGCCAGCGTCACAGGAGCCGATCGTGTGATCCGCTCCCCTCTGTGCAGGAATGAAGTGCTGGGATTTTTTTCTCAAAAATAGCCCTATTCCTAGGAGTGAGAAAAGACTTAGTTAAGCCCAGCAGGTTTCCACTCACAATACTTTTCCTGCTGTGTGATTTAAAGAATGCGGCGAGCCCAGAATAACACGTATCCTGTTCTGCCGGAGCATTTTGTTTTGCTGTTGGTACCTTGTCCCCGCGGGAGCTGGCGCGCTGTGCCGGTCGCGATGTTTCACGCCCTGACGTACCGTCCGTCTCCTCCCCAGGGTACCCGCAGCCAGAGGTGACGTGGTATAAGGACGATGAGGAGATGGACCGGTATTGCGGCTTGCCCAAATATGAGATATTCCGCCATGGAAATCGTCACACGCTGCAGCTGTACAAGTGAGTAAAGAAGCTGGATGTGGCAATGGGAGCGTATTTTCAGTAGCGGGAGGAGCTGGCAGCAGCGATCTCCCCCAGCACCTGTGCTGACCCCTTTTGCCCCCCATCACCATGTTCCCGCTGTCCCTTCCCCTTCAGCTCTTGGCTCTGATGGCTCCCAGATCACATCAGTACAAGATCCATCACTGCATCCCAAGTAGTAAGTGATAGGACATGAGGAAATGGCCTCACGTTGTGCCAGGGGAGGTTCAGATTGGATATTAGGAAACATTTCTTCCCCAAAGGGCTGTGGGGCATTGAACAGGCTGCCCAGGGCAGTGCTGGAGTCACCATCCCTGGAGGGTTGGACAGACGGACATGAGGTTCTCAGGACATGGGGCAGTGCCAGGGGTGGGGTAACAGTTGGACTCAATGGTCTTGAGGGTCTCTTCCAACCGAAATAATTCTATGATTCTATGATCCAGGGCTGGCTACTGTGCCAGAAGCAGGAGAAATTCCTCTCTCTGGAGCCTTCGGGCGCTGGCAGCAGCACACGTTGTGGCTGCAGCAAACGGGAGTTGAGCATTAGGGCTGGACGAAAGTGAGCGAAGGGGAAGCAGCAGCTGCCTCCAGGGTGATGGTGTGTGGGACCGGGCAGGACAAGGACAGGAATAGTTCATAAGAGTGTCATGAACAGGGGCGAAGCGGGGAAGGGGCTGCAGCCCTGCCCAGGAAGGCCTGGCTTAGCTCCCACCATGAGGTCAGGGAAGGAAAGCGCTGCTTTGGCCCTGATGGACTCAAGGGCCTCTTTATCCAGCCCTGACTACCAGTTTCTTTCAGCTTTAAAAGGGAATTGTGTTTCTGGAGAGCTGGACACACCATCCCCAGCAATCAGAGACCTGTCGCAGCTTGAGGCCTGGATTTGGGATGTCTGAAAACACACAATACTGGTATTGCCGAGAGTTCTGTCATCCTCAGCTTTTCTGGCGCCCCCAGCGTGCTCCAGCTTTCCATCAGAGGCTGGTTCACGTCTCACAGGAGCAGGGATCCCCTCGTCCCCGAGGGGCAATGGCAGAGACAGGGTGCACGTATACTGCCTGCGACGCGGGGTGGGGAGGCTTGGGGTGGCTGGAGGAAGAACAGAAATGTCCTGGAGGCTGTGAAGAGCTGGGAGGAGAAGCTCCCGCAGAGGAATGTGGCCCAGAACAGTCTGGTGCTGGCTGTTCCTGCTCCACCACAGCCCGCTCTTATCATGGGGAGCTGGGCAACGATTTAGCATCCAACTTGCTTATCTGCTGGCGCTGAGAACAGGCAGAGCCCGGGCAGGGAGGCCAGGCCTCCAGACCCACCACGGGCACCTCGAGGGCCACGTCTTCATCTTCTGGCCCCTTCCGGTGGGGAGCGTGCGTGTCCGTGTGTCCGGCAGCGGCGCCGGGCAGGACGGGCCTGTCTCACGCAGAGCTTTTGGTTTCCAGGTGCCGAGAGGAAGACGCAGGCATTTACCAAGCCTCGGCCAGAAATAACAAAGGCATCGTCACCTGCTCTGGCGTGCTGGAAGTGGGAACCATGACGGAGTTCAAAATCCATCAGAAGTGGTTTGACAAAATTAAGAGGAAAGCCGAAGCGAAGCTACGAGAGATAGAACAGGGCAAGAAGCGAGGGAAAGAGAACGTGGAGGTGGAGAAGTTGCAAGGAATGAGCCCCGATCGGCTCCAGCGGAAGCGGAGGCTGGCCAGGGATCTGAACCTCCGGTCCGGAGCCTCTCTGTGGGAGAAGGAGGATGCAGCAAAAGTGCATGTTGCTGATTCTCAGTCCAGATTACGTGAGGATATTGCTGAGCCGAAGGAGCAGCCGGTCAGCGGGATGACGGGTTTTACAAACACGCTGATGGCACCTTTGAAAGCAGAGGTGACCACCAATGGAGACGCCTCTTTGGAAGGTGTGGAGGAGAATGGGTACAGCTTCCTCGCGTACATCTACGAGACGGTAGAGGACCTAGCAGGTAAGCCGATGGCCAAAGACTCTGCAGCTAAAAAGAAAAAGAAGGTGGAGGCTCCTCCGGCAGCAAAGAAGGAAGTTTCCAAGCGAGAAGAAAGTGGGCGCGAGAGGGCCAACCCCTCTCCAAACGCACGGTTTGCCCCTCCTGTCCCCTTACGCAGGAGCACACGTTTGAGGGCGGCGAATGATCAAGAAGTGGAAAGCAGTCCGCAAATCAAAGAGCCCGGGAAAGCTGTGAACCAGGACGCTAAAATCAATGGTGACGTGCACTTCTCTTTGAGAGAGATGTATTTTGATAACGAGGTGAAGCCGGCAACAGGGCAGGGGGAGGCGGGAGCCAAGGAAGAGGCTGCGGACGGGGCGGTCAGCAGGCAGGCAGAGGCTGCCCTGTCGTACACAGAGGTGTCGGAGGCAGCGCCTGTGCCGTCCGTGGGACAGAGAGGCCACCACCGAGCACAGGAGGCGGAGGGAAACAAAGCCGTCGGTCCAGAGGTGAGTAGGGCAGAAAACAGCCAGCGCAGGGGCTGCCGCAAGAGAATATTCGTGCCATATTGTGGCAGCATCCCCAGAAGGCTGCGTGTACCCCACGAGATCCGCTGCCGAGAATTCGTACATCTCCACTGTCTAAAGCAGCCGGGAAAAAGGGCTTTTTGGCCTTTTTCTGCCCAGACAGCAGAGCTTCACCCCATCTCCCAGCAAATGTCAGGTGAGGTGGTGAGGACAGACACACGTCAGAGCCCTCGGCCGAGCAGCTGGTCCCCGGGGCGAGCTGAGCTCTCCCGTTTAATCGGCAGGCTGACCTCATGCGAAATGTTTCCAAATCAGTTAAGCAGGGAGCGCTGAATGGTTATTTATAGCCGGGGGTGGATGCCTGCTGCGTGACGGGCTGCGAGGCTGATGACATCTGTTCACTTTAGCAATTGAGCCCGAGCTTCAGCCGGCGTTTAATGAGCGCCCCATGCAAATGAGCGCAGCGTGCCAGGTACGCAGGGCCTTGAATTTGTTTACAGTGCAACATGTATACAGTAGATCTGGGCTATTTTTTTGGCTCTTCCCTGTTGGAAAAACTCCGTTGCAGGCCGCATTGTGGTGGTGATGCAGCGCCAGGGCGCAGCACCTGCTCCTGACCCTCACCGCGTCTTTCAGTCAACTTCTATTTTTGTCACTCAACCTGAAGCATTTTCCTTGAAAATATTAGACTGGAAGCTACCAGTCTTTTATTTTAACTCTTTTTCTTTAATGATCCCTTCTGTGCTACAAAGTTCTCCCAGTTCAATTTGCAGGGTTTTCCTTTGCGCTGTGGTAGGTGCACGCTCAGTACAGACCACAGCTGCCAAAGGAGCTGCTCCGTGGGCAGCACGTCTTCCTTGGTAGGTACCGCAAATACTTCGGGGTGTGGAAACATCCACGATACAGAAAGCAGGACTGGCAGGTGCTCCAGTGACAAAAGCCTCCGTTCTTCCTCTTCTAGATTTCTTTAGTAGGAGCACTTGTATTATGCAGCGGGGCGAGCGTCTGGGTCCCGGCCTCGGCACAGCGCAGAACCCCGAGCGCATCTTTAACCCGACCCATCAGCATCGCATATCGCCGCAGAAATTATTGCGAGCCCATGGCGAAGCAATTCGTTTTCTCCCTCTCTGCTCATTTTTCCGCCCCTTGCTCTTAAGGCAGGTGGAAGGTGCTGGAGTGTGACAGCCGGGCTTGGGCTGCCATCCCTCAGCCTTCCGCATGCATCAAGGTATTTTCCTCTTCAAAAACCTGCTCGCAGAGGGAAACCTGGAGCTTGTCAGCTGGTGGGCCTTTGAGCAGACAAAAGGGAATGCTGTGGATTTGAATTTGAATGCTCCAGCTAGTTGGTGACGCTGGGGAAAGCGCTCAGGCTTTTGTGTGACCAAATAAGCTATTTTAAAGCCCTTTAAACCTGACTCCGGATATTTTCACTCCCGGGACACGGGTTGCTTGTCTTTTTCTCTTTTAATCTTTCCCTTAAACAAGCCAGGGTCGTGGCAGGAGTGTTTTCCTGGCCTTGGGACCTGGCAGGGCCTTTTCAGCTGGGTTTATCCGCAGCAGAAGGGCTTTGCCAAATGCCACACCATAGCCAGGCTCTGAACATCCTCACACACAAGAGCAGACAAGCAACCGAATTTACTTAATGATCACTCTTGCCCAACTTTGAAACAGATAATTTAATGTATTTCTTCTATGTATGCCTAGTTGGAGTGTTTTAGGATTACTTAAGGACAGATGCTTTTCTGAAAAGCTCCCAGAAAACTTCTCTGAATCATCACAGAATTCAAATTCAAAGATCAATAATCACGGAATATTGAGTTGGAAGGGACATCAAGGATCATCTGGTCCAACCTTTCTTGGCAAAAGCCCGGTCTGGACAAGCTGTCAAGCTCAGTCTTAAAAGTGTCCGATGTTGGGGAATCCACCACTTCCCTGGGGACATTATTCCAATGGCTGATTGTTCTCATGGTGAATTTTCCTCATTGGAGGAAGTAATTTGCACCCATCGCCCCTCGTCTTTTCCATGGGTCTCCTTGCACAAAGGAATCTCCATGTACTGCAAACATTCTGGTAGGTAAGAACTTACAGAACAATTTATTATTACTATTGCAAATATATTCAGTGGAGAAGAGGTTTTATTAACATTAGCATAAAGTACTAAATCTTACTAGAGCTTCATTATGATTTGAGCTTCAGTTCATGCATCAGTGATAAAGCAAATTTCCCCCACATCCTCTTCAGCCAAAGAGGTGTCCCCAGTGACCAGCACTGTTGCGTGGAGAGGACCAAATTCTGTGGTAAAACCCAGCGGGGGTTCACTGCACAAAACCCGTCTGTCTCTTAAAATAAAACCTTTTAAGCTGGAGCTCTGGGATGCTCGGCTCTGTGACACTCAGCCTGTCAAAGCAGGATAGGGACGTGGCTCTAGGGGACCAGCAGCAGGGGTGTGTGGTATTTGGGGGTGTCTGCGTAACCCTGTGAACTGGGGCCCTATTTCTGCACAGGGAAACTGCCCAAGGAAGCAGGCTTGAATTTGGTGTGGAGGAACGGCCCCACTAATGCTGCTCCTCCCACTCCAGCCCTCTGATATTCATGCTGTCATGAGTAACAATTGCTTGGGAAAGCGCTTGCTGGGAGACCGGCATGACCTTTCCTGTTTTTACCAAGCATCCAAACAAAGCTGAAGTGGCACAAAATAGAAGGTCTGAGTGTACAGCCCTCCTTTCCCATTTGAAGAAATTCCAGCTGTTTGGGTTGAATGTAAGAATCTCCAGGTGGTTGGATTGAGTTGAAGGTTCCCCAGCTGGTTGCATTGAGTTGAAGAGTCTCCATCTGGCTGGGTTGGGTTGGGTCTAGTTGAAGATACCCCAGCTGGTTGTGTTGAGTTGAAGAGTCTCCAGCTGGTTGGGCTGGTTCTAGCTGAAGGTACCCCAGCTGATTGTGTTGAGTTGAAGAGTCTCCAGCTGGTTGTGTTGAGTTAAAGACTCTCCAGCTGGTTGTGTTCATTTCAGTTGAGTTGAGTAGTCTCCAGCCATTTGGTTGACTTCAGTTGAAGAGTGTCCAGCTGGTTGAGTTGGGGTAGGTTTGAAGAGTCTCCAGCTAGCTCTGTTGAGTTTATTTGAGGTGTCTCCAGCTGGTTGGCTTGAGTTGAAGATTGTCCAGTTTGTTGGGTTGATCTGAGTTAATGATTCTCCGGCTGGTTGGGTCGATTTGAAGATTCTCCAGCTGGTTGAGTTGAGGTCCTATGGACCTCATTTTGGAGGCTTAAAACTTCAAGTCAGAGACCTCAGGAGAAAATCCTTGGCAGCAGATCCTCTGGGGTGGAAGGGGAACCTGTTGTGTTCATGTCCTGTTCCCATGCGATTGTCTCGATGTTGCTAGCTGAGCACACAGCGTGTATCGGTGGTATTGCTGCCGCCCTGAGGCTTATCCTGCAAAAATAGATAGTGCCCCTTGGCTGGAGGATTTTGCCAGATCTCCTCGGGATAAAGCTCAGCCGTCACAGCAGGTGGCTTGCAGAAACGTCTGCTGGTGTGCAGCTGCAGTCGGAAACATTTCAGCTTCCCGAATGTCAAAGAAACAGGATGGTCAAATAGCGCAGATGACGTCACGGTGTAGAGTTTCGCTGTAGATCACTTGGGCAGCCTCATCCAGATAGTCTGTGTAGATGCCAGTCGCCCCACCTCGGAGTGGAGGTTGCAGATATAGTATAGGGGGAGCACTGGGTCTTAAAAAAGAGCAAGGAAATTATACAAGCTCCTGGCAACGGCTGGTGAAGTTGGGAAGGTTTTGCTCCTTGGGAAGGTGCCATGTCAGAGGAGATTGAATTAAAAGCCATTGAATGTTCTAGAGAGGCAGATCTCCTGCCTCTTCATGCACAGCCAAAGAACTGGAAGGTAGAAGAGCTGGAGCCGATTAAAAGAGAAAACGTTTTGTGCAGCATGACAGGGCTGTGGGACCCACCACCGTGGGGTGGTGGTGAAGCCAGAAGGCCGTGAACGGGTGAGTATTGGTGATACCAGTTCAATACTTATGATTCGAGCAGAAGTTGGGCTGCGTCATATGGCACAGATGGACCGCAAGCACCACTGAGCAGACCCAGGCAGGGAAATGATGCTAATTTCCTGTTTTCTTTCTTTGAGCAGGTTGCAGCAACAGTGGGACAGTCTGCTGGTGACCCGAAACATCCAGTGTCCGCTCCAGCCGTAGAGACGGGTCAGCAAGCCAAGAAGGTAGAGGAGCTCAGGAAAGAGACACCTGTCACCCCACAGTCCAGGGGGCCCGGGAAAAGGACAAATCCTCGGCTGAGGCCTCAGGAGCCACCAAAGCCACCACCAGCACCTTCTCCAGATCACGTGCAGCCCAGCAAGGAGCACTCTCCCCCTAGGAAACAGGCAGAAGGACATTCCCGTGCTCTTGAGGGCAGAAAGACCCAACAAGGACTGTTAAAACAAGAGGACAAAAGCCAAGGCGAGGAAGAGCCATTGCTAAAGAAATCGAGTCCTCCAGAGCTTGGCCAAAATGCTCCTCTGGAGCAAATCACCCGTGAGCCAGCAGTCAAGGATGGGACGAGCAAAGAGGCAGGAGCAGAGCTGCTCAGGAGCCCCCGCGCCGCAGAGGCGGGAGGGAGCGTCGTGGCGGAGCCGTCTCCCGGGGCCGTGCGCCGTGAGGCGGGAGGGATGTCTCTGGGACATCAGGAGCCTGGAACACCATCTCCTGCACCAGTTCTGCCTGCCAAGGAAGAGCCGCGTCCCACTCCTGTGGCAGAGACATCAGTGGCACAGGAGGCACCGCGTGCAGCTCACAGCGTCCCAGGGGTGAAGGTGACAGCAGAACAGGTCCCGACTGGGGCCCAGCTGCTGCCTCCCGTGAGCAGAGACACGGAAATCAAAAATGCAGATGGATCTGTCCCGCAGGGGGAGTTTTCAGCCAGCACGTTGGGGAAAGAGAGCACTAAAGCAGCGCCCATGGGACCTCCGGGGAGAAAAGGAGGAGAGCAACCGGCCACGGCTCCGCGCCAGGAACCGCCAGCACCTGCAGGCGCTTTTGACAGAGGTGTTGAAGTTCAGCCGCAGGTACCGTCAGTCCTGCCTGCCCCCGAGAGACCTCAGGAGATGTCTTTGGAGGAGAAGATGCAGCACAAAAACCTTGTTTCCTCCTTGAAGAACTATCTGCTGCTGCTTTTAAAAATGTCAGACAGCAGTAAGGACGCCACAAAAGAAGACACGGACCCCAGGGATGAGGAGCAGCCCGATGCAGAAGTCGCACTCCCAGAGATAGGCATCGCAGGCCTGAGCCCCCGCACCTCCAGGAGGGTTTTGGAAAAGGTACAAAACAATCAGCTCTTCCAGACAGCAGAGAACTTGCCTCTGACCCCCAGGACATCCAGGCGGATCACGGGCATGATTAACGAAGAATTCATCAGCAGCAAGGAGATGCTGGCTGCCAGGCCTGTGCCACCGAAGAGGCGCAGCCGGGGGGCTCCGGAGGCGGAGGGGCCACCCCAGCTCTCTGTGCCCGCCATCGTGGTGGGCAGCGTGCCGGCAGCAGGAGCAGGGCAGCCTCCTCAGAATATTTCCAACTTTCCTCCCGTGGGCCCCGAGAAAGAGAGCCCTGGCGACCCTCTGGCAGCGCTGCCTTGTGCCACGCCGGAGGAGCTCGCGTCCGGGGCCCGCCGCAAAATCTACCTGCCAAAAACCAAGCAGATGGGGGAGGAAGAGGAGGCGTCCCCAGAGAGCCCAGGGCATCTGAGGAGTCCTACCGTTTCACCACGGCAATCCAGGAAGAACGCGGCTGTGCTGCAGTCGCCTGTGCCGGCTCCATCCCCTCCCGCAGAGCAGCGCTCGCCAGCCCTCGGGAGGAAAATGGCCATGCTGGAGGTCCCCAAGCTGTACGAGGAGCCCACGGGTGACAGCGCTGGTGACCACGAGGGGCCTGAAGATGCTAAGTCAGAAGCACAGCCAGCAGAGTCCAAAAAAGCCAATAACCCATTTAAAGGTAAGGGAAGAGGTGATCCCCATGAAGCGTTTCCTCCCAAAGGGGGTCTGGTCAGCTGAGCCAGCTGAGGCCACATGAGTTTTGCGCATTTGCAGGGGTTTCAGCGTCACCCTTTGGCCATGTGAAAGCAAAAAATCTGCCCCAAGACTCCCTGGTGCAGGGAGGGCAGGGGATCGTGAGAGACATCAGCCCTGTGACTGTCTCCACAGCCTGGCCAAAGAAATCATGAAATCCTTGTGTTCTCGTTCTGCGTGTCCTGCTCCTCGCCATGCCTCATGCTGGGCAGGGGCCCACTGCGTGTCAGCGGGGTGCACGCTCCTTTTCCAGTGCTTATATGCACTGAATTACCAAAGGCATAATAATTCAGTAGATAAATATTTCCTCCAACATCGTGTGGTGTTTTTCCCCACAAGGTATCGCAGCGCTGCGCTACTGAACATATTTATACGGCTTGTATCCCAAGTGCTGGGGTGGGCTGACGCGTCCCCGCGCTGTGTGTGTCACCAACAGCCTCTTTGCACCCTGTCCTCAGCTCCACAGGTGATCCGGAAGATCAGGGCAGAACAATTTTCTGACGCGTCAGGACACCTGAAACTTTGGTGCCAGTTCTTCAATATTTTGAGTGATTCGAAGCTGATATGGTACAAGGACGAGATCCCTGTAGCCGAAGCCCAAAGGAGGTAACTTGCCAGCTCCGCTTTGCTGTAGTCTTTGTGTGTAGGCCTGGCTTTGGGCATTAAATCTAGCTCTTTACTGAGGAGAAGCTGCTCCTTCTGCTTATTGCACAGCACAGTATTTTGTGGCATTTATCTTCTCAGTGCCTGGAGAGGGAGGGATCGCCCAGATGGGGAATCACTGCCAAACTTTTCTATCTATAGCCTGGCTTAAGGGCTGATGTTTGAGTAGCAGAGTCCTGGGAGGGCAGGGGCTGGACCCAAACCTCAGCGAGGGCAGGGAAGGTGCTGTGTACGTCTTGGAGCTGGCTGTAAACTGCAAAACTGGGATACATGTGAGGGCGGTAGCTGTGAGCTGTCACATCTCACCCGAGCAGGCGCTTCCACACAGCCACCACTGGCAAACACCAGTGGGGAAAAGGCAGCTCTGGCTGTGCCCTCTCTGTCCCTCGGCACTGCCCTGGTGCACGGAGAGCAGCTGCGGGGATCATTGTGTCCTGGATGCTCCTTTGGGTGCGTTATGGATTCTCAAGGGAGCTTGTGTGGGAACATCATCCACCTGATGGCTTTCAGCATCCCCTGAGCTCCCTTTATCATGAGCTGGCAGCAAGAGCCGCTTCTGGGGCAGAAACCATCTCCCATGGCAGACACTTGAGCTGGGGCAGATGGACCAGGAGCAGAGCAGATCAGAGCCTGCTCCGCCAGCAGGGCTTGGGATGAAGGTCCCACCTTTTCCCTCTGCGGCCCATCATCCCCTCTCTGGCTCACGCTGGCTGTGCAAGGCAGAAACAGGACTTTGGTCCTTCTGGGACCTGTCTGCCTGCTGTGTCACGCCTGGCCTGTCACTCGGAGAGGGCCAGGCTGCAGGATGGGGACTGGTGTCTGCCCTCACTCCTCAACAGCTGAAAGTGAAGCTGGACACCTCTGGGGCTGTTTGCCTTCCAGCCACCCCATCCAGGGGCGGGTCTGTTGGCCCAAGCGCAGCCCTGACCCAGTCACACAGGCAAGTACTTTTATCAGTCTATAGCCCAGTCTATAGCCCAGATTTTGCGGGGCTTGCCTGGGAGGTGAGCATCTTCGTGAGCAAAAACTGCCGAGCAGGACTCGTGGTGCCATGAGGTGCCAGGGCAGCAGCCGGGGTGCTCCTGGGCTGGATTCCTTCGTCGCCCCGGCTGGTTTCCTTTGTAGCCTCTCCCATCCCTCAAGGGCAGCGTGGTGCCCCCGCAGAGCCCACGCGGCTCCACGTGCCCCCGCGCACCCCGTGGGGCTGAGCCCGTGCTCTGGTTTCTTCCAGCGCTGGAGACGAGGGCCAGGCAGCCCTGGCCATTGTGCAGGCGTCCCAGAAGGACTGCGGCGTCTACCGCTGTGTGATCAGCAACGAGTACGGCACTGACGCCACCGATTTCCTGCTCAGCCCAGAAGGTGAGGAGCCCTCAGCAGCCCCGCAGCTCTCCTGGCCGTGCCGAGCTGCGGGAGGGCTCGGTGCCGGGCTTGCGTGCCCCATAACGCCACCCCTGCGAGGTGCATCTGCTGATTGACGGGGGATTCACACCATCCTCCGTGCCGTCCCTTGGTGTGGGGGTGCGTGAGGCTGGCGGGATCCTGGCAGGACCTTGACACCCCTTTGCTTTCTGTCTCCTCCAGTGCTGTCGGGATTTATCTTGCGGGAAGAGATCGAAGGTAAGAGCCACGTGCTGCTGAGCTGCGTGGGGGGCCGGCAGCTCTGCGGTGGGGGCAGGACCTGCCCGCGGTGTCCCCCCTCACCAGCTCTTCCCTCTGCCAGTCGGGGAGGAGATCGAGATGACACCCATGGTGTTCGCCAAGGGTTTGGCCGACTCAGGCTACTGGGGCGATAAGCTCTTCGGGCGCGTGGTGAGCGAGGACGTGGAAGTGGGCGCTGGTTTCCTGCGCAAAGCCTGCCGTGCCAGAGCCATCTACGGCCTGGAGCCCGTCTTCGAGTCCGGCCGCACCTGCGTCATCAAAGTGCACAATTTCATTGTCTTTGGGACCAAGAACGAGAACAGCCTCATCGAGAAGAACTACGATATCACCATCCAGGTGGGCACCTTGTGGGGCACCCTCTGCCTGTCTCCTCCACTCCTTCCCTTTCTGTGCTGTGGTCTGCAGCTCTGGGCCAAATTTCTTCATTTCTTTCCACTTCTTGAGTGCTCTGGAGTGATGTCCCAGCAGGCTGGTGTCCTTGTTATTCTTGGCTTCGGCTCTTCTCTCTGAGCAACACGAAGCAGCTCAGAGCTTTCCCATGGCTTGTCCTTTGACCACCGGGACAGGGAAGCAAATGGCCGTGGTCCCGGGGGGTGCCTGGCCAGGCGAGGGGTCTCAGGGTGATGGTGCGGGGCAGGGCAGTTCCCTGACTCTTCTGTTTGCATCTCCAGGAATGTAAAATCCAGAACTCCAGCCGCGAGTACTGCAAGATCTTTGCCGCCGAGGCACGAGCTGTCCCTGATTTTGGAGCGGTGCCCGAGTGAGTGAGGAGCTGCGGCTCTGCTGGCTTCACACCCCGGCAGAGCGTCCCGAGGGATGGTGGGAGGGTTCCCCGTGGGTGATGGGGCCGTCCCGAAGGGCAGCGTGCTCTTCTCCCACCCTCAGACAGAGAGATGCTGGGGGAAGGCAGGAGTCAGGGTGTGAATCGCCACTTGCTGCCTTGGGAGAGCTCGCCGGCTGGTGCTGACCCGGCTCTGTGCTCCCACGCAGGATAATTCCTCTGTACCTGATTTACCGACCGTCTAACAACATCCCTTATGCCACGATGGAGGAGGACCTGGGCGGGCCCTGTGAGCAGTACTGTGTCACTGAGAGAGATGGCAGCTTGGTGGCACGAGGCACCTCGGAGATCGTACTCAAATGCTGCACCTTCCAGCATTGGGTCTACCAGTGGACAAATGGAAACATCCTTGTGACTGACATGGAAGGTAAAGGGATCTCCCATCTGCTTCCCGTAGCCCCTCGCCACCCTCTGGCCTGCAAAAGGAGGAGGAAAAGCCCCGGCCTTGCCCTCCTGCCTGTTCCCCACGGAGCGCTGCTCCCGGGGTGATGTCCTGGCGCCGGTGCCGGCGCAGAGCCTGGTTGTCCTCCCTTCCATTGCAGGAGTGGGCTGGAAGATGACCAACGTGCGGATCGCTACCAACCTGAAAGGGTGAGTGACGCCGCGCTGCGGGCGCAGTGGGAAGGGCCGTGGGGGCGAGCGTGGCCCTGTGCTCCACTCCCTGCTCCGGCGGGACGGCTCCTGCGCCACCAGGGGCTGAGCACGGCTGTGTTGGCAGGTACCAGGGGCTGAAGGAGAGCTGCTTCCCCTCCCTGCTGGAGCAATTCGCCGCCGCTCACCAGTGTAACCACTACTGCAGCATCCTGGGCCTGAAGCCGCTGGAGCCACCCAAGCCCAAGGGCTCCAAGAGCCCCTCCATGGGTCGGAAATCTGCCCAGTCCAGCCCCCAACTCCAGAAGAAGGGGCTGGCGAGTCCCCAGGGCACCCGCAAGGCTGCTGTGAGCCCCAAGAGCTCCCGGAGAGCTGCCGAAACGGGGGAGGCCCCGGCAGCCTCCAAACCCGGCTCAGGAGAGAGCGTTGAGTCTGGCCACCCGCAGTAGCCGGAGCCGCTGCGGCTGGGACCCCCAGCTGCAGACCCCCGGCTCTGGACCCCCAGCCGGGGCAGCGCGGGGCCGGGCTGGGAAGGGGAGACCCTGGCAGCGGCCGCTGCCGCCGCTCTCCTCCCTTGGGCTCCCGCCCCGTGGCACTCGCGTGGTGTGGTGTGTGCTAGTGTGAGCGGCTCGGCTGGGGCCACGGGGGGCTGTGAGCCGTGGGGGGCACAGGTCCCCCCCAAATACCTCTTGACAAGAGCTGCTGCTGGTGGTGGAGCCCGCAGGGCCGTGTGCCGTGCACTCAGGCTCGCTTTCCTTTCTTGACTCTCCGTTTGCCTTCCTTAAGGGACAGGCCATCATCCCCGCTCCCTCGGGCTCCCTGCCTGGCTCCCCTGGGCAAACTGGGAGCCCGGGCTGCCCTCCTGGCTCCCAGCACCTCTTGTCCCTCTTTGCGTCCTCCAAAAAGCCACTGCGCCAAGCCCCGCCAGCGCTCCGTGTCCAGGATGTGAACCCCAGCAGCGCCCCGGTGGTCCCGCCTGTCCCGGCACACCAGGATTTAGGAGGTTTTGCTGCAGAGGGGTGTCGTGGTTGAGCTGCAGGGCTCCTGCTGCTCTCGCGGGGGGCTCTGGATGCAGGACACGGGTGTTGCTACTGGCAGCTGCGCAGGGATGGGATTTCGCACCCCCGGCCCCCCTGCGGCCTGGGGTGAGCCTCTCGCCCCCTCGCAGCGTGGCTGCCGAGGACAGTGCTGCCGCAGGTGCCGCCAGCGCCGTGGTAAGGATGCTCTACCTCACACGGGACACCCGGGGCAAAGGGGAGACCCCTCCTGTGTGCCAGGCGCTGCTTTGGCACAGGCGGGTGTCCAGCCCGCAGGACTCGCCCCCACACAGAGCCCGTCCGCCCTGCGCAGCCCCACAGCGCGGCCTGGTCCTGCTTGCTTAGCGTCACCCCTGCTTGGGACGTGTCCGACCCCCATGGCAGCAGGAGGCAGCCGTGGACACGAACTGGTGCTCTCACTGGAAGGTAAAGCGCCCTGCGGTGCACCCAGCCTCCCTCATGTCCGTCAGCTCACTCGGGCGTGTGGTGGCCACCGGAGCGTGGCCGTGGGCAGCCGGGCCTGCGGAGAGCCCTGTGCTGCCTGGCCGTGCCAGAGCATCGCCGCCCTGCGCCACAGAGCATCACCTCCCTGCGCGGGAGCACCGGCGGTGCCACCCGCACGCCTGGCCGGGCCTGGGTGTCCAAAGGGGGCTGGGTGCAGGCCGGCGGGGGGCGCAGCACGCTGCAGGGTCCTGGTGCTTCGTTGTTGTAAAATAACCATGTACATAACGCGGCCGCGTTGGTGAATGGGTGCTCTCGGGTGCAATAAAGCGCGAAGGACTGGCCTGTTCCCCGGCGTGTGGGCCTTGCGGAAAAGACACACCTGGGTGCAGAACGGGGTGGTTTGGTAAATGTCTTCAGGTCACGGCTGTTCCCCCATCCGCACCCTGCAGGGAGAGGAGGGTGGCTGGGGACGGACTCTGCGGGTGCTGAGGTCCCAGCGGACGCTCACTGGCCACCGCAGACGCGGTCGCAAGCGCAGCCCGAGCCGAGCATCTCGTGCTGTGTGGGACGGTCGGGGGCCAGAGAGCGCTGAGGGCGAGCAGGTGGGGATTTCCATGATTTATTTGGGAGCAGTTCCTCTGTGTCCACAGGGCCGGCACCTGAGGGTGCTGGTTGCAACAGGGGTGTCCATCGTCACCGCAGCGGAGAAGACCAGACACACAGGTCTCTGACAGGGCTTTTTCCACCTTTGGGCCGGTCCTGGCGGACCCCGGTGCTGCCAGGCCGTTGTCCCCAGGGCAGGCAGCTGTCCCTAGGCTGTCCCCATGCAGGACGTGTGGTTGTAGCGCCCGCAGCACTGCGCCAGGCACGGCTCGCTCTGCGCCAGCCCGGCCCAGGCTCCGCTGAAGGAGAGCGTCCCGTTCACGAGCACCGTGCTGCAAGGAGAGGAGCACGGTCAGGAGCTGCTGCCCCACCGCTGCGTCCCCACGCAGGACTATGTGGCTCTGGGGACCTTCACACCCACCTGGCAAAGAGCTGCTGGCAGCACGTGTAGGTGGTGTAGCTGGTGGAGCTGAAGTTGGTGGTGCTGAGGAAGGTCACGCAGTCGCCCACCTCCGTTGGCACGTGGAGGAGACCTGGGGGACAAGGTCTCCTGGTCGGGGCTCTCGAGGGACCATGCTCGCAAATCCCACACTCTGACTGTGCTTGTTGCAGATCCTGGGCCTGCGTTCACAGGTTCCATGCACCATCCCACCTCAAGCCCCGTGACCTCAGAGAGCTCCTCGCAGCACCCCAAATGTCCCAGTCCCAGCCCGGTGCTGGATGAGGGGCCACAGCTCCTGGGCTTGGGCAGCCCCTGGCAAAACCATAGGGGACAGCAGAGGGTTTGGCAGCCCTGGCAGAGCCACGGGGAGGACACCCCAGCTGTCCCCATCCCCACACCTGCGTTTATAGGGGTCTCCAGCCCTTTGCCTGTCCCTCCCCAGCGCTTTCTGGGACCCACCTGCCAGGCAGGCGTTGAGCATGGAGACGCAGATGCCGGTGAACAGCGCTCGCAGCACGATGGAGGCGAAGTCGCCCTTGCGCTCGGGCACCAGGGAGGCTGCGGGGCAAAGCGCAGACCGGGGCGAGTTGGACCCTTGCTCCAGCTCTACCCCGGCTTGGGGACAGGGAGGGAAATGTCCCAGGGCCACAGCTCTGCCACATGGTGCCCACCCAACCCCTGGTGTCCAGGGGACAAGGTGGTCCCAGGCAGCACCCAGTGCGCTGTGTGCCTGTCCTGGCGGACACCCACGGGTGATCAGCCAGAGCCCTCGGTGCTCTCAGCGCTGGAGTCTCTGCTCTTTACGCCATGGCTGGGTGGCACCTGGGCTTGTGGGACACGCACGTGCTCCTGCCCGTGGGTGCAGTGCAAAACCCAACCATATCCTGGGCGGCACCGAAGGAGTGGCCAGCAGGTTTGGGGGGGAATCTGCCCTTCTGCCCCGCTCTGGTGAGACCCCCCTGCAGTGCTGGTCCAGCTCTGGGTCCTCAGGACACACATGGACCTGCTGGAGAGGGGCCAGAGGAGCCCCAGAAATGATCCGAGGCTGGAACAGCTCTGCTGGGGACAGGCTGAGAGAGCTGGGGTGTTCAGCTGGAGAAAAGAAGCTCTGGGAGACCTTATTGTGACCTTTCTGTACCTAAAGGGAACCTAGGAGAAAGCTGGAGAGGGACTTTTTACAGGGTGTATCATGACAGGACAAGGGGTGATGGCTTTAAACTGAAAGAGGGGAGGTTTGGATTAGATATACAGAAGAAATTCTTCCCCACGAGGGTGGTGAGAGCCTGGCCCAGGTTGGCCAGAGAGGTGGTGGCTGAACCATCCCTGGGGACATCCCAGGCCAGGCTGGACGGGGCTCTGAGCACCCTGAGCTGGTGAAGATGTCCCTGTCATGGCAGGGGGGGTGGAACTAGATGAACTTTAAGGTTCCTTCCAACACAAACTATTCTATGGTTCTGTGACTCTGTCACCTCATGCAAATCCTATTCATTGGTGTGATGGCAGAGACCCAACAGGATGCGTGTGGGCAGGAAATTCGCGCTGCTCCAGCCGAGCCCTTGCTCCCTGGCACCCGACGCGGTCACACTCACCCAGGCCCCCCAGCATGATCCCGATGGAGCTGAGGTTGGCGAATCCACAGAGCGCAAAGGTGGCGATGGTCTCAGCTCTCTCCTGTTGGGCACAGTGACAGGACGGTCACCTCAGCCCAGGAGCAGCCCCGGAGAGCCCGGAGCTGAGCGCCGTGTCGCAGCTCCCAGCCCAGCCAGACTCAATGGAGATAAGTCCCCCACCCCAGTCCTTTCCCCTTCAATTATATTTGGGAGTGAGGATGGAGGTGGTGGGCAGCCTGCCCCAGGGGAACAAGGGACCTTGTAGCACCATGATCTGCCCCACCAGATCACTGAGAAAGGGCTTCACGGACTCCTTCGGGATGACCCTGTACCCAGCAGTGAGTGGTCATCCCAGTCTAGTTGGCCATAGTGCCCTCCCAGCCCCAGCTCCGTCAGCCCCTTGCATGCCCACCACCCGTCTGACCAGCCAGGCCCCACGCCCCGTTTCGACTGGCTCCATTCCTGTGTCCCTCACAGATATCCACTGCTTGCGGCTCCCGTCCCACTCCTCCAGGCCCGACAGGCGATTCCTCTTGTACGTGGCCAGCTGCTCGTACGCCACAAACTCGTTCAGGAAGATCTTGATCCCCAAGAGCTCGGCCACCAGCGGCGAGTCTGCCCAGTCTGCCCCCATGAGAAAGGCCACCGGCATGAGGACGTAGGAGCAAATCACCTGGGAAAAGCATCCCAGGAGGGAGCAAGTCAGGGCTGACCGTCCCCGGCTTGGACGTCCTCTGCCAGGGCCTGCCAAACACCCAACAAGGGTCTCAGCAGCGGGCGAAGGTGGGGATAGGTGGGGGATGCAGGATTTGGCAGCCTGGACCATGGGGATACCTGGAAGGAGAGCCCCTCGATGTCCACCATCCCCCCAAACCAGCTCAGGGCAGCGTTGATGAACTCCAGCACTGCCAAGAAGGCGATGAGGTTGGCCGCGATGTTGGCCACAAGCCCCACGGAGGTGGCCGCCCCGTTGCTGGCAGCTTCCAGGATGTTCCGCTCCTCCCTGCGCAGCAAAAAGACCACGACGGGCTGGTGTGGCCGCGCGTCCCCTGTGCCAGGTCAGCTCTCGCTCTGGGGTTGCCCACGAGCCACAGGTTCTCCCAACCTCAGCCCACCCACAGTGTCCACTTGTGTCCCCAAACCCCCCCCGTGGCTTCCCCACGCTGGCAGGATGTCCCATCCCTCTCCTCGCACTCACCCGCTGGCCAGGTAGACACTGGCTTTGCCCTTGAACTTGGACTCCTCCACCTCGGGGTAGACGAGCTTGGACATGGCAAGGGCGCAGGGCGCAGCCATCACGGAGGCTGCGATCAGCGACGCCGCGTCTATCTGCAAGGCCAGACCGTGGGCTTAGGCACCTGCGTCCAAGGACACGTGTCCCAGCACACGTCTGGTAGCCGCTCAGAGCGGCTCAGGACTTCCTGTTCGCTCGGGCTGAGAAAAAGTCTCAGTTTCTCCCATCTGAGCTGCCCATGGCACGAAGGGCAACTCGGCTGGGTGGAGGCACCGCTGGCACCGCAGCCATCACGGACTTGGAGATAATAATCTCTCCTGCTGTTTGACCTAATCATGATGATTCTTGCCACTTCCTTGTCCCTTTTTGTCAGTATCAGAGCAATAGGTGGTGCAAGGTTGCAAACTTCTACCTGCTGACAGAGCCAAGTTCCCAGGCTCACCCCTCCCCTGCCCGCCGAGCGGCAGCGTCTCATTTCTCTGACCTTCTACCCTTGGCTCCTCGTTTAGACTAATTAATGTTTAAATAGCAGGAGCTCAGCTGGCAGGTCGAGGGGGAGATTTATTCCCCATTACAGAGCTCTGATGAGGCCTTGATCGGACACCATGTCCAGGGCTGAGACCACCAGGGGATACGGAGGAGCTGGATTGTTTGGTTGGGAAAAAAGAGGCCTGAGCGGGTTGTAGTTGCTGTTCCCAACTGCTCAAAAAGGGGGTTGGAGGGGATCCCCAGTGAAACGGTGAGAAGTAAGGACAGTTTCAGTGGGGAAATTCCAGTTGGATATAAGGAAAACAATTGTTCGCCACCCCACAGGGCACCCGTGGGGTGGACCAGAGAGGTGGAGGGAGATCTCCATGCATGGGGAAGTTCCCCACCAAGCTGGACAAGGCCCTGGGCATCCCCTCGGGCTCGGCCATCACCCCGTTTGGGCAGGAGGGTGGATCAGAGATGCCCAGAAGGGTCCTTCCAGGCTAAATGATCCCGTGATGCGGTGAGATTTGCCCTGCTCGCCGTGCAAGGACAGGCGGTGAGGGTCCCATGGCATTGCCTTCTGCTCCGCAGGGCTCAGGGGTTTCGGCCGGGCCAGTGAAGGTGAGGCTGGAAGCCCCCAGCCCTCATCCTGCTAATGGGCCGTGGGACACGTGCTGTGCGTGTCCTCCCCTCTGCAAGCCCAGGGCGGGTCTTGTTTGTCAGGATCCCGGAGCAGGGAGCGTGTGGCACGTCTGCTCGCGCACTCACCCCAAAGGAGATGTAGGCACCCATCACGCTGCCCGCAATGGTGGAGAAGCCACCGGTCATCACAGCGTGGACTTCTGAGCAGGTCATGTCTGCAAGGTACGGGCGGATGAGCAGCGGGGCCTCGGTCTGCGAGAGAGAAAACCCCATTGTCCTTGAAGCACGGCCATGCAGGGATGCAGGTCTCCTGGGAATGGAGAAGAAGACCCTTCCTCCAGGGCAGGCTCAGCTGCAAGGGCTGAGGGGCTGCATCTCCTGCCCAGGACCTTACCTGTCCCACAAAGATGTTCCCTGCCACGCTCAGGGTCTCAGTGGGAGTGGTGCCCATCGAGACCTGAAGGATCCAGGAGATCTGGGAAAAGACAAGGCCACCCCGTTCACAAAGGCGCCTGGCACCCTCCCCAAGGCAGGGCAGTGCTCGGGCCTCCTGCACAGAGGAGACCTCGGGAAGCACCCACAGACCAGGCTGCAACATCAGCCCTGGAGCTTGGCTTTCTCAGGAGGACGTGCAAGGAAAGGGGGTTTTGTGTCTATTCTTTTAGCAGGACAAATCACCCCAAATTAGTACCACCCCATGTTTTCTGGGACATCCTGATCACAGCAGTCAAAGAAGCCAGCAGGTTCTTCTGCTTTCCACCACCATCCCAGAGCCAGCTGGGAGGCCCTACCTTGAGAATGAGCCACTGCATGATGCCGAGGTAGTAGAGGACGGACATCACACAACTGAAGAAGACAATGATGGGCAGAGCCTGCAGGCAAGGCACCAGAGCAGGGGGTTAACGGAGGGCTGAGCAGCACATCTCAGTGCACTTGGGGACCAATCCCTGTGTCACATGAACTGGCCATGGGGTGCCACAGCACCGAGCCAGGCTGGCAGGACTGACAGGATCCCCCATGGCACCGAGGGGGTCTATGGGTGGGTAGAAAGCTGAGGGAGACCCATCCTTGCGCTGGTTGAGCTCTGCTCCAGCTGCATTCAACTCCATGCCCTCCAGGACCCAGCCAGGCCAGAAGAAACCCAAGAAAACCAGGGTCTGCCCCTCCCTCCCACACCCCATTCCCCAAGCTGACCTGGAAGGCAAAGACATCCTGAATGAGCGTGTTCCCAAAGACAAAGCCAGAGCCAGCTGTGGTGTAGCCCAGGAAGACCTGCAAGTGGAGAAGTGACGTGGTAGGATGGAGGTGTCCATCAGCTCTTTCCCTGACATCTCACTTCTACCCAGCAGGGGCCTGTACCCCAGCCCCTCATTTCCCCACCCCACCAGAGGAGCATAGGACAGAGTGAGCAGACACAGTACCTGGATCTGGTCACCCAGCCACTGGAAAGCTTGGACACCGGGGGTTGTTCGGAGGACAAAGAGTCCGAACAAGAACTCCAAGCCAAGGCCCCAGAAAACAGCTCTCCAGGACACCTGGAGACCAAGAGCAGAACGGAGATTGAGATGTTAGCAAAGCAAACAGCTTGTCCTCTCGAGCTTCCTTTGACAGCCGCCCATGGCAAACACCAGCTCATTGCGCCCTGGGTGAGGGTCAAGGGACACTAATAAAATGTCATGAAAACCCATGAACATCTCTTGGTGATAGTAGAAGCAGATGAGTTGGGATGCAGGAACTGGTGTTGGGACATGACCTGCCAGGCTTGCCTAGGGGGAGACAAGCATGGAGACCTTCTGCTGGTTTGACTGGTAGTACAGACCCTCTAGAGCAAAACTTCCTGTTCCTTTGGGGAAGGGGATGGAGGGATTGTCCAAAACATTGAAGCAGGTTGGGTTGGAAGCCACTGGGACTTCAATCATTTCTGCCCAAGCCACCCAAGCCACCTGAGGCTCAGGTCCACCTTCTGCCTGCAGGCACCCAATGCTCAGACATGGGTCTAGTGCTGGGTCTCTGGGTCTGACCCACCATGCGGGACATGGTGGAAAAGAGGATGGAGGCACGGTGGGGGAGCACTGGGTTGAGCAGAGGGAAGGAAAGAGGTGACGTAGCTTTGGGCTCCATCTGCCCAACCAGCTCGGCTCCCCAGGCTGTGCCCAGGAGCCCTGCTGGGCTTCTGCTTCCCCAGCGAGCTTCAGCCATGGGCCAGCGAGAAGGAAGCACTTGTTCCCAGTGCTGGGTGGCCACCTCCTGCGAGGGGACTGATGGCCAATACACCTGAAACACGTACTGCGCAGTGGTGCTTGGAGCAGGCGAACAGGAGCAGCACCAAAAAGCCAAATCCAGCTAAGGAGATGAGCTGCTCTGGGTTTCTGGAGGTGTCCAAAGCCAACCACGCGATCAGACCTCCCAGGAGGGCCACCCACAGCAGCCTGCAAAGGAGATCCCAGACTGTCACAGAGAGGATGTCCCCATGGGGACAGCAGCTCATGAAGGGCAGGAGCTAATTGTGTGGGAGTTGCCACCATAAGGTCCAAGCATTTGATGAAACCTGGGGCTCGGACACAAATGAGGGGTGTGAGTATCCACCACACTACTGAGGCTGAGCAGCAAGATGTTTCTGTCACAGCTTTTAAGTGTCCCCAGGTCGGGCCATGCCTCGTTATTCATGAGGTGCCTGCCCAGCACTGGGGCTTGTGTCCCATGCCACCGGCTGTCCATCACACCAGCCTGGCGCCGGTGGGGCAGCCATGGGCAAGGGGACCGGGTGCAGGCGGGACGTGGCTCTGCCGATCCCTGACTCACCATTTCAGCCACGGCCAGGACTTCTGGAAGCATTTCCCAACGGGGCTGAGGAGCAGCAGTACCCTTGCCCCGCAGTGCTTCTTGAAGAGGCTCCAGCAGATGAAGAAGGCAACCACAGCAGTCATGACAACCAAGGCAAGGGCTCGCTGGAAGTTGAGCCAACAGGCCGCAATGAAGTAGCACAGGTAGGCTGGAGAAGGCACATTGGGGGTCAGAAACATCAGGGCCATAGGGTCACGGACTCGTAACACTAACCAGGGCCAACAATGAGGTTAAGTTCCTCTGGATGTCCTTCCCTGGCCACCTTTGAGGCTCCCATCTGCACACGGGGAGGACTTAGGGACAGCAGCCCAGCTCACTGGTGACAGCAGCTCAGCTGCCTGGGGCACACGGAGCGAGCAGAGGAGGCACAGCAAACTCCTTGGGTATCAGGAGGACAGGGAGCCCTCACGGACAGGAGTGGTGAGGCGAGGAGGAGGCGGGCGGTGGGGCTGGTGAGAGAAGAAGCAACCTCCACGTGGGTAGACGTGCCCGGTGCTTGGGGGCCGGGGACACGACCAGCCAAAGGGGTGCGGAGATGGGGTCTCAGTGCCGGGAAGTCCTCACCTACTCCAAGGAGCCCCAGGACAACCCTTCTCAACATCTTGGCATGAGCCTTGCAGAAGCGCCGTGCCTTGGATACCGACTGCAGGACCTTCCTGGGGAGGGTCACACACCAGAGACGTGAGAGGCACGGATGGTGGATCCTGAAGATCAATCCAACCCATCCCAACCCTACCCAACTCTACCCTACCCAACTCTACCCTACTCAACTCTACCTACCCAACTCTACGCTACCCAAGCCTACCCAGCCCCAGGGAGCCAGGTGGTGACTGTTCCTGCCAGGGGGCTGTGGCAGCAGCGTGGTGCTGTAGGTGGACTGTGGGCTCCAGCAGCCCTGCTGCCCGCTCCCAGGAGCTGGTCCATTATGGCAGAGAACACCCCACTACACAGCTCAGCACCCCAGGCACCACGAGCAAAGGCTTTCTCTGGGTGGCTGCTACGGGGACAGAGACCTGTCACTGCCAGCCTATGAAGCCATATGGAGCCATCAGGCACTGTGTGCCCTGTGTGGTCAACGTGACCATGCTCTGCTCCCAGACAAGGTGCTGGTTTGGCTCCAGGAGAAAAGCTGGCTCAAGGATTGCAGACTTAGAATCATCGAATGTCCTGAGCTGGAAGGACCCACAAGGATCCAACTCCTGTCCCTGCACAGGACACCCCACAGGTCACCCCGTGTGTCTGAGGATGTTGTCCGGTCTCTTCTTGAACACTGTCAGGTTGGGCCGTGACACCTCCCTGGGAGCCTGTTCAGTGTCCAGCACCTCTGGGTGAAGAACCTTTTCCTCATGTCCCACTGACCCTCCCTGGCACATCTTCTGCCATTGCCTCAGGACTTGCTATGACCACTGGAAACACCCCCGACACACGCATCTCCAGGGTTATCCTACCTGCGGTGGGAGGAGGGTCCCCTTTCCCCTTCTCCTCCCGTCTCCTCCTTGCTTTCACCATGTGGACCATCACTTTCATCACAGAGTCCCTTCTCTCCCTGGAAAACACCGTTAGTGGGAGCACATTGAGCGGCTCCTGTGCCCTGACGCAAGGGGAGGGGAGGACTTACCAGGGGGCTGAAAGCCGGGTTATCCGTGCCCCTCTCAAGGCTGGCCAGGGTTATGGGGTTTTCTTCCATCTCCAGAAGTGCCACAGCTTCAGTGCATCAGAGAAACAGCACCGCGAGCGAGCACCGCCGGCTCGGATGGGATCAGCCCTGGGAAGGATGAAAGTCCAACCCCACTTTTCAATTTTGGGTCTCTGAGAGGAGAATTCCCTTTGCAGTAGGGATTCAGAGCAGTTCCTGCACCTACAGATCAAGGGACCATCCCATGGGATCCATCCCAGCCGTGGACTTTACTCTTCCATTCTTCCAAGGAACTGCAGCGGAGGATTAGCCGCAGCAGGGACAGCTGGTAGTCCCAGTTGGTGGCCGTGGCCACCAGCCTCCATGAGCCCCTTTGCAAGGGGGATTTTTGCAAAAAATAAATCTGCCTGCACCCTTCACTGTGAGCTCTCGGTGCAACAGAAAGATAAGGAAGAAGATTCTTTTGTGTTGAGAACTAGTACAGCCCAGGAGCAATGGGAAGTAATCTGAGGTAGTTTGCATGGGGACTGGCCCTGAAGCAAGATCATACTGGGAGAACCGGTCCAGCAAAGCCAGAAGAACCAGTGTTATGACAGGGCAGGAACTCCTGGAGCATCCCATGTGGACACTCTACCTGGAGAAGGGTGAAGGAAGAGCAGAGAAGTCACGGAGAAGGCAGTGACTGGCACATCTGCGTGAGGACTTGTCCTTGCTGTGCAGGAGGGTTGAGGTCTGCGTGCAGAAGGTGCAGACAGCAGGGTTGTCACCTGCTTCCTGCAGCGTGAGAATTAGGGGACACTGGAGGCAGAGACCCAGCCCCACACGGAGTGAGTGGAGGTGGGGAGTTTTGGAGAACATCCTGCTCAGTGTGGGACCTCAGGGTGGCCATGGGCTCCCCGGGCCAGCGGAGCTGCCAAGGGGACCACTGAGGGGTGCTGGCCTCCCGCACGTCCCTGGGCTCATGGCTCCTTGGCAGCAGTGCCGTGGTAGGAACCCAAGACCCCAGACATCCTCCAGGTTCCCCAGCACCCCCGGTGTCCCCCAGGACCCCTCCCCAAGACCCTGGCAGGGATCAGAAAGACATCCCTCCCCAGACCCACTGCCATTTCAGGGACACCCGTCAGAACCCCTCTGGGCTCAGTGATCCCCCCAGTCCCCTCAGCGCTTAGGGACCCCCTCAGGGTGCCCTCACGTCCCCCCTGTCCCCGTGTCCACCCCAGCTCGTACCCACCGGCCTCCGCACTCGCTCTCCAGCCCCGCGGCCGCGCGGCTTCCCGGCCCCGGTTACCGATTAACAGCTCGGTCCAAAGAGCTGGGCTGGGCGCGGTGGGGCCGGGGCCGCCCCGGCGCCTCCCGGGGCTCACACCGCGCTCACACGGGGTTCACACGGGGTTCACACCGGGCTCACACCGGGACTCACAGCCGGCCGCCCGCAGGGGTGCGCGGAGGAGCCGGCGGGGCGGCCGCGGTGCTGCCCGAAGGGGTTGTCCCGGGATAGTTTCACCCCCAGGCGACAGGAGCCTCGGGGGAGGTAACCAAAGCAGAACCTCGGCCTTTCCCCGGGAAACGTCTCCCGGGAGCGGCGTCGGCGCCAAGTGTCATCAGCCGGTGCCTGCGCGGGGGCCCCCGGCAAAACTCATCCTGGCCCCGCGACGTGGAAACCGCTTTTTCACGCGGGACAGTGGGAGTCGCACCCGGCCGGTACCTGCCCCGCTTTATTGTTTTGAGGGGTTTTTTGCGCACAGAGCGGTGAAGCGATGCGGCTCCAGCGCCAGGGATTAGCAGGTACAGGCTCAGAGATCGATGATTAACGACGGCACGGAGCGTCCACGCGCGACGCGGCGCCCGTGTGCAAGCGCTCCCCGTGCCAGCTCCCAGCGCACACGGGCAGCACCTTCTCCCTGCGGATTATATCCAGCCCCGGTGCTAAAGCTGCCGAAATTGGGGTTGGTGCAGCGCGAGAGCGCCCCGCACCCACCCACGTGTGTGGCGAGGGGTAAAATCCCCGAGGCGGCCCACTCGTGGGCTGCTCCGGTGGGACGCGCGGAGCCCGGGCGCCGATCGCAGCCTCGCCGCACTCGCGAGCGCAGAACGGGCGCGCAAACCCCGCGGCCCCGCCCCACGTGTGGAACGCGAGCCCGCCCCACGCCGCGCTCGGTCCGTCAGCACTAAGGCCCGATTGGCGGCCTGCGCGCCCAGAGCCCCGGTAGCGCGCCGTGATCGTATAGTGGTTAGTACTCTGCGTTGTGGCCGCAGCAACCTCGGTTCGAATCCGAGTCACGGCATCGCCCCGGCGGTACCACGGCACACGGGCTCCCATGTTTTTTTCCCTCCGGCGCCGTCATTTTTATTTTGATTTCATTGTTCTGTTTTAAATTTTGCGTTATGCCCGTCGTTTACGATGAGTCCCCGGGCCGGGCAGAGCACCGCGACCCGCGGCACCGCGACCCGCCAGGAGACGGGGAAAAAAATATGAAATATCGCCACGACGTGAAAAATAAAGAAGATTTACGGTGCCGCCGCCGAACAGAAAATATTTAAAAAGCGAAAAAACATGAGAGCCCGTGTGCCGTGGTACCGCCGGGGCGATGCCGTGACTCGGATTCGAACCGAGGTTGCTGCGGCCACAACGCAGAGTACTAACCACTATACGATCACGGCGCGCTACCGGGGCTCTGGGCGAGCGAGCCGCCAGGCGGCCCTTAGTGCTGACGCGCAGACCTCGCGGGCGGGGCTGAGGGGCCCGCGCTCCGCCCCCTGCTGTCTCCATGGCGACGCGGGTGAGTGGCGGGTCCTCCTCCCCGGCCTTGAGGAGCCTCCGGGGCCCGATCCTGGGCCTGACCCCCAATCGCCGCCCTCGCCCGGCCCCGCATCAGCCCCTCCGGGGCCGCAGCCCCACCTGGGCCCGAGCCGTGACGCTGGTCCGCTCCACACCCCGCACCCCCCGTACCCCGCACCCCCCGTTTGATCACTGCCCTCTCCTCTAACCCCCTCTCACCTCCCGCCCGGGCCCCAACCCCGGGTCCAAACCTGTGTCCCATCCTTAGCCCCACCCCAGCCGTGGGTTTTACCCTCTCTGAGCCCACTCCTAACCCTAACGCTCCCCCTCTGGCCTTGTCTTAACTCCAGATTCTGATCCTGAGCCCATCCGTGCTCCCAGCCGTAACCCTGACACCCCCAAACACAGAATCACAGAATCCCAGAATAGTGTCAGGGGTTGGAAGGGCCCTGGAAAGCTCATCCAGTGCAATCCCCCCATGGAGCAGGAACACCCAGATGAGGTTACACAGGAAGGTGTCCAGGCGGGTTGCAATGTCTGCACAGAAGGAGACTCCACAACCCCCCTGGGCAGCCTGGGCCAGGCTCTGACACCCTCACCCCAACAAGTTGCTTCTCATATTTAAGTGGAACCTCCCGTGTTCCAGTTTGCACCCATTGCCCCTTGTCCCGCAACTGGTTGTCACCAGAAGAGCCTGGCTCCATCCTCCTGACACTCCCCCTTTCCATCTTGATCCCCAGGAATGAGTCCCCCCTCAGTGTCCTCTTGTCCAGCTCCAGAGCCCCAGCTCCCTCAGCCTTTCCTCACACGGGAGATGCTCCACTCCCTGCAGCATCTTGGTGGCTGCGCTGGACTCTCTGCAGCAGTTCCCTGTCCTGCTGGAACTGAGGGGCCACAACTGGACACAAGATTCCAGGTGTGGTCTCCCCAGGGCAGAGCAGAGGGGCAGGAGAACCTCTCTGAGAATTCTCACCCCGACCCTTCCCCTCGCGCTGTCCCCAACCCCAGCCCTCCCATGTCCCTGTCCCCAGCCCCCACCCGCTGACATCCCACCTCTCATCCCCCAGGTATTTCTCAGGGAATAAAGCTTCTCTCTATCACAGCATTAAAGGTCTTGTCACACCAGGGTGGTGCCTACGGACACAGAGAGGAAAACAAGGGACTGGGGATGAGGCCTGAACCCGGGGCAGGTGTCACTGTGCTGCGGCTCCTGCTTCTCCCCAGTGAAACACGTAGATAGTTAATGACTGTTTGTCACCACTGCTGCTGATTTTTACAGTGCTCTGAGTATGAAAGCCTCTTTTCTTTTCAGAGATATGCAAAGAATTCAAAACACCTGAGATCAAAAGGGTTTCTTTTGTGTAAAATATTTTTAGAGCAATCAAGGCACTGGATGGCCCAGATGACTCACACTCTGCGCTGTGTGGGGAAGAGCTGCTCACAGACACCCCTGCTCCTGCTGCAGCCACCGCGGCACTGGGCACATCCACACGTCCCACCTGCGTGTGGTCCTGAGCCCACGCTGCCCGTGTGGGGAAGGGCCATGTCCCCGCACCACGTCCATCCTCGGATATCTACTGTAGCTGGTGAATCCTAAATCTAAAAAGGTCTTTCTGAGGCTTGGGACAGAGCAGAGGAAGGCCCTTTGCACCCTGATTACTCTGTGAAATAATCCCTCCTGCCACCCTGAGCTCCTCGTCTTGCTTGTATCCAACCCAAAAGAGCTCAGAGTGATGGCAGGAGACAGAACAGCCTTTTCTGCCCTCCCTTTGCCTGTTCCTCATCCTCTTCCCTCAGCGTCATTGCTGGTGACTCGCCCCGGGCACTGGTGTGTGCTGGTCCCCAGCAGCGCTGGGAACCTTTGCAAGGGGAGATGGTCTCCACAACATCAAACCTGTTTGGCCAGGAGCTGGTGGAGCTTGGTGGTATCTCTGAATGGCCTGGGTGTCTGCCTGGTTTTTGGTACTGCCCTCCTGCCCCAGTGCTGCCCTTCTCGCTCCCTTGTCTGCCCTCCAAGGATCCCATCGGGCTGCAGGGACACTGCTATTGCTCATCTGCGGCCATCCCTGTCGCCATCTGTGTCCTCATGCTGGACCTGAAGTGGGTGCAGCATCACTGGTGTCTCCTGCCACGTCCAGGGAGTTTAACACCATCGTCAGCCCCTTGGCTGCGCTGTGGAGGGAGATCTGCCCACCCAGACATCTGCAGGATGGGGAGCAGAGTGCGGGGTCGTTGCATCCTCTGAAGCTCGAGGCACGAGCAGTGGAGGGCAGAGGTCGCTGTGCTGCCCTGTGCCTCCTGTGAGCTTCCTCCACGCTGAGCTGCTGTGCGGCAATGCCCACGAGCTGGGCTGTGTCACCGGTGCAAGGTCACCCAGTCCACGCTCTCACACGTGGACAATGGCTGCGCCATTGGACAATGACTGCGGTGGTGGGCAAGAGGCTCCCAGGAGGAGGGTGGGATGGTGTGGAGACGTGGGGCACCTCTGACAGGACATGCTGCCCACGCCTGGTGGGGACAGAGATGCCCAGTTCTGGGCTCCTCAGTTTAAGAAAGTTGAGGAATTACTGGAGAGATTCCAGAAAGAGCTACAAAGACGTTGAGGGATCTGCAGCGTCTTTCTGATGAAGAAAGGCTGAGAGAGCTGGGGCTGTTGAACTGGAGAAGAGAAGCTGAGAGGGATCTTATTGATGCTGATCAGCGTCTCAGGGTGGGTGTCAGAGGATGGACCAGACTCTGTTCAGTGGTGCCCAACGCCAGGGTGAGGGGCAACGGGCACAGACTGAAACACAGGAGGCTCCATCTGAACACGAGGAGAAACGTCTTTGCTGGGAGGTGCCAGAGCCTGGCCCAGGCTGCCCAGAGCGGGTGTGGAGTCTCCTTCTCTGAGACATTCAAACCGCCTGGACCCACCTGTGTGATCTGCTCTGTGACCCCGCGTGAGCAGGTGGGGCTGGGGATCTACAGAAGTCCCTGCAACCCCAACCAGCCTGTGATTCTGCGGTCCTATGGAGAGCCTACAGCGACGCTCACAGTGACCAGGGGTCCGGGCACTCGCGTGGGCAGGCAGAGCAGGTGTCCCCATGGTCTGGATCCCGGTGTTCGGCCCGGCGTGGGGCAGGGCTCGCGAGTGCCAGGCGCTGTCTCACTGTGTCACCACATGGACTCCTCGGTGGGGAGGGAGGTGGCCATGGGGCTCGTGCTTCGGATGCTTGGCAGAGGTGTCTGGAAGGGGAAAGTCAGCAGAATAACAATGATCTCAACTGCTGGAACAGGCGTGACTGAGATAAACACTGCAGCGATAAGGAGGAGCGGGTCAAACATGGCAGTGAGCAGGGAGGTGGCGAGTGGACATGGAGATAAGCGTCGGGGGCTGGCGGGTGCAGGAGAGGGGCACGAGCTGCTGCCACCCTCGCTGGCGGTGGTGGCCCCGTCCCCACGCAGTGTGCTGCCATGGGCTGCCTTCCCAGCGGGATGTGGGTACGACCGCTCCTACCGAAATCGTGCACGGGCACCAGGGCCCCACCAACCCTTTGCTGCTGGTTTGTCCCAGATGGTTCAGACCTGCCGGGACGTGTCCGCACAGCACAGAGGGACGGGGATGAGCTTGTGGGGGCATTTGGGGACTGTCTGTCTGCTGGATGACCCGATCCCCTCGGGCTCTGCTCAGCACCCGGGCAGGCTCCTCCATCTTCCCACCCTGCTAGGTGCCTCCGTGTCTTTTCTCCAGGCCCTCCAACGCCTGCGGGATGCCTTCAATGGGATTTTAAAGGTGCCTGCAATGTCGAAACGCCGGTGCAGCCAGGCAGAGAGTGCTGCTGGGCCCAGACGCTGTCACTCCGTGGCACAGACATAAATCTTCTGGCTGGCACAGGAACAAGAGCAATTCATCACTACACGGCTGTCTGGGCTGCTCTGCCCCTCGAGCCGCCTCTCCAGCTGTGCCCTCGCTGGGGCAGCCCCTGGTCCCCGTCTCAAGGAGGCAGACGGGGGACAGAGTTGTCCCCACCACCACCCACTTTGGTCTCAGATCCCTGAAGCGTCCCCAGGAGCAGCGCCGGTGCCTGGGGAGGCACGACGGATGCCAGGGCTGCAGCAGGCACTCTGTGTTTGACTGGGGGGGAAAACCATGCCCTGACACAGGCAGCCCTGCCAGCTCTGGGTGTTCACAGGCCACAAATTCAGCTTGTGATCTGCTCTGCTGTGGGAAGCCTGCTTTCCTTCCTAACGAAACCAGAGTGACTCCACTGTGTTATACCCCAGTATCCCATATTCCCATGCCCACAGGCACTGCCGGGCCAGGGAAGAATGTTGGAACAAGAGGCCACGGAAGTGTCCTGGCACTGGAGGTGAAGGTTTAGGTGGCATCGGGGACAAAGCACAGCACACCTGGGCTGGGAGACAGTTGCAAGCAACCAGACATGGCTCTGTCCCCACCACCCACCTCTTCTAGCTCATGAAACATGCACCAAGGACTAAAGGAGAAGGACTCAAGCATTTCTTGACATGAACGTCCAGCTGTGTTGCTCTTGAGAGGCTGTATGAGCCCACAACAGTGTATGAGATGGTTCTGGTTCTTCTAAAGCCCAAGCTTCCAAGGACGTTTTCCAGTCTGCCAGTGCTATGTAGGGCAGGCAAACAGGCTCCAACAGACTGATTTCCTGCTTGGTTATGTTTTGGGATCTCCTTGCCTGGCTCCAGTGTTCAGAAATGAGGAAAAACACTCCCCAAAATGTCTGGAGCAGGGGTTCACCGAAGCTGTCCTGCCTGACCTCCGGAGAGCACAACGCTTGAGGCAGCTGCTTGAGCCCTTTCCTTGTGGGTCCGGCATCCCGCTGGAGGGGACAGCCAGCCACCCTGCAGCCACACGTTCGCGTGTCCCCCGTCTGGTTCCAGCTGCCAGCCCCGGCTCTCGCTGTGCCGCTGTCTGTGCCACCAGCCCAAGCCTCTCCCGCAGCAGCATCGGGATTTATAGCCCGCGAGCAGCCGCCTCTTCACCCCTCTTTGTGATGCTGAGCGGGCAGAAAACAGGCAGCCACACGCTGCCCGGCCCTCCGCTCTCAACTCACCTTCATTTCCTGCCTCCCAGCCCTTTTGGAGTGGCAAAAGCAATGGTTCCCCTCTGCGTGGGGAAAACGGACCCTGTTTTGCTCTTGTCCACCCTGTCCATCTTCCCAATGGCTGGTGACAGCCCTATGAAGAGATATAAGGGAGATGCCAGGAGTGGTTCTCACCCCCTTGGCAATGTAAAGCCAGTGAGAGTCTGTCTGGAGAAGGACTCAGCTGTTTGAGCGGGGCTGTTGCAGCTGGACTAATCAAACCCACCATTAACGCTTTCCTGGGGCACACAGGTCCCCCCCAGCCCCCGAGCACGGGCCCCCGGCCAGCACGTCGCTCTGATTGAGCTGCAAACGCTCCAGCTCCTCAGTCTGCTCTGCCTCGGATCGATGAGCGCAGGCGGCGCCAATCAATTCCACTTTACCACTTGCTATTGAATTCAGATCCGCGCTCTCCCAGCTGGTCCCGCATCCTTTGTTCATTCAGAAAGGGAATTCAGGCATTTTATCCCACCTGGAGGCCGCCGTGCCCTTGCAGGGTCAAGCCCCCTGGCCGGGGCAGATAATACCCTGTGGATGCAGACGTTCCCAGGGGCTGAATTTGCGCTACGGCTGGAGCCTGAAAGCATCGACCTGGCTGGGCAGAGCGTGAGAGCGGGCGGATAGATGAGGCCATGAGATCTGCATGATACAATATAGCTGTTGCCACCAAGCCGGCATCTGTCATGAGGTTTCCCCACCAGGAGCCTGGTTTTGCTGGGGAAATACCGGAGGCAGCTGCAGGGAGCTCCTGTGGCTCCGGTCCCCAGGGGCACTGAGCGCGGCTTTAGCTCTCCAGGGCTTGAGCCAGCGTGAAACGATTTTATAAAGAAAAAGAAAATAAGGCCAAAGAGTTTTCATAGTGTCTGTCTAGAAATTTCCCTCAACCCCACACCCGGCGTTTGTCGGCGAAAGACACGTTTCTCACCCGCTGGGTGTCAGTCCTGAAGCCATTCTTGTTTCTCAGATCTGTCACCCAGCTCTCTCGCTGGCCCGTTTCCAGGGTTCCGCGCCTGGGTTTGTGGAAATGAAGCTCCCCACGGCTCTCCACACCTCGTCAAGTGTTAATGACATAACGGATGGCAGCGGAGAGCGGCTGTGACGCCCGGGGCTGTGGATGTGCAGAGGGCTGTCAGCACAGGAGGCCGAGACGACGGCCCCTCTGAGCTCCGGGCTGGCAGATGTCTGTCAGCGAGTTGTCGCCTCTTCTTTTGGTCAATTAGCATGGTTTAAATTATGTTATCAACCACGTAATGATTTCTTTTGACAGAAAGGTTGGGGAGCTGCAAAACTGCCTGCAAGAATTTGTTCCATTTGGTAACTGCACGTGCTGTCGGCATATCCTGTGTGTGCGGACAGACAGTGTCCGAGTGGCCTGAACACAGCCCAAGTCGGCATCATGTGTGCGAGTGCTGACGCAGAAATGTCCTAGTTTGTGATGCTTGGCAGGAGCAATGTGTCACATTGTACACCGGACTCGGTGTAGGGCCATGTTCTCCATGTTTCTCCTTGATTTCCCTCAACTTCTCTCTTGTCTTTGGCTTTTGTCACTTCTGTGCAGTTCACCATGGCAGGTGGGGGTGAGAGGGGCTGCAGAGCGTCTCATGCTGAGCATCCCACCCATGCCAGCCTGTTCCAGCTGTCCCCATGGCAGCCGGCAGCGAGATGGGGTGGGCAGCCATAGAATCACAGAATCACTTTGGTTGGAAGAGACCCTCAGGATCACGGAGTCCAACCATAACCCACCCCAGCACTGCCCCATGTCCTGAGAACCTCCTGTCCGTCTGTCCAACCCTCCAGGGATGGTGACTCCAGCACTGCCCTGGGCAGCCTGTTCCAATGCCCCACAGCCCTTTGGGGAAGAAATTGTTCCTAAATCCAACCTCAACCTCCCCTGGCGCAACTTGAGGCCTTTTCCTCTGCTCCTGGCGCTTGTTCCTGGGGAGCAGAGCCCGACCCCCCTGGCTCCAAGCTCCTTTCAGGCAGTTCAGAGATCAGAAGGTCTCCCCTCAGCTCCTGTTCTCCAGCTGAACCCCCCAGGTCCCTCAGCCGCTCCCATCACACTTGTGCTCCAGCCCCTCACCAGCTCCGTTCCCTTCTCTCAACTCGCTCCAGCACCTCAAGGCCTTTCTTGGCGTGAGGGCCCAGAACTGACCCCGGGATTCGAGGTTGGGCCTCCCCAGTGTCCAGTCCAGGGCCACGGCCGTTCTGTGCCAGTTCCTTCCAGCCTGATGGGAGCTGGGACATCTGGAAGGGAGGAATGGATCTTGCAGGCTCCTAAGTGCTGTGGAGCAACCGGTGGGGAACGTGCTTGGTGTGTGGATGCGGGGCTTCCGGAACAGCGATGCTCCCAGCCTGGGAAGGGCTTGCCAAAGGTCGTGTCCCTAAACCACGAGGCATCCGCAGTGGCCCATGGCAGGCAGGGCTGCTGTGCGCCGAGTCCCCTCCTCGTGTTTATCCTTGATCCACCAGGCTCTTCCCACGTCCTCCAGCCGCACGGATCTCAGCACTGTGACCCAGTTGTCTCTTCCGTGCCAAAGACCCCTGGTCCATCACACAGCACACGTGCAGAAGCCTCTGACCATCCTGCCACCCTTCTCCGTGCATTTTCCAGCTCCATTTTATCCTTGGGATGGGGGGACCAGGAGCACACACAGGCCAGGACTGACCAGGGAATGGTGGCACCTCCACCTTTTCCTAACCCTTCCTGTCGGCTTTGATTGAGAGTTTCTGCAGTTTTGACCTCTGCCGAGTGCTGAGGGGACGTTCTCAGGGACTGCCAGAGCTCCCGCCCTCAGAGCCCATCACTCGAGACGTGAGGCCGGGCCTGCTTTCCCCACGGGTGTCACTTCCCAGCACTGGCTTTTGTCTCCTTTTATTGCCAAGTTGCTTAGTCTCTGAAAGTCCTCCTGCAATTCTTAGCATTCGCCCACAGTATCCAGACTAATTCAATACTATTAGCAGATTTTGTCACTCCTCTGCGGCCCTCATCTCATGGGAAGACCTGCTTGTGGAAATGCAGGTGACCTCTCAGCTGGATCATCCTCAGGTGGCTCTTTCCAAGAAAGCCACTAGCTTTGGAAAAAAGAAATTCGCTTTAAGAGAGCTGTCTCGACTCTTTCACAATATGTCACATTTATCCATCTGTCCCCTAACGATGCCAGCTTCCTACTCCTTATGCCAGTTTTTGTTCATTTAAAGAGAACAGATGTGTCATTTATCAGTCAGCGGCTCTTTGGCCGCCTCCTGTGAAGAAGTTTTGGTGTCACGGTTGCCATCTTCCAGTCCCCACGTCCCCTGCTGTACCCAGACCTCGGGGGAGGTTGGGGTGTCACCCGGCAGACGTGACATCCCCCTGGTCCCTGCTGCGCTGCACAATGTGGCTTGTGTAGGGTGCTCCTGAGCAGGGAAGCGGCTGGAGCCACCGCAGACATTTCTGAGTTCCTGGAGACGGCTTTTCACAGAATCCCAGAGTGTCAGGGGTTGAAGGGCCCTGGAAAGCTCATCCAGTGCAATCCCCCCATGGAGCAGGAACACCCAGATGAGGTTACACAGGAAGGTGTCCAGGCGGGTTGCAATGTCTGCACAGAAGGAGACTCCACAACCCCCCTGGGCAGCCTGGGCCAGGCTCTGACACCCTCACCCCCAACAAGTTTCTTCTCAGATTTAAGTGGAACCTCCTGTGTTCCAGTTTGAACCCATTGCCCCTTGTCCTGTCACTGGTTGTCACCAGAAGAGCCTGGCTCCATCCTCCTGACACTCCCCCTTTCCATCTTGATCCCCAGGAATGAGTCCCCCCTCAGTGTCCTCTTGTCCAGCTCCAGAGCCCCAGCTCCCTCAGCCTTTCCTCACACGGGAGATGCTCCACTCCCTGCAGCATCTTGGTGGCTGCGCTGGACTCTCTGCAGCAGTTCCCTGTCCTGCTGGAACTGAGGGGCCACAACTGGACACAAGATTCCAGGTGTGGTCTCCCCAGGGCAGAGCAGAGGGGCAGGAGAACCTCTCTGACCTACTGACCACCCCCTTCTAACCCACCCCAGGTCCCATTGGCTTCCTGGCCACAAGGGCCCAGTGCTGGCTCATGGTCACCCTGCTGTCCCCAGGACCCCCAGGTCCCTTTCCCCTATGCTGCTCTCTAATAGGTCATTCCCCAACTTATACTTGAACGTGGGGTTGTTCCTGCCCAAATGCAATACTCGTCTGTTTGTTTGTTTGTTTGTTTGTTTTATTTGGAAGCTGCAGAAGAAGGGCCTGGAGATTCAAGGGGCTGCAGGAGATGGTGCAGTCAGGGGCAGCAGCTGACCCAGCGCCTGCCACAGGAGACGCGCTGGCAAGTATCAAATGCTGAATTCAGCCCCTGCATCACCAGTGGGTGAATCATCTTCCAGCACCTCCTCAAAAGCAAGCAGTAGCACAGACCTTTTCCTCTGAGTCACCGAAAGTGCTGCCTGGGGGATGCTGGGCTGTGTCCACACCGCCCAGGGTTGAACTGGAAGGGAAGGTTTACTGGGGCCACGTGGCCTGAGCCGTCCTAGACCCCGGGAAGGTCCCATGTCCTGTTCTTGGCCTGTCCCCAGCTGCGGGAGCACAGGGAGCGCGGGGTGGCTGAGGAAGCGCGGCTCTGGCAGGGCTGGCAGGGGCTGGGAACACGCTCCCTGCTGCTCCCGGTGCGTGCTCCGACCTGCCCGGCAGGCGTTCACCCAGCCCGGCAGCCATGGCGGAGAGGAAGGGCCTTGCTGTGAGCTCCGGCCCAGAGATGGCAGAGAAGAGCTTCTGAACCCTCCAGAGATGGAGAAGAGGGTGGGAGCGGGACTCCCGGTGCAGCGGTCCAGCCCTGGCTCCTTGCAGAAGGCCTCCAGTCCCCCCTACCCACACAGTCCATAAGAGTGAGCCAAAAATCACTTCTGAGCAGACACGGGCTGTTCTCCTCCCGACTGAGGACTGTGTGTGCAGCGGCTCCACCGCCGTCCTTCCGTCCTTCCCGGGTGAGCAGTCAGCAGCCCCTGGGGCCGCACAACCCACTGGGGGGTTTCCCATCCCGCTGCGGTCCCCCCGCCATGGCTGCTTGAGGAAGCAGCCGAAACATGGAGTCTGGCACACAAGCAGCACAGCGTGTGCGCCCTGATCCTCTCCCGTCTGCCAGTCCTGCCCTGCATCCGAGCGATGCTACGTGACAGCCATCTGTCACAGCCACCGCCGGGCCATGGGGACGTGCAGGCGGAGCAGCAGCGTGGCCACGGTTGTGGCATCAGGGCCAGTGTCTACAGTGCAGGCATCAAACCCAGGTCCCAGTGTGCATCAGATACAAGGGATGTAACAGTTGGGGATTGGAGCAACACCAGCTGCAGCGTGAGACGCAGATGGAGCCCGGGTTTGGCGGTGCGAATGCAGAAATCTGTCGCTGCGTCTTCAAACCCAAAATGAGCCGCTGCGAGTGGAGGGATGTCGCTAGTGTCTTGTCACGACTGCAGAAAAAAATATGAGCAGCTCACGCCTGTGCTGAGCCACACGGGGTGCAAGGAGCTCATTTGGTTTCCTTCTGGATTCCCCTTCAAAGCTCCCCAAGCACAAAGGAGTCTCCCGAGGGGGCTCCCACCCCAGCGATGTTCGCCTCAGCCTGCTGCCCCATGTTGCTGTCTGGGTGCTCTGCCCCGGGAGAAGCTCAAATCTGAGGGCTCAGGTTGGTTCGGGGATCTTTTCGATGGCCCTCCAGGCTCTGCTGAAGCCCCAGGTGAAAGTGGATGCCCCACAGGGCACAGATCAGAGAACAGGGTTACATTGGGCCAGGAGCCCACCCATCAAAAAGCCACAGAATTTGGAAGAGGAACGGGCCCAGCAAATGGTGTGGAGGCTCTGGGGTCTCAGGTGGGCTCAGAACACAGACCGTCTTCGACCCCCAGCATGGCCCTGGTGCAGCTTCCACGGAAGGAGTGACGGGTGGGATGTGACAGGACAGGATGGGATTGAAAGACCTCCGAGATGCCTCTGGTATGGTAGTATTTGTACAGAAACCCACCACCACAAGCTCAATGTGTGTGTTTTCTGGGCCTGAGTATTTAACAAGAGCCATCTCCAACAGATGCTGCTGAACATCCTCCTTCGTTACTGACAGAGGGTGGAAGTATTCTCAATCTCACACGCCATCAGCCCTGCATCCTGCTTCCTTCCGAATGCCAGGCAGATTTATTGAGAACCTCTGTCTTTTCTGCATTTTAATAACGATCTCATCATCCCCATCTGCCGGGACTGAGGTCTGCTGCTAGACCTCAGACACTGCCTGCTACTCTCCCTATTCCTGGCAGATGTTTTTTTCTCCTCATGATGTCTTTTGTGTCTTCCATTCCCTACACTCTAGAATTTCTACTCCTGGTTGCTGGGTGCTTGGGATGTCTGGCTGGACCTGGGGCATCTGGCTGGATTTCTTGGGCAGGAGCGTAGAGTGTGTGCGTACCCAATAAATCAGCAAATCTGGGCCTCGGTGGGCTCACTGGGCATGGGTTTGGCACGTGCCGTGCCAGGCTGGCCCAGGAGGCTCAGCCCCATCCCAGCCTTCCCCCCGCGCAGGGCTTGGGAGGGAGCGAGGTCACCACGAGAAGCTTCTCCCTCCAGACACCCTGACGGCCACGTCTCAGTGTCCGTTCCCATGGCGGGGCAGGAGGCTCACAGGGTGAGGACGGGCAGGATGTCACCACGGCGTCCCTCCCCATCACTGCACACCCGGGCATGGCTGCCCCTCCACGGTGCTCCCACCTTCGCAGCATCGTGCCTCTGTCTCCCGTCCCTTCCTGGCATGGCTGACCACGGCCTTTGGGGGAATTCAGCCTGGCAGCAGGGCCGCGAGCGGGTTTGGGTGGACGGTGTGTGCTTAGGAAGGGCTGTGAGGACTCAGGGGTGCAGGTTGGGAGGCAGGGCTGTGCACACTTGCTGCTGGCAGTCAGGAGGGCACGGCGCAACCATCGGTCCTGGGTGGCAGGTGAGCAGGGGTGGTGGTGGCTGGCGATGGGCTGTGTGCAGGAGTAACAGTCGGAAGATGTGTGAGTGTGCTGTTTTCCACTACAACAGCCTCAGCCTCCGCTGCCATGCTCCAACATCCTGCTTTCAATGCTGCTTCCCTGTCGCTGCTGGCCCTGTACCGGCAAATCCAGCCCTGCCAGGGTGCACCCCGGGGGATGTGATGTCTGTCCTCTGCCCGCGGCTCTGCGTGCTCACCCCATGGCCCTGCACAGCCGGCCTGGGCTCAGCCTTCTCCTGAGCACCTTCCCTTGGCTCGTCCCCGCTCACCCCAGTCTCATGGTGTTTCTTGTGGGTGTCCATGGGGCCAGCCTGGTGTTTGGGTGACTCTCCGTGGAGCGATGTGCTCCGCACGTCCTGCACCGGGCTGGTCTCATGAACACGTCCCAGGCGGTGGGTTTGCCACCGACAGACCCCTTGTTGCTCTCTTCTCATTCGCAGCCTCCCCGGTGGCTCTGTCGGTGCCAGCACCGGCACCCCTTCTCCTCCCGGAGCCGGGGATGCTCGGGGGCTGCTGCCAGGGCCGGATCGGGCCCGCGGTCTCCAGCAGGACAGACGGGGCGGCGGGCGCCCCGGGGGCCGGTTCTCCCCGGGGCCGGACGCGGGGCCGCTGGGAAGAGCCGAGAGGCAGCGGCTGCCGGGAGCGCGGGGGGGCGGCCCGGAGCGCCGGGGGAGGCCGGGCCGGGCGCGGCGGAAGGCGGGCCGGGCGGCGGGGAGCGGGGCGGGCCCGGGGGGAGGCGGGCCGGGCCGGGCCGGGCGGCGGGGAGGCCGTGCTGAGCCGTGCCGTGCCGTGCCGGGGGGGGAGCGGGCCCGGGGAAGCGGGGCGGGCGGAGCGGGGGGGGAAGCCCCGCTCGGAGCAGCCGGCGCGGCGGCTCCGGCAGGTGGCACTGGCCGCCTCCCCCGGCCGCCTCCCCCGCGCCCCCCCCGGCCCGGGCTCCGCCGCCGCGCTCAGTCCGCCGGCGCCGATGCTGCTGAGCGGAGCGGCCGCCGGCTCGGAGCGCGGCGGCGGCGGGGCGGGGGCGGCCGCGGGGGCCGGGGGCGCTCCGCAGTGCGTGGGCACCATGGCCCGCTGGCTCCGCGAGCACCTGGGCTTCCGCAGCGCCAAGCCCGCTCCCCCCGCGCCGCCCAAGCCCGACTACCGCGCCGGGCCGCCCCCGCAGCCCCCCCCGCCGCCCGGGGGCGCCGCCGAGCCGCTGGCCGCCGCCCAGCCCGACATCGTGGCGGCCTACCGGCTGCAGAAGGAGCGCGACTTCGAGGACCCCTACAGCGGGGCGCCGCCGCCCGCCGCCCCCGACGGGCCCCGCTACGTCTCGCCCAAGCACCGGCTGATCAAGGTGGAGACGGTGGAGAAGGCGCCCGCCAGCCCCCCGCCGCCGCCGCTGCCCCCCGCCGCCCCCAGCTCGCCCCCGGCCGGCCCGGAGCCGCCCGAGGAGCCGCCGCAGGAGGTGAGTGTCCCGGCACAGCCGCCCTCCCCGGGGCGCCCCGCGGCCCAGGGGGTACTCGCGGGCGCCCCTCGGCAGGGCTGGGACCCGGGGGACGGGCAGCGGGTTCGCCGCAGCAGGAGCCGCGGCCGGGCCGTGTGTCCCCCCGTGTCCCCCCGTGTCCCGTGTGTCCCCTCGTGTCCCCCCGTGTCCCGGCAGCTCCGCCGTGCCGCTCACACGTCAGCAGCTGCGGGGCGGCCCCGGCTGCTCCTCCAGCTCCCGGGGGAGGCAGGTCCGGCCGCCAGCAGGTAAATCCCCAGCAGGTAAATCCCCAGCAGGTCCGGTCCCCAGCAGGAAGCGTCGCTCGCTGAGGTGCGAGAGCACAGGGCCCGCCGGCCGCCTTCCCCCCTCCCTTCTTGCCATTTCTTTGCTGCCAAGTGCTTGTTGCTCTACAGAGGCAAACACCTTCCAGCCCAGGGAGGCCCCGAGTGCACAGAACTGTCTCCGGTGGCCCCTACGCTGGGGTCGGTGGCCCCGGGCCTCCCTCCACCCTCTGCCCGCTTGCCAGCGCCCGGTGGTGCCAGCCGGGCCCCCCGAGCTGCCGCGCTGCTTTGTCAGGGAGCCTCAGCGCCTCTTTGTCTGCCTCCTCCCCGCCGCTTCTCGGGGGGTGAGAGCAGAACCCGGCGCTGCGGGGCCGGGAAGGAGGTGCGGAATGTCCCCAGCACGGAGAGACGGGCCGTGAGCGGCGGGAGCAGGAACCCGCCGGGGCTGCGGCTGCGGCGCCGGGCCCCTTGGCAGAGACGCTGATGCGGGGACTGCGCAAATAAAGGCAGGAGAGGGGTAATTAGTGCCCGCCAGCGCTGCCGCCTGCAAGATGAGGCTTGTCGAGCGAACTCGACGGGATTGCAGATCTGGCTGGCAAAGGGAAGGGTGGATGCGATGATCCCGTCTGTGGTCCTGGCATCGCCGGGCAGCACGGCAAAACGAGCGCCGGACAAAACCTGCTCGGGAGTGTTTTAAGCAGATAGAAGAACTTGTTGCTGGTGGATCTTGGAAAGTTGCTTGCACTGACTAATTGCTTTCTGGAGGTTTCTGCAGGGGCCTGGTAGAAACCCCTTTTTGAGCCGGGATCCTGCGAGCTGTTGGCGGAGGGCAGCAGAGGAGGGCACTGGCAGCGGGGCCGTTGCGGTGATACGGTTTGCTGGATGGTTTTTCTGCTGGAACACACGGGGTGGGGTCGGAGGGACCAGGGGCGGGTGGTGGTCGTAGGAAGAACTCGGACTGCGGTGTGCAAAGGGCCGAGCCGCGGGAAGCGGGGACTGCAACAGGTACAGCCGGGCTCTGCAGGCAGCTGAGGGATGGGGACACGCCGGGAAGTTTAGAGAAGAGCTAAAAGCTGGGATACGTTTGGGGAAACCCTGCTAACAGCACGAGGCCAAAGAAGACTCTTCGTCTTATCGAAGGCAGATGGTGATTAGATTATCTCATCTTCTGTGTGCCTGTGTGGGGAGGAGGTTTTGGATTCTTCAGGGCTCCAGTACGTGCTGGACACAGGCAGAACTCTGGAGGCCGGGTGAAGCCAGAGATAAGGTGGGAATATCTGATAGTGCATGGAACTGTCCATTCAAACAGTTTTCCTGGAGGAACCGGGGAGTGTGCACAGCTTGGAGCATCTCTGTTGGGCTTGGGCCCCCTTTGCAGCTCCCATCTGCTGGCCTTGGCGTTGGCCGAGCGGTGGGAGGGCTCCCCAGTTGCTGCAAGGCCGTGGTGGTCCTTTCTGGAGGTGGATGGAGGTGTCTGCTGGGAGACTGCTGGTGCCACCGGCTCCTGTTCTTGGTGACAACGTCAAGGTGTCCTGGAGCAGGGGCTGGAGCCTCTGCTGAGCTCTTCAAGCCGAGATGATGGTTGTGGCAGGGGCCCACGTGCTCCCCCGCGCAGGAAACGCTGGTGGGCACTGTTCCCTGCCTGCTGCGGGGACTGGGACTGCAGGAAACCCCTGGCTGTGGGTCTTGAGTTGTGGTGATGCTGAAGATGGAGATGTACAATTCTAAATACAGGCAAGGGTGCTACAGCAGAGGTTTTTTGTTAATGACTGACAGTGCAAAACGCTCTATTAAAACGTGCAGCCCTTCTGAACAGGGAGGACGGGGATGGACAGCAATGGAAGGAGCATCCACCAGTTACTGGCTGTGTGGTTTGTGGTACCTGCGCTGTGTTGAGGTTGGGGGACGGGCAATGTTCCCTGGGAGCCCTGTGCCTGCTGTAGCTGTCCTGACCATTCTGGAAAATTGAAGACAGGCAGGAATACCTTGGCCGTGTCATCCCTCCTGCCTGGCCATGCTGTGCTTTGCCATCGTAGTGTGTCCTCACATCTTTCTGCCTTGCACGGGAACTGCGACGTCTTGCAGGGACGTGCTCACAGTGACCTCTGCAGTGGCTCCTGCTCCGTTACAAATGCTTGCTGGGCACAGTGGGGACCAGGACAGGTCCTTCTCCATCTCCTTAGTCTGGGCAGTCCTTTCCCTGCAGCCCTGCATAACATACCGGCCCTGTACAGCTCGCCTGAGCGAGGCAGATACCCGGGAGGTGTCTTCTCTGCCGTGTTTGCGTTAGGCAACGTGAGCAGCATTTCCAGGAGGATGCAGCAGTGCGGGACCTCCCTGCACGTGGACACCCAGGACACGGTTGGGCGACCAGGTTGGGGATGTGCCCGGTGAGGGCTTTGCGTCCTGCCCGCCGGGACCCATCGCTGGCGTGTTTGCAGGGACAGCAGGGTCAGTGCCGCGGGGTGTGGGAACGGCCGGCCAGGAAGCTCCTGGGCGTGTGTCTTTCCTGCGAGAGCCTCCCTGGACTGAGTCATCCTGCGCCGTGCTCCGCCGGCCCGCGCTCCCTCCTCCGTGCCGTGGGGTCACCGCTGGCCCCGCCGGCCGCCCCGGGCAGGGGACCAGACCCTTCTTGGAAGGCCAGCAAACCACTCGGTTTGCTTTTGGGTTTGACTTCAGTGTCCACCAAAAGCCAAGCTGTAAGGTGGGTCAAACTGCACCTGGCAGAGGGAACAAACTGAGCTTGCTCGTAACTCAGAGCGACTCCAGCGTAAAACCCAGCAGTCCTGGGGGGAGCCCAAGCTTCATCTCCAAGGCAAGACACTTCTCTATAAACTGAAGGATCTCTCTGGGGACCTCTCTGTAGAGCGGAGCATCTTGTAGTCACAAAAGGTGGTGGCAGGTGGGATGTTTGTAGGCAAGATGGGGTGAAGAGCCCCCGCTCTGCCCTGGGATCTCAGTGTCTGAACTGTGAACTCTGTTGAAGAGCCGCTGTCTGTTGCAGCGTAAAAACTTTGCTGCGAGAACCTGGTGATGATTTGGCCCTTTGCCTGAATTTTCTCTTGGTTTTCTTTTTTTCTTGCAGCTGACATAAATAATAGAGTGAGAGCAGCCTCGGTGCTGCAGGATGATCTGAGTGTGCGCTGCCACGGCAGATAAATGCTTGAAAAACACTCAGGTGCACACCAAGGACATGTGTCCAGTGCCCCTGGTGCCTGGCTGCTCTGGAGGATGGCTCTGCACCGCGAGCTGTCCCGGGTCAGTGGCTTTAATGTATGGAATCACAGAATGGACTGGGTTGGAAAAGCCCTCAGAGATCATCCGGTCCAACCCTTGGTCCAACTCCAGCCCATTGACTAGATCATGGCACTAAGTGCCGTGTCCAATCTCGGTTTAAAAACCTCCAGGGCCGGTGAGTCCAGCACCTCCCTGGGCAGCCATTCCAATCCTGACCACTCTCTCTGCACAGAATTGCTTTCTCATCTCCAGCCTCAATTTCCCCTGGCAGAGTTGAAGCCCATGGCCCCTTGTCCTATTGCTGATGCCTGGGAGAAGAGCCCAATCCCCACCTGGCTAGAACTGCCCTTCAGGTAGTTCTAGAGAGTGCTGAGCTCAGCTCTAAGCCTCCTCTTGTCCAGACTAAACAAGCCCAGCTCCCTCAGCCCCTCGAGGGAGCACATCAGGCATGTGCTTTGCACCCAAATTGTTTCAGATCTAGCAAAGCTTGTGCTGTACATGAGCAGGTGATGCCTTGGTACCCGGGCATCTGAGCGGCATGTGGGGACTGGCTGGGCGGTGAGCAGCTCCCTCTGTGACACAGGAGGCGAGCAAAGCGTGGAAATGCCTTTGAGCAGATGGGGGGGTCCGGGACACCCCTGGAGCTGCCCTGCCTGCGGCTGCCGCAGGGCCCCGCACAGCCCGCAGAGTCCAGCCCTGGGATTAGGAAATGTCAGAGGTGCCGTTTCCCCGGCAACCTTAATTCGGCCCCACGTGCGAGGGCATTAGGATGACTGCGGGATCCCGCTGTTTGCCCTCTAAGAGCTCAGCCCCGGGGCTCTGGGTACCGTTCTCGCTGGCTTGGTTGTGCATCCTGAGGTTGCAGCGCTCCTGGAGACACTTAGGAATCACCTTCCCAGCTTTGTCCTGGCTTTTCTGCTGTAATATCTCACCATTTAAAAAATGAATGGGTTTATGTTCTCAGCATGAGTAGGCTCAGCTCCTACGAGGCATCCTTGAGGCAGAGGAGGAATGAACCCGTGTGGCAAAACCCCACCAGACCCAGGGAGCTCAGAGCCCCCTGATCTGAGCTATTCGCTCTGGGTGCGAGTTAAACCCAGCAAACCTGCGCAGAGCCCATCTAACTGCTGCTGAGCGCCTCTGCACCCCACTGCAAGGAAAATACCTGGGTTTGGGGGTCTCAGCAGAGACAAATTAGTATTCTTCACCATCCTCTTCTTTCTAGGCCTGGACCTGGTGGCATCTGAGTGGGGCCACACTGTGAGCTTGCTGCGGCTCATCTGTCAAGGGTCCAGCAGTGACCCGGGTCTGTGTCTGTCGAGCAAAACGCACCTAGGAAACAGGATTATGGCAAGTTTTGACGTGGGTAGGTTGGGCTCAGGGTGAGAGGAACGAGCAGGATCCCCTTTTTGAGCGCGGGAGGGTCAGCAAACCGCATCTCGCAGCCCGTCTGCTCATCTCATTTGTGCGTGTTGGGCACCTGCGTGCTCGTACCTCCCTTGGCACCAGCGCGTGTGCAGTGAGCTGTCGCCGGTGCAGGGCTGTGCTCTGCAGATACCGTTGTGGCAGAGTGAAAGCCTCTTCGCAGCTTTCCGAAGAGGTGGGTGCATCCCACGGGATCTCCCGGCTCTCCGCAGGGGTGGGCGCTGATCTGCACCTGGGATCTTGCCGACAGCGGGTGGGCAGCACGATCTCCTTCGCCCCGGAGAAGGAAAGAAAACAGAGGGGCTTCCCGCAGTGCATTTGCAGTCGCCGTCACCATCTGTCCTGCTGCTGCCTTGCCCAGGGCTGAGCGCGTCTGCTCGCCCGCACCTCCGAGCCCCCGTGGCAGCCCCCGTGGCACTCGCCACGTGGCGGGCAGGGTTTGCTCCGGGGTGACGCTCCGCTGCTCGCTCATGGCGAGGGGCCGGGCTGGTAGAGCTGTCCCCACTCCCCACGGCATCGCAAGGTTTGCAGAGGAGGTGGGAGCCGGGGTGCGGGGAGCCGCGTCCTCCCGCAGCTCAGGGCGATGCGAAGGCTCGGGGCTGCACAGAGGTGTTTACAGCTCCGGTTCCTGCTCCCTTTTCCTGCTGGGTTTTGCTGCTCAAGGCTATTGTCGGGCCGTTTTGCACAGGAAGGAGAAAGAAGTGGTTTGTTTTAAGCTGATTATGGGAGCTGGAGAGGAATGTGAGAGGCCCTGGGCTCCAGGACTGGCCAGGAGCAGGGACAGTGGTGAGGACAGAGCCTGGTCCTTGCTGCAGGAGCTCTGTGAAGCCAGCGTTGTGGTGGCAAAACCCACCTCACCGAATGGTCCACCCTGGGGTTTGCACCCTGGTGGGCAAGCATAACCTGGCAAAGGTGTTTGGGTGCACTCAGACCCCGCTGGGAGTATCGCCTGGCCCCGTTTTAGAACCAGGCTTTTGAGCGGGAGGTGGGACATGGTGGCATCGTGCCATGGGGTGCTCTGACTGGGAAGCTGCTGAGGTGCTGGAGCAAGAGTGTGGCTCCAGCACTGGTGGGGATCAAGCTCTGGGAGATGTTCTGTGTCCTGCTGCAGGATCATCTCCATTTCAGTAGCGAGGGCAAACCTTGGGCTTTCCGTGCCGTCCCCCTGGCCTGGCGCTTGAGAGGCTCCTGGTCCTTTTTCCTGGTGACTCCTGATTGCACGGAGCTCTGTGCTGGGTTACTTGTGACACGTGGGGATGCTGCGGGGTCCAAGGAGGGAGCCATAGGCTGTTCTTAGCCTTTTTGTTAAGAAACATCTTCAGACAAGCCCACAGGGAGCCCCGGAAAATAACCAGTGAGTTCCCAGTCACGCCAGTGCCAGCTGTACTGGGATCTGCGCCCCTTTCTCCACCTCGGGCGAGGAGACGTGGCTGCGTGCAGAGGGCCCATCTGTGTGCCGCGGGGGGGACCAGCACTGCGCGGCGGGGGCTCGGGGTGCCTGCCCACGGTGAGGGAGGAGGCCGGGCCGCCTTCTGCTCCGCTTGGCTCCGTCCCAGCGCTCGGGACAAAGGCTGGAGCGTTTCCACAGCGGAGCGCCGGGGCCTGGAAAGCCGCCGGCTGCCGGCACCTGCTCCGCGGCGCTGCCAGGATGCACGCGCGGGGTCCCGGCTGCCGCTCGGAGAGCTCGTGGTGGGGATCTGGGCGGCTCAACTGGTCCCTGATCCCCCACAAACAGGCAAGGAGTGCCCTAACCCTTCTCCAACCCTTCCTTCTTCAGCTGCCTGTCCTGGAGGACTACGCAGATCCCTTCGATGCGGCGCAGGTGGCTGGTAGCCAGGCAGGGCTGGAGAAGGTGACGGAGAACGATGGATACATGGAGCCATATGAAGCCCAGAAGATGATGGCAGGTAAGGCGGAAGGCTACATGAAAGGGCCACTCTTTGTGCTTCTGCTCTGTAAATTGGGTGAGCGCTGGACTCTTATTCGCAGCCTGTGCCGGCGCTGGGTCCTCTGGACAAGGCAAACCGAGGCGGTTGCTGTGGTTCATGGGCAAAGTGTCACAGCTCCAGCCGTGTGCGATGGCCTCGCCGTAGCCAGAGCACTCGCAAAGGCCACCCGGGCAATGAAGGCACCTCGATATTCCTCCCTGCCCGCCGGGAGCACGGTGCTCGCCAGGCTGGCCAGGAGAGACCTGACGTTTGACGCGTCTGGAATAAAACTAAGACAGATGTGGGAGCTATTTAACTGGGTTAGGACTGGGCCGGAGCGTGTGCCGCAGCAGCGGGTCCCCCCGCCGCGGTGCACACAGGGTCACTGTGCCGGCCCGCCAGCTCCAGGCTCCGCTTTGCATTTCCATGGTTCTCCTGGAGCGAGTTGTTTCTGGAAAGCTCATGTGGCTTTTTGGATGGGGCCATTGCATTTCTTGGAAAAGTCTGCAGAGACGCTGCGTGTGTCTCTGGGAGAGAATTTGGTTTTGCTGGAGGGAAGGGCTTTTTATGAAACTGGCCATGCTGGGTGTGCAGGGAAGGACTGTGGCAAAAAGCTCCTGGTCTTTTCGCTCCTCTCCTCTAGAGATCCGCCAGAAGGGCTTACGGGAGGCTCCGGCGCGGCCGCTGCACCTCTACGACACCCCCTACGAGCCGGTGCTTGGGGGGCTGGACGTGGACGGCGACCGCCCGGCTTGTCCCCGGCCCAGGGAGTCCCGGCTGCCCGAGGACGACGAGCGGCCGCCCGAGGAGTACGACCAGCCCTGGGAGTGGAAGAAGGAGCGGATCTCCAAAGCCTTTGCAGGTGAGCGATGGGAACTGCCGTAAAAGATGGATCGTAGCCGTAAAGCAACCACCGCTGCGTTGTGTTTTGCTGTGGGGGGAGCCAGCTCTCCTTGGGGTTCCTTCGTCTTTCGGGGGTCAGTGGTGTTGGCCTCTGCGTTTCCGTGGCTTGGGGAGCACTCGTACACTTGCAGAGGCTGTTTCTTTTCAGCAGGAGCCAAGATGAGTGGAGTGGTGGCTGGAGCTGCCTTAGCAGCCAGTCCACTGCCCATCTCTTGTTGCCTGTTCCCCTCTCACTGGTCACAGCCTCGGGTGCAAGTTGACACCCCCCAGCCCCAAATTGCAGGGGAGAAGCTTGACCCTGGGCTCAAGCAGATCCCTCATTCCTGGGGGCAGGACAAGAGCAGTGTGCTCCCCCAGGAGCCCTTGGCCAGGCGATCGTCCGGCCCCCAGCCTATTTATCTGTGCTGCGGGATCGATGGTGTTTGTGCTCGTTAATGAGGAAATCCATGCTGTGCATTAGCGCCGGCTCCTCCACTGGCGCTGGCTAATTGCCACGCTCTTATCTGGGATGCATTTCAATGGCAGCGATGTGCGTCTGCGCCGCGGCCGGCTCGCGCGAGGCGCTGGGGCCGGCGGCCGTCGGTGCTGCGCGGGGATGTGGTGGAGATTTGGCCTTGGGAGTGATTCACCGTCCAGGTTTGGGCTCTGAGAGCTGGAGGTGTCTGTGCCGGGCTTGACGCCGCGGCCGAGCGTGGGGCCGGTGGATTCAGCTCTGCCGAGGACTCGGCTGTCGGGCTCCGTCACGAACCGCGGCGCGGTTTGTGTGTCCGCCACTTGGCTCTGGGTGGCCGAGCCCCTCGCTCGGTGTCCCGGGGGCAGGCGCCGTGTTCGTGGTCCAGCTCATGTGTGCTCCCCGGGCTCCCAGCACCAGGGGACCGGGCTGCTGCGCCCTGGGACACGACAGGACCCGGTCCCTGTTTTCTCCTGGAGCCAGAGCAGGTCCTGCTGTGGCTGCCCAGGCATTTCTCTTCTCCTGTGATGGTGGGATCCCTCTGCTGGCCTTTCCCCCTTCGAGGGGCTTCTGAGACCACACACCAATGGGCACCGGGTACCTGCACGAGCAGCAACCCGCTGGCACCTGGCAGGGGAGCGCAGACCTGCTGGGCGGCCGGGACGTGCCCGGGGCAGGACGGACGCGCAGGCAGGACGGACGGCAAAGGGCGCTGGGCCAGGGGCCCTGGAAGGTGGCCGGGAGCTGCCGCCCGCCCCGCTGGCTGGGACAGCTCATGGAGGAGTGGGGGCTCTCGGTGCCGGGCACAGGATGGTTTGGCCAAACCAGCGCAGGGCTCCTGGGAGTTCAGTCCTCAGGTCTTTCCCGCGCAGCTGCTCTCCTTCTCCACGGGCCTGGTGTTGCTGACATTTTTTTCTAAGCCCTTTCTTTCTCTCTTTCTCTTTCTTTCTCTTTCCCACTCCCCTTCTTCATCAATCCAGTCGAAATCAAGGTCATTAAAGACCTGCCATGGCCCCCGCCGGTGGGACAGCTGGACAGCGGTGAAAGCCCCGCGGATGGCGAGGCCGGTGCCCCCGTCCCTCCGCAGCACGGCCAGCCCAGCTACGAAGACACCAACGGTGGGTCTCGCGGGACAGTGGGTGTCCGGGGGGGCTGCAGCTGCAGGCCAGACGTTTGTCCTTCCCTCTTCTACATCTTCTCCAGCTCCGTGACGCCTCTTGACACGCAGCAGTTGAGCTGCGCCAGGGGATTATTCGGTGGCAGAGTTATTACCTTGTCTTTTGTTCTCTCATCTTTGCCTCCAAATTCCCAATGTCTGATGGCTGCTTTTACGGTCTTCTCGACAACTGCTCTGATGTTTTCTTGTGACTCTGAACGCCCAGGTCCCTTCCAGGTGTGGCAGCAGCTAATTCACATCCCACCGCTGAAGTTGGGGTTGTTTTTCCCCGTGTGCCTCGCTTCGTCATTTATCACGGCTCTGTTTCTTCCGCTATTTTATTACCTTGCTGCTCAGTGGCAGGAGGTCCCTCTGGATTCTTCGCTCGCGTTTTTGCTATGCCAAACAGCTGAATCTCTCAGGCACACTTTGTCATCTCAGGTTTGCCTTGTTGTGCAGCCCTTTTTGTGTGTGCCGAGCGGCAGAGCCCGCACGTAAATCCCCATTGGACTCCACTGGCAGCCTCGCTTATGAAAGCCAAACATCACTGCTTCTCTTTTAACCCATTATTAATATTTAAAGGACTTTGCTCTTACGCTGTGGTGGATTAGGTTTCCTCCAAGAGCATTAGGTGGAGGGGGGGGGTTGCCAAAATTCACCCAGGGTTTTGGGTTTTGGTGGGTGGGGAATTGGGCTGGATCTGCAAGTCGTGAGATTTTCTCTGCAAACCGTTGCGCCGTGTCCGCCCGCGCGTCACTAACGCTGCTGCCGGTGGGGACCGCGGCGCGCCAGGTGCCCGCGGCCGATTGCCTTATCTGCCGCTGCCCAGATCCCCCCAGAGCTTCGCAAGGAGGAGCCGCCGCGGCTCTTGCGGGTCTGAGCGCGGGGCCGCGCGGGGCTCCCGGTTCTGCAGCCCATGGCGCCCAGAGCGATGCCGCGTTCTGCCCGAACCCGCGGGGAGCCGGCAGGCTGAGATCAGCCCCGAAAAATAAAGGTCTTGGCAGGGGAAACTTCCTCATGCCCTTCCTGCAGTGAACGCGAGTGTCAAGAAAAATTAATTCCTTTGCTACGCAGCCTCTTTTCTTCCCCCATCGTTTATTATCTGACATGCGTCCTGCTTCTGATGAACACGTCAGTTTGTCATTTTTCCTGGTTTCAGCAACACAGAATCTCTCTTTCCTGACTCACTTTGTTGTCTTAAGTTTATCTTGCCGGAGTTTCGTCTCATTTTCTACTTCCCCTGTCTGGGGCTGACTTGAACTTCTTGAAGGATGTCTTCTCGCTCCTAGGGGCTTGTTTTTAATATCCTGTTTAATCATGCACATGCCTCCGCCTCCCTGTGACAGGTGCAATGCATTCCTTCTGAGCCTCCAGCGCGATGACTTTGTGCTGCCAGCAAGCGCTTCTGTTTTGATTATCTGGCTTTTTAACCATCGCCCCAGTTTTTTAAGGTGACGAGTTGAAACTGGAGCCCGTGCGTTCTGTACAAGGGCAAGCGCGGCGGGTGGAAAGCCAGGGCGCTGCGGAGATGGGGCTTGTTGAGCTTTGACACCGGACACCTCCCCAGGCGCATTCTCGGGGGGTTTAAGCCGTGCTGAGCTGCCGAGGATTTTGTGTGGGGTGCTGGGGGGGCTGGAGACTTGCACAGCACCCAAAGCCTTAGAGGGCGCCCTGCTAGAGAGCAAAACATCCCTCTCTGGGTGTTTTCTGCCTCGCAGCAGCGTGGCCTCAGCATCGCCCCAGCGGGCGGGGAGAGCAGGGACCCCCGGGACACCCCACTGGTGCGGGGGCTGCGGTGCCGGGGCTGCTGTGCCCCCCCAGCGGCCCCCGGCAGCCGTGCGTTGAGGCAGCTCTGCCCGATCGATAAGTAATTTGTGCGAGGGGGCTGGTGTTGCAGGGGAGCAATAATGGACTCTCCAGAGGAGGGAGAAACAATATTGTTAATGCTGAAATCATCTCGCACGGAAATAACAGTTGGGGATGCTGGGTCCCCGGGGCTCCGTGAATCCCCCACCGCTCACCGGGGCCGGGCGGCCGCGTCGGGGACACCTCAAAGTCACCTCTTACCTTGAGGAATTGGTTTTATTCACCCACGGAGGTTTAGGATAGGACAAGGGGTGATGGTTTTAAACTAAAGGAGGGAGATTCAGGCCGGACATGAGGAAGGAATTGTTGGCCCTGAGGGTGGTGAGAGCCTGGCCCAGGTACCCAGAGAGGTGGTGGCTGAACCATCCCTGGAGACATCCCAGGCCAGGCTGGACGGGGCTCTGAGCAACCTGAGCTGGTGAAGATGTCCCTGTCATGGCAGGGGAACTGGGGGACCTTAAAAGTCCCTTCAACCCAACTATTCTGTGGTTCAGCTTGTGCCAGCAGAAATATGTCCCTCATTTCCAAACTGATTGCTCTGTTTAGCACCATCCACCCCTCTTCTTTTTTTCCCAAGGTTGGAGCGCGTCCCCTTAGTGCTTCTCACTTAACTCTGTGCCGCAACCACTGAATCTCTGCTTGCGTTAGCAAAACCCTCTCAGAGCTTTTGAAACCTCCCTGGAAAATATTTCCAGGGGCTCGGGTGCTGCACGGACCCCGGTCCTGATGTGGGGGGACCCAACCTCGCCTGTCGCAGAGCGGGGAGCGGCAGCGCCAGAGCTGCCCTGCCCTGCTCGGAGCAGCGGATGCAGCAGCACAAGGGGACGATGTGACATGGCTCTGGTTCTTCCTGCAGGGGACAGCTGGGAGGCCACCCTGTCTGTCTGTCCTGCCGCCAGCTGCAATGTGTGTCTGTCCTGCAGGTGTGTCGGAGGGGCTGGGGTACGGCCGCACCTCACCCTGCCGGGAGGACAAGGCCAGGGCTGCCCTCCGGCACGGCTCCGGCGGCCTCAAGAGCAGCAGGACGCTGCTGGCCGAGCCCGGTCCCTTTGTCGGGGAGAGGATCGACCCGGCGCTGCCCCTGGAGAGCCAGTGGTGAGTCCTGCGCACCCCAGCGCGGCCCCAACCTCCGCCTGCTCCGGGGTCCCTGTGACCACACTGTGAACAGACCCCGGCCCTGCATGTCGTGGTGTCCCCGAGTGCCGCCCGCACCTCCTGTGCTACCCTGTGAACACCTTGTCCCCCCAGTCCCCCTCCCTGGCCATCCCCGGGGCGCTGGCGGCGGCGCAGAGCCGTCCCCGGGGTGCCCCCTCAGCCTGGCACAGCCGGTCCCTCTGTGCCCGCAGCTGGTACCACGGGGCCATCAGCCGGACGGACGCGGAGACGCTGCTGCGGCTGTGCAAGGAGGCCAGCTACCTGGTGCGCAACAGCGAGACCAGCAAGAACGACTTCTCCCTCTCCTTGAAGTGAGTGAGCCCACAGGGCTTGGGGGTGGCGGGACCCACAGGTGCCCCCTCACGGGCGGGTGCCCCACACGAACGAGTGGCTGCGCTGAGGGGGCGACTTGGAGGCGAGAACGGGGTGGGCAGAAATGGCTGGAGGACAAAGTCTGCGCTGCCCTGCGGTGTGGCACAGGCGTCTGGTTCGGGGTCTGGCAAAAGTCTTTCTTGGGGAGGTTTTTAGGTCTGGAGGCTCATTGCTCATCCCTTGGCAGAGCTAGTAATCCCTCAGATGGATAAAATTATGTGCCTAGCCATTCACTTGAGTGTGAGCTTCCAGCTCTGGCTTCTTGTTCACAGACTCACAGAATGTCAGGGATGGAAGGGCCCTGGAAAGCTCATCCAGTGCAATCCCCCCATGGAGCAGGAACACCCAGATGAGGTTACACAGGAAGGTGTCCAGGCGGGTTGGAATGTCTGCACAGAAGGAGACTCCACAACCTCCCTGGGCAGCCTGGGCCAGGCTCTGACACCCTCACCAGGAAGAAGTTTCTTCTCCTCTTTCAGTGGAACCTCTTGTGTTCCAGTTTGCACCCATTGCCCCTTGTCCTGTCCCTGGTTGTCACCAGAAGAGCCTGGCTCCATCCTCCTGACACTCCCCCTTTCCATATTGATCCCCAGGAATGAGTCCCCCCTCAGTGTCCTCTTGTCCAGCTCCAGAGCCCCAGCTCCCTCAGCCTTTCCTCACACGGGAGATGCTCCACTCCCTGCAGCATCTTGGTGGCTGCGCTGGACTCTCTCCAGCAGTTCCCTGTCCTGCTGGAACTGAGGGGCCACAGCTGGACACAAGATTCCAGGTGTGGTCTCACCAGGGCAGAGTAGAGGGGGAGCTTGGTTTCACGGGAGAATAAAGTTTGTGTGGTCCCGTTTCTGATGGAAACGCGGGTGCCCGCCCCACGTCACCGCTGCTGGGCTGTGCCACAGGGAGGACACTGCGCTGCTTGGTGTCCCAGCAGGGAAACCTCGCCCACAGCACGGCTTGGTTTCTGCTTGGCTTTTGGGGGTGATCTCTGCACCTTCCCTGAGTTTTCCAGGTGCCCTTAGTGCCAAAACTGCCCGAGGCATCGCCGCACGTGTCCTGCCGGGGGTACCGCCCGTAGCTGCTCATCCAGCGCTTTCGGGACTCGCGGGACAGCCCGAACCCGTGAAATCACAGCTGTTCCTCTCCCGAGGTTGATGATGGATTAACAAATACCTCCTTGCCCTCCCGCTAGATGTGCACATGAGCTCTGTTCCTGGCAGATGTGAGAACAGTCTTTACTGGGCTCTTCAGTCATCTCTGTCCAACAACAGGCCACGTGTCTCTACGCTTTTCTCAATATACTTTAAATTTCCCCAGTGGTCTCTGTACCTGCATTGCTCCCTGGGGGGTTCAGCCTCCCCCGTTTATTTCCCAGGGACACAATTGTGAATTAGATTGCTCCATCTCTCTTTCTATTTCTTTAGGCTTTTTTTGCTGCCTTCAGCACCAAGCCAGAGCAGATCTTTAGCTGAAAACATTCTTTCTTCCTTCTGCACCTGTAGCTTTTAGATCACACAACAAGCCTTTCTGGGAAACCTCCCTCATTTCTTTTCTTCGGTCAGAATTTTTACTGATGTTTTAATTCTCTCAATATTTTTTTTCTTGCCCTGGCTTGCAAGCAATTTTGAAACGACAGCTTCTGCTGGTCAATGTGTTTGAGGCTGCGAGAGGTCCTCTGGGCCATCACCCTGCGGGTGGCATTAGCCACAATGCGCTGGAGAGCCTGGGAGGTGGTTGTGGATGGGGCTTTGTCCCTCGCTGGCACGGGTGTCCCTTTCCATCACCTCTCCACAAGCCACGCGCCCATTTCTTTGGGCTTTTTCCTTACTGCCCATCCTCAGCCTCATGGCACAAAGGACCAAATCGTGTCCCCAGCCAGCCCGTGCTGCTGGGACGTGCCCTCGCAGCAGCGTCACCCGGCCGGAGCTGCTCGGGCACCCCCGCCTGTGCTCGCAGAGCCCTTGAGCACGGTTTTTACTCCACCGCCTTTCTCTGTAGAGCCTTTTCAAAGAAAATCCCCTGGGTCTGTTTTTATATAGCTGCAAGCTGTCTGCCTGCGTCTCTTCTTTTTATTATTATTTCTTTTCCTCGAGGAAGGAGTTGCAGCCGAGGAGATGGTCTGAAAGCGAGCTCTGGCGCTGACCTAATGCCCTTTTGTGCTGCTTTAAAGGAAAAATACACACAAGAGGGCCCAGCAGGAGTGCCTGTACCCATCATGGTCAGGTAGCCGGAGGGGTTTAACCCTCCCGTGCCCGTCCTGGCTGGTCTGGGCTCAGCAGCCCCACGTTGCATGTCATGGGCAGGGTTGTAGCGTCGGAGCGCACGTCCCTGCTGGCTCACCGCTCCAGGCCACGCTGCGAGGGTTTGGGTCCCTCCTCACGTCTGCAAGGTGCTTGGCGGCAGCAGCACCTGCCCTGCGTCCCCGGCCCGGCCCTGCCGCTCTCGGGTTCGCAGCATCTCTCCAGGGTCCACGTCCCTCACGTCCCTGAGTTTGTGACAAAGACCTGTGGGGCAATTTGGGCAAAGCCAACCCAGCCGGTTGTGGAGCTGTGTGGCAGCTCAGGACCGGCTCTGATCCTGCTCCGGGCTCCAGGCAGGGTCGCTCTGCAGACGATGCAGCACCCGCGGGCAGCTCCGCGTGTGGGCGATGTGACCGTGTGTGAGCGGGATAAACCCGAGCACTCTCACGGCACGGCCCCAGCTCCTCCCTGCCGCCGGGACGCGGGATGTGACCGGCTGTCGCTGTACCCCGGGGGGCTATCGCTTTTCCCGGGCTGCAGGTCTCCCCCGCCCTCCCCCGGGGCAGCTGGCCGGCTCCTTTCCTCTCGGCTCTAAATGGATTATTGCAAACCCATTCTGCTAATGCAGCCACGCTGTCCATTACTGCATTACGGGCACCGTCTCCAGCCGGGGGGATGGGACCGGCCTGCGCAGTGCTGGAAGCGGCTCAGCATTGCTGATGAGGTCCTGTCTGCTTTTAAGTCATCGATATTTTGCCGTAATGTGCATTCCAGACGCTGCAGACAGGCTGTGGCTCTCCTCAGAGACGCAAATTAATAGCAACAGGGCCATTAGCCCGTCACTTGGAATCGGCGCTCGTGGCGGGATCTGCCTGCGCAGCCCGGCGTGGCGCGGCGCCCGCGCGGTGCCGGGAAATGGCCTCGCTGCGCCGAGCGGGTTTTATGGAGCCCGCAGTGGCAGGGGGGGCGTGGGCTGCGGCCGCGGGAGAAAATCCTGCTGTGCTGCGGTGAGGCTGCATGTGTGAGCTGAAACCCTCCCGCACCAGCCGGGCGGCTGCGAAAGGGGCTTCACCACGTGCCGGGGCGAAAGCTGCTCCTGCCCACGCCCACCCAGCCCTGGGCTCCCTCCTTGTCCCCACACAGACCCTCTGCACTCCACTGCGAGGCCGTGCTCCCCAGAGGGACACAGAACAGCACGCCCAGCCACCTCCCTCCCTTGTGCTGGGGGATTCATCTGGAGTTGGCCAAAAGTGTGTTCAGTTTTGGGCCCCTCATGCCAAGAAAGGGCTTGAGGTGCTGGAGCGAGTGCAGAGAAGGGAACAGAGCTGGTGAGGGGCTGGAGCACAAGTGTGATGGGAGCGGCTGAGGGACCTGGGGGGTTCAGCTGGAGAACAGGAGCTGAGGGGAGACCTTCTGATCTCTGAACTGCCTGAAAGGAGCTTGGAGCCAGGGGGGTCGGGCTCTGCTCCCCAGGAACAAGCGCCAGGAGCAGAGGAAACGGCCTCAAGTTGCGCCAGGGGAGGTTGAGGTTGGATGTGGGAACAATTTCTTCCCCAAAGGGCTGTGGGGCATTGAACAGGCTGCCCAGGGCAGTGCTGGAGTCACCATCCCTGGAGGGTTGGACAGACGGACATGAGGTTCTCAGGGATATGCGGCAGGGACAGGGGTGGGGGAACGGTTGGACATGATGATCTTGAGCGTCTTTTCCAACCCAGTGATTCTGTCATTCTGTATGAGCGGGACGGTGCATGCAGGGCCACAGCCGGGCACAGGAGCCAGCAGCACCCCCAGCTCTGGGGACAGGAGCCAGCAGCACCCTCAGCTCTGGGGACAGGAGCCAGCAGCACCCCCAGCTGTGGGAACAGGCCACCCGTCTGGGGGTTCAGGAGCTGATGTGAGGCTGGGCCAGCTGCACCCCTGACCCCACCTCTCTCTCTCTTTGCAGGAGCAGCCAGGGCTTCATGCACATGAAACTGTCCCGCACCCAGGAGAACAAGTACGTGCTGGGCCAGCACAGCCCGCCCTTCGACAGCGTGCCCGAGATCATCCATCACTACGCCAGCCGCAAGCTGCCCATCAAGGGGGCTGAGCACATGTCCCTGCTGTACCCGGTGGCCATCCGCACCCTATAGTCCTCACCCACCGCGAGCCGGGCTCGAGGACGCGTGCACCGGGACCGGCCGGTCGCAGCGCCGAGCGCCGCCGTGCCACGGACGGGCTCGCACTGGCAGCCTGCGAGCCGGGCACGGCCGGCGCCGCTGGGGATCGCTGCGGTCGGACCCACGTCCCGCTCGATCGGGGGCTCCCGTGTGCCTCCCCAGGGACGTCCCCGGCGCGACGAGCTGAGCGGGGCTCGCCAGCCGCTGCCCTCGCCAGCCGCTGCCCTCGCCTGCCTCCGGGCAGAGCCGGGGGTGCAAGGACTGGAGCCGGCGCCTTGCGGAGGCCTGTGGGGGTGCGACGGGCAGGAAAATGGGGATAAATGTTCCGTTCCCAGGCCTGAGGTGCCTCTGTCAGGGTGCCTGGCTCTGCCCGCAGGCCAGGAGGCTGGCGGGGGCGAGGGGACCTGCATGGGGGGCCAGGCCAGCGGTGGCCCCCACCCGCACGGGTGCTCAGTACTTGCTGCCATCCTTTGCCAAATGTAAATAGTGACCAGTTTCAGCCGTACGTGCAGCACCACTGCCGAATAAAGCGGTGCATGGTCGCCTCATCCTCCGTGGGGACCGCGCGCCCACGTCCCACCACCTCGAGTTGGGGACCGGTGTGGCAATGTGGTGGGGAGGGGGACGTTATTACACAAAAGCTCGAAGGAAATTGATTTTCCCTTCACTGTTGCGTACATCGAGACCTGTGTGCCAGAGCGTCCAGGCAGCTCACTCGTCTGAGACACGGGACAATCACAGAATCAGAATGTCCTGTGTTGGACCCACAAGGATCGTCGAGTCCAACAAGGTGACGCCGGTGGTCACGTCCTCGCTCTGTCTGTGGGACCCTTTGCGGGCAGTGATGAGCTGATTTGGACCTGCTCGTTGTTCCCTGTGGAAGGAGGTGCTCTTTGGGATCTTTTGCCTCCTCGTTTTCCTTCACCCCTCATTAAGTCTTAGGCAAAATCCCTGAATTTCACAGATCTCCCATTCTGCTCCTCCTCTGGGTATTTAGTGGCTCCAGTCCTGTTCTTTGTCTTCCTGACAGCTTGTCTTTGGGCCAGCTTGGTCCTTCTCTTCCTTTGGCTGAAGCTACATCTGGTGCTCTGTAGCGTTTAACGCATACCTTGCCTTTTAACCTCGTTCTTGGTGTTGTTTGCTACTGTACCCACACACGTACACGTTTCCTCCATCCGCGCTTCAGGCTCAGCTCGGTCTCGCTGTTCCCCCTGCGGCGCGTCCCCTTTCCCTCCGCTGCCCCGCGCTCCCGCCGTGCTCAGCAGAGGCAGCGACACATTCACCGCTGGACCAGCAAAACCTTTTGCATCAGCAGAACAAAGCGCCTGGGGAGTCGGTGGGATGCGTTAAGCGGTGGCTGGACGAAAGCTTTGTGGAGAGAGCTGCTCCTGCAGGTCTGAGAGGGAACGGGGGTGATGGAAGGGACCACGGGGACCTCGTGTGGGTGAGCACCCACGCAGGAGCCCTGCTCTGCCATCCGGGCTCTGCAGGCTGTAGCTGGGGATTGCTGTCCTGGTGGCTGTCCTGAGCTGCCGTGGGGACCCTTGGGCACAGCCTGGTCCATGGGCACACGCGGTGGGGAGCCCGCAAAAACCGTGGTGGTTGTTCCAGGACGCCTCAGCCTCTGACACTCCTTAAAAGGCAGCAGTTTGGGCTCGCTGGGCGCCCGGTGTCTCCTTACAGCCCCGCTCACTGCTGGCAGCTCCCGGCTCCTCTCTCCATCCCAGCGAGGCGTCTCGTCCGGCGGGGACGGAGAGAGTTCCAGCTGCAGGGTTTTTCTCCCGGCAGTGCTGCACCAGAGCCTGCGGAAAGAGCTGGAGATGCGGAAATCTGCAGAGATGCTCTTGAGATGCCCTTGCTGCATTTAAAACGTTTCAAGGGCCCTCGGCAGCCCTGCCGTGCCCTGACCGCTGCAGCGCAGAGCTCGTCCCAGGGGATGCTCTGCCCTTCCGTGGCTGTGGCTGGAAAAGCAGAGGCTCCTGGGCTCCGCGCAGCTGGGAAGCGGAGGCGCCGGGAGCCTCCCCATGTTGGGCTTTTTCTTGAGGAACGGGCAGGCAGCAGCCTGCCCAGCGGCCGCGCTGGCGGTGCCGGTGAGCTCGCAGCCCTGCGCTGACATCCTGCCCAAGCAGGAGGGGTGTGAGACCCCTGTGCAGCGCACCAGCTCCCCAGACCAGTCCCGGACCAGCAGGACTGCTCTGGAGCCGGGCTTTGTGTCCCAGTGCTTCAGCTAAGCAGCTCTTGGTCCTCCCTGTGGCAATTACATCCCTCCTCAGCCCTCGCTTCTCCAGGCTAAAGTCCCAACTCCTCAAGCATCTCCTTGTACCATGTTCTCCAGCTCTGACCATCCTAGTGACCCTCTGCAGGACTCTCTCCTTGTACTTGGGGGCCAAAACTGGACACGGTATCCAGATATGGCCTCACCAATGCCAAATAAAGGGAAATAACCACTTCCTTTGACCTGCTGGCTACACTCATACGATAACTTGTGTTAGAAGGGACCTCAGGAGGTGTCTAGTCCTCCCTCCTGCTCCGAGCAGCGTTAGCATTGAGCAGGGCCAAGAAGGGCTTGTTTTGGAGAGAAGCAGAACTGCCCTAAGCCCAGCTAGTTATATTTCCCCTCTTCATAGCAGTCCCAGGAGGGACAGGACACTAGGGCTGAAGTGGGCTACAAATTCACTGCAACCAGAGGGCAACGCCTGTGGCTTATTGGAGCCTCCAGCTCCAGGTGCCGGAGATCCACCAAGGGAGATGGAGGAGCTGGGTGAGGACGCAGAGGCGAAGCAAAGAGCCAGCCCCACGCTTGACATCAGGTCCAGCGATGGACGTGATCTCAAGTGGGGCAGATGCGAGCAGGTCCTGCCGAGGTCTCATTTTGAGATTCCCACGGGAAGCGTGTGGCTCTGGGTCTGGCTGGTGCTCGGCGTCCTCTTTGTGATGGGAGCTGAGCAGGAGCTCCCCAGAAGATCTGGATTTAATCCCTCTCGCATGGGTATTTCAGTGCTACCTTTTGTTGTCTCGAGACCCACATGAGTGTCGTTTGGCAAGAAGGGGGTGGGGGGGCAGCCACGTGTCAGGGCTGGAGGGGTGACGGGGGATCCCCATTCATGAGGATGCTCATCCCCAGGACAGACAAGGGCCTGAGCAACCTGACGTGGCTTTGAGGTTGGGAGCACGAAGGTTGACCAGAGACCTTTGTAGCAATTCCCAATCCCCTTGTCCTGGCAATTCCGTGTCCTCCCAGCTGCCTCTGTCCTCTGTCCCTCCTCCCCGCAAGTGAAACAGCTCTGTCATTCATCACCTGATCCCTGGTCCCTTGCTAAGCCCTCCACAATTGCCAAGCTGTTTTCACATGCTGCAGGCCCCGATAATGAAGGAAGTAAGTTTGTTTGGTAATTGGATTAGCGCTGCTGGGAACTGTTCTTGCACGGTCAGAGCGGAGCTGGCGCAGCCCCTGAGCCCCTACTTGGTTGTGGGCCAGCCTGGAGCTGCATCTGCTCCTGCACAGAGCCACAGAACCACAGGATGTCAGGGGCTGGAAGGGCCCTGGAAAGCTCACCCAGTGCAATCCCCCATGGAGCAGGAACACCCAGATGAGGTTACACAGGAAGGTGTCCAGGCGGGTTGGAATGTCTGCACAGAAGGAGACTCCATAACTTCCCTGGGCAGCCTGGGCCAGGCTCTGCCACCCTCACCCCCAACAAGTTTCTTCTTGTGTTTAAGTGGAACCTCCTGCATTCCAGTTTGCACCCACTGCCCCTTGTCCTGTCCCTGGTTGTCACCAGAAGAGCCTGGCTCCATCCTCCTGACACTCCCCCTTTCCATCTTGATCCCCAGCAATGAGTCCCCCCTCAGTGTCCTCTTGTCCAGCTCCAGAGCCCCAGCTCCCTCAGCCTTTCCTCACACGGGAGATGCTCCACTCCCTGCAGCATCTTGGTGGCTGCGCTGGACTCTCTCCAGCAGTTCCCTGTCCTGCTGGAGCTGAGGGGCCACAGCTGGACACAAGATTCCAGGTGTGGTCTCCCCAGGGCAGAGCAGAGGGGCAGGAGAACCTCTCTGACCTACTGACCACCCCCTTCTAACCCACCCCAGGTCCCATTGGCTTCCTGGCCACAAGGGCCCAGTGCTGGCTCATGGTCACCCTGCTGTCCCCAGGACCCCCAGGTCCCTTTCCCCTACTTTACATATTTACAAACATTATAAACTGCCCAACAGCCCTAGTCCTGCAGGAGAAAGACAGGAAAAGCTGATTCAGGGCAGAACTGAGCTTGCCCTCCCTGGAACTGGGGTGTGTTTGCTGAAACTCTGTCACAGTCCCTGATATCTCTCTCCTGTTGGACTTGCAGCACTTGGGGCAGCATCAAACCCAACATCAGCCTTGTCACCTACGCCAGCACAAGACATGGGGGCTCCTGAATGCCTCGGAGGCTGGAGAGCATCCCCAGTCCCCGGTCCTTGCAGTAAAACCCTCAGATATGTGCAGGGTGTCGTCCCCTCCTGCCCCTCTGGCCTGGAGAAGTTCCCTTCATCCCAAGCCTAGTGATTAGTTTAAAACCCCAGCCCTAGCAGTGATGCCCAAGTTGCCTGAATTTCCCTGAACACACAGTGCCTTGTGTTCTGTCTCCAACCGCAGCAAATCTGCAGAAGGATCAAATAACCCAGCAGCTCAGCTGCCAAAGTTTATAGCAAAGGAGAGAAATGTGTTCGCGATCCCTGCAGGCAACCAGCCGAACGTGCAGCGCGGCACACACAGCACACACGCATGTGGCACACACATGGCCAGCTCAGTGCCTCCTCGCAAATCTTCTCGTAAAGACCAACGTATTTGACTCAAGGGCCAAGTCTCAGCTCCCGACTGGAGACCACCCCTGCTCAGGCCCTTGGGCACGCTTCCCCAGCATCTCCAACCCGTTTTCTGGTTGAAAACTGTCCCGTGCTTGGATGGCTCCACCCAATTTTCAGCCTACACTTGTGAGCAGTTCTCTCCTTTTCCTTGGGCGATGTTGGAGGCGCGTTTCCCATGCAGATCTTCCGGCCGAGATCTTCCCAGTGCCTTGCTGGTGATGTGGCTGCGTCCCTAAAACGTGTCCCAGGTGTGGTGACCCCGCGGTCCCAGCCCTGCACTGCTCGCGGTCAGTGTTGGTGGGGTCAGCAAGGCTGGGCTGGAGGATCAGAGCTGGAAGCAGCTCTTTGCTTTCAGTATAACCCATCATTTACTTGATTAGCTGGTCCCTCTGCTGTATCCAGACCCAGGATTTCCAGCACTGGAAACTGGTTTGTATTGGGTGGCAATTGAACTCCTTCCTTAAATCTAACTAAATGCGCTGCGTCTCGTTGTCTAAGTTAATCATCAAAGAAAAGTCATTACATTACACTGAGACAATATATCTGTGATGAATTCTGTTTCCATTTGCCTTCCTCTCTGGAATCTGGACACATTTTACTCCCACTTTTCCCTTTTGTGGATGTGGGAGGCACGTTTGCTGTATTTACTTGCTCTTTGAGCCATGTCCAGGTTATCCTAAATCTGGTCATTCCTTCACGGTGAGGTGACCTTGCTCCTTTCCTCCCTGATCCCTCACAGCACCTCCTGGTTGTCCCTCGTCTCATGCATTCCAAGAGTGTCCTGCTCTGCGGTCCTGCCTCAGGCGCTCTCTGTCCTTCACATCACACGCAGCCTGATGACCTGCACAGATATGAGTCTTTCTCTTAATTTCCAGGAGGGACGTACGCATGCTGAATTTTTCTCCATTGAAGGGCAAGTCCTGATCTGTGCCTGGATGGGACCGATGGGTTCTGCACGTGTGTCCTGTCCCGCTGTTCCTGTCCGGGGTGGCCTTGCATGTACGGTGCGCGGTGATTTACAGCTCATATGCGGCATTACAGCCTCTCCGCGCATGCACAGCGTGTCCTGATTTACTGCACGCATTAAGGGTTACCTCTCTGCGAATTCACAGCACGTCTGGTTTCAGTGCCTGCGCTCAGCACGCTCTCTCTGACCGGGCACAGCGTGGCCTGATTTACGGGGAAGGCTCTTGCGTCTCTTTGGCTCTGTGTAGATCACCTTGAGTCACTGCTCACACACGCCACTGCCCCTCTCCAAGGGCAACAGGCTGCCTGATTTGCCCCTTTTGCACATGGATTTACTGCATGTGCCACGGGTGGGCGCTCCATGGGGTGCAGCACGGCTTCTGTGTGCTCATGACAACCTGGTTTAGAATCATTTAGGTTGGAAGAGGCCCTCAAGATCATCGAGTCCCACAATAAAATTTATTGCATATGCATTAGCTGCTTTCCCACGCGTGTGCCCGGTGGCTCCGGGGCAGGCACATCACAGCGGTGCTTTCTGATGTGGGCAAGGCATGAGCATCGTGTCCTGGCGTCTGAGCAACCCTGGCTCTAGCTGGTGACTTGTGGTAAAGACTGCAGGCTCCATGCTGCACCTAATTCCCTTTTCCTTCTGCATACGCAGCGTGTTCAAGCCTCTCCTGTCCCCACCTCTCTTGTAACTGCGTCTTACAAGGGCCGAGGAGCAGCCTGGCACCACCATCCCATGCTGACCTGGCACCACCATCCCATGCTGACCTGGCACCACCATCCCAGGCTGCCCTGGCATCACCATCCCAGCTGTCCTGGCACCACCATCCCAGCTGTCCTGGCACCACCATCCCAGCTGTCCTGGCATCACCATCCCAGCTGTCCTGGCACCACCATCCCAGCTGTCCTGGCACCACCATCCCATGCTGCCCTGGCACCACCATCCCAGGTTCTCCTGGCACCACCATCCCAGGTTCTCCTGGCACCACCATCACAGGTTCTCATGGCACCACCATACCAGGTTCTCCTGGCATTACCATCCCAGGCTCTCCTGGCATCACCATCCCATGCTGTCCTGGCTCACGTCCTGCTCTGGAAACTGGGCTGTGATGACGAGGTGTTAAAGTCCTGCCAGAGGTACTGGAGGTGTCTGCAGTGGCAGCAAGAGCCAGCATCCTGCTGGGTGACATCTAGGCCAGAGTCCCAGGTGCTCCCCAGACTGCAGCTCCAGGAACTGAGGTCTTCTCAGGGGGTGTTTATGGGATCCCAGTGGCTTTCCCTACTGACCTGGTGTCTTGGGAGAGCAAAAGGGGAAAGCAGGGATATCAGAGATCCCAGAAACACCTCAGAAGGCTGAAGAGACGATGCAGTCCAGAGGGGAGTGTTGGCATGTGAAGAAGTTGCAGAATGTGCCCATCCAGGCCTGCACAGAAGTGAGGAAGGTGTGACCCGCGGTGAAGGGTCCCGTCCCCTGCCCTGGGGAGTCCTCCAGCCCTGCGTGTGACACTGGTGACCAGAGCGTGCAGCTGGAGCTGGCTGGGGCTGGGAAGGAGGAGGTGCAAGCTGAGACTCCTCCAGATTGTTGCAGGGAATGCAGTTCCCACTTCTCTTCTTTTCCAGAGAGAGGCTGAGCTAAAAAACATCTTGCTGAGCTCCCAGAAGCCACAGGCTGTGGGAAGAGGGACCAGGACGGGCAGAGAGAGCATCGCCCACACGGTGAGGGCTCTTTCCCTTGCGTTCGACTTCCAGTCCCAAATGAAGCAGCACATCATACACCAGAGCAGGCAGGAGAGCTCGCACGGGGTGCTGCCGAGTCCCCGCTGCGCTGCAGAGCCCACCCTGCCCTGCTGAGCCGAGGGTGCCTCCGAAGCCCATCGTCCGGGGTGACCCCAGGCTTTGTGGCTCCGGCCCCGCAGACAGCGCGGTAATTCGCGCCGGCAGCAGCTGCTCCCGTCATCGGCACCGCGATAATTGTCCCTGCTCAGGGCCGTCAGCAGCAAGATCCTTATTTTCTCATCGTACATCTCATTTCCACCTGGCGGCTGCAGTAAGTGTCTGTCAGTCAGCGAGGCCGAACGCCCAGCAGGACACACGGTCAGGTCGCCCTGTGGCGGGTGACAGTTTTGACAGGCTCGCAGGTCGCTCAGAGTGCGGGGTGGGGGCATCTCTGTCCCGTGGCTGGATGCAGGGACAAGATGGGGTCTGTTGTGGTGGCCCCGGGAGGGGGGACACCCCTGCACCCCCAGCTCTGCTCTCTGTTCCGCTGGTGACTGGTGTGACCGTGGTCTCTGCGGGGGGAGCGGGGACAGGCGATCCCTCCCTGATGGCAGAGTCGCTGCTCATTTCCATTTAGATAGAGGAATTTCAATCTCGGCTTGACGTCTCCTCGCCACGGCGCAACTCGGGACCCAAATTTCCAATTTCTTCCCGCACAATGCCAGATGCTCTCTGCTGGCTTGGGAACTGAAGCGCATTAGAGATGATGCAGCCTGGCAGAGACGGATGGTTGGGTACGTGAGCACGGATGGTTGTCTGTGTGTACTTCCGTGGGGCAGCTGGCGCGTACGGCTCCTCCACACCCAAATTTGCTGCACTGCCTGCAGCCCAAAGCGCTCCCACCACCTCTCATCAGTCCCCTTCCCTGTCCCTGTCCAGGGACGGGAGATTAAAACCAGACCTGGCCATCGCGATACAGGATGTGAATTGCTTGGGGGACAGAGGGTGGTCAGACAAGGAAAAGTCACCCAGATGACCACAGCAATGAGGACAACCAGCTATTTCTGTCTTCCAGTGGGAAAAATGCAAGAAAAAATCCAGCAAGGTGGCAGGGTGTCCTTGCTTGCTGCCTACATCAAGCACGTGTTCACCTGCCCAGGGACCCGTGGATACAGGGAAGCTCATGATCCTCAGCGTGGTCTCCTCCACTTAGCGTTTCTGTTCCTGTAGGAATAAAGAAACACCACAGTTTCGCTCAGCCAAAAATGTGACAGCTTGTGGAAAGGCAGCTGGAGAGGGCTGGTGGGCAGAGCCACAACCTCACGGGTGATGCCCTGCAGTGTGGAGGTCTGGGGCAGGTCTTCACCAGCGACCAAGAAAGGCTGGAGAAAGGAGCTTGGTTTAACTACACCCAGAGGTAAGGGTGGCCTGAGACCTGAGGGCACATCCCTTGAAGCCATGAAGATGCTGAAGGGAGTGGAGCATCTCCCGTGTGAGGAAAGGCTGAGGGAGCTGGGGCTCTGGAGCTGGACAAGAGGACACTGAGGGGGGACTCATTCCTGGGGATCAAGATGGAAAGGGGGAGTGTCAGGAGGATGGAGCCAGGCTCTTCTGGTGACAACCAGTGACAGGACAAGGGGCAATGGGTGCAAACTGGAACACAGGAGGTTCCACTGAAATCTGAGAAGAAACTTGTTTGGGGTGAGGGTGTCAGAGCCTGGCCCAGGCTGCCCAGGGAGGTTGTGGAGTCTCCTTCTGTGCAGACATTCCAACCCGCCTGGACACCTTCCTGTGTAACCTCATCTGGGTGTTCCTGCTCCATGGGGGGATTGCACTGGATGAGCTTTCCAGGGCCCTTCCAGCCCCTGACATCCTGTGGTTCTGTGGGTCTGTGTCCCGGAGCAGAAGGCCTGTAAGCTGGGAGGAGGCACAAGCAGGGCAAGATGGGCTTGAAAGGCAAACTGGGGAAGACGCCCAGAACCCCCTGAGTGCTGCCGCACGGCCGGGCAGCAGCGCAGCCCCCGGGGGCGGGGGGCAGGTCCCGGCAGCCGCCCCAGCACCCCCCCACGGCGGGGCGCTCTCGGCCGGAGCGCGGCCGCCCCCTGCCGGCCCGGGCGGAGGAGCCGGGACCGGGGGGGCGCTGGGGCGGGCGGGGCCGTGCCGGGGCGGGCGGGGCCGCCATGTCGGAGGCGGCAGCGGCGGGGATGGCGGCGGCCATGGCGGAGTCGCGGCTGCGGCGGAAGCAGCTGCTGAGCGCGGAGGAGGCGGAGCTGTTCGAGCTGGCGCAGGCGGCGGGCAGCGGGCTGGACCCGGAGGTGTTCCGGTGAGCGGGACCCGCGCGGCCCCGGCGCCGCTGCCCCCGGTGCGGCCGCTGACGCTGTCCCCGTCCCCATCCCCGTCCCCGTCCCGCAGGGTGCTGCTGGACCTGCTGCGCATGAACGTGGCGCCGCTCGCCGTCTTCCAGGTGCTCAAGTCCATGTGCGCCGGGCAGCGGCTGCCGCCGGGACCCGAGAGTGGACCCGCCGCCGCGCCCGCCGCGCTCCCCGCCGACACCCGAGGTAAGGGGCGGGCGGGGGCCCGGCGGCACCGCGCCCTGAGCCCCGCGTCTCCCCGCGCAGGGCCCCCCGAGGACGGCCCCGCTCCGCTCCCCTCCGCCCTGCGTCCGCCGCGGTTCGGGGCCCGCCCGCCGCTCCCCCGGGCCCGTCCCGCGGCCGCGCCGCCGTCCCGCGGAGCCCCCGGTCGCCCCGCCGCGGGGAAGGGGCCGCGGGGCGGCCCGGCCGGTGCCCGGGGGGCCCGCTCGGTGTGAGGAGGGGGAGCCCTGGCTGCCCGGGCCGCTGCGCCTCCTGCCCGCGCCCTTTTTGCTTAATTTCCCGTGTTTTTCGGCGGAGCGGGGTGTTCTGGGGGAGGTTGTTGCCGTCACTTCTGGGTTTTGTAGCCTCCTGGCTCTGCCTTCTAAGGCTAACAAAATATCCCCACCTTACTACATAATATCGCACAATGCCACTTCGCTTATATCTAACTCAAAAAGAAAGCGGGAGTTTCCTGCACATTGGGAATCCCTGAAAAGCGAGGGGAGCTGCGATGCTTCTTCTGCTCCATCCGCGGCTCCCCGGGTGGTTTCTGCTGCTTTCCGTGCCGGGGCAGGTGTTATTGAGGTGGGAACACCAAATGGGATGTTCTGTGGGATTCTTGGCTAAAATAGCGGCTGCTTTTGTATGTAACTGCCTTTCGTTATTGCTCTAACCTCGGTGGACAGTAGCAAATATAGCCCTGAAGCTGCGCCACATATATATTATTCTACTCTTTTTCCAAACCAGTTCTAATAAAACTTCTACTTACTCTCTGAAGTCACTTTTGGCTGGGAGCTCGCTACCTCTGCGGATTGCTTCCAAAAGGTTTAAAAAGAGGTAACGAAAAGAAGTCCGCTCTCACTGAGCTTGAATTCGCTGTGAAAAGGCTCAGAAACGTGACAGAAAGGGCACTGGCCAAAACAGCGAGGTTTTGTGAGTGTTGTGGTTGCCAAGACAAAACCGCTCACCTAGAAATGGGCAGGGCCGAGTCAAACCGTGTTGTCATGTCCCTGTTTCAGGGTGAAAACTCTTGTAGCCGATGGGTCTCTGTTGACCCACGATGAACTCTGAGGCAAAGCTTGAAAAGTAAGTGACTGTACTGGGAACACAGAGAATAGGGTGGGGGAAAAAGGCTTTGTCGTCGTGGGGGAGCAGAGCAGGGTGTGGGGAAAATGGGGTTTCTCTGTTGTGATAACGTGCCGCGCTCAGTCTGGTCTCTGCTGGGGCTGCCGTGTGGTACGGGGCGTTTGTTCTCATGGCCGCGCTGGTAAGTCCTGCGGAAGGCGAAGGTGAAAGGCAAGATTCCTTTGGCCAACTAAAACCAATTGGGTTTAGGGTAAGGGCGATTTATGCCACGATCCGAGGCACTTGTACAGTAGCCAAACCTGCTCCTTCTGTTGTGGATTCATACATGGTACATGGGTGAGAATCAGTCGCCTCATCGAGCAGCTAAGGCAGAGATCCGAGCAAGTTTACCAGAGCACAAATGCGGACAAGTCTCCAGGACTCCCTGGGCTTTCCCATGAGCAGGTTCCCCATTCTCAAGAGATGCTCTTGACTCGGAATTTCGTGCGGAGAAATTGGTTGCAGTCAAGAGAACGGCCTTATTTGTGGTTGAGAAGTGACTCTAAGGATGCACGGGGGAAAAGGAGACACACGGCTGACTGCTTGTTCCTGAGCCAAATGAGAGAAGTACAAGCACTTGGGTATTTTAAGTGAGAAGTAGCCTGCTCTTCAGGTACTGAATTTCAAAAGAGCAGAGATGTTGAAAAAAAAGATGCTGTTAAATTTTGCTCTCTCTTCTTCTCCTTTGGTGCTTCACCTGTGATGGGCCACGTAAACTATGAAGGAACTTTGGTAAGGTTTTTGTTCCTGTCTGTCTGTTAATCTGGAATAACATATGTTCTCTCGTGTGTTCTTTTTCTGGTACTTTGTGTAAAAATGAGGGTTTATTTTCTTTTCCGCAGCACTGGGCCACTGCCACGGGCTAGTTTTGGCTAGTGGTGGACCAGCTCAGCTTTGAAACAGATGGCAACTTGTTTATTAATCAGTATTGAACTTCGCAAGAGGAAAAGCCAGAAATCACGTAACCATTGCCTCCTACCAGCTTGAGGAGCTGCGAGCGCCTTCGAGAGGCCGTGAGTTTCCAGGAGCTTCTTATCTTGGGAGCTTCGTTTGGTTGTACCTGCCTCAATCGAGGATGCTCGTTCTGCATCTTTAGCAGAGCATCTCCTGGTCCAAGGTGACGCTCGAGTCAGGTTGCAGTGCGAGTGTTTCCAGCCAGGCTTTCCTCTCAAGTTTCCCTTTAAAATCGATGTGTTGGTGTCGTTGCGTGCGGTGGGACGAGCCCTCGGAGCCGAGGGTGAAGTCCAGACAAAGATGGTGCTGACTCCATGCTGCTCGTGGTGGACGCTCACAAAATGAGTCTGGCGTTTGGTGTCCCGGTTGCTGCTTTATTTCACAAGGTTAAAATATGTCTTTGGAGCTGGTTGATGCTCTGAGGTCACCGGATCATTTGCAGCTTATCGAGATGGGTGATCGTACCCAGCAAGCCACATTTTCACTGCAAACGTGGTAAAACATCAAATGCTGAACCTGGATTTGCTTTCTGTGTAAGCAGATGCTCAGGAATGGTGGTAGAGGGGCACTTTGGCTCCTCTCTCTCATCACGCTTGGTCCTGACCAAATTCTGATGGGCAACACCGGCACATCTTGCCAGAAGGTTTGGTCTTCCCAGCTGTGTGGTGGGTTGGTTGTTTTCTGGAAGCTCATGTTATATTAGAGCCGTATCGCACTTTGAATGAAAACTTCTCTTTTCAGTTTCTGTCAGCCCAGGTGACTTCACTGTCACTCAGCACACACTGACGTTAGACAGCAGCCGATTCCTTTGTGAGTAAAATCACCATTGAAAAACTAACCCTCTCAGAAAATTCGTTGGGCAGAACATAAGCTCAGTCCCGCGTCCTCCTTTCTGTGAGTATACCGAGTACCGGTAAGATCTCATTGACATCAAGAGGAGGACACGTTTTGTCCAGCTCTCCTTGTGAGAACACATTTCTGCAGCCTCTGGGGTGGAAGGCAGATGTCTGTGCTTGCTGGGATTTAGGCAAAGGTGGGGTCTGTGTTAGCTAAGTGCCCGGCCTGACCTAAGCTGGACATCAGGTGCAAGTGAACGAGCTTCTGCAGCTTTAATTGCAGCTTTGTGCAGATTTTGGCTGGCTGATGTCTGGTTTGGAGTGCCGTGCGGACACTTGGAGCGTCCAGGGAGGGTGCATAGGACTGCTGGTTGAAGGTCATGCGAGCAAACAAGTTCCATAGAGAACTCTGAATTCAGGCAAATTGGTGATGATCTAAAGCAGAACTGGGCCATCAGTGCCAGCCTTGTCTGTGTTTTACTGGTGCACTTCAGGCTGAATTAGGATTAGCTCAAGACAGGAGCTTATTTTACTATAGCCCTTGGAGGAAAGTGTGTCGCTGAAATATTAAAACCAGCGTATCTTCAGCAGAGCAATTTTCTCTCCTTAAACTGGGGAAACAACCAGCGAGCTCAAACTGAAGAGGGGGAGGAATCGCTCCTCGTTCACTGAGTTTTCTAGTTCTGGGCACAGTCCGAGCCCATCGTTGAGGAGCTGGGTAAGTGGGGGTGTCTGGGCTGGGCCTGTTCTGCAGGGATGGGGCACCAAGGCTGTATCTGCTCTTGGCTCTGCCATCTCTTCTTGGAAGATGCTGCTTCTGTTTAAGAAGAGGATGGTGTGGCTTCCACGCAGGACCAGGCGTTTGGCGATGGGAGACGCCTCCTCTGCACAGCTGGGACTTGTGTCTGCTGATAGAGCCGCAGCTCCTTGGGCTGATGCAAACATTGTCCTGTATAAGCTTGCCACGCTGCTTAGCACAGTGTCCTCCACCTCCGTATCTGCTCCTTCTTCTGTGCCTCCTCCTTCCTAGGAAGACAAGTGGCCCAAGTAATCCACATCTTGCTAAAGATAAGCCAAGACTGTCCGCTCAAGCTTTATCAGTGAGATGAGATACCAGCTTAGGCTTCTCAGCCCATCATGGTGCAGGGAGGTTTTTTAAAGTAGCTGAAAAAAGGGCATTTCCGAACAACACTTTCAGGGTGGGATGTGTCTCCCAGTACTTATTTCAGCCTTTTTACAGCTAAAGCCACCGGGAGTCTGAGGCGAACGACTTGATTTGTGTGTTCCCGTCGGGTGTAGCCGTGGTGTTCTGCACAGAGCTGTGTTTGCTGGTAACTGCATTCGTGATAGCTGGCTCAGAATTAGTGTTGGAGCGTCCATCTGCCGTGTTTAGCTGGATACAGCATCGTGCAAGCTGTGTGAGAGATGGTTCCTCAGCAGCTGTTGATTTGGGACGGAAAGAGCTGATTTTAAAGGGAAAGGCTGTCCGGGCAGTTTCTTTCTGTGCGTGCGAGAAGGAGGGGTGCACGCCTCTTAGGACGGCGGTGTTGATTTTGGCCTAGGCTTAGGTATGTGCATAGTTTACCTTTGTGTAGTTAAATATGCTGGTTTTCTACATTTTATTTCTGTGCTTTCTGTTCCCATCAGCCAACCCTCAAGCCCCTGTCACTTTCCCTGCAGCTTTCTCCTCTCTGACATGCAGGTTTCCATGCCCTGCTCTGTTCTTCTAGCCCAGTGAATGTTCTTTGACGCTTCTCTCCTCTTTGCGCCCCAGCTGGTTTTTCCACATTCCCCACTTCCCCAGCCCAAGTGTCTCCGTTGAAGGTCGATCGCAAAGCTTTGCCCAGCTAATTTTTTGCACTAAATGAGTTGTTAACATGAGCTTGCTTTTCAAACCCCTGTGTCTGTGGATTTTGAGGAGCCTTTGCAGCCTCCTGTTCCGCGTAGCAGGGTCGGGATGTTTTCCTACCCCACCGAACTCCGTGTTGCGCGTGGGCGCCTGTTGGAGCAGCCTCGGAGCCCAGCACCACCGTGGGCTCGGTGCACGTTTCACGCACTGTGATTTTTTGTTTTTGCTTGTCTGCATAGAAAAAATACGCTTTTGAGAAACAAAAAGTAGTCTGCAACTACTTTTTTCCCGTTCAAATACTTTGATACGATCAGGTTCTCCTCTAAGTGTCGCTGTTCAGTTATTTCTTAAATATCCCTCGCCTGCTTTGCAGCCTGTTGCCAGCTTTGCCCTCTCTGTGCTCCTCGTGCCATCTTTCTGTTTTGTAGCCTCCCTGTTCACCCTTTTTTCTCTCTTCTTGTTTCCCGCCCTTTCCCCGTGTCTGCTTTTGGCTGTGTTCACTCTCGGGTCTGCTTCGTGTTCCTCTTCCCCTCGCCCTCCCCTTACTCAGCCTCACGTTATCTTGGGGTTCATCTCAATGCGGGATTTGGGGTGCAGAATTGTGTATGAGGGAGATAAGGCGGCCGACAAGGATAATGTGGTGTAGAGCTTGGAGGGAAACGCCCAAGAGACGCTAAGGATTTATCTTAAATGCTTTTAATCTGTTTTTTCTATATATACATCATGCTGGGAATTTTCCTGTTGGTTATACTGTCTCTTATGCGTTGCTTGTAGATTAAATATATCCATGGGATCTAACTGATGGCAACACGTTCTTAAATTGTGCCATGCACGAGTAAATGTTGTACTCGGACACTTCATGGTCTGTATGTCTGACCTGAAAAATGGATCTGTGGAGTGATTTTTAGGTGACTTACAGGACTAATTAAAGGGCTAATACAGTTTTCTTACTTATTTGCTTTACTTGTACTCAGGTTTTTCAGTATCTCATCAATACCGCTCCAATAAGTGGATTTGCCGAATTCACTAAAGTACATTATGTTGCCTTCCTGCCGCTCTCGCTCCTTGTAACTCTTTCTACCATAGGCAGTGCAGCTCAAGCCTTTTGAATTACAAGCCTTTATCCTTGTTTTGTGACACGGGGCAAGAAGTTTTACATTCAGAGCATTCCTGATACGGAGTTGTTGCTTCACCTGCCCCCAGTGCCAGAATGCACTTTTGAAGCAACTTTTCTGTATTTTAGGCATTTCTTTAGCCCATCAGTAACTGAATAGCTTCAGTTTATAAACCTTGTCCATTACACAAGTTCCAATGAGGTGTTTTGTGGGTTGATGTCAGTTATTTTACAGCCGGTTGGGACACTTTGCAGCTGTGCTGTGGATGGTCCGGAGTCCCTTGGTTAAACGTTCCAGCTCCTTTCCTCTCCAAGGAGGTGATAACAAATCTTGATACCCCCAAAACACAGATGGCAGGTAGGGGAGCCATCTTCTCCACTTCAGCAGAAGCAGCAGGCAGACAGCTTTTATTCCTTTTTCCTTATCCCTTGTAAAAAGTCCAGGCTGGAGTGCTCAGAAGCTGGCATGGACCTGTTCCCCAAGGAGTAGGTGGCTTCTCTGTTCCTATGAAAATATGTTTTGCTGTGGGCAATGAGTTTTGAAAACCAAAGTTGAGACATACTTGTCATTTTATTGCATCGTTACCTTTAGAACAGTGAAAAAGCTGTTTTGGATGCTGCGATGCAACCTGCACTACTGTATTTTGGGAAGGACTTTCTCCCATCCAAATAACTTATTTTTAAAAGGGGGAAGAGTGCATTATTTGGGAGGCAGGGCCTTTTTCCATGCTCTCTGTGTGGTATGTGTGCTGTGTTTCTGCAGTGCTAGATTAGATTTCTTAAAGAGAAGCGCGACTTAAAGAGTTGGGTGGCGGGTTCGCTCTGTTATTCGCTGCATGGGGGAACCAAGCCGAGTGCTGTGACCGTCCCTCCAGGAGCCTGGACCGTCATGGAGCAACTTTGAGCGTCTCCCCCGACAGCCGCTCAGCGCGGAGCCTGCGCCTGGAGCTGCGGGGGCAGCGGCCGTGAGGCCTGTGCCCGCTCACACAGCAGCCGTCCGGCGTCCCTCCTGAGAAACGTGCGCTCCGGGGTCTGTGCTCAGAGCTCCAGGGCCTGGGACCCGTATGCAGAGCAGACTTTCAGGCTTTTCCGTGTTTCTGGAAACAAATCTCAGGACGAGAACTGGAGGGAGCAGAGCAGCGGGAGGGCGGCTGGAGCTGGTACCCGCGCAGAGGCCCAGCCCGAGCGCAGGAAACCACGGACCTTTAGATCTCTAGAGGCCATTCGCGCCACCATCCAGCCCAATAGCAACATTTCACCACTAGATCCTTCTGCTCCCCTTGGGCCTTTTGTCTCTGACTCCACACGGGCCTTTGTTTTGTTCGGCTGCGGTTGTTTCTGGTCCACGGCCTTGCAGGTGCTGTTTGATCTAAATAAATCCTTTCTTCTCAGTGAAGTGCGAAACAGGCCCCGTTTTGCAGAGGTCTGTGATGTCTCTGCATTAGCCTTGGGTCGTTGTTTTCCCAGTCAGCACAAAATAGGCCTTATCTTATATGTGTTCAGTGTAGTTTCTTTTGTTAAATATGAACAGGACTTTATAGCTTAAGATTTTAGCAAATCCAGCTTACCAAGTAACATGACTCAAAGAGTATATTAAAAATCATACAACCTTCTATCTCTAAATAATCCGTTACATTCGGTGTGCATCTGCTTAAGCTAAATGACTAATCTTGAACTTGAATTGGGCTCATCCACTGACCTGTGAGCAGTGAAACCATCGCCATACAGCTCGTGTATTTAGTGGGGAGAGCTCAAAGTGGCTCATCCAGGCTGTCGCATTTATAGAATGGAGTGGTTGACTCGTAGTCCAACTCACACAGTAGGAAAGGTCTGCACGAGACTCCACACCCGAATCTTGAGTAGGATCTGGGACTTTGTTAATGTGCGCTTGGTTTTGTGGTGTCTCTAGTGATGCAGCTGAACCTGTTATGAACAAACAGGCGGCTGGAGAAGAGAGAAAGGTCTAAGCTGTGGGCAGATGATTTGTGAGCATGTGTAGGTCTCCATATGTTGTATTATTTCTCCAAGTGCTTCTCTTCAGATAAGTGTTGCGAGAGAAAACGTGCCTAAATAGTGACCCTGTGCTTGAATTATGCTTAAGACCTTAGTTAACTACTTTGGAAAGTGCATTTGAAAACCATCTTCTTATTTGCTCTTCTTCCTCTGTCTCAAAATAGTTCAGCTGGATTTGTTGAGAAGTATTTTGCTGGTTTTGCTTGTCTGCTTTACTGTGTCTTCCAGGGGAAGCTGCTGTAGGGCGATGTTTTGGCCCTGGGCAGTGTGTGTGTATGGGCTGTTCAGGATGTGGCAGCAGCTTTGGAGACCCGGGACCCTGCCAGTTTGTGTTGCAGAAGCGGCTGCAGTGACTGCGAGAAGAAGGGCCTTCCGCTCTTACAGGCATTGGGTTTTTCTATTGACACCTAAAACCGAGTCTTTCCTTGTCTAGAAGGGCCAGCTGGTAATTGTGCCTGGTCTAAGCCAGCTGTGCGAGAGGAGCAGGATTTTGGAGAATTTCAGGGTATTCTCGTGGTTGCTGTAGCCCATAGTCACTGCCAGTGTGCACTATATTTTGAGACTGTTGCAGCCCTGATATCCCCGACTGTGTTACAAGTTGCTGTACCCATGGCTATTTATTTATGTTACCAGTGAAGGGAGATGTCGTTCCTGGAAGGGATCCCCTGGGAAAGCAGCAAGTTGAGCAGTATTAACCTGACAAACATGTCAGATATACTTTTTTTTTCGTCAGTCTCCAATATTCTAAATTTGTTGGGTTTTTTTTTTTCAGAATTCCACACCCTTGCCTCAGGGAACTATCATTATCCCCCGCTTTTCACGGTTTTCCTTTCTCTTTTAAATACTCTGTGCTTGTAGGCTTCCCCATCGGGCTTAACAGCTAAAAATGAAAGCCATTGCTGATTCCACATCCCAGAATATTAGCAAGTTCTGGACACACCTCACCTCAGAGTTACCTATTCTCACAGTTCTAACAATACACAGCGAGACTAATGAATTAGATCTTTGTGGTGTGTTGCAGATGGCAATCTATTTCTTAGAATCTTTTCTGGGAAGTGATGTTACTTACGCTTCTTTTTCTTTCGCATCTCACATTGAAACTGTCTGCATGGTGATTTCTTCCCTGCAGTAGTTTTCTACAGGAATAAGCTGTATCAGAGAGCACTAATGGTATTCATGCATATGCTTATTTTTTTCTGCATTAAGCTTATTTTATCCTGTGAGAGGGTCGTGGTTGTCAGGCATAATGTGATATTTGGATAATTTTGACTTAAGGTGGAGGTTTTTTTGGTTTTTATTTATTCTAAGAGTAAAACCTTAGAATTATGATTTTGCAAGAAGTGAGTATATGTAGAAGTACTGGATAGTGGCAGTACAGTCCGCTTTTATTCTAGCCTGAATTGATCACATTAATAGTACTCTTATTTTTGCAGAGAGAAGAGCTTTAGGTTTCCACTTCCAAAAGCACATTTGAGGTTGGGGTTTCCTTTCCCAAATCTGATGGGTCTTCATGTGCCTCCTGCTTGGCACAGAAGCTGCTTCTGGTGCTGAGGAGTCTCTCCTGTTCCGATGTGCTGGTTCTCTCCTCCAGGTACCTGTGGTCTTGGCTTTGGCCAGAGATGATGAGCGTGACCAGCCTGACCACGGCGGGCACTGCTGGTTTTAGATGGGGCAGCGAACTCCTGCCACCGCTTGCGTGCGTGTTCCCTTCTCCAGCCGTGTCTGGGTAAACCTGGAGCTGCTTTTTTTGGAGTGGGAGGTGTTGGACCAGGCTCTCTTGTGACTTATCTCTTGCATCCGTGGCTCTTTGGGCTGCAGTTGTTGTATGACAGTGAGACACATGCGAGATAAGACGTCTTGTGTCGCCAAGGGAAATATCAATGGAATCCTTTTGTTGGTCTGTAGCACTTGAATTACAGAGAGATTGTGGTTGTTCAGCTTCTTTTGTGCTTTGAGTTAACTGAGCATGTTATCACTGACCGTGTTTTAACTGGCAGAACGCACAAACCGTGCCTGTCCTCGCGTTCCTCACGAGCTGTTCCTGCCTGGCTCCCCTGTCTGGATAGGTTGCTTCCAAAAATACAAATGGTTTTTGTGCTGTTAAAGTAACTGTTTTGCTTCACCATGATTTTGAGCATCTCCCGTGTGAGGAAAGGCTGAGGGAGCTGGGGCTCTGGAGCTGGACAAGAGGACACTGAGGGGGGACTCATTCCTGGGGATCAAGATGGAAAGGGGGGGTGTCAGGAGGATGGAGCCAGGCTCTTCTGGTGACAACCAGTGACAGGACAAGGGGCAATGGGTGCAAACTGGAACACAGGAGGTTCCACTGAAATCTGAGAAGCAACTTGTTGGGGGTGAGGGTGGCAGAGCCTGGCCCAGGCTGCCCAGGGGGGTTGTGGAGTCTCCTTCTGTGCAGACATTCCAACCCCTGGACACCTTCCTGTGGAACCTCAGCTGGGTGTTCCTGCTCCATGGGGGGATTGCACTGGATGAGCTTTCCAGGGCCCTTCCAGCCCCTGACATCCTGTGATTCTACGAGGGTGGAGCGCGTGTGCTTTGAGCACAGCCTGTTTTCAGTAAGTGATTCTTTCTCGCAGGTGGGAAGGTGGAGGGTCTGACTCGCGGTAGCACTGATGCAGCCGCTGTTTTGTGTGTGTTGGTGGGTAGAGCCGTACACGGGTTGAGGACCTGCAGACAGCGTCAGAAAGGGGAGGCCATTCACCTGTAGAGATGTCCTGGATTGCTGAAAGCATCATGGTGAACTATGATGCTGTGAGATCATGTATTGCCGTTGTGCAATTTGTTTGTTCTCATGGGCAATACCTGCATTAGTGAAACTGCTTGAAGTGCTTGAGCTGCAGAGGAAGGTTGCGAGGCTGGTTGGCTGGCTTGGGCTGATGGCTGCTGCTAATCACTGCTGTGGTTTACAATAATAGACTTCTTCAAGAGCACCTGACTTGGCTGGAATAAGTGAGCATACTTCTTTTGCCACCCTGGTCTGTCAAATTTCACAGATACGAAGGGGCCACATGTTCTTTGGAAGTTCTCGGGTTGTCGTTCTGGTGTTGCAAAGTGTTAACTTGTGGTATTGACACGAGTCCTGTTCCCAGAAGACGGGAGGGTTTGGTGAGTAAAACAGACGCATCAGCAGCACAGACCATCCATGGCGATGGTTTCCAGACCGTGCCCGTGGAGACTCCAGCGTGTGGAGCAGCTCTTGGTGCTCTGGGAGTCGCTCTCATAACAAGTACTAAAATGTCACTCTTCATTTTACTTGCATGCATGTAAGTACAGCTCACCGTATTCCCACGTTCAGTTTCCTTCGTGCTGCTATTAATTATTTATGATGCTCACTGTCTTTAGTAAAAGCTGCGACCCCTTTTCCTCGCGTTTCTGGTATTTTTGCTGCCTTTCCTAAGGCGAGTCCTCCTCACCTGCAGTGGTTCTGTCCCGTGTCGCATCTCCTCGCTCCTCCCGGCTCTCATCTCGCTCTGCGAGTCCCGCTGGGCGGCCCGTGTGCCCCGTCATCCCTCCGCTTCTGCCTTTCTGCCCATGGCTTCTCTCCGCTGTCGCGTTTTACACGTGCTCCGTTGTGCCTACGGAAGGATGGCTCTTCTCAGTAAGAAAATCTGTGAGTAGCTCCTATACGGGAGTCTGAGCCCCCTGGAAACACCAGAAAACGGTAGAAATCCAACCACGCTTGTCAAGACACAGACGTGACACAAAGAGAAGGGTTTCTGATCTGACAGTGCGACTGCAGACGGGTGGGCACCGGCACATCGGTTCACTTATCCCAGCCATGAGGTGTTCGGTGCTCTCCATGCTCTCCTGGCAGGCCGCTGGCAGCTCCTGTGCCGAATGAAAGCAAAACTTCAAAGAACAAAGCAGCTGGTGACTCTGTAGGTCGAACCAGATGAAACCTTGGAATGCCTCTGCTGCAACGCGCTTTGGTTTTGTGGCCCTGATGCCTGTTGAGCAGACTTCACAAATTCGCTGTCTGTGTTGGATGCTGGATACATCTGCGACACCTAATACCGTTTTGCCTTTTGCATGGTTCCTTAAGGAACGTTTGCATCTTAGCTGCTGTGTGGGTGACGCGTAGAGTCGGGACTTGAGAATTAATGCATATGTTTGTTTGTTTTTTCAGGGAGAAATAAAAGCAGTTCAGGGAGCGGGACGCAGGCTCTGGGCGAGAGGAGCAGCCGGGAGGGATCTGCTCAGCGGATGCCTCGGCAGCCCAGCGCCAACCGCCTGCAGAAAGCAGGAGCTTCTGGAAAGGGCAGCGGAGCGGGCAGCAGCGCCTAAACCAGGCCTTGGAACCCACCTGCTGTGGTGCTCGACAGTGTATATAAACTGTGCTGGTTAAAAATGCTTTTGTTGTGTGTATTATCTTGACAAACATGACTTGTGATACGTGAAACAGCTGTTTTTTCTTATTTCCAAACCTCCCTTTGGCATTGCAGACTACTGGGGGTTACCTGGGTCAGAGGTGTGGAGCCTGGAAAAGCCTGGAATAGCGCTCAGGTTGCTCCAGAGAGGTCACGACTCATCTTAGAAGCCAAGGCTTCCTGCTGCCTCCTTCCTTAATATCCATTTTGATGTTTTCACTCGAGTTGTAAGAGCAGAAAGTCTGACTGGCTGAATTATGAGGTGAATAGTGCTGAGGTGGGTCATGCATTGGTATCGCCGAGCCCTGCGGTGCTGTGGATTCCCCTGGAAACCCATCTGGTGGGGTACGTCCTTGTGCTTTAGCTGCTGGTTGCCCTGTTCCCTTCACGTGCTCACGTGGGCTTCAGCACCTCAATTGGAAAAGCAGCTTCATGTATCACGTAGCATAATTGCACAACATTTAGTCCTTCCAGTGGTGCCAATGTGATTATTCATTTATAAACTGTTGCAGAGCCCTTTGCTTAATGAGCCAGGTTAAATGAGGTTGAGCCAGATAAGGGAGAGAACAGCTTCATCACTTTGAGTAAGATACATGCAAGTAGCTAAAACGGGTAAGTGATTTGTTAGAGCTTGAGCCTTGCCGTTTGTCATTCCAGAGCGTATCCAGTGCCTTGGCAGCTCAGGAGCCAGTGCTGAAATCCATTTCCCTAATTAGGAGAAAGTGCCTCTGTTCTTTGTGGGCAATAGATGGTGTTTCCTAGGCCAAGTTGAGCTCCCATGAATCTGGTTCAACAGGTGCTAAAATCTCTTCCCGACCAAGAGGAAAAGATACTGGGGAGTACAGCTCTGCTGTAGAAAAGGCATCCAGGTGGGATCGCTTACAAGCTGCTGCTGCTTTGCACTTGCAAGGTCTGGGTATCTCCTGCTCTGATCTTGTAAGAAAGTGCACCCCAAAAAATCCCCAGAGCCCAAACTGTACCACACCAGCTGGGAGGCTGAAAGCTGAATTTGCTGGTGAAAAAGAGCAGCTGAAGGGCTCTGTTAGAAGAATTATTCTTGGTGCTCTCTGGCCCTGGAACAGGGGTGAGCAGACTTGAGATGAAACTCGAACCTTCTCTGCGTGGTATATTGACCTTTCCTGAGAACAGAAGTGCTGAACCACCACGTGGATTTTGCCTGCAGGCGCTCTGCCTCCTCTCTTTAACCCGTTCCATATGTGCGTTCCTTTATTTATCCCTCTGCAGCTTCAGATACCGCCTGTGTTGTACCAACCCGCCCGTCTCCGAGCCCCCGCTGCATCCTGAGCTCTGCTGCCCGCTCCTCTCCCTGATGTCCCGTCCTGGGCAGGCTCTCCTGCTCTCCTTTCCATACTGCCGAGCTGAATGGAAGTGCTCAGTGTGTGGTTTTATATCCTGTCCCTTCAAAACATCTGCGGCAGGCGAGGCACCTCTGCAGCCTGAGTTGCTTTTGAGCTTTTGGAGCATCTTCACTCTGCTCTTTTGTCTGATTGTTGTGACAACTGGCTTGGATGATGTTGAGAGTAATTTTCCTTGAGGAAGCCTTTCGGTGTGGTCTCCAGCAGTGACCCTGTGGCCACAGTGAGGAGAGAGGCCTGGGGGGTGGAAAATGGGCTGAGCGGCGGCTGCCCGGGGAGTGTAGCTAACAGAGAGAAGGCTGCAGAGAGGGGATGTCACCTTGGTTCCGAGCAGCCCAGATCGCGGGTGTGATGGTGGCGCAGCACACCACGTGTTCTCCAGCAGGTGTTGGAGCAGAGGCCTCAACGCAGGCAGAGTTTTGGATGGTGGGTGAAGCCCAGCGAGTCCCAGGCTGCCGGCGTCTCTCCCCGAGGCAGAGGTGTTCGGTCCTGCTGGAGCTGCGTTGTTGAAGACCTCTGTTAGCAACCAGAGTAACAGGCAGAATGCAGGTGAAGCTGCATCAGAGTGTGAGAAACAGGATCTTCTCAGACCCCACACTTGGCGATCCCCAGACCTTATCTGCAGTGGGACAACAGGCAGGGTCTGTAGATCGTCAGTGGAGACTACCAAGAATCATAGAAGTCCTGAGTTGGAAGGGACCCACCAGGATCATTGGAGTCCAATTCCTGTCCCCGTACAGGACACCCCACAGGTCACACTGTGTGTCTGAGGACGTTGTCCAGTCTCTTCTTGAACACTGTCAGGTTGGGGCCGTGACACCTCCCTGGGGAGCCTGTTCAGTGTCCAGCACCTCTGGGTGAAGAACCTTTTCCTATGTCCCACTGACCCTCCCTGGCACATCTTCTGCCATTGCCTGGGAGGAAGCTCCTGCTGCTTCTGAAGACTTGCAGCAACAGAAGAGGTTCACTGTCCTCAAAGCTGAGGAGGAGGTGGGGTCCTTTCAAATGGACCATCTGGGCTACCTGACACAAACCCTGCAAGAGCAGCAGAAGCAGCAGGTGACTGCAGTGGGGTGACTCCATGTGGCAGGGCATGGCAGGACCTGTCCAGAGAAGTGTGCAGCCTGTTGGGGCCCAGATCTGGGGTGTGGTGGAGGGACCGCCAAAGCTTGTGTGACCCTCTGACCGTCACCTGCTGTTCTTCATGTGGGCACCGATGCTCTCCAGGTTGCCCTTGGGAGTATCATCAAACGTGACTCCAAAGCTCGGGGTATGGAGGTTGTAGACAGCGCTGCCAAGCAGAGGGTCTGATGTGATGTGAAGGGAATGCAAAATCAGCAAGATGGGCCTCAAGTGGGGGTGACCTTCAGCACCTGCAGGCAAGCAAGGAGGTGCCTACAAGGCACCGCTATGGACAAGTTCCCAAACCTTGTCTGGGCAGTCACTGTGCTGGGCTGCCTCCAACATGCTGGTGTGCTAGCGCATGCAGCGCGGGGGAGAAGACAAGGAACTGGAGACCTGTGCGGTCTTGTTGGAGTTGTGGAGATGTGGTGGGATGGTTCACAGGGCTGGAGTGGTGTGATGGAGGACACAGGCCCTGTGGGAAGGACAGGCTGGGGTGACAGGGAGCTGGAGTTGTCCTTCATGTGAGGCAGCTCCGGGTACCTGGAGCTCTGCTGGGAGCAGTGAGGAGCCACCTGAGAGCGTATGGGTCGGGATTAAAGAGCTGACCAGTCTGGGTGACATTAAAGTGGGTGTCTGGTACGAGCCACCTGTCCTGGAAGAACAAATCGATGAGGCTGCCTACAGCCAGCTGGAAGAGACCTCATGTTCACAGACCCTGGTTGTCCTCATGGGGACGACCCTGGTATGTGCTCATAGGACAGCGCAACAGAGCATGAGCAATCCAGGAGGTTCCGGGAGAGCATTGATGATAACTCCCTGACCCAAGCGATAGGGGGGCCAACAGGAGAGTTCTGCTGGACCTCAGTCCCACCAACAAGGAGGAACTTGTTAGGGATGTGGAGGTCAAAGGCGGCCGTGGCTGTAGTGACTACGAGATGGTAGAGTTCAGGGTTGTGAGGAGACGGAGCCAGCTGAAAATGAGGATCACAATGCTGGACTTCAGGAGGGTGGACTTTGGCCTCTTTAGGGGTCTGCTTCAAACAGGCCTGTGGGATAAGGCCCTGGAGGGAAGAGAGGTCCAAGAAAGGAGCTTGATATTCAAGGATCACCACCAAGCTCAGGAATGGTCTGTGCTGATGACCCAGAGCTGCATCCCATGTCTGAGCTCCTGCTGCATCCCTGACACCTCCCCATTACAGCCACGTCCTCGTGTCTGACCCCAAGCCGAGGACCGATCCCCAGCTTCACGTCTGATCCCCACCAAGCTGCATCCTGACCCCCAAGCCCATGTCCAACCCGTCTCGCAACCCTGTCCTGGCTTCCTGCTGGAGCTGCAATGGGTCCTGTGGGGTGGGAGTGAGGTGCAGCAGCTGGGCCGCAGCACCGTGGGGCAGGGCAGACCCACCACAGCACCTCAACTTCAGCGTCCTGGGGTACCGGGCAGTGTGGGGGCTGTGGGTCCCCGAGGCTGGTGCAAGGGACACTGCAGGATGTGCGGTGGGACAGGAGGTGGCATGGAGAGGAGCGGGGGGGGCCAGGGCTGGTAGGGGCAGGGGCTGATCTGTCCTGCCCAGTTCCCTTCCAAAACTGCAGCAGTTGGAGTAAAAGGAGGGATCATCCCTGGCTCTGCTGCAGAAAGAAGAGGCACGTTGGGGAAGGCATGCTTTTGGGGGTGCAAGGAGACCTGTTGGTGGGGCTATGTGGGGTGGTTCTTCTGTGATACCCTCCATGGGTGCAGCCCTTGGGGCTGGTGGTGCAGACAGGCTGTGGGATCATCCACCACAGAGTCCCAGAATGTCAGGGGTTGGAAGGGCCCTGGAAAGCTCATCCAGTGCAATCCCCCCATGGAGCAGGAACACCCAGATGAGGTTACACAGGAAGGTGTCCAGGCGGGTTGCAATGTCTGCACAGAAGGAGACTCCACAACCCCCCTGGGCAGCCTGGGCCAGGCTCTGCCACCCTCACCCCGAACAAGTTTCTTCTCAGATTTCAGTGGAACCTCCTGTGTTCCAGTTTGCACCCATTGCCCCTTGTCCTGTCACTGGTTGTCACCAGAAGAGCCTGGCTCCATCCTCCTGACACTCCCCCTTTCCACATTGATCCCCAGGAATGAGTCCCCTCTCAGTGTCCTCTTGTCCAGCTCCAGAGCCCCAGCTCCCTCAGCCTTTCCTCACCCGGGAGATGCTCCACTCCCTGCAGCATCTTGGTGGCTGCGCTGGACTCTCTCCAGCAGTTCCCTGTCCTGCTGGAACTGAGGGGCCACAGCTGGACACAATATTCCAGGTGTGGTCTCCCCAGGGCAGAGCAGAGGGGCAGGAGAACCTCTCTGACCTACTGACCACCCCCTTCTAACCCACCCCAGGTCCCATTGGCTTCCTGGCCACAAGGGCCCAGTGCTGGCTCATGGTCACCCTGCTGTCCCCAGGACCCCCAGGTCCCTTTCCCCTACGCTGCTCTCTAATAGGTCATTCCCCAACTTCTTATACTGGAACCTGGGGTTGTTCCTGCCCAGATTCAAGACTCTACACTTGCTCTTGTTCTATTTCATCGAATTTTTCCCCACCCAGCTCTCCAGCGTGTCCAGCAGTGCCAGCACTGCCCTGTCTGCTGGATGGTCTGTCCCTGGGCCAGGACGTAGAACCATCACAGGCACGTGGGGCAGCTCTGCAGGTCACCCGTGGGACCAAGGGGGTGAGACACCTGATGGGATGTGGGGAAAGATCATTTTGGGATTGTACAAGACTTGTTATGGGATGTCCAGGGGGAGGAACCAAAGCTGGGGAAAAGGAGGGATCAAGGTAGTTTGGGGAGCCATGAATGCAGGAAAACAGAAGGAAAAGGGTATGAAAGGGGCTGCGTGTTACCTGTCTACTGAGCTGGGGTGTATGTGCCTCCTGGGGACAAACGCTCAGCCTTGCAGCTGAAGCTGGGGACAAAGCCTTGACCACATTAGGCTGCTGGGTTTGTCAGCAGCTCACGGGAGATCCCCCGGGTGTCACTCAGAGGTGCTGGTACAGGCTGGTGGCCCAAAGAATTAGTAGAGGTGTCTGTAGCTGATGGCATACATTGGCTATAATGATGAATGTTTATTAGGGGCAAAATATTAAAAAAAGGGAGAGTGGGTGATAACACGGGGTAAGGGAAACCTCCCCCCGGGGGCATCTGGCAGGGGGCAGCACCCTCGGCCTCCCCGCCAGCGCAGCCAGCTGTGACGGTGGTGTTGGTGATAACATAGTTTGTCTATTCTGCTTTGTGGCTCTATCAGGGTGCTTAATGAGATCCTCATGTTGCACACTGATCGGTCACCGGCTTCCTGTGCGAGGCCATTTTTTGGCGATTCCTCCCCGTTCAAACGGGCGCTGTCAGCTGCACACGCGGTGAGGTTTGTCCTCTGCAATGCGAACTGAAAACTGCGACAGGAGGGGTCGGGAAAGCCTGAGGGGGGAGCGGGGGGGCAGCTGTCCCAGGGGACCCCCAGGGCCGAGGGCGCGGGTGGGGCGGCACCTGCCAGTCGCTATGTGCCGGAGCACGGACCTCATTGCACAACCAGCAGAGTGGCGCAGCGGAAGCGTGCTGGGCCCATAACCCAGAGGTCGATGGATCGAAACCATCCTCTGCTAACAACCTTTTTTTTCCCCTCTTTTTTTTTCTTTTTCTTGTTTCCCGGAGATGCTTTATACTTTTTTGGGCCTGCCGCGTTGCGAGGCCTTGGTGAGAGCCTTGCGGGTCCCTGTGCGATCGCTGCCCCCCGCTGGGCGAGACAAACAGGATAAACCGGAGTGAGCGAAAAGAAAAAAAAAGATAAAAGCAAACGTCTGTGGCCCGTACGGGGATCGAACCCGCGACCTTGGCGTTATTAGCACCACGCTCTAACCGACTGAGCTAACCGGCCGTGCTATTGCGTGTTTCCCCGCACCACTCCCAGCTCGGGGGTTGGCGCTGGGGAGAGCAATAAATAAATTAACCAGCAATTAGCAGAGGATGGTTTCGATCCATCGACCTCTGGGTTATGGGCCCAGCACGCTTCCGCTGCGCCACTCTGCTGTTGCCGTGGTAACTCCCCCATGTACGCAGCCCCATCCATCCCCCGGCCCGGCGGGTGCTCCGCGGGGGCTCTGGGGACGCTGCGATGGGGGGTCCCCGTCTGGGGTCTTCTCCCCGCCTGGCAGGAGCTGCCGTTCACCCTTCAGAATCACAGAGTCACAGAATGTGAGCGGTTGGAAGGGACCTGGAAAGCCACATTCAAGAAAATGTTTCTCACTCTCTTCATTTGCAATCAAGGGAGTCCAGATAACTGTCTTGGATGTAGACACCTATGCTATAGATGTAAAAACTAAGTAATCCAGAGCATAACATTAATAAACAAATGGTCTATCTGCTATAAAGTGAGTTTCAACTTATTCTGGACTGAATTTCAGCAGTAGTGAGGGCAAAGAAAGCAAGTAGGCAGCAAGAAGATACCACGTGCAATAGTGCATATACAGTGACATTCGCGGATTTATTTTGCTTACTTTATAGTGTTTATAGTTCATTAAATATTCATGTTCTTTCTCCATATCACCCCCATAACCTACAGCAAGACTATTCACCTGTTTTGTTTCTCTGCTTACTCATTTTTAAGATGTATAACTATATATTTTCAAGCTTTATCCAAATCAAATATATTCTCATGCCATGTAATTGTGTCTGGACCTATCACTCATTAAGGATTATTACCCCCGTTTTTGACAGAAAGCAGCCATCTGAAAGTCTTCAATTTACTTGTCTGTTTTCGCAGAGCTTCCTTTACTTCTCTGTTTCTCAGACTGTAGATGAGAGGATTGACCAAGGGAGTGAGAATGGTATAAAAAACAGACAAGACTTTGTTTGGAGATGTTTGGGTGTCGTGATGAGGAAGTACATAGACAGTTAATATTGACCAGTAAAAAAGAATCACCACAATAAGGTGTGAGGAGCAAGTGGAAAAGGCCTTTTTCCTTCCAGCGGCAGAAGGAATTCTCATGACCGTGGCAATGATGTAGAGATAGGATGAGAACGTCAGCAGAAACGGCGGCAGCGAGCACACGGCCGCCACGAGAGAAGTGACAAGTCCCGCCACACGGGTGTCACTGCAGGACAGCCTTATCATCGGGAACGAGTCGCAGAAGAAATGCTCAATTTCGTTGGGCCCACAGAAATCTAAGTTTGAGATCAGGAACGTGAGTATAGAATTGGACAGAAAGCCGCTCCCCCAGGAGGCGGCAGCCAGCTGGAGACAGAGCCGGCTGTCCATGCGGGACGCGTAGCGCAGGGGCTCGCACACCGCCAGGTACCTGTCGTAGGACATCGCTGACAGCAGGTAGCACTCCGCAGCTGCCAGGCAGCCGAAGAAATAGTATTGTGTAAAACACCCGTGGACTGAAATGCTTCTGTCTCCACCCAGATAGCTGAGCAGCATCCTTGGCAAGACATTGGAGCTGTAGCAGATTTCCAAGCAGGCCAGGTTGCCCAGGAAGAAGTACATTGGTGTGTGAAGGTGCCGATTTGTCATCACCAGCACAATGATGAAGGTGTTTCCAGCTATGGTCACAGCGTAGATTGACAGAAATACCAGGAAGAGGAGAGAATCCACTTCAGGGCCATTCCCAAACCCCAGGAGGATGAACTCTGTAACAGCCGTTCTGTTTTTCCACTCTTGCTTTGTCATAACTTCTTTTCTAGTGATAAATCAGGGAATGTTAGCACCAATCTAACCTTGACAGTTAGGGCTCCACAGCAAAAGTGTCTTCACAGAACAGAGAAGCAAAGAGTAAAAAAATCAGACCTGTCACCTGATTTCTATAACGATTTCTCTCATACTAAGAGTCACGTTACTTATTGCTGCACATACTGAGAAGAGCACTTAAACCTGAAGCAAAGACCGTGTTTCTCCTCCGGCACAAAGGTACTTCCCAACTGGTTTCCACTCATGCAAGCAAATTAAAAATCAACTTCTTCCATTAGATGCCTTCACAAGTGGTGTCAGAATTCCTTTCTGTTGTGAAAAGAAAAGAGAAGAAAAGAAAAAGAAGCATTTGGTCTAATTGCTCCAACAGTAGCATGGCCATATTCCCACTGCTAGTATGTATTGACGCATATTATATATTCAGTATATATAGCTATGTAGCATGACCTTTAATGCAGACATTTTTCTTATTTGAAGAGGGCTGAAAAAGACTCCAATTCCACTAAGGAAAAGAAGTATGAAGAACATCTATACCATCCTCAGCATGCGTTTGCCCTGCCAAAAAAACTCCAAACACACACAAAAGCACCTTCCAGTTTTCTCACCCTTAAGTCTTGTCAATGGGCAGAATAAAGCATTCCAGATTTAAGGAGTTTAATGCATCCTAAACCAGACAGGATGAATTACCTTCTGAAAGAACATATTTCTTGTCACGGAGAACTCAGAGAGTTCAGTTGCCAGACCCATAATCAGAAAATAGAGTTTACATAAATCCTATTGCTTGTCGTAGTGTTCTTTTTTATTTTCCTCTAATGTACTGAATCACCTCATTCTCTAGATTTCCAAAACTCTGGAGACCTTGGCTGACCTTCTCTGTATTTATTTAGTACAGAAATACTAAAAAAAACCCCACTAAATGGCCCAAACTAGACACAATACTGTGGTTAAGGCTGCACTGGCAAAAGAACTGACCAGAAAAGCTACGTTTTGCTTCTGTAGAGACTCTTTTTGTCAGCTCTATTTTATCCAGATGTGCACGGGTTTGGGAGAGATATTGGCAATGCATTAATCAGGTGCATTTTTCAAGCCCGTACACCTGGCAACACAAATTCCAACCATGACCCTTCACCAACCGGGAGGGGCGACGTTCGGCCCCGGGGTTCCCTAAACACCCTCTATTACCCACATAACTTTGGTGTGGGTTTTGTACAGCCTACTGTCTTCTCAGATCTAACGCTCCAATTTGGCAGCATCTATTTGAAACAACTTCGGTGCGGTTGGTGCCACCCGACTTGGAAGACTTGCATCTAAGGCACTCCCCTCCGAGTCCTCTTGTAGTCTGCAGAGAGAGGTAAGCGCTTCGGACTGGAATCCATCCGATACGCTTTATATAACTACTTTGTATTGAATAATCTAAGGAAAACATCCATTTATTTCCACTGACAATAGGAGTTCAGGTGTCAGCGCAGGAGTCAGCATGAGCACTGCACCTCCTTTTTGATGCTGCTCACCGCATCTAGGCGCTATAGGAGGTGACCAGGGACTATACTATTGAAGGCATACATTTCTTTCCATAGATCAAATTTTCTTTAAGCTCTTACCCTTTCAAACCCCCATTGTTTAGCAATTTCCCAACATCTGACAACTGAAAATGTTGGGAGTGTGTCCTGTTTCTGTGTCAGTCAGCTGTTTCTTACCTGGAACCACGGGAACATTGAAATCCAATTAAAAAATCTTTCACTTCTCATGGTTTTGTACGCATCTTTATTTTCTTTAAGATCTTGACTTTCCCATAAAGAAAAAACAAAACAAAACACCCCCCCCGCCCCGATCCAAAATGATGTAACAAATTAGAGCCCCTTGTTTGGAAAAGATCCTCTCCCCCAAATAATTCCTTATTTTCTTTTTTTTTTAGCCAACTGAATATCCCAACTCTTCTTTCTCATTCTGTCAGGTAGATAGTGTTCTTCCCTTCAGATCACTCCTTAAAAACCTTTTCAGAGCTGAGAATAGTAAAACACCCCAGGGGTTTATCAAGCAAACAAAAGCCTTGCAGAGGTTGTTGTCATCAGCCTCATGTGCACATAAATAACCATTCTTTTCCTGTATGCGCTAACTGAATTAGCATTATCTTAGCCTACAGTTTGATTACTTCGGGGCCTGGATGGAATTATATTGTTAGATAGGATGAAAAATGAGTGAAACATTACTATGATGATCACCACTGTGATCAAGTCAGCACTGGGTGTGTTGGGGTCTAACACTGACTAGGGCCTGGATTTGACGCCAGGCCGCTACCCCTGTGCCAGTCGTGCTCTGGATGTTCTGTTTTCCTCACTGTGGTACCACAAATACCACCGAGAGAGTCAGAGTGTTCAGCTGGAGAAGAGAAGCTCCGGGGAGACCTTAGTGCAGCCTTTCCGGACTTAAAAGGGGCCGATAATGAAGATGGGGACAGACTTTTGAGCAGGGCCTGTTGTGATAGGACAAGGGGTGATGGTTTTAAACTGAAGGAGGGAGATTCAGGCTGGACATGAGGAAGGAATTGTTGGCCCTGAGGGTGGTGAGAGCCTGGCCCAGGTTGGCCAGAGAGGTGGTGGATGAACCATCCCTGGAGACATCCCAGGCCAGGCTGGACGGGGCTCTGAGCACCCTGAGCTGGTGAAGATGTCCCTGCCCCTGTAGGGGGCCTGGCCTAGGTGACCTCTGAAGGTCCTTCCATCCCAAACTGTTCTATGATTCTAAATAAGTGAGATGATCATTCTAGGTCCTGGCTTTTAATCTCAGCTTCCTAGCTTGCATTTAAGAAGGCCTGTTAGACTGTGATTTGTTAGTCAATGTTTAGACTGTTCAGTCTCTAAGGCCAGACAGAAATAGGTCGAGGAATAATCTTTGCATCAGTTTGGTGAGCCTTAAAAAGGAAAAAAAAAAACATAAGAACATGAGGAAATTCAAAGACCACATGAAAAAAATGAAGTCCTGAAGTAGAAAGGGAAGTTGTGTTGTGCAAACACCACTAGGTGGGAGTGTAGTCAGAACAATCAGAAATATTAATTTCGGTCACAGTGACTTTGGGCTGTACAGGTACAGAGCTGGTCCTAGCTGAACTGCAGAGACTGAATCTCATCCGCTTTGATTGCTAAAATGAGGTGGAATAAATCTGTTTCAGAAATACGAAATCTGCCTGTTGGCTTTCACATGAGATACCCTTAGTTTCCCACCAAGTAGCTGCTCTGTCTTTTCCATGATAGAAATAAAATGCTTGTGTTTAACCAGATGATCTCAGCTACATCATTGAGTCAGTGTCATCTAGAGACTTCAGTTTGAAGGGCAAGAGACACCAGAAGACAAATCTCTGTTCTTAATGCCTTCATATGATTAATTCACACACTATTAATTGGTACCTTGCCTCACTTAGTTACTTACAAACTCCATCTGGAAAGCGAAGAGAGAATGGGCAAGATGAGTCTTCCAATACTAAAACTGTCACCTGTAGAGGGATGGAAACTCTCAGAAGTGTCTCTCTCCACTGAGAGAGCTGCGCTGAGTATCTAGTTGTTCCAGATATCCAGATACCTAGTTAAAATAATCAAATGTTCAACAGGTAAATTTGGATGTGATGTCTCCAGCTTCTAAGGAGATTCCTGTCTTTATTTAAATGTGAGGATGATTACAGCACTTGATCAGTAAGTAAAATACTTGAGTTCTAGCTGCCACGTAACTCAAAGAGTCATTTTTCTCAGCTCCTGTACTACCCAATAGTGCCCTATTCCCCCTCCTATGGCATGGTCCATCATAGGATCTCCTCCATCTGCCTTCATGAGTTCTGCCATGAGGTGGAAAGTAACACAAGGTTCAATAAACTCAAGTTATCTTCATTTTACATGGAGCTTTTTCTCTTCCATGAAATTCAAGCTGTATTATGTGTATTGAAAATTGGGTTAGTTTACTTATGTGTCCAGTGCCATTTTAGGTTAATTTGGGTTTCTTTTCTTGCCCCCATTTTGCTCAAGAAGGATGCATGTCTATAGCAAGTATTGTATCATATCTGCCATCAGTCTGCAGAAATCCCATACAGAATAAAATCTATGTTCAAGTAGTTGAATCCTGCACTCAGCCCCAGAATCAAACACCTAACATTGCAGTTTCTGCCTTGTAGGCCCTATACATGTGACTGTGATGTCCAAGCTCCCATTTATAGTCTGTGGAGATTTGGTCAATATGGCCCGGAGAGCTATTCAGCCAATCAATCTACAGTGGGGTTCAGATGCCAAATAAAGGAGCTATATATACTCCAGGCTACCACACACATCCTCACACCGTGGTGTAGGACATATTGGAGTGATAGTTGGAGTTCTGATACTTTGGGGGGTCTGAAATAGTCCTAGATGCCTGTGCTTAGCTTAGTTAAGCTTCTTGCTCAGGAGACACCTGATTTGGAGACTTCTAAAATTGGATGCTTGAGTTGGATGTCAGTTACTCATGAGGACTCAGCCAATTATTCATAAAGTCATTCATCATGGATAAAAAATGTGTGTTCAGTGTTCGGGAAGTTAACAGTTATTCACACTAGGAAAGAAGAGTCCATTGACCCTCAGCAGGAACAACAAATAGGTGTTTTTTCCCCTTAAATTTAGGAAGGCAACATCAAGAGCAGCAGGTCAGTCGGAACAATACATCGATGTGAGTGTGTCTGACATGACACTGGATGTTCATGTTACGCACTGGCTTTTCTCACCCCTAGATCACCAATGCTAGGTGCAGAAAACACAACCATTACTGAAAAATGTGTGCTGCATGTGAACAACTTAACTGCTGGAATAATTTCAGTTTGTTGTCAGACAGAAAAATTGAAGACCTAATTACAGGAATAAAATGTGACCCTTTAACTTTCTTGAATTCTCGCTCCTTTTCATCCTTTGCCACATGTTTGACACTGAAGCCAGGTGGTAAAAGCACTCAAGATGTCAGGGCTCTAGCAGAGACCATGCTGAGCTCTCTTTCCAGCGGAGACTGAGAAGAAAGCATTTTGGATTTCGGTGTCTGCCAGGACACCCACACTAATAGTCAGTCTGTCTGAACCATTGACTCCACCTACGCTGTTCTTCACCCCAAGGTGCTGGTTCCTCATATAATCCTCACAATATACTTATTTCCACGTTTTTCTTCTTCTTTCTGGAGATTTGCTTCAATTCCTCCTGTGAGGAAAGAGTTGTCCTCACCATCTGCTTCAGATCAGAAACCCAGCTTTGGAAAGCACAGGTTGTGGTTTGGCCCAGCAGAGGTTGTTCTCCGAAATGCATGTTCTCTGCATGTTCTCTGCATGTCCTGATGCCGTACGCGAGTGTCTGCATCAAAGGCAGGTTGTGAAGACACTATTCAAGTGGGTTATGATAGAGTCCCCTCATATGGTATAACAGATAACCCACTCACAGGATGTTCATTAGGCATTTAGATGCCTTTGCAAAATGGAATATAATGGGAAAGAATATGTGTGTAGGATGGAGAAAGCAAAATTTATTAGTAAATTTCAGTGCAGTATTAATATATTATAAACTTTAATCAATAATGCTATTGGAAAGGTTCTACCCAACTGATAAATTATTTAAAATTTCCATTACTAGTACTATCAAAGGAGATGTGGTGTTCATTCTCAAGAGCATCTAATGAGTCACAAGGGACTTCTGAGATTGTCTTGTCTGCGGTATGTATGGAGATTTATTAAAAAGAAAGCAAACACTTGGGAAGGTCAAGCTCTCGGTTTTCATATAAAGATGATGAAAGAGAAGACAGTCTGCAGAACCCATGCTGCATCCCACAGTGTGATGTGGGCAGGTGTCTGAGAGACCTCAGTCCGCAACTTTACCATGGAGGTAAGGCTGACAGACGAGCGTGCAGACTTGGGAATAAAGTGAATGAAGAACTGATGAGAAGATTCATTTCTGACTTTCTGTGGTTTTCTATCAGTGGAAATAATTGCCCATGTGCTGAACGGTAAGGCTGATCAGTTACTGGCATTATTTTGTTATGCCAGTCACAGCTTTATCCAAATGTCCTAATATTTTATAAGGGATAAGACACTGAACAAACTGAACAAATTGCAAAGACAGTCCTCCCTGTGACTTGACTAAAATTTCCCTACCTTGTAAATCAACTGGATCACCTGAGATGCAGAATATAAGAAAACTTGTGTGGCGATTTTCTGGTTGCATAAACTGATCTGACGCGACCACAAGCTAATACCATAGTTAGGTGTAGGTAGTTTTGAACTCCTTTCTCCATGATGATGTAGCTGGGTGAACTGCAAAGGAGCATAAGTATATAAATGTATATCCAGAGCATGAAAAATAAGAATCAGGGTATGGCTCTACAAGCAAGGGAAATGACAGAACATGGAGCCAAAAAATAGCATGTAATAATCCATACATCCTAGAAAAGAAAACTGTCCTGTCCCTGAGGCATACCAAGAGTGACTGAAATTGAGGGAAGGCAAATTGTTTTTTCACAGAAAATATTGCTGAGCTGTTTTAAGAAATGGAATTTTAAATGAATTATCAGGACATAGAGATCAAACCCAAGGATTAATTTGAATAGTGTACCTTTACAGCCGTGCATGGAGAGCAGCTTTTTAATTTTTATATTATATTTTAATAATATTTGCTTTCCCCAAGATTCAGCATGGTGTCAGCTGCAGAAAAGCAAAACCAAACCTACAACACAGAATTCATCCTCCTGGGATTTGGCGATTTACCTGATCTTCAGGTTCCTCTTTTCCTGCTCTTCCTGGTGATCTACGTGGTGACAATGATGGGGAACATTCTCATCCTCGCGTTGGTGGTGGCTGATCAGCATCTTCACACCCCAATGTACTTCTTCCTCAGTAACTTGTCCTGCTTGGAGATGTGCAGCAGCTCCACCATCCTGCCCAAGCTGCTGGTCGGCTTCCTGACAGGCGACAGGACGATTTCCTACAGCAGCTGCCTCACACAGTTCTTCGTATTTGCTTTTCTAGTTGGGGTAGAGTGTTACCTCCTGGCCGTGATGTCTTACGATCGATATTTGGCGGTATGCAAACCTTTACGTTACGTCACACTGATGAATCCCAAACTTTGCATAGCGCTGGCTGCAGGCTGCTGGGTAAGTGGTTTTGTGATCAGCTTTGTTATCACACTCTTGATGTCACACATGCTGTTCTGTGACCACCGAGAGATTGACCATTTCTTCTGTGATTTTGCCCCTGTGACAAAATGCTCCTGCAGCGACACATTCCTGATAGAAGCTGTAACATCTCTGATGTCTGCTCTGTGTACTATGCTGCCTTTTCTTTTCACCGTAGCATCCTATATTTTAATCATCATCACCATCTTGAGAATTGTTTCAGCTACGGGGAGGCAAAAGGCATTTTCCACATGCTCCACACACCTCATTGTGGTTGCTATTTTCTATTCAGTTCTCATCCTTGTCTATATGCTACCAAAAACTTACAGCCTTGCAGCTTTTAACAAGTTTTTCTCTGTCTTCTACACTGTGGTGACACCCATGGTGAATCCACTTATCTACGCCTTGAGGAACCAAGAAGTCAGACGAGCCCTGGGGAAACAAGTCCAGGCATTTATGGTTTTATACCAATGACATATCAAGAGCTCTGCTTCGTAGGTATTTTTGGGAGGGTCAGACTATAAAAATATAAACCAGTGGAGGTGATTTCCACAGCAAGTATATGGTCACTGAGGTAGCAATTTGCCTAGTCACAGGAGGAGCTCGGTGGGGGAGCTTTTTGTGAAAAAAAAACAGGTCTCTTCTAGGGCACGGGTTCATTTCTGCCCACCTTGTGCAGATGTCACGGGTGTCCCAGCGCCTCTGCTGTGTCAGGGATACTCGTGGCAGTGTGGGTGAGAGCCAGGCTGCACCACACATCCCGGGGCACGGTACCGCTTCCCCACCTTTAGTCGTGTGGAAGCTGGCGATGCTTCCCTGGACACAAAGATGATAAAGGCATCCACACCACTACAGTGACTCTATAGAGAAGAATTAAAGGTTGGTGTCTGCTTTCATAACAGTAGCTGGGGCTGCCTTTGAAGCTCATGCAAAGAAAAGGGCTTTCCCAAGGAGAGAACGCTCATCTCAAGACTGAGCATATGAATTACTTTCAGGTATCACTTACATGTCTAAAGTGACATTAATATTTGCTCACTATGATAGTACAACACGGCTAAAACCTCACCTAACTTTGACAGCTAAAAGTTTTTAATGCAATCTGTGGCAGGTGTTTGGGCGACGTTGTGGACAGCTATAGGGAGCTCCTCGTTCAAAGCCCATCGGTAGCGCCACCGTCCCTTCACCAGTTATTTGGGGATCACGAGGAACCTGAGAAATATCCGTGCCAGGGGTGGCCACCCATTCTGATAAGTTTAGGCACCTGAGAAAGAAAAGCAGTGCCAATGCTGGGAATCCGGGCTTCCTCAGACGTCAGTGGAAAGCCACAAACACCTCTTCCAGATGTGATTTACCTCATTCCCAGGGATGGGCAAGTCACTCTCTGGAGGTGCTTACTTCTTTCCAAGGGCTGTAGAAAGATCCTAGGCATGAGTGATAACTTAGAAAGCTGACCTAGTTATGGTAAAAATAGGATGAGAAATATTGATTTAAACTCAGTTAGCTTCTGTATTTCCTAATGGTATTGCACTCAGCAGAGGTAACACCGAGGTGTTCACCAAGGAGGTGCTCCATGATGCTGGAGCAGATATTGCCCACAGCCCATAGAGGACCCACATCAGAGTAGATGGCTGTTCCTGAAGGAACCGAAGCTCATGGATGACCCATGTCAGAGCAGAGGAAAAGTGAGAGGGGAGGAGCGGCAGAGAAGAGCTGCTACATACTGACCCCAGACCCACCATCTCCCCAGCGCTGCTTGAAGTCAGGAGCAGAGGAGCCTGTGGTGAAGAACTGAAGCTGAGCCTGTGGAAGTGAGGATGAAATGTGGTGGTTTAATGCTTACCTTTTTTTCTCACTATCTGAATCTATTTTAATTGGAAATAAATTAAATAAATTTTCCCCAGCTTGAGCCTGTTTTGCCCCCGGTGTTAAGTGACAAGACATCTCCCTGTATTTATTTTGCCCCACAAGCTTTCTCATCCTATTTTCTTCCCCTTTCCATCCCATCAAAGGTGGGGAAGCGGGCGAGCAACTGGGGAAGAGTTTGGCCCCTTAGATCACCACACGAGTACTTCTCACCGCTTACTGTGCCACCTAATAATCCTAAGCCTGGAATGCTGTTGTTTTCTAACAGCAACTCCACAGAAAAGGTGCCCATTCTGCCCTTCTTATCTGCTAGTCCCTATACTGCAATTGTGCACTACAATCACACTTCTGCCAGTCCTCTCTGCCCTCCTGCATTTCACGTTTTATCCTATGACAGTTCTTCCTCTTCCTTCCTTCCTAACAGTTCCCCTCACATATCTAAAGTGGTGCAAGATGCTCGTTCCACTGCATTGTTTTCCCATGTCAACAGAAAGGTGACTGAAACCAGGGCTCACAAGACCCAGCTTTATGTCTAAAAGCTCAGCCTTGGAGCCATGCTGGTTTCACAGAATCACAGAATCCCACAATGTGAGGGGTTGGAAGGGCCCTGGAAAGCTCATCCAGTGCAATCCCCCCATGGAGCAGGAACACCCAGATGAGGTTACACAGGAAGGTGTCCAGGCGGGTTGCAATGTCTGCACAGAAGGAGACTCCACAACCCCCCTGGGCAGCCTGGGCCAGGCTCTGACACCCTCACCCCAAACAAGTTGCTTCTCAGATTTAAATGGAACCTCTTATGTTTCAGTTTGTACCCATTACCCCTTGTCCTATCATTGGTTTCCTGGGTTCCCTTCATGATCATTGGTGGGAAACAGTTTCCTCTGGTCAGTTTTGATGGTCCACACACCACATTGATCAGAGTTACTCTTTACATCTACTGACTCTAAAGGGTGACAAGACGTCTAGCTCAGAGCTTGCGTATCCAGTTTTTATATCTAAGAATACAATATTATTCCCGTGAGCAGCTTATACTTCAATCCTTAAGTTTTAGCCACCTCTTGTGAAATTCTCACCATCTAGACTGCAGGCATCTCGGCTGAAAGGCAGAAGTAACTGCCTAAGCACAGGTGTGTGGTGCTGGTCCTGATACATTAAGGGACTCTGCGGATGTCTTGTAGGGTTTGTGTCATGTCTCTCAAGCCTGTATTGAAGTTACTGATGCCCCAGGTCACCCTAAATGGCACAAGATGCCTCTGTGTTTGGCACCTGAATCACTGCTTGTATATTGTTATAAATAAAGCACCTGTTTTCTTTTATAGTGCCTGGAGAGGCATTTCTGATGAATTTATCTTCTGCCCTGTATCACAATGATATGGGTCAAAGCAGAAATTGTATGCTTGATTCACACCATCACAGGGTTCATTTGGGCTGGTTTTAGCTAGCTGAAATTTAACACTAGAACTGATATCAATAAACTTTAAACAGTGGCTATGTAGACATTTACATCCAAGTTAGCTACTTGTGGGTCTCTTAATACCCAACAGTCAGAAAAAAGTGCTATTAGGGTGAAATTAGATCATCAAATCATGTCCTTTTTTTTTAGGAGGAGGTGACACTTATTGTAGGTTGTTATCACTGTAGTGACTTTATCTAGTCCAACAAAATGGGGGTTGAGGGCCAGATACAGACACTTATGCCATAGCCCTACTGAATTAAAACAACTTTTCTGAATTAGTAAACTAGACTTCCCCTCTCATCCTCTTGGTAAGCAACAGTCATGTCTCAAGAAAGACTGATCCCATTGTAACTTTCAGGCAGCTTAAAAGAGTGGACAAGCAACTGCGGATAGAGTCATAGGTACAAAAATATCTCAAAGCCCTGATTTTCAAATCCATTTTAAGCCTGCCTCTGGAACTGAGTGTAATGAATACTCCAGAGTAGTTTCCTATTTTGTTGTTGCTGCTCATTTGCTTTAGAGATACACTACACTGCTGTTTCTATTAAATACTAGGGTTTTTGGTACATATAGAGGATGCACTTTGCCAATGTTCTTTACAACTCCCTCTGGAATAGAGAAGCCATGTCCTTACTGCAACCCAAGGTTGAAATAATCCCGATTTCTTGTACTGTCTATTAGCTTTTTTATTTTTTATTTTTTTTTTAAATATTGACTGTGATACAGTGTTTTCTAAGTTTGCATGTTGGTTCCCATAATTTTCTGGAACACAGATCACTGTTGGATCTTCTTTATTTATTTAGATGGCTTTGCTTTCAAGCGTGTCTGAAGCCCTCAGCACAAAGCCAACCTGCCTTAACAACTAAGAGCTGCCTTCAGGCCTGAGACATTCAAAGGTTCTTTAATAATTAATATATCTCTGTAATTTCCCCTAACATTGAGAGTTCCTCTCAGTTTGCATGGTTTGTGCTAGGACAGTGAGGTAGGAAAGCGGCGTTCTACACGTAGGAAGACACTGCACATGAATGCTGCCCAGATACCCTGTAAATTTACTTGTATTATGCTTGTGGGCTGCAAATGAAATTTCGTGCCTGTGCAAGTTGGTGCAGACAGCGCTTTATCCATGTTGCAAGGTGGGTGTTGGAATTCAGAACCTGATGTGACCTGCAGCAGCAGCTTCTGTATGCAGACCCCGTTAGTCTGAATTTTGGAGTTTGCTGAAATAACTGAGCCGAGATCTTGGTCCATCACTGTCGCAGTTGCACATCCCCTGATGAGATCTGGAGCTTTCAATGGGGCAGCTGATGTCTCTTTAGCACCTTAAGTGCCCCAGTGTGCCTGTCCTATGTGCACACCTAGGTTGGTGTCAAGGTGTTGACAGTCACATCCCACCGCCTGGGGCATGGAGACTCCTCACATTCACCTCCCCGGGGCAGGAGAGGTGGGACCCTTGCTCAATAGACATGGTCCTCAGCAAAGGAGGTGCCCAGAGAAGCCCAGAAGCTTCTGGACCATGCTCATGATGACCACAGCCATACCCAACTGGTCTACAAAATGAGGCCTCTGCTGAAGACTCCCTTTGAATGGCTTGTGAATGGAGCCCTCCCCTTGGATTGGGATGGCATCTAAGGAGACTTCCTGGGACTGAGTGCCCTCATGGCCTCCTTGGTGAGTGATTTTCCTTCTGGATATATTCTTGAGTGAGCCCTTTCCCACCTTGGGCAAGCAACTATTTACTTCTGGACACCCTTGAATGAAAGAGACCTCTTGTTCTGGTTTTTGTGAGTGAATGCGTGCTGTGTATCTTCATTATTCTTTTGTGGTCGTGCAATAATACTGTTCTCAACTGGTATCTGCATCTGTGTTCTGTAATGTTATCGGAGTGCTAAATAATTTGGATAAACCCAATTTTGAGGTGTTTTCTTTGCTAAACAAACAGTTCCAGTTAGAATAAAGTCTGTTTGGAGTCTAAATTGACTTCTGGGGTGCCTTAGCAACAATCGCATGTCAGCTGCTCCTGCTATGGTCAAACCCAGCAAGTGTGCAGGGATCTTCAGGGTTCTTGTTACTCACAGAAGATCAAGGGGAAAGTTGATCTCACATTTCAGGCATAGAAGCCTCCGCAGCCTGATCTGAAGAAGAACCTTATACAAACATCTGCAAAGAGCTTGGGTGGAAGAGCACAGCTAACTGAGGCATTCTACAGTGGAGAAATGCCTAGAGATGAAGATGGTCAATAGACAGACATTGTCACTTCTTGGGTGTGATTCAACTCATCCTTAAATAGGTACCTGAAATGAGCTTCTCTAACACCATCCTCATCGTAATTTCTTTCACGTACCACAACATATGCTGCATGTTGCCATAGAGTCCCATTCCTTCTGCTTCTCTCTCCCTTCACACTTATGTGTTTTGGGTGTTATTACAGATGCCACAGGATTACTGTTCTTCTAATGAAGCTTCAACCAGAAAGGGTATGATTTGGGATTTGGACAGGAGAGAACCTAAATGTCCTATAAACATGACATATTTCTTCCTCTCTTTCCTGAAAAAAACTTTCCCCTGACAACAGAGATGATACAAGGGAGTGAATCAAGGTACAAATAGGCAGAAAAATCAGAGATTTTTTAATCAAGTCTTGACAACCAAGTCTTGACAACCAAGATATCGGATGGAGACCAGTTTGTCCTGTTTCCCCAAAGGGTCTGGTCCTAAGGGAATTGCAAAGAGCACACGAGTCAGATGGTTCAGGACGAGTGTCCTATCTGCTAGGCCTTACATGTTTGCTAACAAGGCAGATGTACAGTCCCTGGGACACGCTGGTTGTCAGGAAGTCAAGGGAGGGGTGTTCCTAGAGGACATTCAGGTATCAGATGCCTGCCATTTTCTGGTGGATTATGGATAGATGAATCTCTGCAGATGACCACAGCTCTCTTTCATAGATTGCCAGCATAAAGTTGCAGGTTTAGCACTAATTATATTTCATGAAGTCTGGATTTATTTATTTTTGTGCCATTGTCTGTCTACTTTTTCAACAATAATGATGCGTTGCTCTTTATGAAGAATTAATCTAATAAGAATAGATGTAACCCAAGAATAGATGCATGGCCTGGCATTTGGCACAGACCCATGAACACCAGAGATTCCAAACGGGACTGAGACGTCTTCTCTGAACCGTCTTCACATTTGGAGTTACCTTAAGACATCTTGAGCATCTGCAAAAGATGAGCTAATAATTTAGTTGAACTTGAAATACTCCATCCACCTTTTTGTTTATGCATTTTTCTTTTTTTTTTTTTTTTTTAAATAGACCAGATTTCACTTGGTTCTATGTCAGTGTATCCCTAAGGTTTGTGAAACTAGGCCCAAAGATGCCATGGACAGACATTTCTCACTACTTTTAGACAGTGACAGAGGAACTGTAGTTTTTGAGCACACACATAATGAGTATATGTCCATTTTAGTGTTAAAACAACTCTTGTCAGTAGAGAGGAACTCATACCTTGATCTCAGGCTTGTAAAACCTTTAAAACAACCCTTTGACAGGATTGTTCCCATTGAACATCCCACTGGGGACACTTGGAGGACAGTGATGGCCGTTCAGTGAGGGGCAATGGGAGGGCTGGATGAGTATCACAGAGGTTGGAGGAGACAGTATTTCTGGGAATCGCACCAGGCTTTGTGATGAGGAAGAGGGGCACCCACTGAACAGAGCTGCGGGGCAGGGCTGGGACAGCTGGGATGTGCAAGGTGTCGCCACCAGAGAGAAGGTGTTCTTCATGGCTGAAGAGCACCCATCCTATTCTGGAAATCCAGGGGAATGATCTGCAGAGTTCAGGGAAGTTCAGGGGTTTCAGGGGCAGCTGTGAGGCACCACTGAAACAGTGGGGTCTGGTGGGGTGGGGATCTGGTCTGGGGCAGGAGGGATTCTGTTTGGAGAAGCTGGCTACCACCTCTACATGGCTGGGGTCCTGTGGGCTTGACTGGGGGGGTATCGGGCACAGGGAGAAGGTGAGGCCTGGAAAGGTCCTGCTGCGGACTGGCACCCGAGCCCTTTCTTTGACAGGACACATGGAAGGGGCTGTTTGGTCAAAGCACTAATTCCATCCTTTATTTTCCTGTAACTGTGCTCTGAGTTTCTGCTTCAGTCAGCTCCCCAGGAGACCACTTAGTCCTCCTGCAGAAGCTCCATCTCTCACAGCCTCAGCAGGCCCCATTAAAACTCCAGGAAACTTTACTCCTGTGACCGCCCTTCACACAGAGTAATTTTTACTCAAGGGCTTGACAGGCGAGGAAACCATAACAAGCTTTTTGTTGCTGCTAATTGTCTGTACAATCATCAGGTGCCTAATAGGAAAAATAGTCTTTGAGAAAAAGTTTTGCTAGACTTTGAGTTTCTAATGAGCAGAAGATGCAGCAGGGGATTTCTTTCTTAGTCAAGCCTGATGATGTTGAATGCATGTACTGCAAATGAAGTTAATAAACACGATTTTCCAATAGAGGCTGATGCTGTCAAAGAAAACTGAACAATGTTATTGTCGTGGTCAAGCATCTTGTGGACTGTGTGTCTTTGGCTGTTTCTCTCAGGACTCATGAAGGGGGAAGCCATCTGTGATAAAATTGGCCTTCTCACCATCTTCAGAAACAACACTGTATTGTGAATCCAGTGACAGCTCCAATTCCCTCTGCGCTGTTCTTGTAAAATTGCCTGTATACTCAGGATGAAAAATACATTTATCTATCAAAATTCATGACATACATGCCATTATTAAAAAAAACCCCAAACAAATAACATTTTCTAACATTTTGAGGATGGCTTTTCAAACTCTTTCACTTGACTATAAGATATTTCAACACAACCAACCTTGGCCGCATTGCTAGAGACAGGCAGATGATCAGAAGACACGCAAACTAATATGCAGAGGTGAGCCAGAAGATGAGAGATGATCAAAGGTAGAGATAAGTGATGGTACTTGTCCAAGAATGAAACAGACAAATACTAGGTAGGACGCATATCAAAGTGATGGAAAAAATACTTGATAAGCAGACAGGCAGTCAAAACAGCATTTGTAGAACTGGAGGCAGAAGAGGCAGAAGAAAATTTAGTGGCTATTGAACTAGCCAAAGTATTAAGAACACATGGCAGTGTCATGCACACATGGACTTTTTTCTTTCGACAAATGAAAAATGTAAATCTAGAACAGTGGGGAATATATGCCAGATTTCAGTCAATTTTAGAAAAACATTTTGGGCAACTAAATTAATGGACTCAAATTCAGGAAAAATGTTGATGTTTACCAGGCTCGTATATCTGTAATTTGCAAACAACAACAACTTCTCCTTTAGAAAAAGGTCAATATCTATTTTTTAAAATAGAATCATAGAATCATTTCAGTTGGAAGAGACCCTCAGGATCATCGAGTCCAACCATAATTCAACTCTAGCACTAACCCATGTCCCTGAGAACCTCGTCTAAACGCCTTTTAAACCCCTCCAGGGATGGTGACTCTACCGCTGCCCTGGGCAGCCTGTTCCAATGCCCAACAGCCCTTTCCAGGAATAATTTTTTCCTAATATTCAATCTAAACCTCCCCTGGTGCAACTTGAGGCCATTTCCTCTTGTCCTATCACTTGCTACTTGGGAGAAGAGACCAACACCATCCATGCTCCAAGCTCCTTTCAGGCAGTTCAGAGATCAGAAGGTCTCCCCTCAGCTCCTGTTCTCCAGCTGAACTCCCCAGGTCCCGCAGCCGCTCCCATCACACTTGTGCTCCAGCCCCTCACCAGCTTCGTCACCTCCTCTGCACTCTCTCTAGTATCTCAACGTCCTTCTTATGATGAGAGGCTCAAAACTGAACACAGTAGCCAAGGTGGGGCCTCAGCAGTGCCGAGTACAGTGGCACAATCACGTCTCTAGTCCTGCTGGCCACACTATTCCTGATACAAGCCAGGATGCTTAAATTTAAGACAATAGGTGTATACAAACAAGCTAAACCATTTTGCTTCAGGATGGGCGTCAAGAAGTAACCACAGCAGTATGGCTGGGAGGCAGCGGGGAGCAGGGCTTTCCTGTCCGCCCCGTTATGCTCCAGGCTCTGCTCTTTCATGCACTTAAGCACGGATCTAGGATCAGTCGTAGAGCTACTTCACAGACAGCGGGTTCTAATTTTTTTCTTCAAGGCTTCCACCTTGTTCGATTAGGCACTTAATCAGAAAGAATTGATGTCGGGAGAGAGCGGGAAAGGGCAAGATGGCGAATGCTGTGGGACTGAGAGGGCTGGAGAGCCGGTCACAGCCCGGTCTTGCTGGGGGAGTGACAGAGGCGGCCAGGGCAGGGCAGGCAGCCCGGGCGGGAGGTTTAATGGTGGCCTCACGGCCAGTCGGTCACTGGCTGACGTTCTGCAGCAGAGGATCAGGGTGTACAGGAGGGTTTGCTGAACTGTGGAAAAGCCGGGGACACGGAGAGAGCTGCCAGGAGTGGACCAACATCCCAGGGTGGCTGAGGAGGACTGGGAGGTGCCAGGGGTGAGCGCAGAGGATTTAAAGGCTGTGTAATTGCTGCTAGCACTGTGGAAAGCACTAGTTGTTATCGGAGCTTAAATTATGCTAGCAAAGACAGTTCACAGTCCTAGTTTCAGAGCAGCTGCGGTGGGAGTTCAATCACAGCTCTTACAAACCCAGGACAGATGCAAGGACAAGCTACCAACACTTCATGACAAATATATGGGGCAGAAAAGCAGTTCAGAGCGCTGCAGTGACAGCCCTTTGTTGCAGACAGTTCTCGCTTTTGGGGAGGAAGATGTTGTGCATGCCCTGACTGATTAAATGCATCGTGGGCACATTGCAGCTCTCCTGCTGTGTTGTGCTGACGGCAAAGCTGGCCTCTCCGTACTCAGGGATCAGGAAGGAGTTGGAGTTGTCTAGCGACACACCAAAAATCAACTTAAGGGGCAGGATTTCCCTGCCGGTTCCTCAGCTGGAGCTTGCAGGAATGTGCATTGGGCAGCACCATCAGCTGTTGTCAACGAGACTGAGGCAAAAACTTCCCAGCGTCTTTCGGCAAAAAGACTCTTTAACATGTTTAGAAAGTGTTGAAAAGCAGCACTTTCATTACAGTGCACTGGACACTTGGAGGATTGCTCCTCTAATCGAGTGTGTGTGTGATTTGCACTTCTTGGTATTTACTATATACACCTACTGCACATTCGTTTCTACCACTTAGTTAATGCATTAGACATAAATTATTTCCATAACCCCGCCCTTTGCCGGCAGATCATCTTTGGTATTCCAGAGTCTTCATCGGGGTCTGGGGTGTCCCCGGTGTCCCCCCCCGGTGTCGGTTCTTGACCTGATTTCTTGAACAAGCACATTGTCACTTTGTGCTGTGACTCAGCAGGAGTCACGCAGCTCCTCCTGCATTTACTGGAACATTCCGCTTTCCCGGCTTGCAAGCCAGGGCCATCCCGCTTTGCCTCATGTCCAACCTCTACAGAGTTGTTGTTTCTCTGCCAGGTTTCTGTTACATTAGGCGTAGTCTTGCTACATTACTCCCAGGGGTTTCTAAAAGATTTTTGTTCTTCTTATCACCAACACCTGGAAACAGCGGGTGTTTTTCTGCATGTCCAAGTACGAGTTGGTGCAAAGGGTGTTGAGGAGGCTGGGGCCTCGGCTTTTCAGCTCCTCCTCACTGTGCTGCAGGAACCACAGCACGTCCCCCACCAGCTGCTCCCTTGTGCACGTGCCCCGTAGCCACACACGCAGCAGGAGCTGCTGCTCAGCAGACCTTTGCGGTGTCTGGCTCCAAGCAGAAGGCGTGTGTGGCAGGAGGCTGCAGGGGCGCGAGCCGTTGGTAGCGGACACTGTCCTCCAGGCACGCCAGCCTTCATAGACGCAGCCCAGCCCAGTGGCTGGCAACAGCTGCGGGTTGAAGTTCTTCCCAAAAAGTCTTTGGCAGGCACTAAGGAGCCTGTCTACCAGCTCCTCCACCAACCTGCAGTTGTCAGCCACATACGGCACTGGCTACAAGATTTGATTGGCCACAAATCTGCCCAGATTCCTTCTGTCATGTGAGTCGTCATCACCACCATCATCTTCTTCTCCCTCGTCTTGATATCCAGGGCTGCCCTGCTGGCAGCTGCATTCTGGCTTCTGGCTCCTTTTTCTGGTCCTCCAGCAGAGCAATAGGAGCAGAGGCCCAGAAGTACCATTGCTGGGAGGCAGCGAGGAGCAGGACTTTCCTGGCCAGGGTCTGCTCTCTATCCGTAGCAGCCGAGTCGTCTTCCAGCTCAGCTGCTGTGCCGCATCACAGCTGGTCAGTGAGCCAACGAGGGAAGGCGCCCCGCTGGACCTGTTGTTTGGGAACGGAGAAGGACTTGTGGGTGATGTGACGGTCGAAGGCCATCACGGGCATAGTGATTGTGAAATGAGAGAATTTTCAGTTCTCAGATGATGAAGGCACGTGGTTAGCAGAACTGCCACCTTGGGCAGTATTGGAGGGCAGACCTGGGCCTGTTACTGTCCTGGTTGACAGAGGCCCTTGGGCGGCGCTCCTGCGGGGCACAGGAGGCCAGCGAGGCTGGACGTTCTTCAAGAAGTAAATCTTCCAGGTGCAGGAGCAGGACATCCCCACGTGCTGAAAGACAAGCCTGCGGGGAAGAAATCTGGCCTGGGTGAATAGAGGGTTTTTTCTGCCACTCAGGAAAAACCAGAGAGTTTATGACCTTTGGAAGAAGCAGCAGGTAACTCAGGACTACAAAGATGTTGTGAGGTTATCCAGGGAGAAAAGAGTGACAGAGGCTGAGGAAAAGACTGGGGTACTTAATGCCTCCCTTGCCTCAGTCTTAAAGAGTAAGACCAAATGTTTTCAGGGTACCCAGTCCACTGAGCTGGGAGACAGAGACTGGGAGCAAAATGAAGACCCCATAACGCAAGGGGAAGTGGTTAATGGCCTGCTACAACCGCTGAAACACACACACGGCTCTGAGGATGCATGGGATCCACCCAACGGTTCTGAGGAAGCTGGTGGAGCTGCTCACCAAGCCACTCTCCATCGTTTATCAGCAATTCCGGTTAACTGGGGAGGTCCTGGTTGACTGCAAGTTGGGAAATGCGACGCACATGTACAGGAAGGGCCGGAAGGAGGATCTGGCGAGTTACAGGCCTGTCAATCTGGCTTGGTACAGGGGAATGTTATGGAGATCATCCCGAGTGCCATCACATGGCATATACAGGGCAGCCAGATGATCAAGTCCAGTCAGCGTGGGTTTATGAAAGGCAGGTGCTGCTTGACCAGCCTGATCTCCTATGACAAGATGACCCACTCAGTGGATGAGGGAAAGGCTGGGGATGTTGTGTACCTAGGTTTCAATAAAGCCTTTGACAGTGTTGGCTGGGTAAAAACCCTTCCGGAGGGCCAGGCCCAAAGAGTTGTGGTGAACGGAGCCAAATCCAGTTGTTGGCCGGTCACAAGTGGTGTCCCCAGGGCTCGGTATTGGGGCCAGTTCTGTTTAATCTCTTTATCAATGATCTGGATGAAGGAATCGAGTGCACCCCAGTGAGTCTGCAGATGACACCAAATTGGGTGTTGATGTGCTGGAGGGTGGAAAGGCCATACAGAGGGAACTAAACCAGCTGGATCGATAGGCTGAGGCCAATTGTCTGAGGGTCAGCAAGGGCAAGTGCCGGGTCCTCCACTCGGGTCACAACAACCCCATGAACGCTGCAGGCTGGGGAGGAGCAGCTGTAAAAGGACCTGGGGGTGTTGGTGACAGTGACTGAACATGAGCCAGCGTGTGCCCAGGTGGCCAAGAGGCCACAGGATCCTGGCTGGTACCAGCACTGGTGTGGCCAGCAGGCCCAGGGTGCCCCGGACCGGGCAGTGGTGAGTCGCGGGTTCTGTTGCGACGCGATCGGCCGCACGTCTGCTCTCACCCCCGTGTCACCAGAGTCGCTGCTGCCGCTCTCTGTCCCCCCGTTCCACCCCGTCTCTCGGTGCCCGGGAGCATTAGAGAAGCTGAAATGAAGAAAGAGAGGTGGCTTCAGAACCATGCTCCTATAGTTGACACGACGGAGAATGAGGCACCTTGGACCCTGGTGACCTGCAAAAGCAGGCTGAACCCTCCAGAATCACAACCAAGAACAGATGTGAAGCTTTAGCAGCTATAGGCACTCAAGAGCAAGGTCTGCAAGGAGAACCTGCACCATCAGCACACAGTGGATACTGCAAAAAGAAATGTAGGGTGCTCGTAGTGGGTGACTCGCTGTTAAAGGGCACTGAAGGGAGTCACGGGAAATCTGCTGCCTTCTGGGAGCAAAGATCCGAGGTGCAGCGGGGAAACTGCCACAGCTTCTCAAGAGCACAGACTTCTATCCACTGCTGCTCTTTCATGTGGGCACGAATGACACTGCAAGCAGGATTTATATTAGGTGCCTTGATGATTAAATTTGATGCAGAAGTGAATAGTCCCTACAAAGATTAATGCCTCTGTCTCAGGGAGTGATGCCTAGCTTTCAGGAGTACAGCCGCTCACGTTTGCTGGTGGTGGTGGCTGGTATCCCAAGGGGCGCTTGTGCTGACACTGTGTAGTTCTCAGCCTAAGCCTCCGCTTGGCCCCGTGTGGTGTTCCTGCATGCCTCAGACACAATACTGCTTTCTTCTGGGTGTTACTTTTCCATTCAAAGTGCCCGGAATAAAATGAACGATGGAATGCACCTTTTCAGAGTAATGATTTTGTACGTACTGTGATGCTGAAGGTATGTGTTTCATTCCCAAGGTTCAAGGCGGAGGCTGAGTGCAGGTGTTAGAAAACAAATGAGGGATTAAATACTTCTGGAAGACTATTTTGGTGAAAGGAGACAAACTGTGCCTTCACCCAGAGTCCAAGCCTATTACATAGATCCTTTTTATAGACAGCAGCTCTGGAAGGTAATTACTCCACCTTTGGACACGGACCTGTTTGGGTGTGCACACCACTGGCTGGGCCCTCCTAACTGAGCAGAAGGCGGAAAGCGGCTGGACCAGACACAAGACATTGGTGGACATGGGGGACACCAAAAGCTCTGTGAGGGGTGGCTGGGGCTCACAGGTGGTCAAGGAGCAGTGATGCGAGAAACAGTCAAACTTCACAGATTAAAAAAAAAAAAAAAAAAGAAGTTTGGGGACGTTTGAGGGCATGGGGTAGGATAACAGTGAATAGGTAACCACACCAAGTGATAACATGTAGGTCTGAGGCAACATGCCTAGCAGTCATACCAAGAAATACCAACTTTGTGTATAGGTGTAGCAAAATTGGGACAGTGAGGGAAAGGTTCATAGAGGAAAGTGGTGTTTCTTTTGGGCAGAGACAGAGGCAGAGAAAGAGAGGGGGATCCGGATGGAACATGACTAACAAACAGGAGAGGCTGAGGACAGAAAGGGGCAAGTCAGGTGCAAAAAAGCTTCTGGTCACTTTGAGGGTGCCGGAGCACTGAAAGAGTCTGGCCAAAGAGGTTGTGGAGTCTCCTTCTTTGGAGACATTCAAACCCCCCTGGACACGATACTGTGCAATCTGCTCTGGTGACCCTGCATCAGCAGCGGGGTTGGACCAGATGGTCTCTAGAGGTCAGTTCCAACCCCAACCATCCTGTGATTCTGATCTGGGTGTCAACCTCTTTTTCCCTGGTAATGAGTACTAGGATGAGAGGAAATGGCCTCAGGTTACACCAGGGGATGTTCAGATAAGCTATTAGGAAAAATTGCCAACCAGTCGAGAGAGGGGATTGTCCTGCTCTGCTCTGCACTGGGGCGGCCTCACCTGGAGCATTCACTGTGTGCAGGGCTGGGATCTCTCTGGGATCAGCTTTAGGACCAGGTGTGGCTTGCTGGGACTGGCTGCTCAGTTGTGCACAGGGTTCATGAGGAATTGCATTGAGTATCTTTTATTTCTATCACACATATACAGTAGTAGAGTATTAGTATTTTGTTTATTAAACTGTGTTTATCTCAATCCAAGGTTCTCCCATCCCTTTTGATTCTCTCCCCTGTTGGGGGGGCTGAAGGAGGGGCTGAGCGAGCGGCTATTGTGCTTGTATTGCCAGCTCGGGTTAAACCACGACAGAAGCAGAACCAAATGGATTCCTGCATGTTTCTAGAACATCAGGTGGAGGACACACATGTCTCTCATATGATGCCTGTATGGGAGCTTAGGTACTATTTTGGAGATCCCCCAGTAGAGAGGTAACTAAAATAAAACTTGTTTGCAAATGCATTCGTGGCCTCTGGCTCTTCTTGCGACGTTCCTGTGTTGGTTCACACAATGCCTAGAGATGCCTTTTCTTAGGCAGCCAAATCACATTTGTGCTCTAACTGTGAGTATTGTTTTAAGTGTCTCACTGTCAGATGCCTAATGCTATTGCATGGATCTGAGTTGTCACGCTGGAAAGCATGAAATCTTTTTAAAATCTCTGGAATGCAAGTCCATGGGCAACTGGTGAAGGTATCACCTCCAGAAATCACACCTGTACCCAGGAGTTTGCCCTCCGTTCTCTGCATCCAGGCCATTATGCAGACAGGTCCGAGTACCCCTTTATTCTGTCCTCAGTAATTCAAAAGGCAGACAAAGCAGGTCTGATGTCCAAGAATGTCTGTGCTTTTCATCTAAGTCTACAAAGGAGTCCAGGAAGCCTGGTGTCTCTTCAAGACAGTAATCTTAGAGGTGCAGGAGCAGGTTGTCCCTGTGTGGTGGAAGGCGAGCTGGCGCGGAAGCAGGCTGGCTTGGCTGAACAGAGACTGTGGCTGGAACTTAGGAATAAAAGAGAATTTGTAACTTTAGGAAGGAGGGGCTGGCTACTCAAGAGGAATACAAGAATTCTGTGAGGTTATGCAGGGAGAAAATTAGGAGGGCCAAAGCCCAACTGGAGCTGGGCCTGGCTACCGCTGTAAAAGGCAACGAGAAATGTTTCTACAAATATATCAGCAACAAAAGGGGTGCTAAGGAGAATCTCCATCCCCTGATGAATGTGGGCGAAATATAGTGACAGCAGATGAGGGAAAGGCTGAGGTACTAAATGCCTTTTTCACCTCAATCTTTAATAGTCAGAACGGTTGTGCTCCAGGCACCCAGCCGCCTGAGCCAGAAGACAGGGATGGGGAGCAGAATGAAGCACAAATAATCCAGGGGGAAATGGTTAGCGTCCTGCTACACTGCTTGGACACCCACAGGTCTATGGGGCCAGATGAGATGCACCCAAGGGTGTTGAGGGATGTCGCGGGGGACTGATTTTAGGGTTCTGCTCGCTGCAGAACAATGTTTAGATTTCTTAGAGGGAAGAGCGACTTAAAAGAGTTCAGTGGCAGCTTCACTGCGTGGGGGAAATACACCAAGCCGAATGCTGCTGAACTTCTCTCCAGGTGCCTGTACCCGTTCACGAAGCAAACTGTCAGGCGTCTTCCCTCCTGATTTGCTCCAGGGGCTGTGTCTTGGGGCTCCGGAGACGAACTCTCAGGTGAGACTGTATCCACCATAGTGCAAACAACAGGATTCCTCTTTCCCTGATAACCCTTTGCTCCGGAGTCTGTATTTTAGAACTCCAGCGGCAAACTTTCAGGTGAGGCCTTATGACCATATGCAGAGCAGAGTTCAGGAGACAAGATTCTCCTAACATAAAAAAATTAACGGAGTAGAATAGCAAAAGGGCTGGGTCAAGCTGGTACCTGCACAGAGGTCCACCCGAGCATAGAAAACTAAAAGCTTTTATATCTCCACAGACCATTTGCACCAAGATCCAGTCCAATAGCAAAATTTCACCACCAGGTCCTTTGTTCCCTATAGGACCCTTTTTCCCTGACTCCACGTGGCCTTTGTTTTGTTCAGCTGTAGACATTGTTTTTAGTCCATATCTTTGAAGGTACCATTTTGTCTGGATAAATCCTTTCTTCTCAGCAAAGTGCAAAAATAGGCCCCTCTTTGCAGATGTCTGTGATGTCTCTGTGTTGGTCTTGGATCGTTGTTCTCCCAGTCAGTTCCATTTTTCCCAGCAAAATACAAGCTAGACTTCATCTTGCAGGCGTTTAGTGTAGTCTGCAGTTGCTTTTGGCAAATACGAGCTTAAAATCTAGGCAAATCTAGTCTAGTAAGTAACATGAATCAGAGAGTATATTAAAAATCATACAACCTTATATCTCTAAATAAGCCATTACATTTAGGTGTGCATCTACTTACGCTAAATGACTAATCTTGAACTTGAATTGGGCTCATTCACTGACCTGTGGATGTAAAGCCATCGCCATACAGCTCACTCATTTAGCAGGGAGAGCTCAAAGTGGCTCATCCAGGCTGTCGCATTTATTGAATGAAGTGGTTGACTCGTAGTCAAACTGCACACAGTAGGAAAGGTCTGCACGAGACTCCCTGCGTACACAAGGCCTTTCCCTCCTCTGGAGCCTGGACCAAACTGCTCTGGTTTGGCTGGGGATGTCGAGTGCTTTCACCACAGCGAACTGGCAGAGGTGATCACTGAGACCCTTTCCATTATCTATCAGCAATCTTGGCTAACTGGGAAGGTCCCAGTTGACTGGAAGTTGGCTAACATGCTGCCCCTCTACAAGAACGGCCGTAAGAACGACTCGGGGAACTACAGACCTGTCAGTCTAACCTTGGTGCTAGGGAAGGTCATGGGGCAGATCATCCTGAGTGACATCACACAGCACATACAAGAGAACCATAAGATCAGGCCCAGTCAACATGGGTTTATGAAAGTCAGGTTCTGTTTGACCAACCTGATCTCCTTGTATGACAAGGTGACCCACGTAGTAGATGAGGGAAAGGCTGCGGATGTTGTGTACTTAGACTTCAGTAAGGCCTTTGACACCGTATCCCACAGTATTCTTCTGGAGAAGCTGCAGATCAAGGCCTGGATGGTGTATCTGCAATGGGTAAAGAACTGGCTGGATGGCTGGGCCCAAAGAGTTGTGGTGAAAGGAACCATTTCCAGTTGGTGGCTGGTTACAAGTGGTGTCCCCAGGGCTCTGTATTGGGGTCAGTTTAATCTCTTTGTCGATGATCTGGATGAGGGGAATGAGTGCACTCTTAGTATGTTTGGAGATGACACCAGATTGGGCGGGAGTGTGGGTCTCTTCTCCCAAGTTGGAAGTGATAGGACAAGAGGAAATGTCCTCAAGTTGTACCAGGGGAAGTTTAAATTGGATATTAGGAAAAAAATTGGATATTAGGAAAAAATTCTTCCCAGAAAGGGTTGTCAGGCATTGGAACAGGCTGCCCAGGGTGGAGTCACCATCCCTGGAGGTGATTAAAAGGCATTTAAAGGAGGTTCTTAGGGACATGGTTTAGCGCTATAGTAGGTTTATGATTGGACTTGATGATCCTGAGGGTCTCTTCCAACTGAAACGATTCTATGATTCTATGATACGATTCCATGACATGGAACTGTAATCCAGGCTAAAACTGAAGGTGCTGAATGTCTGTGTAAAGACACACAGCACCTCAAAATTAAACACTTACAAACTGCTGCATCCCACATTAAGTTGGGGATTTGGTATCCAAGTACAAATAGATATCTAGTGCTCTTAGAAACGTCCTTAATTCAGAGGCATGAAGTGTGACAAAGAACCTGCAACAGACGTGTCCAGTTCTGGATGCACAGGCAAAGTCATAGTAGGTTACTCGAGTACATTTAACATGTCTGTAGTAGTCCATGCAAATACAGATCAATTCCTTCATCATTTACCATAATCTGGGTCTGGAAAAGTAGACAGGCACATAAATACTTTTAAATATCTAAATCTAGGCAAGATAAGCCATGCCACTAAAGCTTGTGGAGATGAATCTCCCATCCAATTTTATGTTTAAATTTTCATCTAGTTTCATGAGTAAGGTTTCCCTTCTACTTGATGGAAAGAAACACATCCCTCCAGTGGGCTGACTCAAGTCAAATGTTGACAATATCACGCTCCAGTTATGCCCACCCAAAACATAACACTTGCTAACTCTCTTCAGCTATACAGGAGCTCTGAATGACCACAGGGTCATTCAGCTGCCAAAACAGAGCTGTCAGGTAATTTCTTATTAGATCATCCAGGACACCTGCATGGGGCTGTCAGCTCTGCCGCAAGTCCTGCAAGAGGCACAAATGCATCTGTATTAGAATCCGGAGACCACATGGGCTGCCATACACATGGCATCTAAATATGCTGGAAGAAGCTTCAAGTCCTTGAATATCTCCCCTTTGACTTAGATCTACACAATTACCTTCTTATTGTTTTAAACTGCATGAGATAATCAGACATTTTCCAGTCTTGCAACACAGTGTCCTTCTGAGCTCTTTCCTTAAAAACAGGTGAGCCTTGTCTGTGTTGGAGCCTTGTCCTTGTGTTAGTCACATTCCTCCAGGAACGTGATTTTTACCCTATCAGTTTTTTCAGGGCAGATCTCATCTCGTGGTTCCTAAGAGTGTAGATCAAGGGGTTCAGAGCTGGGGTGACAGCACTGTACAGGAGAGACACTTGCACATCCCTTTGAAGGGAGCTTCCTGAGGAGGGTGGTGTGTAATTGAAGAGCACTGGTATGTAAGACAGTGCCACAACAGTGAGGTGGGAGGCACAGGTGGAGAAGGGCTTCCACCTTCCTTCCTGGGACCGGACCTTATGGAAAACGAAGCAGATGATGTAGAGGTAGGAGAGGACTATGAGGGCAAAGGGGCCTAGTGCAAGAGATGTGGTAATGACATTGAGGAGGGTCATGTTGAGGCTGGTACTACTGCAAGCCAAATTCAACAGTGGCTTGATGTCACAGAAGAAGTGATGAATGTGGTTGTGGCCACAGAAAGTCAGCTGAGAGGTCATGACTGAGTGTATCATGGCATGCACAAAACCAATGGACCAGCTGGCCGTGGCCAGCAGCAGACAAGTCTGGGGGCTCATGACAAGGGTGTAGCGCAAAGGATTGCAGATGGCCACATAGCGGTCATAGGCCATGGTGGCCAGTAGCACAGCCTCAGTGCTGCCCAGGAAGTGGAAGAAGTGGATCTGGGCTAAGCACCCACCAAAAGAGATGGGCTGATGTCCAAAGAGAAGGACAGTCAACATCTTGGGAACAGTGACTGTGGAGTAGACGATGTCCAGGCAGGACAAGTTCCCCAGGAAGAAGTACATTGGTGTGTGAAGACGGGGCTCAGCTATCACCATGGTCACAATGGCACCATTTCCAAGAAGACTGGTCAAGTAGAGCAACAGGAAGAAGAGAAAGAAAAAGTGCTGCAGCCCCTGGATATCAGTGAGACCCAAGAGGATGAACTCGCTGAGTGCAGTCTGGTTGAGCATTGCTGGAACAATAAGAAGCAAAAGCAAAATGTCAAGGTTCCACGGTTGTGAGCAGCAAGAGCATTACAAAACATCAGACATGTAATCCAACACAAAAGAAACTAACATGGACAAAAACAACTTGAATGTAGTCTTCTCCTATTTCTATCTAGAACCAAGAAAATCTTAAAGTCTTCCACCTATGCATAAGAGCAGAATATGTAAGATGTAAAACAGAACTGCTTCCTCACCTTCAGCCACATTCATATTTCAAGTGTGCTCATCTGTAACTTCTTGCTACAATTCGTGATCCCATCAAAAAGACTTCTAACTTCTGATGCTTTCTTTCCAGTATTGTCCCTACATTTCATTAAGTCGATCTCAACTTTCACATTTTTAATGGCTACCATCTCTTCCAGACAATTCTTCCATCTCAAAAACTGCACACTTTCCAATTTTTTATCAACAGCCAGCAGAAGGTGCTCTAAGGTACCATACAGTCATCAACGTTTCTTTTGGATGCTGATGAGAATAAAGGAAGAGGCTGCCTGAGCTTGTGATCACAAACTGGTTTTGCTATTGGACTGTATACTTTGCCTAAAGAATGTCTCTTGGTTGCTCAGCAGCAGATGAATGGGACAAAAGCCAAGATCTCATCTCCCGCAATACTGTGATGGAGCAAGACTGAACTTGCAGGAGACGAGTTACCTGGTGCAAGTTCCAGATGAACGGGCTCATCCCACTGAAAGTCGATCATACTGCCCAATGAGACAACACGGTCAGTTCTGTCACCATCGTTCTTCTCTGGTAATTCCCAACCATACAAAATAAAGAACTAAAACCTGACATTATTTTAGTAGAGCCGGTAGGCACAGGTATTTCTGGCTTACAACAGAGACCCCAAATCTTACAAGATGAGTAGTTTTCTCTGTACATTCAATGCAGTGATGACTAAAATTGATCACTCCAACTAATGAAAAAATAATGACTTTCAAAATACATCTTTTAAAGAGGTTATAACATATATAGGTACATTTCACAGTCTTTCTCATCCATTCTGTTGTACTATATACTTCTACTTGAAACAAATGATTTTTGAAAGCCATTATGAGAGGTCTCCAGCCCTATCACTCCTTTTCTCATACTTCCTTAGCTTAGTTTTTCAGCCTGAAAACAGGAAGCAAACGGGGAACTTCCAAACTGATTTCACCATAAAAGAACATGAGCATGTTGCACACATGCATCCGCTCTGGAAAACTGACCATATTTCTCTGAAAATGCCTTTAGTCTGATCTTCGAACAAGCTCCATTGGAAACATTAGATGTGATAATATTACAGCCTTATCAACCTTTTAGTCTGTCACCTGCACTGCAAGAGTTAGAGATGCCATTCTCTGTGCAATACCAATGCTTCAGTTTCTTCCATGTGATTTGCCACCTTTAGGCTCCAAAGCCCTCCTCATTGAAATGCATCTGCAGAAAGACAGCATTTCATTCAGGTGTGTTCCACTACCTCCTCTGGTTCTGCCTGTTTTTCTCAGTCAACCACAGGTGATCTAATCCCTTTCCTCTCTTCCTTCTAAACATTTCTTTTCTTCTGTTTCTAACACTTCCCTTCTGTTTCCCAGATGCTGACTAATATTTTCTGTGATAAACTGATGAGCACATGCAGTCAAAAGAAAATAGTTTTCCCAAACTTATTTTCTTTTATTTTCAATTTTATTGTTATTGTTATATTAGTTTCCTTCTAACTTAAACACAAATGCAAGTACAAGATTTTTCATGCTGAGGTTTTCCTATTTTTCCAACTATATAAATTACATAATATGAAAAAAATAGTTCTGCACAATCCTCACCTCACTGTCAAGCAGCACTTTTCTCATTGCAGTAGGGCCCTTTGATTGAGAGTCAGGAAGCAAAGCCGAGGACAAAACAATGGATTTTGTGGAGTTAAGATTGTTTCTACTCTCCTTTTTTCTGTGGTATCTCCTTGGCATTCTTGTAGCTGAGAGATCAATGCTGCAGCTGTGATAACAATGACTGCTGTGAGTTCTCAGGGGCTTGTAGTTATTTGGGTAGGATGCAAGGAGCAAACTGCAAATGCTACCAGAAATCTCTGATGACCAAATTAGAGGAGCAGAAAGTCTTTTCTTCATGTCTAGAATGTGCAAAATATCAACAGCAATTAAATTTCCTATTGCTTTGATCAGTCTCCTGAGATGAGTTTTCTGAATCAATGGTGAATTGCACAGCAACGTAGTGTGTAGATGAGCACCTGCAAAGTAGAAGAGTGAAAATAAAGCAGCCCACAGAGACCAGATAATAACAAAACCTTCCCAAAACTAACTAAATCAACCAACCCACCCGCAGCCCTCCTTCCAAAAAAACCAAAAAACATCTTCTCCCAGTTTTGTGTCATTGGTGAGCTTACTTAACATTCCATTAAGTCCTGCGTTTAAGTTGTTTATGAAGATATCTGGCCCTAAGATGGATCCCTGCAGGACCCTGTAGTGGCTGCTCACCAGCCCAACACAAACCTGTTTACTGGAACCCTTTGAGCCTGACCCATCAGCCCATTTCTTGCCCACTGCATGGTTCTCTGGGACCCCCAGGGCCATGTAAGGCTCATTTTGACCTTGCTTAACACTAGTATATGGCGTTATAATTTTCTCATCCTCAGGCAGAGTTTTCAATGCTTCCCTAGGTAAGTGCATTGACAGATGCAATATCGGCACAAGCAGAGCCTAGCTTGTCTTTGTACATCAGCAAACTCTCCCTGGCCTGTGAGCATATCAAATGCCGCTGTTCTTAATGGATCTCTGTCACCCCTTTCTAAATTCTGTACTACTGCTTATTGTACCATATCATACCAGCGTGTCCACCAGAGTAGCTGCTGAATTGTTGTTAATATCATTTGCATCGACGTTCATGAATCCAATGGATTCATAAGATTAAGCAGTAAAAATATTATCAGTAAATGCCTGAGTATAGGGTGACTGTAACCCGTGTTCTTTTACTGATTTCCTCGCCTCCTTGACTACTTCCCAGGGAAAAGGAGCCCAGTAACTAGAGTTCTTTCTCCCGTCATTCCCTGTACCTCCCAGCATTACCGGATACACAGATGGTAAAACTTCCCCCTCAAGTAATGGATGTAATACCTTGGCACCTCCTGGTAGGATTGCCACCTGCATCTCCTCCCTTTGCCCCCCCAGAGATGTTCTGTTCCAATTTATACATTGTAATGTCCTCTCTGCATTCTTGGTCTTCTAGTTGAGCTTGTTGAATCTGTTGCTGTCTCTCCAAATCTTCTAGCTTCCGAATAAGCTTTTGGGCCCATTTAGGCTTCATCGGAATCCCAGGATCAATCGGAGGTTCAGGAGTAGGCAGTGTAGACAGTGGCAAAGGAGGAAAAAACTGTTTCTTCTTCGTTGAATCGGAGGGTGCTTTTTGATCAATGTCCATATCGTCAGTAGACTGGTTCTGTTTCTTTGGCAATTCTTCCCTCAGAAAGGCGCAGACTGTTCCTCTGTTGGCTTTTCTTCTGGGAGTGAATACTTTGCTGGATCAGGAGCAAATGCTTGCAATTGAACTGGAAATGCCTGTTTCAAATCACTGAGGCTCATAACAGTCTTTCTGTCCTTTAACTGTTGCAAGTTGGACTCAAAGCCGGGAAGGCATCGTGTGTAACATTTTTTTCGGCTTTTAACTGTTTCAATGTAGAAATTATCAGTCACCAGGTGGTTGCAAGGCTGTTAGTATCTTTTTCACTGTGGCTGATTGCTTCCCACAACGCATTTCCCACTTTTTCCCAAGTCTCTCTTTGAAAAGCTCCTGATGGATTGGAGGAAACCCATTGTCCCTGCATCATATCAATAGTCTTTTTAGGTTATTCTCCTCATACTTCACTCCTCTCCTAGAGAGGATATGCGAGAGGAGCTGCAGTATTGCCTCTTCTTCATTAGATATATTCTGCCCCACCTCCTCTCGCTCCAGCTGCTCATCTTTTCGGTTGTCCATTGCAACGATATTCGGATCCTCTTCCTCCCCTGTCGCTACCGCAGCAAACAGCAGAGACACAGCCCGCAGCCTGCGCCCCGGTCACGGTCCAGCCGCGCCGTCTCCAGCTGAGGCTCGTTCCTCATCGCAGTCGTCCACCCTCCGTAACTTCTTGCGGATCACGTCGGGGTCACCACTTGCAAGGGCGAAAACCACAGGCTCCACACATCCAATGTGAATTCAAGTGAAGACATTTATTGTTTGTTACAATTCTCCCTAAGTATCTTTTTGACCTATCCATCCATCAGAATACTGCATGTAATTGGATAATAACTACTGTTCACATGCTGCAAACTGGAATTAACAAATCTGCACAAGCTGTAGTGTTAAGCAAAAAGTATTTATAAAATTGCTGACTTGCTGACTCTTTTCTTCACTGGACACTCTTTCTTTTGTTTTCACTCAAGGCTGCACAAAGTCACGTCAGGCACGCAGGCTGCTCGACTCTCGCTCTCTTGCTCTCTTGCTGGACACGTAGGCCTCAGAGGCCTATACAGTTCAGTTCCATACAATGTCCTTGAAATATCTGGCCTTTTTTACTTGGCATATTGGAATAAATTATAGTTGTTGTACCTCGGGCCTTGCAAGCAAAGAAGTAAACCCAGCTCATAGTAGGAATATTACAAAGTAGATTACAAAATTCTTATCCCCCCCAACTCCCTCTCCCTCCATGTCCATTAAGAAGACAAACTCTCTGGCTTGGGAAACAGATGTTTGTTTTCCTCTCCATCAATGCAAAAGTTATAGCCTGGATCATTTCCCCCTCAAGAAAGAACCCTCAATAATGCGTTGAGAATCAAGTTAGTAGCTCATGATTGGAGGGGAGGAGCCGTGTCTCCTGCAAGTGTCCTTGCTACTGGTGGGAGAGACTGGGTTCTAGTCTAGACTTGATCTGATTTTTTTCCACTCAGAACAAAGATCTCTTTCCCAAACTAGCTAGTAACTTGCTCAGTTCAGGACAGAAAGGGTAAGCTGAAACACCGCCAGCTCGCTGCAGTAGCTTTGTTTTAATTAGTTCCCTTCTCATGTAGACTGAGGGAAAGCTAAGGGAGGGGATGGATCCATAACTCATTGAACCTGGTACTTTCTGTCTGATTCTTTCTCTGGCTTGCCAGAGGGAGTGTTCATCAATGAAATGGAGCTCGTGCTTCTACTTTCTCTCAGCTTATTTCGATCTCATTTCAGTCCCAATTCTAGAATTGCTTATACCCAAGCAGTATTTTCTCTTCCAGTTTGTGTCTTTAATACCTAAATCACATCACTGTAGGAGATAGGGGAATGAAGGAGTGAAGTTTAGCCTGGGAAGAATAAGGAGAGGTGGGGGCAGGTGTTTTTGTTTTGTCTTTGTTTCTCACCATCCAATCTATTTTAATTGGCAAAAAATAGATTAATTTTCCCCAAGTTAGCCTGTTTTGCCTTTGATGGTAATCAGTCAATGATCTTCACATTCTTATCTCAAGAGATTTTTCATCTTATTTTCTCCTCCTGTCCTGTTCTGTTGAGGAGGGGACATGAGAGAACAGCTGGGTGAGAGTCCAGCTGCAGCCCAATCCACTACAGTAGGAAATGTAACAAGTGTTGCTAAGAGTGGATTTTGGGAATAAAAAACGGATAAAATAGGAAATGAAAATAAAGCCATGGGTAGAAGGATGAAAGATTTTAATGCATTGTGGGTTAGGTAAGTGGAAAGGTTTCAGTCGGTTGTAGAAATAACACAATGTGTGAATGGGATGGTCAGAGGATACTTTGATGTTTCAGAGAACATTGGACCTGAGCATGATGCAGATGGCATGGAATGAGGGGAGCAGATTGTATTGTGTCGGGCTGGCATGGAGTCAGCCCTCTTCCTAGCAGCTCGTGTGGTGTGTGCTTTGCATTTTTGGCTTAAAGAGTGTTGGAAAAACACGAATATTTTGGCTATTGCTGAGCAGTGCTTGTTCAGAGTCAAGTCTGTCTCTCCACAAAGACCCATAGTCTTGGGATAGGACGGAGACTGGGAGGGAACACAGCCAGGACAGTTGGCCCAAACTGCCCAAGTGGATATTCCATACCATATGAGGTTTTGCACAGCAATAAAAGCTCAGGAAATGGAGGAGGATGAGACCGTGTTCACAAAAATAAAACATCAGAAATCCAAAGATAGCACAATGGATGGAAGAAATGTGAGGTTTCACAAATACTAATTCTAATTCTAATATTTGAAAGAAAGTTAGGAAATGTTGCCCAAACACTGCTTCAGGTCAGCTGGGGTTGTACAACTGCAGAGGAATTCCAGCCATAAACTCTGTGCACCGAGATGGAGATCTTTGTGTCAGATCTTTTTGGGGGGGGTTGAGGAGGAGTGGTAGTTCGGTTGTTTGGTTTTTGTGGATGGTTTCACCTTTATCTTTTCTGTTTTACAGGTGCTCATCTATGCACTTTCTTCAGGAAAGGCTATGTTGCTGTGCAATTCCCCATTGATTCAGAAATCTCATCTCAGGAGACTGATCAAAGTAATAGGAAATTTAATTCCCACATGAGGTTGTTGATATTTTGTACGTGAAGGAAAATCTTTATTCCTCCTCTAACTAGGTCATCAGAGATTTCTAGAACCATTTGCAAAGCTTCCTCCATGCATCCTACCTGAATCCTACATGCATCCTACAAGCCCTGAGAACTCATAGTAGTCATTGTCATCACAGCTGGAGCATTGATCTCTCAGCTACAGGAATGCCAAGGAGATACCACAGAAAAAAGGAGAGCAGAAATTCTCGGTCTCTTAACTCCACAAAATATTCTGATTTATCCTCAGCTTTGCTTTCTGACTCTCAATCAGAGAGCCCTACTACAATGAGAAAAGTGCTGATTGACAGTGAGGTTTGTGCAGAATTCATGTCTTTTTTATGATTAATCAGATAAATAGTTGGAAAAATAGGCAAGCTTCAGCATGAAAAATCTGGTCTTTGCATTTGTATTTAATGTAGAGTCTTAAAATAATAAAAAAATCAATAAAAGAAAAAAGCAGATTGAAAGAACTATTTGACTGGATGTGTTCATCAGTTAATCGGAGAAAATACTAGTCAGCACCTGTGAAAGAGAAGGGAAGTAGTAGAAGGAGAAGAAAAAAAAGATATTCAGAAGGAAGAGAGGAAAGGGATTAGGTCACCTGTGGTTGGCTGAGAAAAACAGGCAGAACCAGAGGAGGTAGTGGAACACACCTGAATGAAATGCTGTCTTTCTGCAGATGCATTTCAATGAGGAGGGCTTTGGAGCCTAAAGGTGGCAAATCACATGGAAGAAACTGAAGCATTGGTATTGCACAGAGAATGGCATCTCTAACTCTTGCAGTGCAGGTGACAGACTAAAGTGTTGATAAGGCTGTAATGTTTTCTAATCTAATGTTTCCAATGGAGCTTGTTCAAAGATCAGACTGAAAGTATTTTCATATTTGCATAAATTAGCTTCAGCCTACGTGCTCAAAGTCTTATATTGTTAAATCAGTTTGAAAGTTCTCTGCTTGTTTCCTGTTTTCACGCTGAAATAATAAGCTAAGGAAGCATGAGAAAAGGAGTGATTGGGATGGAGACCTCTCATAATGGTTTTCAAAAGTCACCTGTTTTCAACAGAGGTATATACTACAACAGGATGGACAAGAAAGATTGTGAGATACATCTATATATGGTCTAACCTATTTAAAAGGCATATTTTGCAAGTAATTATTTTTTTTTTTAGTTGGATTCGTCAATCTTAATCATCACTGCATTGAATGTACAGAGAAAACTACTCATCTTGTAAAATATGCAGTCTCTGTTGTAAGCCAGAAATAGCTGTGCCTGCCTGCTCTACTAAAATAATGTCAGGACTTTGTTCTTTGTTCTTTATGAAAAAAACCTGAAAGCAAGTGTGTACTCATCTGCATTTCAGAAGCCGAACGATGGTGACAGAACTGACCGTGTTGTCGCATTGGGCAGTATGATCGACTTTCAGTGGGATGAGCCCGCTCGTCTGGAACTTGCACCAGGTAACTTGTCTCCTGCAAGTTCAGTCTTGCTCCATCACAGTATTGCGGGAGATGAGATCTTGGCTTTTGTCCCATTCATCTGCTGCTGAGCAACCGAGAGACATTCTTTAGGCAAAGTATACAGACCAATAGCAAAAGCAGTTTGTGATCACAAGCTCAGGCAGCCTCTTCCTTTATTCTCATCAGCATCCAAAAGAAACGTTGATGACTGTATGGTACCTTAGAGCACCTTCTGCTGGCTGTTGATACTAAATTGGAAAGTGTGCAGTTTTTGAGATGGAAGAATTGTCTGGAAGAGATGGCAACCATTAAAAATGTGAAAGTTGTAACTGACTTAATGAAATGTAGGCACGATACTGGAAAGAAAGCATCAAGAATGATTCACATGATGAGTTATGAGCTTGATTGATGAGATCATGGTTTGCAGCAGGAAGTTACAGATGAGGACAACTGAAATATGAATGTGGGTGAATCTGAGAAATTAGCCCTGTTTTACATCATACATACATACATCATACGCACATCATTTCTATTGTGTTTGATTACATGTCTGAAGTATTGTAATGCTCTTGCTGCTCACAACGGTGGAAACTTGACATTTTGCTTTTGTTTCTTCCTGTTCTAGCAATGCTGAACCAAAGTGAGCTCAGCGAGTTCATCCTCTTGGGTCTCACTGATATCCAGGGGCTGCAGCACTTTTTCTTTCTCTTCTTCCTGTTGCTCTACTTGACCAGTCTTCTGGGAAATGGTGCCATTGTGACCATGGTGATAGCTGAGTCCCGTCTTCACACACCAATGTACTTCTTCCTGGGGAATTTGTCCTGCCTGGACATTGTCTTCTCCACAGTCACTGGTCCCAAGATGTTGACTGTCCTTCTCTTTGGACATCAGCCCATCTCTTTTGGTGGGTGCTTGGCCCAGCTCCACTTCTTCCACTTCCTGGGCAGTACTGAGGCTGTGCTACTGGCCACCATGGCCTACGACCGCTATGTGGCCATCTGCAATCCTTTGCGCTACACCCTTATCATGAGCCCCCAGACTTGTCTGCTGCTGGCCACGGCCAGCTGGTCCATTGGTTTTGTGCATGCCATGATACACTCAGTCATGACCTCTCAGCTGACTTTCTGTGGCCACAACCACATTCATCACTTCTTCTGTGACATCAAGCCACTGTTGAATTTGGCTTGCAGTAGTACCAGCCTCAACATGACCCTCCTCAATGTTGTTGCCACATCTGTTGCACTAGGCTCCTTTGCTCTCATAGTCCTCTCCTACCTCTACATCATCTGCTTCATCTTCCATAAAGTCCGGTCCCAGGAAGGAAGATGGAAGCCCTTCTCCACCTGTGCCTCCCACCTCACTGTTGTGGCACTGTTGTACATTCCAGTGCTCTTCAATTATACACCACCCTCCTCAGGAAGCTCCCTTCAAAGGGATGTGCAAGTGTCTCTCCTGTACAGTGCTGTCACCCCAGCTCTGAACCCCTTGATCTACACTCTTAGGAACCAGGAGATGATATCTGCCCTGAAAAAACTGCTAGGGAAAAAATCACGTTCCTGGAGGAATGTGACTAACACAAGGACAAGGCTCAGAATGTAGTTTACTCCACCTCTCCTGTTTCTAAGAGAGAGCTCAGGACACTGTGTTGCAAGAAATTGGAAAACGATGGATTATCTCATGTAGTTTAACACATTAAGAAGGTAATTGTGTAGATCTAAATCAAAGTTGAGATATTCATGGACTTGATGCTCCTTCCATCATATTTAGATGCAATGTGTATGGCAGCCCAAGTGGTCTCCGGCTTCTAATACAGAAGCATTTGTGCGTCTTGCTGGACTTGAGGCAGAGCTGAAAGTCCCATGCAGGTGTCCTAGATGTCTAAGATATGAAGTCACTTAAGAACTCTGCTAAGGCAGCTGAATGACCCTCTGGTCATTCAGAGCTCTTGTATAGCTGAAGAGAGTTAGCAAGTGTTATGTTTTGGGTGGACATAACTTGAGCATGATATTGTCAACATTTGACTTGAGTCAGACTCCTGGAGGGATCTGGTGAAGGTGAAACAATTGATCTGTATTTACATGAACTACTACAGACATGTTAAATGTCCTCGAGTATCCTTCCATGACTTTGCCTTTGGATCCAGAACTGGACACGTCTGTTGCAGTTTCTTTCTCACACTTCATGCCTGTGAATTAAGGACATTTCTAAGAGCACTAGATATCTATTTGTACTTGGGTACCAAATCCCAACCTTAGTGTGGGATGCAGCGGTTTATAATTGCTTCATTTTGAGATTCTGTGTGTCTTTACACAGACATTCAGCACCTTCAGTCTTAGCCTGGGTTACAGTTCCATGTCATGGACGTATCATAGAATCATAGAATCATTTCAGTTGGAAGAGACCCTCAGCATCACTGAGTCCAACCATAACCCAACTCTAGCACTAAACCATGTCCCATGGAACCTTCTCTAAACACCTTTTAAACCCCTCCAGGGATAGTGACTCCCCACTGCCCTGGGCAGCCTGTTCCAATACCTGAAAACCCTTTCCAGGAAATATTTTTTTCTAATATCCAATCTAAACCTCCCCTGGTCAACTTGAGGCCATTTCCTCTTGTCCTATCACTTGCTACTTGGGAGAAGAGACCAACCCCCTCCGTTCTCCAACCTCCTTTCAGGCAGCTGTAGATAGCAATAAGGTCTCCCCTCAGCCTCCTTTTCTTGAGGCTAAAGAGACCTTGTTCCCTCAACCGCTCCTCATCACACTTGTGCTCCTGCCCCTCACCAGCTTCATCACCTCCTCTGCACTCTCTCCAGTACTTCAATATCCCTCTTATGATGAGGAGCCCAAAACTGAACACTCTATTCAAGGTGAGACCTCCCCAGCACCGAGTGCAGTGGCACAACCACTCCTCGAGTCCTCCTGGTCACACTATTCCTGATACATGCCAGGATGCTGGTGGCCTTTTTGGTCACCTGGACACACTGCTGGCTCATGTTCAGTCAGCTGTCAATCAACACTCCCAGATCCCTTTCTGCCAGGCAGCTTTTCAGCCACTCTTCCCTGAGCCTGCACCGTTCATGGGGATGTTGTGACCCAAGTGCAGGCCCTGGCACTTGGCCTTGGTGAACCTCGGAAAATTGGCCTCTGCCCAGTGATCCAGCTGGTCCAGATGCCTGTACATGGCCTTCCCACCTGACAGCAGATTAACACTCCCACCTAATTTGGTGTCATCTGCATACTTAGTTAGGGTGCACACAATCCCCTCACCCAGCTTATTGAAAACAAGATTAAACAAAACTGGGCCCAGTACTGAGCCCTGGGGACACCACTCATAACCAGCCACCAACTGGATTTGGTTGCTTTCACCACAACTCTTCGAGCCCAGCCACCCAGCCAGTTCCTTATCCTTTGCAGATACACCATCCAGGCCATGAGCTGCAGCTTCTCCAGGAGATGCTGTGGGATATGGTGTCAAAGGCCTTACTAAAATCTAACTACACAACATCCACAGCCTTTCCCTCATCTACTACATTGGTCATCTTGTCGTACAAGGAGATCAGGTTGGTCAAATAGGACCTGCCTTTCATAAACCCACGTTGACTGGGCCTGATCTTATGGTTCTCTTGTATGTGCTATGTGATATTACCCAAGATCATCTGTTCCATGACCTTCCCTAGCACCAGACTGACAGGTCTGTAGTTCCCCGAGTTCTCCTTACGGCCCTTCTTGTAGATGGGCATCACATAAGCCCACTTCCAGTCAACTGGGACCTTCTCAGTTAGCTAAGATTGCTGATAGATAATGGAAAGAGGCTCAGTGATCACCTCTGCCAGCTCCCTCAGCACCCTTGGGTGTATCTCATCTAGCCCCTTAGACTTGTGGATGTCCAAGTAGTGTAGAAGGATGCTAATCATTTATCCTTGTATTATTGGGTTTTGATTCTGCTCTCCATGCCTGTCTTCTGGCTCAGGGGGCTGGGTACCTGGAGCACAACTATTCTGACTATTTAAGAATGAGGCAAAGATGGCATTTAATACCTCAGCCTTTCCCTCATCTTTTGTCAATATGTTTCCCTCTGTATCCATCCATCAGGGAATGAAGATTCCCCTTAGCGCTCCTTATGTTGCTGACATATTTATCTTTTTGCCTTTTACAGTGGTGACCAGGACCGTATCTTGAACAAAATGGAGTGCAACAGACTTATCACAGAATCCCAGATTGGTAGTGATTGGAAGGGACCTGGAAAGCTCATCCAGTGCAATGCCCCCATGGAGCAGGAACACCCGGATGAGGTTACACAGGAAGGTGTCCAGGTGGGTTGGAATGTCTGCAGAGAAGGAGACTCCACAGCCTCCCTGGGCAGCCTGGGCCAGGCTCTGCCACCCTCACCAGGAAGAAGTTTCTTCTCAGATTTAAGTGGAACCTCCTGTGTTTCAGTTTGCACCCATTGCCCCTTGTCGTGTCACTTGTTGTCACCAAGAAGAGCCTGGCTCCATCCTCCTGACACTCCCCCTTTCCATATTGATCCCCATGAATGAGTCACCCCTCAGTCTATTCTTCTCCAAGCTAAAACTTATAGGTTTAACCAATCAGTTAACAGGGAATGTTGGTGGGGGGACACATAAGGGGATGTTGCTGGCTGAATACGAAAGGCAGATCGCAAAGCTTGTATGCTCCAAGTACCTCAGTCAATGGGGAAAGAGGAGAAATCACCTGTGGTTGGGGATTAGGGTAAATATGGAGCTGTGTCTTCCCATGCTTTTGAGAGACCCCATAGAGACTCCAGTGAACTTTATTCATCAGTGTCCTCCAGGCTGAACAAACCCAGAGACTTTAGCTGCTCTTCATTTGGCTTCCTCTCCAACCCCTTCACCAACTTTTTAGCCCTCTTCTGCACACGCTCTAGTAGCTTAATATCTTCTTTATCCCATGGCACCCAGCCCTGCACACAGTGTCTCAGGTGAGGCCGCTCTAGTGCAGAGCAGAGCGGGACAGTCCCCTCCCTCACCTGGCTGGCCATGCTGTGCTGGATGCAGCCCAGGGTACGGTTGGACCTCTTGGCTGCCAGGGCACACTGTTGGCTCGTGTCCAACTTGCCGTCAAACAGAACCCCCAGATCCTTCTCCGTGGAGCTGCTCTCCAGCATCTGGTCCTCCAGTCTGTATGCACAGCAAGGGTTGCCGAAGAGGGGAGAAGGACAAAGAAAGGCCCTTGCGCTTGCCAGCCCGAGTGCGGGCTCACTGAGGTTTGCAGGGAGAGCTCGATGAAGTCTGGTGATGGGTGCAGGGAAGAGGAGGGCAGGAGTCCTGAGCAGCAGCGCTGGTGCTGGCAGGTCCAGGCAGCATCAGGCAGGGCTGGGGAGGTCCCTGCAGAGCTGCTGGGGGGAGCAGAGTGGCGCAGGGGGAGCGTGCTGGGCCCATAACCCTGACGTCGATGAATCGAAACCATCCTCTGCTACTTGCTTTTGGCCTCGCTCCAGCCCCACCAGACACTGCCTCTCCCTTGCAGCGTCCACCAGGTGCTCCCTGCACTGCTGCCCTCCGTCCCTCTGGACACCCAGCGCTGTCCCACAGCCTGAGCCCCCTCTCTCTGCCACTGACACCTTCTCCTTGGCTTTCTCTGCAGGCACCACTTCCGAAGCACCCATCAGCAAGGCAGAGGAGGCTGTGGAGCAGCTGCCAGAGCACAGCACAGAGTTCCCCCCAGCAGGAAGGGGATGTCCTGGGGACACTGCTGTTTCTTCCTTCCCACCAGGCAGCTCAGTCCCCAGCTTCCCAGACACAAGAGGGGACCTCCAGGGCTCTGCAGCTGGGGAGGAGGACAAGCCAGTTAGTGTGGGAAACACCTCTGTCTCAGGAGGGAAGGAGAAAACTGGTTTGGGATGCGGAGAGTTCCAGCTCTGCAGTGCACCTGCTGCACCATAAAGCTGAGCCATCAACAATGTGTGTGGCCCCTCTGTGAAGACATATTTGAGAAAGGGCAGAAAAAGCCAGGCTGAGAGAGGAGGAAGGAACGAAAAGAGTGGGAAAGAGCAGAGGGAAGATGCATCCTGCTCGTGCAGGTAAAGGAGCCTGGTATGAAGGAGTCTGGAACAGCCTTATGAGACGAACGCCATTCTCACTGAGGGAGAGGCCACATTGGGACTGAAGGGAACAGTGTGTCCTGGAAGAAAGGACCAGGGTTTGAAGTCAGCCAAGACAATCCTAGCAGAGGAAAGCAGTCCAGATAGTGCAGGGTCTCCAACATGGGGGTGCAGGGAAGCAGCAGCAGAGAGCACAAGTACAAGCATCAAACCACCCATCTCTGGGCTATCAATGCACTCTGTGAGGGGCAATGTTGAAGAGCTTAAGCTGGAAACTTCATAACCAGGTCTTATGAACAGAAAGTGAGATTCTCAGGGCTTAGGAGCTTGGATCTTGTAACATAAGGCATGTCAGGCGTGTGCAAAGAGCTCTGGCATTCCCTTGAAAAGCCCTGTGAGTAGTGGGTGCATGGTGGGCATGGAGGAATGGAGTTTGTACTTGGTGATGGCCAGGGAGCTGGAGAGAGTGCCAGGCTCACCCAGGACCATATGGCTGCACTGGGTTGGCCACAGGAGAAAGACAGCAGATGTTCAGCAGGAGTAATGGTGAGCACTCTGGACTCTGAATCCAGTGATCTGAGTTCAAATCTCAGTGGGACCTCAAGTTTTAGCTCTCTCAGAGCTTTCCTCAGCATGCACACACCTCCACAGCCTTGCTGTTGGGTCACTTCTTTAATGCATTCCCATCAGCCCTCCTCTCCTGTGCTCCCAGCCCCGGCACTGACATCAATGCCCCTTCTCCTGCCCTGTGCCCAACAAACCTCTGCAGCTTTCCCAAGCTCTGGCCCTGCCCCATCTCAGCTCCCTTGTTCCTGATGGCTGCTTCTGGATGGGGGATCCAGCAGCGGCTCAGCAAATCACACAAGAGCTGAGGTGCAGATCATGCAGGCCATGCCTGGCTCAAAGCAGGGTCAAGAAGAGGAGGCTGTTGAGGGCCTTGTCTGTTTGGTTATTGGACATTTTTCAAGATGGAGAATCTACAGCCTTGCTGGGAACCTTTTCCCCATCTTGACCACCACTGTTTCTGGCATTAAGTTTATTTCCTCTCCTGTCCATTGCTTCTTGTGAAATCCATTACTCTGATGTTTTCCTGCCTTTCTCTTGCCTACTTGCTTGTTTTTGGTCTTCTGGTGTCCTGTCAGGGAATTCTACCCACCCTGACACTGTTTCTGCATGGGGACACAGTCATTGTCATGGGAAAGAGCAGGTTCTCCCACTTTCTTGCAGAGCGGTTGAACAACTGACAGAGGAAGAGGACAAACCACCATGAGTCTCCAGCTATGCTGCACAAAGTCTTTAATGAGAAGGAGTAAATGCAGTGGCACAGAACAGAGACTGAGAAACACATCTGCAGGGTTTAGGGCAATCGAGAGAACAGCTCATTCCCAAGGACAAGGTCGAAACACAAAGTGTTTGCCTTTCCCCATTCTGCTCCACCTGCTGGCTCTCAGCCCAGCAAGAGCAGCCCCTAACTCCAGCACCCACCCCAGCACCAGGAGGTTCAGCAAAGCAGAAGAGAACGAGCCCTTTCTCAAGGAGCTCAGAGCAAAGCAGAGCCAGAGGAGGCACAGCGAGGCCTGAAGTGCAGCAAGGAGCCGTGGGCACAGGTCCCTCCTGCCAGCTGGCATGAGGACACCCAGCCCATCTGCAAGGCCTGGCCACACTCCTGCTGTGCAGTCCCCATCATTCTTCCTGCTCCAGAAGGGACGATGCACCAGGTTCAGCAGTTCAGACGGCAGCGGGGGGGAGGCAGACACAGCCCTGACCCCCCCAGACCAAGGGAGCCCCCAGAAGAGATGGGAACCCCCCCGGTGCTGAGGGAGCTCCCAACAGCAGCTGACAGAGAGGATCCCACAACTGTGTTCTGAGGGAAAGAAGTGAGGATGGGGCCCGGCAGGGTCACCACCACTGGAGAGGCCTCAATGGCCACCGTCGAGTCACCACAGCGGGCGACACAGGGCTCACTGCAGCTGCTTGCAAGTGGGGTTGGGCCAGAGGAACCACAAGGTGGTGGGATACAGGGTCTGAAGCAAGACATCTCTGGGTGAGGGAGGCAAAGCTGAAACACAGAGCACAGAGACAACACAATTTCAGTCTGTCTTTCTTGTCCTCACTTCTCTCTGCAGATGCACTTCACTGTCCTCCATCTGCCTTGTAACTATAAGCACAGAAATTGCCTCCAGCTCATCTTGCTGACATGTACAACAGGTATGACACCTCAGCGTAGAGCTAGATTTGAACGCCTAGGGCCAAAGAAGCGCCTAACTGATTGCTGATGTCACAAGGACCTCCTCATGCATTACCCAGTGCAAAAGCCCAGATGAAGGTTAATGCAACTAGTCCAGCACAAAAGGGCTGTGTGGAACAAGGTCTCAGAAATCAGCTCTTGAGAACACACAGTGTGCACAGAGCTGCCATGGCCCTCACTGTGCTCTCTGAGTTGCATGGTCCAGAAAGGCTGAACCACTTTTGGGAAAGGACCCAGCTCAGTGGATGTAGAGGCCCTGTGGAGAGCCTGATCATACCCCATCTCCAGAACAACCAGTGCTCCATGGAAGGAGGCACTGGATGCACTTGGCCATTTGGTTAGAGACCATCTGTCTAAAGCAGAAATTCTGCTGAGCAGACCTCCCTGCAGCTGAGCCCCATTCATCCCCTTGTGCCTGAAAGAACCTCCATCTTCCCAGCTCTCCCCAGCCAGCCCCATCAAAAGGGAAAGAGGTGACAGCCCTTCAACAGTTCTATTGCTGTGCAAGTTCAGGCAGCCCAAGGATCCACCTGAGTAGCCAGCATGACAGCAGTTCAGCCCCTGGGGAGAGATGGAGAGCACAGAGGCTTACCTCGTTCCTGGAGGAAAGGGAAGCAAGAGAGGAGGATGCAGAGCCTGCAGCAGCGCAGGCTTTTATGCTGTGGCCTAGTGCTCTGTGGGGCCACAAACATTCCTTGCTCATGAAGCATCTAAGCTCCCACTAGTTGTTGCTTGCCAAAGCCTTGCTGGTGATTGAGTCCCTGCCCCTTTCATCTGAAATATTTTGTTCCCACTTCATAATAACTGGATTGAGCAGTGAATCACAGAATGGGTTTTGATTCTAAAGGACCTTAAGTATAATTTTGTTCTACCCCCCCTCACGTTGACAGGAAACCTTCCACGAGAAAAGGTTTCTCAAAGGCCCTTCCAGATGAGCTTTGAACACTTCCAAGATGGGGCAATCACAGCTTCTCTGGATGACCTGTTCCAGTGTCTCACCGCCATCACAGGGAAGAGTTTCTTTCAAATATCTAATGTACATCTAACCTTTTTCGTTTTAAAACATTGCCTCTCTTCTAGTCACTGCACTCCCTGACAAATTGTCCCTCCCCATCTTTCTTGAGGTCTCTGAAGAGTCTTCTATTCTCTAGCATAAAAAACCCCAAATCTCTCATCCTGTCCTCCTAGGAGAGGTGCCCAGACCCCTGATCATCTGTGTGCGATACTCTGGAGCCAACTGAGAATGTCCATGTATTTCCTATGTTGGAGGCCCTACATCTAAACACTGTACTCCAGGTGGCATCTCATGGGGCAGAGTAGATGGGCAGAATCACCTCCTCTGACTTTCAGGCCACTCTTCTTCTGATACAGCCCCGGATACAACTGGCTTTCTGGGCTGCAAGCATGCATTGGCAACTCATATTCAGTTCTTCATCCACCAATATGCCCAAATCCTCCACCACTGGGCTGCTCCCTATTCACTCATGGTGCAGCCCATATCCATGTTTGGGGTTGCCCTGACCCAGGTGCAGGACCTTGCATATGTCCTTGTTGAACTTCATGAGGTTCACCTGGACCCCCTCTCTAGCCTGTCAAGGTCCCTCTGGCTTGCATCCCTTCCCTCTAGACTAACAACCATGTCACTCGGTCCCATCCGCAAGCTTGTTGAGGGTGAACTCAATCCCACTGCCTATGTTCTCAGCAAAGATTTTTAATAATACTGGTCCCAGTACAGACCCTTGAGGGACACCACTGATCATAGGTCTTCCCCTGGACTTCAAGACGTTGACTGCAACTCTTTGAGTGTGACCACTCAGCCAATTTGCAGAAGGACGGTAAGTATCTCAGGCACAATTTGCTATGACAACCATGTTGGCTGTCACCAATCACCTTTGTTTCCATGTGCCTTAGACTAGTTTCCAGGAGGATCAGCCTTATGGTCTTGCTAGGCAAAGAGGTGAGACTGACCAGGCTGCAGTTCCCTCAGTCTTCCTTTCTACACTTTTTAAAAGTGGGGGTTCTGTTTTCACTTTTCCAGAAATTTCACCAGCCTGCCACAGCTCTTCAAATTTAATCGCTATTGGCTTTGCAACGTCATCTGCCAATTCCTTCAGGATCCTTGGATTCATCTCATCAAGTCCCATGGAGTTGTGCACATTCACGTTTGTTATATGGGCTTGAACCTGATCTCCTGTGATGGCTGGTACTTCATTCTCCCAGGCCCTGCCTTTGGATTCCATGAATTTGGTGTTGTGGCTAAGACACTTGTCAGTGAAGACTGTGACAAAAAAGTCCTGTGACAAAAAAGCCTCTCATCTGGATGGAGTTTCCATCACCTGTAGTAAAAAGTTGTCCTCAGCACATTCCAGTAGTTTCCCGGACTGCTTGCGGTTTGCCGTACCACTTTCCCAGCAGACATCTGGGTGGCTGAAGCCCCCTATCAGGATCAGCGCTTGGTGACTGTGATACGTCGAAACAATTCTTCCGTGTCCCACATTTGTAAAGTTAATGAACTCTGAGGCCTCAGCTTGTGTGCAGCCAGATTTTAAGTGTGTTTGTGTCTCATGAATTGCCTTTGTCACATTGCCCTCTTCATGGTGAGCATAAACATGAGCCACGGTGAAATGCATCTATGATGGACACCTTGAGTTAGCTGTTGGGTGCTTTTAGTGCAGATATTCAAGCTAAACCTAAGGAACATTTCTACAATGGGTCATTGTAGACACACAGGAGAGAGCAAGTAGGTTCAAGCCTGCACAATCTTGTATAGGAGAACACACGCTGTTCTGCAGGGATGTTGCAAAGCTCAATAGCAAAGAAGAATCATTGTGGGCTGGAGGGAAACCCCTTGCAAGCAGGACTGAGGGCCACAAGGACCTTAAATACCTTTTGAAAAGAAGCAAGTCAACACACAGAAGGGTGATCACAGAGAAGCCCATGCCCATCTCTGAAAGACACCCACACCCAAATCGACTTGATTTGCTCAGAAAGAGCATCCCATACCGCAGAGGTCTGCATGGCCTGATTTTGCAGAGAGGTTCAGGGCAGAGAGCCAAAAGCTCATGGCCTCTTTTCTTGGTCACAGATGGGGTGACCCATTCCATACATTTCAGACTACAAAGGGACATTGGATCAGTCTCACAGAGCACCTGGGAGTCATCATGATGTGAAAGAGTTGGGAAAAACCCTGAGCTCCTGGCAAACGTGAGTCATCATGCTGTGGACTCCAGTGGACAAAGTGCCGCAGCCTCAGGCATGTCAGAGGTACCAGAGTCATAGCCTCATTCCTCCGAAAGCTCTGCTTTCCTCAAAGGCATTTCCACACCTTTTAGCATCATTCCTGAATCATCTGGTGCTTCTATGCAGCCTTGTGCTGCTGCCGACATCCAAGGCATTGCTGTTTGTTTGCTGCTGAAGGGCTCTTGAGACTCCATGCTCTTCAAATAATGATGGTTAGAAGGGACCTCAGGAGGTCCTCTTGGGCAATCTCCTGCTCTGAGCAGACAAAGCTTCCCACTTACCTCAGGAAGCTCTGGGCCTTGTCCTGTTGACTTCTGAACTCTGCCACCATTGGAGAAGTCACTGTCTCTAGGACAGCACATCCAGGGCTGCACTGTGACCCTTGTAGGGGCACCAGGAGATGGCAGAGAGGGTGCCAGCGCTGTTTAGTAGTTACAGAGAAAGGTCTGGGGAGATGAGATGAATAGATTTTTTCATGTGGTCAGTATAAAGACAACTCAGGGATGGCCACTTCTCTTTCTCCTTCTCAGTCTGGTTGTTTCATCCCACTTTTGGAACCCACCAATATCCAGATTTGATCTGAATGAGACTAGAAATCTGATTGTGCTCCATGAAGACCATGAGTGCTGGATGTATGAATGCCACCTGGTCTGCATTTCAATTTCATGCCATTAAGTAGAACCCCCTTCTGGGCAGCAGGTGTGACAGGAAGAAGAGGGAAAGTCTGTAGAAGCAGAACTTTCACTGTAAATCCTGGAAGGAGCCTTCACTCCTAATCCTGGTTTTTACTTCCCATTCACCTCCAGACCTCATCCCATAACCCTGGGATCTTCTGGAGAGAAGTACTGGCAGAGGAACAGACAGAACGTGAGGTCTGGAGCACGTGGTGTATAGGGTAAGGCTCAGGCCACTAGGGTTGTGGAGTCTAGTGAAGATGAGCAAGGTGGAGAGCAGGAGATGGATGTAAATGCAAAAGGGTAAGAGGCCTGAAGGTGTTGAGTTATTGGGGAATTTGGTCTGCTCGGAGCAGTTCATTGGAGCAGAGGACCTCCAGACACCCATTCCAACTGTTGTACTTCTCAGGTATGCTGAATCAAAGAGTCACTTTGGTTGGAAGAGACCCTCAAGAAAATCAAGTACGGCCGTTGACCTAACACTGCAACACGAGTCCGTGAGTAGCCAGCAAAAGGTCATGCCTTGGAACACAGCAACAGTTCAAGATCATGTAGAAGCACCAATGGCTTCATGAGGCTGTCAGCTGTGGTATTGCTGGTGCACCTGAGGCCAGGAAAACATGTCCACTGAAATTCACAACAGGGTGACTCATGTTTGCCGGCAGCTCAGGGTTTTTCCCAGGTGCTCTAGGAGGCTGATCCAATGTCGCTTTGTAGTCTGAAATGCATGCAATGGGCCATGCCACTCCTGTCTCAAGAAAAATGGCCATGAGCATTTGGTTCCTTGCCTTGCACTTGTCCTCATAAGCAGGCCATGCAAGCCTTTGGGCTCTGGGGTTCCCTTGCAGAGCAAACCAGGTCCATTTGGGTGTGGGTGTCTTTCAAGAAAGGACATGGGCATCTCTTTAATCACAAAACCTGGATGTGGTACAGCCTGATGAACATGAAAAAGGTCGTCGTGGCTGTCATTCCAACCCACAAGGGACTTCCCTCCAGCCCCAAATGGTTTTTCCTTGTTGTTCAGCTTTGCCACATCCCTGTAGAAGTGCATCTCTTCTCCTATATGAGATTGTACAGTCTCAACATTCTCTTACAACTTATAGTCTCCTCCTTGTCTACAATGACCTGTGGGGAGAAACATCTCTCAGGTTTAGCCTCTGTGTCTGCACTGAAAACACTGGAGAGTTGATCTGATGTATCCTTTAAACCAGAACTTCACCATGACTGGTGGTTGTACTCACCATCAAGAAGGCAATGTGACAATCCATATCACAAAAAACCAAAAAAATCGAACTGAATACTAGCCTTAGAGCTCAGAAGTAAGTTGCCTAATGAAGCTGGGACACAGATTAATTATTTTGGTGTCCAGCAGTATGAAAAAGGAACATAACAATTGGGATGAAAGGACCAAGTAATTAAACACCAGCAAAGACTCATCAAGCAACAGCTACTATGTGTTTAAATGCTTCATGAGCAAGGAATGTTTGTGGCCCCACAGAGCACTAGGCCACAGCATAAAAGCCTGCGCTGCTCCAGGCTCTGCATCCTCCTCTCTTGCCTCCCTTTCCTCCAGGAACGAGGTAAGCCTCTGTGCACTCCATCTCTCCCCATGGGCTGAACTGCTGTCATGGTGGCTACTCAGGTGGATCCTTGGGCTGCCTGAACTTGCACAGCAGTAGAACTGTTGAAGGGCTGTCACCTTCTTCCCTTTTGGTGGGCTGGGCTGGGGAGAGCTGGGAAGAGGGAGGTTCTTTCAAGCACAAGGGGATGACTGGGGCTCAGCTGCAGGGAGGTCTGCTCAGCAGAATTTCTGCTTTAGACAGATGGTCTCTAACCAAATGGCCAAGTGCATCCAGTGCCTCCTTCCATGCAGTACTGGTTGTTCTGGAGATGGGGTATGATCAGGCTCTCCACAGGGCCTCTAAATCCACTGAGCTGGGTCCTGTCCCAACAGTGGTTCAGCCTTTCTGGACCATGCAACGCAGAGAGCACAGTGACGGCCATGGCATCAATGTGCACACTGTGTGTTCTCAAGAGCTGATTTCTGAGACCCTTGTTCCACGAAGCCCATTTGTGCTGGACTAGTTGCGTCAACCTTCATCTGGGCTTTTGCAATGGGTAATGCATGAGGAGGTCCTTGTGACATCAGCAATCAGTTAGGCGCTTCTTTGGCCCTAGGCGTTCAAATCTAGCTCTAAGCCGAGATGTCATGCCTGTTGTACCTGTCAGCAAGATGAGCTGGAGGCAATTTCTGTGCTTATAGTTACAAGGCAGATGGAGGACAGTGAAGTGCATCTGCAGAGAGAAGTGAGGATAAGAAAGACAGACTGAAATTGTGTTGTCTCTGTGCTCTGTGTTTCAGCTTTGCCTCCCTCACCCAGAGATGTCTTGCTTCAGACCCTGTATCCCACCACCTTGTGGTTCCTCTGGCCCAACCCCACTTGCAAGCAGCTGCAGTGAGCCCTGTGTCGCCCGCTGTGGTGACTCGACGGTGGCCATTGAGGCCTCTCCAGTGGTGGTGACCCTGCCGGGCCCCATCCTCACTTCTTTCCCTCAAAACACAGTTGTGGGATCCTCTCTGTCAGCTGCTGTTGGGAGCTCCCTCAGCACCGGGGGGGTTCCCATCTCTTCTGGGGGCTCCCTTGGTCTGAGTGGGTCAGGGCTGTGCCTGCCTCCCCCCCGCTGCCATCTGAACTGCTGAACCTGGTGAATCGTCCCTTCTGGAGGAAGAATGATGGGGATATCACAGCAGGAGTGTGGCCAGGCCTTGCAGATGGGCTGGGTGTCCTCATGCCAGCTGGCAGGAGGGACATGTGCCCACGGCTCCTGGTTGCACGTCAGGCCTCGCCGTGTCTCCTCTGGCTCTGCTTTGCTCTGAGCTCCTTGAGAAAGGGCTCGTTCTCTTCTGCTTTGCTGAACCTCCTGGTGCTGGGGGAGGGTGCTGGAGTTAGGGACTGCTCTTGCTGAGCTGGGATTGCCAGCAGGTGGAGCAGGATGGGGAAAGGCAAGCACTTTGTGTTTCGACCTTGTCCTTGGGAAATGGTCTGTTCTCTGTGTTGCCCTGAACCCTGCAGATGTGTTTCTTGGTCTCTGTTCTGTGCCACTGCATTTGTTCCTTCTCATTAAAGACTTTGTGCAGCATAGCTGGAGACTCATGGTGGTTTGTGCTCCTCCTCCTCTGTCGGTTGTTCAGCCGCTCTGCAAGAAAGAGGGAGAACCTGCTCTTTCCCATGACAATGACTGTGTCCCCATGCAGAAACAGTGCCAGGGTGGGTAGAATTCCCTGACATGACACCAGAACAACAAAAACAAGCAAGTAGGCAAGAGAAAGGCAGGAAAACATCAGAGTAATGGATTTCACAAGAAGCAACGGACAGGAGAGGAAATAAACTTAATGCCAGAAACAGTGGTGGTCAAGATGGGGAAAAGGTTCCCAGCAAGGCTGTAGATTCTCCATCTTAGAGAATGTCCAAAAACCAACCAGACAAGGCCCTCAACAGCCTCCTCTTCTTGACCCTGCTTTGAGCCAGGCTTGGCCTGCATGATCTGCACCTCAGCTCTTGTGTGATTTGCTGAGCCGCTGCTGGATCCCCCATCCAGAAGCAGCCATCAGGAACAAGGGAGCTGAGACAGGGGAGGGCCAGAGCTCGGGAAAGCTGCAGAGGTTTGTTGGGCAGAGGGCAGGAGAAGGGGCACTGATGTCAGTGCCAGGGCTGGGAGCACAGGAGAGGAGGGCTGATGGGAATGCATTAAAGAAGTGACCCAACAGCAAGGCTGTGGAGGTGTGTGCATGCGAATGAAAGCTCTTGAGAGCTACAACTTGAGGTCCCACTGAGATCTGAACTCAGATCACTGGATTCAGAGTCCAGAGTGCTCACCATTACTCCTGCTGAACACCTGTTGTCTTTCTCCTGTGGCCACCCCTGTGCAGCCATATGGTCCTGGGCGAGCCTGGCACACTCTCCAGCACCCTGGCCATCACCAAGTACAAATGCTCTTCCTCCAGGCCCACCAGGCACCCACTACTCACACGGCTTTTCAAGGGAATGCCAGAGCCTTTTGCACAAGCCTGACACGCCTTCTGTTACAAGATCCAGGCTGCTAAGCCCTGAGAATCTCACTTTCTGTTCATAAGACCTGGTTATGAAGTTTCCAGCTTAAGCTCTTCAACATTGCCCCTCACAGAGTGCATTGATAGACCAGAGATGGGTGGTTTGATGCTTGTACTTGTGCTCTCTGCTGCTGCTTCCCTGCACCCTCATGGTGGAGATCTTGCATGATCCGGACTATTTTCCTCTGCTAGGATTGTCTTGGCTGACTTCAAACCCTGGTCCTTTCTTCTAGGACACACTGTTCCCTTCAGTCCCAAAGTAGCCTCTGCCTCAGTGAGAATGGCGTTCATCTCCTAAGGCTGTTCCAGACTCCTTCACACCAGGCTCCTTCACCTGCACGAGCAGGATGCATCTTCCCTCTGCTCTTTCCCACTCTTTTCGTTCCTTCCTCCTCTCTCAGCCTGGCTTTTTCAGCCCTTTCTCGAATATGTCTTCGCAGAGGGGCCACACACATTGCTGATGGCTCAGCTTTATGGTGCAGCAGGTGCACTTCAGAGCTGGAACTCTCCGCATCCCAAACCGGTCTTCCCCTTCCCTCTTGACACAGAGGTGTTTCCCACACTAACAGGCTTGTCCTCCCCCCCAGCTGCAGAACCCTGGAGGTCCCCTCTTGTGTCTGGGAAGGTGGGGACTGAGCTGCCTGGTGGGAAGGGAGAAACAGCAGTGTCCTCAGGACATCCCCTGCCTGCTGGGGAACTCTGTGCTGTGCTCTGGCTGCTGGACCACAGCATCCTCTGCCTTGCTGCTGGGCACTTTGGAAATGGTGCCTGCAGAGAAAGCCAAGGAGAAGGTGTCAGTGGCAGAGAGAGGGGGCTCAGGCTGTGGGACAGCCCTGGGTGTCCAGAGGGCAGGAGGGCAGCAGTGCAGGGAGAACCTGGTGAACGCTGCAAGGGAGAGGCAGTGTCTGGTGGGGCTGGAACGAGGCCAAAAGCAAATAGCAAAGGATGGTTTCGATCCATCGACCTCTGGGTTATGGGCCCAGCACGCTCCCGCTGCACCACTCTGCTCCCCCCAGCAGCTCTGCAGGGACCTCCCCAGCCCTGCCTGACGCTGCCTGGACCTGCCAGCACCAGCGCTGCTGCTCAGGCCTCCTGCCCCCCTCTTCCCTGCACCCATCACCAGGCTGCATCGAGCTCTCGCTGCAAACCTCAGTGCCCCCGCACTCGGGCTGGCAAGTCCTTCTCCCCTTGTCGAGGGTTTAGATTGCGGGGTGACAATAAAACCCTCGCATATGTATTGTTAACCTCCTCTCCTCCCACTTCCCCCTTTTTCCCTTCCCTCTCCCCCCCTTCTCAGTCAGGACAGGTGATTGGAAGGGAAAGAGGACAAAGAGAAGAGAGTTGGAAAAATTAAAAATGTTTTACTAATGCTACTAATAAGAATAGAGAAAATAATACAAAATATACAAAACCAATCTTGAAAGTCTCAGCAACTGCAGAGCCGGCACCCAAAGTCCTGGACTGGACTCTGCAGCCAACTGGAGCTGGATTCAGTCTCTCACTAGGCCTCAGTTCGCAGGGACGACTAGCAAGGTCCTCTCCTAAGGTCGGCCATAAGCAGAAGGGAAAAGGGAAAGGGAAAGGGAGGAGATCCTCGTGATCTCCCACTTTTATATGAAGTATTCACGTGAATGGAATGTTATACACAGTTGATCAGTTTCTTGGTCACCGGTTTCTCGTCGCCCCTCTCACGAGATGTCCATCTGTGCTTATCAATAAGTTTGCATTCCATTGCTAGGTTTACCAAAACACGTGTCTGGTTCTCCAGGAAAATGCAGCTATTATGAAGGCTTTAGCTGACAAGCAAAATCACTAAAAGAGAAACTTGTTTTTAATAAAACCAGGACATTCCACCCCTTATAATATGTCATTCACTTAATACTTAAACCTTATCAATACAATCTATCAATACAATCTAATTAATCACTACTACTATATACATATATACATATGTACATATATACACAGGAGTAATTAATCTTAATCAGTGGACAATCCTTTAAAAAGTTCGTTAAGTTCATTTTGTCACAACAGTCTCCAGGGCAGGAAAAATGGTACAAGTGCATCTCATGACCACTATTTGTGGGTTAAGGCATCAACTTCGAAGAATTTGTCAGGCGCCACTCGAAGAAGCTAGCTCTGGTTTCATCATCACTGTCTTGATCTGAAAGACACTTATTAAACACTGTTAGCATGGCAATTCACATCCTGCAGTTCAGTATTGAATATTTTCACCTAAACTCAAATCCCCTTGAGGCACACACTGAACTTCTCCATCCCTAAGCATCACCCACCAGGTGCTGCCAGGTCCCTGGGCAAAAACAATCCCGCGAATGGGCTTGCCTTTGCCTGAGGCAGGAGTAACCCAGACTGCCTTTCCTAACATATTTTTCATGTGTACTACAGTGACTTTATCTCCTTCTACAGTCCGTAGAATTTCTGATTGGGCAGGCCCGGCTCGATTGGTTGATCCCCTGGTGTTGACCAACCAAGTGGCTTTTGCTAAATGCGAATCCCAGTTTTTAAAGGTTCCACCACCAAGTGCCTTTAGTGTAGTTTTTAGCAAACCATTGTACCTTTCAATTTTCCCAGAGGCTGGTGCATGATAGAGAATATGATATACCCACTCAATACCATGTTCTTTGGCCCAATTGTCTATAAGGCTGTTTTTGAAATGAGTACCGTTGTCTGATTCAATTCTTTCTGGTGTACCGTCTCGCCAAAGGAAGTGCTTTTCAATTCGGGCTGTAGCATGAGGTACGGCATATGTTTCCAATGATCCAGTGGTTGCTTCCACCAGTGTAAGTACATAGCGCTTACCTTGACATGTTTGTGGAAGTGTAATATAATCAATCTGCCAAGCTTCTCCATACTTTAACCATCGCCCCCCATACCATACAGGCTTTAACCGTTTCGCTTGTTTGATTTTGGCGCAAGTTTCACATTCATGAATAACCTGTGAAACAGTGTCCATAGTTAAATCCACCCCTCGATCCCGAGCCCTTGCTGTACATACAGATGGGGGGACCAGATGCTGGAGAGCAGCTCCACGGAGAAGGATCTGGGGGTTCTGTTTGACGGCAAGTTGGACATGAGCCAACAGTGTGCCCTGGCAGCCAAGAGGTCCAACCGTACCCTGGGGTGCATCCAGCACAGCATGGCCAGCCAGGTGAGGGAGGGGACTGTCCCGCTCTGCTCTGCACTAGAGCGGCCTCACCTGAGACACTGTGTGCAGGGCTGGGTGCCATGGGATAAAGAAGATATTAAGCTACTAGAGCGTGTGCAGAAGAGGGCTAAAATGTTGGTGAAGGGTTTGGAGAGGAAGCCAAATGAAGAGCAGCTAAAGTCTCTGGGTTTGTTCAGCCTGGAGGACACTGATGAATAAAGTTCACTGGAGTCTCTATGGGGTCTCTCAAAAGCATGGGAAGACACAGCCCCATATTTACCCTAATCCCAACCACAGGTGATTCCTCCCCCTTTCCCCATTGACTGAGGTACTTGGAGCACACAAGCTTTCCGATCTGCCTTTTGTATTCAGCCAGCAACATCCCCTTATGTGTCCCCCGACCAACATTCCCTGTTAACTGATTGTTTAAACCTATAATTTTAGCTTGGAGAAGAGGATACTAAGGGGTGACCTCATTAATTGTTATCAATATGGAAAGGGGGAGTGTCAGGAAGATGGAGCCAGGCTCTTCTCGGTGATAACCAGTGATAGCACAAGGGGCAATGGGTTCAAACTGGAACACAAGAGGTTCCACTTAAATCTGCAAAGGAACTTCTTCCTAGTGAGGGTGTCAGAGCCTGGCCCAGGCTGCCCAGGGGGGTTGTGGAGTCTCCTTCTGTGCAGACATTCCAACCCGCCTGGACACCTTCCTGTGTAACCTCATCTGGGTGTTCCTGCTCCATGGGGGGATTGCACTGGATGAGCTTTCCAGGGCCCTTCCAACCCCTCACATTCTGTGATAACTCTGTTGCACTGCATTTTGTTAAGACGTGGGCCTAGTCACCTCTGTAAAAGGCAACAAAAAATGTATCTGTAAATATGTTGGCAACAAGAGCAGGTCTAAGGAGAATCTCTGTCCCCTGAGAGATACAAAGGGAAACACAGTGACAGAAGATGAGGGAAAGGCTGCTGAGGTATTAAATGCCATCTTTGCCTCATTCTTAAATAGTCAGAATAGTCATGCTCCAGGTACCCAGCCCCCTGAGCCAGAAGACAGACTTGGGGAGCAGAATCAAAACCCAATAATCCAAGGATAAATGGTTAGCGTCCTGCTACACTGCTTGGACATGCACAAGTCTATGGAGTCAGATAAGATACACCCAAGGGTGCTGAGGGATATGGTGGAGGTGATCACTGAGCCACTTTCCATTATCTATCAGCAATCTTAGCTAACTGGCGAGATCCTAGCGGACTGGAAGTTGGCTAATGTGATGCCCATCTACGAGAAGGGCCGTAAGGAGAACTCGGGGATCTACAGACCTATCAGTCTAATCTTGGTGCTAGGGAAGGTCATGGAGCAGATGATCTTGGGTAATATCACATAGCACATATAAGAGAACCATAAGATCAGGCCCAGTCAACATGGGTTTATGAAAGGCAGGTCCTGTTTGACCAACCTGATCTCCTTGTATGACAAGGTGACCCACCTAGCAGATGAGGCAAAGGCTGTGGATGTTGTGTAGTTAGATTTTAGTAAGGCCTTTGACACCATATCCCACAGCATCTCCTGGAGAAGCTGCAGGTCATGGCCTGGATGATGTATCTGTGATGGATAAAGATCTGGTTGGGTGGCTGGGCCCAAAGAGTTGTGGTGAAAGGAGCCAAATCCAGTTGGTGGCTGGTTATGAGTGGTGTCCCCAGGGCTCTGTACTGGGTCCAGTTCTGTTTAATTATTTTTTCAATAATATGGGTGAGGGGATTGGGTGCACCCTCACTAAGTTTGTAGATGACACCAAATTGGGTGGGAGTGTTGATCTGCTGTCAGGTGGGAAGGCCATGTACAGGCATCTGGACCAGCTGGATCACTGGGCAGAGGCCAGTTTTCTGAGGTTCACCAAGGCCAAGTGTCGGAGCCTGCATTCACATCACTTGAGCACGTAAGCTAAAGGTAATTCATGCACATATGAAAATACTTTTACTCTGCTCATTGAACGAGCTCTATTGGAAACATTAGATTTGATAATATTGCAGCCTTATCAACATTTTAGTCTGTCACCTGCACTGCAAGAGTTAGAGATGCCATTCTCTGTGCAATACCAATGCTTCAGTTTCTCCCATGTGATTTGCCACCTTTAGGCTCCAAAGCCGTCCTTATTGAAATGCATCTGCAGAAAGACAGCATTTCATTCAGGTGTGTTCCACTACCTCCTCTGGTTCTGCCTGTTTTTCTCAGCCAGCCACAGGTGATCTAATCCCTTTCCCCTCTTCCTTCTGAACATCATTTTTTTTCTTCTCCTACTACTTCCCTTCTGTTTCACAGGTGCTGACTAATATATACTCGAAGTAACTGATGAACACATCCAGTCAAATAGTTCTCCCAATCTGCTTTTTTCTTTTATTGATTTTTTTTATTATTTTAAGACTCTACATTAAATACAAATGCAAAGACAAGATTTTTCATGCTGAAACTTGCCTATTTTTCCAAATATTTAAGTTGCCTAATCATAAAAAAGACATGAATTCTGCACAAACCTCACTGTCAATCAGCACTTTTCTCATTGTAGTAGGGCTCTCTGATTGAGAGTCAGAAAGCAAAGCTGAGGATAAATCAGCATATTTTGTGGAGTTAAGAGACCGAGAATTTCTGCTCTCCTTTTTTCTGTGGTATCTCCTTGACATTCTTGTAGCTGAGAGATCAATGCTGCAGCTGTGATGACAATGACTACTATGAGTTCTCAGGGGCTTGTAGTTATTCTGGTAGGATGCATGGAGGAAGCTTTTCAAATCGCACCAGAAATCTCTGATGACCTAGTTAGAGGAGGAATAAAGATTTTCCTTCATGTCCAAAACGTACAAAATATCAACAACCTCATGTGGGAATTAAATTTCCTATTGCTTTGATCAGTCTCCTGAGATGAGATTACTAAATCAATGGGGAATTGCACAGCAACATAGTGTTGCCTGAAGAAAGTGTGTAGATGAGCACCCGTAAAACAGAAAAGATAAAGTGAAACAGTCCACAAATACCAAACAACCAAACTAACCTGCTCCCCCCTAAAAGATCTGACACAAAGATCTCCATCTCGGTGCACAGAGTTTATGGCTGGAATTCCTCCTGAGCTGTGCAACCCGAGCTGACCTGAAGCAGTGTTTGGGCAACATTTCCTAAATCTCTTTCAAATATTAGAATCAGAATTAGTATTTGTGAAACCTCACATTTGTTCCATCCATTGTGCTCTCTTTGGATTTCTGATGTTTTATTTTTGTTGTGGTTTCACAGATAAGGATGAGATTCTGGTGTCTTTGTAGCAAAATACTTGCCAAATTTGCATCTCAATGTCAGAAGTCAGCCCAAGGGCTCCTGGTTTCCTTTCTGAAGCAAAACAGCTACCCATAGAAATTGTGGGATCCATACCAAGGTCTGGCTGCCCTACATACCACTCCAATAGGAAGACAGTTTTGGTTATTCTTGGTTTATAATCCCACACCCAGGTCCCACCAGCAGCAGAGAAGAGATTGAAAATAAGAAGCTATAAGATGATAGGACAGAATGCAGAGATGAGCTGCAGGGCTCACCAGGTGAGTGCATTGACTGGCCCTGTTTTCATGGGACCAGTCCATTTTATACCCTTTCCTGTTTACCCTCCCTTTGTTTCTCCCTGTTTACCTTCATCGAGTCATTGATTGACAAGGTTTGGTTCTTCTCAATGTCTCCATTATTGTTTGTCTCTTATTACCATGTCAATGGACTCAGTTTATTCTGCAATTTTCTGCAACTGCATAAGCATAGAACCTCTCACATTCCCCTCTCTTATAGGAAGAAAATAAAGGGAAGTGAAAAGAGTTGTGGATCAACGTAATGACGGTTTAATAAGGAGAGAAAAACCTGTGTACAGAAGCAAAAGTGGACTTAATTCACAACTTCACATCATCAGGCAGATGTCCAGCGACTTCCTAGGAAGCAGGGACTCAGCATGCCTAAGTGTGGCTTGAGAAAACAAACACCTTAACCGTGAACACGGTCTCATCCTCCTCCATTCCTTCAGCTTTTCTTGCTGTGCGAAACCTCATATGGTATGGAATATCCCCTTGGGCAGTCTGGGCCAGCTGTCCTGGCTGTGTTCCCTCCCAGTCTCCATCCTATCCCAAGACTTCTGGTCTTTGGGGAGAAACAAACTTGACTCTGAACAAGCACTGCTCAGCAATAGCCAAAATATTGGTGTTTTTTCAACACTCTTTAAGCCAAAAATGCAAAACACACACCACACAGCACTCACTAGGACGAAGGCTGACTCCATGCCAGCCCAACACAGTACAATCTCCTCCCCTCATTCCATGCCATCTGCATCATGCACAGGTCCAACGTTCTCTGAAACATCAAAGTATCCTCTGACCATCCCATTCACACATTGTGTCATTTCTATAACCAACTGCAAACTTTCCACTTGCCTAACCCACAATGCATTAAAATCTTTCATCCTTGTACCCATGGCTTTATTTTCATTTCCTATTTTATCTGGTTTTTATTCCCAAAATCCACTCTTAGCAACACTTGTTACTTTTGATACTGTAGTGGATTGGGCTGCAGCTGGACTCCCACCCAGCTGTTCTCTCATGTCCCCTCCTCAACAGAACAGGACAGGAGGAGAAAATAAGATGAAAAATCTTATTATATGCTGAAAGAAAATAGATGCACAAGCTACATTTCACTTTGATGAACACTCCCTCTGGCAAGCCAGAGAAAGAATCAGACAGTAAGTACCAGGTTCAATGAGTTATGGATCCATCCCCTCCCTTAGCTTTCCCTCAGTCTACATGAGAAGGGAACTAATTAAAACAAAGCTACCGCAGCGAGCTGGCGGTGTTTCAGCTTACCCTTTCTGTCCTGAACTGAGCAAGTTACTAGCTAGTTTGGGAAAGAGATCTTTGTTCTGAGTGGAAAAAAATCAGATCAAGTCTAGACTAGAACCCAGTCTCTCCCACCTGTAGCAAGGACACTTGCAGGAGACACGGCTCCTCCCCTCCAATCATGAGCTACTAACTTGATTCTCAACACATTATTGAGGGTTCTTTCTTGAGGGGAAAATGATCCAGGCTATAACTTTTGCATTGATGGAGAGGAAAACAAACATCTGTTTCCCAAGCCAGAGAGTTTGTCTGTTTAGTGGACATAGAGGGAGAGGGGCGGGAGGATAAGAATTTTAGAATTTGCTTTGGTAATATTCCTACTCTGAGCAAGGTTTACTTCTTTGTTTGCAAGGCCCGAGGTACAACAACTATAATTTATCCCAATATGCCAAGTAAAAAAGGCCAGATATTTCAAGGATTTAACTGCAAAGAATTGCTCAAATAGCACAGGTCTTTTGAAAAGCATTTCACTTCATTCATAAATACCATTTATTTTTTTCCATTAGGGAAACACCTATAATCTTTGCATCTACAAGGAATCCATCACCTGGAGAGCGAGAAAACAGTCATCTGCTTCCCGAATAACCACTTGTCAATGCATGTCCTCAGGCTTTGCTTGACTTCCTGGTTCCTCAGGCTGTAGATGATGGGGTTCAGCATGGGAGTGACCACTGTGTAAGACAGGGAAACCATTTTCTTCATGTCGGATGAGAGGCTGGACTTGGGTCGCAGGTGAATGATGCCAGTTGTGCTGTAGAAAAGAGTCACAACCACCAGGTGAGCTGCACAGGTGGAAAAGGCTCGCCTCTGGCCCACAGCCAAGGGGATCTGAAGAACAGCATGGATAATGCAAAGGTAGGAGATGGCTATCAGAGAAAAGGGAATCATCACTATTAGGACAATAGCAATAAAAATCAGTAGTTCAAAGAAGGCTGTGTCTACACACACCAGCTTCAGCAAAGGAGAAACATCACAAAAGAAATTATCAACTGTGTTTCTCCCACAGAAGGGCAGGGTAAATAACCATGTGGTGAAGCCCAGAGCCACAGGGACACCACACAGCCAAGACCCAATGACCATCTTGAAGCAGCGATCCCTGTTCATCATGGTGGCATAATGCAATGGGTGGCATATTGCCGCTTGCCGGTCATAAGCCATTGCTCCTAAGAGGAAACACTCACAGGTGACAAAAAGAATAACGCAGTTGAGCTGCAAGGCGCAAGCTGTGAAGGAAATAACTTTTCTCTTCACCAGCAGAATTGCAAGCATCTTGGGGACAATGGTGAGGCTGTAGCAGATTTCTGTCAAGGCAAGATTCTTTAGGAGGTAGTACATGGGCGTGTGTAGGACAGGGTCAACGGTTGTGATCACAACAATTAGAGAGTTCCCTATCAGCGTGGCCAGGAACATGATGGAAATCAGCATGAAAAACAGGAGCTGCATCTTGCCATGGAAGGCAAACCCCGAAAGGAAGAAGTGAGTAGCGATGGTTTGGTTTCCTGGCTTCATTTCCTCAACAGGTTCTGTCGTAGAAGATAAAAAGCAAAACAAAACACACAACAAAAGGGTTAGTAGCTTGGGACAGACTTGTGGTCTCAGGAATTGCTACACTTGCAAGTACAATGAAGCTTAAAAGATGAACGAGATGAAACTTGGACTGGATATGGCAGTGACCCCAGTGGAAAAATATCTCAACTGGGCAACCTGTTCAAGATCATCTTTAACAGTCACAGGCTGGGATGCATCTTCTCATATTTATATAAACACAAAATAGACATTCAGATTTCCAATAACCATTCTGTCTTTATTTTATATAGAAAGAAATGAATCCTTCCAAAGGGCAGGTCACCTTAATGTAAGAGTGGCATCTATGATGTGACAGAAGAATTCACTGTGGATGGGCTGGGTGTCTCTCCGTAAATTTCAGCATCTAAATGTCTGCAGGCATCTAAATGTGAACCAGTCGTCTTGGAACTGGTTTGTATTTAATGGTGGGAAATACAGCACAAGAGAGAAGCACCATTTATTTCCTTCTAAGGTGGATGTCCAAGGATGCCAGGATTGGAGGATCATTAATAATGAAATGAGTATGCAATGGCCTAAGTCTTTCATAGCTGGAATTAACTGAAATATTATTGGTGCTCTAAGCCATGTGATATGGAGACCCTATGGCTTCCCACCTCCTGGTCTGACTCAAGCAGAAGTGATCCACCTGCATTATTTTCACTGTTAACCCTGCAAAATACAATGCAAACCTAAACAGCTTTAAATTCATAAAAGTGTTCACTCACTTACTTTTGTTTCATCAAATCATATAAATCCGTATTCTGAGTTTTCATTTAAGGTAAGCTCTGGGAAGTAACATGATGCTCAGCATACCAACAGCTGCCCACAGGAAAGTGGCTGCCAGCATCTACACCTTGCTGCCATTTTCTGGGATTTATAATCTCAGCAGATCTGCTCACAGCATTGTTTCTCTGGGAAACTTCCTGGAGTGTTTCGGCCAAAATATACTTGGCTGATTTTTTAAAGAAAAAGATGAAAGGGAAAAGGGGAGGGGGGAGGTGAAAAGGTATGGAGGCTGTGATTCCCTTAATCAACATATTTATCAGCAAAATAGGCAGCTACAGTTGCCAACGTTTTCTATAGACAATAGAAATAAAATACTGTCAGTATAGTTACTGTTTCACCCTCGTAGGCATCTCAGATAATATTAATCACTGATGCCTTGGAGGTTCCTATTTCTCTTGTTTGAGTGGCTAATTCAGATTTAAAAATCTGCACTGCTGGTTCCTAAAGGTAGGTGAGATGGATTCCCCTTGTATGTCATAATAGCAGTTCCATGTTCCAATGAGAAAAAATAAACCATGGAAACACACTTATGTCATGGTTCTGTCATAGGAATCAAGTAAGAATCAAGTAAGAATGAGGAACAGAAATATTACCTTATCTTACTACAATGGGTAGAGTTTTCTCTCTCTCTTCAGCAGAGGCAAAAATTCTCAAGGCAGAGAGGATGAGAAATTATGACTAGAGAGAAAAAGGGAAAGGAACATCACGTTGATTTCATCTGTAAGAGGCTGCGTCTTGTCTCTGATTCCAAAGGCTCTGACAGCAAATGGGTGGAAGTATTTGAATTTTCACTTGCTCCCAGTAGGATCAGATCTCCAGACAGCAACTTCTTAGGATGATGAGATCATACGTTAAGTGATCTTTTTTTTTAGTATCTTTGGCCTATATGAATGTGCAGTATGTCTTATGACATACTAGCAATCTAATTATAATATTAGCAGTATTTCCTTCCACATGTTCAGAATTGTATGAGTAAGCAAAAAAATAGTTAACAGAAATAACAGGGTATTCTTTTTTCTTTTTCTTCTCTAGTTGACTAATATTTGGGGGGAAAAAATGGAATTTGACGTATGTTTCACAGTAGCTGAAAATTCTTCTAAAAGATCATAATGAATACTTGAGTAGCAATGGTGTTATGAATATAGAGCATTGTAATATGATACCAATGTATTACATGGCCCTAAATACAACATGCCATACAATAACAGGTATGTTTAGGCTTCTTATGTTTTTATAACATCTTGTCCACATTATTCTGGAAATCATAGTTTTCTTTTGGTAGATGTTTGCTGGTCATCTGAAGCACTCTTCATGAGGGTGTGGTAACTCCATGTAAGATAGAGGGGAAAAATTAGGTGATGTGAATTCAAGACCAAGGTATTTAACACTTAATCAACTCTGTAAAGCCTGGGTTTGCATCCTGAAAAATCTAGGAAGATGAGTCAAGTGGGAGAAGTTGTACCAGTGCAGTTGGGAAATGTCACAGAGGAGCCATTAATATTCCCCTGTTGCAAAGAGGGTTTAGTTGAGCCCCAACTCCCTGACCATGCACTGTGTGCAGCGGGATATCTTACTGCTGCTCTGTCACGAGTTACATGGCTTTCTCATTTCTGTGAATTCTCTCATTGTCTCATCCATGTGAATGGAAATGTCTTTACCCGTGTGTGGTAACCTGGCTTTGGGCAGCTGCCAGGCTCCCACGCAGCCGCTCGCTCACTCCCCCTCCTCAACAGGACGGGACAAGATGGGGGAGAAAACAAGATGAAAAGCTTCCAACTCAGGGAGATCACTTACAAATTGCCATCATGGGCAATTCAGACTGACCCTAATAAATGCTCAAGATATGTTACTTTAACATAATCCTAAAATGAATTCTGCCCTGCTCTATGTTGGTTTTTCCTTAAGTACAACTGCTTGTTACAGTTTTTGCTTGTTTGTCAAAAAAGCCAAAACCAAATGCAAACAAATAAACCCTCAAGTTTCCTTTCATATTGAGATGACTTTGGTTTCTTTTGCAACAGCTGTCTACACTTGCTTCATCCTCCTTCTCTGAGCCTCAAGCTCTACCGGGCTCCGCCTGCCTCTTCAGAGCATTCCTGCAGTGTGTGGTGTGTGTGCGTGTTTTGCATGGCTGAAGGGATTTTTCATCAGCCACACAGGTATGTTCTCTGAAGCATCAATCTGCCAGTTTGCATGGTGAAAGTGCATGAGATAATTAAGAATTCTTATTTTTCAAACGTTCATGCTCTGTCTGAGTATGCAATAGACTTGGTTATGAAAGCCAAAGCTGAAATGGAATTGAATCTGGCCAGGGATGTCAAAGAAAGCAAGAAAAGCTTCTGTAAGTACATAGGTGACAAAAGGCAGACAAAGGAAAATGTGGGCCCATTGCTGAATGAGTTGGGGGACCTGGTGACACAGGACACGGAAAAGGTGGATGTACCGTATGCCTGCTTGTCCTTGGTGTTTACTAGCAAGACCAGGCTTCAGGAATCCCAGACCCTAGAGATCAGGGGGAGACTCTGGAACATGGATGGCATATCCTTGGTGAAAGAAGATCACGGCAGGGAATACCGGACATAAATAAGTCCACGAACCCTGATGAGATGCTCCCGTGAGTGCTGAGGGAGCTGGCTGATGTCATCATGAGGCCACTCTGCAGAATCTTTGTATGCTCACTGTGACTGGGGAGATGTCTGAGGACCAAAGGAATGGAAATGTCACTCCTGTCTTTGAAAAGGACAAGAAGGAGGACATGGAGAACTACAGGCTGCCCAGCTTCACCTTGGTCCCTGGGAAGGTGATGGAGCAACTCATGAGGTGAACCTTTTCCAAGCTGTTGTGGCTTAACCCCAGCGAGCACTCAAAACCATGACAGCTGCTCGCTCAGTCCACATGTCCCCCCTCTCCAAACAGGGGAGAGATGCAAAAGGGGAAACTCATGGATTGACATAAAAACAGCTTAATAAAATAACAAAATAAAGTAATATACTCCTACTGCTACTAATTGTAATGTGTCTAAAATAAAAATAAGATGGAAATCCTCTGTGAGTCGTTCTTCAACTGATTCATCAGTGAATAGAAAGGAAAGAACCTCTAGCCAGAGGAAGACTCCATGCTGACATCCTTTATCTTGCTGTTGCAAGGGAAGGCAGCCTGTACATGACAAAGTGTTGTTTCTGCACAGCTTCAAAGCATAACCATGTGAGCTACTTACACCTGCTGGCATACTTTGTGCAGAAGTCATATCTGCCCCATTAAGAACCAGATTTCATCAGGAAAGAAGACTCAACAGAGAAGAAGATGGAAAAAAAGCATTAGTGATATAGAACTCCAAGCAAATCCCAGCCTAACAGACTAGTTCCTTGTCGAGGGTTTTGATTGTGGGGTGACAATAAAACCCTGGCAGATGTATTGTTAACCTCCTCTCCTCCAGTCACTTCCCCCTTTTTCCCCTCCCTCTCCCCCTTCCCACTCAGCACAGGCGATCGGGAGAAAAAGAAGGACAGAGAGAAGAGAGTTGGAAAAATTAAAAATGTTTTACTAATGCTACTAATAAGAATAGAGAAAATAATACAAAATATACAAAACCTACCTTGAAAGTCTCAGCAACTGCAGAGCCGGCACCCAAAGTCCTGGACTGGACTCTGCAGCCAACCGGAGCTGGATTCAGTCTCTCACTAGGCCTCAGTTCGCAGGAACGACTAGCGAGATCCTCTCCTAATGTCAGCCATGAGGAAAAAGGGACGAGGTCCTCATGATCTCCCACTTTTATATGAAGTATTCACGTGAATGGAATGTTATACACAGTTGGTCAGTTTCTTGGTCACTTGTTTCTTGTTGTCCCTCTCGTGAGATGTGAATCTGTCCATATCAGTAAGTTTGCATTCCATTGATATGTGTACCAAAACATGTATGTAGTTCTCCAGGAAAATGCAGCTAATATGAAGGCTTTAGCTGACAGGCATAATCACTAAAAGAGAAACTTGTTTTTAACAAAACCAGGACATTCCTGAATGTCATGTGACTCTGACATAACTTAAGAAGAACCTGACATCACTTTCAATGTCCCAGGAAAATGATAAATTACAAGCACCTCCAGACAGTGATCATCCTGTACAAAGTAGTTATCGAGACAACTGGGATGGCACTGGGAAGTGCCTTTGTTTTTGTCCTTTATAGAGACAATCTGGGACTGGTATTTATTTATGTGTACACAGGTGTACAGAAATGGTTTAGACCCTATGGAGTGTGCCAGCTGGGGTCTAAATATCATCACAGAAGAAGAAGGGACTATATTAAGTTCTGGGTCATATCCATCATCCTAGGATACCTTAACTTGTCAAGAATTACACTACAGATGTCCATTTAGGCAACTGAATCTGGACCTCATACCCGTACTCATGGCTTGGTGAGCATGATCACTTCATAAACAGGTACACAGAGAAGCAAAGATGTCATGCTTTCTTCGTCTTGGTCTACAACACCAAGGTGGGCCCTGGGGGTCCCAGAGAACCATGCAGTGGGCAAGAATTGGGCTGATGGGTCAGGCTCAAAGGATTCTAGTAAAAAGTTTTTGTTGGGCTGGTGAGCAGCCACTGCGGGGTCCTGCAGGGATCCATCTTAGGGCCAGATATCTTCATAAACAACTTAAATGCAGGACTTAATGGAATGTTAAGTAAGATCACCAATGACACAAAACTGGGAGAAGATGTTTTCTGGTTTTTTTTTTGGAAGGAGAGCTGAGGGTGGGTTGGTTGGTTTGGTTAGTTTTGGGAAGGTTTTGTTATTATCTAGTCTCTGTGGGCTGCTTTATTTTCACTCTTCTACTTTGCAGGTGTTCATCTACACACTACTTTGCTGTGCAATTCACCATTGATTCAGAAAACTCATCTCAGGAGACTGATCAAAGCAATGGGAAATTTAATTCCCACATGATATTGTTGATATTTTGCACATTCTGGACAAGAAGAAAAGACTTTTTGCTCCTCTAATTCGGTCATCAGAGATTTCTGGTAGCATTTGCAAAGTCTGCTCCTTGCATCCTACCCAAATAACTACAAGCCCCTGAGAACTCACAGCAGTCATTGTTATCACAGCTGCAGCATTGATCTCTCAGCTACAGGAATGCCAAGGAGATACCACAGAAAAAAGGAGAGTAGAAACACTGTTAACTCCACAAAATACGTTTTTTTGTCCTCAGCTTTGCTTCCTGGCTTTCAGTCAAAGGGCCCTACTGCAATGAGAAAAGTGCTGATTGACAGTGAGGTGAGGATTGTGCAGAACTATTTTTTTATATTACGTAATTTATATAGGAAAATAGGAAAACCTCAGCATGAAAAATCTTGTATTTGCATTTGTGTTTAAGTTATAGGAAACGAAAATAACAATAAAATTGAAAATAAAAGAGAATAAATTTAGGAAAACTATTTTCTTTTGACTGCATGTGCTCATCAGTTTATCACAGAAAATATTAGTCAGCATCTGGGAAACAGAAGGGAAGTGTTAGAAACAGAAGAAAAAGATGTTTAGAAGGAAGAAAGGAAATGGATTAGATCACCTGTGGTTGACTGAGGAAAACAGGCAGAACCAGAGGAGGTAGTGGAACACACCTGAATGAAATGCTGTCTTTCTGCAGATGCATTTCAATGAGGAGGGCTTTGGAGCCTAAAGGTGGCAAATCACATGGAAGAAACTGAAGCATTGGTATTGCACAAAGAATGGCATCTCTAACTCTTGCAGTGCAGGTGACAGACTAAAATGTTGATAAGGCTGTAATATTATCACATCTAATGTTTCCAATGGAGCTTGTTCAAAGATCAGACTAAAGGTATTTTCAGAGAAATATGGTCAGTGTTCCAGAGCAGACGCATGTGTGCAACTTGCTCATGTTCTTTTATGGTGAAATCAGTTTGGAAGTTCCCTGTTTGTTTCCTGTTTTCATGCTGAAAAACAAAGCTAAGGAAGCATGAGAAAAGGAGTGATTGGGCTGGAGACTTCTCTGAATGACTTTCAAAAATAACCTATTTAAAGTAGAAGTATATAGTACAGCGGAATGGATGAGAAAGACTGTGAAATGTACCTATATATGTTTTAACCTCTTTAAAAGATATATTTTGAAAGTAATTAGTTTTTCATTAATTGGATTCATCAATTTTAGTCATCAGTGCATTGAATGAACAGAGAAAACTACTCATCTTGTAAGATTTGGGGTCTCTGTTGTAAGCCAGAAATACCTGTGCCTGCTCTACTAAAATAATGTCAGGTTTTAGTTCTTTATTTTGTATGGTTGGGAATTACCAGAGACGAATGATGGTGACAGAACTGACCGTGTTGTCTCATTGGGCAGTATGATCGACTTTCAGTGGGATGAGCCCGCTCGTCTGGAACTTGCACCAGGTAACTCGTCTCCTGCAAGTTCAGTCTTGCTCCATCACAGTATTGCGGGAGATGAGATCTTGGCTTTTGTCCCATTTGTCTGCTGCTGAGCAACCAAGAGACATTCTTTAGGCAAAGTATATAGTCCAGTAGCAAAAGCAGTTTGTGATCACAAGCTCAGGCAGCCTCTTCCTTTATTCTCATCAGCATCCAAAAGAAACGTTGATGACTGTATGGTACCTTAGAGCACCTTCTGCTGGCTGTTGATACAAAATTAGAAATTGTGCAGTTTTTGAGATGGAAGAATTGTCTGGAAGAGATGGTAGCCATTAACAATGTGAAAGTTGAGATCGACTTAATGAAATGTAGGGACAATACTGGAAAGAAAGCATCAGAAGTTAGAAGTCTTTTTGATGGGATCACGAATTGTAGCAAGAAGTTACAGATGAGCACACTTGAAATATGAATGTGGCTGAAGGTGAGGAAGTAGTTCTGTTTTACATCTTACATATTCTGCTCTTATGCATAGGTGGAAGACTTTATTTTAAGATTTTCTTGGTTCTAGATAGAAATAGGAGAAGACTACATTCAAGTGGGTTTAGTCTGTGTTAATTTCTTTTGTGTTTGATTACATGTCTGATGTTTTGTAATGCTCTTGCTGCTCACAACCGTGGAACCTTGACATTTTGCTTTTGCTTCTTATTGTTCCAGCAATGCTCAACCAGACTGCACTCAGCGAGTTCATCCTCTTGGGTCTCACTGATATCCAGGGGCTGCAGCACTTTTTCTTCATCTTCTTCCTGTTGCTCTACTTGACCAGTCTTCTGGGAAATGGTGCCATTGTGACCATGGTGATAGCTGAGCCCCGTCTTCACACACCAATGTACTTCTTCCTCTGGAACTTGTCCTGCCTGGACATTGTCTTCTCCACAGTCACTGTTCCCAAGATGTTGACTGGCCTTCTCTTTGGACATCAGCCCATCTCTTTTGGTGGGTGCTTGGCCCAGCTCCACTTCTTCCACTTCCTGGGCAGCACTGAGGCTGTGCTACTGGCCACCATGGCCTATGACCGCTATGTGGCCATCTGCAATCCTTTGCGCTACACCCTTGTCATGAGCCCCCAGACCTGTCTGCTGCTGGCCACGGCCAGCTGGTCCATTGGTTTTGTGCATGCCATGATACACTCAGTCATGACCTCTCAGCTGACTTTCTGTGGCCACAACCACATTCATCACTTCTTCTGTGACATCAAGCCACTGTTGAATTTGGCTTGCAGTAGTACCAGCCTCAACATGACCCTCCTCAATGTCATTACCACATCTGTTGTTCTAGGCCCCTTTGCTCTCATAGTCCTCTCCTACCTCTACATCATCTGCTTCATTTTCCATAAGGTCCGGTCCCAGGAAGGAAGATGGAAGCCCTTCTCCACCTGTGCCTCTCACCTCACTGTTGTGGCATTGTTGTACATACCAGTGCTCTTCAATTATACACCACCCTCCTCGGCAAGGTCCCTTCAAAGGGATGTGCAAGTGTCTCTCCTGTACAGTACTGTCACCCCAGCTCTGAACCCCTTGATCTACACGTATAGGAATCACGAGATGAGATCTGCCCTGAAAAAATTGCTAGGGAAAAAATCACGTTCCTGGAGGAATGTGACTAAAACAAGGACAAGGCTCACAACAAAGACAAGGCTCACCTGTTTTTAAGGAAAGAGCTCAGAAGGACACGGTGTTGCAAGAGACTGGAAAATGTCTGATTATGTCATGTAGTTTAACACAATAAGAAGGTAATTGTGTAGATGTAAGTCAACGGGGAGATATTCAAGGACTCGATGCTTCTTCCATCATATTTACCTGTCTTATGGTAGCCCGTGTGGTCTCTGGCTTCTAATACAGACACATTTGTGCCTCTTGCAGGACTTGAGGCAGAGCTGACAGCCCCATGTAGGTGTCCTGGATGATCTAAGATAAGAAATTACTTGGCAGCTCTGTTTAAGCAGCTGAATGACCCTCTGGTCGTTCAGAGCTCCTGTATAGCTGAAGAGAGTTAGCATGTGGTACATTTTGGGTGGGCATAACTTGAGCATGATATTGTCAATGTTTGACTTGAGTCAGCCCACTGGAGGGACGTGTTTTTTTCCATCAAGTAGAAGGGAAACCTTACTCATGAAACTAGATGTAAATTTAAACATAAAAATGGATGGGAGATTCATCTCCACAAGCTTTAGCAGTGTGGTTTATCTTGCCTAGATTTAGATATTCGATCATATTTATGTGCCTGTCTGCTTTTCCAGACCCAGATTATGGTGAATGATGAAAGAATTGATCTGCATTTGCATGGACTACTACAGACATGTTAAATGTCCTCGAGTAACCTACTCTGACTTTGCCTTTGGATACAGAACTGGACACGTTTGTTGCAAGTTCTTTGTCATGCTTCATGCCTGTGAATTAATTAATTATCTAATTAATTTATTAATTATTTAAGAGCACTAGATATCTATTTGTACTTGGGTACCAAATCCCAAACTTATTGTGGGGTGCAGCAGTTTGTAAGCGTTTAATTTTTAGGTGCTGTCTGTCTTTACACAGACATTCAGCACCTTCAGTCTTAGCCTGGATTACAGTTCCATGTCATGGAATCGTATCATAGAATCATAGAATCGTTTCAGTTGGAAGAGGCTCTCAGGATCATCAAGTCCAATCATAAACTAACTATAGTGCTAAACCATGTCCCTAAGAACCTCCTTTAAATGCCTTTTAATCACCTCCAGGGATGGTGACTCCACCCTGGGCAGCCTGTTCCAATGCCTGACAACCCTTTCTGGGAAGAATTTTTTCCTAATATCCAATTTTTTTCCTAATATCCAATTTAAACTTCCCCTGGTACAACTTGAGGATATTTCTTCTTGTCCTATCACTTCCAACTTGGGAGAAGAGACCCACACTCCCGCCCAATTTGGTGTAATCTACAAACATACTACGAGTGCACTCATTCCCCTCATCCAGATCATCGACAAAGAGATTAAACAAAACTGACCCCAATACAGAGCCCTGGGGACACCACTTGTAACCAGCCACCAACTGGAAATGGCTCCTTTCACCACAACTCTTTGGGCCCAGCCATCCAGCCAGTTCTTTACCCATTGCAGATACACCATCCAGGCCTTGATCTGCAGCTTCTCCAGAAGAATACTGTGGGATACGGTGTCAAAGGCTTACTGAAGTCTAAGTACACAACATCTACAGCCTTTCCCTCATCTGCTAGGTGGGTCACCTTGTCATACAAGGAGATCAGGTTGGTTAAACAGGACCTGCCTTTCATAAACCCATGTTGACTGGGCCTGATCTTATGGTTCTCTTCTATTTGCCATGTGATGTCACTCAGGATGATCTGACCCATGACTTTCCCTAGCACCAAGGTTAGACTGACAGGTCTGTAGTTCCCCGAGTCCTTCTTACAGCCCTTCTTGTAGATGGGCATCACGTTAGCCAACTTCCAGTCAACTGGGACCTCCCCAGGTAGCCAAGATTGCTGATAGATAATGGAAGGTGGCTCAGTGATCACCTCTGCCAGTTCCCTGTGGTGAAAGCACTCGACATCCCCAGCCAAACCAGAGCAGTTTGGTCCAGGCTCCAGAGGAGGGAAAGGCCTTGTGTACGCAGGGAGTCTCGTGCAGACCTTTCCTACTGTGTGCAGTTTGACTACGAGTCAACCACTTCATTCAATAAATGCGACAGCCTGGATGAGCCACTTTGAGCTCTCCCTGCTAAATCAGTGAGCTGTATGGCGATGGCTTTACTGTTCACAGGTCAGTGAATGAGCCCAATTAAGTTCAAGAATAGTCATTTAGCGTAAGTAGATGCACACCTAAATGTAATGGCTTATTTAGAGATATAAGGTTGTATGATTTTTAATATACTCTCTGATTCATGTTACTTACTAGACTAGATTTGCCTAGATTTTAAGCTCATATTTGCCAAAAGCAACTGCAGACTACACTAAATGCCTGCAAGATGAAGTCCAGCTTGTATTTTGCTGGGAAAAATGGAACTGACTGGGAAAACAACGATCCAAGACCAACACAGAGACATCACAGACGTCTGCAAAGAGGGGCCTATTTTTGCACTTTGCTGAGAAGAAAGGATTTATCCAGACAAAATGGTACCTTCAAGGATATGGACTAAAAACCGTGTCTACAGCTGAACAAAACAAAGGTCATGTGGAGTCAGGGAAAAAGGGTCCTATAGGGAACAAAGGACCTGGTGGTGAAATTTTGCTATTGGACTGGATCTTAGTGTGAATGGTCTGTGAAGATATAAAAGTTTTTAGTTTTCTATGCTCGGGTGGACCTCTGTGCAGGTACCAGCTTGACCCAGCTTTTTTGCTATTCTACTCCGTTAATTTTTTTATGTTAGGAGAATCTTGTCTCCTGAACTCTGCTCTGCATATGGTCATAAGGCCTCACCTGAAAGTTTGCCGCTGGAGTTCTAAAATACAGACTCTGGAGCAAAGGGTTATCAGGGAAAGAGGAATCCTGTTGTTTGCACTATGGTGGATACAGTCTCACCTGAGAGTTCGTCTCCGGAGCCCCAAGACACAGCCCCTGGAGCAAATCAGGAGGGAAGACGCCTGACAGTTTGCTTCGTGAACGGGTACAGGCACCTGGAGAGAAGTTCAGCAGCATTCGGCTTGGTGTATTTCCCCCACGCAGTGAAGCTGCCACTGAACTCTTTTAAGTCGCTCTTCCCTCTAAGAAATCTAAACATTGTTCTGCAGCGAGCAGAACCCTAAAATCAGTCCCCCGTGACATCCCTCAACACCCTTGGGTGCATCTCATCTGGCCCCATAGACCTGTGGGTGTCCAAGCAGTGTAGCAGGATGCTAACCATTTCCCCCTGGATTATTTGTGCTTCATTCTGCTCCCCATCCCTGTCTTCTGGCTCAGGGGGCTGGGTACCTGAAGCACAACTGTTCTGATTATTAAAAACTGAGGTGAAAAAGGCATTTAGTACCTCAGCCTTTCCCTCATCTTCTGTCACTATATTTCGCCCACATTCATCAGGGGATGGAGATTCTCCTTAGCACTCCTTTTGTTGCTGATATATTTGTAGAAACATTCCTCGTTGCCTTTTACAGCGGTAGCCAGGCCCAGCTCTAGTTGGGCTTTGGCCCTCCTAATTTTCTCCCTGCATAACCTCACAGAATTCTTGTATTCCTCTTGAGTAGCCTGCCCCTCCTTCCTAAAGTTATAAGTTCTCTTTTATTCCTAAGTTCCAGCCGCAGCTCTCTGTTCAGCCAAGCCAGCCTGCTTCCGCGCCGGCTCGCCTTCCACCACACAGGGATAACCTGCTCCTGCACCTCTAAGATTACCGTCTTGAAGAGACACCAGGCTTCCTGGACTCCTTTGTAGACTTAGATGAAAAGCACACGACATTCTTGGACATCAGACCTGCTTTGTCAGCCTTTTGGATTACTGAGAACAGAATAAAGGGGTACTCGGACCTGTCTGCATAATGGCCTGGATGCAGAGAACGGAGGGCAAACTCCTGGGTACAGGTGTGATTTCTGGAGGTGATACCTTCACCCAGTTGCCCATGGACTTGCATTCCAGAGATTTTAGAAAGATTTCATGCTTTCCAGTGTGACAACTCAGATCCATGCAATAGCATTAGGCATCTGACAGTGAGGCATTTTAAACAATACTCACAGTTAGAGCACAAATGTGACTTGGCTGCCTAAGAAAAGGCATCTCTAGGCATTGTGTGAACCAACACAGGAACGTCGCAAGAAGAGCCAGAGGCCACGAATGCATTTGCAAACAACAAGTTTTATTTTAGTTACCTCTCTACTGGGGGATCTCCAAAATAGCACCTAAGCTCCCATACAGGCATCATATGAGAGACTTGTGTGTCCTCCACCTGATGTCCTAGAAACACGCAGGAATCCATTTGGTTCTGCTTCTGTCGTGGTTTAACCGGAGCTGGCAATACAAGCACAATAGCCGCTCGCTCAGCCCCTCCTTCAGCCCCCCCAACATGGGAGAGAATCAAAAGGGATGGGAGAACCTTGGATTGAGATAAACACGGTTTAATAAACAAAATACTAATACGCTACTAATAAATATATATGTGTAATAGAAATAAAAGATACTCAATGCAATTCCTCATGAACTCTGTCCACAACTGAGCAGCCAGTCCCAGCAAGCCACACCTGGTCCTAAAGCTGATCCCAGAGAGAGAAAAAGAGGAAAATGGCAGAAAAGCCCAAAAGCCTCTGCAAAATAGCAAAAAGTTGAATTAAATGTAGCACACCACATTCCCCATCTTCCAAAAATAAATAGTGAAGAGGAGCGATAGTGGAAGAGCCAACGGGAAGGTCTCACTCTTGTATATCTGAAACGTGACACCAATGGGATGGAATAATCTCATTGATCAGTCTGGCTGTCAGTCAAGCTCTGACCTATTTCTGCCGCCCTTCCTCGATGCCTCACACCTGTAAGCAAGGTGCTCAGAATGTCCTTGTCTGTCACACCAGATCAATTTAAAACATTAACTCTGTGCTGGGGTATTGTCTGCTTGTTCTCAATTAAGTCCAAATAATGAGCATGCTAGCTATGAAAAAAGAAAAGTTTGTAACTGGACAAAGACAATTAACCCATTTTCAGTCAAACCAGCTCAGCTTCATATGTTGCAATCCTCTGGAAAATGCAAGGTAGCAATGTAAGATGTGAACAGACCCCTGATTGTTGGCAACAGACTATGGAAAGGTCCAGGCTCAGATCCAGCTAAGCATCTAAATTCCATCAGCATACAGATTCCTCAATGTAGGAGATTGCTGCCACTTTAGATTCTGCAGGTATCCTTTGTGGCCTTCAAGTTGCCACTTCAGGATCACAGGTGGGTCTTGTTGGCCCTTGAACCAACCTACAGACTAGTTCTAAAGTACACACCAAGTGTGTATGTCCAGACAACTACATCAAGTACCTTGAGCTGAGTTCCATTCTCCTACCCATCTTACTTACCACAACTGTGTTAAATAATTTCCTCAAATTTTCTAAAGAAGGTGACCCCAGCTTCCAAAACTGGCATTACCAACAAGATAGATGTTCTTTTTGTCAGCACAATCCTTTCTCACTGAACAATCAGGCAGCACTTCTGCACTCTCCCTGAGCACTCACATGCTCCCTTCACTACCTCTGGCCATTAAGAAAATCCACCCCTGAGGCAGACTTGACAAGCTTTTGTAATAAACTTGGAAGTAATGATATGTTAGAATCATAGAATACTTCAAGGTGAAAGAGACCCTTAAGTCATCGAGTCCAATCATGAACCTAACACTGCCTAGTCCACCACTAAACAGTGTCCCTAAGCACCACATCTACATGTCTTTTCAATGCCTCCAAAGACAGTGACTCCCTGGGCAGCTTCGTCCAATGCCTGACAATCACGGAATCATAGAATGTGCTGGGTTGGATGGGACCCACAAGGATCATCAAGTCCAGCTCCTGTCCCTGTATGTGACAAACCCACAACTCACATCATGTGCCTGAGGGTGTTGTCCAATCCCTGCTTGAGCACTGTCAGGCTTGTGGCCATGACACCACCCTGGGGAGCCTGTTCAGTGTCCAGCACCCTCTGGGTGAAGAACCTTTTCCTCATGTCCAACTGACGCTCCCCTGGCACATCTTCTGCCATTCCCAGGGTTCTGTCACTGTCACAGAGAGAAGAGCTCAGCCCTGCCCCTCCTGCTCCCCTGCTGAGGAAGCTGCAGCCCCATGAGCTCTGCCCTCACTCTCCTCCAGGCTGAGCTGCTCCTCATACAATGTGACAGCCTTGAAGTATCACCCCCCCATCCTTGGCAAAACAGAGGGCTGTTATGCCTTAAACATCTAGTTTTCACTACTTGGGACAGAAAAGATAGATGTCTGTGGAGACAGACACCTTGTCTTTTCGTTCCCAAGGTTTTGTGAAACGAAGCACAGTTTTTTGAGATAGAGACAATTAACAGTGTTGCTAGGGATAATTAACAGTGTTGCTCTTAAGACCTCATGGTCTGATCAGGATGATAGAGAGGAACCACCTGGCGAAGAACCAACTGTGAGGACAAATCCGAAACCAACACCTACCCCTGACGGACAAACCAACTCACTTCTGGTCACTACTGTGAAAATTGCCCTAGTTTGAAGACCCCAGACTCATTTCCAGAAAGGTCTTCCTAATTAGCATGAAGAGTGAAAAGAGGGAGGAGACAACCTGCCCACATGTAAATGAACTGGGTTATAAAATGACCTCACATGTGACATGAGGTGGTGGCATGTGTATGCTGTGCAGCATGACTGAGGACTTCAACGGGTCCACCCACCTCCAGAGGATGTTGTGGGACCAATCAGCTGGGAGTAGTGATATCTTACTCTCTCTCTGATGTCTTAATTTAGCAGATCTTCCTCATTTTTCCTTCTCTCTCCTCCACTTTTCCCCGACTAACATATCTCCCTCCTTTTTCCTTCTCTCCCTCCCTTATCCCTACCTAAGGTACCTTACTTTTTTCTTCTCTCTTTCGTTTCTTCCTTTTTTTCCCTGAGCATAGCATAGGAAAGTAATAAGATTTTGCCATCAAGTTATTGTTAAGTTTGGTGAGATAGTAACAGACTTTTGCCAAGTCACTAATCACTGTAATTTGTAATTCCACCAAGTGCTTTTAGTAAATTCATAAATGAATTGGACCTCTCTAGTGATCGTCTGTCATCACTTTGCGTTACCTCATAGAATACCCAGAGAGAGTTAACTCACCTGGTGGGACAGGATGTACATCGTGCTCACAGACACCTTATCCCTAATCTCAGGTAGGTGGGAGGGGACACACGGCTTCTTCACTAAACCCTTCACCAACCTCATGGCCCTCCTCTGGACACTTCCCACTAGCTTTATATGCTTTTTATCCTGTATCACCCAGAAGTGCACACATTACTCCAGCTGAGGCCACATCATCATCAGGCAGATGTCCAGCCACTTCCTAGGAAGCAGGGGCTTAGCAAGTGTGCTTTGTGAAGACAAAAACCTTAACCATGAAGAAACCCACTTCCTCCTCCATTTCCTGAGTTTTCTTGCTGTGCCGAACCTCATATGGTATGGAATACCCCCTTGAGCACTGCTCAGCAATAGCCAAAATATTGGTGTTTTTTCAACACTCTTTAAGTCAAAAATGCAAAGCACACACCACATTAGCTGCTAGGAAGAAGGCTGACTCCATGCCAGCCCTACACAGTACAATCTCCTCCCTCATTCCATGCCATCTGCATCATGCTCAGGTCCAACATTCTCTGAAACATCAAAGTATCCTCTGACCATCCCATTCACACATTGTGTCATTTCTATAACCAACTGCAAACTTTCCACTTGCCTAACCCACAATGCATTAAAATATTTCATCCTTCTACCCCATACCATTATTTTCATTTCCTATTTTATCCATTTTTTATTCCCAAAATCCACTCTTAGCAACACTTGTTACTTTTGATACTGTGGTGGATTGTCCTCGGGCTGCAGCTGGACTCCCACCCAGCTGTTCTCTTAGTGTTCCGTCCTCAGCAGAACAGGACAGGAGGACAAAATAAGATGAAAAATCTTATAATATGCTGAAAGAAAATAGAAGCACAAGTTACATTTCACTTTAATGAACACTCCCTCTGGCAAGCCAGAGAAAGAATCAGACAGAAAGTACCAGGTTCAATGAGTTATGGATCCATCCCCTCCCTTAGCTTTCCCTCAGTCTACATGAAAAGGGAACTAATTAAAACAAAGCTACCGCAGCAAGCTGGCGGTGTTTCAGCTTACCCTTTCTGTCCTGAACTGAGCAAGTTACTAGCTGGTTTGGGAAAGAGATCTCTGTTCTGAGTGGAAAAAAATCAGATCAAGTCTAGACTAGAACCCAGTCTCTCCCACCAGTAGCAAGGACACTTCCAGGAGACACGGCTCCTCCCCTCTAATCATGAGCTACTAGCTTGATTCTCAACACATTATTGAGGGTTCTTTCTAGAGGGGGAAACGATCCAGGCTATAACTTTTGCATTGATGGAGAGGAAAACAAACATCTGTTTCCCAAGCCAGAGAGTTTGTCTGCTTAATGGACATGGAGGGAGAGGGGCGGGAGGATAAGAATTTTACAATTTGCTTTGGTAATATTCCTACTCTGAGCAAGGTTTACTTCTTTGTTTGCAAGGCCCAAGGTCCAACAACTATAATTTATCCCAATATGCCAAGTAAAAAAGGCCAGATATTTCAAGGATTTAACTGCAAAGAATTGCTCAAATAGCACAGGTCTTTTGAAAAGCATTTCACTTCATTCATAAATACCATTTATTTTTTTCCATTAGGGAAACACCTATAATCTTTGCATCTACAAGGAATCCATCACCTGGAGAGCGAGAAAACAGTCATCTGCTTCCCGAGTAACCACTTGTCAATACATGTCCTCAGGCTTTGCTTGACTTCCTGGTTCCTCAGGCTGTAGATGATGGGGTTCAGCATGGGAGTGACCACTGTGTAAGACAGGGAAACCATTTTCTTCATGTCAGATGAGAGGCTGGACTTGGGTCGCAGGTGAATGATGCCAGTTGTGCTGTAGAAAAGAGTCACAACCACCAGGTGAGCTGCACAGGTGGAAAAGGCTCGCCTCTGGCCCACAGCCAAGGGGATCTGAAGAACAGCATGGATAATGCAAAGGTAGGAGATGGCTATCAGAGAAAAGGGAATCATCACTATTAGGACAATAGCAATAAAAATCAGTAGTTCAAAGAAGGCTGTGTCTACACACACCAGCTTCAGCAAAGGAGAAACATCACAAAAGAAATGATCAACTGTGTTTCTCCCACAGAAGGGCAGGGTAAATAACCATGTGGTGAAGCCCAGAGCCACAGGGACACCACACAGCCAAGACCCAATGACCATCTTGAAGCAGCGATCCCTGTTCATCAGGGTGGCATAATGCAATGGGTGGCATATTGCCGCTTGCCGGTCATAAGCCATTGCTCCTAAGAGGAAACACTCACAGGTGACAAAAAGAATAACGCAGTTGAGCTGCAAGGCACAAGCTGTGAAGGAAATAACTTTTCTCTCCACCAGCAGAATTGCAAGCATCTTGGGGACAATGGTGAGGCTGTAGCAGATTTCTGTCAAGGCAAGATTCTTTAGGAGGTAGTACATGGGCGTGTGTAGGACCGGGTCAATGGTTGTGATCACAACAATTAGAGAGTTCCCTATCAACGTGGCCAGGAACATGATGGAAATCAGCATGAAAAACAGGAGCTGCATCTTGCCATGGAAGGCAAACCCCGAAAGGAAGAAGTGAGTAGCGATGGTTTGGTTTCCTGGCTTCATTTCCTCAACAGGTTCTGTCGTAGAAGAGAAAAAGCAAAACAAAACACACAACAAAAGGGTTAATAGCTTTGGACAGACCTGTGGTCTCAGGAATTCCTACACTTGCAAGTACAATGAAGCTTAAAATATGAATGAGATGAAACTTGGATTGGAAATGGCAGTGGAAAAATATCTCAACTGGGCAACCTGTTCAAGATCATCTTTAACAGTCACAAGCTGGGATGCATCTTCTCATATTTAGATAAACAGAAAATAGACATTCAAATTTCCAATAACCGTTCTGTCTGGCCTAGTTTTTTGATAGCTGGAATTAACTGAAATATTATTGGTGCTCTAAGCCAGGTGATATGGAGATCCTGTGGCTTCCCACCTCCTGGTCTGACTCAAGCAGAAGTGATCCACCTGCATTATTTTCACTGTTAACCCTGCAAAATACAATCCAAACCTAAACAGCTTTAAATTCATAGAAGTGTTCACTCACTTAGTTTTGTTTCATCAAATCATATAAAATCCGTATTCTGAGTTTTCATTTAAGGTAAGCTCTGGGAAGTAACATGATGCTCAGCATACCAACGGCTGCCCACAGGAAAGTGGCTGCCAGCATCTACACCTTGCTGCCATTTTCTGGGATTTATAATCTCAGATTTGCTCACAGAATTATTTCTCTGGGAAACTTCCTGGACTGTTTCAGCCAAAATATACTTGGCTGATTTTTTAAAGAAAAAGATCAAAGGGAAAAGGGGGGGGTGTGTGTGAAAGTATGGATGCTGTGATTCCTTTGTTCAACGTATTTATCAGCAAAATAGGCAGTAACAGTTGCCAAGGTTTTCTATAGACCATAGAAATAAGCAGGCACACTGTCAGTATAATTACTGTTTCACCCTCGTAGGCATCTCAAATAATATTAATCACCGATGCCACAGAGGTTTTTATTTCTCTTGTTTGAGTGGCTAATTCAGATTTAAAAATCTGCACTGCTGGTTCCTAAAGGTAGGTGAGATGGATTCCCCTTGTATGTCATAATAGCAGTTCCAGGCTCCAATGAGAAAAAATAAACCATGGAAACACACTTATGTCTTGGTTCTGTCATAGGAATCAAGTAAGAACGAGGAACAGAAATATTACCTTATCTTACTACAACGGGTAGAGTTTTCTCTCTCTTCAGTAGAGGCAAAAATTCTCAAGGCAGAGAGGATGAGAAATTATGACTAGAGAGAAAAACGGAAAGGAACATCACTTTGATTTCATCTGTAAGAGGCTGCATCTTGTCTCTGATTCCAAAGGCTCTGACAGCAAATGTGTGGAAGTATTTGAATTTTCACTTGCTCCCAGTAGGATCAGATCTCCAGACAGCAACTTCTTAGGATGATGAGATCATGTGTTAAGTGATTTTTTTTTTTTTAAATATCTTTGGCCTATATGAATGTGCAGTATGTTTTATGACATACTAGCAATCTAATTATAGTATTAGCAGTGTTTCCTTCCACATGTTCAGAATTGTATGAGTAAGCAAAAAAAATAGTTAACAGAAATAACAGGGTATTCTTTTTTCTTTTTCCTCTCTAGTTGACTAATATTTGGGGGGAAAAAATGGAATTTGACGTATATTTCACAGTAGCTGAAAATTCTTCTAAAAGATCATAATGAATACTTGAGTAGCAATGGTGTTATGAATATAGAGCATTGTAATATGATACCAATGTATTACATGGCCCTAAATACAACATGCCATACAATAACAGGTATGTTTAGGCTTCTTACGTTTTTATAACATCTTGTCCACTTCATTCTGGAAATCATAGATTTCTTTTGGTAGATGTTTGCTGGTCATCTGAAGCACTCTCCATGAGGGTGTGGTAACTCCATGTAAGATAAAGGGGAAAAATTAGGTGATGTGAATTCAAGACCAAGGTATTTAACACTTAATCAACTCTGTAAAGCCTGGGTTTGCATCCTGAAAAATCTAGGAAGATGAGTCAAGTGGGAGAAGTTTTACCAGTGCAGTTGGGAAACATCACAGAGGAGCCATTAATATTCCCCTGTTGCAAAGAGGGTTAAGTTGAGCCCCATCTCCCTGACCATGCACTGTGTGCAGCAGGATCTCATCCTGCTGCTGCTCTGTCACGAGTTACATGGCTTTCTCATTTCTGTGAATTCTCTCATTGTCTCATCCGTGTGAATGGAAATGTGTGTGGTGACCTGGCTTTGGGCGGCTGCCAGGCTCCCACGCAGCCGCTCGCTCACTCCCCCTCCTCAACAGGACAGGACAGGACGGGGGAGAAAACAAGATGAAAAGCTTCCAACTCAGGGAGATCACTTACAAATTGCCATCATGGGCAATTCACACTGACCCTAATAAATACTCAAGATATGTTACTTTAACATAATCCAAAAATGAATTTTGCTCTGCTCTATGTTGGCTTTTCCTAAAGTACAACTGCTTGTTACAGTTTTTGCTCGTTTGCCAAAAAAAAACCAAAACCAAACCAAACCAAATAAACTCTCCAGTTTCCTTTCATATTGAGATGATTTTGGTTTCTTTTGCAACAGATGTGAATGCTTGCTCCATCCTCCTCCTCTGAGCCTCAAGCACTCCTGGGCTCCGCCTGCCTCTTCAGAGCATTCCTGCAGTGTGTGGTGTGTGTGCGTGTTTTGCATGGCTGAAGGGATTTTTCATCAGCCACACAGGTATGTTCTCTGAAGCATCAATCTGCCAGTTTGCATGGTGAAAGTGCATGAGATAATTAAGAATTCTTATTTTTCAAACGTTCATGCTCTGTCTGAGTATGCAATAGACTTGGTTGTGAAAGCCAAAGCTGAAATGGAATTGAATCTGGCCAGGGATGTCAAAGACAGCAAGAAAAGCTTCTGTAAGTACATAGGTGACAAAAGGTAGACAAAGGAAAATGTGGGCCCATTGCTGAATGAGTTGGGGGACCTGGTGACACAGGACACGGAAAAGGTGGATGTACCGAATGCCCGCTTGTCCTTGGTGTTTGCTAGCAAGACCAGGCTTCAGGAATCCCAGACCCTAGAGATCAGGGGGAGACTCTGGAACATGGATGGCATATCCTTGGTGAAAGAAGAGCACGGCAGGGAATACCAGACATACATAAATCCACGAATCCTGATGGGATGCTTGCATGAGTGCTGAGGGAGCTGGCTGATGTCATCATGAGGCCACTCTGCAGAATCTTTGTATGCTCACTGTGACTGGGGAGATGTCTGAGGACCAAAGGAATGGAAATGTCACTCCTGTTTTTGAAAAGGACAAGAAGGAGGACATGGAGAACTACAGGCTGCCCAGCTTCACCTTGGTCCCTGGGAAGGTGATGGAGCAACTCATGAGGTGAACCTTTTCCAAGCTGTTGTAGCTTAACCCCAGTGAGCACTCAAAACCATGAGAGCTGCTCGCTCAGTCGACCTGTCCCCCTTCTCCAAACAGGGGAGAGATGCAAAAGGGAAAGGGGAAACTCATGGACTGACATAAAAACAGCTTAATAAAATAACAAAATAAAGTAATATACTCCTACTGCAACTAATTATAATGTGTCTAAAATAAAAATAAAATGGAAATCCTCTGTGAGTTGTTCTTCAACTGATTCATCAGTGAATAGAAAGGAAAGAACCTCTAGCCAGAGGAAGACTCCATGCTGACATCCTTTATCTTGCTGTTGCAAGGGAAAGCAGCCTGTACATGACAAAGTGTTGTTTCTGCACAGCTTCAAAGCACAACCATGTGAGTTACTTACACCTGCTGGCATACTTTGTGCAGAAGTCATATCTGGCCCATTAAGAACCACATTTCATCAAGAAAGAAGACTCAACAGAGAAGAAGATGGAAAAAAAGCATTAGTGATATAGAATTCCAAGCAAATCCCAGCCTAACAGCGTAGTTCCTGAATGTCATGCGAATCTGACATAACTTAAGAAGAACCTGACATCACTTTCAATGTCCCAGGAAAATGATAAATTACAAGCACCTCCAGACAGTGATCATCCTGTACAAAGTAGTTATTGAGACAACTGCGATGGCCCTGGGAAGTGCCTTTGTTTTTGTCCTTTATAGAGACAGTCTGGGACTGGTATTTAGTTATGTGTACACAGGTGTACAGAAATGGTTTAGACCTTATGGAGTGTGCCATCTAGGGTCACAGAAGAAGAAGGGACTATATTAAGTTCTGGGTCACATCCATCATCCTAGGATACCTTATCTTGTCAGGAATTGCACTACAGATGTCCATTTAGGCAACTGAATCTGGATCTCATACCCGTACTCATGGCTTGGTGAGCATGATCACTTCATAAACAGGGACACAGACAAGCAGAGATTTCATGCTTTCTTTCACTTGGTCTACAGCATCAAAGGTGGGCCCTGGGGGTCCCAGAGAACCATGCAGTGGCCAGAAATGAGGTGATGGGTCAGGCTCAAAGGGTTATAGTAAACAGGTTTGTGTTGGGCTGGTGAGCAGCCACTGTGGGGTCCTGCAGGGATCCATCTTAGGGCCAGATATCTTCATAAACAACTTAAATGCAGGACTTAATGGAATGTTAAGTAAGTTCACCAATGACACAAAACTGTGAGAAGATGTTTTCTGTTTTTTTTGGAAGGAGGGCTGCGGGTGGGTTGGTTGGTTTGGTTAGTTTTGGAAAGGTTTTGTTATTATCTAGTCTCTGTGGGCTGCTTTATTTTTGCTTTTCTACTTTGCAGGTGCTCATCTACACACTACGTTGCTGTGCAATTCACCATTGATTCAGAAATCTCATCTCAGGAGACTGATCAAAGCAATAGGAAATTTAATTCCCACATGATGTTGTTGATATTTTGCATGTTCTGGACATGAAAAAAAGGCTTCCTCTTACTAGGTCATCAGAGATTTCTGGTAGCATTTGCAAAGTCTGCTCCTTGCATCCTACCTGAATAACTACAAGCCCTTGAGAACTCACAGTAGTCATTGTCATCACAGCTGCAGCATTGATCTCTCAGCTACAAGAATGCCAAGGAGATACCACAGAAAAAAAGAGAGAAGAAACACTCTTAACTCCACAAAATACGTTGTTTTGTCCTCGGCTTTGCTTCCTGACTCTCAATCAAAGGGCCCTACTGCAATGAGAAAAGTGCTGATTGACAGTGAGGTGAGGATTGTGCAGAACTATTTTTTTCATATTATGTAATTTATATAGTTGGAAAAATAGGAAAACCTCAGCATGAAAAATCTTGTATTTGCATTTCTGTTTAAGTTAGAAGGAAACTAAAATAACAATAACAATAAAATTGAAAATAAAAGAAAATAAGTTTGGGAAAACTATTTTCTTTTGACTGCACGTGTTCATAAGTTTATCACAGAAAATATTAGTCAGCATCTGGGAAACAGAAGGGAAGTGTTAGAAACAGAAGATAAAAGATGTTTAGAAAGAAGAGAGGAAACGGATTATATCACCTGTTGTTGACTGAGAAAAACAGGCAGAAACAGAGGAGGTAGTGGAACACACCCAAATGAAATGCTGTCTTTCTGCAGATGCATTTCAATGAGGAGGGCTTTGGAGCCTAAAGGTGTCAAATCACATGGAAGAAACTGAAGCATTGGTATTGCACAGAGAATGGCATCTCTAACTCTTGCGGTGCAGGTGACAGACTAAAATGTTGATAAGGCTGTAATATTATCACATCTAATGTTTCCAATGGAGCTTGTTCAAAGATCAGACTAAAGGTATTTTCAGAGAAATATGGTCAGTGTTCCAGAGCGGATGCATGTGTGCAACACGCTCATGTTCTTTTATGGTGAAATCAGTTTGGAAGTTCCCTGTTTGTTTCCGGTTTTCATGCTGAAAAACTAAGCTAAGGAAGTATGAGAAAAGGAGTGATTGGGCTGTAGACCTCTCATAATGGCTTTCAAAAATCGTTTGTTTTAAGTAGAAGTATATAGTACAGCAGAATGGATGAGAAAGACCGTGAAATATACCTATATGTTTTAACCTCTTTAAAAGATGTATTTTGAAAGTCATTGTTTTTTCATTAATTGGAGTGATCAATTTTAGTCATCACTGCATTGAATATACAGAGAAAACTACTCATCTTGTAAGATTTGGGGTCTCTGTTGTAAGCCAGAAATAGCTGTGCCTGCCTGCTCTACTAAAATAATGTCAGGATTTTGTTCTTTATTCTGTATGGTTGGGAATTACCCAGAGACGAACGATGGTGACAGAACTGACCGTGTTGTCTCATTGGGCAGTATGATCGACTTTCAGTGGGATGAGCCCATTTGTCTGGAACTTGCACCAGGTAACTCCTCTCCTGCAAGTTCAGTCTTGCTCCATCACAGTATTGCGGGAGGTGAGATCTTGGCATTTGTGCAATTCGTCTACTGCTGAGCAACCAAGAGACGTTCTTTAGGCAAAGTATACAGTCCAATAGCAAAACCAGTTTCTGATCATAAGCTCAGGCAGCCTCTTCCTTTATTGTCATCAACATCCAAAAGAAATTTTGATGACTGTATGGTACCTTAGAGCACCTTCTGCTGGCTGTTGATACAAAATTGGAAATTGTGCAGTTTTTGAGATGGAAGAATTGTCTGGAAGAGATGGTAACTATTCAAAATGTGAAAGTTGAAATTGGCTTAAAGAAATGTAGGGACAATAGTGGAAAGAAAGGATCGGGAGTGAATCACTTGGTGAGTTAGAAGCTTTATTGATGAGTTGAGGGGTTGCAGCAGGAAGTTACAGATGAGGACACTTGAAATATCAATGTGAGGAAGTAGTCCTGTTTCACATCTTATTTATTCTGCTCTATATGCATAGGAGGAAGGCTTTATTTGAAGATTTTCTTGGTTCTAGACAGAAATAGGAGAAAACTACATTCAAGTTGTTTTTGTCCATGTTAGTTTCTTTTGTGTTTGATTACATGTCTGATGTTTTGTAATGCTCTTGCTGCTCACAACCGTGGAACCTTGATATTTTGCTTTTGTTTCCTACTGTTCTAGCAGTGATGAACCAGACTGAGTTCAGCGGGTGTATCCTCCTGGGTGTCACTGATATCCAGGGGCTGCAGCACTTTTTCTTTGTTTGCTTCCTCTTGCTCTACTCGACCAGTCTTCTGGGAAATGGTGCCATTGTGACCATGGTGATAGCTGAGCCCCGTCTTCACACACCAATGTACTTCTTCCTGTGGAACTTGTCCTGCCTGGACATTGTCTTCTCCACAGTCACTGTTCCCAAGATGTTGACTGGCCTTCTCTTTGGACATCAGCCCATCTCTTTTGGTGGGTGCTTGGCCCAGCTTCACTTCTGCCACTTCCTGGGCAGCACTGAGGCTGTGCTACTGGCCACCATGGCCTACAACCGTTATGTGGCCATCTGCAATCCTTTGCGCTACACCCTTGTCATGAGCCCCCAGACTTGTCTGCTGCTGGCCACGGCCAGCTGGTCCATTGGTTTTGTGCATGCCATGATACACTCAGTCATGACCTCTCAGCTGACTTTCTGTGGCCACAACCACATTCATCACTTCTTCTGTGACATCAAGCCACTGTTGAATTTGGCTTGCAGTAGTACCAGCCTCAACATGACCCTCCTCAATGTCATTACCACATCTGTTGTTGTAGGCCTCTTTGGCCTCTCCTATCTCTACATCATCTGCTTCATTTTCCATAAGGTCTGGTCCCAGGAAGGAAGATGGAAGCCCTTCTCCACCTGTGCCTCCCACCTCACTGTTGTGGCACTGTTTTACATACCAGTGCTCTTCAATTATACACCACCCTCCTCAGGAAGCTCCCTTCAAAGGGATGTGCAAGTGTCTCTCCTGTACAGTACTGTCACCCCAGCTCTGAACCCCTTGATCTACACTTATAGGAACCCAGAGATGAGATCTGCCCTGAAAAAAATGCTAGGGAAAAAAACTCTTTCCTGGAGGAACGTGACTAAAACAAGGACAACGCTCAGAATGTAGTTTACTCCACCTCTCCTGTTTCTAAGGAGAAAGCTCAGAAGGACACTGTATTGTAAAAGCCTGGAAAACAAACGATTATCTCATGTAGTTTAACACATTAAGAAGGTAATTGTGTAGATCTGAATCAAAGGGGAGATATTCATGGACTTGAAGCTTCTTCCATCATATTTACATGCAATGTGTATGGCAGCCCATGTGGTCTCTGGCTTCTAATACAGACGCATTTGTGCCTCTTGCAGGACTTGAGACAGAGCTGACAGCATCATGCAGGTGTCCTGGATGATCTAAGATAAGAAATTACTTGACAGCTCTGTTTAAGCAGCTGAATGACCCTCTGGTCGTTCAGAGCTCCTGTATAGCTGAAGAGAGTTAGCATGTGGTACATTTCGGGTGGGCATAACTCGAGCGTGATATTGTCAACATTTGATTTGAGTCAGACCCCTGGGGGGATCTGGTGAATCATGAAACCATTGATCTGTATTTACATGAACTGCTACAGACATGTTAAATGTCCTCGAGTATCCTACCATGACTTTGCCTTTGGATCCAGAACTGGACACGTCTTTTGCGGGTTCTTTGTCACACTTCATGCCTGTGAATTAAGGACATTTCTAAGAGCACTAGATATCTACTTATACTTGGGTACCAAATCCTAACCTTAGTGTAGGTTGCAGCAGTTTATAAGTGCTTCATTTTGAGATTCTGTGTGACTTTACACAGACATTCAGCACCTTCAGTCTTAGCCTGGATTACAGTTCCATGTCATGGAATCATATCATAGAATCATAGAATCATTTAGGTTGGAAGATACTCTTAGGATCATCAAGTCCTACCATAAAATAACTCTAGCACTCATCCATGTCCCTAAGAACCTTCTCTAAACACTTTTTTAACCCCTCCAGGGATGGTGACTCCACCACTGGCCAGGCAGCCTGTTCCAATGCCTGAAAACCCTTTCCAGGAAGAATTTTTTCCTGTATCCAATCTAAACCTCCCCTGGTGAACTTGAGGCCATTTCCTCTTGTCCTATCACTTGTTACTTGGGAGAAGAGACCAACACCATCCATGCTCCAACCCCCTTTCAGGCGGTTGTAGATAGCAGTAAGGTCTCCCCTCAGCCTCCTTTTCTTGAGGCTAAAGAGACCTTGTTCCCTCAACTGCTCCTCATCACACCTGTGCTCCAGGTCCTTCATCAGCTTCATCACTTCCTCTGCACTCTCTCCAGTACTTCAATATCCTCCTTATCATGAGGGGCCCAAAACTGAACACACTATTCAAGGTGAGACCTCCCCAGCACCGAGTTCAGTGTTACAACCACTCCTCTAGTCCTCCTGGTCATTCCTAATAAATGCCAGGATGCTGGTGGCCTTTTTGGCCGCCTGGACACACTGCTGGCTCATGTTCAGTCGACTGTCAATGAACACCCCCAGATCCCTTTCTGCCAGGCAGCTTTTCAGCCACTCTTGCCAGAGCCTGCAGCGTTCATGGGGATGTTGTGACCTAAATGCAGGCCCCGGCACTTGGCCTTGGTGAACCTCAGAAAACTGGCTTCGTCCAGTGATCCAGCTGGTCCACATGCCTGTGAAAACAAGATTAAACAAAACTCGTCCCAGTACAGAGCCCTAAGGACACCACTCATAACCAGCCACCAACCGGATTTGGCTCCTTTCACCACAACTTTATGTCCTGTCCATCCGACCAGTTCTTTATCCACCGCAGATACACCATCCGGGCCATGAGCTGCAGCTTCTCCAGGAGATGCTGTGGGATATGGTGTCAAAGGCCTTACTAAAATCTACACAACATCCACAGCCTTTCCCTCATCTACTACGTGGGTCATCTTGTCGTACAAGGAGATCAGGTTGGTCAAACAGGACCTGCCTTTCATAAACCCATGTTGACTGGGCCTGATCTTATGGTTCTCTTGTATGTGCTATGTGATATTACCCAAGATCATCTGCTCCATGACCTTCCCTAGCACCAAGATTAGACTGACAGGTCTGTAGTTCCCCGAGTTCTCCTTACGGCTCTTCTCGTAGACGGGCATCACATTAGCCAACTTCCAGTCAACTGGGACCTCCCCTGTTAGCCAGGATTGCTGATAGATAATGTAAAGTGGCTGAGTGATCACCGCCGCCAGCTCCCTCAGCACCCTTGGGTGTATCTTATCTGGCCCCTTAGACTTGTGGATGTCCAAGTAGTGTAGCAGGATGCTAATCATTTATCCTTGGATTATTGGGTTTTGATTCTGCTCTCCATGCCTGTCTTCTGGCTCAGGGGGCTGGGTACCTGGAGCACAACTGTTCTGATTATTTAAGACTGAGGCAAAGACCTGCTCTTGTTGCCAACATATTTACAGATACATTCTTTGTTGCCTTTTACAGAGGTGACCAGGCCCGGGTCTTGACAAAATGGAGTGCAACAGACTTATCACAGAATGTTAGTGATTGGAAGGGACCTGGAAAGCTCATCCAGTGCAATCCCCCCAAGGAGCAGGAATACTCAGATGAGGTTACACAGGAAGGTGTCCAGGTGGCTTTGAATATCTGCAGAGAAGGAGACTACACAACCTCCCTGGGCAGCCTGTATGCTCCAAGTACCTCAGTCAATGGGGAAAGGAGGAGAAATCACCTGTGGTTGGGGATTAGGGTAAATACATGGCTGTGTCTTCCCACGCTTTTCAGAGATCCTATAGAGACTCCAGTGGACTTTATTCATCAGTGTCCTCCAGGCTGAACAAACCCAGAGACTTTAGCTGCTCTTCACTTGGCTTCCTCTCCAAACCCTTCACCAACTTTTTAGCCCTCTTCTGCACACTCTCTAGTAGCTTAATATCTTCTTTATCCCGTGGCACCCAGCCCTGCACACAGTGTCTCAGGTGAGGCCGCTCCAGTGCAGAGCAGAGCGGGACAGTCCCCTCCCTCACCTGGCTGGCCATGCTGTGCTGGATGCACCCCAGGGTACGGTTGGACCTCTTGGCTGCCAGGGCACACTGTTGGCTCATGTCCAACTTGCTGTCAGACAGAACCCCCAGATCCTTCTCCATGGAGCTGCTCTCCAGCATCTGGTCCCCCAGTCTGTATGAACAGCAAGGGTTGCTGAAGAAGGGGGAGAAGGACAAAGCAAGGCCCTTGCGCTCGCCAGCCCGAATGCAGGGGCACTGACGTTTGCAGGGAGAGCTCGATTCAGCCTGGTGATGGGTGCAGGGAAGAGGAGGGCAGGAGGCCTGAGCAGCAGCGCTGGTGCTGGCAGGTCCAGGCAGCATCAGGCAGGGCTGGGGAGGTCCCTGCAGAGCTGCTGGGGGGAGCAGAGTGGCGCAGCGGGAGCGTGCTGGGCCCATAACCCAGAGGTCGATGGATCGAAACCATCCTCTGCTACTTGCTATTGTGCTCGCTCCAGCCCCACCAGACACTGCCTCTCCCTTGCAGCGTCCACCAGGTGCTCCCTGCACCGCTGCCCTCCTGCCCCCTGGACACCCAGGGCTTCCCAGGGCTGTCCCCCTTCTGAGCCCCCTCTCTCTGCCACTGACACCTTCTCCTTTGCTTTCTCTGCAGGCACTGCTTCCAAAGTGCCCATCAGCAAGGCAGAGATCATTAAGGGTTCTGAACATCTCCGTAATGAGGAAAGGCTGAGGGGGCTGGGTCTCTTTAGTTTGGAGGAGAATGAGGGGTGACATTATTTATGTTTACAAATATATAGAGAGTGAGTGTCAGGAGGATGGAGCCAGGTTTTACTTGGTGACAGCCAGTGATAGGACAAGGGGTAATGGGTTCAAACTGGAACACAAGAGGTTCCACTTAAATTTGCAACTGAACTTGTTCCCAGTGAGGGTGCCAGAGCCTGGACCAGGCTGCACAGGGAGGTCGTGCAGTCTCCTTCCTCATTCTCTGGCTGGTGACCCTGGAGGAAGAGTGTTTGTACTTGGTGATGGTCAGGGACCTGGAGAGAGTGACAGGCTCAACCAGGACCATGTGGCTGCACTGGGATGGCCACAGGACAAAGACAACAGGTGTTCAGCAGGTCTCATGGTGTAATGGTGAGCACTCTGGACTCTGAATCCAGCGATCTGAGTTCAAATCTCAGTGGGACCTCAAGTTTTAGCTCTCTCAGAGCTTTCCTCAGCATGCACACATGTGAACAGCCTTGCTGTTGGGTCACTTCTCTAATGCATTCCCATCAGCCCTCCTCTCCTGTGCTCCCAGCCCTGGGACTGGCATCAGTGCCCCTTCTCCTGCCCTCTGCCCAACAAACCTCTGCAGGTTTCCCGAGCTCTGGCCCTGCCCCGTCTCAGCTCCCTTGTTCCTGATGGCTGCTTCTGGATGGGGGATCCAGCAGCGGCTCAGCAAATCACACAAGAGCTGAGGTGCAGATCATGCAGGCCAAGCCTGGTTCAAAACAGGGTCAAGAAGAGGAGGCTGTGGAGGGCCTTGTCTGGGTGGCTGTTGGACATTTTCTAAGATGGAGAATCTACAGCCTTGCTGGGAACCTTTTCCCCATCTTGACCACCAACGTTTCTGGCACTAAGTTTATTTCCTCTCCTGTCCGTTGCTTCTTGTGAAATCCATTACTCTGATGTTTTTCTGCCTTTCTCTTGCCTACTTGCTTGGATTTGCTGTTCTGGTGTCCTGTCAGGGAATTCCACCCACCCTGGCACTGTTTCTGCATGGGGACACAGTCATTGTCATGGGAAAGAGCAGGTTCTCCCTCTTTCTTGCAGAGCCATTGAACAACCGACAGAGGAGGAGGACAAACCACCATGAGTCTCCAGCTATGCTGCACAAAGTCTTTAATGAGAAGGAGCAAATGCAGTGGCACAGAACAGAGACCAAGAAACACATCTGCAGGGTTCAGGGCAACACAGAGAACAGCCCATTTCCCAAGGACAAGCTGGAAACACAAAGTGCTTGCCTTTCCCCATCCTGCTCCACCTGCTGGCAATCCCAGCTCAGCAAGAGCAGTCCCTAACTCCAGCACCCTCCCCCAGCACCAGGAGGTTCAGCAAAGCAGAAGAGAACGAGCCCTTTCTCAAGGAGCTCAGAGCAAAGCAGAGCCAGAGGAGGCACAGCGAGGCCTGACGTGCAGCCAGGAGCCGTGGGCACAGGTCCCTCCTGCCAGCTGGCATGAGGACACCCAGCCCATCAACAAGGCCTGGCCACACTCCTGCTGTGCAGTCCCCATCATTCCTCCTGCTCCAGAAGGGATGATGCACCAGGTTCAGCAGTTCAGACGGCAGCGGGGGGGAACCAGACACAGCCCTGACCCCCCCAGACCAAGGGAGCCCCCAGAAGAGATGGGAACCCCCCCCGTGCTGAGGGAGCTCCCAACAGCAGCTGACAGAGAGGATCCCACAACTGTGTTCTGAGGGAAAGAAGTGATGATGGGGCCCGGCAGGGTCACCACCACTGGAGAGGCCTCGATGGCCACCGTCGAGTCACCACAGCGGGCGACACAGGGCTCACTGCAGCTGCTTGCAAGTGGGGTTGGGCCAGAGGAACCACAAGGTGGTGGGATACAGGGTCTGAAGCAAGACATCTCTGGGTGAGGGAGGCAAAGCTGAAACACAGAGCACAGAGACAACACAATTTCAGTCTGTCTTTCTTGTCCTCACTTCTCTCTGCAGATGCACTTCACTGTCCTCCACCTGCCTTGTTACTGTAAGTACAGAAATTGCCTCCAGCTCATCTTGCTGACATGTACAACAGGCATGACATCTCGGCTGAAAGCTAGATTTGAACGCCTAGGACCAAAGAAGTGCCTAACTGATTGCTGATGTCACAAGGACCTCCTCATGCAATACCCAGTGCAAAAGCCCAGATGAGGGTTGATGCAACTAGTCCACCACAAATGGGCTGTGTGGAACAAGTGGCTCAGAAATCAGCTCTTGAGAACACACAGTGTGCACAGAGCTGCCATGGCCCTCACTGTGCTCTCTGAGTTGCATGGTTCAGAAAGGCTGAACCACTGTTGGGACAGGACCCAGCTCAGTGGATTTAGAGGCCCTGTGGAGAGCCTGATCATACCCCATCTCCAGAACAGGCAGTGCTGCATGGAAGGAGGCACTGGATGCACTTGGGCAATTGGTTAGAGACCATCTGTCTAAAGCAGAAATTCTGCTGAGCAGACCTCCCTGCAGCTGAGTCCCATTCATCCCCTTGTGCTTGAAAGAACCTCCCTCTCCCCAGCTCTCTCCAGACAGCCCCATCAGAAGGGAAAGAGGTGACAGCCCTTCAACAGTTGTATTGCTGTGCAAGTTGAGGCAGCCCAAGGATCCACCTGAGTAGCCACCATGACAGCAGTTCAGCCCCTGGGGAGAGATGGCGTGCACAGAGGCTTACCTCGTTCCTGGAGGAAAGGGAGGCAAGAGGAAGATGCAGAGCCTGGAACAGCGCAGGCTTTTATGCTGTGTCCTAGTGCTCCGTTGGGCCACAAACATTCCTTGCTCATGAAGAATTTAAACACATAGTAGCTGTTGCTTGATGAGTCTTTGCTGGTGCTTAATTACTTGGTCCTTTCATCCCAAATGTTATGTTCCTTTTTCATACTGCTGGACACCAAAATAATTAATCTGTGTCCCAGCTTCATTAGGTCTAAGGCTAGTATTCAGTTCAATTTTTTTGTTTTTTTGTGATATGGATTGTCACATTGCCTTCTTAATGGTGAGTACAACCACCAGTCATGGTGAAGTTCTGCTTTAAAGGATACGTCAAGTCAACTCTCCAATGTTTTCAGTGCAGACACACAGGCTAAACCTGAGAGATGTTTCTCCCCACAGGTCATTGTAGACACAGAGGAGACTATAAGTTGTAACAGAATGTTGAGACTGTACAATCTCATAGAGGAGAAGAGATGCACCTCTACAGGGATGTGGCAAAGCTGAACAACAAGGAAAAACCATCTGGGCTGGAGGGAAGTTCCTTGTGGTTTGGAATGACAGCCACGACGACCTTGTTCATGTTCATCAGGCTGTACCACATCCAGGTTTTGTGATTAAAGAGATGCCCATGTCCTTTCTTGAAAGACACCCACACCCAAATGGACCTGGTTTGCTCTGCAAGGGAACCCCAGAGCCCAAAGGCTTGCATGGCCTGCTTATGAGGACAAGTTCAGGGCAAGGAATCAAACGCTCATGGCCATTTTTCTTGAGACAGGAGTGGCATGGCCCATTGCATGCATTTCAGACTACAAAGCGACATTGGATCAGCCTCCTAGAGCACCTGGGAAAAACCCTGAGCTGCCGGCAAACATGAGTCACCCTGTTGTGAATTTCAGTGGACATGTTGTCCTGGCCTCAGGTGCACCAGCAATACCACAGCTGATAGCCTCATGAAGCCATTGGTGCTTCTACGTGATCTTGAACTGCTGCTGTGTTCCCAGGCATGACCTTTTGCTGGCTGCTCATGGACTCATGTTGCAGTGTTAGGTCAACGGCTGCACTTGATTTTCTTGAGGGTGTCTTCCAATGAAAGTGACTCTTTGATTCAGCATACCTGAGAAGTACAACAGTTGGAATGGGTGTCTGGAGGTCCCCTGCGCCAATGAACTTCTCCGAGCAGACCAAATTCCCCAATAACTCAACAGCTTCAGGCCTCTTACCCTTTTGCAGTTACATCCATCTCCTGCTCTCCACTTTGCTCATCTTCATTAGACTCCACAACCCTAGTGGCCTGAGCATTACCCTATACACCACGTGCTCCAGCCCTCACGTTCTGTCTGTTCCTCTGTCAGTACTTCTCTCCAGAAGATCCCAGGTTTATGGGATGAGGTCTGGAGGTGAATGGGAAGTAAAAACCAGGATTAGGAGTGCAGGCTCCTTTCAGGATTTACAGTGAAAGTTCTGCTTCTACAGACTTTCCCTCTTCTTCCTGTCAGACCTGCTGCCCAGAAGGGGGTTCTACTCAATGGCATGAAAGTGAAATGCAGACCAGGTGGCATTCATACATCCAGCACTCATGGTCTTCATGGAGCACAATCAGATTTCTTGGCTCATTCAGATCAAACCTAGATATCGGTGGGTTTCAAAAGTGGGATGAAACAACCAGACTGAGAAGGAGAAAGAGAAGTGGCCATGCCTGAGTTGTGTTTATACTGACCACATGAAAAAATCTATTCATCTCATCTCCCCAGACCTTTCTCTGTAACTACTAAACAGTGCTGGCACCCTCACTGCCATCTCCTCGTGCCCCTACAAGGGGCACAGTGCAGACCTGGACGTGCTGTCCTAGAGACAGTGACTTCTCCAATGGTGGCAGAGTTCAGAAGTCAACAGGACAAGGCCCAGAGCTTCCTGAGGTAAGTGGGAAGCTTTGTCTGCTCAGAGCAGGAGATTGCCCAAGGGGACCTCCTCAGGTCCCTTCTAACCATCATTATTTGAAGAGCATGGAGTCTCAAGAGCCCTTGAGCAGCAAACAAACAGCAATGCCTTGGAAGTCGGCAGCAGCACAAAGCTGCATAGAAGCACCAGTTGATTCAGGAATGATGCTAAAAGGTGTGGAAATGCCTTTGAGGAAAGCAGAGCTTTCAGAGGAATGAGGCTATGACTCTGGTATCTCTGACATGCCTGAGGCTGGGGCACTTTGTCCACTGGAGTCCACAGCATGATGACTCACGTTTGCCAGGAGCTCAGGGTTTTTCCCAACTCTTTCACATCATGATGACTCCCAGGTGCTCTGTGAGACTGATCCAATGTCCCTTTGTAGTCTGAAATGTATGGAATGGGTCACCCCATCTGTGACCAAGAAAAGAGACCATGAGCTTTTGGCTCTCTGCCCTGAACCTCTCTGCAAAATCAGGCCATGCAGACCTCTGGGGTATGGGATGCTCTTCCTGAGCAAATCAAGTCGATTTGTGTGTGGGTGTCTTTCAGAGATGGGCATGGGCTTCTCTGTGATCACCCTCCTATGTGTTGATTTGCTTCTTTTCAAAAGGTATTTAAGGTCCTTGTGGCCCTCAGTCCTGCTTGCAAGGGGTTTCCCTCCAGCCCACAATGATCCTTCTTTGCTATTGAGCTTTGCAACATCCCTGCAGAGCAGTGTGTGTTCTCCTGTACAAGATTGTGCAGTCTTGAACCTACTTGATCTCTCCTGTGTGTCTACAATGACCCATTGTAGAAATGTTCCTTAGGTTTAGCTTGAATATCAGCACTAAAAGCACCCAACAGCTAACTCAAGGTGTCCATCATAGATGCATTTCACCGTGGCTCGTGTTTATGCTCACCATGAAGAGGGCAATGTGACAAAGGCAATTCTTGAGACACAAACACACTTAAAATCCAGCTGCACACAACCTGAGGCCTCAGAGTTTATTTACCTTACAAATGTGGGACACAGAAGAATTGTTTTGATGTATCACAGTCACCAAGTGCTGATCCTGATAGGGGGTTTCAGCCACCCAGACATCTGCTGGGAAATTGGTACGGCAAACCGCAAGCAGTCCGGGAAACTACTGGAATGTGCTGAGGACAACTTTTTGTTACAGGTGATGGAACTCCATCCAGAGGAGAGGCACTACCGGAATTTTTCTCACAGTCTTCACTGGCAAGTGTCTTAGCCACAACACCAAATTCATGGAATCCAAAGGCAGGGCCTGGGAGAATGAAGTACCAGTCATCACAGGAGATCAGATTCAAGCCCATATAACAAACGTGAATGTGCACAACTCCATGGGACTTGATGAGATGAATCCAAGGATCCTGAAGGAATTGGCAGATGAAGTTGCAAAGCCAATAGCGATTAAATTTGAAGAGCTGTGGCAGGCTGGTGAAATTTCTGGAAAAGTGAAAACAGAACCCCCACTTTTAAAAAGTGTAGAAAGGAAGACTGAGGGAACTGCAGCCTGGTCAGTCTCACCTCTTTGCCCAGCAAGACCATAAGGCTGATCCTCCTGGAAACTAGTCTAAGGCACATGGAAACAAAGGTGATTGGTGACAGCCAACATGGTTGTCATGGCAAATTGCGCCTGAGAAACTTACCGGCCTTCTGCAAATTGGCTGAGTGGTCACACTCAAAGAGTTGCAGTCAATGTTGAAGTTGAAGTCGGGGGGAAGACCTATGATCAGTGGTGTCCCTCAAGGGTCTGTACTGGGACCAGTATTATTAAAAATCTTTGCTGAGAACATAGACAGTGGGATTGAGTTCACCCTCAACAAGCTTGCGGATGGGACCAAGTTGGGTGACATGGTTGTTACTCTAGAGGGAAGGGATGCCAGCCAGAGTGACCTTGACAGGCTAGAGAGGGGGTCCAGGTGAACCTCATGAAGTTCAACAAGGCCATATGCAACTTCCTGCACCTGGGTCAGGGCAACCCCAAATATGGATATGGGCTGTGTCATGAGTGAATAGAGAGCAGCCCAGTGGTGGAGGATTTGGGCACATTGGTGGATGAAGAACTGAATATGAGCTGCCAATGCATGCTTGCAGCCCAGAAAGCCTGTTGTATCTGGGACTGTATCAGAAGAAGGGTGGCCTGAAAGTCAGAGGAGGTGATTCTGCCCATCTACTCTGCCCCATGAGACTCCACCTGGAGTACAGTGTTTAGATGTAGGGCCTCCAACATAGGAAATACATGCACCTGCTCAGTAGGCTCCAGAGCAGTGCGCACAGATGATCAGGGATCTGAACAACTCTCCTAGGAGGAGGGGATGAGAGATTTGGGGTTTTTTATGCTAGAGAACAGAAGACTCTTCAGAGACCTCAAGAAAGATGGGGAGGGACACTTTGTAAGGGAGTGCAGTGACAAGAAGAGAGGCAATGTTTTAAAATGAAAAAAGGTTAGACGTAGATTAGATATTTGAAAGAAACTCTTCCCTGTGATGGTGGTGAGACACTGGAACAGGTCGTCCATAGAAGCTTGGAAGTGTTCAAAGTGTCCTTGGAAGTGTTCAAAGCTCGGTTGGAAGGGCCTTTGAGAAACCTTTTCTCATGGAAGGTGTCCTTGTCCACGTGAGGCGGGGTAGAACAAAATTATATTTAAGGTACATAGAATCAAAACCCATTCTGTGATTCACAGCTCATTCCAGTTGTTATGAAGTGGGAGCAAAATATTTCAGATGAAAGGGGCAGGGACTCAATCACCAGCAAGGCTTTGGCAAGCAACAACTAATGGGAGCTTAGATGCTTCATGAGCAAGGAATGTTTGTGGCCCCACGGGGCTCTGGGACACAGCATAAAAGCCTGCGCTGCTCCAGGCTCTGCATCCTCCTCTCTTGCCTTTCTTTCCTCCAGGAACAAGGTAAGCCTCTGTGCGATCCATTTCTCCTCAGGGGCTGAACTGCTGTCATGGTGGCTACTCAGGTGGATCCTTGGGCTGCCTGAACTTGCACAGCAATAGAACTGTTGAAGGGCTGTCACCTCTTTCCCTTTTGATGGGCCTGGCTGGGGAGAGCTGGGAAGAGGGAGGTTCTTTCATGCACAAGGGGATGAATGGGGCTCAGCTGCAGGGAGGTCTGCTCAGCAGAATTTCTGCTTTAGACAGATGGTCTCTAACCAAATGGCCAAGTGCATCCAGTGCCTCCTTCCATGCAGCACTGGTTGTTCTGGAGATGGGGTATGATCAGGCTCTCCACAGGGCCTCTAAATCCACTGAGCTGGGTCCTGTCCCAAAAGTGGTTCAACCTTTCTGGACCATGCAACTCAGAGAGCACAGTGAGGGCCATGGCAGCTCTGTGCACACTGTGTGTTCTCAAGAGCTGATTTCTGAGCCACTTGTTCCACGCAGCCCATTTGTGCTGGACTAGTTGCATGAACCTTCATCTGGGCTTTTGCACTGGGTAATGCATGAGGAGGTCCTTGTGAGATCAGGATTCAGTTAGGTTGTTCTTCGGTCCTAGGCGTTCAAATCTAGCTTTCAGCTGAGGTGTTATACCTGTTGTACATGTCAGCAAGATGAGCTGGTGGCAACTTCTGTACTTATAGTTACAAGGCAGGTGGAGGACAGTGAAGTACATCTGCAGAGAGAATTGAGGACAAGAAAGACAGATTGAAATTGTGTTGTCTCTGTGCTCTGTGTTTCAGCTTTGCCTCCCTCACCCAGAGATGTCTTGCTTCAGACCCTGTATCCCACCACCTTGTGGTTCCTCTGGCCCAACCCCACTTGCAAGCAGCTGCAGTGAGCCCTGTGTCGCCCGCTGTGGTGACTCGACAGTGGCCATTGAGGCCGCCCCAGTGGTGGTGACCTTGCCGGGCCCCATCCTCACTTCTTTCCCTCAGAACACAGTTGTGGGATCCTCTCTGTCAGCTGCTGTTGGGAGCTCCCTCAGCACTGGGGGGGTTCCCATCTCTTCTGGGGGTTCCCTTGGTCTGAGTGGGTCAGGGCTGTGCCTGCCTCCCCCCCGCTGCCGTCTGAACTGCTGAACCTGGTGCATCGTCCCTTCTGGAGGAAGAATGATGGGGATGGCACAGCAGGAGTGTGGCCAGGCCTTGTTGATGGGCTGGGTGTCCTCATGCCAGCTGGCAGGAGGGACCTGTGCCCACGGCTCCTGGCTGCACGTCAGGCCTCGCTGTGCCTCCTCTGGCTCTGCTTTGCTCTGAGCTCCTTGAGAAAGGGCTCATTCTCTTCTGCTTTGCTGAACCTCCTGGTGCTGGGGGAGGGTGCTGGAGTTAGGGACTGCTCTTGCTGGGCTGGGATTGCCAGCAGGTGGAGCAGGATGGGGAAAGGCAAGCACTTTGTGTTTCCAGCTTGTCCTTGGGAAATGGGCTGTTCTCTGTGTTGCCCTGAACCCTGCAGATGTGTTTCTTGGTCTCTGTTCTGTGCCACTGCATTTGCTCCTTCTCATTAAAGGCTTTGTGCAGCATAGCTGGAGACTCATGGTGGTTTGTCCTCCTCCTCTGTCGGTTGTTCAATCGCTCTGCAAGAAAGAGGGAGAACCTGCTCTTTCCCATGACAATGACTGTGTCCCCATGCAGAAACAGTGTCAGGGTGGGTAGAATTCCCTGACAGGACACCAGAAGACCAAAAACAAGCAAGTAGGCAAGAGAAAGGCAGAAAAACATCAGAGTAATGGATTTCACAAGAAGCAATGGACAGGAGAGGAAATAAACTTAATGCCAGAAACAGTGGTGGTCTAGATGGGGAAAAGGTTCCCAGCAAGGCTGTAGATTCTCCATCTTTGAAAATGTCTAACAGCCACCCAGACAAGGCCGTCAACAGCCTCCTCCTCTTGACCCTTCTTTGAGCCAGGCTTGGCCTGCATGATCTGCACCTCAGCTCTTGTGTGATTTGCTGAGCCGCTGCTGGATCCCCCATCCAGAAGCACCCACCAGGAAAAAGGGAGCTGAGACGGGGCAGGGCCAGAGCTCGGGAAAACTGCAAAGGTTTGTTGGGCAGAGGGCAGGAGAAGGGGCACTGGTGTCAGTGCCAGGGCTGGGAGCACAGGAGAGGAGGGCTGATGGGAATGCATTAGAGAAGTGACCCAACAGCAAGGCTGTGGAGGTGTGTGCATGCTGAGGAAAGCTCTGAGAGAGCTAAAACTTGAGGTCCCACTGAGATTTGAACTCAGATCGCTGGATTCAGAGTCCAGAGTGCTCACCATTACTCCTGCTGAACACCTGTTGTCTTTCTCCTGTGGCCACCCCGGTGCAGCCATGTGGTCCTGGGTGAGCCTGGCACTCTCTCCAGCTCCCTGACCATCACCAAGTACAAACTCCATTCCTCCATGCCCACCAGGCACCCACTACTCACAGGGCTTTTCAAGGGAAATCCAGAGCTCTTTGCACACGCCTGACATGTCTTATGTTACAAGACCCAGGCTCCTGAGCCCTGAGAATCTCACTTTCTGTTCATAAGACCTGTTTATGAAGTTTCCAGCTTAAGCTCTTCAACATTGCCCCTCACAGAGTGCATTGATCGACCAGAGATGGGTGGTTTGATGCTTGTACTTGTGCTCTCTGCTGCTGCTTCCCTGCACCCCCATGTTGGAGACCTTGCAGTATCTGGACTACTTTCCTCTGCTAGGATTGTCTTGGCTGACTTCAAACCCTGCTCCTTTCTTCCAGGACACACTGTTCCCTTCAGTCCCAATGTGGTGTCTCCCTCAGTGAGAATGGCGTTCATCTCCTAAGGCTGTTCCAGACTCCTTCACACCAGGCTCCTTTACCTGCACGAGCAGGATGCATCTTCCCTCTGCTCTTTCCCACTCTTTTCATTCCTTCCTCCTCTCTCAGCCTGGCTTTTTCTGCCCTTTCTCGAATATGTCTTCACAGAGGGGCCACACACATTGCTGATGGCTCAGCTTTATGGTGCAGCAGGTGCACTGCAGAGCTGGAACTGTCCGCATCCCAAACCGGTCTTCCCCTTCCCTCTTGACACAGAGGTGGTTCCCACACTAACAGGCTTGTCCTCCTCCCTAGCTGCAGAGCCCTGGAGGTCCCCTCTTGTGTCTGGGAAGGTGGAGACTGAGCTGCCTGGTGGGAAGGGAGAAACAGCAGTGTCCCCAGGACATCCCCTGCCTGCTGGGGAACTCTGTGCTGTGCTCTGGCAGCTGGACCACAGCCTCCTCTGCCTTGCTGATGGGCACTTTGGAAGTGGTGCCTGCAGAGAAAGCAAAGGAGAAGGTGTCAGTGGCAGAGAGAGGGGGCTCAGGCTGTGGGACAGCCCTGGGCAGCCCTGGGTGTCCAGGGGGCAGGAGGGCAGCGGTGCAGGGAGCACCTGGTGGACGCTGCAAGGGAGAGGCAGTGTCTGGTGGGGCTGGAGCGAGACCAAAATCAAGTAGCAGAGGATGGTTTCGATCCATCGACCTCTGGGTTATGGGCCCAGCACGCTCCCGCTGCGCCACTCTGCTCCCCCCAGCAGCTCTGCACGGACCTCCCCAGCCCTGCCTGATGCTGCCTGGACCTGCCAGCACCAGCGCTGCTGCTCAGGCCTCCTGCCCTCCTCTTCCCTGCACCCATCACCAGGCTGCATCGAGCTCTCCCTGCAAACCTCAGTGCCCCTGCATTCGGGCTGGCAAGCGCAAGGGCCTTGCTTTGTCCTTCTCCCCTCTTCGGCAACCCTTGCCATTCATACAGACTGGGGGACCAGATGCTGGAGAGCAGCTCCACAGAGAAGGATCTGGGGGATCTGTTTGACAGTAAGTTGGACATGAGCCAACAGTGTGCCCTGGCAGCCAAGAGGTCCAACCGTACCCTGGGGTGCATCCAGCACAGCATGGCCAGCCAGGTGAGGGAGGGGACTGTCCCGCTCTGCTCTGCACTGGAGCGGCCTCACCTGAGACACTGTGTGCAGGGCTGGGTGCCACGGGATAAAGAAGATATTAAGCTACTAGAGAGTGTGCAGAAGAGGGCTAAAAAGTTGGTGAAGGGTTTGGAGAGGAAGCCAAATGAAGAGCAGCTAAAGTCTCTGGGTTTGTTCAGCCTGGAGGACACTGATGAATAAAGTCCACTGGAGTTTCTATGGGGTCTCTCAAAAGCATGGGAAGACACAGCCCCATATTTACCGTAATCCCAACCACAGGTGATTTCTCCTCCTTTCCCCATTGACTGAGGTACTTGGAGCATACAAGCTTTGCGATCTGCCTTTCGTATTCAGCCAGCAACATCCCCTTATGTGTCCCCCCACCAACATGCCCTGTTAACTGATTGGTTAAACCTATAAGTTTTAGCTTGGAGAAGAGGAGACTGAGGGGTGACTCATTCATGGGGATCAATATGGAAAGGGAGTGTCAGGAGGATGGAGCTTGGCTCTTCTTGGTGACAACCACTGACAGGACAAGGGGCAATGGGTTCAAACTGGAACACAGGAGGTTCCACTGAAATCTGAGAAGAAACTTCTTCATGGTGAGGGTGGCAGAGCCTGGCCCAGGCTGCCCAGGGAGGTTGTGGATTCTCCTTCTCTGCAGACATTAAACCCACCTGGACACCTTCCTGTGTAACCTCATCTGGGTGTTCCTGCTCCATGGGGGGATTGCACTGCATGAGCTTTCCAGGTCCCTTCCAATCACTAACATTCTGGGATTCTGTGATAAGTCTGTTGCACTCCATTTTGTTCAAGATACGGTCCTGGTCACCACTGTAAAAGGCAAAAAGATAAATATGTCAGCAACATAAGGAGCGCTAAGGGGAATCTTCATCCCCTGATGGATACAGAGGGAAACATATTGACGAAAGGTGAGGGAAAGGCTGAGGTATTAAATGCCATCTTTGCCTCATTCTTAAATAGTCAGAATAGTTGTGCTCCAGGTACCCAGCCCCCTGAGCCAGAAGACAGGCATGGGGAGCAGAATCAAAACTCAATAATCCAAGGATAAATGATTAGCATCCTTCTACACTACTTGGACATCCACAAGTCTAAGGGGCCAGATGAGATACACCCAAGGGTGCTGAGGGAGCTGGTGGAGGTGATCACTGAGCCACTTTCCATTATCTATCAGCAATCTTAGCTAACTGGGAAGGTCCCAGTTGACTGGAAGTTGGCTAATGTGATGCCGATCTACAAGAAGAGCCTTAAGGAGAACTTTGGGAACTACAGACCTGTCAGTCTAATCTTGGTGCTAGGGAAGGTCATGGAGCAGATGATCTTGGGTAATATCACATAGCACATACAAGAGAACCATAAGATCAGGCCCAGTCAGCATGGGTTTATGAAAGGCAGGTCCTGTTTGACCAACCTGATCTCCTTGTACGACAAGATGACCCACCTAGCAGATGAGGGAAAGGCTGTGGATGTTGTGTAGATTTTAGTAAGGCCTTTGACACCATATCCCACAGCATCTCCTGGAGAAGCTGCAGGTCATGGCCTGGATGGTGTATCTGCAAAGGATAAGGAACTGGCTGGGTGGCCGGGCCCAAAGACTTATGCTCAGAGGAGCCAAATCCAGTTGGTGGTTGGTTATGAGTGGTGTCCCCAGGGCTCAGTACTGGGCCCAGTTTTGTTTAACCTTGTTTTCAATAATCGGGGTGAGGGGATAGGGTGCACCCTCACTAAGTTTGCAGATGACACCAAATTGGGTGGGAGTGTTGTTCTGCTGGCAGGTGGAAGGCCATGTACAGGCATCTGGACCAGCTGGATCACTGGGCAGAGATCAATGTTCTGAGGTTCACCAAGGCCAAATGCCGGGGCCTGCACTTAGGTCACAACATCCCTATGAACGCTGCAGGCTCAGAGTGGCTGAAAAGCTGCCTGGCAGAAAGGGATTTGGGAGTGTTGATTGACAGCTGACTGAACATGAGCCAGCAGGGTGTCCAGGAGGACTAGAGGAGTGGTTGTGCCACTGTACTCGGTGCTGGGGATGTATCACCTTGAATAGTGTGTTCAGTTTTGGGCCCCTCATCGTAAGAGGGATATTGAAGTACTGGAGAGAGTGCAGAGGAGGTGATGAAGCTGGTGAGGGGCTGGAGCACAAGTGTGATGAGGAGCAGTTGAGGGAACAAGGTCTCTTTAGCCTCAAGCAAAGGAGGCTGAGGGGAGACCTTATTGCTATCTACAACTGCCTGAAAGGAGGTTGGAGAATGGAGGGGGTTGGTCTCTTCTCCCAAGTAGCAAGTGATAGGACAAGAGGAAATGGCCTCAAGTTGACCAGGGGAGGTTTAGATTGGATATTAGAAAAAAATATTTCCTGGAAAGGGTTTTCAGGTATTGGAACAGGCTGCCCGGGGCAGTGGGGAGTCACTATCTCTGGAGGGGTTTAAAAGGTGTTTAGGGAAGGTTCTTAGGGACATGGTTTAATGCTAGAGTTGGGTTATGGTTGGACTTGGTGATGCTGAGGGTCTCTTCCAACTGAAATGATTCTATGATTCTATGATACGATTCCATGACATGGAACTGTAATCCAGGCTAAGACTGAAGGTGCTGAATGTCCGTGTAAAGTCACACAGAATCTCAAAATGAAGCACTTATAAACTGCTGCACCCCGCACTAAGGTTGAGATTTGGTACCCAAGTACACATAGATATCTAGTGCTCTTAGAAATGTCCTTAATTCAGAGGCATGAAGTGTGACAAAGAACCTGCAACAGACGTGTCCAGTTCTGGATCCAAAGGCAAAGTCATGGTAGGATACTCGAGGACATTTAACATGTCTGTAGTAGTTCATGTAAATACAGATCAATTGTTTCACCGTTCACCAGATCCCTCCAGGGTTCTGACTCAGTCAAATGTTGACAATATCATGCTCATGTTATGTCCTCCCAAAGCATAACACTTGCTAACTCTCTTCAGCTATACAGGAGCTCTGAATGACCACAGGGTCATTCAGCTGCCTTAGCAGAGTTGTTAAGTGATTTCATATCTTAGACATCTAGGACACCTGCATGGGACTTTCAGCTCTGCCTCAAGTCCTGCAAGAGGCACAAATGCATCTGTATTAGAAGCTGGAGACCACATGGGCTGCCATACACATTGCATCTAAATATGATGGAAGGAGCATCAAGTCCATGAATATCTCAACTTTGATTTAGATCTACACAATTACCTTCTTAATGTGTTAAACTACATGAGATAATCCATCGTTTTCCAATTTCTTGCAAAACAGTGTCCTGAGCTCTCTCTTAGAAACAGGAGAGGTGGAGTAAACTACATTCTGAGCCTTGTCCTTGTTTTAGTCACATTCCTCCAGGAACGTGATTTTTTCCCTAGCAGTTTTTTCAGGGCAGTTCTCATCTCGTGGTTCCTAAGAGTGTAGATCAAGGGGTTCAGAGCTGGGGTGACAGTACTGTACAGGAGAGACACTTGCACATCCCTTTGAAGGGAGCTTCCTGAGGAGGGTGGTGTATAATTGAAGAGCACTGGAATGTACAACAGTGCCACAACAGTGAGGTGGGAGGCACAGGTGGAGAAGGGCTTCCATCTTCCTTCCTGGGAGTGGACTTTATGGAAGATGAAGCAGATGATGTAGAGGTAGGAGAGGACTATGAGAGCAAAGGAGCCTAGTGCAACAGATGTGGCAACAACATTGAGGAGGGTCATGTTGAGGCTGGTACTACTGCAAGCCAAATTCAACAGTGGCTTGATGTCACAGAAGAAGTGATGAATGTGGTTGTGGCCACAGAAAGTCAGCTGAGAGGTCATGACTGAGTGTATCATGGCATGCACAAAACCAATGGACCAGCTGGCCGTGGCCAGCAGCAGACAAGTCTGGGGGCTCATGACAAGGGTGTAGTGCAAAGGATTGCAGATGGCCACATAGCGGTCATAGGCCATGGTGGCCAGTAGCACAGCCTCAGTGCTGCCCAGGAAGTGGAAGAAGTGGAGCTGGGCTAAGCACCCACCAAAAGAGATGGGCTGATGTCCAAAGAGAAGGCCAGTCAACATCTTGGGAACAGTGACTGTGGAGTAGACGATGTCCAGGCAGGACAAGTTCCCCAGGAAGAAGTACATTGGTGTGTGAAGACAGGGCTCAGCTATAACCATGGTCACAATGGCACCATTTCCCAGAAGACTGGTCAAGTAGAGCAACAGGAAGAAGACAAAGAAAAAGTGCTGCAGCCCCTGGATATCAGTGAGACCCAAGAGGATGAACTCACTGAGCTCCGTCTGGTTCAGCATTGCTAGAACAGGAAGAAACAAAAGCAAAATGTCAACATTCCACCGTTGTGAGCAGCAAGAGCATTACAATACTTCAGACATGTAATCAAACACAATAGAAATGATGTGCGCATGATGTATGTATGTATGATGTAAAACAGGACTAAGTTCTCAGATTCACCCACATTCATATTTCAGTTGTCCTCATCTGTAACTTCCTGCTGCAAACCATGATCTCATCAATCAAGCACATAACTAATCATGTGAATCACTCTTGATGCTTTCTTTCCAGTATTGTGCCTACATTTCATTAAGTCAATTACAACTTTCACGTTTTTAATGGTTGCCATCTCTTCCAGACAATTCTTCCATCTCAAAAACTGCACAATTTCCAATTTTGTATAAACAGCCTGCAGAAGGTGCCCCAAGATACCATACAGTCATCAACGCTTCTTTTGGATGCTGATGAGAATAAAGGAAGAGGCTGCCTGAGCTTGTGATCACAAACTGCTTTTGCTATTGGACTGTATTCTTTGCCTAAAGAATGTCTCTTGGTTGCTCAGCAGCAGACGAATGGGACAAAAGCCAAGATCTCATCTCCCGCAATACTGTGATGGAGCAAGACTGAACTTGCAGGAGACAAGTTACCTGGTGCAAGTTACACACGAGCGGGCTCATCCCACTGAAAGTCGGTCATACTGCCCAATGAGACAACACGGTCAGTTCTGTCACCATCATTCGTCTTCTGAAATGCAGATGAGTACACACTTGCTTTCAGTTTTTTTTCATAAAGAACAAAGAACAAAGTCCTGACATTATTTTAGTAGAGCAGGCAGGCACAGCTATTTCTGGCTTACAACAGAGACTGCATATTTTACAAGATGAGTAGTTTTCTCTGTACATTCAATGCAGTGATGATTAAGATTGACGAATCCAACTAAAAAAATATAATTACTAGCAAAATATGACTTTTAAATAGGTTAGAACATATATAGATATATCTCACAATCTTTCTTGTCCATCCTGTTGTAGTATATACCTCTATTGAAAACAGGTGACTTTTGAAAACCATTATGAGAGGTCTCCATCCCAATCACTCCTTTTCTCATGCTTCCTTAGCTTATTATTTCAGTGTGAAAACAGGAAACAAGCAGAGAACTTTCAAACTGATTTAACAATATAAGACCTTGAGCACGTAGGCTGAAGGTAATTTATGCACATATGAAAATACTTTCAGTCTGATCTTTGAACAAGCTCCATTGGAAACATTAGGTTTGATAATATTACAGCCTTATCAACATTTTAGTCTGTAACCTGCACTGCAAGAGTTAGAGATGCCATTCTCTGTGCAAGACCAATGCTTCAGTTTCTTCCATGTGATTTGCCACCTTTAGGCTTCAAAGCCCTCCTCATTGAAATGAATCTGCAGAAAGACAGCATTTCATTCAGGTGTGTTCCACTACCTCCTCTGGTTCTGCCTGTTTTTCTCAGCCAACCACAGGTGATCTAATCCCTTTCCTCTCTTCCTTCTGAACATCTTTTTTTTCTTCTCCTTCTACTACTTCCCTCCTGTTTCACAGGTGCTGACTAATATTTTCTCTGATTAACTGATGAACACATCCAGTCAAATAGTTCTCCCAATCTGCTTTTTTCTTTTATTGATTTTTTTTTATTGTTTTAAGACTCTACATTAAATACAAATGCAAAGACAAGATTTTTCATGCTGAAGCTTGCCTATTTTCCAACTATTTATCTGATTAATCATAAAAAAGACATGAATTCTGCACAAACCTCACTGTCAATCAGCACTTTTCTCATTGTAGTAGGGCTCTCTGATTGAGAGTTAGAAAGCAAAGCTGAGGATAAATCAGAATATTTTGTGGCATTAAGAGACCGAGAATTTCTGCTCTCCTTTTTTTCTGTGGTATCTCCTTGGCATTCCTGTAAATGAGAGATCAGTACTGCAGCTGTGATGACAATGACTACTATGAGTTCTCAAGGGCTTGTAGTTATTCAGGTAGGATGCATGGAGGAAGCTTTGCAAATGGTACTAGAAATCTCTGATGACCTAGTTAGAGGAGGAATAAAGATTTTCCTTCACGTACAAAATATCAACAACCTCATGTGGGAATTAAATTTCCTATTGCTTTGATCAGTCTCCTGAGATGAGATTTCTGAATCAATGGGGAATTGCACAGCAACGTAGCCTTGCCTGAAGAAAGTGCGTAGATGAGCACCCGTAAAACAGAAAAGATAAAGTAAAACCGTCCACAAAAACCAAACAACCAAACTACCCTGCTCCCCCCTAAAAGATCTGACACAAGGATCTCCATCTCGGTGCACGGAATTTATGGCTGGAATTCCTCCTGAGTTGTGCAACCCCAGCTGACCTGAAGCAGTGTTTGGGCATCATTTCCTAAATCTCTTTCAAATAATAGAATTAGAATTAGTATTTGTGAAACCTCACATTTGTTCCATCCATTGTGCTCTCTTTGGATTTCTGATGTTTTATTTTTGTTGTGGTTTCACAGATAAGGATGAGATTCTGGCGTCTTTGTAGCAAAATATTTGCCAAATTTGCATCTCAATGTCAGGAGTCAGCCCAAGGGCTCCTGGTTTCCTTTCTGAAGCAAAGCAGCCACCCATAGAAATTGTGGGATCCATACCAAGGTCTGGCTGCCCTACATACCACTCCAATAGTAAGACAGTTTTGGTTATTCTTGGTTTATAATCCCACACCCAGGTCCCACCAGCAGCAGAGAAGAGATTGAAAATAAGAAGCTATAAGATGATAGGATAGACTGCAGAGATGAGGTGCAGGGCTCACCAGGTGAGTGCATTGACTGGCCCTGTTTTCATGGGACCAGTCCATTTTATACCCTTTCCTGTTTACCCTCCCTTTGTTTCTCCCTGTTTACCTTCATCGAGTCATTGGTTGACAAGGTTTGGTTCTTCTCAATGTCTGCCTTATTGTTTGTCCCTTATTACCATGTCAAGGGACTCAGTTTATTCTGCAATTTTCTGCAACTGCATAAGCATCGTACCTCTCACACTCCCCTCTCTTGTGGGGAGAAAATTAAAGGGAAGTGAGAAGAGTTGTGGATCAAGGTAATGACGGTTTAATAAGGAGAGAAAAACCTGTGTACAGAAGCAAAAGTGGACTTAATTCACAACTTCACATCATCAGGCAGATGTCCAGCGACTTCCTAGGAAGCAGGGACTCAGCATGCCTAAGTGTGGCTTGAGAAAACAAACACCTAACCGTGAACACTGTCTCATTCTCCTCCATTTCCTGAGCTTTTCTTGCTGTGCGAAACCTCATATGGTATGGAATATCCCCTTGGGCAGTTTGGGCCAGCTGTCCTGCCTGTTTTCCCTCCCAGTCTCCATCCTATCCCAAGACTATGGGTCTTTGTGGAGAGAAAGACTTGACTCTGAACAAGCACTGCTCAGATATAGCCAAAATATTGGTGTTTTTCCAACACTCTTTAAGCCAAAAATGCAAAGCACACACCACATTAGCTGCTAGGAAGAAGGCTGACTCCATGCCAGCCCAACACAGTACAATCTCCTCCCCTCATTCCATGCCATCTGCATCATGCTCAGGTCCAACATTCTCTGAAACATCGAAGTATCCTCTGACCATCCCATGCACACATTGTGTTATTTCTATAACCGACCGAAACCTTTCCACTTGCCTAACCCACAATGCATTAAAATCTTTCATCCTTCTACCCCATGCCTTTATTTTCATTTCCTATTTTATCAGTTTTTTATTCCCAAAATCCACTCTTAGCAACACTTGTTACATTTACTACCGTAGTGGATTGGGCTGCTGCTGGACTCCCACCCAGCTGTTCTCTCATGTCCCCTCCTCAACAGAACAGGAGGAGAAAATAAGATGAAAAATCTCTTGAGATAAGAATGCGAAGATCATTGACTGATTACCATAGAAGGCAAAACAGGCTAACTTGGGGATAATTAATCTATTTTTTGCCAATTAAAATAGATTGGATGGTGAGAAACAATGACAAAACAAAAACACCTGCCCCCACCTCTCCTTATTCTTCCCAGGCTAAACTTCACTCCTTCATTCCCCTATCTCCTACAGTGATGTGATTTAGGTATTAAAGACACAAACTGGAAGAGAAAATACTGCTTGGGTATAAGCAATTCTAGAAATGGGACTGAAATGAGATCGAAATAAGCTGAGAGAAAGTAGAAGCACGAGCTCCATTTCACTTTGATGAACACTCCCTCTGGCAAGGCAGAAAAAGAATCAGACAGAAAGTACCAGGTTCAATGAGTTATGGATCCATCCCCTCCCTTAGCTTTCCCTCAGTCTACATGAAAAGGGAACTAATTAAAACAAAGCTACCGCAGCGAGCTGGCGGTGTTTCAGCTTATCCTTTCTGTCCTGAACTGAGCAAGTTACTAGCTAGTTTGGGAAAGAGATCTCTGTTCTGAGTGGAAAAAAATCAGATCAAGTCTAGACTAGAATCCAATCTCTCCCACCAGTAGCAAGGACACTTGCAGGAGACACGGCTCCTCCCCTCCAATCATGAGCTACTAACTTGATTCTCAATGCATTATTGAGGGTTCTTTCTTGAGGGGAAAATGATCCAGGCTATAACTTTTGCATTGATGGAGAGGAAAACAAACATCTGTTTCCCAAGCCAGAGAGTTTGTCTGCTTAATGGACATGGAGGGAGAGGGGGTTGGGGGGATAAGAATTTTGTAATCTACTTTGTAATATTCCTACTATGAGCTGGGTTTACATGTTTGTTTGCAAGGCCCGAGGTACAACAACTATAATTTATTCCAATACGCCAAGTAAAAAAGGCCAGATATTTCAAGGACATTGTATGGAACTGAACTGTATAGGCCTCTGAGGCCTACGTGCCAGCAAGAGAGCAAGAGAGCAAGAGTCGAGCAGCCTGCGTGCCTGACGTGACTTTGTGCAGCCTTGAGTGAAAATAAAAGAGTGTCCAGTGAAGAAAAGAGTCAGCAAGACAGCAATTTTATAAATACTTTTTGCTTAACACTAGAGCTTGTGCAGATTTGTTAAATCCAACCACTTGTTAGTTTGCAGCGTGTGAACAGTAGTTATTATCCAATTACATGCAGTATTCTGATGGGTGGATAGGTCAAAAAGATACTTAGGGAGAATTGTAACAAACAATAAATGTCTTCACTTGAATTCACATTGGATGTGTGGAGCCTGTGGTTTTCGCCCTTGGAAGTGGTGACCCCGACGTGATCCGCAAGAAGTTACAGAGGGTGGACGACTGCGATGAGGAACGGACTCAGCTGGAGACGGCGCGGCTGGACCGTGACCGGGGCGCAGGCTGCGGGCTGTGTCTCTGCTGTTTGCTGCGGTAGCGACAGGGGAGGAAGAGGATCCGAATATCGATGCAACGGACAACAGAAGAGGTGAGCAGCTGGAGCGAGAGGAGGTGGGGCAGAATATCTCTAATGAAGAAGAGGCAATACTACTGCTCCTCTCGCATATCCTCTCTAGGAGAGGAGTGAAGTATGAGGAGAATAACCTAAAAAGACTATTGATATGATGCAGGGACAACGGGTTTCCTACCAATCCGTCAGGAGCTTTTCAAAGAGAGACTTGGGAAAAAGTGGGAAATGCGTTGTGGGAAGCAATCAGCCACACTGAAAAATATATTAACAGCCTTGCAACCACCTGGTGACTGATAATTTCTACATTGAAACAGTTAAAAGCCGAAAAAAATGTTACACACGATGCCTTCCCGGCTTTGAGTCCAACTTGCAACAGTTAAAGGACAAAAAGGCTGTTATGAGCCTCAGTGATTTGGAACAGGCATTTCCAGTTCAATTGCAAGCGTTTGCTCCTGATCCAGCAAAGTATTCACTCCCAGAAGAAAAGCCAACAGAGGAACAGTCTGCGCCTTTCTGAGGGAAGAATTGCCAAAAAAACAGAACCAGTCTACTGACGATATGGACATTGATCAAAAAGCACCCTCCAATTCAACGAAGAAGAAAGAGTTTTTTCCTCCTTTGCCACCGTCTACACTGCCTACTCCTCAACTTCCGATTGATCCTGGGATTCCGATGAAGCCTAAATGGGCCCAAAAGCTTATTCGGAAGCTAGAAGATTTGGAGAGACAGCAACAGATTCAACAAGCTCAACTAGAAGACCAAGAATGCAGAGAGGACATTACAATGTATAAATTGGAACAGAACATCTCTGGGGGGGCAAAGGGAGGAGATGCAGGTGGCAATCCTACCAGGAGGTGCCAAGGTATTACATCCATTACTTGAGGGGGAAGTTTTACCATCTGTGTATCCGGTAATGCTGGGAGGTACAGGGAATGACGGGAGAAAGAACTCTAGTTACTGGGCTCCTTTTCCCTGGGAAGTAGTCAAGGAGGCGAGGAAATCAGTAAAAGAACACGGGTTACAGTCACCTTATACTCAGGCACTTATTGATAATATTTTTACTACTTAATCTTATGAATCCATTGGATTCATGAACGTCGATGCAAATGATATTAACAACAATTCAGCAGCTACTCTGGTGGACACGCTGGTATGATATGGTACAACAAGTAGTAGTACAGAATTTAGAAAGGGGTGACGGAGATCCATTAAGAACAGCGGCATTTGATATGCTCACAGGCCAGGGAGAGTTTGCTGATGTACAAAGACAAGCTAGGCTCTGCTTGTGCCGATATTGCATCTGTCAATGCACTTAGCTAGGGAAGCATTGAAAACTCTGCCTGAGGATGAGAATATTATAACGCCATATACTAGTGTTAAGCAAGGTCAAAATGAGCCTTACATGGCCCTGGGGGTCCCAGAGAACCATGCAGTGGGCAAGAAATGGGCTGATGGGTCAGGCTCAAAGGGTTCCAGTAAACAGGTTTGTGTTGGGCTGCTGAGCAGCCACTACAGGGTCCTGCAGGGATCCATCTTAGGGCCAGATATCTTCATAAACAACTTAAACGCAGGACTTAATGGAATGTTAAGTAAGCTCACCAATGACACAAAACTGGGAGAAGATGTTTTTTGGTTTTTTTTGGAAGGAGGGCTGCGGGTGGGTTGGTTGGTTTGGTTAGTTTTGGGAAGGTTTTGTTATTATCTAGTCTCTGTGGGCTGCTTTATTTTCACTCTTCTACTTTGCAGGTGCTCATCTACACACTACGTTGCTGTGCAATTCACCATTGATTCAGAAAACTCATCTCAGGAGACTGATCAAAGCAATGGGAAATTTAATTGCTGTTGATATTTTGCACATGATGAAAAGACTTTTTGCTCCTCTAATTCGATCATCAGAGATTTCTGGTAGCATTTGCAGTTTGCTCCTTGCATCCTACCCAAATAACTACAAGCCCCTGAGAACTCACAGTAGTCATTGTCATCACAGCTGCAGCATTGATCTCTCAGCTACAAGAATGCCAAGGAGATACCACAGAAACAAGGAGAGTAGAAACACTCTTAACTCCACAAAATCCGTTGTTTTGTCCTCGGCTTTGCTTCCTGGCTCTCAATCAAAGGGCCCTACTGCAATGAGAAAAGTGCTGATTGACAGTGAGGTGAGGATTGTGCAGAACTATTTTTTTATATTACATAATTTATATAGCTGGAAAAATAGGAAAACCTCAGCATGAAAAATCTTGTACTTGCATTTGTGTTTAAGTTAGAAGGAAACTAAAATAACAATAACAATAAAATTGAAAATAAAAGAAAATAAGTTTGGGAAAACTATTTTCTTTTGACTGCATGTGCTCATCAGTTTATCACAGAAAATATTAGTCAGCATCTGGGAAACAGAAGGGAAGTGTTAGAAACAGAAGAAAAAGAGATGTTTAGAAGGAAGAGAGGAAAGGGATTAGATCACCTGTGGTTGACTGAGGAAAACAGGCAGAACCAGAGGAGGTAGTGGAACACACCTGAATGAAATGCTGTCTTTCTGCAGATTCATTTCAATGAGGAGGGCTTTGGAGCCTAAAGGTGGCAAATCACATGGAAGAAACTGAAGCATTGGTATTGCACAGAGAATGGCATCTCTAACTCTTGCAGTGCAGGTGACAGACTAAAATGTTGATAAGGCTGTAATATTATCACATCTAATGTTTCCAATGGAGCTTGTTCAAAGATCAGACTAAAGGCATTTTCAGAGAAATATGGTCAGTGTTCCAGAGTGGACGCATGTGTGCAACATGCTCATGTTCTTTTATGGTGAAATCAGTTTGGAAGTTCCCTGTTTCCTGTTTTCATGCTGAAAAACTAAGCTAAGGAAGTATGAGAAAAGGAGTGATAGGGCTGGAGACCTCTCATAATGGCTTTCAAAAATCATTTGTTTCAAGTAGAAGTATATAGTACAACAGAATGGATGAGAAAGACTGTGAAATGTACCTATATATGTTATAACCTCTTTAAATGATGTATTTTGAAAGTCATTATTTTTTCATTAATTGGAGTGATCAATTTTAGTCATCACCACTGCATTGAATGTACAGAGAAAACTACTCATCTTGTAAGATTTGGGGTCTCTGTTGTAAGTCAGAAATAGCTGTGCCTGCCTGCTCTACTAAAATAATGTCAGGTTTTAGTTCTTTATTTTGTATGGTTGGGAATTACCCAGAGACGAACGATGGTGACAGAACTGACCGTGTTGTCTCATTGGGCAGTATGACCGACTTTCAGTGGGATGAGCCCATTTGTCTGGAACTTGCACCAGGTAACTTGTCTCCTGCAAGTTCAGTCTTGCTCCATCACAGTATTGCGGGAGATGAGATCTTGGCTTTTGTCCCATTCGTCTGCTGCTGAGCAACAAAGAGACATTCTTTAGGCAAAGTATACAGTCCAATAGCAAAAGCAGTTTGTGATCACAAGCTCAGGCAGCGTCTTCCTTTATTCTCATCAGCATCCAAAAGAAATGCTGAGGACTGTATGGTACCTTAGAGCACCTTCTGCTGGCTGTTGATACAAAATTGGAAAGTGTGCAATTTTTCATATCTCAGAACTCTCTGGAAGAGATGGTAACCATTAGAAATGTGAAAACTGAAATCGACTTAATGAAATGTAGGCACAATAGTGGAAAGAAAGCATCAGAAGTTAGAAGTTTTATTGATGGGATCTCGAGTTGCAGCAGGAAGTTGCATAAGAGTACAACTGAAATATGAGTGTGGGTGAAGGTGAGGAAGTAGCCCTGAATCACATCTTACATATTCTGCTGTTATGCATAGGTGGAAGGCTTTATTTGAAGATTTTCTTGGTTCTTGACAGAAATAGGAGAAAACTACATTCAAGTTTTTTTTCTCCATGTTAGTTTCTTTTGTGTTTGATTACATGTCTGATGTTTTGTTATGCTCTTGCTGCTCACAACTGTGGAACCTTGATATTTTGCTTTTGTTTCTTCCTGTTCTAGCAATGCTGAACCAGACAGAGCTCAGCGAGTTCATCCTCTTGGGTCTCACTGATATCCAGGGGCTGCAGCACTTTTTCTTCATCTTCTTCCTGTTGCTCTACTTGACCAGTCTTCTGGGAAATGGTGCCATTGTGACCATGGTGATAGCTGAGCCCCATCTTCACACACCAATGTACTTCTTCCTGGGAAACCCGTCTGGGAAACCTGGGAAACAGGCCTCTGAGGCCTCCGTGTCCAGCAAGACAGCAAGAGCGCAAGAGTCGAGCAGCCGACATGTCTTACGTGACTTTGTACAACCTTGAGTAAAACAAAAGAAAGACTGTCTAGTGAAGAAAAGAGTCAGCAAGTCAGCTATAATATAGATACATTTTGTTTAATATTAGAGCTTGTGCAGAACTGTATAATCCAATCACCTATTAGTTTGCAGCGTGTGAACAGTAGCTATTGAGCAATTACAAACAGCCTTCTGATGCATGGACAGCACGTGGACAGGTCAAAAGGTACCTAAGGAGAGTTGTAACAAGCAATAAACGGCTTCGCTTAAATTCACATTGGATTGTGTAGAGTCCATGATTTTTCACCCTTGCAAGTGGTGACCCCGGCGTGATCCGAAAGGAGAATTTACGGCGAGGGGACGACTGCTGAGAGGAACGAGCCCTGCCTGGAGCTGGCGCAGCTGGACCGTGACCGGGACGCCGTCTGCGGGCTGCGTGCCTCCTGAATGATGGCTGCAGAAGCGATGGAGGAGGAATAGAGGATCGGATATCGTTGCAACGGACAGCCAAAGAGGTGAGCAGCCAGGGGTGAGGGGAAATGGGGCAGAATATATCTGAAGAAGAAGAAGAAGCAATACTGCGTCTCCTCTCGCATATCCTCTCTAGGAGAGGGGTGAAATATGAGGAGAGTAACCTCAAAAGACTATTAATTTGGTGCAGGGACAATGGATTTCCTGCCGATCCGTCAGGAGCTTTTCAAATAGAGACTTGGGAAAAAGTGGGAACTGTTTTGTGGGAGGCGATCAGTCACAGAGAAAAATATATTCTTGGCCTTGTAACTGCCTGGCAACTGATAATTACCACACTGAAACAGTTAAAAGCTGAAACGACTGTTAAACAAGGCGCATTTGCAGCATTAAGTTCTATAAAAGAAGAAAAGACTATTATGAGCCTTAGTTACTCAAAACAGGCATTTCCAACTCAAATGCCGATTAAGGTGCAAGTTTTTGCTCATGATCCAACACAATATTCAGTTTCAGAGGAAGTGCCGGTAGAGGAACCGTCTGCACCTCCCTTGTAAGAAGAACCACCGAAAAAACAGAGCCAGCATACTGGCGACATGGAAATTGATCAAAACGCACCAACCGACTCGACGAAGAGGAAACTATTTTATCCTCCTTTGCCGCCATCTACACCGCCTACTCCTGAACCTCTGATTCATCCTGGGTTTCCTGATAAGCCTAAATGGGCCCAAGAGCTTATTTGGAAACTGGAAGGTTTGGAGAAATAACACCAGATTCAACAAGCTTATTTAGGAGATCAAATGAACAGAGAAGACATGATAATACATAGACTGGAACAGAACATTTTTGATAAGCATTCTGGGGGGGCGGTGGGAGGTATGGGAGCTGCAGAGGGTGCTGTGGGTGGTAATCCTACCATGAGGTGGCAGGGTGTTATTAAAAATGCATTGCTTGAGGGGGAAGTTTTACCATCCGTGTATCCAGTGATATTGGGGCGTACAGGGAATGACGGGAAACAGAAACCTAATTATTGGGCTTCTTTTCCTTGGGAAATAATTAATGTGGTGAGGAAATCAGTAAAAGAATATGGGTTACAGTCACCTTATACTCAAGCATTTATTGACAATATTTTTACTACTAATCTTATGACTCCTTCAGATTTGTGTACGTTGATGCAAATGATACTAACACCAATTCAGCAGCTACTGTGGCGAACGCGCTGGTATGATTTGGTACAGCAAGCAGTAATACAAAATCTAGAAAGGGGGGATGGAGATCCATTAAAAACAGCGACAGTTGATATGCTCTTAGGTCAGGGAGACTTTGCTGATGTACAAAGACAAGCTAGATTGCTTGCACCAATATTACATCAGTCAATGAACTTAGCTAGAGAAGCACTAAAAACACTACCTGAAGATGGAAAAGTTATACCTCCATATACTACTGTTAAACAGGGTCAAAATGAGTCCTACACAGAATTTTTAGAGCATTTACGTGAAGTATTGGAAAGGTCACAGTTAACTGATCCGGTTCGTGAATCACTGCTTGTGACTTTAGCAGTGGACAATGCTAATCCTGCTTGCAAATAGATTTTACAGGCGATGCCAAAGAATTCTACTTTAGCTGATATGCTAGAGGCATGTTCAAGGGTGGGTGCACCAGAAGAGCACGGTGGTTATATGGCTAATGCTTTTGCAGCAGCCATAAAGCCATTAATTCAAAAAGGTAAACCGGAATCAGGACCTTTGTGTTATAGTTGTGGAAGATCAGGTCACATAAGAGTGCAGTGCAAAGCAAGTAAGCCGAGACAACTGACAAAGGAATCTGGTAGTGCCAACACAGGTGTCTGTACTCGTCAAAAGTTTGGACACAGGGCTGTGGATTGCAGATCAAGATTTACTAAAGATGGTGGACCTTTGGGAAAGGGATCACTGAGCGTGGGGAGGGGCAGCGCGATGGCACAAAACAGCAACCCTCACAGGCAGGCTGTTTGGACAGCAGCGCCGCCGCCACCTCAGGGAGTGCAGGAGAGGATGTCTCAACAGCAGTAGAGACAACTCTGGTGGATTCACAGGTTTGCTGCATTCCTACTGAAATGCACAGACCTTTGGGTTGGGGGTTGAGTGCACTACTGCTGGGGAGATCTTCTACATCCAGAAAAGCAGTTTTTGTTTTACTGGGAATAATAGATGCTGATTTTACCGGAGTGATTTCTGTTATGATATGGACACTTTTTCCATCAGTTCATAATCCAAAAGGGTAAAAAATTGGACAGTTAATTCTTCACACACCAATGTACTTCCTCCTGGGAAACATGTCCTGCCTGTACATCATCTACTCCACAGTCACTGGTCCCAAGATGTTGACTGGCCTTCTCTTTGGGCATCAGCCCATTTCTTTTAGTGGGTGCTTGGCCCAGCTTCACTTCTGCCACTTCCTGGGCAGCACTGAGGCTGTGCTCTTGGCCACCATGGCCTACGACCGCTATGTGGCAATATGTAATCCTTTGCGCTACACCCTTGTCATGAGCCCCCAGACTTGTCTGCTGCTGGCCACGGCCAGCTGGTCCATTGGTTTTGTGCATGCCATGATACACTCAGTCATGACCTCTCAGCTGACTTTCTGTGGCCACAACCACATTCATCACTTCTTCTGTGACATCAAGCCACTGTTGAATTTGGCTTGCAGTAGTACCAGCCTCAGCATGACCCTCTTCAATGTCATTACCACATCTGTTGTTCTAGGCCCCTTTGCCCTCATAGTCCTCTCCTACCTCTACACCATCTGCTTTATCTTCCATAAAGTCCGGTCCCAGGAAGGAAGATGGAAGCCCTTCTCCACCTGTGCCTCCCACATCACCGTTGTGGCACTGTTGTACATACCAGTGCTCTTCAATTATACACCACCCTCCTCAGGAAGCTCCCTTCAAAGGGATGTGCAAGTGTCTCTCCTGTACAGTGCTGTCACCCCAGCTCTGAACCCCTTGATCTACACTTATAGGAACCCGGAGATGAGATCTGCCCTGAAAAAAATGCTAGGGAAAAAAAACTCTTTCTTGGAGGAATGTGACTAAAACAAGGACAAGACTCAGAATTTAGTTTACTGCACCTCTCCTGTTTCTAAGGAAAGAGCTCAGAGGGACATTGTATTGCAAGAGACTGGAAAACAACCAATAATCTCATGTAGGTTAACACATGTCACGAAATATTACACGGAGGCACCCCGAGATTAATTTAAGGGACAACAGAGTCCACAACAACTTTTATTAAACCAGTGAGAAACAGGGTTCTTGCACTCCACAAGTGACTTAAATACAGGTTCGGATATCAGTTGAGGAAATAATTTGAAGGGGCAGCAACTAATACAACAGTGGTCCACAGTGTGCATGCACGTGGCTGCACCAAAACAATGCCGGAGCCAGCCTTGGGTCCCAGAGAAGCACACACTTGCCAAACACGGTGCAGGATTATTCTTTTTAAAAGAGATGCACGTACTCGTAGTGAGTACGAGAAGTGTGCACTCGCAATTCCGCGAGGGTAAATTTATAATACACTCGCAATTGTGCGAGGAAATAATTTACTTACACATGCTAGTGTGCACGGAATCCTACGCGTGCTTATGTGAAAGCACGGGAGGAAAATACACTCGCGGTTGTGCGAGGGGCTCTCAGCGGCCACTCGCGACTGTGCGAGGATTAATTTAAAGTACCCGTGCAAATGTGCACGGAAAATATATGTGCAAATGTGCACGGAAAGTGTAAATATGCTCCCAATCCGCGAGAAGTTTTACTTACACACGTGGTGGCAGGGCAAGTGGAGTCTCCATCCCGGGGAGCGGGGGGGGGGGCCCGTGGCTCCCGGCGGCAGTGGCCAAGCTCGTGCTCCGAGGGACCCGCACAATGGGCCGAGTCGCCGACGAGAGTCCCGTTTTTTATACTGGCTGATCAGATTTTGACGTGTAGGCACTCTAGAAGCTTCTCTGCACCCCCACACTGTTTGTGGGATGCCCCTGAAGCCTCCAAAACATCCCCCACACTGGCCGCAGGCACCCAGCGGCTCAGTGGCGCCTCGGCACTCCCTTCTCCTAATGGCCCTGGGTGGTGTGCTCTGGGCCACACAAAAGAAGCTGTTAGCCTCAAGCAGCGGAGAAAAGAGGGCGATGTGCCTACTCCTTCCAAAGAGAAAGGGGGGAAGGGGAAAGAGGGGGGTTGCATTCCACGACAACACATTAAGAAGTTAATTGTCTAGATATGAATCAAAGGGGAGATATTCATGGACTTGAAGCTTCTTCCATCATATTTACATGCCATATGTATGGTAGCCCATGTGGTCTCTGGCTTCTAATACAGAAGCATTTGTGCCTCTTGCAGGACTTGAGGCAGAGCTGACAGCCCCATGCAGGTGTCCTGGATGATCTAAGATAAGAAATTACTTGGCAGCTCTGTTTTGGCAGCTGAATGATCCTCTGGTCGTTCAGAGCTCCTGTATAGCTGAAGAGAGTTAGCAAGTGTTATGTTTTGGGTGGGCATAACTTGAGCATGATATTGTCGACATTTGACTTGAGTCAGACCCCTGGGGGGATCTGGTGAATGATGAAACCATTGATCTGTATTTACATGAACTGCTACAGACATGTTAAATGTCCTCGAGTATCCTACCATGACTTTGCCTTTGGATCCAGAACTGAACACGTCTGTTGCAGGTTCTTTGTCATACTCCATGCCTCTGAATTAAGGACATTTCTAAGAGCACTAGATATCTGTTTGTACTTCTGTACCAAATCCCAACCTTAGTGTGGGATGCAACAGTTTATAAGTGCTTCATTTTGAGATTTTTTGTGTCTTTACACGGACATTCAGCACCTTCAGTCTTAGCCTGGATTACAGTTCCATGTCATGGAATCGTATCACAGAATCATAGAATCATTTCAGTTGGAAGAGACTCTCAGCATCACCGAGTCCAACCATAACCCAACTGTAGCACTAAACCATTCCCCTAAGAACCTTCTCTAAACACCTTTTAAACCCCTCCAGCGATGGTGACTCCCCACTGCCCTGGGCAGCCTGTTCCAATGCCTGACAACCCTTTCCGGGAAAATTTTTTTCTAATATCCAATCTAAACCTTCCCTGGCACAACGTGAGGCCATTTCCTCTTGTCCAATCACTTGTTACTTGGGAGAAGAGACCAACCCCCTCCATTCTCCAACCTCCTTTCAGGCAGTTGTAGATAGCAATAAGGTCTCCCCTCAGCCTCCTTTTCTTGAGGCTAAAGAGACCTTGTTCCCTCAACCACTCCTCATCACACTTGTGCTCCAGGTCCTTCACCAGCTTCATCATCACCTCCTCTGCACTCTCTCCAGTACTTCAATATCCCTCTTACGATGAGGGGCCCAAAACTGGACACACTATTCAAGGTGAGACCTCCCCAGCACCGAGTGCAGTGGCACAACCACTCCTCGAGTCCTCCTGAACACACTATTCCTGATACCTGCCAGGATGCTGGTGGCCTTTTTGGCCACCTGGACACACTGCTGGCTCATGTTCAGTCGGCTGTCAGTCAACACTCCCAGATCCCTTTCTGCCAGGCAGCTTTTCAGCCACTCTTCCCAGAGCCTGCACCGTTCATGGGGTTGTTGTGACCCAAGTGCAGGCCCCAGCACTTGGCCTTGTGTGCTGGTTTGACTGAAAACGTGTTAACTTTCTTGGTGCAGTTAGAAAACTTTCCTTTTTCATAGTAGCACACTCATTATTTGGACTTAGTTGAGAACAAGCAGATAACACCCCAACACAGAGTTAATGTTTTTAATTGCCTTGGTCTGAGAGCCAAGGACATTCTGAGCACCTTTCTTACAGGTGTGAGGCATCAAGGAAGGGCGGCAGAAATGGAGCAGAGCTTGACTGACATCCAGACTGATCAATTTGAGTATTCCACCCCATTAGTATCCTGCTAATGATTTAAGGAGAGTTGGGCAGCTAGAAATTTCCAGTTTTGGCTCTAGTGATCTCTCTGTTTTTTCTCTCTCTCTGTTGGTAGCCAGAAAGTTCAGTTGGGACACTCAGCCCAGTCTTTTGCCATTTTGCGGAGGCCTCTGGGCTTCTCTGCCTTTTTCCTCTCTTTCTCTCTGGGATCAGCTTTAGGACCAGGTGTGGCTTGCTGGGATTAGCTGCTCATTTGTGGACAGAGTTTACTTGGAATTGTTTTAAGTATATTTTATTTCTATTATTTATATATCTCTCTATATATCTATATATATCTAGATATATCTATATATCTATTTACTAGTAGTGTATTAGTATTTTGTTATTTTATTACACTGTGTTTATCTCAATCCAAGTTTCTCCCTTCCTTTTTGATTCTCTCCCCTGCTGGGGTGGGGCAGGGGAGTGGGAGAGCGAATGGCTATTGGTTGTACTGCTAACTTGGGTTAAACCATGACACCTTGTTAAACCTCAGACACTTGCCCTCAGCCCAACGATCCAGCTGGTCCAGATCCCTCTGTATGGCCTTCCTACCCTCCAACCGATCAACACTTCCACCCAATTTGGTGTCATGTGCAGACTCACTGAGGGTGCACTCAATCCCCTCATTCTGATTATTGACGAAGAGATCAAACAAAACTGCCGCCAATACTTAGCCCTGGGGACACAACTCATGACCAACCACTAACTGGATTTGGTTCCTTTCACCACAACTCTTTGGGCCCGGCCATCCAACCAGTTCTTTACCCATTGCAGATACACCATCCAGGCCATGAGCTGCGGCTTCTCCAGGAGATGCTGTGGGATATGGTGTCAAAGGCCTTACTAAAATCTAACTATACAACATCCACAGCCTTTCCCTCATCTACTACGTGGGTCATCTTGTCGTACAAGGAGATCAGGTTGGTCAAACAGGACCTGCCTTTCATAAACCTGTGTTGACTGGGCCTGATCTCATGGTTCTCTTGTATGTGCTATGTGATATTACCCAAGATCATCTGCTCCATGACCTTCCCTAGCACCAAGATTAGACTGACAGGTCTGTAGTTCCCCGAGTTCTCCTTACGGCTCTTCTTGTAGATGGGCATCACATTAGCCAACTTCCAGTCAACTGGGACCTTCCCAGTTAGCTAAGATTGCTGATAGATAATGGAAAGTGGCTGAGTGATCACCTCCGCTAGCTCCCTCAACACCCTTGGGTGCATCTCATCTGGCCCCTTAGACTTGTGGATGTCTAAGTAGTGTAGAAGGATGCTAATCATTTATCCTTGGATTATTGAGTTTTGATTCTGCTCTCCATGCCTGTCTTCTGGCTCAGGGGGCTGGGTACCTGGAGCACAACTGTTCTGACTATTTAAGAATGAGGCAAAGATGGCATTTAATACCTCAGCCTTTCCTTCATCTTCTGTCAATATTTTTCACTTTGTATCCATCCCTCTGTATCCCCTACCGCTCCTTATGTTGCTGATATATTTTACAGTGGTGACCAGGCCCGTATCTTGAACAAAATGAAGTGCAACAGACTTATCACAGAATCCCAGAATGTTAGTGATAGGAAGGGACCTGGAAAGCTCATGCAGTGCAATCCCCCCATTGAGCAGGAACACCCAGATGAGGTTACACAGGAAGGTGTCCAGGCGGGTTGGAATGTCTGCAGAGAAGGAGACTCCACAACCTCCCTGGGCAGCCTGGTCCAGGCTCCGGCACCCTCACTAGGAAGAAGTTCCTTTTCAAATTTCAGTGGAACCTCTTCTGTTCCAGTTTGAACCCGTTGCCCCTTGTCCTGTCACTGGTTGTCACCAGAACAGCCTGGCTCCATCCTCCTGACACTCTCCCTTTCCATATTGATCCCCAAAAATGAGTCACCCCTCAGTCTTCTCTTCTCCAAGCTAAAACTTATAGGTTTAACCAATCAGTTAACAGGGAATGTTGGTTGGGGGGACACATAAGGGGATGTTGCTGGCTGAATACGAAAGGCAGATCGCAAAGCTTGTATGCTCCAAGTACCTCAGTCAATGGGGGAAGGAGGAGGAATCACCTGTGGTTGGGGATTAGGGTAAATACATGGCTGTGTCTTCCAACGCTTTTGAGAGATCCCATAGAGATTCCAGTGAACTTTATTCATCAGTGTCCTCCAGGCTGAACAAACCCAGAGACTTTAGCTGCTCTTCATTTGGCTTCCTCTCCAACCCCTTCACCAACTTTTTAGCCCTCTTCTGCACACTCTCTAGTAGCTTCATATCTTCTTTATCCCGTGGCACCCAGCCCTGCACACAGTGTCTCAGGTGAGGCCGCTCCAGTGCAGAGCAGAGCGGGACAGTCCCCTCCCTCACCTGGCTGGCCATGCTGTGCTGGATGCACCCCAGAGTACGGTGGGACCTCTTGGCTGCCAGGGCACACTGTTGGCTCATGTCCAACTTGCCGTCAAACAGAACCCCCAGATCCTTCTCCATGGAGCTCCTCTCCAGCATCTGGTCCCCCAGTCTGTATGAATAGCAAGGGTTGCCGAAGAGGGGAGAAGGACAAAGCAAGGCCCTTGCGCTTGCCAGCCCGAGTGCGGGGGCACTGAGGTTTGCAGGGAGAGCTCGATGCAGCCTGGTGATGGGTGCAGGGAAGAGGAGGGCAGGAGGCCTGAGCAGCAGCGCTGGTGCTGGCAGGTCCAGGCAGCACCAGGCAGGGCTGGGGAGGTCCGTGCAGAGCTGCTGGGGGGAGCAGAGTGGCGCAGCGGGAGCGTGCTGGGCCCATAACCCAGAGGTCGATGGATCGAAACCATCCTCTGCTACTTGCTTTTGGCCTCGCTCCAGCCCCAGCAGACACTGCCTCTCCCTTGCAGCGTCCACCAGGTGCTCCCTGCACCGCTGCCCTCCTGCCCCCTGGACACCCAGGGCTGCCCAGGGCTGTCCCACAGCCTGAGCCCCCTCTCTCTGCCACTGACACCTTCTCCTTTGCTTTCTCTGCAGGCACCACTTCCAAAGTGCCCAGCAGCAAGGCAGAGGAGGCTGTGGTCCAGCTGCCAGAGCACAGCACAGAGTTACCCCCAGCAGGCAGGGGATGTCCTGGGGACACTGCTGTTTCCCCCTTCCCACCAGGCAGCTCAGTCTCCACCTTCCCAGACACAAGAGGGGACCTCCAGGGCTCTGCAGCTGGGGAGGAGGACAAGCCTGTTAGTGTGGGAAACACCTCTGTGTCAAGAGGTAAGGGGAAAACTGATTTGAGATGCGGACACTTCCAGCTCTGTAGTGCACCTGCTGCACCATAAAGCTGAGCCATCAGCAACGTGTGTGGCTCCTCTGTGAAGACACATTCGAGAAAGGGCAGAAAAAGCCAGGCTGAGAGAGGAGGAAGGAATGAAAAGAGTGGGAAAGAGCAGAGGGAAGATGCATCCTGCTCGTGCAGGTAAAGGAGCCTGGTGTGAAGGAGTCTGGAACAGCCTTAGGAGATGAACGCCATTCTCACTGAGGGAGACACCACATTGGGACTGAAGGAACAGTGTGTCCTAGAAGAAAGGACCAGGGTTTGAAGTCAGCCAAGAAAACCATAGGGAGGAAAGTAGTCCAGATAGTGCAAGGTCTCCAACATGAGGGTGCAGGGAAGCAGCAGCAGAGAGCACAAGTACAAGCATCAAACCACCCAACTCTGGACTATAAAGGCACTCTGTGAGGGGCAATGTTTAAGAACTTAAGCTGGAAACTTCATAACCAGGTCTTATGAACAGAAAGTGAGATTCTCAGGGCTTAGCAGCCTGGATCTTGTAACAGAAGGCATGTCAGGCTTGTGCAAATAGCTCTGGCATTCCCTTGAAACGCCCTGTGAGTAGTGGGTGCCTGGTGGGCCTGGAGGAAGGAAGTTTATACTTGGTGATGGTCAGGGAGCTGGAGAGAGTGCCAGGCTCACCCAGGACCACATGGCTGCACTGGGGTGGCCACAGGAGAAAGACAACAGGTGTTCAGCAGGTCCCATGGTGTAATGGTGAGCACTCTGGACTCTGAATCCAGCGATCTGAGTTCGAATCTCAGTGGGACCTCAAGTTTTAGCTCTCTCAAGAGCTTTCCTCAGCATGCACACACCTCCACAGCCTTGCTGTTGGGTCACTTCTCTAATGCATTCCCATCAGCCCTCCTCTCCTGTGCTCCCAGCCCTGGGACTGGCATCAGTGCCCCTTCTCCTGCCCTCTGCCCAACAAACCTCTGCAGCTTTCCCGAGCTCTGGCCCTGCCCCGTCTCAGCTCCCTTGTTCCTGATGGCTGCTTCTGGATGGGGGATCCAGCACTGGCTCAGCAAATCACACAAGGGCTGAGGTGCAGATCATGCAGGCCAAGCCTGGCTCAAAGCAGGGTCAAGAAGAGGAGGCTGTGGAGGGCCTTGTCTGGTTGGTTATTGGACATTTTCTGAGATGGAGAATCTACAGCCTTGCTGGGAACCTTTTCCCCATCTTGACCACCAGTGTTTCTGGCATTAAGTTTATTTCCTCTCCTGTCCATTGCTTCTTGTGAAATCCATTACTCTGATGTTTTCCTGCCTTTCTCTTGCCTACTTGCTTGGATTTGGTGTTCTGGTGTCATGTCAGGGAATTCTACCCACCCTGGCACTGTTTTTGCACAGACACACAGTCATTGTCATGGGAAAGAGCAGGTTCTCCCACTTTCTTGCAGAGCAGTTGAACAACCGACAGAGGAAGAGGACAAACCACCATGAGTCTCCAGCTATGCTGCACAAAGTCTTTAATGAGAAGGAACAAATGCAGTGGCACAGAACAGAGACCAAGAAACACATCTGCAGGGTTCAGGGCAACACAGAGAACAGCCCATTTCCCAAGGACAAGGTCAAAACACAAAGTGCTTGCCTTTCCCCATTCTGCTCCACCTGCTGGCAATCCCAGCCCAGCAAGAGCAGTCCCTAACTCCAGCACCCTCCCCCAGCACCAGGAGGTTCAGCAAAGCAGAAGAGAACGAGCCCTTTCTCAAGGAGCTCAGAGCAAAGCAGAGCCAGAGGAGGCACAGCGAGGCCTGACGTGCAGCCAGGAGCCGTGGGCACAGGTCCCTCCTGCCAGCTGGCATGAGGACACCCAGCCTATCTGCAAGGCCTGGCCACACTCCTGCTGTGCAGTCCCCGTCATTCTTCCTGCTCCAGAAGGGACGATGCACCAGGTTCAGCAGTTCAGACGGCAGTAGGGGGGAGGCAGGCACAGCCCTGACCCCCCCAGACCAAGGGAGCCCCCAGAAGAGATGGGAACCCCCCCCGTGCTGAGGGAGCTCCCAACAGCAGCTGACAGAGAGGATCCCACAACTGTGTTCTGAGGGAAAGAAGTGATGATGGGGCCCGGCAGGGTCACCACCACTGGAGAGGCCTCGATGGCCACCGTCGAGTCACCACAGCGGGCGACACAGGGCTCACTGCAGCTGCTTGCAAGTGGGGTTGGGCCAGAGGAACCACAAGGTGGTGGGATACAGGGTCTGAAGCAAGACATCTCTGGGTGAGGGAGGCAAAGCTGAAACACAGAGCACAGAGACAACACAATTTCAGTCTGTCTTTCTTGTCCTCACTTCTCTCTGCAGATGCACTTCACTGTCCTCCACCTGCCTTGTTACTGTAAGTACAGAAATTGCCTCCAGCTCATCTTGCTGACATGTACAACAGGCATGACATCTCGGCTGAAAGCTAGATTTGAACGCCTAGGACCAAAGAAGTGCCTAACTGATTGCTGATGTCACAAGGACCTCCTCATGCAATACCCAGTGCAAAAGCCCAGATGAGGGTTGATGCAACTAGTCCACCACAAATGGGCTGTGTGGAACAAGTGGCTCAGAAATCAGCTCTTGAGAACACACAGTGTGCACAGAGCTGCCATGGCCCTCACTGTGCTCTCTGAGTTGCATGGTTCAGAAAGGCTGAACCACTGTTGGGACAGGACCCAGCTCAGTGGATTTAGAGGCCCTGTGGAGAGCCTGATCATACCCCATCTCCAGAACAGGCAGTGCTGCATGGAAGGAGGCACTGGATGCACTTGGGCAATTGGTTAGAGACCATCTGTCTAAAGCAGAAATTCTGCTGAGCAGACCTCCCTGCAGCTGAGTCCCATTCATCCCCTTGTGCTTGAAAGAACCTCCCTCTCCCCAGCTCTCTCCAGACAGCCCCATCAGAAGGGAAAGAGGTGACAGCCCTTCAACAGTTGTATTGCTGTGCAAGTTGAGGCAGCCCAAGGATCCACCTGAGTAGCCACCATGACAGCAGTTCAGCCCCTGGGGAGAGATGGCGTGCACAGAGGCTTACCTCGTTCCTGGAGGAAAGGGAGGCAAGAGGAAGATGCAGAGCCTGGAACAGCGCAGGCTTTTATGCTGTGTCCTAGTGCTCCGTTGGGCCACAAACATTCCTTGCTCATGAAGAATTTAAACACATAGTAGCTGTTGCTTGATGAGTCTTTGCTGGTGCTTAATTACTTGGTCCTTTCATCCCAAATGTTATGTTCCTTTTTCATACTGCTGGACACCAAAATAATTAATCTGTGTCCCAGCTTCATTAGGTCTAAGGCTAGTATTCAGTTCAATTTTTTTGTTTTTTTGTGATATGGATTGTCACATTGCCTTCTTAATGGTGAGTACAACCACCAGTCATGGTGAAGTTCTGCTTTAAAGGATACGTCAAGTCAACTCTCCAATGTTTTCAGTGCAGACACACAGGCTAAACCTGAGAGATGTTTCTCCCCACAGGTCATTGTAGACACAGAGGAGACTATAAGTTGTAACAGAATGTTGAGACTGTACAATCTCATAGAGGAGAAGAGATGCACCTCTACAGGGATGTGGCAAAGCTGAACAACAAGGAAAAACCATCTGGGCTGGAGGGAAGTTCCTTGTGGTTTGGAATGACAGCCACGACGACCTTGTTCATGTTCATCAGGCTGTACCACATCCAGGTTTTGTGATTAAAGAGATGCCCATGTCCTTTCTTGAAAGACACCCACACCCAAATGGACCTGGTTTGCTCTGCAAGGGAACCCCAGAGCCCAAAGGCTTGCATGGCCTGCTTATGAGGACAAGTTCAGGGCAAGGAATCAAACGCTCATGGCCATTTTTCTTGAGACAGGAGTGGCATGGCCCATTGCATGCATTTCAGACTACAAAGCGACATTGGATCAGCCTCCTAGAGCACCTGGGAAAAACCCTGAGCTGCCGGCAAACATGAGTCACCCTGTTGTGAATTTCAGTGGACATGTTGTCCTGGCCTCAGGTGCACCAGCAATACCACAGCTGATAGCCTCATGAAGCCATTGGTGCTTCTACGTGATCTTGAACTGCTGCTGTGTTCCCAGGCATGACCTTTTGCTGGCTGCTCATGGACTCATGTTGCAGTGTTAGGTCAACGGCTGCACTTGATTTTCTTGAGGGTGTCTTCCAATGAAAGTGACTCTTTGATTCAGCATACCTGAGAAGTACAACAGTTGGAATGGGTGTCTGGAGGTCCCCTGCGCCAATGAACTTCTCCGAGCAGACCAAATTCCCCAATAACTCAACAGCTTCAGGCCTCTTACCCTTTTGCAGTTACATCCATCTCCTGCTCTCCACTTTGCTCATCTTCATTAGACTCCACAACCCTAGTGGCCTGAGCATTACCCTATACACCACGTGCTCCAGCCCTCACGTTCTGTCTGTTCCTCTGTCAGTACTTCTCTCCAGAAGATCCCAGGTTTATGGGATGAGGTCTGGAGGTGAATGGGAAGTAAAAACCAGGATTAGGAGTGCAGGCTCCTTTCAGGATTTACAGTGAAAGTTCTGCTTCTACAGACTTTCCCTCTTCTTCCTGTCAGACCTGCTGCCCAGAAGGGGGTTCTACTCAATGGCATGAAAGTGAAATGCAGACCAGGTGGCATTCATACATCCAGCACTCATGGTCTTCATGGAGCACAATCAGATTTCTTGGCTCATTCAGATCAAACCTAGATATCGGTGGGTTTCAAAAGTGGGATGAAACAACCAGACTGAGAAGGAGAAAGAGAAGTGGCCATGCCTGAGTTGTGTTTATACTGACCACATGAAAAAATCTATTCATCTCATCTCCCCAGACCTTTCTCTGTAACTACTAAACAGTGCTGGCACCCTCACTGCCATCTCCTCGTGCCCCTACAAGGGGCACAGTGCAGACCTGGACGTGCTGTCCTAGAGACAGTGACTTCTCCAATGGTGGCAGAGTTCAGAAGTCAACAGGACAAGGCCCAGAGCTTCCTGAGGTAAGTGGGAAGCTTTGTCTGCTCAGAGCAGGAGATTGCCCAAGGGGACCTCCTCAGGTCCCTTCTAACCATCATTATTTGAAGAGCATGGAGTCTCAAGAGCCCTTGAGCAGCAAACAAACAGCAATGCCTTGGAAGTCGGCAGCAGCACAAAGCTGCATAGAAGCACCAGTTGATTCAGGAATGATGCTAAAAGGTGTGGAAATGCCTTTGAGGAAAGCAGAGCTTTCAGAGGAATGAGGCTATGACTCTGGTATCTCTGACATGCCTGAGGCTGGGGCACTTTGTCCACTGGAGTCCACAGCATGATGACTCACGTTTGCCAGGAGCTCAGGGTTTTTCCCAACTCTTTCACATCCTGATGACTCCCAGGTGCTCTGTGAGACTGGTCCAATGTCCCTTTGTAGTCTGAAATGTATGGAATGGGTCACCCCATCTGTGACCAAGAAAAGAGGCCATGAGCTTTTGGCTCTCTGCCCTGAACCTCTCTGCAAAATCAGGCCATGCAGACCTCTGGGATATGGTATGCTCTTTCTGAGCAAATCAAGTCGATTTGTGTGTGGGTGTCTTTCAGAGATGGACATGGGCTTCTCTGTGATCACCCTCCTATGTGTTGATTTGCTTCTTTTCAAAAGGTATTTAAGGTCCTTGTGGCCCTCAGTCCTGCTTGCAAGGGGTTTCCTGAGCCCACAATGATCCTTCTTTGCTATTGAGCTTTGCAACATCCCTGCAGAGCAGTGTGTGTTCTCCTGTACAAGATTGTGCAGTCTTGAACCTACTTGCTCTCTCCTGTGTGTCTACAATGACCCATTGTAGAAATGTTCCTTAGGTTTAGCTTGAATATCCGCACTAAAAGCACCCAACAGCTAACTCAAGGTGTCCATCATAGATGCATTTCACCGTGGCTCGTGTTTATGCTCACCATGAAGAGGGCAATGTGACAAAGGCAATTCATGAGACACAAACGAACTTAAAATCTGGCTGCACACAAGCTGAGGCCTCAGAGTTTATTTACCTTACAAATGTGGGACACAGAAGAATTGTTTTGACATATCACAGTCACCAAGCGCTGATCCTGATAGGGGGTTTCAGCCACCCAGACATCTGCTGGGAAAGTGGTACAGCAAACTACAAGCAGTCCAGGAAACGACTGGAATGTGCTGAGGACAACTTTTTTTATTACAGGTGATAGAAACTCCATCCAGAGGAGAGGCACTACTGGACTTTTTTGTCACAGTCTTCACTGACAAGTGTCTTAGCCACAACACCAAATTCATGGAATCCAATGGCAGGGCCTGAGAGAATGAAGTACCAGTCATCACAGGAGATCAGGTTCAAGCCCATATAACAAACATGAATGTGCACAACTCCATGGGACTTGATGAGATGCGTCCAAGGATCCTGAAGGAATTGGCAGATGAAGTTGCAAAGCCAATAGCGATTAAATTTGAAGAGCTGTGGCAGGTTGGTGTAATTTCTGGAAAAGTGAAAACAGAATCCCCACTTTTAAAAAGTGTAGAAAGGAAGACTGAGGGAACTGCAGCCTGGTCAGTCTCACCTCTTTGCCCAGCAAGACCATAAGGCTGATCCTCCTGGAAACTAGTCTAAGGCACATGGAAACAAAGGTGATTGGTGACAGCCAACATGGTTGTCATAGCAAATTGTGCCTGAGAAACTTACCGGCCTTCTGCAAATTGGCTGAGTGGTCACACTCAAAGAGTTGCAGTCAACGTCTTGAAGTCCGGGGGAAGACCTATGATCAGTGGTGTCCCTCAAGGGTCTGTACTGGGACCAGTATTATTAAAAATCTTTGCTGAGAACATAGGCAGTGGGATTGAGTTCACCCTCAACAAGCTTGCGGATGGGACCAAGGTGAGTGACATGGTTGTTAGTCTAGAGGGAAGGGATGCCAGCCAGAGGGACCTTGACAGGCTAGAGAGGGGGTCCAGGTGAACCTCATGAAGTTCAACAAGGCCATATGCAACGTCCTGCACCCGGGTCAGGGCAATTCCAAACATGGATATGGGCTGCGTCATGAGTGAATAGAGAGCAGCCCTGTGGTGGAGGATTTGGGCATATTGGTGGATGAAGTACTGAATATGAGCTACCAATGCATGCTTGCAGCCCAGAAAGCCTGTTGTATCCGGGGCTGTACCAGAAGAAGAGTGGCCTGAAAGTCAGAGGAGGTGATTCTGCCCATCTACTCTGCCCCATGAGACTCCACCTGGAGTACAGTGTTTAGATGTAGGGCCTCCAACATAGGAAATACATGGACCTGCTCAGTTGGCTCCAGAGTAGTACATACAGATGATCAGGGATCTGGGCACCTCTCCTAGGAGGACAGGATGAGAGATTTGGGGTTGTTTATGCTAGAGAACAGAAGACTCTTCAGAGACCTCAGGAAAGATGGGGAGGGACACTTTGCCAGGGAGTGCAGTGACAAGAAGAGAGGCAATGTTTTAAAACGAAAAAGGTTAGACGTAGATTAGATATTTGAAAGAAACTCTTCCCTGTGATGGTGGTGAGACCCTGGAACAGGTCGTCCAGAGAAGCTGTGATTGCCCCATCTTGGAAGTGTTCAAAGCTCGGTTGGAAGGGCCTTTGAGAAACCTTTTCTCATGGCATGTGTCCTTGCCCACGTGAGGCGGGGTAGAACAACATTATATTTAAGGTCCTTTAGAATCAAAACCCATTCTGTGATTCACAGCTCATTCCAGTTGTTATGAAGTGGGAGCAAAATATTTCAGATGAAAGGGGCAGGGACTCAATCACCAGCAAGGCTTTGGCAAGCAACAACTAATGGGAGCTTAGATGCTTCATGAGCAAGGAATGTTTGTGGCCCCACGGGGCTCTGGGACACAGCATAAAAGCCTGTGCTGCTCCAGGCTCTGCATCCTCTTCTCTTGCCTCCCTTTCCTCCAGGAACAAGGTAAGCCTCTGTGCACTGCATCTCTCCCCAGGGGCTGAACTGCTGTAATGCTGGCTACTCAGGTGGATCCTTGGGCTGCCTGAACTTGCACAGCAATAGAACTGTTGAAGGGCTGCCACCTCTTTCCCTTCTGATGGGGCTGTCTGGGGAGAGCTGGGAAGAAGGAGGTTCTTTCAAGCACAAGGGGATGAATGGGGCTCAGCTGCAGGGAGGTCTGCTCAGCAGAATTTCTGCTTTAGACAGATGGTCTCTAACCAAATGGCCAAGTGCATCCAGTGCCTCCTTCCATGCAGCACTGGTTGTTCTGGAGATGGGGTATGATGAGGCTCTCCACAGGGCCTCTAAATCCACTGAGCTGGGTCCTGTCCCAACAGTGGTTCAGCCTTTCTGGACCATGCAACTCAGAGAGCACAGTGAGGGCCATGGCAGCTCTGTGCACACTGTGTGTTCTCAAGAGCTGATTTCTGAGCCACTTGTTCCACGCAGCCCATTTGTGCTGGACTAGTTGCATGAACCTTTTGCACTGGGTAATGCATGAGGAGGTCCTTGTGACATCAGCAATCCGTTAGGCTCTTCTTTGGTCCTAGGCGTTCAAATCTAGCTCTAAGCCGAGGTGTCATACCTGTTGTACATGTCAGCAAGATGAGCTGGAGGCAATTTCTGCACTATAGTTACAGGGCAGGTGGAGGACAGTGAAGTGCATCTGCAGAGAGAAGTGAGGACAAGAAAGACAGACTGAAATTGTGTTGTCTCTGTGCTCTGTGTTTCAGCTTTGCCTCCCTCACCCAGAGATGTCTTGCTTCAGACCCTGTATCCCACCACCTTGTGGTTCCTCCGGCCCAACCCCACTTGCAAGCAGCTGCAGTGAGCCCTGTGTCGCCCGCTGTGGTGACTCGACGGTGGCCATTGAGGCCTCTCCAGTGGTGGTGACCCTGCCAGGCCCCATCCTCACTTCTTTCCCTCAGAACACAGTTGTGGGATCCTCTCTGTCAGCTGCTGTTGGGAGCTCCCTCAGCACTGGGGGGGTTCCCATCTCTTCTGGGGGCTCCCTTGGTCTGGGGGGGTCAGGGCTGTGCCTGCCTCCCCCCCGCTGCCGTCTGAACTGCTGAACCTGGTGCCTCATCCCTTCTGGAGCAGGAAGAATGATTGGGATGTCACAGCAGGAGTGTGGCCAGGCCTTGCAGATGGGCTGGGTGTCCTCATGCCAGCTGGCAGGAGGGACCTGTGCCCACGGCTCCTGGCTGCACTTCAGGCCTCGCTGTGCCTCCTCTGGCTCTGCTTTGCTCTGAGCTCCTTGAGAAAGGGCTCGTTCTCTTCTGCTTTGCTGAACCTCCTGGTGCTGGGGAGGGTGCTGGAATTAGGGACTGCTCTTGCTGAGCTGGGATTGCCAGCAGGTGGAGCAGGATGGGGAAAGGCAAGCACTTTGTGTTTCCAGCTTGTCCTTGGGAAATGGGCTGTTCTCTGTGTTGCCCTGAACCCTGCAGATGTGTTTCTTGGTCTCTGTTCTCTGCCACTGCATTTGCTCCTTCTCATTAAAGACTTTGTGCAGCCTAGCTGGAGACTCATGGTGGTTTGTCCTCCTCCTCTGTCGGTTGTTCAATCGCTCTGCAAGAAAGAGGGAGAACCTGCTCTTTCCTATGACAATGATTGTGTCCCCATGCAGAAACAGTGCCAGGGTGGGTAGAATTCCCTGACATGACACCAGAACACCGAAAACAAGCAAGTAGGCAAGAGAAAGGCAGGAAAACATCAGAGTAATGGATTTCACAAGAAGCAATGGACAGGAGAGGAAATAAACTTAATGCCAGAAACAGTGGTGGTCAAGATGGGGAAAAGGTTCCCAGCAAGGCTGTAGATTCTCCATCTTTGAAAATGTCCAAAAACCAACCAGACAACACTCTCAACAGCCTCCTCTTCTTGACCCTGCTTTGAGCCAGGCTTGGCCTGCATGATCTGCACCTCAGCCCTTGTGTGATTTGCTGAGCCGCTGCTGGATCCCCCATCCAGAAGCAGCCATCAGGAACAAGGGAGCTGAGACGGGGCAGGGCCAGAGCTCGGGAAAGCTGCAGAGGTTTGTTGGGCAGAGGGCAGGAGAAGGGGCACTGATGCCAGTCCCAGGGCTGGGAGCACAGGAGAGGAGGGCTGATGGGAATGCATTAAAGAAGTGACCCAACAGCAAGGTTGTGGAGGTGTGTGCATGCTGAGGAAAGCTCTGAGAGAGCTAAAACTTGAGGTCCCACTGAGATTTGAACTCAGATCGCTGGATTCAGAGTCCAGAGTGCTCACCATTACACCATGGGACCTGCTGAACATCTGTTGTCTTTCTCCTGTGGCCACCTCAGTGCAGCCATGTGGTCCTGGGTGAGCCTGGCACTCTCTCCAGCTCCCTGGCCATCACCAAGTACAAACTCCATTCCTCCATGCCCACCAGGCAGCCACTACTCACAGGGCTTTTCAAGAGAAATCCAGAGCTCTTTGCACAAGCCTCACATGCCTTCTGTTGCAAGACCCAGGCTGCTAAGCCCTGAGAATCTCACTTTCTGTTCATAAGACCTGGTTATGAAGTTTCCAGCTTAAGCTCTTCAACATTGCCCCTCACAGAGTGCACTGATAGACCAGAGATGGGTGGTTTGATGCTTGTACTTGTGCTCTCTGCTGCTGCTTCCCTGCACCCCCATGTTGGGGACCTTGCACTATCTGGACTACTTTCCTCTGCTAGGAATGTCTTGGCTGACTTCAAACCCTGGTCCTTTCTTCCAGGACACACTGTTCCCTTCAGTCCCAATGTGGTGTCTCCCTCAGTGAGAATGGCGTTCATCTCCTAAGGCTGTTCCAGACTCCTTCACACCAGGCTCCTTTACCTGCACGAGCAGGATGCATCTTCCCTCTGCTCTTTCCCACTCTTTTCGTTCCTTCCTCCTCTCTCAGCCTGGCTTTTTCTGCCCTTTCTCGAATATGTCTTCACAGAGGGGCCACACACATTGCTGATGGCTCAGCTTTATGGTGCAGCAGGTGAACTGCAGAGCTGGAACTGTCCGCATCCCAAACCGGTCTTCCCCTTCCCTCTTGACACAGAGGTGGTTCCCACACTAACAGGCTTGTCCTCCTCCCCAGCTGCAGAGCCCTGGAGTCCCCTCTTGTGTCTGGGAAGGTGGGGACTGAGCTGCCTGGTGGGAAGGGAGAAACAGCAGTGTCCCCAGGACATCCCCTGCCTGCTGGGGGGAACTCTGTGCTGTGCTCTGGCAGCTGGACCACAGCATCCTCTGCCTTGCTGATGGGCACTTTGGAAGTGGTGCCTGCAGAGAAAGCAAAGGAGAAGGTGTCAGTGGCAGAGAGAGGGGGCTCAGGCTGTGGGACAGCCCTGGGCAGCCCTGGGTGTCCAGGGAGCAGGAGGGCAGCGGTGCAGGGAGCACCTGGTGGACGCTGCAAGGGAGAGGCAGTGTCTGGTGGGGCTGGAGCGAGGCCAAAATCAAGTAGCAGAGGATGGTTTCGATCCATCGACCTCTGGGTTATGGGCCCAGCACGCTCCCGCTGCGCCACTCTGCTCCCCCCAGCAGCTCTGCACGGACCTCCCCAGCCCTGCCTGATGCTGCCTGGACCCGCCAGCACCAGTGCTGCTGCTCAGGCCTCCTGCCCTCCTCTTCCCTGCACCCATCACCAGGCTGCATCGAGCTCTCCATGCAAACCTCAGTGCCCCCGCACTCGGGCTGGCAAGCGCAAGGGCCTTGCTTTGTCCTTCTCCCCTCTTCGGCAACCCTTGCTATTCATACAGACTGGGGGACCAGATGCTGGAGAGCAGCTCCACGGAGAAGGATCTGGGGGTTCTGTTTGACGGCAAGTTGGACATGAGCCAACAGTGTGCCCTGGCAGCCAAGAGGTCCAACCGTACCCTGGGCTGCATCCAGCACAGCATGGCCAGCCAGGTGAGGGAGGGGACTGTCCCGCTCTGCTCTGCACTGGAGCGGCCTCACCTGAGACACTGTGTGCAGGGCTGGGTGCCACGGGATAAAGAAGATATTAAGCTACTAGAGAGTGTGCAGAAGAGGGCTAAAAAGTTGGTGAAGGGGTTGGAGAGGAAGCCAAATGAAGAGCAGCTAAAGTCTCTGGGTTTGTTCAGCCTGGAGGACACTGATGAATAAAGTTCACTGGAATCTCTATGGGGTCTCTCAAAAGCATGGGAAGACACAGCCCCATATTTACCCTAATCCCCAACCACAGGTGATTTCTCCTGCTTTCCCCATTGACTAAGGTACTTGGAGCACACAAGCTTTGCGATCTGCCTTTCGTATTCAGACAGCAACATCCCCTTATGTGTCCCCCCACCAACATTCCCTGTTACCTGATTGGTTAAACCTATAAGTTTTAGCTTGGAGAAGAGAAGACTGAGGGGTGACTCATTCCTGGGGATCAATATGGAAAGGGGGAGTGTCAGGAGGATGGAGCCAGGCTCTTCTCGGTGACAATCGGTGACAGGACAAGGGGCAATGGGTGCAAACTGGAACACAGGAGGTTCCACTGAAATCTGAGAAGAAACTTGTTCCTGGTGAGGGTACAGAGCCTGGCCCAGGCTGCCCAGGGAGGTTGTGGAGTCTCTTTCTGTGCAGACATTCCAACCCGCCTGGACACCTTCCTGTGTAACCTCATCTGGGTGTTCCTGCTCCATGAGGGGATTGCACTGGATAAGCTTTACAGGTCCCTTCCTATCACTAACATTCTGGGATTCTGTGATAAGTCTGTTGCACTCCATTTTGTTCAAGATACGGGCCTGGTCACCACTGTAAAAAGATAAATATATCAGCAACATAAGGAGGGCTAAGGGGAATCTTCATCCCCTGATGGATACAGAGGGAAACATATTGACGGAAGGTGAGGGAAAGGCTGAGGTATTAAATGCCATCTTTGCCTCATTCTTAAATAGTCAGAACAGTTGTGCTCCAGGTACCCAGCCCCCTGAGCCAGAAGACAGGCATGGGGAGCAGAATCAAAACCCAGTAATCCAAGGATAAATGATTAGCATCCTTCTACACTACTTGGACATCCACAAGTCTAAGGGGCTAGATGAGATACACCCAAGGGTGCTGAGGGAGCTGGCGGAGGTGATCACTCAGCCACTTTCCATTATCTATCAGCAATCTTAGCTAACTGGGAAGGTCCCAGTTGACTGGAAGTTGGCTAATGTGATGCCCATCTACAAGAAGGGCCGTAAGGAGAATTCGGGGAACTACAGACCTGTCAGTCTAATCTTGGTGCTAGGGAAGGTCATGGAGCAGATGATCTTGGGTAATATCACATAGCACATACAAGAGAACCATGAGATCAGGCCCAGTCAACACAGGTTTATGAAAGGCAGGTCCTGTTTGACCAACCTGATCTCCTTGTACGACAAGATGACCCACGTAGTAGATGAGGGAAAGGCTTTGGATGTTGTGTAGTTAGATTTTAGTAAGGCCTTTGACACCATATCCCACAGCATCTCCTGGAGAAGCTGCAGCTCATGGCCTGGATGGTGTATCCGCAATGTGTAAAGAACTGGTTGGATGGCCAGGCCCAAAGAGTTGTGGTGAGAGGAGCCAAATCAGGTTGGTGGCTGGTTATGAGTGGTGTCCCCAGGGCTCAGTACTGGGCCCAGTTTTGTTTAATCTTGTTTTCAATAATCTGGGTGAGGGGATACGGTGTACCCTCACTAAGTTTGCAGATGACACCAAATTGGGTGGGAGTGTTGATCTGCTGTCAGGTGGGAAGGCCATGCACAGGCATGTGGACCAGCTGGATCACTGGGCAGAGGCCAGTTTTCTGAGGTTCACCAAGGCCAAGTGCCGGGGCTTCCACTTGGGTCACAACATCCCCATGAAAGCTGCAGGCTCAGGGAAGAGTGGCTGAAAAGCTGCCTGGCAGAAAGAGATCTGGGAGTGTTGATTGACAGCTGACTAAACATGAGCCAGCAGGGTGTCCAGGAGGGCTAGAGGAGTGGTTGTGCCACTGTACTCGCTGCTGGGGAGGTCTCACCTTGAATAGTGTGTTCAGTTTTGGGCTCCTCATCATAAGAGGGATATTGAAGTACTGGAGAGAGTGCAGAGGAGGTGATGAAGCTGGTGAGGGGCTGGAGCACAAGTGTGATGAGGAGCAGTTGAGGGAACAAGGTCTCTTTAGCCTCAAGCAAAGGAGGCTGAGCGAAGACCTTATTGTTATCTACAACTGCCTGAAAGGAGGTTGGAGAATGGAGGGGGTTGGTCTCTTCTCCCAAGTAGCAAGTGATAGGACAAGAGGAAATGGCCTCAAGTTGACCAGGGGAGGTTTAGATTGGATATTAGAAAAAAATATTTCCTGGAAAGGGTTTCAGGTATTGGAACAGGCTGCCCAGGGCAGTGGGGAGTCACCATCCCTGGAGGGGTTTAAAAGGTGTTTAGAGAAGGTTCTTAGGGGAATGGTTTAGTGCTACAGTTGGGTTATGGTTGGACTCGGTGATGCTGAGAGTCTCTTCCAACTGAAATGATTCTATGATTCTATGATACGATTCCATGACATGGAACTGTAACCCAGGCTAAGACTGAAGGTGCTGAATGTCCGTGTAAAGTCACACAGAATCTCAAAATGAAGCACTTATAAACTGCTGCACCCCACACTAAGGTTGAGATTTGGTACCCAAGTACACATAGATATCTAGTGCTCTTAGAAATGTCCTTAATTCAGAGGCATGAAGTGTGACAAAGAACCTGCAACAGACGTGTCCAGTTCTGGATCCAAAGGCAAAGTCATGGTAGGATACTCGAGGACATTTAACATGTCTGTAGTAGTTCCTGTAAATACAGATCAATGGTTTCATTAATCACCAGATCCCTCCAGGGTTCTGACTCAAGTCAAATGTTGACAAAATCATGCTCAAGTTATGTCCACCCAGAGCATAACACACGCTAACTCTCTTCAGCTATACAGGAGCTCTGAATGACCACAGGGTCATTCAGCTGCCTTAGCAGAGTTGTTAAGTGATTTCATATCTTAGACATCTAGGACACCTGCATGGGACTTTCAGCTCTGCCTCAAGTCCTGCAAGAGGCACAAATGTTTCTGTATTAGAAGCCCGAGACCACATGGGCTGCCATACACAATGCATCTAAATATGATGGAAGGAGCATCAAGTCCGTGAATATCTCAACTTTGATTTAGATCTACACAATTACCTTCTTAATGTGTTAAACTACATGAGATAATCCGTCGTTTTCCAATTTCTTGCAACACAGTGTCCTGAGCTCTCTCTTAGAAACAGGAGAGGTGCAGTAAACTACATTCTGAGCCTTATCCTTGTTTTAGTCACATTCCTCCAGGAACGTGATTTTTTCCCTAGCATTTTTTTCAGGGCAGATCTCATCTCGTGGTTCCTAAGAGTTTAGATCAAGGGGTTCAGAGCTGGGGTGACAGCACTGTACAGGAGAGACACTTGCACATCCCTTTGAAGGGACCTTCCTGAGGAGGGTGGTGTATAATTGAAGAGCACTGGTATGTAAAACAGTGCCACAAAGGTGATGTGGGAGGCACAGGTGGAGAAGGGCTTCCATCTTCCTTCCTGGGACCGGACTTTATGGAAGATAAAGCAGATGGTGTAGAGGTAGGAGAGGACTATGAGGGCAAAGGGGCCTAGAACAACAGATGTGGTAATGACATTGAAGAAGGTCATGCTGAGGCTGGTACTACTGCAAGCCAAATTCAACAGTGGCTTGATGTCACAGAAGAAGTGATGAATGTGGTTGTGGCCACAGAAAGTCAGCTGAGAGGTCATGACTGAGTGTATCATGGCATGCACAAAACCAATGGACCAGCTGGCCGTGGCCAGCAGCAGACAAGTCTGGGGGCTCATGACAAGGGTGTAGCGCAAAGGATTGCAGATGGCCACATAGCGGTCGTAGGCCATGGTGGCCAGTAGCACAGCCTCAGTGCTGCCCAGGAAGTGGAAGAAGTGGATCTGGGCTAAGCACCCACCAAAAGAGATGGGCTGATGTCCAAAGAGAAGGCCAGTCAACATCTTGGGACCAGTGACTGTGGAGAAGACAATGTCCAGGCAGGACAGGTTCCCCAGGAAGAAGTACATTGGTGTGTGAAGACGGGGCTCAGCTATAACCATGGTCACAATGGCACCATTTCCCAGAAGACTGGTCAAGTAGAGCAACAGGAAGAAGACAAAGAAAAAGTGCTGCAGCCCCTGGATATCAGTGAGACCCAAGAGGATGAACTCACTGAGCTCCGTCTGGTTCAGCATTGCTAGAACAGGAAGAAACAAAAGCAAAATGTCAACATTCCACCGTTGTGAGCAGCAAGAGCATTACAATACTTCAGACATGTAATCAAACACAATAGAAATGATGTGCGCATGATGTATGTATGTATGATGTAAAACAGGACTAAGTTCTCAGATTCACCCACATTCATATTTCAGTTGTCCTCATCTGTAACTTCCTGCTGCAAACCATGATCTCATCAATCAAGCTCATAACTCATCATGTGAATCACTCTTGATGCTGTATTCTTTGCCTAAAGAATGTCTCTTGGTTGCTCAGCAGCAGACGAATGGGACAAAAGCCAAGATCTCATCTCCCGCAATACTGTGATGGAGCAAGACTGAACTTGCAGGAGACAAGTTACCTGGTGCAAGTTACACACGAGCGGGCTCATCCCACTGAAAGTCGATCATACTGCCCAATGAGACAACACGGTCAGTTCTGTCACCATCATTCGTCTTCTGAAATGCAGATGAGTACACACTTGCTTTCAGTTTTTTTTCATAAAGAACAAAGAACAAAGTCCTGACATTATTTTAGTAGAGCAGGCAGGCACAGCTATTTCTGGCTTACAACAGAGACTGCATATTTTACAAGATGAGTAGTTTTCTCTGTACATTCAATGCAGTGATGATTAAGATTGACGAATCCAACTAAAAAAATATAATTACTAGCAAAATATGACTTTTAAATAGGTTAGAACATATATAGATATATCTCACAATCTTTCTTGTCCATCCTGTTGTAGTATATACCTCTATTGAAAACAGGTGACTTTTGAAAACCATTATGAGAGGTCTCCATCCCAATCACTCCTTTTCTCATGCTTCCTTAGCTTATTATTTCAGTGTGAAAACAGGAAACAAGCAGAGAACTTTCAAACTGATTTAACAATATAAGACCTTGAGCACGTAGGCTGAAGGTAATTTATGCACATATGAAAATACTTTCAGTCTGATCTTTGAACAAGCTCCATTGGAAACATTAGGTTTGATAATATTACAGCCTTATCAACATTTTAGTCTGTAACCTGCACTGCAAGAGTTAGAGATGCCATTCTCTGTGCAAGACCAATGCTTCAGTTTCTTCCATGTGATTTGCCACCTTTAGGCTTCAAAGCCCTCCTCATTGAAATGAATCTGCAGAAAGACAGCATTTCATTCAGGTGTGTTCCACTACCTCCTCTGGTTCTGCCTGTTTTTCTCAGCCAACCACAGGTGATCTAATCCCTTTCCTCTCTTCCTTCTGAACATCTTTTTTTTCTTCTCCTTCTACTACTTCCCTCCTGTTTCACAGGTGCTGACTAATATTTTCTCTGATTAACTGATGAACACATCCAGTCAAATAGTTCTCCCAATCTGCTTTTTTCTTTTATTGATTTTTTTTTATTGTTTTAAGACTCTACATTAAATACAAATGCAAAGACAAGATTTTTCATGCTGAAGCTTGCCTATTTTCCAACTATTTATCTGATTAATCATAAAAAAGACATGAATTCTGCACAAACCTCACTGTCAATCAGCACTTTTCTCATTGTACTAGGGCTCTCTGATTGAGAGTTAGAAAGCAAAGCTGAGGATAAATCAGAATATTTTGTGGCATTAAGAGACCGAGAATTTCTGCTCTCCTTTTTTTCTGTGGTATCTCCTTGGCATTCCTGTAAATGAGAGATCAGTACTGCAGCTGTGATGACAATGACTACTATGAGTTCTCAAGGGCTTGTAGTTATTCAGGTAGGATGCATGGAGGAAGCTTTGCAAATCGTACTAGAAATCTCTGATGACCTAGTTAGAGGAGGAATAAAGATTTTCCTTCACGTACAAAATATCAACAACCTCATGTGTGAATTAAATTTCCTATTGCTTTGATCAGTCTCCTGAGATGAGATTTCTGAATCAATGGGGAATTGCACAGCAACGTAGCCTTGCCTGAAGAAAGTGCGTAGATGAGCACCCGTAAAACAGAAAAGATAAAGTAAAACCGTCCACAAAAACCAAACAACCAAACTACCCTGCTCCCCCCTAAAAGATCTGACACAAGGATCTCCATCTCGGTGCACGGAATTTATGGCTGGAATTCCTCCTGAGTTGTGCAACCCCAGCTGACCTAAAGCAGTGTTTGGGCATCATTTCCTAAATCTCTTTCAAATAATAGAATTAGAATTAGTATTTGTGAAACCTCACATTTGTTCCATCCATTGTGCTCTCTTTGGATTTCTGATGTTTTATTTTTGTTGTGGTTTCACAGATAAGGATGAGATTCTGGCGTCTTTGTAGCAAAATATTTGCCAAATTTGCATCTCAATGTCAGGAGTCAGCCCAAGGGCTCCTGGTTTCCTTTCTGAAGCAAAGCAGCCACCCATAGAAATTGTGGGATCCATACCAAGGTCTGGCTGCCCTACATACCACTCCAATAGTAAGACAGTTTTGGTTATTCTTGGTTTATAATCCCACACCCAGGTCCCACCAGCAGCAGAGAAGAGATTGAAAATAAGAAGCTATAAGATGATAGGATAGACTGCAGAGATGAGGTGCAGGGCTCACCAGGTGAGTGCATTGACTGGCCCTGTTTTCATGGGACCAGTCCATTTTATACCCTTTCCTGTTTACCCTCCCTTTGTTTCTCCCTGTTTACCTTCATCGAGTCATTGGTTGACAAGGTTTGGTTCTTCTCAATGTCTGCCTTATTGTTTGTCCCTTATTACCATGTCAAGGGACTCAGTTTATTCTGCAATTTTCTGCAACTGCATAAGCATCGTACCTCTCACACTCCCCTCTCTTGTGGGGAGAAAATTAAAGGGAAGTGAGAAGAGTTGTGGATCAAGGTAATGACGGTTTAATAAGGAGAGAAAAACCTGTGTACAGAAGCAAAAGTGGACTTAATTCACAACTTCACATCATCAGGCAGATGTCCAGCGACTTCCTAGGAAGCAGGGACTCAGCATGCCTAAGTGTGGCTTGAGAAAACAAACACCTAACCGTGAACACTGTCTCATTCTCCTCCATTTCCTGAGCTTTTCTTGCTGTGCGAAACCTCATATGGTATGGAATATCCCCTTGGGCAGTTTGGGCCAGCTGTCCTGCCTGTTTTCCCTCCCAGTCTCCATCCTATCCCAAGACTATGGGTCTTTGTGGAGAGAAAGACTTGACTCTGAACAAGCACTGCTCAGATATAGCCAAAATATTGGTGTTTCTTCAACACTCTTTAAGCCACAAAAGCAAGGCACACACCACATTAGCTGCTAGGAAGAAGGCTGACTCCATGCCAGCCCAACACAGTACAATCTCCTCCCCTCATTCCATGCCATCTGCATCATGCTCAGGTCCAACATTCTCTGAAACATCGAAGTATCCTCTGACCATCCCATGCACACATTGTGTTATTTCTATAACCGACCGAAACCTTTCCACTTGCCTAACCCACAATGCATTAAAATCTTTCATCCTTCTACCCCATGCCTTTATTTTCATTTCCTATTTTATCAGTTTTTTATTCCCAAAATCCACTCTTAGCAACACTTGTTACATTTACTACTGTAGTGGATTGGGCTGCTGCTGGACTCCCACCCAGCTGTTCTCTCATGTCCCCTCCTCAACAGAACAGGAGGAGAAAATAAGATGAAAAATCTCTTGAGATAAGAATGCGAAGATCATTGACTGATTACCATAGAAGGCAAAACAGGCTAACTTGGGGATAATTAATCTATTTTTTGCCAATTAAAATAGATTGGATGGTGAGAAACAATGACAAAACAAAAACACCTGCCCCCACCTCTCCTTATTCTTCCCAGGCTAAACTTCACTCCTTCATTCCCCTATCTCCTACAGTGATGTGATTTAGGTATTAAAGACACAAACTGGAAGAGAAAATACTGCTTGGGTATAAGCAATTCTAGAAATGGGACTGAAATGAGATCGAAATAAGCTGAGAGAAAGTAGAAGCACGAGCTCCATTTCACTTTGATGAACACTCCCTCTGGCAAGGCAGAAAAAGAATCAGACAGAAAGTACCAGGTTCAATGAGTTATGGATCCATCCCCTCCCTTAGCTTTCCCTCAGTCTACATGAAAAGGGAACTAATTAAAACAAAGCTACCGCAGCGAGCTGGCGGTGTTTCAGCTTATCCTTTCTGTCCTGAACTGAGCAAGTTACTAGCTAGTTTGGGAAAGAGATCTCTGTTCTGAGTGGAAAAAAATCAGATCAAGTCTAGACTAGAATCCAATCTCTCCCACCAGTAGCAAGGACACTTGCAGGAGACACGGCTCCTCCCCTCCAATCATGAGCCACTAACTTGATTCTCAATGCATTATTGAGGGTTCTTTCTTGAGGGGAAAATGATCCAGGCTATAACTTTTGCATTGATGGAGAGGAAAACAAACATCTGTTTCCCAAGGCAGAAAATTTGTCTATTTAATGGACATGGAGGGAGAGGGGGGGAGGATAAGAATTTTACAATTTGCTTTAGTAATATTTCTCCTTTGAGCAAGGTTTACTTCTTTGTTTGCAGTGCCCGAGGTACAACAACTGTAATTTATTCCAATATGCCAAGTAAAAAAGGGCAGATATTTCAAGGATTTAACTGCAAAGAATTGCTTAAATAGCACAGGTCTTTCGAAAAGCATTTCACTTCATTCATAAATACCATTTTTTTTTTTCCATTAGGAAAACACCTATAATCTTTGCATCTACAAGGAATCCATCACCTGGAGAGCGAGAAAACAGTCATCTGCTTCCCAAGTAACCACTTGTCAATACATGTCCTCAGGCTTTGCTTGACTTCCTGGTTCCTCAGGCTGTAGATGATGGGGTTGAGCATGGGAGTGACCACTGTGTAAGACAGGGAAACCATTTTCTTCATTTCGGATGAGAGGCTGGACTTGGGTCGCAGGTGAATGATGCCAATTGTGCTGTAGAAAAGAGTCACAACCACAAGGTGAGTTGCACAGGTGGAAAAGGCTCGCCTCTGGCCCACAGCCAAGGGGATCTGAAGAACAGCATGGATAATGCAAAGGTAGGAGATGGCTATCAGAGAAAAGGGAATCATCACTATTAGGACAATAGCAATAAAAATCAGTAGTTCAAAGAAGGCTGTGTCTACACACACCAGCTTCAGTAAAGGAGAAACATCACAAAAGAAATGATCAACTGTGTTTCTCCCACAGAAGGGCAGGGTAAATAACCATGTGGTGAAGCCCAGAGCCACAGGGACACCACACAGCCAAGACCCAATGACCATCTTGAAGCAGCGATCCCTGTTCATCAGGGTGGCATAATGCAATGGGTGGCATATTGCCGCTTGCCGGTCATAAGCCATTGCTCCTAAGAGGAAACACTCACAGGTGACAAAAAGAATAACGCAGTTGAGCTGCAAGGCACAAGCTGTGAAGGAAATAACTTTTCTCTCCACCAGCAGAATTGCAAGCATCTTGGGGACAATGGTGAGGCTGTAGCAGATTTCTGTCAAGGCAAGATTCTTTAGGAGGTAGTACATGGGCGTGTGTAGGACAGGGTCAATGGTTGTGATCACAACAGTTAGAGAGTTCCCTATCAACGTGGCCAGGAACATGATGGAAATCAGCATGAAAAACAGGAGCTGCATCTTGCCATGGAAGGCAAACCCCGAAAGGAAGAAGTGAGTAGTGATGGTTTGGTTTCCTGGCTTCATTTCCTCAACAGGTTCTGTCGTAGAAGAGAAAAAGCAAAACAAAACACACAACAAAAGGGTTAGTAGCTTTGGACGGACTTGTGGTCTCAGGAATTCCTACACTTGCAAGTACAATGGAAATTAAAATATGAATGAGATGAAGCTTGGATTGGATATGGCAGTGACCCCAGTCAAAAAATATCTCAGCTGGGCAACCTCTTCAAGATCATCTTTAACAGTCACAGGCTGGGATGCATCTTCTCTAATTTAGGTAAACAGAAAGTAGACATACAAATTTCCAACAACCATACTGTCTTTATTTTATATAGAAAGAAATGAATCCTTCGAAAGGGCAGGTCACCTTAGTGTAAGAGTGGCATCTATGATGTGACAGAAGAATTCACTGTGGATGGGCTGGATGTCTCTCAGTAAATTTCATCATCTAAATGTCTGCAGGCATCTAAATGTGAACCAGTCATCTTGGAACTGGTTTGTATTTAATGGTGGGAAATACAGCACAAGACAGAAGCACCTTTTTTTTCCTTCTAAGATGGATGTCCAAGGATGCCAGGATTGGAGGATCATTAATAATGAATTGAGTATACAATGGCCTAATTTTTTGATAGCTGGAATTAACTGAAATATTATTGGTGCTCTAAGCCAGGTGATATGGAGACACTGTGGCTTCCCACCTCCTGGTCTGACTCAAGCAGAAGTGATCCACCTGCATTATTTTCACTGTTAACCCTGCAAAATACAATCCAAATCTAAGCAAATTTAAATTCATAGAAGTGTTCACTCACTTACTTTTGTTTCATCAAATCACATAAATTGTGAGTTTTCGTTTAAGAGAAGCCCTGGCAAGTAAAAAGTTGCTCAGCATACCAACATCTGCCCACATGAAAGTAGCTGCCAGCATCTACACCTTGCTGCCATTTTCTGGGATTTATCATCTCAGCAGATCAGATAATAGCATTATTTCTCTGGGAAACTTCCTGGACTGTTTCAGCCAAAATATACTTGGCTGATTTTTTAAAGACAAAGATCAAAGGGAAAAGGGGGGGGTGTGAGAAAATATGGATGCTGTGATTCCTTTGTTCAACATATTTGTCAGCAAAAAAGACAGCCACTGTTGCCAAGGTTTTCTATAGACAATAGAAATAAGCAGGCATACTCTCAGTATAATTACTGTTTCACCCCCGCAGGCATCTCAAATAAAATTAATCACTGATGCCACGGAGGATCCTATTTCTCTTGTTTGAGTGGCTAATTCAGATTTAAAAATCTGCACTGCTGGTTCCTAAAGGTAGCTGAGATGGATTCCCCTTGTATGTCATAATAGCAGCTCCAGGCTCCAATGAGAAAAAACAAACCATGGAAACACACTTATGTCTTGGTTCTGCCATAGGAATCAAGTAAGAATCAAGTAAGAATGAGGAACAGAAATATTACCTTATCTTACTGAAAGGGGTACAGTTTTCTCTCTCTCTTCAACAGAGGCAATAATTCCCAAGGCAGAGAGGATGAGAAACTATGACTAGAGAGAAAAAGGAAAAGAAAAATCACTTTGATTTCATCTGTAAGAGGCTGCATCTTGTCTCTGATTCCAAAGGCTCTGACAGCAAATGGGTGGCAGTATTTGAATTTTCACTTGCACCCAGTAGGATCAGATCTCCAGACAGCAACTTCTTAGTATGATGAGATCATGTGTTAAGTGATCTTTTTTTTTTTTTAAATATCTTTGGCCTATATGAATGTGCAGTATGTTTTATGACATACTAGCAATCTAATTATAGTATTAGCAGTGTTTCCTTCCACATGTTCAGAATTGTATGAGTAAGCAAAAAAAATAGTTAACAGAAATAACAGGGTATTCTTTTTTCTTTTTCCTCTCTAGTTGACTAATATTTGGGGGGAAAAAATGGAATTTGAGCTATGTTTCACAGTAGCTGAAAATTCTTCTAAAAGATCATAATGAATACTTGAGTACAATGGTGTTATGAATATAGAGCATTGTAATATGATACCAATGTATTACATGGCCCTAAATACAACATGCCATACAATAACAGCTATTTTTAGGCTTCTTATTTTTTTATAACATTTTGTCCAGTTTATTCTGGAAATCATAGATTTCTTTTGGTAGATGTTTGCTGGTCATCTGAAGCACTCTCCATGAGGGTGTAATGTAAGATACAGGGGAAAAATTAGGTGATGTGAATTCAAGACTGAGGAATTTAACACTTAATCAACTCTGTAAAGCCTGGGTTTGCATCCTGAAATATCTAGGAAGACAAGTCAAGGAAGTGGAAGAAATTGTACCAGTGCAGATATCTTCATAACTTAAATGCAGGACTTAATGGAATGTTAAGTAAGCTCACCAATGACAGAAAACTGGGAGATGTTTTTTTGGAAGGAGGGCTGAGGGTGGGTTGGTTCGTTTGGTTAGTTTTGGGAAGATTTTGTTATTATCTAGTCTCTGTGGGCTGCTTTATTTTCACTCTTCTACTTTGCAGGTGCTCATCTACACGTTATGTTGCTGTGCAATTCCCCATTGATTCAGAAAACTCATCTCAGGAGACTGATCAAAGCAATAGGAAGTTTAATTGTTGTTGATATTTTGCACATTCTGGAAAAGAAGAAAAGACTTTTTGCTCCTCTAATTCGGTCATCAGAGATTTCTGGTAGCATTTGCAAAGTTTGCTCCTTGCATCCTACCCAAACAGCTACAAGCCCCTGAGAACTCATAGTAGTCATTGTCATCACAGCTGCAGTATTGATCTCTCAGCTACAAGAATGCCAAGGAGATACCACAGAAATAAGGAGACCAGAAATTCTCTTAACTCCACAAAATACATTGTTTTGTCCTCAGCTTTGCTTACTGGCTCTCAATCAAAGGGCCCTACTGCAATGAGAAAAGTGCTGCTTGACAGTGAGATGAGGATTGAGCAAAATTATCTTTTTTAATATTATACAATTTATATAGCGGGAAAAATATGAAACTTCATAATGAAAAAATTGTCTTTGCATTTGTGTTGAAGTTAGTTGAAAAATAATAACAATAAAATTGAAACTTAAAGAGAGGTTTTGAAAAGCTATTCTCTTTTGACTGGATGTGTACATCAGTTAATCAGAGAAAATATTAGTCAGCATCTGGGAAACAGAAGGGAAGTGTTAGAAACAGAAGAAAAAGAGATGTTTAGAAGGAACAGAGGAAAGGGATTAGATCACCTGTGGTTGGCTGAGAAAAACAGGCAGAACCAGAGGAGGTAGTGGAACACACCTGAATGAAATGCTGTCTTTCTGCAGATGCATTTCAATGAGGAGGGCTTTGGAGCCTAAAGGTGGCAAATCACATGGAAGAAACTGAAGCATTGGTATTGCACAGAGAATGGCATCTCTAACTCTTGCAGTGTAGGTTACAGACTAAAATGTTGATAAGGCTGTAATATTATCACATCTAATGTTTCCAATGGAGCTTGTTCAAAGATCAGACTAAAGGCATTTTCAGAGAAATATGGTCAGTGTTCCAGAGTGGACGCATGTGTGCAACATGCTCATGTTCTTTTATGGTGAAATCAGTTTGGAAGTTCCCTGTTTGTTTCCTGTTTTCAGGCTGAGAAACTAAGCTAAGGAAGCATGAGAAAAGGAGTGATTGGACTGGACACCTCTCATAATGGCTTTCAAAAATCACCTATTTTCAATAGAAGTATATAGTACAACAGAATGGATGAGAAAGACTGTGAAATGTATCCATACATCTTTTAACCTCTTTAAAAGATGTATTTTGAAAGTAATTATTTTTTCAATAATTGGATTCATCAATTTTAGTCGTCACTGTGCTGAATGTACAGAGAAAAATACTCATCTTGTAAGATTTGCAGTCTCTGTTGTAAGCCAGAAATACCTGTGCCTGCCTGCTCTACTAAAATAATGTCAGGATTTTGTTCTTTATTCTGTATGGTTGGGAATTACCCAGAGACGAACGATGGTGACAGAACTGACCGTGTTGTCTCATAATGTCTCTCATAATGGCTTTCAAAAGTCACCTATTTTCAATAGAGGTATATAGTATGACAGAATGGATAAGACTGTGAAAAATATCTATATATGTGTTCTAACCTCTTTTCAAGACGTATTTTTCAAGCAATTATGTTTTTCATTAGCTGGATTCATCAATCTTAATCATCACTGCCTTGAACATACAGAAAAAACTACTCATTTTGTAAGATTTGCAGTGTCTGTTGTAAGCTAGAAATAGCTGTGCCTGCCTGCTCTAGTAAAATAACGTCACGACTTTGTTCTTTGTTCTATAGGAAAAAAATAGTGAAAGCAAGTGTGTACTCATTTGCATTTCAGAAGACTAATGATGGTGACAGAACTGACCGTGTTGTCTCATTGGGCAGTATGATCGACTTTTAGTGGGATGAGCCCGTTTGTCTGGAACTTGCACCACGTAAGTCGTCTCCTGCAAGTTCAGTCTTGCTCCATCACAGTATTGCGGGAGATGAGATCTTGGCTTTTGTCCCATTCATCTGCTGCTGAGCAACCAAGAGACATTCTTTAGGCAAAGTATACAGTCCAATAGCAAAAGCAGTTTGTGATCACAAGCTCAGGCAGCCTCTTCCTTTATTCTCATCAGAAATGCTGATGACTGTATGGTACCTTGAAGCACCTTCTGCTGGCTGTTGATAGAATATTGGAACATGTGCAAGTTTTGAGATAGAAGAATTGTCTGTAAGAGATGGTAACCATTAAAAACGTGAAAGTTGAAATCGACTTAATGAAATGTAGGCACAATATTGGAAAGAAAGCATCGGGAGTGATTCACATGATGAGATCATGGTTTGCAGCAGGAAGTTACAGATGAGGACAACTGAAATATGAGTGTGGGTGAAGGTGAGGAAGCAGCCTTGTTTAACATCTTACATATTCTGCTGTTATGCATAGGTGGAACTTTATTTGAAGATTTTCTTGGTTCTAGACAGAAATAGGAGAAGACTACATTAAATTTTTGTCCATGTTAGTTTCTTTTGTGTTTGATTACATGTCTGATGTTTTGTAATGCTCTTGCTGCTCACAACAGTGGAACCTTGACATTTTGCTTTTGTTTCTTACTGTTCTAGCAATGCTGAACCAGACTGAGCTCAGCATGTTCATCCTTCTGGGCTTCACTGATATCCAGGGGCTGCAGCACTTTTTCTTTGTCTTCTTCCTGTTGCTCTACTTGACCAGTCTTCTGGGAAATGGTGCCATTGTGACCATGGTGATAGCTGAGCCCCGTCTTCACACACCAATGTACTTCTTCCTGGGGAACTTGTCCTGCCTGGACATTGTCTTCTCCACAGTCACTGTTCCCAAGATGTTGACTGGCCTTCTCTCTGGACATCAGCCCATCTCTTTTGGTGGGTGCTTAGCCCAGCTCCATTTCTTCCACTTCCTGGGCAGTACTGAGGCTGTGCTACTGGCCACCATGGCCTACGACCGCTATGTGGCCATCTGCAATCCTTTGCACTACACCCTTGTCATGAGCCCCCAGACTTGTCTGCTGCTGGCCACGGCCAGCTGGTCCATTGGTTTTGTGCATGACCTCTCAGCTGACTTTCTGTGGCCACAACCACATTCATCACTTCTTCTGTGACATCAAGCCACTGTTGAATTTGGCTTGCAGTAGTACCAGCCTCAACATGACCCTCCTCAATGTCATTACCACATCTGTTGTTCTAGGCCTATTTCCCTCATAGTCCTCTCCTACCTCTACATCATCTGCTTCATATTCCATAAAGTCTGGTACTAGGAAGGAAGATGGAAGCCCTTCTCCACCTGTGCCTGCCACCTCACTGTTGTGGCACTGTTGTACATACAGCGATCACCTCCGCCAGCTCCCTCAGCACCCTTGGGTGTATCTCATCTGCCCCCACAGGCTTATGGATATCCAAGCAGTGTAGTAGGATGCTAACCATTTATCCTTGGATTATTCGGTTTTGATTCTGCTCCCCATGCCTGTCTTCTGGCTCAGGGGGCTGTGTACCTGGAGCACAACCGTTCTGAACTACTAAACACTGAGGCAAAGATGGCATTTAGTACCTCATCTTCTTTCCCTATGTTTCTCTCTGTATCCATCAGGGATGGATACTCCCGTTTTCACTCCTTAAGTTGCTGATATATTTATCTTTTTGCCTTTTACAGTGATGACCAGGCCCGGGTCTTGACAAAATGGAGTGCAACAGATTTATCACAGAATCCCAGAATGTTAGTGACTGGAAGGGACCTGGAAAGCTCATCCAGTGTAATCCCATCATGGAGCTGGAACACCCAGATGAGGTTACAGAGGAAGGTGTCGAGGCGGGTTGGAATGTCTGCACAGAAGGAGACTCCACAACCCCCCTGGGCAGCCTGGGCCAGGCTCTGACACCCTCACCATGAAGAAGTTTCTTCTCAGATTTCAGTGGAACCTCCTGTGTTCCAGTTTGAACCCATTGCCCCTTGTCTTGTCACTGGTTGTCACCGAGAAGAGCCTGGCTCCATCCTCCTGACACTCCCCCTTTCCATATTGATAACCATTAATGAGGTCACCCCCAGTCTCCTCTTCTCCAAGCTAAAACTTACAGGTTTAACCAGTCAATTAACAGGAATCACTTAACATAGGGGATGTTGCTGGCCGAATATGAAAGGCAGATCGCAAAGCTTGTATGCTCCAAGTACCTCAGTCAATGGGGAAAGGAGGAGGAATCACCTGTGGTTGGGGATTAGGGTAAATATAGGGCTGTATCTTCCGAAGTCATTTAAGAGATCGCATAGAGACTCCAGTGGACTTTATTCATCAGTGTCCTCCAGGCTGAACAAACCCAGAGACTTTAGCTGCTCTTCATTTGGCTTCCTCTCCAACCCCTTCACCAACTTTTTAGCCCTCTTCTGCACACTCTCTAGTAGCTTAATATCTTCTTTATCCCGTGGCACCCAGCCCTGCACACAGTGTCTCAGGTGAGGCCGCTCCAGTGCAGAGCAGAGCGGGACAGTCCCCTCCCTCACCTGGCTGGCCATGCTGTGCTGGCTGCAGCCCAGGGTACGGTTGGACCTCTTGGCTGCCAGGGCACACTGTTGGCTCATGTCCAACTTACTGTCAAACAGAACCCCCAGATCCTTCTCTGTGGAGCTGCTCTCCAGCATCTGGTCCCCCAGTCTGTATGAACGGCAAGGGTTGCCGAAGAGGGGAGAAGGACAAAGCAAGGCCCTTGCGCTTGCCAGCCCGAGTGCAGGGGCACTGAGGTTTGCATGGAGAGCTCGATGCAGCCTGGTGATGGGTGCAGGGAAGAGGAGGGCAGGAGGCCTGAGCAGCAGCGCTGGTGCTGGCAGGTCCAGGCAGCATCAGGCAGGGCTGGGGAGGTCCGTGCAGAGCTGCTGGGGGGAGCAGAGTGGCGCAGCGGGAGCGTGCTGGGCCCATAACCCAGAGGTCGATGGATCGAAACCATCCTCTGCTACTTGATTTTGGTCAATTCCAGCCCCACCAGACACTGCCTCTCCCTTGCAGCGTTCACCAGGTGCTCCCTGCACTGCTGCCCTCCTGCCCTCTGGACACCCAGGGCTGCCCAGGGCTGTCCCACAGCCTGAGCCCCCTCTCTCTGCCACTGACACCTTCTCCTTTGCTTTCTCTGCAGGCACCACGCCAAAGTGCCCATCAGCAGGGCAGAGATCATTAAGGGAGTTGAACATCTCCCTTATGAGGAAAGGCTGAGGGAGCTGGGTCTCTTTAGTTTGGAGGAGAATGAGGGGTGACCTTATTAATGTTTACATTATATAAAGAGTTAGCGTCAGGAGTATGGAGCCACGCCCTTCTTGGTGACAACCAATGGTAAGACAAAGGGTAATGGGTTCAAACTGGGACACAAGAGGTTCCACTTAAATCTGAGAAGGAACTTCTTCCCAGTGAGGCTTCCAGAGCTTGGAAGAGGCTGCCCAGGGATGTTGTGGAGTCTCCTTCTCTGCAGACATTCAAACACGCTTGGACACCTTCCCGTGTAACCTCATGTGGGTGTTCCTGCTCCGGTGGGGAGTTTGCACTGGATGATCTTTTCAGGTCCATTCCAACCCCTGAAGTTCTGGAATTCTGTGGAGCAGCATCCAGAGCACAGCACAGAGTTCCCCCCAGGAGGCAGGGCATGTCCTGGGGACACTGCTGTTTCCCCCTTCCCACCAGGAAGCTCAGTCCCCACCTTCCCAGACACAAGAGGGGACTCCAGGGCTCTGCAGCTGGGGAGGAGGACAAGCCTGTTAGTGTGGGAACCACCTCTGTGTCAAGAGGGAAGACCAGTTTGGGATGTGGACAGTTCCAGCTCTTCATGCATCTGCTGCACGATACAGCTGAACCATCAGCAATGTGTGTGGCCCCTCTGTGAAGACATATTCGAGAAAGGGCAGAAAAAGCCAGGCTGAGAGAGGAGGAAGGAACGAAAAGAGTGGGAAAGAGCAGAGGGAAGATGCATCCTGCTCGTGCAGGTAAAGGAGCCTGGTGTGAAGGAGTCTGGAACAGCCTTAGGAGATGAACGCCATTCTCACTGAGGGAGACACCACATTGGGACTGAAGGGAACAGTGTGTCCTAGAAGAAAGGACCATAGTTTGATGTCAGCCAAGAAAACCATAGGGAAGAAAGTAGTCCAGATAGTGCAAGGTCTCCAACATGGGGGTGCAGGGAAGCAGCAGCAGAGAGCACAAGTACAAGCATCAAACCACCCATCTCCAGGCTATCAATGCACTCTGTGAGGGGCAATGTTGAAGAGCTTAAGCTGGAAACTTCATAACCAGGTCTTATGAACAGGAAGCAAGATTCTCAGGGCTTAGCAGCCTGGGTCTTGCAACAGAAGGCATGTGAGGCTTGTGCAAATAGCTCTGGCATTCCCTTGAAAAGCCCTGTGAGTAGCAGGTGCCTAGTGGCCCCGGAGGAAGGGAGTTTGCACTTGGTGATGGCCAGGGAGCTGGAGAGAGTGCCAGGCTTATCCAGGACCATATGGCTGCACTAGGGTGGCCACAGGAGAAAGACAACAGATGTTCAGCATGTTCCACGTTGTAATGGTGAGCACTCTGGACTCTGAATCCAGTGATCTGAGTTCAAATCTCAGTGGGACCTCAAGTTTTAGCTCTCTCAGAGCTTTCCTCAGCATGCACACATGTGAACAGCCTTGCTGTTGGGTCACTTCTTTAATGCATTCCCATCAGCCCTCCTCTCCTGTGCTCCCAGCCCTGGGACTGGCATCAGTGCCCCTTCTCCTGCCCTCTGCCCAACAAACCTCTGCAGGTTTCCCGAGCTCTGGCCCTGCCCCGTCTCAGCTCCCTTGTTCCTGATGGGTGCTTCTGGATGGGGGATCCAGCAGCGGCTCAGCAAATCACACAAGGGCTGAGGTGCAGATCATGCAGGCCAAGCCTGGCTCAAAGCAGGGTCAAGAAGAGGAGGCTGTGGAGGGCCTTGTCTAGTTGAATGTTGGACATTTTCTAAGATGGAGAATCTACAGCCTTGCTGGGAACCTTTTCCCCATCTTGACCACCACTGTTTCTGGCATTAAGTTGATTTCCGCTCCTGTCCGTCGCTTCTTGTGAAGTCCATTTCTCTGATGTTTTCCTGCCTTTCTCTTGCCTACTTGCTTGTTTTTGGTGTTCTGGTGTCCTGCCAGGGAATTCACCCACCCTGGCACTGTTTCTGCATGGGGACACAGTCATTGTCATGGGAAAGGGAGGTTCTCCCTCTTTCTTGCAGAGCAGTTGAACAACTGACAGAGGAGAAGGACAAACCACCATGAGTCTCCAGCTATGCTGCACAAAGTCTTTAATGAGAAGGAACAAATTCAGTGGCACAGAACAGAGACTAAGAAACACATCTGCAGGGTTCAGGGCAACACAGAGAACAGCCCATTTCCAAACGACAAGCTCGAAACACAAAGCACTTGCCTTTCCCCATCCTGCTCCACCTGCTGGCAATCCCAGCCCAGCAAGAGCAGTCCCTAACTCCAGCACCCTCCCCCAGTACCAGGAGGTTCAGCAAAGCAGAAGAGAACGAGCCCTTTCTCAAGGAGCTCAGAGCAAAGCAGAGCCAGAGGAGGCACAGCGAGGCCTGACGTGCAGCCTGGAGCCGTGGGCACAGGTCCCTCCTGCCAGCTGGCATGAGGACACCCAGCCCATCTGCAAGGCCTGGCCACACTCCTGCTGTGCAGTCCCCATCATTCTTCCTGCTCCAGAAGGGATGATGCACCAGGTTCAGCAGTTCAGACGGCAGCGGGGGGGAGGCAGACACAGCCCTGACGCCCCCAGACCAAGGGAACCCCCAGAAGAGATGGGAACCCCCCCAGTGCTGAGGGAGCTCCCAACAGCAGCTGACAGAGAGGATCCCACAACTGTGTTCTGAGGGAAAGAAGTGAGGATGGGGCCTGGCAGGGTCACCACCACTGGAGAGGCCTCAATGGCCACCGTCGAGTCACCACAGCGAGCGACACAGGGCTCACTGCAGCTGCTTGCAAGTGGGGTTGGGCCAGAGGAACCACAAGGTGGTGGGATACAGGGTCTGAAGCAAGACATCTCTGGGTGAGGGAGGCAAAGCTGAAACACAGAGCACAGAGACAACACAATTTCAGTCTGTCTTTCTTGTCCTCACTTCTCTCTGCAGATGCACTTCACTGTCCTCCATCTGCCTTGTAACTATAAGTACAGAAATTGCCTCCAGTTCATCTTGCTGAACATGTAAAAGAGGTATGACACCTCGGCTTAGAGCTAGATTTGGATGCCTAGGACCGAAGAAGTGCCTAAGTGATTGCTGAAGTCACAAGGACCTCCTCATGCATTACCCAGTGCCAAAGCCTAGAAGAAAGTTGATGCAACTAGTCCACCACAAATAGGCTGCGTGGAACAAATGTCTATGAAATCAGCTCTTGAGAACACACAGTGTGCACAGAGCTGCCATGGCCCTCACTGTGCTCTCTGAGTTTCATGGTCCAGAAAGGCTGAACCACTGTTGGGACAGGACCCAGCTCAGTGGATTTAAAGCCCCTGTGGAGAGCCTGATCATACCCCATCTCCAGAACAACCAGTGCTGCATGGAAGGAGGCACTGGATGCAATTGACCATTTGTTTAGAGACCATCTGTGTAAAGCAGAAATTCTGCTGAACAGACCTCCCTGCAGCTGAGCCCCATTCATCCCCTTGTGCTTGATAGAACCTCCCTCTCCCCAGCTCTCCCCAGCCAGCCCCATCAAAAGGGAAAGAGGTAGCAGCCCTTCAATAGCTATATTGCTGTGCAAGCTGAGGCAGCCCAAGGATCCACCTGAGCAGCCAGCATGACAGCAGTTCAGCCCATGGGGAGAGATGGAGTGCACAGAGGCTTACCTTGTTCCTGGAGGAAAGGGAGGCAAGAGAAGAGGATGCGGAGCCTGGAGCAGTGCAGGCTTTTATGCTGTGTCCTATTGCCCTGTGGGGCCACAAACATTCCTTGCTCATGAAGCATCTAAGCTGCTATTATTTTTTGCTTGCCAAAGCCTTGCTGGTGATTGGGTGCCTACCCCTTTCATCTGAAATATTTTGCTCCCACTTCATAATAACTGGAATGAGTAGTGAATCACAGAATGGGTTTTGATTCTAAAGGACCTTAAGTATAATTTTGTCCTACCCCCCCTCACGTGCACAAGGACACCTTCCACGAGAAAAGGTTTCTCAAAGGCCCTTCCAACCGAGCTTTGAACACTTCCAAGATGGGGCAATCACAGCTTCTCTGGACGACCTGTTCCAGTGTCTCACCACCATCACAGGGAAGAGTTTCTTTCAAATATCTAATCTACATCTAACCTTTTTCATTTTAAAAACTTTGCCTCTCTTCTTGTCACTGTACTCCCTGACAAAGTGTCCCTCCCCATCTTTCTTGAGGTCTCTGAAGAGCCTTCTATTCTCTAGCATAAAAACCCAAATCTCTCATTCCCTCCTCCTAGGAGAGGTGCCCAGATCCCTGATCACCTGTGTGTACTACTCTGGACCCAACTGAGCAGGTCCATGTCTCTCCTATGTTGGAGGCACTACATCTAAACACTGTAGTCCTGGTGCAGTCTCTTGGGGCAGAGTAGATAGGCAGAATCATCTCCTCTGACTTCCAGGCCACTCTTCCTCTGTTACAGCCCAGGATACAATGGGCTTTCTGGGCTGCAAGCATGCTTTGGCAGCTCATATTCAGTACTTCATCCACCAATATGCCCAAATCCTCCACCACAGGGCTGCTCTCTATTCACTCATGACGCAGCCCATATCCATGTTTGGAATTGCCCTGACCCAGGTGCAGGACCTTGCATATGGCCTTGTTGAACTTCATGAGGTTCACCTGGACCCCCTCTCTAGCCTGTCAAGGTCCCTCTGGCTGGCATCCCTTCCCTCTAGACTAACAACCATGTCACTCACCTTGGTCCCATCCGCAAGCTTGTTGAGGGTGAACTCAATCCCACTGTCTATGTTCTCAGCAAAGATTTTTAATAATACTGGTCCCAGTACAGACCCTTGAGGGACACCACTGATCATAGGTCTTCCCCCGGACTTCAAGACATTGACTGCAACTCTTTGAGTGTGACCACTCAGCCAACGTGTAGAAGGCCGGCAAGTTTCTCAGTCGCAATTTGCCATGACAACCATGTTGGCTGTCACCAATCACCTTTGTTTCCATGTGCCTTAGACTAGTTTCCAGGAGGATCTGCCTTATGGTCTTGCTGGGCAAAGAGGTGAGACTGACCAGGCTGCAGTTCCCTCAGTCTTCCTTTCTACACTTTTTAAAAGTGGGGGTTCTGTTTTCACTTTTCCAGAAATTTCACCAACCTGCCACAGCTCTTCAAATTTAATCGCTATTGGCTTTGCAACTTCATCTGCCAATTTTTTCAGGATCCTTGGACGCATCTCATCAAGTCTAATGGAGTTGTGCACTTTCATGTTTGTTATATGGGCTTGAACCTGATCTCCTGTGATGACTGGTACTCCATTCTCCCAGGCCCTGCTTTTGGATTCCATGAATTTGGTGTTGTGGCTAAGACACTTTCCAGTGAAGACTGTGACAAAAAAGTTGTTGAGTATATCTACCTCTTGCATGTCAGTTGTAGTCATACTACTCCAATCTTGACCCTTTGGATAAATTCTTCTGCAACAGGTCCAGCAGTGCCTCTCCTCTGGATGGAGTTTCCATCACCTGTAATAAAAAGTTGTCCTCAGCACATTCCAGTCGTTTCCTGGACTGCTTGCAGTTTGCCGTACCACTTTGCCAGCAGATGTCTGGGTGGCTGAAGCCCCCTATCAGGATCAGCGCTTGGTGACTGTGATACGTCAAAACAATTCTTCTGTGTCCCACATTTGTAAGGTAAATAAACTCTGAGGCCTCAGCTTGTGTGCAGCCAGATTTTAAGTGCGTTTGTGTCTCATGAATTGCCTTTGTCACATTGCCCTCTTCATGGTGAGCATAAACACAAGCCACGGTGAAATGCATCTATGATGGACACCTTGAGTTAGCTGTTGGGTGCTTTTAGTGCAGATATTCAAGCTAAACCTAAGGAACATTTCTACAATGGGTCATTGTAGACACACAGGAGAGAGCAAGTAGGTTCAAGGCTGCACAATCTTGACCAGGAGAATAGATGTTGTTCTGCAGGGATGTTGCAAAGCTCAATAGCAAAGAAGAATCATTGTGGGCTGGAGGGAACCCCCTTGCAAGCAGGACTGAGGGCCACAAGGACCTTAAATCCTCGTATCAGGCTCTGCCACAGCTTATTTAATCGGCACGTGAGCCCAGGGAACAAAAGGCAGATTAATAATAATGAAGAGCAGACCAGGGGGTCAAGCTGGTCTCTTTCAAGTAACCTCTCCATGGGATCTCCATAGCCACATCCCTTGATAACCAGGCCCTCATGTTTCTTCCAACCAGGGTTCTAGGCTCAGATCGGGAAGTGAAGAACCTGTTGAAAAGAAGCAAATCAACACATAGGAGGGTGATCACAGAGAAGCCCATGCCCATCTCTGAAAGACACCCACACACAAATCGACTTGATTTGCTTCAGGAAGAGCATCTCATACCCCAGAGGCCTGCATGGCCTGATTTTGCAGAGAGGTTCAGGGCAGAGAGCCAAAAGCTCATGGCCTTTTTTCTTGGTCACAGATGGGGTGACCCATTCCATACATTTCAGACTACAAAGGGACATTGGATCAGTCTCACAGAGCACCTGGGAGTCATCAGGATGTGAAAAAGTTGGGAAAAACCCTGAGCTCCTGGCAAACGTGAGTCATCCTGCTGTGGACTCCAGTGGACAAAGTGCCCCAGCCTCAGGCATGTCAGAGATACCAGAGTCATAGCCTCATTCCTCTGAAAGCTCTGCTTTCCTCAAAGGCATTTCCACACCTTTTAGCATCATTCCTGAATCAAACGGTGCTTCTATGCAGCCTTGTGCTGCTGCCGACTTTCAAGGCATTGCTGTTTGTTTGCTGCTCAAGGGCTCTTGAAACTCCATGCTCTTCCAAATAATGATGGTTAGAAGGGACCTGAGGAGGTCCTCTTGGGCAATCTCCTGCTCTGAGCAGACAAAGCTTCCCACTTACCTCAGGAAGCTCTGGGCCTTGTCCTGTTGACTTCTGAACTCTGCCACCATTGGAGAAGTCACTGTCTCTAGGACAGCATATCCAGGGCTGCACTGTGCCCCTTGTGGGCCACCAGGAGATGGCAGTGAGGGTGCCAGCATTGTTTAGCAGTTACACAGAAAAGTCTGGGGAGATGAGATGAATATATTTTTTCACGTGGTCGGTATAACGACACCTCAGGGATGGCCACTTCTCTTTCTCCTTCTCAGTCTGATTGTTTCATCCCACTTTTGAAACCCACCGATATCTAGGTTTGATCTGAATTAGCTAAGAAACCTGATTGTGCTCCATGAAGTCCATGAGTGCTGGATGTATGAATGCCACCTTGTCTGCATTTCACTTTCATGCCATTGAGTAGAACCCCCTTCTGGGCAGCAGGTCTGACCGGAAGAAGAGGGAAAGTCTGTAGAAGCAGAACTTTCACTGTAAATCCTGGAAGGAGCCTGCACTCCTAATCCTTCTATTTATCCCATCCACCTCCGGACCTCATCCCATAAACCTGGAATCTTCTGGAGAGAAGTAGTGGCAGAGGAACAGACAGAACGTGAGCGCTGGAGCACGTGCTCTATAGGGTAAGTCTAGGGCCACTAGTGTTGTGGAGTCTAGTGAAAATGAGCAAGGTGGGGAGCAGGAGATGGATGTGACTGCAAAAGGGTACACATAACAGCCTGAAGCTGTTGAGTTATTGGGGAATTTGGTCTGCTCGGAGCAGTTCATTGGAGCAGAGGACCTCCAGACATCCATTCCAACTGTTGTACTTCTCAGGTATGCTGAATCAAAGAGTCACTTTGGTTGGAAGAGACCCTCAAGAAAATCAAGTCCAGCCATTGACCTAACACTGTCACATGAGTCCTTGAGTAGTCAGCAAAAGGTCATGCCTTGGAACACAGCAACAGTTCAAGATCACGTAGAAGCACCAATGGATTCATGAGACTATCAGCTGTGGTATTGCTGGTGCACCTGAGGCCAGGACAACATGTCCACTGAAATTCACAGCAGGGTGACTCATGTTTGATGGCAGCTCAGGGTTTTTCCCAGGTACTCTAGGAGACTGATCCAATGTCGCTTTGTAGTCTGAAATGCATGCAATGGGCCATGCCACTCCTGTCTCAAGAAACATGGCCATGAGCATTTGGTTCCTTGCCCTGAACTTGTCCTCATAAGCAGGCCATGCAAGCCTTTGGGCTCTGGGGTTCCCTTGCAGAACAGAACAGGTCCATTTTGGTGTGGGTGTCTTTCAAGAACGGACATGGGCATCTCTTTAATTACAAAACCTGGATGTGGTACAGCCTGATGAACATGAACAAGGTCCTTGTGGCTCTCATTCCAAACCACAAGGGACTTCCCTCCACCCCCAAATGGTTTTTCCTTGTTGTTCAGCTTTGCCACATCCCTGTAGAGGTGCAACTCTTCTCCTCTATGAGATTGTACAGTCTCAAACTTCTCTTACAACTTACAGACTCCTCCGTGTCTACAATGACCTGTGGGGAGAAACGTCTCTCAGGTTTAGCCTGGGTGTCTGCACTGAAAACATTGGAGAGTTGACTTGCTGTATCCTTTAAAGCAGAACTTCACCATGACTGGTGGTTGTACTCACCATCAAGAAAGCAATGTGACAATCCATATAACAAAAAACAAACAAACAAAAAAATTGAACTGAATACTAGCCTTAGACCTCAGAAGTAAGTTGCCTAATGAAGCTGGGACACAGATTAATTTTGGTGTCCAGCAGTATGAAAAAGGAACATAATGTTTGGGATGAAAGGACCAAGTAATTAAGCACCAACAAAGCCTCAGCAAGCAACAGTTACTATGTGTTTAGATGCTTCATGAGCAAGGAATGTTTGTGGCCCCACAGAGCACTAGGCCACAGCATAAAAGCCTGCGCTGCTCCAGGCTCTGCATCCTCCTCTCTTGCCTCCCTTTCCTCCAGGAACAAGGTAAGCCTCTGTGCACTCCATCTCTCCCCATGGGCTGAACTGCTGTCATGCTGGCTACTCAGGTGGATCCTTGGGCTGCCTCAATGTGCACAGCAATAGAACTGTTGAAGGGCTGTCACCTCTATCCCTTCTGATGGGGCTGTCTGGGGAGAGCTGGGAAGAGGGAGGTTCTTTCAAGCACGAGGGGATGAATGGGGCTCAGCTGCAGGGAGGTCTGCTCAGCAGAATTTCTGCTTTAGACAGATGGTCTCTAACCAAATGGTCAATTGCATCCAGTGCCTCCTTCCATGCAGCACTGGTTGTTCTGGAGATGGGGTATGATCAGACTCTCCACAGGGGCTTTAAATCCACTGAGCTGGGTCCTGTCTCAAAAGTGGTTCAGCCTTTCTGGACCATGCAACTCAGAGAGCACAGTGAGGGCCATGGCAGGTCTGTGCACACTGTGTGTTTTCAAGAGCTGATTTCTGAGACATTTCACAGAATCACAGAATCGACTGGGTTGGAAAAGACCTCAGAGATCATCGAGTCCAACCCTTGGTCCAACTCTAGTCCGTTTATTAGATCATGGCACTAAGTGCCATGTCCAATCTCAGTTTCAAAACCTCCAGGGACGGCGAGTCCACCACCTCCCTGGGCAGGCCATTCCAATGCCTGACCACTCTCTCTGCACAGAATTTCTTTCTAATCTCCAGCCTAAATTTCCCCTGGCAGAGTTTAAGCCCATGTCCCCTTGTCCTATTGCTGATGCCTGGGAGAAGAGACCAATCCCCGCCTGGCTATAACTTCCCTTCAGGTAGTTATAGAGAGTGATGAGGTCACCTCTAAGCCTCCCCTTCTCTAGACTAAACAACCCCAGCTCCCTCAGCCTCTCCCCATAGGTCTTATGCTCAAGTCCCTTCACCAGTCTTGTTGCTCTTCTCTGGACCCGCTCCAGCACTTCAATGTCTTTCCTGAACTGAGGGGCCCAGAACTGAACACAATACTCCAGGTGTGGCCTCACCAATGCAGAGTACAGGGGAAGGATCACTGCCCTTGTCCTGCTGACCACGCTATTTTTGATACAGGACAGGATACCATTGGCCTTTTTGGCCACCTGGGCACACTGATGGCTCATGTTGAGCTTCCTGTCAATTAGTACCCCCAGGTCCCTTTCTGTCTGACTGCTCTCCAGCCACTCTGCGCCCAGCCTGTAGCGCTGCAGGGGGTTGTTGTGACCAAAGTGCAGGACCCGGCACTTGGCCTTATTGAACTTCATCCCATTGGAATCAGCCCATTTTTCCAGTCTGTCCAGATCCCTCTGCAGAGCCCTCCTGCCTTCCAGCAGGTCGACACTCCCTCCCAACTTGGTGTCATCAGCAAATTTGCTGATGATGGTCTCAATCCCTTCATCTAAATCGTCAATAAAGATGTTAAATAGGACTGGACCCAACACCGACCCCTGGGGAACACCACTAGTGACTGGCCGCCAGCTAGATGCAGCCCCATTCACCAGCACTCTCTGGGCCCGGCCCTCCAGCCAGTTCTTAACCCAGCGTAGAGTACACTTGTCCAAGCCATGGGCTACCAGCTTTTGCAGGAGTATATTATGGGAGACAGTGTCAAAGGCCTTGCTGAAGTCCAGATAGACCACATCCACGGCTTTCCCCTCATCCACCAGGTGAGTTACCTGATCATAAAAGGAGATCAGGTTGGTCAGACAGGACCTGCCTCTCCTAAACCCATGCTGGCTGGGTCTGATCCCTTGTCCATCCTGAAGGTGCTGTGAGATTCCATTCAGGATGATCTGCTCCATAACCCTGCCAGGCACTGAGGTCAGGCTGACAGGCCTGTAGTTGCCAGGGTCAGCTTTGCAGCCCTTTTTGTGGACTGGGGTAACATTGGCCAATTTCCAATCATATGGGACCTCCCCAGTGAGCCAGGACTGTTGGAAGATGATGGAGAGAGGCTTGGCAAGTTCTTCTGCTAGCTCCCTCATCACCCTAGGGTGGATCCCATCTGGTCCCATTGACTTGTGAGGATCCAGATGGCTCAGTAAATCACCAACTATTTCCTCCTGGAATACAAGGGCCCTATTTGGGTTCCTATCTCTGTCAACCACCTCCAGACATGAGTTGTCCTGAGGGCCACCTGTCTTACTGGTAAAAACTGAGGCAAAGTAGGTATTAAGTACCTCAGCTTTCTCCTCATCTTTGTTAACTATATTTCCCTCAGAGTCCAACAGAGAATGGAGGTTTTCCTTGCCCCTCCTTTTGTTGTTAAAATATTTGAAGAAGGACTTTTTATTATCCCTGACAGAATTGGCCAAATTAACTTCAAATTGCACTTTTGTTTCCCTGATTTTTTTTCTGCATGATCTAGCTATTTCCATAAATTCTTCATAAGTAGCCAGCCCTTTTTTCCACAGTCGGTAAAGTCTCTTTTTATTTCTGATTTCATTCAGAATCTCCCTGTTTAACCAAGCCGGTTGTCTTCCCCGCCGGCTAGCCTTTCGGCACACTGGTATAGCTGTTCCACGCAGCCTATTTGTGGTGGACTAGTTGCATCAACCTTCTTCTGGGCTTTTGCACTGGGTAATGCATGAGGAGGTCCTTGTGACATCAGCAATCAGTTAGGCACTTCTTTGGTCCTAGGCATTCAAATCTAGCTTTCAGCTGAGGTGTCATACCTGTTGTACCTGTCAGCAAGATGAGCTGGAGGCAATTTCTGTACTTATAGTTACAAGGCAGGTGGAGGACAGTGAAGTGCATCTGCAAAGAGAAGTGAGGACAAGAAAGACAGACTGAAATTGTGTTGTCTCTGTGCTCTGTGTTTCAGCTTTGCCTCCCTCACCCAGAGATGTCTTGCTTCAGACCCTGTATCCCACCACCTTGTGGTTCCTCTGGCCCAACCCCACTTGCAAGCAGCTGCAGTGAGCCCTGTGTCGCTCGCTGTGGTGACTCAACGGTGGCCATTGAGGCCTCTCCAGTGGTGTTGACCCTGCCGGGCCCCATCCTCACTTCTTTCCCTCAGAACACAGTTGTGGGATCCTCTCTGTCAGCTGCTGTTGGGAGCTCCCTCAGCACTGGGGGGGTTCCCATCTCTTCTGGGGGTTCCCTTGGTCTGGGGGCGTCAGGGCTGTGTCTGCCTCCCCCCCACTGCCGTCTGAACTGCTGAACCTGGTGCATCATCCCTTCTGGAGCAGGAGGAATGATGGGGACTGCACAGCAGGAGTGTGGCCAGGCCTTGCAGATGGGCTGGGTGTCCTCATGCCAGCTGGCAGGAGGGACCTGTGCCCACAGCTCCTGGCTGCACTTCAGGCCTCGCTGTGCCTCCTCTGGCTCTGCTTTGCTCTGAGCTCCTTGAGAAAGGGCTCGTTCTCTTCTGCTTTACTGAACCTCCTGGTGCTGGGGGAGGGTGCTGGAGTTAGGGGCTGCTCTTGCTGGGCTGGGATTGCCAGCAGGTGGAGCAGGATGGGGAAAGGCAAGCACTTTGTGTTTCGAGCTTGTCCTTGGGAAATGGGCTGTTCTCTGTGTTGCCCTGAACCCTGCAGATGTGTTTCTTGGTCTCTGTTCTGTGCCACTGAATTTGCTCCTTCTCATTAAAGACTTTGTGCAGCATAGCTGGAGACTCATGGTGGTTTGTCCTTCTCCTCTGTCAGTTGTTCAACCGCTCTGCAAGAAAGAGGGAGAACCTGCTCTTTCCCATGACAATGACTGTGTCCCCATGCAGAAACAGTGCCAGGGTGGGTAGAATTCCCTGGCAGGACACCAGAACACCGAAAACAAGCAAGTTGGCAAGAGAAAGGCAGGAAAACATCAGAGTAATGGATTTCACAAGAAGCGACGGACAGGAGCGGAAATCAACTTAATGCCAGAAACAGTGGTGATCAAGATTGGGGAAAAGGTTCCCAGCAAGGCTGTAGATTCTCCATCTTAGAAAATGTCCAACATTCAACTAGACAAGGCCCTCAACAGCCTCTTCTTCTTGATCCTGCTTTGAGCCAGGCTTGGCCTGCATGATCTGCACCTCAGCTCTTGTGTGATTTGCTGAGCCGCTGCTGGATCCCCCATCCAGAAGCAGCCACCAGGAACAAGGGAGCTGAGACGGGGCAGGGCCAGAGCTCGGGAAACCTGCAGAGGTTTGTTGGGCAGAGGGCAGGAGAAGGGACACTGATGCCAGTCCCAGGGCTGGGAGCACAGGAGAGGAGGGCTGATGGGAATGCATTAAAGAAGTGACCCAACAGCAAGGCTGTTCACATGTGTGCATGCTGAGGAAAGCTCTGAGAGCGCTAAAACTTGAGGTCCCACTGAGATTTGAACTCAGATCGCTGGATTCAGAGTCCAGAGTGCTCACCATTACACCATGGGACCTGCTGAACATCTGTTGTCTTTCTCCTGTGGCCACCCCGGTGCAGTCATATGTTCCTGGGTGAGCCTGGCACTCTCTCCAGCTCCCTGGCCATCACCAAGTACAAACTCCCTTCCTCCAGAGCCACCAGGCACCTGCTACTCATAGGGCCTTTCAAGGTAATGCCAGAGCTATTTGCACAAGCCTCACATGCCTTCTGTTACAAGATCCAGGCTGCTAAGCCCTGAGAATCTCACTTTCTGTTCATAAGACCTGGTTATGAAGTTTCCAGCTTAAGCTCTTCAACATTGCCCCTCACAGAGTGCCTTTATAGTCCAGAGTTGGGTGGTTTGATGCTTGTACTTGTGCTCTCTGCTGCTGCTTCCCTGCACCCCCATGTTGGGGACCTTGCATGATCCGGACTTCTTTCCTCTTCTAGGATTGTCTTGGCTGACTTCAAACCCTTGTCCTTTCTTCCATGACACACTGTTCCCTTCTTTTCCAAAGTAGGCTCTCCCTCAGTGAGAATGTCGTTCTTCTCCTAAGGCTGTTCCAGACTCCTTCACACCAGGCTCCTTTACCTGCACGAGCAGGATGCATCTTCCCTCTGCTCTTTCCCACTCTTTTCGTTCCTTCCTCCTCTCTCAGCCTGGCTTTTTCTGCCCTTTCTCGAATATGTCTTCACAGAGGGGCCACACACATTGCTGATGGTTCAGCTGTATCGTGCAGCAGATGCATGAAGAGCTGGAACTGTCCACATCCCAAACTGGTCTTCCCTCTTGACACAGAGGTGGTTCCCACACTAACAGGCTTGTCCTCCTCCCCAGCTGCAGAGCCCTGGAGGTCCCCTCTTGTGTCTGGGAAGGTGGGGCCTGAGCTGCCTGGTGGGAAGGGGGAAACAGCAGTGTCCCCAGGACATCCCCTGCCTGTTGGGGGGAACTCTGTGCTGTGCTCTGGCTGCTGCTCCACAGAATCACAGTATGTCAGGGGTTGGAAGGGACCTGAAAAGATCATCCAATCCAATCCCCCTGACGGAGCAGTAACACGCAAATGAGGTTACACAGGAAGTTGTCCAGGCGGGTTTGAATATCTGCAGAGAAGGGGAGTCCACAACCTCCCTGGGCAGCCTATTCCAGGCTCTGGCACCCTCATCGGGAAGAAGTTCCTTCGCAAATTTAAGTGGAACCTCCTGTGTTCCAGTTTGAACCCATTACCCTTTGTCTTACCATTGGTTGTTACTGTGAAGAGCCTGGCTCCATCCTCCTGACACTAACTCTTCATATAATTGTAAACATTAATAAGGTCACCCCTCATTCTCCTCCAAACTAAAGAGACCCAGCTCCCTCAGCCTTTCCTCATAAGGGAGATGTCCAACACCCTTAATCATCTCTGCCTTGCTGATGGGCACTTTGGAAGTGGTGCCTGCAGAGAAAGCAAAGGAGAAGGTGTCAGTGGCAGAGAGAGGGGGCTCAGGATGTGGGACAGCCCTGGGCAGCCCTGGGTGTCCAGAGGGCAGGAGGGCAGCAGCACAGGGAGCACTTAGACTTCAGTAAGGCCTTTGGCACCATATCCCACAGCATCTCCTGGAGAAGCTGCAGCTCATGGCCTGAATGGGTGTATCTGAGCTGGATAAAGAACTGGTTGGATGGCCGGGCCCACAGAGTTTTGGTGAAAGGAACCAAATCCAGTTAGTGGTTGATCATGAGTGGTGTCCCCAGGGCTCAGTATGGCGCCAGTTTTGTTTAATCTCTTTATCAATAATCTGAATGAGGGGATTGAGTGCACCCTCAGTGAGTCTGCAGATGACACCAAATTGGGTGGAAGTGTTGATCGGTTGGAGGGTAGGAAGGCCATACAGAGTGATCTGGACCAGCTGGATCGTTGGACTGAAGGCAAGTGTCTGTTTGTCCATTCTGTCATACTATGTACTTCTATTGAAAATATGTGATTTTTGAAAGCCATTATGAGAGGTCTCCAGCCCAATCACCCCTTTTCTCATGCTTCCTTAGCTTAGTTTTTCAGCCTGAAAACAGGAAACAAACAGGGAACTTCCAAACTGATTTTACCATAAAAGAACATGAGCATGTTGCACACATGTGTCCACTCTGGAACACTGACCATATTTCTCTGAAAATGCCTTTAGTCTGATCTTTGAACAAGCTCTATTGGAAACATTAGATTTGATAATATTACAACTTTATCAACCTTTTAGTCTGTAACCTGCACTGCAAGAGTTAGAGATGCCATTCTCTGTGCAATACCAATGCTTCAGTTTCTTCCATGTGATTTGCCACCTTTAGGCTCCAAAGCCCTCCTCATTGAAATGCATCTGCAGAAAGACAGCATTTCATTTGGGTGCGTTCCACTACCTCCTCTGGTTCTATCTGTTTTTCTCAGCCAACCACAGGTGATCTAATCCCTTTCCTCTGTTCCTTCTAAACATCTTTTTTTCTTCTTTTTCTACTACATCCCTTCTGTTTCACAGGTGTTGACTAATATATTCTTGAAGTAACTGATGAACATATCCAGTGAAAGGAAAATAATTCTCCCAGTCTTTTTTTTTTCTTTCATTTTTAAAAATTTTAAATACAAATGCAAAGACAAGATTTTTCATGCTGAAGCCTGCCTATTTTTCCAAATATTTAAATCGTATATTAAAAAAGAAAAGTTAATTCTGCTCAAACCTCACCTCACTGTCAATCAGCACTTTTCTCATGGTAGTAGGGCTCTCTGATTGAGAGTTAGAAAGCAAAGCTGAGGATAAACCAACATATTTTGTGGAGTTAAGAGACAGAATTTCTGCTCTCCTTTTTTCTGTGGTATCTCCTTGGCATTCTTGTAGCTGAGAGATCAATGCTGCAGCTGTGAAGAAAACGACTACTGTGAGTTCTCAAGGCCTTGTAGTTATTCAGGTAGGACGCATGGAGGAAGCTTTGCAAATGGTACTAGAAATCTCTGATGACCTAGTTAGAGGAGGAATAAAGATTTTCCTTCATGTCCAGAACGTGGAAAATATCAACAACCTCATGTGGGAATTAAATTTCCTATTGTCTTGATCAGTCTCCTGAGATGAGATTTCTTAATCAATGGGGAATTGCACAGCAACACAGTGTTGCCTGAACATAGTGTGTAGATGAGCACCCATAAAACAGAAAAGATAAAGTGAAACAGTCCACAAAAACCAAACAACCATACTACCCCTCCTTCCCCTCCCCCCCCCAAAAAAAAAAAAAAATGTAACACAAAGATCTCCATCTCAGTGCACAAAGTTTATGACTGGAATTCTTCCTGAGTCACACAACCTCAGCTGAACTGAAGCGGTGTTTGGGCAACATTTCCTAAATCTCTTTCAAATAGAATTTGTGAAACCTAGCATTTGTTCCCTCCATTGTGATCTCTTTGGATTTCTGATGTTTCATTTTTGTTGGGGTTTCACAGATAAGGAGGAGGCATGTCAGACTATTAATCACCCTGGTGTCCCTGTGTTCCTCCACTGAACTCGCTCCACTAGGCAATGTCTTTCCAGTACTGGGCAGTCCAACATGGGGCATATGGTTCCTGGTGTCAACTCAGAAGTGCCAAGGAGAGGGGAACGATCGCTCCCATCCACCGGCTGCCTGTGCTCCTGCCAGTGCAGCCCAAGATGCGTTTTGGACTTTCTTTACAGCCAAGCCACACTGCTGGCACACATGTGACTTCTTGTCCACCTGACTCCCAAAAGTTGCTCTTTTCTGCAAAGCTGCTTTCTACCCAATCATGCCCTGGCCTGCCCTGTGATGTGAGATTGTTCCTTTCTTCCCAGATGTACAAGTTTTCATTTCCTTTTGTTGAACTCTGGGATGTTCCAGTCAGACCATTTTTCTTGTCTGTCAATGTCCCCTGAAGACAGGCTCTTCCCTCCAAAGCATCACCACTCCCTCCAGTTTGGAAGCATCAGCAAATATGAGGAGAGAGTGCTCTATTCCATCATTCAGGTTGTCAATAAATAAATTAAGTTGTAGTAGTCACAATAATAATCCCTAAGAAATACCACTAGTAATTTGCTGCTAGCAGGACTTCTTACCATGTAGTCATTACAGCCTGGCAGTTGTGACCATTGTCATTCTTACCACTTTAGTACCCAGAGCATATCTTCCAAATTTAGATTAAAGTAACCTGTAGGAGACCGTACTGAAGGCCTTGCTCAAATTAAGGTATACAACATCCACATCTATCCAGACATTTATCTCATCATAGAAGTCAATCACATTGATCAGGCCTGATTTCCCTCATCATATTCATGCTGGCTGTTGCCAACCACCTTCCTGTTTTTCATGTACCTCACAATGCCTACCAGAAGGATTTATTCCATTGTCTTCCTAGGCACTGAGGTGAGATTCTAGTTCCTTAGCTCCTTCTTCTTGCCTTTCTTGAAAAGGGATGTGACATTTCCACCTTCCATGTTCTTCCTTTCTTGCTTGATCCAGGGGAGTCAGGAGTCACCCCAAGGGCTCCTGGTTTCCTTACTGAAGCAAAACAGCCACCCATAGTAATTGTGGGATCCATACCAAGGTCTGGCAGCCCTACATACCACTCTAATAGTAAGACAGTTTTGGATATTCTTGGTTTGTAATACCACTCGTTCCAGTCTCTGACACCTCGGGTTGCAAGGAGTCCACAACCAGGTCCCACCAGCAGCAGAGATTGAAAATAAGAAGCTATAAGATGACAGGACAGACTGCAGAGATGAGGTGTAGGGCTCACCAAATGAGTGCACAGATGAGTGCCCATTTTATATCCTTTCCTGTTTACTCTCCCTTTGTTTCTCCCTGTTTGTCCTTATGGAGTCATTGATTGACAAAGTTTGGTTCTTCTCAATGTCTCCCTTATCATTTGCCCCTTATTACCATGTCAAGGGACTCAGTTTATTCTGCAATTTTCTGCAACTGCATAAGCATCGTACCTCTCACACTCCCCTCTCTTGTGGGGAGAAAATTAAAGGGAAGTGAAAAGAGTTGTGGATCAAGGTAATGACAGTTTAATAAGGAGAGAAAAAGCTGTGTACATAAGCCAAACCAGACTTAATTCAACACTTTGCATCATCAGGCAGATGTCCAGCCACTTCTTAGGAAGCAGGGACTCAGCATGCCTAAGTGTGGCTTGAGAAAACAAACACCTTAACTGTGAACATGGTCTCTTCCTCCTCCATTCCTTGAGATTTTCTTGCTGTGCAAAACATAATACGGTATGGAATATCCCCTTGGGCAGCTTGGGCCAGCTGTCCTGGCTGTGTTCCCTCCCGGTCTCCATCCTATCCCAAGACTATGGGTCTTTGTGGAGAGAAAGACTTGACTCTGTACGAGCACTGCTCAGCAATAGCCAAAATATTGGTGTTTCTTCAACACTCTTTAAGCCACAAAAGCAAGGCACACACCACACAAGCTGCTAGGAAGAAGGCTGACTCCATGCCAGCCCAACACGGTACAATCTCCTCCCCTCATTCCATGCCATCTGCATCATGCTCAGGTCCAACGTTCTCTGAAACATCGAAGTATCCTCTGACCATCCCATTCACACATTGTGTTATTTCTATAGCCAGCCGAAACCATTCCACTTGCCTAACCCACAATGCATTAAAACATTTCATCCTTCTAGCCCATGTTTTTCTTTTTATTTCCTATTTTATCTGTTATGTATTCCAAAATCCACTCTTAGCAACACTTGTTACATTTACTACTGTAGTGGTTTGTCCTTGGGCTGCAGCTCGACTCCCACCCAGCTGTTCTCTCATGTTCCTTCCTCAACAGAATGGGCCAGGAGAAGAAAATATGACAAAAAATCTCTTGAGGTAAGAACGCGAAGATCATTGACTGATTACCATCAAAGGCAAAACAGGCTAACAGGGGAAAATTAATCTATTTTTTTGCCAATTAAAATAGATTGGATGGTGAGAAACAAAGAGAAAACAAAAACACCTGCCCCCACCTCTCCTTATTCTTCCCAGGCTAAACTTCACTCCTTCATTCCCCAATCTCCTACAGTGATGTACACTAGGTATTAATGACTGCTTGGTATAGCAGTCTTGGTATAGAAGAGAAAAAGCTGCTTGGTATAAGCAATTCTAGAACTGGGATTCAAATGAGATCAAAATAAGCTGAGAGAAAATAGAAGCACAAGTTACATTTCACTTTAATGAACACTCCCTCTGGCAAGCCAGAGAAAGAATCAGACAGAAAGTACCAGGTTCAATGAGTTATGGATCCATCCTCTCCCTTAGCTTTCCCTCAGTCTACATGAGAAGGGAACTAATTAAAACAAAGCTACTGCAGCGAGCTGGCGGTGTTTCAGCTTACCCTTTCTGTCCTGAACTGAGCAAGTTACTGGCTAGTTTGGGAAAGAGATCTCTGTTCTGAGTGGAAAAAATCAGATCAAGTCTAGACTAGAACCCAGTCTGTCCCACCAGTAGCAAGGACACTTGCAGGAGACACGGCTCCTCCCCTCCAATCATGAGCTACTAACTTGATTCTCAGTGCATTATTGATGGTTCTTTCTTGAGGGGGAAATGTTCCAGGCTATAACTTCTGCACTGATGGAGAGGAAAACAAACATCCAAACATCTGTTTCCCAAGCCAGAGAGTTTGTCTTTGTTTGTTTACTTCTTTGTTTGCAAGGCCCGAGGTACAACAACTATAATTTATTCCAATATTCCAAGTAAAGAAGGCCAGATATTTCAAGGATTTAACTGCAAAGAATTGCTCAAATAACACAGGTCTTTTGAAAAGCATTTCACTTCATTCATAAATGCCATTTTATATTTTTTTTTTTCTTTCATTAGGGAAACACCTTACAGCTACAAGGATTCTAGCATCTGTATGGAGAAAAAAGAGTCATCTGCTCCCTAAGTAACCACTTGTCAATGCATGTCCTCAGGCTTTGCTTGACTTCCTGGTTCCTCAGGCTGTAGATGATGGGGTTGAGCATGGGAGTGACCACTGTGTAAGACAGGGAAACCATTTTCTTCATGTCGGATGAGAGGCTGGACTTGGGTCGCAGGTGAATGATGCCAATTGTGCTGTAGAAAAGAGTCACAACCACCAGGTGAGCTGCACAGGTGGAAAAGGCTCGCCTCTGGCCCACAGCCAAGGGGATCTGAAGAACAGCATGGATAATGCAAAGGTAGGAGATGGCTATCAGAGAAAAGGGAATCATCACTATTAGGACAATAGCAATAAAAATCAGTAGTTCAAAGAAGGCTGTGTCTACACACACCAGCTTCAGCAAAGGAGAAACATCACAAAAGAAATGATCAACTGTGTTTCTCCCACAGAAGGGCAGGGTAAATAACCATGTGGTGAAGCCCAGAGCCACAGGGACACCACACAGCCAAGACCCAATGGCCATCTTGAAGCAGCGATCCCTGTTCATCAGGGTGGCATAATGCAATGGGTGGCATATTGCCACTTGCCGGTCATAAGCCATTGCTCCTAAGAGGAAACACTCACAGGTGACAAAAACAAAAACGCAGTTGAGCTGCAAGGCGCAAGCTGTGAAGGAAATAACTTTCCTCTCCACCAGCAGAATTGCAAGCATCTTGGGGACAATGGTGAGGCTGTAGCAGATTTCTGTCAAGGCAAGATTCTTTAGGAGGTAGTACATGGGCGTGTGTAGGACAGAGTCAACGGTTGTGATCACAACAATTAGAGAGTTCCCTATCAGCGTGGCCAGGAACATGATGGAAATCAGCATGAAAAACAGGAGCTGCATCTTGCCATGGAAGGCAAACCCCGAAAGGAAGAAGTGAGTAGCGATAGTTTGGTTTCCTGGCTTCATTTCCTCAACAGGTTCTGTCCTAGAAGAGAAAAAAACAAAACAAAACACACAACAAAAGGGTTAGTAGCTTTGGACAGACTTGTGGTCTCAGGAATTCCTACACTTGCAAGTACAATGAAGCTTAAAATATGAATGAGATGAAACTTGCATTGGATATGACAGTGACCCCAGTGGAAAAATATCTCATCTGGGCAACCTGTTCAAGATCATCTTTAACAGTCACAGGCTGGGATGCATCTTCTCATATTTAGATAAACACAAATAGACATTCAAATTTCCAATAACCATTCTGTCTTTATTTTATATAGAAAGAAATGAATCCTTCCAAAGGGCAGGTCACCTTAGTATAAGAGTGGCATCTATGATGTGACAGAAGAATTCACTGTGGATGAGCTGGATGTTTTTCAGTAAATTTCATCATTTCAATGTCTGTAGACGTCTAAATGTGAGCCAGTCATCTTGGAATTTAGATTTAATGGTGGGAAATACAGCACGAGACAGAAGCACCATTCATTTCCTTCTAAGGTGGATGTCCAAGGATGCCAGGATTGGAGGATCATTAATAATGAAGTGAGTATACAACGGCCTAATTTTTTGATAGCTGGAATTAACTGCAACTCTAAGCCAGGTGATATGGAGATCCTGTGGCTTCCCACCTCCTGGTCTGACTCAAGCAGAAGTGATCCATCTGCATTATTTTCACTGTTAACCCTGCAAAATACAATCCAAATCTAAGCAAATTTAAATTCATAAAAGTGTTCACTCACTTACTTTTGTTTCATCAAATTATATAATTCATATTCTGAGTTTTCATTTAAGGTAAGCTCTGGGAAGTAACATGATGCCCAGCATACCAGTGGCTGCCCACATGAAAGTGGCTGCCAGCATCTACACCTTGCTGCCATTTTCTGGGATTTATCATCTCAGCAGATCTGCTCACAGAATTATTTCTCTGGGAAACTTCCTGGACTGTTTCAGCCAAAATATACTTGGCTGATTTATGAAAGACAAAGATGAAAGGGAAAAGGGGGGGGTGAGAAAGTATGGATGCTGTGATTTCTTTGGTCAAAATATTTATATGCAGAATAAACAGTAACAGTTGCCAACGTTTTCTATAGACAATATAAATAAGCAGGCATACTGTCAGTATAATTACTGTTTACCCCCGTAGGCATCTCAAATAAAATTAATCACTGATGCCATGGAGGTTCCTATTTCTCTTGTTTGAGAGGCTAATTCAGATTTAAAAATCTGCACTGCTGGTGCCTAAAGGTAGGTGAGATGGATTCCCCTTGTATGTCATAATAGCAGTTCCAGGTTCCAATGAGAAAAAATAAACCATGGAAACACACTTATGTCTTGGTTTTGCCATAGGAATCAAGTAAGAATGAGGAACAGAAATATTACCTTATCTTACTAAAAGAGGTGGAGTTTTCTTTCTCTCTTCAGTAGAGACAATAATTCCGAAGGGAGAGAGGATGAGAAACTATGACTAGAGAGAAAAAGTTAAAGGAACATCACTTTGATTTCATCTGTACGAGGCTGCGTCTTGTCTCTGATTCCAAAGGCTCTGACAGCAAATGGGTGGAAGTATTTGAATTTTCACTTGCTCCCAGTAGGATCAGATCTCCAGACAGCAACTTCCTCGTATGATGAGATTGTGTGTTAAGTGATCTTTTTTTTTTAATGTCTTTGGGCTATATGAATGTGCACGATGTCTTATGACATACTAGCAATCTAATTACAGTATTAGCAGTGTTTCCTTCCACATGTTCAGAATTGCATGAGTAAGTGAAACAATGGTTAACAGAAATAATAGGCTATGAATATGTTTGTTATGAATATAGAGCATTGTAATATGATTATGTATTACATGGCCCTAAATACAGTAAGTAATACAATAACAAACAATTGTAGATATATTTTCGTGTCTCATTTTTTTTACCCTGTTTGTCCACTTTATTCTGGAAATCATATATTTATTTTGGTAGATGTATGCTGGTCATCTGAAGCACTCTCCATGAGGTTGTGGTAACTCCATGTAAGACACAAATGAAAAATTAGGTGATGTGAATTCAAGACCGAGGTATTTAACACTTAATCAACTCTGTAAAGCCTGGGTTTGCATCCTGAAAAATCTAGGAAGACAAGTCAAGCAAGTGGAAGAAGTTGTACCAGTGCAGCTGGGAAACACCACAGAGGAGCCATTAATATTCCCCTGTTGCAAAGAGGGTTGAGTTGAGCCCCGACTCCCTGACCATGCACTGTATGCAGCAGGATCTCATCTTGCTGCTGCTCTGTCATGAGTGATGTGGCCTTCTAATTTCTGTGAATTCTCTCATTGTCTCATCCATGTGAATGGAAATGTCTTTATCTGTGTGTGGTAACCTGGCTTTGGGCGGCTGCCAGGCTCCCACGCAGCCGCTCGCTCACTCCTCCTCCTCAACAGGACAGGACAGGATGGGGGAGAAAACAAGATGAAAAGCTTCCAACTCAGGGAGATCACTTACAAATTGCCATCATGGGCAATTCAGACTGACCCTAATAAATGCTCAAGATACATTACTTTAACATAATCCTAAAATGAATTTTGCCCTGCTCTGTTTGCTTTTCCTTAAGTACAACTGCCTGTTACAGTTTTTGCTCGTTTGTCAAAAAAAATAAAAACAAAAAACCAAAACCAAAAAGAAACAAATAAACCAAACAAATAAACCCTCCAGTTTCCTTTCATATTGAGATGATTTTGGTTTCTTTTGCAACAGATGTGAATGCTTGCTCCATCCTCCTCCTCTGAGCCTCAGGCACTCCTGGGCTCCGCCTGCCTCTTCAGAGCATTCCTGCAGTGTGTGCTGTGTGTGCGTGTTTTGCATGGCTGAAGGGATTTTTCATCAGCCACACAGGTATGTTCTCTGAAGCATCAATCTGCCAGTTTGCATAGTGAAAGTGCATGAGATAATTAAGAATTCTTATTTTTCAAATGTTCATGCTCTGTCTGAGCATGCAATAGACTCGGTTATGAAAGCCAAAGCTGAAATGGAATTGAATCTGGCCAGGGATGTCAAAGACAGCAAGAAAAGCTTCTGTAAGTACATAGGTGACAAAAGGCAGACAAAGGAAAATGTGGGCCCATTGCTGAATGAGTTGGGGGACCTGGTGACACAGGACACGGAAAAGGTGGATGTACCGTATGCCTGCTTGTCCTTGGTGTTTACTAGCAAGACCAGGCTTCAGGAATCCAAGACCCTAGAGATCAGGGGGAGACTCTGGAACATGGATGGCATATCCTTGGTGAAAGAAGATCACGGCAGGGAATAGCGGACATAAATAAGTCCACGAACCCTGATGAGATGCTCCCATGAGTGCTGAGGGAGCTGGCTGATGTCATCATGAGGCCACTCTGCAGAATCTTTGTATGCTCACTGTGACTGGGGAGATGTCTGAGGACCAAAGGAATGGAAATGTCACTCCTGTCTTTGAAAAGGACAAGAAGGAGGACATGGAGAATTACAGGCTGCTCAGCTTCACCTTGGTCCCTGGGAAGGTGATGGAGCAACTCATGAGGTGAACCTTTTCCAAGCTGTTGTGGCTTAACCCCAGCGAGCAATCAAAACCATGACAGCTCCTTGCTCAGTCCACCTGTCCTCCCTCTCCAAACAGGGGAGAGATGCAAAAGGGAAAGGGGAAACTCATGGATTGGCATAAAAACAGCTTAATAAAATAACAAAATAAACTAATATACTCTTACTGCTACTAATTATAATGTGTCTAAAATAAAAAGAAAATGGAAATCCTCTGTGAGTTGTTCTTCAACTGATTCATCAGTGAATAGAAAGGAAGGACCCTCTAGCCAGAGGAAGACTCCATGCTGACGCCCTTTTTGTTGCTGTTGGAAGGGAAGGCAGCCTGTACATGACAAAGTGTTGTTTCTGCACAGCTTCAAAGCACAACCATGTGTGTTACTTACACCTGCTGGCCTAACATAGTAATTCCTGAAAGTCATGTGACTCTGACATAACTTGTAAAGAACCAACATCACCTTCAATGCCCTAAGAAAATTATAAATTACAAGCACCTCCAGACACCAATCATCATGTACAAAGTATTTTCTGAGACAACTGGGATGGCACTGGGAAGTGCCCCTGTTTTTCTGTCTTTTATAGAGGCAGTCTAGGACTGGTGTTCAACTATAGGTGTAGCCATATGGTTTAGACCATATGGAGTGTCCCAGCTGGGCTCTAAATAACATCACAAAGGTATAAGAGATCATCTTAAGTTCTGTGTCAGATCCATCATCCTAGGATACCTTATCTTGTCAAGAATTGCACTACAGATCAAAGTTTACACAACAGTATCCAGTCCCTGTGCTGAAGACAGATAAGTTTGGAGGTCTCAGTGTGGGGCTGAGTACAGACTGTGGAGCTTTCACTAAGCAGAAAGATACACTGGAAATCCTCTTTTTTCTCTTTAGTATTTATACATAGTAACAAGTCATAAATTGGGACTGATCTGTTGGCCGAAAAGGTATCTACATCTATCAGGCTTCACCTATAAGAGACATTTGGCATCCATGTTCCTGACTTTTTCACTATGGTTTAGTTTAGCATGGTATGAAGAATTTAATTCAGCTCTTCTATCCATTTATCGTAATCCTGTCATTTAGATTTCCCATCATTTTTACACTTCTTCTTTTTTTCTTTTGCAAAGTCGTAGGCAATGCGTGTGTTCTACCTTGTGTATACTCTTGGTTTGGGGATCCATTATATATCGGCACGATGGTTTGGGGATCCATTACATATTCTAACTAGAATATCCCTCTTCTGAAATACTGGTGTAATACAGAGAGTTCTTTCCCCTCACCCCTGAATTCATAGCACTACTTTTTGGTAAACAGTTAGAGAGTAGGGTTACAACCTGTATATCCTGTTTCCCACTGCTAGTGGGATTCTAAGTGGAAAAGGACCATACAGACCTGGCCCACTGTTCACAAATGGCCTGTGGAGTTATCGCATGCATGTAACCCACCAACCTTCATCCTGTCCACCCCGATTTTCTCTTACTTGATAGGAACAGGATTACCCCAGTTCTTCCAGTTGCCAATGTAATGACATAGACAGGGGGATCGAGTGCACCCTCAGCAAATTTGCAGATGACACCAAGCTGAGAGGTGCACATGACATGCCTGAGGGATGGAATTCCATCCAGAGGGACCTGGACAAGCTCAAGAAGTGGGCCCATGTGAACCTCATGAGGTTTGACAAGGCCAAGTGCAAGGTCCTGCATCTGGGTTGCAGAAACCCACAGTATCATTACAGGCTGGGGATGAAGACATTGAGAGCAGCCCTGAGGAAAAGGCCTTGGGGGTACTGGGGTATGAAAGGTGACACACAAGCCACCAATGTGCACTTGCAGCCCGGACCAATTATATCTTGCGTTGCATCAAAAGCAGCATGGCCAGCAGGTCAATGGAGGTGATTCTGCACTCTGGTGAGAACTCCCTGCAGTGCTGCATCCAGCTCTGGAGCTCTCAGCACAGAAAAGATGTGGACCTGTTGGAGAGGGGCCAGAGGAGCCACAGAAATGATGAGAGGGATGGAGCATCTCTCCTGTGAGGAAAGGCTTGGAGAGTTTAGGGTGTTCAGCCTGGAGACAGTTCCAGTGAGACCTTATTGTGGCCTTTCAGCACCTAAAGGGGCCAATAAGAAAGATGGGGATAGACTTTTTAGCAGAACCCTTTGAGATTCAACAAGGGGTGACAGTTTTAAACTAGAGGAGAAGAGATTCAGGCTGGACATGAGGAAGACATTTTTTACTGTGAGGGTGGTGAGAGCCTGGTTGGCCAGAGAGGTGGTGGATGCCCTGTACCTGGAGACATCCCAGGCCAGGCTGGACGGGGCTCTGAGCAACCTGAGCTGGTGAAGATGTGCCTGCTCATGGCAGGGGTGGCACGGGGGGAGCTGGTAAGGTCCCTTCAACCCAAACTGCTCTGTGATTCTATGATTCCATGCTGGGAGACATGAAGACATCCATCTAGGCTTGAAGGAGGCACTTGTGCCTTTACCTCTTGCTTCCTAGAACCCTCAGCATTGTCAGTGTATTTGCGTACTACAGTGTCTCTTTGAAGCTCTGTGTGCTGGTTTGACTGAAAATGAGCTATTTTTCTCCATGCAGTTAGAAACCTTTCTTTTTCATAGCTAGCACAGTCGTTGTTTGAATTTAGTTTGAGAACAAGAGAAATCGCTCCAGGACAGAGTTACAGTTTTTAATTGCTCTGGTCTGTGAGTCAAGGACGTTCTGAGCTCTGCCCACAGGTGTGAGGTGACTAGTAAGGGGGCATATGCCATTCTGCCATTTTGCATAGGCTTCTGGCTCTTTCTGCTTTTTTTCTCTTTTCTCTCTCCGGGATTGCCTCTTCTGGACTGGGGTGCTGCTTCCTGGGACTGGCTTCTCAGTGCAGATGGAGTTTGTGAGTAATTACACTGAGTATCTTTTATTTTATATTCTGTTTCTATTCTAAATACATATATTTACTAGTAGTGTATTAATGTTTTGTTATTTTATTAAGCTGTGTTTATCTCAGTCCAAGTTTCTCCTTTCCCTTTGAATTCTCTCCTGGGTTTCTGCAGGGATTCATCTTTTTTTGGAAGGAGGACTGGGGGTTGGATGGTTTGGTTGGTTTTAGGAACATTTTTGTTATTAGCTAGTCTCTGTGGGCAGCTTCATTTTTTCTTTTCTGTTTTCTAGGTGCTCATCTACTCATTATGTTCATGCAACAATTTGTTGCTCTGCAACTCACCATTGATTCACAAATCTCCTCTCAGGAGACTGATGAAAGCAATAGGAAATTTTATTCCCACAAGGTGTTGTTGATATTTTGCATGTTATGGACATGAAAAAAAGACTTTTTCCTCCTCTAACTAGGTCATCAGAGATTTCTGGTAGCATTTGCAAAGCTTCCTCCATGCATCCTACCTGAATAACTACAAGCCCCTGAGAACTCATAGTAGTCATTGTCATCACAGCTGCAGTATTAATCTCTCAGATACAAGAATGCCAAGGAGATACCACAGAAATAAAGACAACAGAAATTCTCTTAACTCCATAAAATACAATGTTTTGTCCTCAGCTTTGCTTTCTGACTCTCAATCAAAGGGCCCTACTGCAATGAGAAAAGTGCTGATTGATAGTGAAGTGAGGATTGTGAAGAATTAATTATTTTATATTATGCAATTTATATAGCTGGAAAAAAAAGGAAAACTTCAGCATGAAAAAAATCTTGTATTTGCATTTGTATTTAAGGAACAGTCTTAAAAACAATGACTGGGAGAACTATTTTCTTTGGAACTGATGCACTCATCAGTTAATCAGAGAAAATATTAATCAGCATCTGGGAAACAGAAGGGAAGTGTTAGAGAGAGAAGAAAAAAAGATGTTTAGAAGGAACAGAGGAAAGGGATTAGATCACCTGTGGCTGACTGAGAAAAACAGGCAGAACCAGAGGAGGTAGTGGAACACACCTGAATGAAATGCTGTCTTTCTGCAGATTCATTTCAATGAGGAGGGCTTTGGAGCCTAAAGGTGGCAAATCACATGGAAGAAACTGAAGCATTGGTATTGCACAGAGAATGGCATCTCTAACTCTTGCAGTGCAGGTGACAGACTAAAATGTTGATAAGGCTGTAATATTATCAAATCTAATGTTTCCAATAGAGCTTGTTCAAGGATCAGACTAAAAGTATTTTCAGAGGAATATGGTCAGTGCATGCATATGTGTATAAACTACCTTTAGGTTATGTGCTTGTGTTCTTATATTGTGAAATCAGTTTAGATGTTCTCTGTTTAGTTCCTGTTTTCATGCTGAAAAACAAAGCTAAGGAAGTATGAGAAAAAAAGTGATTGGGCTGGAGACCTCTCATAATGGCTTTCAAAAGTCACCTATTTTCAATAGAGGTATATAGTACGACAGAATGGATAAGACTGTGAAAAATATCTATATATGTGTTCTAACCTCTTTTCAAGACGTATTTTTCAAGCAATTATGTTTTTCATTAGCTGGATTCATCAATCTTAATCATCACTGCCTTGAACATACAGAAAAAACTACTCATTTTGTAAGATTTGCAGTGTCTGTTGTAAGCTAGAAATAGCTGTGCCTGCCTGGTCTAGTAAAATAACGTCACGACTTTGTTCTTTGTTCTATAGGAAAAAAATAGTGAAAGCAAGTGTGTACTCATTTGCATTTCAGAAGACTAATGATGGTGACAGAACTGACCGTGTTGTCTCATTGGGCAGTATGACCGACTTTCAGTGGGATGAGCCCATTTGTCTGGAACTTGCACCAGGTAACTCATCTCCTGCAAGTTCAGTCTTGCTCCATCACAGTATTGTGGGAGATGAGATCTTGGCTTTTTTCCCATTCATCTGCTGCTGAGCAACCAAGAGACATTCTTTAGGCAAAGTATACAGTCCAATAGCAAAAACGGTTTGTGATAACAAGCTCTTTCTTTATTCTCATCAGCATCCATAAGAAATGCTGATGACTGTATGGTACCTTGGGACACCTTCTCCTGGCTGTTGATACAAAATTGGAACGTGTGCAATTTTTCAGGTCTCAGAACTGTCTAGAAGAGATGGTAACCATTAGAAATGTGAAAGTTGAAATTGGCTTAATGAAATGTAGGAACAATAGTGGAAAGAAAGCATCAGGAGTGATTTACATGACGAGTTAGAAACTTCATTGACGAGTTCACAGGTTTTAGCAGGAAGTTACAGATGAGCGCAACTGAAATATGAATATGGCTGAAGGTGAGGAAGCAGTCCTGTTTTACATCTTACATATTCTACTGTTAGGCATAGGTGGAATGCTTTATTTTAATATTCTCTTCTCTGTAATATTTTACTCTTTTATTGGTTCTAGACAGAAAGAAAAACTACATGAAATTTATTTTGTACATGTTAATTTCTGAAGTTTGTACACACCTTTTGTGTTTGGTTACATGTGTTTTGTTTTGCTCTTTTCTGCATACATCTGCACGAAAAATTGCAAAGAAATCATTTTTTTAATGCTATCACTGCTCTCAACTGTGGAACCTTGACATTTTCCTTTTGTTTCTTATTGTTCTAGCAATGCTGAGCCAGACAGCTCAGCGAGTTCATTCTCTTGGGTCTCACTGATATCCAGGGGCTGCAGCATTTTTAATTTGTTTTCTTCCTGTTGCTCTACTTGACCAGTCTTCTGGGAAATGGTGCCATTGTGACCATGGTGATAGCTGAGCCCCATCTTCACACACCAATGTACTTCTTCCTGGGGATCTTGTCCTGCCTTGACATCATCTACTCCACAGTAACTGTTCCCAAGATGTTGACTGGCCTTCTCTTTGGACATCAGCCCATCTCTTTTGGTGGGTGCTTGGCCCAGCTCCACTTCTGCCACTTCCTGGGCAGTACTGAGGTTGTGCTACTGGCCACCATGGCCTACGACCGTTACGTGGCCATCTTTGTGCTACACCCTTGTCATGAGCCCCCAGACTTGTCTGCTACTGGCCATGGCCAGCTGGTCCATTGGTGTTTTGCATGCCATGATACACTCAGTCATGACCTCTCAGCTGACTTTCTGTGGCCACAACCACATTCATCACTTCTTCTGTGACATCAAGCCACTGTTGAATTTGGCTTGCAGTAACACCAGCCTCAACATGACCCTCCTCAATGTCATTACCACATCTGTTGCACTAGGCCCCTTTGCCCTCATAGTCCTCTCCTACCTCTACATCATCTGCTTCATCTTCCATAAAGTCCGGTCCCAGGAAGGAAGATGGAAGCCCTTCTCCACCTGTGCCTCCCACCTCACTGTTGTGGCACTGTTGTACATACCAGTGCTCTTCAATTATACACCACCCTCCTCAGGAAGCTCCCTTCAAAGGGATGTGCAAGTGTCTCTCCTGTACAGTGCTGTCACCCCAGCTCTGAACCCCTTGATCTACACTTATAGGAACCACGAGATGAGATCTGCCCTGAAAAGAATGCTAGGGAAAAAACTCTTTATTGGAGGAATGTGACTAAAACAAGGACAAGGCTGAGAATGTAGTTTAGTCCACCTCTCCTGTTTCTAAGGAGAAAGCTCAGAAGGACACTGTATTGCAAGAGACTTCAAAAGGACTGATTCTCTCATACATAATTTAACACAATTACAAGTCGATTGTGTAGGTCTAAATCAGGGGAGATATTCAAGGGCTTGGTGCTTCTTCCATCATATTTAGTTGCCATATATATGGTAGCGTATGTCATCTCCGGCTTCCAGTACGGAAGCATTTGTGTCTCTTGCAGGACTTGAGGCAGAGCTGACAGCCCCCTGCAGGTGTCCTGGATGATCTAAGATAAGGCATGATTACTTGATGGCTCTGTTTAGGCAGCTGAATGACCCTCTGGTCGTTCAGAGCTCCTGTATAGCTGAAGAGAGTTAGCATGTGGTACATTTTGGTGGGCATAACTTGAGCATGATATTGTCAACATTTGACTTGAGTCAGCCCACTGGAGGGATGTGTTTCTTTCCATTAAGTAGAAGGGGAACCTTACTCATGAACCTGGATGTAAAATTTAAACATAAAAATGGATGGGAGCTTCACCTCCATGAGCTTTAGTAGCATGGCTTATCTTGCCTACATTTACATACTTAAACATTTTTATGTGCCTGGCTACTTTTCCAGATCTGAAGTACAGTGAATGATTAAACAACTGGTATTTACATGGACTACTACAGACATGTTAAATGTCCTCGAGTATTGTACCCTGACTTTGCCAGTGAATCCAGAACTGAACACATTTTTTGCAGGTCCTTTGTCACACTTCATGCTTTTGCATTAAGGACGGTTCTAAGAGCACTAGATATCTACTTATACTTGGGCACCAGATCCCAACATTAATGTGGGGTGCAGCAGTTTATAAGTGTTTAATTTTGAGGTGCTGTGTGTCTTTACACAGATATGCAGCACCTTCAGTCTTAGCCTGGACTGCAGTTCCATATGGAGTTATGCAAAGAACTGCTGTGTCTTCCTTTTGGATTAATGAGAACAGAATAAAGGTGTACTCTGACCTGTCCGCATAATGGCCTAGATGTAGAGAACGGAGTGAAACTCCTGGCTACAGGTGCAATTTCTGCAGGTAGTACCATGCATTGGCACTCTAGAGACTGTAGGAAGATTTTATCCTTTCCAGCTTGACAATTCAGGTCCACACAATAGCATTAAGCATGGGATAGTGAGGCATTTAAAACAATAGTAGCTGTAAGAGCACAAATGTGACTTGGCTTCCTATGAAAAGGTGTCTCTAGGCATCATATGAGAGATTTCTGTGTTCTCCACTCGATGTTCTAGAAAGACACAGGAATCCTGTTTCATATGTTGCAATCCTGTGGAACATGCAAGGTAGCAATGTAAGATGTGAACAGACTCTTGAATGCTGGCAACAGGCTCTGAAGAAACCCACGGTTATACCTAGCTAAGCATCTAATTTCCATCAGGGTACAAATACCTCAGTGTAAGAGCTTGTTGCCACTTGAGAGGCAGCACACAGGAGATGGAAACAAATCAGGGATTTAGAAATTACATAGCAGGGATTTAGAAGCACTTTCCAGGAATTTAGTCATTGAGTTAGGAAAGCCAAAGCTCAGGTAGAGTTCAGAGCAACAAAGGACATTGATGGCAACAAGAGCTTCTACTGCTTCCTTATTAGCCCTGGAGGTGAAAGGGAAAAATATTGGTGCCCAAGTCATCTTTTCCTCCATTCTACCAGTTGAATGAAAGAGGGAATCCAGAAATAGACCCATAATGCACATTAAATTCTGGCTTCGAGTCTGGTGCCGTCGTGAGGGTTTTGGCTGTTATGTCAATGGGACCTTCTTTTATGACTAGAATCTGCTAGGGAGGGATGGAATCCAGCTGTCTAGAAGAGGGAAGGGAATCTTTGGCAGTAGGCTGGCCAACTTGGTGAAGCAGGCTTTACACTGAAGGACTTGTGGGGCGGGGTCCAAAGTGGTGATGCTCACGCCATCACATCCAACTGGGGAATAAGCCAGGCCAAGCACAGCCGCGACAAATATTCCTTAGCTGCCTCCCAAGATGAGAACCAGAAGGCCAACCACCTCAAGGGTATGTATGGCTATTGTGGATCCTTCTGCATCCCTCATGGGAAAACATGCTCGGGTACTTGTCTGAAGTGCCTGTGCACCAACATGCATAGCATGGGGAAAAAATAGGAAGAATTAGAGATCTATGTGCCATTGCAGGGCAGTTATCTCATTGCTATTATGGAGGCATGGTGGGACAGCTCATATGACTGGAATATTGTCACAGAAGGCTCTGTACTTTTTGGAAAGATGGGCTAGCAAGGTGAGGTGGAGGAGTTGCACTTTATGTGAGAGAGCAACTCCAATGTATTGAACTCTGTCTAGGGGGGGGATAATGAACGAGTTTAGTCCTTATGGGTAAAAATTAAGAGAAAAGCTAACAAGGGAGAAAGGAGTGATTAGTGGAGCATCAGGACCCTGCAAAGTCCAAAACTTCTAGAGAAATGTATTTGACACTTAAATCTCAATAAAAATTTTTACTGTTGAATTATGAAGCTCGTTTCACCACCACATTAACATTAACAGTAAATGTTTGCTCTTTGAAGTTCACTGTTTTGCTCAAATACAAATGCAGTATAAGCTTATTTATCAAAATGTAATTTAAATATACACACACACACACACAAAAAAAAGGAATGAGGATTTAGCATCTGTAAAAATAATCACCAATCCAACCTGTCTCCTCGTTTATGTCTGGTATGAATATGTGCAATGTATCTCTCCAAAATAAAATCATGGACATTGTGTGCAAGAACTTACAAGACTGAGACCTGAGGGAGTTCACAAGCAAGGCTGAAGGACACCAAAATTTGAGCTTTGTCACATGAAAATAAGACAATCAGTTACTTATTTGTCTCATCTTATGAGACACCTCCAGATTTTTGTTTTTTCTTGTTATCCTTGAAGCCGTATGTGGAGGAGAAATCAGAAATGTCTTTAAGTATCTTTAAGCACTTTTATGTTCCACAGACTTCAGTGAATGTCTGATTGTTTAGAGCAGACTGTGACTGCTTATTGTACAGAGGAGCATAATTCTACAAACAGACCTTGCCAGCAAGACTTCAGACTGTTCCCTGAAATATCTGTTCTCTGGATAGATGATTCCAGGACCGCATTGCTTTTTTTTTTTTTTTTTTTTTTTCCCCTCCCTTGCCATGTTAAACACTTCTCTCATGTTTTTACATAATTCTAAGAGTTCTGTGGCCTGGTAGTTTCAGCACTAGAAAACAAAACAAATGCAATCATATTATCAGAGTTGCAGATAGATAACAAAGGCTTCCTGTGTGCTTGTCATGCCATTTTGAGGCAGGCAGTATAGGTCAGAATGATGGTATTCAACCAACAATAATATTAATAATCTCTCTTACAAGACCTGTACAGATTTTGTGCATGGGGCAGGAGCAGGATGGGTGCTGTGAATCCAGCCCAGTAGAAGGTCCAATAATTGCTATTGCTTCTTTTCTTGTATCTAATAAAGGAAATAAGGAGGGAGAACAAAGACAGGAGCAAGCCAGATCCAACAGAAGGAGACTTGGGTGTCTGAATTCACAGCCTGTAGAATCAGGAACTAATATGGTGAAAGTGGTTCTGCATGCGCTTTAGCTGCAGGTGTCATTGAGCTGTTCATGTTGTCATGACCTAAAGGGTTATCTGGCCTGTGGCTGAGTACAGAATGTGACTGTGCTTGTAGGCTTCCATAATACAAAAGGACATGGGGGCTTTATCCTCAGAATTTCTCTGCTTTATTATAGATTAACACAAACACTACAAAAATGACCACTAGCAAGTATACCGATGATTAATAAGGCAAATACAAAATACAATCTAGTACAAATTACTATCAGCAAACAATAGTATAGCTGCAATCATTAATAATGCAACAATAACAGCAACAACTGATAACAGCAAAAATAATAGCAGGAACAAATAGATAATATTGTACAATAATATATATATTATTACAAAGTTATTGCTAGTGAAGCAAAATTATCAATAATAAAACAGCATAAATGCTTTCAAAAGATCACTTATACGGTACCAAGAGCATTAAACCAATCCCACAGGAGGGCCAAACTATCCCAGAGGGTAGGACAAAACAGTCTTAGAAGGGGATTCAGCCATCTCAGAGGTGTGAGGACAAACCACATTGACCCCAGAACTGAATTGTACCCAGAGCAGGACCAAATAATGTGGCAGTCTCACTTCAAATGTGACCCACATCAGGGAGTTTAGAGTGAACCAGATGTCCCTGGCAAAGGTCCAAAATCTTGTAGAACATTAATGCAGAACTCAACATGTTGGAAAAGTGCATGCAGAGAAGAGACAGGAGGAAGGGCAGGTGTTTTGGGGTGTTTTTTAGGGGGGAACGAGGGGGTGAGCGGGGGAGCGGCCCCTTTCGGGGTGTTCTCCCCCCAGCCTGTGGATTCTGGAGCCGAAGTCCTTGAGGTACTCAAGGCAGCGCTGGGGGGTGGGCGGCCCCTTTTGGGGTGTTTTCTGGTTGTTTTGGGGGGTGAACAGGGGTGTCAGCGGGGAGCTGCCCCTTTTGGGGTGTTCTCCCCCCAGCCTGTGGAGCACAGGTGCTGGCAGGCCCAGGCAGCATCAGGCAGGGCTGGGGAGGTCCCTGCAGAGCTGCTGGGGGGGAGCAGAGTGGCGCAGCGGAAGCGTGCTGGGCCCATAACCCAGAGGTCGATGGATCGAAACCATCCTCTGCTACTTGCTTTTGGCCTCGTTCCAGCCCCACCAGACACTGCCTCTCCCTTGCAGCGTTCACCAGGTGCTCCCTGCACTGCTGCCCTCCTGCCCTCTGGACACCCAGGGCTGTCCCACAGCCTGAGCCCCCTCTCTCTGCCACTGACACCTTCTCCTTTGCTTTCTCTGCAGGCACCACTTCAAAGTGCCCATCAGCAAGGCAGAGGAGGCTGTGGACCAGCAGGCAGAACACAGCACGGAGTGCTCCCCAGCAGGCAGGGGATGTCCTGGGGACACTGCTGTTTCTCCCTTCCCACCAGGCAGCTCAGTCCCCACCTTCCCAGACACAAAAGGGGACCTCCAGGGCTCTGCATCTGGGGAGGAGGACAAGCCTGCTTTCCCCTAGTCTGGGGCACAACTATGCAATTGCCTTCAGCACCCGCAGCTTTCTCTGTCATAGTCTTTTTGCTTTGTGCCCACCTGTAGGTCCATCCAGGAGCAGGGCTGAGCAGCTCTTCCCAATGGGCACTGTATTGGCTCTGTGTGGTTGGGGGTTGGTGGTGGAAGGGAGAGGGGCTGCTGTGGGGTGACCTCTGTGAGAAGACATAAGATGCTGCCCTGTGCTGCACACAGCTGGTTCCATTTCCACAGCTAACCTAATAGGACATTGTTGAGTCATCGGCAATGTTTGTGGCCCCTATGAAAACATAATCCAGAAAAGGTAGAAAATGTTACACAGAGAGAGGAGGAAGAAAAAAAAGTGTCAGAAAGAGCAGAGGGAAAATGCACACCCCCTGTGCCCTTTGGGTGAGTAGAGGAGTCTGGAGTGAAGTAGTTAAGTTGAGCCTGCATAGAGGGGAGGAAAGGTGCTGGTTTATGTTTGTGTTTTTGTTGTTTTCCCCCAAGTCGAGTCTGTTTTTCCCACAGCAGTTTTTGCTGAGCCATGTCCCTGCATTTACCTTCACCTGGAAGCTTTCTCATCCCGTATCTGTTACTGGTCTTCCATGTGTGTGGCAAGATTCTTCCCCTCTGACTGTGCAGATTGTTAGGAGTGAGAGGAGGACAGTGGTGAAGTGGAGCAGCAGTAGGCACAATTGCAACCAGCTGCGTTGGTGGTATAGTGGTGAGCATAGCTGCCTTCCAAGCAGTTGACCCGGGTTCGATTCCCGGCCAACGCAAGCAGGTTTTTCTTTCGCTGGGAGCCAGAGCGTTTGGCAGCCGCTCAGATGCTCCTTGTCAAAGCCACAGAGCCCGGCTCCTCCTGCTGCCCACGGCAGCTCTGTCGCCCAATCCAGGGGGCAAGGGGAAAGTCTCAGCCCTGTTGCTTCATCCCAGCAGAACAGCCCCATGTCCGGGAAGCTCCGCTGTGCAGCCAGGGGGTGATCACAGTAGCACAGAGGCAGGTGCTGTCCTGTCTCTGTAATGCAGGGTCACAGGTAATAGCCTCTACTCTGGTCCTTTGTTCCCTGCCATGACACAGCTGCTTTTCCTGGGCAGACTCTCCATCCCTGGTGCTCCCCACTTTCTTTCCGAGGGGTCCCAGATGAGGATTAGTGAGAAATGCTGGTACAGCATCAGGGTCTGTATGACTTGGACAACACCCACTGAGACCAGTGTATTCTTCCTGCTGAGATGGCTCTAGGCTGGGCTCAGGAGAAAGGAGACAGGGATTTTTGGACTGACCCAGAGCTCAACCTGCTGCTGCTGGTTGCACCTGGCAAGAAAAGCATGATGCTATGTCAGGGTAAAGATGAGGATCAGGAATGCCACGGTGGGGTCAAGGCATGTGCTGTATTTCATGAAATCAGGTTTGCCATTTGAGAGCACAGTGGGAGGATGACTGTTCTTTATACAATGTCTCATAGTCACGCTGGAGTGAATTTGTCCTCCATCTTTTCCATCTCTTCAGAGATGTCTTCAGCTGTCTGGTCAGCTGTGGGATTGCATTCCTTTCAGAGGGTATGCTGCTATGTACAAGGCCTGTGTTCAGAGCATGATGTTATTTCATCTACAGCACTTTTCCTGACAACAGATCCTGGTATGCACTGTAACTTGGTTTGAAATACTCTGTTTAACCATCAAGACTGTGTATCTTGGAGACCCTATGTCCCCAGCACCTGTGCAGAGCCACTGACCTACCTTGTCCAGAGACCTCCTGAAGTTTACTAGAATTGGCTGTAACAATGTTCTTGTTAATTAAAAACTGAGACACCTCATTTCTCTTGCAACTTATAGCCCGTGAGCCAAGGGAAACACAAGGAGTCTCTCACAACTAGACTCTTCACCTCAAGAATGTGAAGCTTCTCAAGTCTATGCTTACAGGGTTGCTCAAAGCAAAAAAAAAAAAGAAAAGGTATGGAGGCTTTAGGTTGGCACAGTGTTTTCAGACTCCCATTCTGTCATCCCTTCCAATTCAGGACATTCTATGATTCTGTGATGAGCAGTGCTACAAGAAGATGCAGTTACAAAGAGCAGGATCATGATGGCCAACACTTTCCTCCTTTCCAGTCCATTCCCGTCCCCTGGAGTTTATTCCCACAACAGCAATGAAGGAGAGAATCACAATGGCTGTTCTTCATATGAAGTTTGCAAAAAACAGTGGAGAAGACCTGTCACAAGACCTGTATTGACATTCACATGTGGTCAATATGAACACTGGTCTTTGACCACCCTCACAGAAAAACACAGTTTGTATGTGTGACATTTCCTTTATTTCCACCTCTGTCCATTGCTTCTTGCCCTCTCACTGGGCATGTTTGATAAAAGCTCTTTCTTATTACTCTGCCTCTCCATCCTCCCACCCCAGCTGTATGGAGAAATACATAAGGTGCCCCCTCAGCCTTCTGTTCCCCCAGCTACCCAACCCCAGCTCTCCCACCCTGTCATTGTATGGCAAAAGAGCAGAATCCTTAATCACCTCAGTGTCCCTGTGGCAGGGCTGATAGATCCTCTAGCTGTGCAGAAATGGCAATCAGCCACATGATGACACCAGTGGAGTCCCTGTAAGGGCACCTGGCATACATACATCAGGGTCTCCTATTACAGAGGAAGGACACCTTGCAGAAACATTTCCACTTGCTACTGGGAGCAGGTAGGAGCAAGAGAGAGAAAGCAGAAGCAATAGCATTCAGTCAGGGGAAGACGTGCACCTGCTACAATACTCATGCACCTGGAGAAGCAATGACTGCTGAGTGGGTTTCCTGAAGCAGCACCGAGGACAGAAATGGGTCATCTGGAAGATTAAACAGACACACTGGATATTCCTTTGTTCTTGGGTACCTGCTTGTGTGCAGGAGGCCTTGGTTTGCTGCTGAGCACCTTATGTGCCTTTTTCCTCCAAAACACCAGTGACTAGCAAGGTGAATCAGCAAAAGGAAAGAAGGAATAAACCTGGCTTCCAAATGCCAGGACTCAAGCTGAGATTCAGGCTCAGAAAGGCAAATTCTCCCCACCTGATTCTGAAGATGCCCTGCACAACTCATCTGAGAACATGTCTGTTTTTTCCTGTCACTGCAGGAAGCATTGTCATCTCAGCACTGTTTATCAACAGGTTTCTGTTCTGTGCCAGGAGGTACTCAGGGCAGTCAGTGATAAGTCGCTTCTTCCTGAGCACGTGAGCAAGATGCACTGGGTACACTGGCAGAAGACATGAGATCAGCTCTTGAATGCTTTCAGTGCCGCAGTCAAGACTTACCCTGAGAGTAATCAAAAGGCTTGATAAGGAGGTTAAAGACTCACACTTCATTTCCCTGAAGCTTTTTCATTTTTCTCTCACCCGTTTGCTTATTTTTGGTACTCTAGTATCAGCCTAGTGACTGTTATCCACAACTAGTGTTAAGGAGAGAAGCCAATGCTCTTCCTTGCAGAGCAGATGAAAGTGTAAGGTAGAAAGAGAACAAACCACAATGATACTGCATCAGTGCTGCACAAAGTCTTTAATGAGAAGGAGCAAATGCAGCGGCACAGAACAAAGACCAAGAAACACATCTGCAGGGTTCAGGGAGAGACAGAGACAACCCATTTCCCAAGGACAAGCTGGAAACACAAAGTGCTTGCCTTTCCCCATTCTGCTCCACCTGCTGGCAATCCCAGCCCAGCAAGAGCAGTCCCTAACTCCAGCACCCTCCCCCAGCACCAGGAGGTTCAGCAAAGCAGAAGAGAACGAGCCCTTTCTCAAGGAGCTCAGAGCAAAGCAGATCCAGAGGAGGCACAGCGAGGCCTGACGTGCAACCAGGAGCCATGGGCACAGGTCCCTCCTGCCAGCTGGCATGAGGACACCCAGCCCATCTGCAAGGCCTGGCCACACTCCTGCTGTGCAGTCCCCGTCATTCTTCCTGCTCCAGAAGGGACGATGCACCAGGTTCAGCAGTTCAGACGGCAGCGGGGGGGAGGCAGGCACAGCCCTGACCCCCCCAGACCAAGGGAGCCCCCAGAAGAGATGGGAACCCCCCCAGTGCTGAGGGAGCTCCCAACAGCAGCTGACAGAGAGGATCCCACAACTGTGTTCTGAGGGAAAGAAGTGAGGATGGGGCCTGGCAGGGTCAACACCACTGGAGAGGCCTCAATGGCCACCGTCGAGTCACCACAGCGGGCGACACAGGGCTCACTGCAGCTGCTTGCAAGTGGGGTTGGGCCAGAGGAACCACAAGGTGGTGGGATACAGGGTCTGAAGCAAGACATCTCTCGGTGAGGGAGGTAAAGCTGAAACACAGAGCACAGAGACAACACAGAACCCCAATTTCAGTCTTTCTTGTCCTCATTTCTCTCTGCAGATACACTTGAGTCCCCTCCATCTCCATTTGGAGGTCCGTATCTAGAAGGGCCTGAAATTGATCTTGCTGGCATGTACAATAGACGTGACATCTCAGCTTAGAGCTAGATTTGAATGCCTAGGACCAAAGAAGTGCCTAACTGATTGCTGATGTCACAAGGACCTCCTCATGTATTACCTAGTGACATAACAGAGATGAAGGTTGATGCAACTATTACAGCACAAATAGGCTGTGTGGAACAAGTGTCTCAGAAATGAGCTCTGGAGAACACACAGCGTGCATAGAGTTGCCATGGCCGTCATGGTGCTCTCTGAGTTGCATGGTCCAGAAAGGCTGAACCACTTTTGAGACAGGACCCAGCTCAGTGGATTTAAAGCCCCTGTGGAGAGCCTGATCATACCCCATCTCCAGAACAACCAGTGCTGCATGGAAGGAGGCACTGGATGCACTTGACCATTTGGTTAGAGACCATCAGTCTAAAGCAGAAATTCTGCTGAGCAGACCTCCCTGCAGCTGAGCCCCATTCATCCCCTTATGCTTGATAGAACCTCCCTCTTCTCAGCTCTCCCCAACCAGCCCCTTTAAAAGGGAAAGAGGTGGCAGCCCTTCTGCAGTTCTATTGCAGGGTCAAGCTGAGGCAGCCCAAGGATCCACCTGAGTAGCCACCATGACAGCAGTTCAGCCCACAGGGAGAGATGGAGTGCACAGAGGCTTACCTCGTTCCTGGAGGAAAGGGAGGCAAGAGAGGAGGATGCAGAGCCTGGAGCAGTGCAGGCTTTTATGTTGTGTCCTAGTGCTCTGTGGGGCCACAAACATTCCTCACTCATGAAGCATCTAAATTTATAGTAGCTGTCACTTGATGAGTCCTCACTGGTGGTTAATTACTTGTTCTTTTTATCCCAAATACTGTGTTCCTGTTACATACTGCTGGACACCAAAGTAATTAATCTGTGTCCCAGCTTCATAAGGCAAATTACGTCTGAGGTCTAAGGCTAGTACTCAGGTAGATCGTTTAGGATTTTTTTTTGTGATACGGATTGTCACATTGCCTTCTTAATGGTGAGCACAACCACCAGTCATGGTGAAGTTCAGCTTCAAAGGACACCTCAAGTCAACTCTCCAGTGTAGTCCGTGCAGACACACTGTTTAACCCTTAGAGACATTCCTCCCCACAGGTCATTGTAGACACAAAGAACACTATAGGTAAGTTGTAACAGAACATCAAGACTGTGCAATCTCATACGGGATAACAGATGCACCTCTAAAGAGATGTGGGAAAGCTGAACAACAATGAAAGCCTGTTGTGGGCTCGAGGGAAGTCCCTTGTGGTCTGGAGTGACAGCCATGAGGACCTTGTTCACATTCACCAGGCTCTACCACATCCAGGTTTTCTGATCAAAGAAGTGCCGTTGTCCTTTTCTGAAAGAGACCCAGACTCAAATGGACATGTTCTGCCCCACAAGGGAACCCCAGAGCCCAAAGGCTTGCATGGCCTGCTTATGAGGACAGGTGCAGGGCAGGGAGCCAAAAGCTCATGGTCATTTTTTGTGTGTTAGGAATGGCATGGCCCATTGCATGCATTTCAGACTACAAAGCGACATTTGATCAGCCTTCCAGAGCACTGGGAAAAACCTTGAACTCCTGGAAAGGGTGAGCCACCCTGCTGTGAATTTTAGTGGACATGTTGTCCTGGCCTCAGGTGCACCAGCGATACCACAGCTAATAGCCTCATGAAACCACTGGTCCTTCTACGTATCTTGACCTGTTGCTGTGTTCCAAGGCATGAACTTTTGCTGGCTGCTCAAGGACTCATGTGACAGTGTTAACAGCTGACTTGATTATCCTGAGATTCTCTTCCAACCAAAATGATTCTTTGATTCAGCATACCTGAGAATTACAACAGTTGGAATGGGTGTCTGGAGGTCCTCTGCTCCAATGAACTGCTCCGAGCAGACCAAATTCCCTGATAACAGCCTCTGACCTCCTACCATTTTGCAGTTACATTCATCTCCTGCTCCCCACCTTGCTCATCTTCACTAGACTCCACAACCCCAGTGGCCCGAGCCTTACCCTATACACCACGTGCTCCAGCCTTCACGTTCTGCCTGGTCTTTTGCCGGTACTTCTCTCCAGAACATTCCAGGTTTATGGGGTGAGGTCTGACAGCGGATGGGAAGTAAATAGAAGGATTAGGAGTGAAGACTCCTTCCAGGATTTACAGTGAAAGTTCTGCTTCTACAGACTTTCCCTCTTCTTCCGGTCACACCTTCTGCCCAGAAGGGGCTTCTGTTCAATGACATGAAAGTGAATTGCGGACAAGGTGGCATTCACACATCCAGCAGTCATGGTCCTCATGGATCACATTCATGTCTCTTGGTTCATTCAGATCAAACCTAGATATCGGTGGGTTTCAGAAGTGGGATGAAACAACCAGACTGAGAAGGAGAAAGAGAAGTGGCCATCCCTGAGGTGTCATTATACTGACGACATGAAAAAATCTATTCATCTCCTCTCCCCAGACCTTTCTCTGTAACTGCTAAACAGCACTGGCACCCTCACTGCCATCTCCTGGTGGCCCGCAAGGGGCACAGTGCAGCCCTGGATGTGCTGTCCTAGAGACAGTGACTTCTCCAATGGTGGCAGAGTTCAGAAGTCAACAGGACAAGGCCCAGAGCTTCCTGAGGTAAGTGGGAAGCTTTGTCTGCTCAGAGCAGGAGATTGCCCAAGAGGACCACCTCAGGTCCCTTCTAACTATCATTATTTGGAAGAGCATGGAGTCTCAAGAGCCCTTGAACAGCAAACGAATGGAAATGCCTTGAAAACAGCAGCAACACAAGGCTGCATAGAAGTACCAGCTGATTCAGGAATGATGCTAAAAGGTGTGGAAATGCCTTTGAGGAAAGCAGAACTTTCAGAGGAATGAGGCTATGATGCTGGTTTCTCTGACATGCCTGAGGCTGGGGCACTTTGTCCACTGGAGTCCACAGCATGGTGACTCACATTTGCCAGGAGCTCAGGGTTTTTCCCAACTCTTCCACGTCATGATGACTCGCAGGTGCCCTGTGAAACTGATCCAATGTTCCTTTGTAGTCTGAAATGTATGGAATGGGTCACCCCATCTGTGACCAAGAAAGAAGGCCATGAGTTTTTGGCTTCTTGCCCTTCATCTCTCCTTAAAATCAGGCCATGCAGGCCTCTAGCCTCCGGGATGAAATTACTGAGCAAAACAGGACAATTTGGACGTGAATCTCTTTCAGGGATGAACGTGGGCATGTCTTTGATCATCCTCTTATGTGCTGATATGCTTGTTTCCAGCAGGTTCTCCACTTCTGAAGCTGAACCCGGACCCCTGGTTGGAAGAAACATGAAGGCCTGGGCCAGTCATCAAGGGACATAGCTGTGAAGATCCCATGGAGAGGTTACTTGAAAGAGACCTGCCTCACCCCTTGGTCTGCCCTTCATCATTATGAATCTGCCTTTGTTCCCTGGGCTCATGGGAAGAATAAACTGGCTGTGGCAGAGCCTGATAAGCATATTTGAGGACCTTGTGCTCCTCAGTCCTTATTGCAAGTGACTTCCCTCCAGCCCACAATGATCCTTCTCTGACACTGAGCTTTGCCACATCTCTGGAGAAGTGCGTCTATGCAGACTTGAACCTTCCTGCTCTCTCCTGTGTGTCTATGGTGACCCACTGGAGAAAGTATTACACTCACAAGGCCCTCATCCTGATAGAGATCTTCAGCCACCCAGACATCTGGTGCCAAAGCAGCACAGCAAACTGCAAGCAGTCCAGGAAACTACTCAATCTATTGAGGACAACTTATTGTTACCAGTGATGGAGAGTTCATCCAGAGGAGAGGCACTGCTTGACAGATTCTGAGCAGATTATATGGAAAAAGCCAAGGACTGCAAGGAGGGGATCAGGAAGCCAAGGACACTATCTTCATGAGGGACATGAAAAATTACAAATTGGGTTTCTTCAGGTACATAGGACAACAAGGGAAGATGAAATAAACTGTACTCCCCTGATGAGTGAAAGGGGATACCTGGCTATAGCTGACATGGAGATGACATAGAGTGGAGGCACTAAACAACTTTTTTACTCCATCTTAACCACACATGCTTTAGCCATGATACATAGTTCAAAGAATGCAAATACATGGGCTGCAAGAATGAAATATCAATAATAATAATAGTTGAAATGAAAAAATAAATATTTTTTAATAACGACATAAGAACAAAAAAAACTGAAGAAACAAACCAAACACACAAAAAACCACCATACCAAACCCACATTTCAGCATCAGTGGATAACAGAAGAGTGTTCGAGGTCATCTACTTGTCTGGAACATTTATTACTGTCCCACACAACATCCTTGATTCTATAATGGAGAGGCATGGATTTCACAGGTGGACCACTCATTATATAAGGAATTGTCTGGGTGGTCACACTCAAAGAGTTGCCATCAATGTCTAGAAGTCCAGCTGGAGACCCGTGATGAGTTATGTCACTCAGGGGTTTGTGTTGGTACTTGTATTACTCAACATATTTGTCGGGGACATGGACAGTGGGATCCACAGTGAGTTTCATGATGAAACCAAGTTGAGTGATGTGCTTGGCACACTGGAGAGAAGGGATGTGATCCAGAGGGACGTTGAAAGAATAGAGAGAAGGGTTGTGTAACTGACACAAAATTCAAGAAGGCCAAGTGTAAGGTCCTGCACCTGGGTCAGTGGAATTCAAAAAAATGGGTACAAGCTGATCCATGATGGGATTAGGAGCAGCCCTAAGGAGTAGGAAATTTCAGGTAAAGAGGTAAGGGGATAATCACCACAAAAACTTTGGAATGCAATAACTACTAGGTGACCAGATGCTTCATGAGTAAGGAGTGTTTGTGGACCCACAGAGCACTAGGACACAGCATAAAAGCCTGCGCTGCTCCAGGCTCTGCATCCTCCTCTCTTGCCTCCCTTTACTCCAGGAACGAGGTAAGCCTCTGTGCACTCCATCTCTCCCCATGGGCTGAACTGCTGTCATGGTGGCTACTCAAGTGGATCCTTGAGCTGCCTCATCTTGACCCTGCAATAGAACTGTTGAAGGGCTGTCACCTCTTTCCCTTTTGATGGGGCTGGCTGGGGAGAGCTGGAAAGAGGGGGATTCTTTCAAGCACAAGAGGATGAATGGGGCTCAGCTGCAGGGAGGTCTGTTCAGCAGAATTTCTGCTTTAGACAGATGGTCTCTAACCAAATGGCCAAGTGCATCCAGTGCCTCCTTCCATGCAGCACTGGTTGTTCTGGAGATGGGGTATGATCAGGCTCTCCACAGGGGCTTTAAATCCACTGAGCTGGGTCCTGTCTCAAAAGTGGTTCAGCCTTTCTGGACCATGCAACTCAGAGAGCACAGTGAGGGCCATGGCAGCTCTGTGCACACTGTGTGTTCTCAAGAGCTCATTTCTGAGCCACTTGTTCCACGCAGCCTGTTTGTGCTGGACTAGTTGCATCAACCTTCATCTGGGCTTTTGCACTGGGTAATGCATGAGGAGGTCCTTGTGACATCAGCAATCAGTTAGGCACTTCTTTGGTCCTAGGCATTCAAATCTAGCTCTAAGCGGAGATGTCACACCTGTTGTACCTGTCAGCAAGATCAATTTCAGGCCCTTCCATGTCATGGAACTCCAAATGGAGATGGAGGGCATTAAAGTGTATCTGCAGAGAGAAATGAGGACAAGAAAGACAAACTGAAGTTGGGGTTCCGTGTTGCCTCTGTGCTCTGTATTTCAGCTTTGTGTCCCTCCCTGGAGATGTCTTGCTTCAGACCCTGTATCCCACCACCTTGTGGTTCCCCTGGCCCAACCCCACTTGCAAGCAGCTGCAGTGAGCCCTGTGTTGCTCGTTGTGGTGACTCGACGTTGGCCATTGAAGCTGCCTCGGTGGTGGTGACCCTACCGGGCCCCATCCTCACTTCTTTCCCTCAGAACACAGTTGTGGGATCCTCTCTGTCAGCTGCTGTTGGGAGCTCCCTCAGCACTGGGGGGGTTCCCATCTCTTCTGGGGGCTCCCTTGGTCTGCTGGGGTCAGGGCTGTGTCTGCTTCCCCCCCGCTGCCGTCTGAACTGCTGAACCTGGTGCATCATTCCTTCTGGAGCAGGAATAATGACGGGGACTGCACAGCAGGAGTGTGGCCAGGCCTTGCAGACGGGCTGGGTGTCCTCATGCCAGCTGGCAGGAGGGACCTGTGCCCACGGCTCCTGGCTGCACGTCAGGCCTCGCTGTGCCTCCTCTGGCTCTGCTTTGCTCTGAGCTCCTTGAGAAAGGGCTCGTTCTCTTCTGCTTTGCTGAACCTCCTGGTGCTGGGGAGGGTGCTGGAGTTAGGGACTGCTCTTGCTGAGCTGGGATTGCCAGCAGGTGGAGCAGAATGGGGAAAGGCAAGCACTTTGTGTTTCGAGCTTGTCCTTGGGAAATGGGCTGTTCTCTGTGTTGCCCTGAACCCTGCAGATGTGTTTCTTGGTCTCTGTTCTGTGCTACTGCATATGCTCCTTCACTTTGTGCACAACATTTAATACTGCCCAACACAGCATCCTGTCTCTGAAATTGAAAAACATGGATTTGAGATGTGGACCACTCGTTGTATAAGGAATTTTTAGGATGGTCACACTCACAGAGTTGTGGTCAATGTCTTGACGTCCGGGTGGAGACCAGTGACAAATGGTGTCCCTCAGAGGTCCATATTTGAATCGGTATATTTTAACATCTTTGTTGGGGAAATGTACAATGGGAATGAGTGCACCCTCAAGTGAGATTGCAGGTGACACCAATCTGAGTGATGCCATGCAGAGGGACCTTGACAGGCTAGAGTGGTGGGGTGTGCAAGGATTATTAAGTTCAACAAGGCCAAGTGCAAGGTCCTGACCCTGGGTCAGCGCAATCCCAAACATGGACACGGGCTGGTCCATGATGGGTTTGAGGCGGTCCTGCAGAGAAGGACTTGGCAGTGGTGGATGAAAAAAACAGACAGAAGCTGCCATTGTGTTCTTGACGTCCAGAAAGCCAGTTGTATCGTGGGCTGTGTCAGCAGCAGTGTGACCAGAAGGTCAATGGAGGTGATTGTTGCCCTCTACTCCACTTTACTTTGCTTTTGTGAGACCCCACCTTGAGTTACGGACCTACTTGAGTGGCTCCAGAGGAGAACAAAAAGATTATCAGGGGCCTGGAGCAGTTGTGCTATGAGTAGAGGGTGAGAGATTAATGGCCGAGGAGAGGACATGAGGAGAAAGAGACACGTGAAGAGGCGAGGAGAGGATTTAAATTTGAGAAGGATTGTGGGATCTAATATGCTACCCTATAACTAACACCAGCCCTGGTTGTCTCCACAAAGTTGCCTACCCTTCTTCCCTGGAAGCAGCCAAGATGCCATCTGGGATGTGAAATCAGCATGATCATGGTGGTACAGAAAACTCAGCAAAATACTCCTTAACACTGTTTTAAAGTGTTAAAAATCAGGTATTTTTATTGCAGTGCACCCAATGCTCCAAGGATCGTTCCTCTAATCGAGCTCGCGTGCAGGACTCACTCCTCCTGGTATTAATTGCACATATTAATTGCATATTTATTTGTTTCTAATGCTAAGCTAATATATTAAACATAGATTATTTACATAATCAAGCCATATGTTGGAAGTCCTTTTTTGGTATCCAAGAGTCGACATCAGGGGTCTCTAGTGGCCCCCCATAGTCTTCGCATCCTGGTACCCCTTAAATTACACATGTCCACTTTTTGACCCAATTTCTTGAACACACACACACACACACACACACACACACACACACACACACACACACACACACACACACACAGATTGTCGTTTTGTTCTGCTACACAGAAAATACCACATAGCTCTTCTTCATCTAGTGGAACATTCCACTTGCTCACCTTGCAAACGAAGGGCTTTACCTCATGTCCACTCTCTACAGCTACTCAATTCTCTTTAAAGTTCCTGTTACATTATACCTGGACTTGTTACATTAGGCCTAGTGTTGTTCCATTATGCCAAGCTGGGTTTCCAAAAGACTTTTGCTCCTTTTATCAATGGCAGGATATGCCAGAAGGCACTGGGATGTGCAGCCCTAGCCCCTGTGGTGACAGCTGTCGAGGCCTCTGGAAGCCTGCCGCCTGTCCTGCTCAGTGGAGGTCCCAAATGCAGGGCTTGGAGTGAAACCTGGCCCTGGAGCCCCCAGGGAGCCAGGTGTCATTGCACAGGGCATACGAGGAGTGAGGCAGAGAGGGCTGGAGCAGGTAGTTGTGGCCGAGTGGTGAAGGCGATGGACTAGAAATCCATTGGGGTTTCCCCGCGCAGGTTCGAATCCTGCCAACTACGGGCTGCAGTTCCCTTTTGGGCTGCCGGCAACTGACCATTCTGCAGCTGTGGGACTCAGCTCCACACTGGACCTGCTGCCCAGGGAGACAGTCATACCCCCTTGCCTACAGCACCTGTCCTCCTTCCCCACAGAACCTCTGGGATGAAGAGGAAATCCTGCTCCCATTGTTAAGCTAGACAAGCTGGGGGAAGGGAAAGGGCCAGTGCTGAGCAGGAGCCATGAAAAGGGCTCCACTGTTGTGGGTTCTTCAACAGAACCTTACAGCCTCATCTCACCTGACATCCCCAGCAGCACAGCCCCACTGGCTGTCTTCCCTACACCTGAAACTACAGCAGCTCATCTACAAAGAGAACCTGCACACCATGACCCTCATTGCTTTTAAAGAAGAGAAGACACCTCATGGTTCTGAGATCACGTCAGCACTCAAAAAGTGCTCCTTACTTTAGGTGTCACGACCTCACTGGTGTGACAGGTCGTACCTGGCATCCTGGGGGAATTCTGCCTGACACATCCCAGCCTTTGCACACATAGGCAGCTTTCCTAGGAGCTTTCCATATTGGTCCAAAAATAGATGGGGGCGGGGGTGGGTTTCTCCTGTCTCCTCCTCTTCTGGGAAACACACAGAAGTGCAAAAGAAGATGCGGTGTAGCTGTCACATCAGGATACCCTCACTTTCCATTACAGACTCTGATGTGTGGATAGAAAAGAGCTGGAGAATTCCCAGATGGCTTCTTTCAGATGCATGCAAGTTGCTCCCAACAGAGCAGCAGTAGAGGAAGGGCTTCAGGTGGCCTGCCTGGGTGGGTTTTTGAAAGGAAAGTGAAACCCTGAGGGGCCCGTGCAGAGAGGGCCCAGAGAAAGAGAGAAAATCCCATTGCTGGTGCGTGGTCTGTTCCGCACAGCCATGACAGTGAGGGTGGTGGAAGCAGCACAGGCCAAATGGAAGCTCAGGGAGGTTGGCAGCATTGATGAAGAAGGAAAGGGGCAGTAGAAGAGCAATCTGGAGCTGAGCCAGGGACCTCTTGGTCTGCAGTCAACTGCTCTCCCCTGAGCAAGAGCTCCTGCAGCAGGCAGGCTGCAGCTGCTCTCTCCATGCTCCCATCCACAGACACACCCCAACCCTCTCCATCCTGCTTTTACATTTGTCTGCTCTACCTGGTTGCTGGGTGCTCTTGTCAATGGATGGAAGAAGTAATGATCAAAAACATGCCCAAAAGTTGCAGGTGTCAGCATTGCCACTCTGTCCCTCATCCTCCCCAACAGGTTCTACCAATTCACCCTGTCCAGAGCATTCCTGGGACACCTTGCAGCATCTAAGACTGGCTACCACCCAGTCCAGCTTTGCCAGCCCTGCCCTGGTGTGACTGGGAGCCACCTCCACACCCAACAGTGTTGTGAAAGAGCAGCTGAAGGCATGGAGAGCACAGGTTCCTCTGACTCCCTGGCTACCTGCACAGTGTCAGGGAGCAGCAAGTGCAGGGCTGTGCCAGGAGGGAGGACAAGGTGGGAGCTGCGCGACAGTGCAACACAGCATTGGCTGGGCAAGGTCCTGCAAGCCAGTATGAAAAACATGGCCCCAACTGCTATACAACTTGGTTATAGGAGGCAACAGTGCCTAGGAGTAAGAGCTTTGACCTCAAGGTCAATGTGATCTGAAAAGCCAAACGCAAACTCCTCTCAGTGGATGAGAACATCCCATACAGCACCTGTAGAGCCAGGTCGGGTAGTCAAAAATCAGCTCCTGAAGAGGGGTTAAAGGAAGGATATGTGGGGAGAAGTACAACACAAGGCCCTTGTCCTTGCCAGCCCTAGTGTGGAGGCACAGATGTTTCCAGGGAGAGCTTGTTCCTGCCTAGAGATAGGTGCAGGGAAGAGGAGGGCAGGAGGCCTAAGCAGCAGTGCTGGTGCTGGCAGGTCCAGGCAGCACCAGGCAGGGCTGGGGAGGTCCCTGCAGAGCTGCTGGGGGGAGCAGAGTGGCGCAGCGGGAGCGTGCTGGGCCCATAACCCAGAGGTCGATGGATCGAAACCATCCTCTGCTACTTGCTTTTGGCCTCGTTCCAGCCCCACCAGACACTGCCTCTCCCTTGCAGCGTTCACCAGGTGCTCCCTGCACTGCTGCCCTCCTGCCCTCTGGACACCCAGGGCTTCCCAGGGCTGTCCTACACCCTCAGCAGAGGGGACTGTGGAGCAGCAGAGCACAGCTCAGAGTTCACCCCAGCAGGCAGGGGATGTCCTGGGGACACTGCTGTTTCTCCCTTCCCACCAGGCAGCTCAGTCCCCAGTCTCCCAGACACAAGAGGGGACCTTCAGGGCTTTGCAGCTGGGGAGGAGGACAAGCCTGCTTTCCCCTAGTCTGGGAAACACCAATGCAATTGCCTCCAGCACATGTGGCTTTCTCTGTCTCTGTTTGCTGCACACAGCTGTTTTCAGGTGCCACCACAGCACTGACCCATCTGCAATACTCTTGGAATCCGGAGCACCCATGCTGGAGTAGCTGGATATTCCTGAAGGAACTGCAAGCTGCTTCTTGTGAAATGAATTTCTCTGACACTTTTCTTCCATTCTCTTGCATGCTTGCTTATTTTTGCTGTTCTGGTGTCATATCAGTGAATTCCATCCACCCTGACACCGTTCTTGAATGGGGTCAAAGGCATTGACATGGGAAAGAGTAGGTTCTCCCTCTTTCTTGCAGGGGAGCTGAACAACAGACAGAGGAGGAGCCCGACCACCATGAGTCTCCAGCTATGCTGCACAAAGTCTTTAATGAGATGGAGCAAATGCAGTGGCACAGAACAGAGACCAAGAAACACGTCTGCAGGGTATGGGGGGGACACAGAGAATGGCCCATTTCCTGGTGCAACCAGGAGCAGCAGGTCGAGCTCTGGGTCAGACCAAAAATCCCTGTCTCCTTGCTCCTGAGCCCAGCCTGCAGACAGGACATGGGGCCGTTCTGCTGGGATGCAGCAGCATGGCTGGGAATTTCTCCCTTGCCCCCTGGATTGGGCGACATGGAGGTGTGGAGGCAGAGCTGCCGTGGGCAGCAGGAGGAGCCGGGCTCTGTGGCTTTGACAAGGAGCATCTGAGCGGCTGCCAAACGCTCTGGCTCCCAGCGAAAGAAAAACCTGCTTGCGTTGGCCGGGAATCGAACCCGGGTCAACTGCTTGGAAGGCAGCTATGCTCACCACTATACCACCAACGCAGCTGGTTGCAATTGTGCCTACTGCTGCTGCACTTCACCACTTTGAAGTACACTGCAAGGGACAGGGTGGCAGTACTGAGACCTGCAACTTTTGGGCAGGATTTTGCTCATTGCCTCTTCCATCCATAGACAAGAGCACCCAGCAACCAGGTAGAGCAGACAAATGTAAAAGCAGGATGGAAAGGGTTAGGATGTGTGTGTGGATGGGAGCATGGAGAGAGCAGCTGCAGCCTGCCTGCTGCAGGAGCTCTTGCTCAGGGGAGAGCAGTTGACTGCAGACCAAGAGGTCCCTGGCTCAGCTCCAGATTGCTCTTCTACTGCCCCTTTCCTTCTTCATCAATGCTGCCAACCTCCCTGAGCTTCCATTTGGCCTGTGCTGCTTCCACCACCCTCACTGTCATGGCTGTGCGGAACAGACCACGCACCAGCAATGGGATTTTCTCTCTTTCTCTGGGCCCTCTCTGCACGGGCCCCTCAGGGTTTCACTTTCCTTTCAAAAACCCACCCAGGCAGGCCACCTGAAGCCCCTCCTCTACTGCTGCTCTGTTGGGAGCAACTTGCATGCATCTGAAAGAAGCCATCTGGGAATTCTCCAGCTCTTTTCTATCCACACATCAGGGTCTGTAATGGAAAGTGAGGGTATCCTGATGCCACAGCCACACCGCATCCTCTTTTGCACTTCTGTGTGTTTCCCAGAAGAGGAGGAGACAGGAGAAACCCACCCCCGCCCCCATCTATTTTTGGACCAATATGGAAAGCTCCTAGGAAAGCTGCCTATGTGTGCAAAGGCTGGGATGTGTCAGGCAGAATTCCCCCAGGATGCCAGGTACGACCTGTCACACCACGGAGGTCATGACACCTAAAGCAAGGAGCACTTTGTGAGTGCTGGCATGAGGTTCTGTGGGGAAGGAGGACAGGTGCTTTAGGCAAGGGGGTATGACTGTCTCCCTGGGCAGCAGGTCCAGTGTGGAGCTGAGTCCCACAGCTGCAGAATGGTCAGTTGCCAGCAGCCCAAAAGGGAACTGCAGTCCGTAGTTGGCAGGATTCGAACCTGCGCGGGGAAACCCCAATGGATTTCTAGTCCATCGCCTTCACCACTCGGCCACAACTACCTGCTCCTCGCATGCCCCGTGCAATGACACCAGGCTCCTTGGGAGCTTCACGGTCACGCTTCAGTTCTAGCCGTGCATTTGGGAATCAGTGCTGAAGTGGTCCACATAGCAGTGCCTGTCTGCACACTGAACACATGTGGGAGGTGGTTGCAGTTGAGAGAGTGACCAAGAGGAGAGGCTTGAGAAAGTGTCTGGTGGGGGCTGGCAGGTGGAGGATGGTCAGCCTGCTCAATGGAGGAGCAGGACAGAGCCAGGCTCTGATCTGGAGGAGCAGGAAGCTGATGAAGCTCTGATCTGGATGAGCAGGAGGCTGAGGATTCTCTCATCTGGAGGAGCAGGTGACAGAACAGCCCACAGGTGGTGTAATGGTGAGCAGAGCTGCCTTTCAAGCAGCTGACCCAGCTTTGAGCCTGAACAACGCTGACAAATGTCTCTTCAGCCTGGCTCCAGGACGGGTGTCCTATGTGTTCTGCAGGCAGCCTCTTCTGCTTCAAACTAATCCCACCGCCTCCCTGAACTCTTGACACTGGGACTGGTATTTTCAGTATGCTGGGAAGACGCCAGGCTGGTACAGGGGCCAGGAGACAGGCATGTTTGGTCTGGCACAGACCTGCACCTGCTGCTATGATTGGTTGCACCTGGCAAGGAAAGCATCCTGCGATGGTGGGGGACAGATGAAAATTGACAACATCTAGGTGGTGGTCTATGGACAGACGGTGCTTCATAAACCCAGATATAAAACTGTAGAGTGTGGTTGGAGGACAAAGCTTGTCGAGTTTGGATTCCAGGCTTGCTTAAAGAAAAAAACCCAACTTCCTTTTCTGTGCTGTCAGTGTATGTGGGCTTGTGTTAGCACAGTATTTACCGATGCCAATTCTGGCATCTCCAACGCTACAAGAAGGTGGACTTATGAAGAGGGTATCATGATTGCGCATGCTATGTTCCCCATTGAAATGCCCAGTCTAACCCCACCTTGCAGTCACACTGCTTCCGTCTAGATCTGAAAAACCCTTCGTTTCTCTTTTACACTCTTTTACACTTTTAAACTCATCCCCTGGAGTTTATTCCAAAACACAAATAAAAGGGAGAATTGAGATGATTGGTTTTCATACTAAGTTTGTAAACAGCAATTGAGAGGATGGAAAGTTAAGTCAAATATCTGTATGTTAATGTCAATCTGTATGTAACTATGAATCCACAACAAACAATTGGGAACTGGTCCCGCAGAGCCGTGATCACCAGGTTATAGATTCATGCTCAATGTCTGAGTGTTTTCTGGGGTCTCTGGTATCAGTTCAGGGATCTCTTGCCACAATAGTGGTAAGATCAGGAGAGAAGTCAACGCTCTTCCTTGCAGAGCAGATGGCTACGTGAGGGAGGAGGAGAATAAACACCGTCAGTCTCCAGCTATGCTGCACAAAGTCTTTAATGAAAAGGAGCAAAAGCAGTGGCACAGAACAAAGACCAAGAAACACGTCTGCAGGGTTCAGGGGGACACAGAGAACAGCCCATTTGCCAGGAACAAGCTCCACACAAAGCACTTGCCTTTCCCCATTCTGCTCCACCTGCTGGCAATCCCAGCCCAGCAAGAGCAGTCCCTAACTCCAGCACCCTCCCCCAGCACCAGGAGGTTCAGCAAAGCAGAAGAGAACGAGCCCTTTCTCAAGGAGCTCAGAGCAAAGCAGAGCCAGAGGAGGCACAGCGAGGCCTGACGTGCAGCCAGGAGCCGTGGGCACAGGTCCCTCCTGCCAGCTGGCATGAGGACACCCAGCCCGTCTGCAAGGCCTGGCCACACTCCTGCTGTGCAGTCCCCATCATTCCTCCTGCTCCAGAAGGGATGATGCACCAAGTTCAGCAGTTCAGACGGCAGCGGGGGGGAGGCAGACACAGCCCTGACCCCCCCAGACCAAGGGAGCCCCCAGAAGAGATGGGAACCCCCCCAGTGCTGAGGGAGCTCCCAACAGCAGCTGACAGAGAGGATCCCACAACTGTGTTCTGAGGGAAAGAAGTGAGGATGGGGCCCGGCAGGGTCACCACCACCGGGGAGACCTCGATGGCCACCGTCGAGTCACCACAGCGGGCGACACAGGGCTCACTGCAGCTGCTTGCAAGTGGGGTTGGGCCAGAGGAACCACAAGGTGGTGGGATACAGGGTCTGAAGCAAGACATCTCTCGGTGAACGAGGTAAAGCTGAAACACAGAGCATAGAGACAACACAGAACCCCAACTTCAGTCTGTCTTTCTTATCCTCATTTCTCTCTGCAGATACACTTCACGGCCCTCCATCTCCTTTTGGAGGTCCATGTCTAGAAAGGGCTTGAATTTGATCTTGCTGGCATGTACAACAAACATCGCATCTCAGCTTAGGGCTAGATTTGAACACCTAGGACGAAAGAAGTGCCTAACTGATTGCTGATGTCACAAGGACCTCCTCATGCATTACCCAGTGCAAAAGCCCAGATGAAGGTTGATGCAACTATTCCAGCAGAAATAGGCTGTGTGGAACAAGTGGCTCAGAAATCAGCTCTTGAGAACACACAGTGTGCACAGAGCTGCCATGGCCCTCACTGTGCTCACTGAGTTGCATGGTTCAGAAAGGCTGAACCACTGTTGGGACAGGACCCAGCTCAGTGGATTTAAAGCCCCTGTGGAGAGCCTGTTCATACCCCATCTCCAGAACAACCAGTGCTGCATGGAAGGAGGCACTGGATGCACTTGGCCATTTGGTTAAAGACCATCTGTCTAAAGCAGAAATTCTGCTGAGCAGACCTCCCTGCAGCTGAGCCTCATTCATCTGCTTGTGCTTGAAAGAATCCCCTTCTTCCCAGCTCTCCCCAGCCAGGCCCATCAAAAGGGAAAGAGGTGAGTTGTCACCATGAACAGTTCAGCCCACAGGGAGACATGCAGCACACAGAGGCTTACCTCCTTCCTTGAGGAAATGGAGGCAAAAGAAGAGGATGTAGAGACTGGATCAGCCAGGCTTTTATACTGTGTCGCAGAGCCCCGTGGGGCCACAAACATTCTTTACTCATGAAGCATCTGATCACCTAGTAGTTACTGCTTTCCGAAGATTTTTTTGGTGGTTATGCCTTCACCTCTTTCATCTGAAATTTCCTATTCCATAGGGCTGTCCTCATTCCCATCATATCTCAGCCTGTACCCATTTGTTGGAATTCCACTGGCCCAGGTGCAGGACCTTACACTTGGCCTTCTTGGACTTCACGTCGTTTGCACACCCATTCTCTCTATTCTTTCAAGGTCCCTCTGGATCGCATCCCTTCTCTCCGGTGTACCAAGCACATCACTCAGCTTGGTGTCATCCGCAAACTTCCTGTGGATCCCACTGTCCATGTCCCCGACAAACATGTTAAATAATACTGGTCCCAACACAAACCCCTGAGTGACATGACTCATCAAGGGTCTCCAGCTGGACTTCAAGACGTTGATGGCAACCCTTGAGTGTGACCATCCAGACAATTCCTTATACAGTGAGTGGCCCTCCTGTCAAATGCATACCTCTCCATTATAGAATCAAGATGTTGTGTGGGACAGTACTAAATATCCAGACAAGCAGATGACCTTAAAGGCTCTTCCGGTGTCCACTGATGTTGAAATGTGGGTTTGGTATGGTGTTCTTTTGTGTGTTTGGTTTGCTCTTTTTTTTTGGGGTGTTTTTTTGTTGTTGTTGTTTGTTTGTTTGTTTGTTTGTGGTTTTTTTAATAATATATTTTTTTTAAATTTTAATTTTAATTATTATTTGTAGTTCATTCTTTCAGCCATGCCTTTGGATTCTGTGAACTATGTATCATGGCTAAAGCACACCATCTCCATGTCAGTTGTAGCCAGGTATCCCCTTTCATTCATCAGGGGAGTACAGTTTCTTTCATCTTCCCTTGTTGTCCTATGTACCTGAAGAAACCCATCTTGTAATTTTTTACTTCCCTCACAAAGATAGTGTCCTTGGCTTCCTGATCCCCTCCTTGCAGTCCCGTGCTGTTTCCGTATAGTCTCCCCAGAAGTGTATCCCTGCCTCCACTGCCTAGGCATTTTAGTGTTGCCTCTTAGTTTGCCTAAGAGGTATTTGGCAGGCTGGCCTCCTGCCTTTCCTGCACAACTACTTGCACACCGAGACTGAGCGTTCTAGCAGTCTAAGAAAAGTGTCTTTCAATATCTGCCAGCTCTTATTCACTTCTGTATCTCTGAGTACAGTTTCCCAAGAGATCCCCTGCACAAATGCCCCAAACAACTGAAAGATTTCCTTCCTGAGGTTTAGGGTCCTGACTCTACTTTTTACCCATCCTGTATTTCTCAAGATGGAGAATCCCTCCAGGGCATGATTGCTGCAGCCTGGCCTAACTCCAGTCTTGACACCTTTGATAAGTTCTTCCACATTAGTACACAACAGATCGAGCAGTGCCTCTCCTCTGGATGAACTCTCCATCACCGGTAACAATAAGTTGTCCTCAATAGATTGAGTAGTTTCCTGGACTGCTTGCAGTTTGCTGTGCTGCTTTGGCACCAGATGTCTGGGTGGCTGAAGATCTCTATCAGGATGAGGGCCTTGTGAGTGTAATACTTTCTCCAGTGGGTCACCATAGACACACAGGAGAGAGCAGGAAGGTTCAAGTCTGCATAGACGCACTTCTCCAGAGATGTGGCAAAGCTCAGTGTCAGAGAAGCATCATCGTGGCCTGGAGGGAAGTCACTTGCAATAAGGACTGAGGAGCACAAGGTCCTCAAATATGCTTATCAGGCTCTGCCACAGCCAGTTTATTCTTCCTATGAGCCCAGGGAACAAAGGCAGATTCATAATGATGAAGGGCAGACCAGGGGGTGAGGCAGGTCTCTTTCAAGTAACCTCTCCATGGGATCTTCACAGCTATGTCCCTTGATGACTGGCCCAGGCCTTCATGTTTCTTCCAACCAGGGGTCCAGGTTCAGCTTCGGAAGCGGAGAACCTGCTGGAAACAAGCATATCAGCACATAAGAGGATGATCAAAGACATGCCCACGTTCATCCCTGAAAGAGATGCACATCCAAATTGGCCTGTTTTGCTCAGTAATTTCATCCCAGAGGCTAGAGGCCTGCATGGCCTCATTTTAAGGAGAGTTGAAGGGCAAGGAACCAAAAGCTCATGGCTTTTTTTCTTGGTCACAGATGGGGTGAGCCATTCCATACATTTCAGACGACAAAGGGACATTGGATCAGTCTCGCAGAGCACCTGGGAGTCATCATGACGTGGAAGAGTTGGGAAAAACCCTGAGCTCCTGGCAATGTGAGTCATCCTGCTGTGGACTCCAGTGGACAAAGTGCCCCAGCCTCAGGCATGTCAGAGAAACCAGCATCATAGCCTCATTCCTCTGAAAGTTTCGCTTTCCTCAAAGGCATTTCCACACCTTTTAGCATCATTCCTGAATCAACTGGTGCTCCTATGTGGTCTTGTTCAACTGCCGCCTTCCAAGACATTGCCATGCGTTTACTGCTCAAGGGCTCTTGAGACTCCATGCTCTTCCGAATAATGATAGTTAGAAGGGACCTAAGGAGGTCCTCTTGGGCACTCTCCTGCTCTGAGCAGACAAAGCTTCCCACTTACCTCAGGAAGCTCTGGGCCTTGTCCTGTTGACTTCTGAACTCTGCCACCATTGGAGAAGTCACTGTCTCTAGGACAGCACATCCAGGGCTGCACTGTGCCCCTTGCGGGCCACCAGGAGATGGCAGTGAGGGTGCCAGCACTGTTTAGCAGTTACAGAGAAAGGTCTGGGGAGATGAGATGAATAGATTTTTTCATGTGGTCAATATAAAGACAACTCAGGCATGGCCACTTCTCTTTCTCCTTCTCAGTCTGGTTGTTTCATTCCACTTCTGTAACCCCCCTGTTAGAGCGAGATAAGGACTTAGCCAAACCAGTCGATTCAATGTGAATCACGCTAAGCCATTTATTACAGAAACAAGTCTCCTTATATACGTAACTATATTCTAATCACGCGTCCACGCTCCAAGCATGGATTCGCTAAATGAGTATTGTGGGCTGTCCGTGCTCTGGAGTCTCACTGATGATATGTCCGATCATTCACGCCACGCCAGGACCCCGCTGACTGAGGAACGCCCCTCTTTCTCACAGCAGACTCTGCTTCTCCAAGCGGCCTTGAGATTCCTTTGGGCCTGACTAATTCAGCAACAGGTCTTTATCTATCAAGACCCCCGCACACTTCCCCCTTTCTTTTCCTGAATTAGTCAGGCCCCTTGAACCGCACAGTGCATCATTTTTGAAATATACTGCAACATAGAACACGTGATTAACAACATAATTACAATTACATATAATGCAGTTAAACCTTACTTAATAAGATCAAACTACTACCTGCCTATTCTTAAAACCTTAATTCTACTATAACAACCTTATCAACACACTATTTTAATAGATTCAAAATAACCAGACAAGTTAATACAATATTTTCTCTTAACCTCCTAAATATCTATAACTGCGCAGTTTATAGAGTAATATACTTAATATCATCAGCATATACTAATAATTGAATTAATATCTTAAAAGTTATCTTAACCTATTTAAAAGATCAATAGCTTAACCTTGATAACCCTTCTAAAACTTTATCAGTTGCTAAACTTAGTTTACTATGGTAGAGATATCTCATAATTTTACCTTATCTATGCATTAACTATCTAATCATAATATCACCCTTTTGGATCTCCTGCTGATTGTTCAAATTGCCATTCTCCACAGAAGGTACACCACCTGCTTGCTAATAGGCTTCTAGACCACCAGGTCTGCGAGCATCTGTAACACTGAATTAGGATCCATGGTTTACATCTGAATCAGTCCTCACAACTTATCTCCCTCCTGTGCATCCGTTGAATCTTTGTTGAATCCACTTCAATCCTCGGCCTGTAATGACACAAACATAACCTTTTCCCCAGGTTATCAATTGATGTGGCCTTTTCCATTGACTAGTGATTTGACCATAACTAATGTAGGTTCTTTCTGATTTAGCATGGTTTTGGGTCATACTTGCAAAGTATTTCATCACATACAATGCTTTTGACAATTGGTATTGTGGTGTTTCCCCTACTTCCCCCCTTCTTTTTTAAAACAAACAAACAAACAAACAAAGGTTCAGAACCAGATACGTGTGTTAGATCTTGACTATGTACTCAAAGTCACAAATCATATTTAGAGGTTCCTCCTTAAAAGCTCTAAGTAATTTAAAGCTGTGCCAAGTTCTGCTAATTGGGTTGAACCTTCAGTAATTTTTACAGAATGATGCCAATTGTTATCTTTATGCCAAACCACTACAGCTTTATGAGACTTCCCAGAATCATCAACAAAAACTTTGCAAGTATGTAAGATCAGACCAAATACAAGTATGGCCTATGACCTGATGTTAAAGACTTGCAGGTTCTGCAGCAATTTACATTTATGCGTGCCAAAAGCTGTGCTGTTAAGAAAACCAGCTAGTGCAATTTATAAAGACATAGATTACAAATAAAAAAAAAAAAAATCAGAATTAAATTTCACAAATGGTACATATATGACAAAAGGATCATGGCCTATTAAGACTTAAATTCATTTCCTGCATTTTCTTGATCAGAGTGACAATTGGTATATAACAGTCAGTATATCAGTTTGCTAGCAATCTCATCATACTGTCCCACAATAGCCACAGGTTGTTTCTATGTTGTAGCTATAGACAAATCTGCAAGTCCAATCGAATGCAGTCAGCCTGTAAGGTTGTCGTAAATTCATTCCTCAAAGTTTCTAACTCCATTTTGGCTGTCATATTTATTGGATATTGTTTTCCCTTACCGGATCGAAGTCCTGTTTCAGATCTATCAGTGTAGAATTTGCTTTATCGAAACATTGGCTGTTAATACTAGTGGAAATACAGCATTTGAAATTTCCTTGGAGATTTCTCACTTGCAGCAAGCAGATCTGCACCATCCCAGCAGCTTCTTGTAGGCCATGCAACTAAACAGAATTCTCAGAAAACGTTATTTGAGCTTAATTTACTTAACAAATCTTAACCTAAGAGAGTTATAGGACTTTCTGGTAACTATAAGAATTTATGTATTAAAACTTAGTTCCAAATTTGGCATTCCATTGGTCTCAAAAAATGGCCTTTCTTTCGTTCTCTCCCATGACCTCAAAAGCTAGCATGGTGAATTTACTAAGAAGTCTCTTACAACTAATTACCACAGAATAAGTCTATTAACAAATTTTTGATTTAGTTTTCCAGTTTCATTAGAACTGTGGGTCTACTAAGGATGCCTTTAAACTGCACCCTCAGACTGCTCCATTCAGTATTACATCTCTGCTGTGGGGGGGAGAGAAAACCCCCCTTTCACTGCTTTAAAAGCAGGCAGCCAGGTTTTTCCATTTTTGTTTTTCTTTCTCTTCTTGCTGCAGTTTAGAGATAACCAAGGTCACGCAGCTGGCATAATGGCTGGTACAAAGTGGGAGGCTCTGGGAAACTCCTCAGTTACAATGAGCTGCACACAGGCCTGGGATGTTTTGGTCTTTTGTTTTCCCATTTCATTCCAGCCATAATACACTTTATATGCAATTTCAAGTAGCTCAACAATAGTTACATTCCTTAGCTCCATTTACCTTTTACAATTTAGAGATGTCAAAAAACAGTATAAACCAGTATAATAAACATCAATCCATTATTCTATTTTCCTAAATCTAAATCAGTTAATATTCTAGCAACTTTTAAATACAACCTCTTCTAAATTCACATCTATCATAGCATTTTAACAATTTAAATGCTTTTCTAACAATATAAGCAATTACTCTAATGTGTAAGGATGCATCCTAAGGGGGAGCAAGGTGGAATTTTAGCAGTGGAACCGGTTCCCATTTTGTAATTATCTCCCCAGAAAAGATTCTTTTGGTACCAAATATGAATATGCAAACTAAAATACTGAGCTCAGATGTGAAAACCAAATACCCAGTTCAAATATGCAGATGGATCACAGTCACACTAATTTAAGACAATATCTCAATTTTTGCATTGCACTTCTGGGCCGCTCACTGCTCAGCCAGGCGGAGGTACCTCTGGGTCTCCCTGACAAAAAGAGTCAGTGGCGCCGGAGCCCATCGGCCCCCCCGCCGGACTGAGCAAGGCCTTCTTTTTTGCTTTGTTTCGTTTCCAGTGTCTCATCTGGTGCGCTACAACTGTTATTCCAAAACCTGGATTTTTTACTTGATGTGCATACGAAAAAGCCAAATTTAGTGCACCGACATGAGAGACAGCCTGTCACAGAGTTGCGCAAGTCTGAATGCTGGAATAAAGGTAGCATGCTGGAGAGAAAAATAACAGCTACTACACGCAAAATTTTACGATCACATTCACGCAGTAAAGAACCAAATTACTCATGATTTTCTGAATTATCACAAAATGCACATTTTGAGTCAACGGAGTCTCATGATTTAACAGACTGTGAACTTATCATACCATATAGCACAGACCTACCAAAATTGCAACGTACTTAAACAGATACCCACAAAGAAAACAGGTTAATAAGGAAAGCATCTTGCAGACTCTAACAAGTTTGCTGTGACCTGTGTGTTATCAGTTAACTCTCTCAGCTGTCTGAAATGATTTAATGATCTCTTGTAGGGATTTACTTTGCTCCACTCTTCTCGCCCTAAAAACAACATTAATTGCAACAAGGTGTTATACTTTAAGATTCTATTCCCCGGACACTATTCCCAATCATTTAACTTATGCCGCAACCACCACTAATTACAATGTTTTACAAGATCTTCCTTCCTTATAATTCCGAGTGCTTTCCCAAGTTTTAAAACACCTCCCAATACTGATTTTTTAGGAACACAACTGAAAACAATTATTCCTGACCCCATCTTGCAAGTAAAAACCTTGAGAACAGGGAGGGAGGGGGGGGAGAGAGGGGAAGCGGGGGGAACTCACAGGCCTGCTTGAAAACAATTAACTCACATTCCTGACAAGCTGCTTGATTTTCAGAGAGGCAATACACAGGAGCACATAATATGTACTGTAAAACTTGCAAATAACATGTTGATAGCAAACATTAGATTCTCTACTGCTAATCTCAACACTCGTGCTTCCTCAGCTTCTAAGTTTTCAACCTGCTTACTGATGGTGTCTTGAAGATAGTCAATAAATTGCATGTAATTCTCATTGGGACACTGATTAACAGTTGCAAATTATTTGGCTGCTTTGTTGTTTTCAGACACCTCTCTCATAGCTTGATATGCAAGATCTGTTGACTACGTCAGGATTTCAGAAATTTATCGTGTCTGTAGCTGTGGTGTGTCAGTTAGTGTCTCTTCCAGGAGTTGTGGAATACCTGCCCCTTTCAAAGAATCCGCATTGTTCTGTCCTAAACGATCTATAGCTGTTACCTTTCACAGAGTTCTTTTGCCCAGTTCTCATCCGGCGACTCCTTCTGCTCTTTCGTAGGAGTTAGAAGGTTGAAAGACAGTAAAAGCAGATTGGTAAAATTGGTAAAAGGACTGATAGTACACTTGTTTACGACTTTAGCATTCTCATCTGTCACAGGTTCTTTGAGCAAGTTGTCTGACTCCAATCCTCTGGACTTGCTGTTGACGGTACTGGAGGCCACCCGCTCGGCATTTTTCCTCCCCCCGCCCCAGACTGCTGTATCATCGGGGGGACGGCACAACGGGGGATGGAGTGGGGAGGGGGTCAAAAAATACGATCCGGGTAAACTTCACAGTCATTTTTAGGTTTGTTATCAGGCTGCAACGCTGGAAAAATTCTGGCAACGGTAGCCCGCTCGGCCTTAAAGTCTTTTAAGGTGGAAATTTTAAGCTTCTATGTAGTCACTAATGATTTATTTTCTTTATCATCTCCATTGTTGACCTTATTCCATAATTTCTGCCCTTTATCGTTCCAAAGTTAACATTTAAAAGCCTTCTCATTTTCTCCCGGGTAGCCATTAATTCTGTACCGAATTAATAGTCTACATATGTTACTTTCTTCTTATTTAAGTCCTCTCATAGAGAGAATAGGCAGGAGGAGTTTAACTATGGCTTCTTCCTCAAAGGATTTATTTTGCCCCATAACTTCACTCTTCCCTCCTCCCGCTCCCAGCCGCTCACCCTTTACGGTGACTTCTTCAATTAATGCGGAGCGTCCTTACCCTCCGCCCGGTTTTCAGTCCAGCTGATCCGCCTCCGGCTGGGCCGCTCTAGGGCTTTTCCCCAACTTCAGTGGTACGCCGTTCAGAGTATCACGTCGGGGTCACCATTTGTTAGAGCGAGATAAGGACTTAGCCAAACCAGTCGATTCAATGTGAATCACGCTAAGCCATTTATTACAGAAACAAGTCTCCTTATATACGTAACTATATTCTAATCACGCGTCCACGCTCCAAGCATGGATTCGCTAAATGAGTATTGTGGGCTGTCCGTGCTCTGGAGTCTCACTGATGATATGTCTGATCATTCACGCCACGCCAGGACCCCGCTGACTGAGGAACGCCCCTCTTTCTCACAGCAGACTCTGCTTCTCCAAGCGGCCTTGAGATTCCTTTGGGCCTGACTAATTCAGCAACAGGTCTTTATCTATCAAGACCCCCGCACACCCCCCGATATCTAGGTTTGATCTGCATGAACCAAGAGACATGAATGTGCTCCCTGAGGACCATGACTGCTGGATGTGTGAATGCCACCTTATCCACGTTTCACTTTCATGTCATGGAGTAGAAGCCCCTTCTGGGCAGAAGGTGTGACCGGAAGAAGAGGGAAAGTCTGTAGAAGCAGAACTTTCACTGTAAATCCTGGAAGGAGCCTTCACTCCTAATCCTGTTTTTTACTTCCCATCCACTGTCAGACCTTACTCCATAACCCTGGGATCTTCTGGAGAGAAGTACTGGCAAAGGACCAGGCAGAACGTGAGGGCTGGAGCACGTGGTGTATAGGGTTAGGCTCACGCTACTAGGGTTGTGGAGTCTAGTGAAGATGAGCAAGGTGGGGAGCAGGAGATGAATGTAACTGCAAAATGGTAGGAGGTCAGAAGCTGTCATCAGGGAATTTAGTCTGCTTGGAGCAGTTCATTGGAGCAGAGGAACTCCAGACACCCATTCCAACTGTTGTAATTCTCAGGTATGCTGAATCAAAGAATCATTTTGGTTGGAAGGGAAGTCTCAGGATTATCAAGTCCAGCTGTTAACCTAACACTGTCACATGAGTCCTTGAGCAGCCAGCAAAAGGTCATGCCTGGGAACACAGCAGCATGTAGAACACCAGTGGTTTCATGAGGCCATGAGCTCTGGTATCGCTGGTGCACCTGAGGCCAGGACAACATGTCCACTAAAATTCACAGCATGGTGGCTCACACTTTCCAGGAGTTCAGGGTTTTTCCCAGGTGCTCTGGGAGGCTGATCCAATGTCCCTTTGTAGTCTGAAATGCATGGAATGGGCCATGCCACTACTGACCCAAGAAACATGGCCATGAGCATTTGGCTCCCTGCCCTGCACCTGTCCTCATAAGCAGGCCATGCAAGCCTTTGGGCTCTGGGGTTCCCTTGTGGGGCAAAACAGGTCCATTTGGGTGTGGGTCTCTTTCAGAAGAGGACAAGGGCATCTCTTTGATCACAAAACCTGCATGTGGTAGAGCCACATGAGTGTTAACAAGGCCCTCATGGCTGTCACTCCAGACCACAAGGGACTTCCCTCGAGCCCACAACAGGCTTTCATTGTTGTTCAGCTTTCCCACATCCCTTTAGAGGTGCATCTGTTATCCTGTATGAATTGCACAGTCCTGACATTCTGTTACAACTTACCCACAGTCTCCTTTGTGTCTACAATGACCTGTGGGGAGGAATGCCTCTAAGGGTTAAGCGGTGTGTCTGCACTGACTACACTGGAGAGCTGACTTGAGGTGTCCTTTAAAGCTGAACTTCACAATGACTGGTGGTTGTGCTCACCATTAAGAAGGCAATGTGACAATCTGTATCACAAAAAAAACCAACAACAACAACAACAACAAAAATCTTCCTGAGTACCAGCCTTGTACCTTGGACATTATTTGCCTTACGAAGCTGGGGCACAGATTAATTACTTTGGTGTCCGGCTGTATGAAACAGGAGCACAATATTTGGGATGAAAGGAGCAAGTAATTAACCACAAGCGAGGACTCTTCAAGACACAACTACTCTAAGTTTAGATGCTTCATGAGTAAGGAATGATTGTCCTCACAGATAACTAGGACACAGCTCCACGCCCTGTATCCTCCTCTCTTGCCTGACTTTCCTCGACAAACAAGGCAAGACTCCGTGCACTCCATCTCTCCCTGTGGGCTGAACTGCTGTCATGGTGGCTACTCAGGTGGATCCTTGGGCTGCCCCAGCATGACCCTGCAATAGAACAGATGGTCTCTAACCAAAAGACCAAGTGCATCATGTGCCTCCTTCAATGCAGAACTGTTTGTTCTGGAGATGGGGTATGAGGAGGGTCTCCACAGGGATTTTAAATCCACTGAGTTGGATCCTGTCTCAAAAGTGGTTCAGCCTGTTGTACATGTCAGCAAGATTAAATTCAGGCCCTTCCTAGACATGGACCCCCAAATGGAGATGGAAGGCAGTAAAGTGCATCTGCAGAGAGAAATGAGGATAAGAAACAAAGACTGAAGTTGGGGTTCCATGTTGTCTCTGTGCTCTGTGTTTCAGCTTTGCCTCTCTCACCCAGAGATGTCTTGCTTCAGACCCTGTATCCCACCACCTTGTGGTTTTTCCGGCCCAACCCCACTTGCAAGCAGCTGCAGTGAGCCCTGTGTCGCCCGCTGTGGTGACTCGACAGTGGCCATTGAAGCTGCCCCAGTGGTGGTGACCCTGCCGGGCCCCATCCTCAATTCTTTCCCTCAGAACACAGTTGTGGGATCCTCTCTGTCAGCTGCTGTTGGGAGCTCCCTCAGCACTGGGGGGGTTCCCACCTCTTCTGGGGGCTCCCTTGGTCTGGGGGGGTCAGGGCTGTGTCTGCCTCCCCCCCACTGCCGTCTGAACTGCTGAACCTGGTGCATCATCCCTTCTGGAGCAGGAAGAACGATGGGGACTGCACAGCAGGAGTGTGGCCAGGCCTTGCAGACGGGCTGGGTGTCCTCATGCCAGCTGGCAGGAGGGACCTGTGCCCACGGCTCCTGGCTGCACGTCAGGCCTCGCTGTGCCTCCTCTGGCTCTGCTTTGCTCTGAGCTCCTTGAGAAAGGGCTCGTTCTCTTCTGCTTTGCTGAACCTCCTGGTGCTGGGGGAGGGTGCTGGAGTTAGGGACTGCTCTTGCTGGGCTGGGATTGCCAGCAGGTGGAGCAGAATGGGGAAAGGCAAGCACTTTGTGTTTCGACCTTGTCCTTGGGAAATGGGCTGTTCTCTGTGTTGCCCTGAACCCTGCAGATGTGTTTCTTGGTCTCTGTTCTGTGCCACTGCATTTGCTCCTTCTCATTAAAGACTTTGTGCAGCATAGCTGGAGACTCATGGTTTGTTCTTCTCCTCCCTCACATATTCATCTGCTCTGCAAGGAAGAGTATTGACTTCTCTCCTTATCTTAACACTATTTGTGAAAAGAAGTCCCTGGGTTGTTACCACAGCACCAAAAGTAAGCAAGTGGGTAAGAGATAAAACAAAAAACCTCCAGGAAGTGAAATGTGAGCCTTTAACCTTTTTTATCAAGCCTTGTGATCTCTCTCAGGGTCAGTCTTGACTCTGGCCTCTGAAAACATTCAAGAGTTGATCTCATGTCTTCTGCCAGTGTACCCAGCACATCTTGCATGTGTGCTCAGAAAGCAGTGACTTATCACAGACTGGTCTGAGTACCTCCTGGCAGAAGACAGAAGCCCGTTGATTAACTGGGCTGAGATGACAATGCTTCCTGACGTAACAGGAAAAAATGGACATGTGTGCTCAGCTGAGTTGTGCAAGGCATCTTCAGAATTAGGTGGGGAGAAGTTGCCTTTCTGAGCCTGAATCTCAGCCCAAGTCCTGGCATCTGGAAGTCAGGTTTATCCCTCCTTTCCTTTTGCCGACGTACCTTACTAGTCACTGATGTTTTGGAGGAAAAAGGCACATAAGGTGCTCAGCAGCAAACCAAGGCCTCCTGCACACAAGCAGGTACCCAAGAACAAAGGAATATCCAGTGTGTCTGTTTAGTTTTCCAGATGATGCATTTCTGTCTTCAGTGCTGCTCCAGGAAACTCCCTCAGCAGTCATTGCTTCTCCAGGTGCATGAGTATTGTGGCAGGTGCACGTCTTCCTCTGACTCAATGTTGTGGGAAATACTCCTGGAAACCTGGCTAAGGGAAATGTAAAACAAAGAGGTGACTGGTGATAGCCCACATGGCTTCCCCAAGGGCAAATTATGACAGACATACTGAGTGAACATGTTTGGTGGGGTAGGAACATTTGTGGATAAGGGAGGAGTGACCAATGTCATCTATTTGTGTGCAACATTTAATACTGCCCAACACAGCATCCTGTTCACTGAAGTGGAAAGACATGGATTTGAGATTTGGACCACTCGTTGTATAAGGAATTGGCAGGACGGTCACACTCAAAGAGTTGTGGTCAATATGTTGAGGTCCTGGTGGAGATCAGTGATGAATGGTGTGCCCTGGGGGTCCATGTTGGAATCAGTATATTTTAACATCTTTGTTGGGGAAATGTACAATGGGAATGAGTGCACCCTCAAGTGAGATTGCAGGTGACACCAATCTGAGTGATGCCATGCAGAGGGACCTTGACAGGCTAGAGTGGTGGGGTGTGCAAGGATTATTAAGTTCAACAAGGCCAAGTGCAAGGTCCTGACCCTGGGTCAGGGCAATTCCAAACATGGATACAGGCTGGGCCATGATGGGTTTGGGGCAGCCCTGAAGAGGAGGACTTAGTAGTGCTGGTGGATGAAAAAAACTAGACACAAGCTGGCAACGTGTTCTTGACGTCCAGAAATCCAGTTGTATCATGGGCTGTGTCAGCAGCAGTGTGACCAGAAGGTCAATGGAGGTGATTGTTGCCCTCTACTCCACTTTCTCTGCTTTTGTGAGACGCCACCCTGAGTTACGGACCTACTTGAGTGGCTCCAAGGAGAACACAAAGATTATCAGGGGCCTGGAGCAGTTCTGCTATGAGTAGAGGGTGAGAGATTAATGTCCAAGGAGAGGACATGAGGATAAAGAGAGGGGAGGAGAGGTGCAGAGAGAAGAGGAGAGGAGTTAAATTTGAGAAGGAAGGTGGGATCTAATATGCTACCCTACAACTACCACCAGCCCTGGTTGTCTCCACAAAGTTGCCTACCCTTCTTCCCTGGAAGCAGCCAAGATGCCATCTGGGATGTGAAATCAGCATCATCATGGTGGTACAGAAAACTCAGCAAAATACTCCTTAACACTGTTTTAAAATTTTTAAAAAGCAGATACTTCTATTGCAGTGCACCCGATGCTCCAAGTATCGTACCTTGAATCGAGCTCACGTGCAGGACTCATGCCTCTTGGTATTAATTGCACATATTAATTGCATATTCATTGGTTTCTACTGCTAAGCTAATGCATTAAACATAGATTATTTACATAATCAAGCTGTTGGAAGTCCTTTTTTGGTATCCGAGGGTCTTCATCCGGGGTCTCTAGTGGCCCCCCATAGTCTTCGCATCCTGGTACCCCTTAAATTACACATGTCCACTTTTTGACCCAATTTCTTGAACACACACACACACACACACACACACACACACACACACACACACACACACACACACATTGTCGTTTTGTTCTGCTACACAGAAAATACCACATAGCTCTTCTTCATCTAGTGGAATATTCCACTTGCTCACCTTGCAAACGAAGGGCTTTACCTCATGTCCACTCTCTACAGCTACTCAATTCTCTTTAAAGTTCCTGTTACATTATACCTGGACTTGTTACATTAGGCCTAGTGTTGTTCCATTATGCCAAGCTGGGTTTCCAAAATACTTTTGTTCCTTTTATCAATGGCAGGATATGCCAGGAGCCCGTGTGAGGAGAAGGTGCTGGGATGTGCAGCCCTAGCCCCTGTGGTGACAGCTGTCGGGGCCTCTGGAAGCCTGGCACCTGTCCTGCTCAGTGGAGGTCCCAAATGCAGGGCTTGGAGTGAAACCTGGCCGTGAAGCTCCCAAGGAGCCTGGTGTCATTGCACGGGGCATGCGAGGAGCAGGTAGTTGTGGCCGAGTGGTGAAGGCGATGGACTAGAAATCCATTGGGGTTTCCCCGCGCAGGTTCGAATCCTGCCAACTACGGGCTGCAGTTCCCTTTTGGGCTGCCGGCAACTGACCATTCTGCAGCTGTGGGACTCAGCTCCACACTGGACCTGCTGCCCAGGGAGGCAGTCATACCCCCTTGCCTACAGCACCTGTCCTCCTTCTCCACAGAACCTCATGCCAGCACTCACAAAGTGCTCCTTGCTTTAGGTGTCATGACCTCCGTGGTGTGACAGGTCGTACCTGGCATCCTGGGGGAATTCTGCCTGACACATCCCAGCCTTTGCACACATAGGCAGCTTTCCTAGGAGCTTTCCATATTGGTCCAAAAATAGATGGGGGCAGGGGTGGGTTTCTCCTGTCTCCTCCTCTTCTGGGAAACACACAGAAGTGCAAAAGAGGATGCGGTGTGGCTGTGGCATCAGGATACCCTCACTTTCCATTACAGACCCTGATGTGTGGATAGAAAAGAGCTGGAGAATTCCCAGATGGCTTCTTTCAGATGCATGCAAGTTGCTCCCAACAGAGCAGCAGTAGAGGAGGGGCTTCAGGTGGCCTGCCTGGGTGGGTTTTTGAAAGGAAAGTGAAACCCTGAGGGGCCCGTGCAGAGAGGGCCCAGAGAAAGAGAGAAAATCCCATTGCTGGTGCGTGGTCTGTTCCGCACAGCCATGACAGTGAGGGTGGTAGAAGCAGCACAGGCCAAATGGAAGCTCAGGGAGGTTGGCAGCATTGATGAAAAGGAAAGGGGCAGTAGAAGAGCAATCTGGAGCTGAGCCAGGGACCTCTTGGTCTGCAGTCAACTGCTCTCCCCTGAGCAAGAGCTCCTGCAGCAGGCAGGCTGCAGCTGCTCTCTCCATGCTCCCATCCACAGCCACACCCCAACCCTTTCCATCCTGCTTTTACATTTGTCTGCTCTACCTGGTTGCTGGGTGCTCTTGTCTATGGATGGAAGAGGCAATGAGCAAAATCCTGCCCAAAAGTTGCAGGTCTCAGTACTGCCACCCTGTCCCTTGCAGTGTACTTCAAAGTGGTGAAGTGCAGCAGCAGTAGGCACAATTGCAACCAGCTGCGTTGGTGGTATAGTGGTGAGCATAGCTGCCTTCCAAGCAGTTGACCCGGGTTCGATTCCCGGCCAACGCAAGCAGGTTTTTCTTTCGCTGGGAGCCAGAGCGTTTGGCAGCCACTCAGATGCTCCTTGTCAAAGCCACAGAGCCCGGCTCCTCCTGCTGCCCACGGCAGCTCTGCCTCCACACCTCCATGTCGCCCAATCCAGGGGGCAAGGGAGAAATTCCCAGCCATGCTGCTGCATCCCAGCAGAACGGCCCCATGTCCTGTCTGCAGGCTGGGCTCAGGAGCAAGGAGACAGGGATTTTTGGTCTGACCCAGAGCTCGACCTGCTGCTCCTGGTTGCACCAGGAAATGGGCCATTCTCTGTGTCCCCCCCATATCCTGCAGACGTGTTTCTTGGTCTCTGTTCTGTGCCACTGCATTTGCTCCATCTCATTAAAGACTTTGTGCAGCATAGCTGGAGACTCATGGTGGTCGGGCTCCTCCTCTGTCTGTTGTTCAGCTCCCCTGCAAGAAAGAGGGAGAACCTACTCTTTCCCATGTCAATGCCTTTGACCCCATTCAAGAACAGTGTCAGGGTGGGTGGAATTCACTGATATGACACCAGAACAGCAAAAATAAGCAAGCATGCAAGAGAATGGAAGAAAAGTGTCAGAGAAATTCATTTCACAAGAAGCAGCTTGCAGTTCCTTCAGGAATATCCAGCTACTCCAGCATGGGTGCTCCGGATTCCAAGAGTATTGCAGATGGGTCAGTGCTGTGGTGGCACCTGAAAACAGCTGTGTGCAGCAAACAGAGACAGAGAAAGCCACATGTGCTGGAGGCAATTGCATTGGTGTTTCCCAGACTAGGGGAAAGCAGGCTTGTCCTCCTCCCCAGCTGCAAAGCCCTGAAGGTCCCCTCTTGTGTCTGGGAGACTGGGGACTGAGCTGCCTGGTGGGAAGGGAGAAACAGCAGTGTCCCCAGGACATCCCCTGCCTGCTGGGGGGAACTCTGAGCTGTGCTCTGCTGCTCCACAGTCCCCTCTGCTGAGGGTGTAGGACAGCCCTGGGAAGCCCTGGGTGTCCAGAGGGCAGGAGGGCAGCAGTGCAGGGAGCACCTGGTGGATGCTGCAAGGGAGAGGCAGTGTCTGGTGGGGCTGGGGCGAGGCCAAAAGCAAGTAGCAGAGGATGGTTTTGATCCATCGACCTCTGGGTTATGGGCCCAGCACGCTCCCGCTGCGCCACTCTGCTCCCCCCAGCAGCTCTGCAGGGACCTCCCCAGCCCTGCCTGATGCTGCCTGGACCTGCCAGCACCAGCACTGCTGCTCAGGCCTCCTGCCCTCCTCTTCCCTGCACCTATCTCTAGGCAGGAACAAGCTCTCCCTGGAAACATCTGTGCCTCCGCACTAGGGCTGGCAAGTGCAAGCCCCCTGCTTTGTCCTTCTCCCCACATATCCTTCCTTTAACCCCTCTTCAGGAGTTGATTTTTGACTACCCGACCTGGCTCTACAGGTGCTGTATGGGATGTTCTCATCCACTGAGAGGAGTTTGCGTTTGGCTTTTCAGATCACATTGACCTTGAGGTCAAAGCTCTTACTCCTAGGCGCTGTTCCCTCCTATAACCAAGTTGTATAGCAGTTGGGGCCATTTTTTTCACACTAGATTGCAGGGCCTTACCCAGCCCATGCTGTGTTGCACTGTCGCGCAGCTCCCACCTTGTCCTCCCTCCTGGCGCAGCCCTGCACTTGCTGCTCCCTGACACTGTGCAGGTAGCCAGGGAGTCAGAGGAACCTGTCCTCTCCATGCCTTCAGCTGCTCTTTCACAACACTGTTGGGTGTGGAGGTGGCTCCCAGTCATACCAGGGCAGGGCTGGCAAAGCTGGACTGGGTGGTAGCCAATCTTACATGCTGCAAGTTGTCGCAGGCAAGCTCTGGGCAAGGTGAGCTGATAGAAACTGTTGAAGGTGAGAGACAGGGTGGCAGTGCTGAGACCTGCATCTTTGGACACGTTTTTGCTCATTACCTCTTCCATCCATTGAGCAAAACACAGCAACCAGGTAGACCAGGCAAACGTAAAAGCAGGGTATCCTGATGCCACTGTCACACCACACCCTCTTTTGCAATTCTGTGTCTTTCCCAGAAGAGGAGGAGACAGGAGAAACCCACCCCCACTCCCCATCTCATCTTTGGGCCCATATGGAAACCTCCTAGGAAAGCTGCCTATGTGTGCAAAGGCTGGGGATGTGTCGGGCAGAATTCCCCCAGGATGCCAGGTACGACCTGTCACACCAGTCTGTCTTCATGACACCTAAAGCAAGGAGCACTTTGTGAGTGCTGGCATGAGGTTCTGTGGAGAAGGAGGACAGGTGCTGTAGGCAAGGGGGTATGACTGCCTCCCTGGGCAGCAGGTCCAGTGTGGAGCTGAGTCCCCCAGCTGCAGAATGGTCAGTTGCCGGCAGCCCAAAAGGGAACTGCAGCCCGTAGTTGGCAGGATTCGAACCTGCGCGGGGAAACCCCAATGGATTTCTAGTCCATCGCCTTTACCACTCGGCCACAACTACCTGCTCCAGCCCTCTCTGCCTCGCTCCTCGTATGCCCTGTGCAATGACATCCGGCTCCTTGGGAGCTTCACGGCCAGGCTTCAGTTCTAGCCCTGCATTTGAAACTCAGTGCTGAGGTGGTCCACGTAGCAGTGCCTGTCTGCACACAGAACACATGTGGGAGGTGGTTGCAGTTGAGAGAGTGACCAAGAGGAGAGTGACCTAGGCTTGAGAAAGTGTCTGGTGGGGGCTGGCAGGTGGAGGGTGGTCAGCCTGCTCAATGGAGGAGCAGGACAGAGCCAGGCTCTGATCTGGAGGAGCAGGAAGCTGATGAAGCTCTGATCTGGATGAGCAGGAGGCTGACGATTCTCTCATCTGGAGGAGCAGGCGACAGAACTGTCCTATGTGTTCTGCAGGCAGCCTCTTCTGCTTCAAACTAATCCCACCGCCTCCCTGCACTCTTGACACTGGGACTGGTATTTTCAGTATGCTGGGAAGACGCCAGGCTGGTACAGGGGCCAGGAGACAGGCATGTTTGGTCTGGCACAGAGCTGCACCTGCTGCTATGATTGGTTGCACCTGGCAAGGAAAGCATCCTGCGATGGTGGGGGACAGATGAAAATTGACAACATCTAGGTGGTGGTCTATGGACAGACGGTGTTTCATAAGCCCAGATATAAAACTGTAGAGTGTGGTTGGAGGACAAAGCTTCTCGAGTGTCAGTGTATGTGGGCTTGTGTTAGCACAGTATTTACTGACGCCAATTCTGGCATCTCCAACGCTACAAGAAGGTGGACTTTTGAAGAGGGTATCATGATTGCGCATGCTATGTTCCCCATTGAAATGCCCAGTCTAACCCCACCTTGCAGTCACACTGCTTCTGTCTAGATCTGAAAAAACGTTCGTTTCTCTTTTACACTCCATACTCATCCCCTGGAGTTTATGCCAAAACACAAATAAAAGGGAGAATTGAGATGATTGGTTTTCATACTAAGTTTGTAAACAGCAATTGAGAGGATGGAAAGTTAAGTCAAATATCTGTATGTTAATGTCAATCTGTATGTAACTATGAATCCACAACAAACAATTGGGAACTGGTCCCGCAGAGCCGTGATCACCAGGTTATAGATTCATATGTCTGAGTGTTTTCTGGGGTCTCTGGTATCAGTTCAGGGATCTCTTGCCACAATAGTGGTAAGATCGGGAGAGAAGTCAACGCTCTTCCTTGCAGAGCAGATGGCTACGTGAGGGAGGAGGAGAATAAACACCGCCAGTCTCCAGCTATGCTGCACAAAGTCTTTAATGAAAAGGAGCAAAAGCAGTGGCACAGAACAAAGACCAAGAAATACGTCTGCAGGGTTCAGGGCAACACAGAGTACAGCCCATTTGTCAGGAACAAGCTCCACACAAAGCACTTGCCTTTCCCCATTCTGCTCCACATGCTGGCAATCCCAGCCCAGCAAGAGCAGTCCCTAACTCCAGCACCCTCCCCCAGCACCAGGAGGTTCAGCAAAGCAGAAGAGAACGAGCCCTTTCTCAAGGAGCTCAGAGCAAAGCAGAGCCAGAGGAGACACGGCAAGGCCTGAAGTGCAGCCAGGAGCCGTGGGCACAGGTCCCTCCTGCCAGCTGGCATGAGGACACCCAGCCCATCTGCAAGGCCTGGCCACACTCCTGCTGTGCAGTCCCCATCATTCTTCCTGCTCCAGAAGGGACGATGCACCAGGTTCAGCAGTTCTGATGGCAGCGGGGGGGAGGCAGGCACAGCCCTGACCCCCCCAGACCAATGGAGCCCCCAGAAGAGATGGGAACCCCCCCAGTGCTGAGGGAGCTCCCAACAGCAGCTGACAGAGAGGATCCCACAACTGTGTTCTGAGGGAAAGAAGTGAGGATGGGGCCCGGCAGGGTCACCACCACTGGAGAGGCCTCAATGGCCACCGTCGAGTCACCACAGCGGGCGACACAGGGCTCACTGCAGCTGCTTGCATGTGGGGTTGGGCCGGAGGAACCACAAGGTGGTGGGATACAGGGTCTGAAGCAAGACATCTCTGGGTGAGGGAGGCAAAGCTGAAACACAGAGCACAGAGACATCACAAAACCCCAGTTTCAGTTTGTCTTTCTTGTCCTCAGATACACTTTACTGCCTCCCATCTCCTTTTGGAGGTCCATGTCTAGAAAGGGCTTGAATTTGATCTTGGTGGCATGTACAACAAACATCGCATCTCAGCTTACGGCTAGATTTGAACACATAGGACCAAAGAAGTGCCTAACTGATTGCTGATTCCACAATGACCTCCTCATGGGACCTACTAAATATCCAGACAAGTAGATGACCTTAAAGGCTCTTCCGGTGTCCACTGATGTTAAATGTGGGTTTGGTATGCTCTTCTTTTTGGAGTGTTTTTTTTGTTGTTGTTTGTTTGTTTGTTTGTGGGGTTTTTTTAATAATATATATTTTTTTAATTTTAATTTTAATTTTAATTATTATTGGTAGTTCATTCTTTCAGCCATGCCTTTGGATTCTGTGAACTATGTATCATGGCTAAAGCACACCATCTCCATGTCAGTTGTAGCCAGGTATCCCCTTTCATTCATCAGGGGAGTACAGTTTCTTTCATCTTCCCTTGTTGTCCTATGTACCTGAAGAAACCCATCTTGTAATTTTTTACTTCCCTCACAAAGATAGTGTCCTTGGCTTCCTGATCCCCTCCTTGCAGTCCCGTGCTGTTTCCGTATAGTCTCCCCAGAAGTGTATCCCTGCCTCCACTGCCTAGGCATTTTAGTTTTGCCTCTTAGTTTGCCTAAGAGGTATTTGGCAGGCTGGCCTCCTGCTTTTCCTGCACAACTACTTGCACACCGAGATTGAGCGTTCTAGCAGTCTAAGAAAAGTGTCTTTCAATATCTGCCAGCTCTCTGAGTGCAGTTTCCCAAGAGATCCCCTGCACAAATGCCCCAAACAACTGAAAGATTTCCTTCCTGAGGTTTAGGGTCCTGACTCTACTTTTTACCCATCCTGTATTTCTCAAGATGGAGAATCCCTCCAGGGCATGATTGCTGCAGCCTGGCCTAACTCCAGTCTTGACACCTTTGATAAGTTCTTCCACATTAGTACACAACAGATCGAGCAGTGCCTCTCCTCTGGATGAACTCTCCATCACCGGTAACAATAAGTTGTCCTCAATAGATTGAGTAGTTTCCTGGACTGCTTGCAGTTTGCTGTGCTGCTTTGGCACCAGATGTCTGGGTGGTTGAAGATCTCTATCAGGATGAGGGCCTTGTGAGTATGATACTTTCTCCAGTGGGTCACCATAGACACACAGGAGAGAGCAGGAAGGTTCAAGTCTGCATAGACGCACTTCTCCAGAGATGTGGCAAAGCTCAGTGTCAGAGAAGGATCATTGTGGGCTGGAGGGAAGTCACTTGCAGTAAGGACTGAGGAGCACAAGGTCCTCAAATATGCTTTTCAGGCTCTGCCACAGCCAGTTTATTCTTCCCATGAGCCCAGGGAACAAAGGCAGATTCATAATGATGAAGGGCAGACCAAGGGGTGAGGCAGGTCTCTTTCAAGTAACCTCTCCATGGGATCTTCACAGCTATGTCCCTTGATGACTGGCCCAGGCCTTCATGTTTCTTCCAACCAGGGGTCCAGGTTCAGCTTCGGAAGCGGAGAACCTGCTGGAAACAAGCATATCAGCACATAAGAGGATGATCAAAGACATGCCCACGTTCATCCCTGAAAGAGATTCACATCCAAATTGGCCTGTTTTGCTCAGTAATTTCATCCCGGAGGCTAGAAGCCTGCATGGCCTCATTTTAAGGAGAGATGAAGGGCAAGGAACCAAAAGCTCATGGCTATTTTTCTTGGTCACAGATGGGGTGAGCCATTCCATACATTTCAGACTACAAAGGGACATTGGATCAGTCTCGCAGAGCACCTGGGAGTCATCATGACGTGGAAGAGTTGGGAAAAACCCTGAGCTCCTGGCAAATGTGAGTCATCATGCTGTGGACTCCAGTGGACAAAGTGCCCCAGCCTCAGGCATGTCAGAGATACCAGAGTCATAGCCTCATTCCTCTGAAAGCTCTGCTTTCCTCAAAGGCATTTCCAGACCTTTTAGCATCATTCCTGAATCAACTGGTGCTCCTATGTGGTCTTGTTCGACTGCCGCCTTCCAAGACATTGCCATGCGTTTGCTGCTCAAGGGCTCCTGAGACTCCATGCTCTTCCGAATAATGATAGTTAGAAGGGACCTGAGGAGGTCCTCTTGGGCAATCTCCTGCTCTGAGCAGACAAAGCTTCCCACTTACCTCAGGAAGCTCTGGGCCTTGTCCTGTTGACTTCTGAACTCTGCCACCATTGGAGAAGTCACTGTCTCTAGGACAGCACATCCAGGGCTGCACTGTGCCCCTTGCGGGCCACCAGGAGATGGCAGTGAGGGTGCCAGCACTGTTTAGTAGTTACAGAGAAAGGTCTGGGGAGATGAGATGAATAGATTTTTTCATGTCGTCAGTATAATGACACCTCAGGGATGGCCACTTCTCTTTCTCCTTCTCAGTCTGGTTGTTTCATCCTATTTCTGAAACCCACCGATATCGAGGTTTGATCTGAATGAACCAAGAGACATGAATGTGCTCCCTGAGGACCATGGCTGCTGGGGAGGGTGCTGGAGTTAGGGACTGCTCTTGCTGGGCTGGGATTGCCAGCAGGTGGAGCAGAATGGGGAAAGGCAAGTGCTTTGTGTGGTCTTGTCGTTTGGAAATGGGCTGTTCTCTGTGTTCCGCTGAACCGTGCGGACGTGTTTCTTGGTCTCTGTTCTGTGCCTGCATTTGTTCCTTCTCATTAAAGACTTTGTGCAGCATAAACAGACAATCACAGTGGTTTGTGTCCCTCTTGTCTCACAAGTTAGAGTATTGGCTTATCTCCGCATCTTAACACTAGTTGTCAATCGAGGTCCCAGGGCTGATACCAGAGCACCAATAATCAGCAAGCAGGCAAGAGATATACCAAAAAACCTCCAGGAAACGAAATGTGAGTCTTTATCCTCCCTATCAAGCCTTGTGATTTCTCCCAGGGTCAGTCTTGACTCTGGTCACTGAAAGCATTCCTGTCTTCTGCCAGTGTAACCAGAGCATCTTGCATTTGTGCTCAGGCAGCAGCTACTTATCACTGGTCTGAGTACCTCCTGGGCTGGGATTGCCAGCAGGTGGAGCAGAATGGGGAAAGGCTAGTGCTTTGTGTGCGGCTTGTTCCTGGGAAATGGGCTGTTCTCTGGATCCCCCTGAAATCTGCAGACGTGTTTCTTGGTCTTTGTTCTGTGCCACTGCTTTTGCTCCTTTTCGTTAAAGACTTCATGCAGCATAGCTGGAGACTCATGGTGTTTGTTCTCCTCCTTCATGTAGCTATCTGCTCTGCAAGGAAGAGCGTTGACTTCTCTCCTGATCTTATCACTAGATGTTAAAGACATCCCTGGACTGTTACTAGAGCAAGAAATACAAGCAAACATGCAACGGGTAAAGCAAAAAACCTCCAGGAAATGAAATGTGAGTCTCTAACCTCCCTATCAAACCTTGTGATCTCTCTCAGGGTCAGTCTTGGCTGCAGCCTCTGAGAGCATTCTAGAGCTGATCTCATGTCTTCTGCCAGTGTACCTACTGCATTTTGCATGTGTGCTCAGAAAGCAGTGACTTATCATAGACTGGTCTGAGTACCTCCTGGCAGAAGACAGAAGCCCGTTGATTAACTGGGCTGAGATGACAACACTTCTTGAGGCAACAGGAAAACATGGACATGTGTGCTCAGCTGAGTTGTGCAGGGCGTCTTCAGAATCAGGCGGGGAGAAGTTGCCTTTCTGAGCCTGAATCTCAGCCCAAGTCCTGGCATCTGGAAGTCAGGTTTATTCCTTCTTTCTTTTTGCTGATTCACCTTGCTAGTCACTGATGTTTTGGAGGAAAAAGGCACATAAGGTGCTCAGCAGCAAACCAAGTCCTCCTGCACGCAAGCAGGTACCCAAGAACAAAGGAATATCCAGTGTGTCTGTTTAGTCTTCCAGATAATGCATTTCTGTCCTCAGTGCTGCTCCAGCAAACTCCCTCAGCAGTCATTGCTTCTCCAGGTGCATAAGTATTGTGGCAGGTGCACATCTTCCCCTGACTCAATGCTGTGGTGGATCCTCCTGGAAACCTGGCTAAGGGACATGTAAAACAAAGAGGTGACTGGTGATAGCCCACATGGCTTCCCCAAGAGCAAGTATGACAGACATACTGAGTCCTGTGCCTGGGTCAGGGCAATTCCAAACTCGGGTATGGGCTGGGCCATGAAGGGTTTAGGGCAGCCTTTCAGAGAAGATCTTGGCAGTACTGGCAGATGACAAAACTGGACACAAGCTGGCAATGTGTGCTTGAAGTCCAGAAAGCCAGTTGTATCATGAGCTGTGTCAGAAGCAGTGTGACCAGAAGGTCAACGGGGTTGATTGTCCCCCTCCACTTTACTCCGCGTTCCTGAGATCCACCTTGAGTACTGGACCTGGCTGAGTGGCTCCAGAGGAGAACACAAAGATTATCAGGGGCCTGGCGCAGTTCTGCTATGAGTTAGGGTGAGACTCTTCTTCCCTGGAAGCAGCCAAGATGGCATCAGGGGCATGAAATCTTCATCATCATCATCATCATCATCATCATGGTGATGCTGAAAATTCGGCAAAAATACTCCTTAACACGGTTTTGAAACATTAAACAATAGGTTCTTTTAATGTAGTGCATCTGATGCTCCAAGGATCGTTCCTCTAATCGAGCATGTGTGCAGGACTCACACTTCTTGGTATTTATTACACTTACTAATTGCATATTCATTTGTTTCTTCTGCTTAGTTCATACATTAAACGTAGGTTATTTACATAATCACGCCCTATGTCTGAAGTCCTTTTTTTGGGATCCGAGGATTTTCGTCTCCGGTCTCTCATGGTCCTTGGTGGTCGTCACAGCCTTATATCCCTTGAATTACAATTATCCACTCTTTGATCCATTTTCTTGAGCACATGCATGATCATTTTGTTCTGCTATACAGAAAATGTCACATAGCTCTTCTTCATCTGGTGGAACATTCCGCTTGCAGGAACAGTGCCAGGGTAGATGTACTTGCCTGATGTGACACCAGAACAGCAAAAATAATGAAGTAGGCAAGAGAAAGGCAGGAAAGCTTCAGAAAAATTGATTTCACAAGAAGCAACAGACAGGAGAGGAAATAAACTTAATGCCAGAAACAGTGGTGGTCAAGATGGGGAAAAGGTTCCCAGCAAGGTTGTAGATTCTCCATCTTAGAAAATGTCCAAAAACCAACCAGACAAGGCCCTCAACAGCCTCCTCTTCTTGACCCTGCTTTGAGCCAGGCTTGGCCTGCATGATCTGCACCTCAGCTCTTGTGTGATTTGCTGAGCCACTGCTGGATCCCCCATCCAGAAGCAGCCATCAGGAACAAGGGAGCTGAGACGGGGCAGGGCCAGAGCTCGGGAAAGCTGCAGAGGTTTGTTGGGCACAGGGCAGGAGAAGGGACACTGATGTCAGTGCCAGGGCTGGGAGCACAGGAGAGGAGGGCTGATGGGAATGCATTAAAGAAGTGACCCAACAGCAAGGCTGTTCACATGTGTGCATGCTGAGGAAAGCTCTGAGAGAGCTAAAACTTGAGGTCCCACTGAGATTCGAACTCAGATCGCTGGATTCAGAGTCCAGAGTGCTCACCATTACACCATGGGACCTGCTGAACACCTGTTGTCTTTTTCCTGTGGCCATCCCAGTGCAGCCATATGTTCCTGGGTGAGCCTGGCACTCTCTCCAGCTCCCTGGCCATCACCAAGTACAAACTCCATTCCTTCATGTCCACCAGGCACCCACTACTCACAGGGCTTTTCAAGGGAATGCCAGGGCCATTTGCACAAGCCTGACATGCCTTCTGTTACAAGATCCAGGCTGCTAAGCCCTGAGAATCTCGCTTTCTCCTCATAAGACCTGGTTATGCAGTTTTCAGCTTAACCACTTCAACATTGTCTTTCACAGAGTGCATTGATAGCCCAGAGATGGATGGTTTGATGCTTGCACTTGTGCTCTCTGCTGCTGCTTCCCTGCACCCTCATGTTGGAGACCCTGCGTGATCTGGACTGTTTTCCTCTGCTAGGATTGTCTTGGCTGACTTCAAACCCTGGTCCTTTCTTGCAGAGCATGCTCTCCCCTCTACCCCAAAGCAGCCTCTCCCTCAGTGAGAATGCCGTACATGTCCTAAGGCTGTTCCAGACTCAGGTACAACTCATTGTGAGCCTGAGGGAACTTTCCTTCATGCCCTGGGACCACCACTCTCTCTGCACATGAAGGGTCCATGCACACAGCAGGGAAAAGCTGCCCTGGAGCTCTCCTGCTTTTACCAAGGGCTGAATCTGTGTGTTGAGACCAGGACCCTTCCTCCCAGCAGTCACACAGGAGGAAACACGGTTGGGGACACCCTCCTGAATCTCAGACTTATCCCTGAGACACCGAGGACACAACCTCCTGGTACCTTTGGACGACATTAAGCTCTGGGCTGGCATCTGATACTTCCGAACTCACAGCACAGACCACGCTGTCATGCCCAAGCCTTAGAGAACAAATGGCAGGTTACATTCAGAGAGGACATGAGAAACACCCAGTCACTGCAGAAGGGGTAAATCTCTACACAGTCCCAACTCAGGAAGCATGTCCCAGAGAAGCAGCATTGCTGGTGGCATTCCTCATTCATCCCTGGCATCCTCAGGACCCAGCAGGGTGGGAGCAGTCTCTGGGAGCCGCAAGAGCAGGGCCCAGTCTCTGAACGTCTTGCAAAGAGCTGAAGGGATGACCCCTCTGGGGGCTGGAGCACATGGAAAGGGACAGCCCTTTCCCATGCAGGTTCTGTGCTGCTGCAGGAGGAGGGACGTCCCTCTGGGGCTGAGACAGAGTTCCTCCAAGCAATGGGGAGTGTTTCTGGGGCTCTGCTAGTCTCACCCAGCACTCATAGAGAAGGGATCCTGGGCCAGAGGTGTTGTGAGGGCCAGTGCAGGCAACTCCCTTGCTCAGGGTGTTTTGACCTTGGTTTCCATCCTGGCAGCAGTGTGTGCTGGGGCTACCATGGATCCCAACCCATTTGCTTCCCCAGTGTCATGGGAAATGTGTTTTCCACTGTAGTCTCCACTGCTGTTCCTCCCTGGGGAAGACATTGTGTCTCCATTAAAGGCCTGACTGTAGTCTTTCTGAAAAATGCCACCAGTGCTTGTGCAGCCTGTGGTGGTACTGTGTGATGATATCTCTGCTTGGAGAGAAATGCCCTAGAACCTGCGATGTCCTTGCTGGCCTCTTACTGCTGGGCCTTTAATCCCACCTGTCCCTCTCCACACTGGTGCTGGCTCCATTTCCCAGTGAGGAACTGCCACTTCACAGAAACTTTCTGGGTTGAAGCCCAGCTGGTCAAAGCCCCATCCTGACTGGCACCTACAGAATGTACCAATTTGCCTGAAAGTGGGAATGATGCATCTCAGAGGCTCTCCAGCTTCAGGAGAAGAGGGCAGGGGAGCTCTGTCATGACTATGGAGAGGGAAAAGTTGCTGCCATCTCCAAAAAAGGGAAGAAGGACTATGGAGCTCCAAGGGAAGGTGACAAAATAAACTGGAGCAAGTTCAGTGGAGCGCAGGCTACTGAGTGTCTGAGCCTCATAGAAACCTGAGTGTGGTACCCATCTGTGGAGAATCTCCAAGTTCTCCGAGCACCTGCTCCTGTTCTCCAACACTCCCTGGGAATCTCTGAACGGTCCAAAGCAGCTCCCACAGGTCTGGAGGTGCCCAGAGGCCTGGCCACGGGGGAAAACTGTGGGAAAGGTCAAGGGGAGTGGATCAACTGCCTGAACCTGCAGAGGGAAGCTGGGTTGTTTTGGACCAGGACGAAGAAGGCACCGTGACGTTCCCCTTCTCCACTCACATCTGTGCCAGCTGTGCATGTACTATGCAAGTGTATGTGTGTTTACATGCATGTACCTGTGGTGGTTTAACAACAGCCAAACACCCACCCCACTGCTCACTCCTTTCCCCACACTCGGCGAGGTGCAGGGCACTGAAAACAGGGTGAGAAATCTCATGGGTCAAGGTAAACCCAAGGACAAGACTTAGCAAAAGCTGTTGTTGGAAAGTCAGGCTTCACTTGGGGAGAATTAAATTTTTGCCAAATAAAAAAAGATTCATGTCATGAGAAACAAAAAATTAAACATAAACTTCCCTTTTCTCTGGCCCTGGATTAACTTGACTCCTTCACCCCTGGCTCCTTTAACTGCCTGAGCTGTATGCATCTTCCCTCTGCTCTTTCCCACTCATTTTGTTCCTTCCTCCCCTCTCAGCCTGGCTTTTTCTGTCCTTTCTGGAATATGTTTCTCCTCCTTCATCCTTCCTGATGGGCACTTTGGGAGTGGTGCCTGCAGAGAAAGCAAAGGAGAACGTGTCAGTGGCCGAGAGTGGGGGCTGAGGGTGTGGGACAGCCCTGGGTGTCCAGGGCGGGGAGGGCAGCAGTGCAGGGAGCACCTGGTGGACGCTGCAAGGGAGAGGCAGTGTCTGGTGGGGCTGGAACGAGGCCAAAAGCAAGTAGCAGAGGATGATTTCGATCCATCGACCTCTGGGTTATGGGCCCAGCACGCTCCCGCTGCGCCACTCTGCTCCCCCCAGCAGCTCTGCAGGGAGCTCCCCAGCCCTGCCTGATGCTGCCTGGGCCTGCCAGCACCAGCGCTGCTGCCCTCAGTGGGCAGCACTCAGGCCTCCTGTCCTCCTCTTCCCTGCACTCATCACCAGGCTGCATCGAGCTCTCCCTGGAAACCTCAGTGTCCCCGCACTCGGGCTGGCAAGCGCAAGGGCCTTGCTTTGTCCTTCTCCCCTCACCTCCTGCCCACAACCCCTCTTTAAGAGTTGCTTTTTGACCACCCAACCTGGCTCTGCAGGCGCTGGTTGGGATCTTCTCACTCAGTGAGAGGAGTTTGCATTTGGCCCTGAGGTCAAAGCTCTTACTCCTAGGCAGTGTTGGTTACTGTTGATATAAGGAATTAACTAACTAACACTTAAAGAACTAAGGAGCTAACACTTAGAGAGGTAACCCTCAACCCACATCACAATTGCCTAGCCTTGCTTAGCTTTGTGTAAGTTATTGTATGAGAAACAGGAGTTCGCTGACAACTTCACAGGCCTTGCAAAGGTAAAAACCCTAGGGTGCATCCTTGGGTGAACTAGATAACAGAAACCTGGGCACAGTACAGGAGATATGCCAGTTCTAACCAACTCATTAGTTTGAGTCCCAGCTAACTCAGCACACCAGGCCAGAGGTAAAAGTGTACAGTGAAGAAGACTCAGGCCCACGATCACTGCACAGGTGCAACCAGGAGGGGTTGGACGTGGAGACTATGGAAATTATTTCCTGGAACTAATTGTAATAAGAACCGCCTTCTCAGGGACAGGTTATGAATATGTATAGATGTTCCTAGAACTTTCACGAATATGTAACAGTTTACAGCATTTAACCAAGCTCACAGCTACAGGAAATTGGCATACGTCTTCGGTGGAATTATTCCACTGAGTGCCCAGCGCGGTAAATAAACATACCTCTTTACAACCTCACAGGTTGTAAGGTAATTTCCTTGTGCCTCACTGTAACCAAGTCGTGTAGCAGTTGGGGACAGGTTTTTCACACTGGCTGGCAGGGCCTTGCCCAGCCCATGCTGTGCTGCACTCTCCCACAGTTCCCACCTTGTCCTCCCTCCTGGCAGAGACCTGCCCTTGTTGCTCCCTGACACTGTGCAGGGTGCCAGAGAGACAGAGCAACCTTTCCTCTCCATGCTTTCAGCTTGTCCTGCCCAACACTCCTGGGTGTGGAGGTGGCTCCCAGTCACCCCAGGGCAGGGCTGGCCTAGCTGGACAAGGTGAGTCTTAGGTGCTTCACAGTATCACAGTATCACAGCATGTTTGGGATTGGAAGGGACCTCAAAAGATCATCTAGTCCAATCCCCCTGCTGGAGCAGGAACACCTAGGTGAGGTCGCACAGGAACATGTCCAGGCGGGTTTTGAATGTCTCCAGAGAAGGAGACTCCACAACCTCTCTGGGCAGCCTGTTCCAGTGTTCTGTCACCCTTACTGAGAAGAAGTTTCTTCTCAAATTTAAGTGGAACCTCTTGTGTTCCAGCTTGATCCCATTACCCCTTGTCCTATCATTGTTTGCCACCGAGAAGAGCCTGGCTCCATCCCCGTGGCACTCACCCTTTATATATTTATAAACATTAATAAGGTCACCCCTCAGTCTCCTCTTCTCCAAACTAAAGAGACCCAGCTCCCTCAGCCTTTCTTCATAAGGGAGATGCTCCACTCCCTTAATCATCTTCGTTGCCCTACGCTGGACCCTCTCCAGCAGTTCCCTGTCCTTCTTGAACTGAGGGGCCCAGAACTGGACACAATATTCCAGTTGTGGTCTCACCAGGGTGGAGTAGAGGGGAAGGAGGACCTCTCTCGATCTACTAACCACCCCCCTTCTAGTACACCCCAGGATGCCATTGGCCTTCCTGGCCACAAGGGCCCAGTGCTGGCTCATGGTCATTCTGTTGTCCACCAGGACCCCCAGGTCCCTTTCCCCTACGCTGGTCTCTAATATGTAATTTCCCAACCTATACTGGAACCTGGGGTTGTTCCTGCCCAGACGTAGGACTCTACACTTGCCCTTGTTAAATTTCATTAGGTTATTCCCCGCCCAACTCTCCAGCTTGTCCAGGTCTCGCTGGATGGCAGCACAGCCTTCTGGCGTGTCAGCCACTTCTCCCAGCTTAGTGTCATCAGCAAACTTGCTGATAGTATACTCTATTCCCTCGTCTAAATCGTTAATGAATATATTGAATAATACTGGCCCCAGTACTGACCCCTGAGGCACTCCACTAGATACTGGCCTCCAACTAGACTCCGCACCATTGACTACCACTCTCTGGCTTCTCTCCTGAAGCCAGTTTGCAACCCACCTCACTACTCTATTGTCTAGACCACACCTCCTCAACTTAGCTGTGAGGATGCTGTGGGAGATTGTGTCAAAGGCTTTACTGAAGTCAAGGTAGACCACATCCACTGCTCTGCCATCATCCATCCACCTTGTTATGTTCTCATAAAAGGCTATGAGGTTGGTCAAGCATGACTTACCCTTGGTAAAGCCATGCTGACTGCCCCTAATAACCCTCTTATCCTTGATATGCCTTGAGATGGCACCAAGGACAAGCTGTTCCATTACTTTCCCAGGGACAGAGGTGAGGCTGACCGGTCTATAATTACCCGGGTCCTCCTTCTTGCCCTTTTTGAAGACTGGAGTGACACTTGCTTTCCTCCAATCCTCGGGCACCTCTCCTGTTTCCCAAGACTTGGCAAAGTGATGGAGAGTGGTCCAGCAATGACTTCAGCCAGCTCCCTCAGCACCCGCGGATACATCCCATCTGGACCCATGGATTTATGGATGTCCAGACTATTTAATTGCTCCCTAACCCAGTCCTCATCGACTAAAGCAAACTCCTCCATTGACCTGGCTTCATCCGGGGTCTCAGGGGTACAGGGCACCCCAGGACAGCCTCCGGCAGAGTAGACAAAGAAGGCATTCAGTAATTCTGCCTTCTCTGTATCTTCTGCCACCAGGGCACCCACTCCATTCATCAGTGGGCCTACATTGCCTCTGGTATTAGTTTTATTTGCTATGTATTTGAAAAAGTTCTTTTTGCTGTCCTTGACTGTGGAGGGGTTTTGATAGATAAAGATCTGTTGCTGAATTAGTCAGGCTCAAAGGAGTTTCAAGGCCGCTTTGGGGAGCTGAGGGCAGAGTCTGCTGTGAGAAAGAGGGGCGTTCCACAATCACCGGGGTCCTGGCATGGCGTGAATCATTGGACATATCATCAGTGAGACTCCAGTGCACGGACAGCCCACGATACTCATTTAGCAAATCCATGCTTGGAGCGTGGACGCGTGATTAGAATATAGTTACGTATATAAGGAGACTTGTTTCTGTAATAAATGGCTTAGCGGGATTCACATTGAATCGACTGGTTTTGCTGAGTCCTTTTCTCACTCCTACACTTGGCCCCTCTCGCCAGCTGTAATTCTAAGGAGGCCTTGGCTATCCTAGCTGCCTTCCTAATCCTCTAACAGCAGCCTTATATTCTTCCCAAGTGGCCAGCCCCTGCTTCCATGACCTGTAAACTCTCCTCTTCTGCTTGAGCATACCCAACAGATCCCTATTCAACCGCGCAACCTTCTGGCTCCCTTCCTTGACTTCCTACGTGTGGGGATGCTCTGATCCTGAGCGTGGAAGAAGCAATTCCTGAATGCCACCCAGCTATCTTGGGCCCCTTTACCTTCAAGCAGTCTTGCCCATGAGATTTCCCCCAGCAATTGCTTGAAAAGGTCAAAGTTAGCCCTGCTAAAGTCCCGGGTTGCAATTCTACTTGCTATTCTGTTCCTGCCACACGAGATGCTGAACTCCACCATCTCGTGGTCACTGCAACCCAGGCAGCCCTCAACCTTTACTGCTTCGACCAGACCCTCCTTGTTAGTGAGGATGAGATCCAGCAGTGCACCTCTCCTGGTCGGCTCCTCCACCATCTGCATGAGGAAGTTCTCATCAATGCACTGGAGGAACCTCCTGGGGTGTGGCTGGCTGGCTGAATGGTCCTTTCAGCAAACTTCAAGGTGTCCCAGGAAGGCTCAGGGCAGGCTGAACTGGTAGAAGCTTTTGGTGAGGGCGAGGGACAAGGTGGCAGTACTGAGACCTGAATCTTTGGGCAGGTTTTTGCTCATTGCCAGTTCCATTGGTGGACCAGAGCATGCAGCAACAAGGCAGAGGAGACAATGTAAAAGCAGGATGGAAAGGGTTAGGATGTGTGTGTGGATGGGAGCATGGAGAGAGCAGCTGCAGCCTGCCTGCTGCAGGAGCTGTTGCTCGGGGGAGAGCAGTTGACTGCAGACCAAGAGGTCCCTGGCTCAGCTCCAGATTGCTCTTCTACTGACCCTTTCCTTCTTCATCAATGCTGCCAACCTCCCTGAGCTTCCATTTGGCCTGTGCTGCTTCCACCACCCTCACTGTCATGGCTGTGCGGAACAGACCATGCAACAGCAATGGGATTTTCTCTCTTTCTCTGGGCCCTCTCTGCACGGGCCCCTCAGGGTTTCACTTTCCTTTCAAGAACCCACCCAGGCACGCTACCAGGCATTCAGCCCTTCCTCTACTGCTGCTCTATTGGAGCAACTTGCATGTATCTGAAAGAAGACATCTGGGAAGCCTCCAGCTCTTTTGTATCCACCCATCAGGGTCTGTAATGGAAAGTGAGGGTATCCTGATGCCACAGCCACACCACAGCCTCTTTTTCACTTCTGTGCCTTTCCCAGAAGAGGAGGAAACCCAGGCCCACTTCCCATCTCATCTTTGGGCCAGTACAGAAGCCTCCTGGGAAAGCTGCCTATGTGTGCAAAGGCTGGGGATGTGTCAGGCAGAATTCCCCCAGGATGCCAGGTACGACCTGTCACACCAGTCTGTCTTCATGACACCTAAAGCAAGGAGAACTTTGTGAGAGTTGGTATGATCTCAGAACCATGAGGTGTCTTTTTCAAAAGCAATGAGGGCCATGGTGTACAGGCTCTCTTTGTAGATGAGCTGCTGTAGTTTCAGGTGTAGGGAAGACAGCCAGTGTGGCTGTGCTGCTGGGGATGTCAGGTGAGATGAGGCTGTAATGTTCTGTTGAGGAACCCACAACAGTGGAGCCCTTTTCATGGCTCCTGCTCAGCACTGGCCCTTTCCCTTCCCCCAGCTTGCCTAGCTTAGCAATGGGAGCAGGATTTCCTCTTCATCCCAGAGGTTCTGTGGAGAAGGAGGACAGGTGCTATAGGCAAGGGGGTATGACTGTCTCCCTGGGCAGCAGGTCCAGTGTGGAGCTGAGTCCCCCAGCTGCAGAATGGTCAGTTGCCGGCAGCCCAAAAGGAAGTGCAGTCCGTAGTTGGCAGGATTCGAACCTGCGCGGGGAAACCCCAATGGATTTCTAGTCCATCGCCTTTACCACTCGGCCACAACTACCTGTTCCAGCTCTCTCTACCCCGCACCTCACATGTGCCATGCGATGACACCCAGTTCTCTGGGGGCTTCAGGTCCAGGCTTCTCTCCAAGCATATCCTACTATTGATAAAAGGAACAACAGTCTTTTGGAAACCCAACATGGCATAATGTAACAACACTAATGTAAGTAACTCAAGTAAGTCTGTTACTCAAGATGGGGTTTCACAAAAGTGGAGCAAAATGGAGTAGAGGGGGACAATCACCTCCGTTGACCTTCTGGTCACACTGCTGCTGACACAGCCCATGATAAACTGGCATTTTGGACTTCAAGCACACATTGCCAGCTTGTGTCCAGTTTTTTCATCCACCAGTACTGCCAAGTCCTTCGCTGAAGGGCTGCCCCAAACCCTTCATGGCCCAGCCTGTATCCACGTTTGGAATTGCCCTGACCCAGGGTCAGGACCTTGCACTTGGCCTTGTTGAACTTAATAATCCCTGCACACCCCACCACTCTAGCCTGTCAAGGTCCCTCTGCATGGCATCACTCAGATTGGTGTCACCCCCAATCTCACTTGAGGGTGCACTCATTCCCACTGTCCATGTCCCCAGCAAAGACGTTAAAAAATACTGATACCAACATGGACCCCCAAGGCACACCATTCATCACTGATCTCCACCAGGACCTCAAGACATTGACCACAACTCTGTGAGTGTGATCATCCTGAAAATTCCTTATACAACAAGTGGTCCACGTCTCAAATCCATGTCTTTCTATTTCAGAGACCAAGATGCTGTGTTGGGCAGTATTAAATGTTGCGCATGAATACATGACATCGGTTGCTCTTCCCTTATCCACCAATGTTGCTACCCCACCATACATGTTCACTCAGTATGTCTGTCATACTTGCCCATGGGGAAGCCATGTGGGCTATCAACAGTCACCTCTTTGTTTTACATGTCCCTTAGCCAGGTCTCCAGGAGGATCCACCACAGCATTGAGTCAGGGGAAGATGTGCACCTGCCACAATACTTATGCACCTGGAGAAGCAATGACTGCTGAGGGAGTTTGCTGGAGCAGCACTGAGGACAGAAATGCATTATCTGGAAGACTAAACAGACACATTGGATATTCCTTTGTTCTTGGGTACCTGCTTGCATGCAGGAGGCCTTGGTTTGCTGCTGAGCACCTTATGTGCCTTTTTCCTCCAAAATATCAGTGACTAGCAAGGTGAATCAGCAAAAAGAAGGAAGGAATAAACCTGACCTCCAGATGCCAGGACTTGGGCTGAGATTCAGGCTCAGAAAGGCAACTTCTCCCCGCCTGATTCTGAAGACACCCTGTACAACTCAGCTGAGCACAAATGTCCATGTTTTCCTGTCGCCTCAAGAAGTGTTGTCATCTCAGCCCAGTTAATCAATGGGCTTCTGTCCTCTGCCAGGAGGTGCTCAGACCAAACAGTGATAAGTAGCTGCTGCCTGAGCACAAATGCAAGATGCTCTGGTTACACTGGCAGAAGACATGAATGCTTTCAGTGACCAGAGTCAAGACTGACCCTGGGAGAAATCACAAGGCTTGATAGGGAGGATAAAGACTCACATTTCGTTTCCTGGAGGTTTTTTGGTATATCACTTGCCTGCTTGCTTATTGTTGGTGCTCTGATATCAGCCCTGGGACCTCTATTGACAACTACTGTTAAGATGCGGAGATAAGCCAATACTCTAACTTGTGAGACAAGAGGGACACAAACCACCGTGATTGTCTGTTTATGCTGCACAAAGTCTTTAATGAGAAGGAACAAATGCAGTGGCACAGAACAGAGACCAAGAAACAGGTCCGCACGGTTCAGGGGAACACAGAGAACAGCCCATTTCCAAACGACAAGACCACACAAAGCACTTGCCTTTCCCCATTCTGCTCCACCTGTTGGCAATCCCAGCCCAGCAAGAGCAGTCCCTAACTCCAGCACCCTCCCCAGCACCAGGAGGCTCAGCATAGCAGAAGAGAACGAGCCCTTTCTCAAGGAGCTCAGAGCAAAGCAGAGCCAGAGAAGGCACAGCGAGACCTGACATGCAGCCAGGAGCCGTGGGCACAGGTCCCTCCTGCCAGCTGGCATGAGGACACCCAGTCCATCTGCAAGGCCTGGCCCCACTCCTGCTGTGTAGTCCCCATCATTCCTCCTGCTCCAGAAGGGACGATGCACCAGGTTCAGCAGTTCAGACGGCAGCAGGGAGGAGGCAGGCACAGCCCTGACCCCCCCAGACCAAGGGAGCCCCCAGAAGAGATGGGAACCCCCCCAGTGCTGAGGGAGCTCCCAACAGCAGCTGACAGAGAGGATCCCACAATTGTATTCTGAGGGAAAGAAGTGAGGATGGGGCCCGGCAGGGTCACCACCACCGGGGAGACCTCGATGGCCACCGTCGAGTCACCACAGTGGGCAACACAGGGCTCACTGCAGCTGCTTGCAAGTGGGGTTGGGCCAGAGGAACCACAAGGTGGTGGGATACAGGGTCTGAAGCAAGACATCTCTCGGTGAGGGACGCAAAGCTGAAAGACAGAGCACAGAGGCATCACAAAACCCCAGTTTCAGTTTGTCTTTCTTGTCCTCAGTTCTCTCTGCAGATACTCTTTACTGCCCTCCATCTCCTTTTGGAGGTCCATGTCTAGGAAGGGCCTTAATTTGATCTTGCTGACATGTACAACAGGTGTGAGATCTCAGTTTAGGACTAGATTTGAACGCCTAGGACCAAAGAAGTGCCTAACTGATTGCTGATTCCACAAGGACCTCCTCATGCATTACCCAGTAGAAAAGCCCAGATGAAGGTTGATGCAACTATTCCAGCAGAAATAGGCTGCGTGGAACAAGTGGCTCAGAAATCAGCTCTTGAGAACACACAGTGTGCACAGAGCTGCCATGACCCTCACTGTGCTCTCTGAATGGCATCGTTTAGAAGGGCTGAACCACTGTTGGGACAGGACCCAGCTCAGTGGATTTAGAGCCCCTGTGGAGGGTCTGATCATACCCCATCTCCAGAACAACTGGTGCTGCAATGAAGGAGGGACTGGATGCACTTGGCCATTTTGTTAGACACCATCTGTCTAAAGCAGAAATTCTGCTGAGCAGAAATTCTTGCAGTTGAGCCCCATTCATCCCCTTGTGCTTGAACGCATCTCCCTCTCCCCAGCTCTCATCAAAAGGGAAAGCGGTAACACCCCTTCAACAGTTCTATTGCAGGGTCAAGATGAGGCAGCCCAAGGATTCACCTGAGTAGCCACCATGACAGCAGTTCAGCCCACAGGGAGAGATGGAGTGCACAGAGGCTTACCTCGTTCCTGGAGGAAAGGGAGGCAAGAGAGGAGGATGCAGAGCCTGGAGCAGCGCAGGCTTTTATGCTGTGTCCCAGAGCTCCATGGGGCCATAAACATTCCTTGCTCATGTAGCATCTAAGTTCCCATTAGTTGTTCCTTGCCAAAGCCTTGCTGGTGATTGAGTCCCTGCCCCTTTCATCTGAAATATTTTGCTCCCACTTCATAAGAAGTGGAATGAACAGTGAATCACAGAATGAATTTTTGTTCAAAAAGACCTTAAAGATCATTCTTTTCTAACCCCCCATACGTGGACAAGCAGACCTTCCACAAGAAAAGCTTTCTCAAAGGCCCTTCCAACTGAGCCTTGAACACTTACTAGGACGGAGCAATCACAGCTTCTCTGGAAAATGTGTTCCACTGTCTCACCACCATCACAGGGAGGAGTTTCTTTCAAATATCTAGTCTAAATCTATCCTTTTTAATTTTAAAAATGTTGCCTCTCTTGTTGTCACTGCACTCCCTGACAAAGTGTCCCTCCGCATCTTTCCTGAGGTTTCTGTAGAGCCTTCTATTGTCTAGCATAAAAACCTCCAAATCTCTCATCCTCTCCTCCTAGGAGAGGTGCCCTGACCCCTGATCATCTGTATGTACTACTCTGGACCCAACTGAGCAGGTCCATGTATTTCCTATGTTGGAGGCCCTACATCTAAACAATGTACTCCAGGTGGAGTCTCATGGAGTGCAGTAGATGGGCAGAATCACCTCCTCTGACATTCAGGCCACTCTTCTTCTGATACAGCCCAGGATACAACAGGCTTTCTGGGCTGCAAGCGTGCATTGGCAGCTCATATTCAGTTCTTCATCCACCAATATGCCCAAATCCTCCACCACAGGGCTGCTCTCTATTCACTCATGACGCAGCCCATATCCATGTTTGGAATTGCCCTGACCCAGGTGCAGGACCTTGCATATGGCCTTGTTGAACTTCATGAGGTTCACCTGGACCCCCTCTCTAGCCTGTCAAGGTCCCTCTGGATGGCATCTCTTCCCTCTAGAGTAACAACCACGTCACTCAACTTGGTCCCATCCGCAAGCTTGTTGAGAGTGAACTCAATCCCACTGTCCATGTTCTCAGCAAAGATTTTAAATAATACCCTCACTGAGAAGAAGTTTCCTCTCAAATTTAAGTGGAACTTTTTGTGTTCCAGTTTGAACCCATTACACCTTTTCCTATCATTGGTTGTCACCGAGAAGAGCCTGGCTCCATCCTCCTGACACTCACCCTTTATTTATCTGTAAACATTAATGAGGTCACCCCCCAGTCTCCTCTTCTCCAGCTCCAGAGCCCCTGTTCCCTTTTCTCATAAGGGAGATGCTCCATTCCCTTCAGCATCTTGGTGGCTGTGCTGGACTCTCTGCAGCAGTTCCCTGTCCTTCTTGAACTGAGGGGCCCAGAAATGGACACAATATTCCAGATGTGGTCTCACCAGGGCAGAGTAGAGGGGAAGGAGAATTTCTCTCGACCTACTAACCACCCCCCTTCTAATACACCCCAGGATGCCATTGGCCTTCCTGGCCACAAGGGCCCAGTGCTGGCTCATGGTCATCCTGCTGTCCACCAGGACCCCCAGGTCCCTTTACACTGTTCTCTAATAGGTCATTTCCTGACTTATACTGGAACCTGGTTTTGTGTCACATGGATTGCCTTTATCACATTGCCCTCTCCATGGTGAGCATAAACACGAGCCATGGTGAAATGCATCTATGACGGACACCTTGAGTTAGCTCCTGGGTGCTTTCAGTACAGTTACTCAAGCTAACCTTAAGGAGTGTTTCTCCAATGGTCACTGTAGACACACAGAAGAGAGCTGGATGGAAGCCTCATGCAGGCAGGACTGGGGGCCACAAGGACCTTAAATACCAAGGTAAATTAAGAACAATGAAGACCAGACCAGAAGGTCAAGCAGGTCTGTTTCGAATAACCTCTCCATGGAATCTCCATAGGTACATCCCTTGAGGACTTAACCAGATCCTCAGGTTTCTTCCAACCAGAGATCTGGGCTCAGCTTGGGAAGTGGATAACCTGTTGGAAACAAGCAAATTAACACGTAGGAGGGTGATCAAAGAGAAGCCCATGCCCATCTCTGAACAAGATCCACTCCTATATTGATCTGATGTGCTCAGCCTCTGGAGCCCAGTGGCCTGCATGGCCTGATTTTGAGGAGAGGTGCAGGGCAGGGAGCCAAAAGCTCACAGCTTCTTTTCCTGGCTCACAGATGGGGTGGCACCTTTCCATACATTTCAGAATACAGAGGGACATTGGACCAGTCTCGCAGAGGACCTGGGAGTCATCATGACATGGAAGAGTTGGAAAAACCCCGAACTCCAGGCAAACGTGAGTCATTTTGCTGTGTACTTCAGTGGACAAAGTGCCCCAGCCTCAGGCATGTCAGAGAAACCAGAGTTATAGCCTCATTCCTCTGAAAGTTCTGCTCCCATCAAAGGCATTTCCACATCTTTTAGCATCATTCCTGAAGCAATTGCTGCTTATATGCAGCCTTGTGCTGCTGCCACCTTCCAAGTCATTGCCGTTCATTTGCTGCTCAAGGGCTCTTGAGGACTGGGCAGAACATGAGGGCTAGAGCAAATGATGTATAGGGTAAGGTTAACAGCACTAGGGTTGTGGAGCCTAGTGGAGATGAGCAAGGTGGGAAGCAGGAGATGAATGTAACTGCAAGAGGGTAATAGGCCTGAAGCTCTTGAGTTGTCAGGGAATTTGGTCTACTCAGAGCAGTAGATTGGAGCAGAGGACCTCCAGACACCCATTCCAACTGTTGTAATTCTTGGGTATGCTGAATCAAAGAATCATTTTGGTTGGAAGAGAAGTCTCAGGATTATCAAGTCCAGCTGTTAACCTAACACTGTCACATGAGTCCTTGAGCAGGCAGCAAAAGGTCATGCCTGGGAACACAGCAACAGGTCAAGATCATGTAGAAGCACCAGTGGTTTCATGAGGCCATGAGCTCTGGTATCGCTGGTGCACCTGAGGCCAGGACAACATGTCCACTAAAATTCACAGCACGGTGGCTCAGCTTGCCAGCAGTTCAGGGTTTTTCCCAGGTGCTCTGGGAAGCCGATCCAATGTCCCTTTATAGTCTGAAATGCATGGAATGGGCCATGCCATTCCTGATCCAAGAAACACGGCCATGAGCATTTGGCTCCCTGCCCTGCACCTGTCCTCATAAGCAGGCCATGCAAGCCTCTGGGCTCTGGGATTCCCTTACAGAGCAAAACCTGGATGTGGTAGAGCCTGATGAGCATGACCAACGTCCTCGTGACTGTCATTCCAGATCACAAGGGACTTCCCTCCATCCCAAAACGGTTTTTCCTTGCTGTTAAGCTTTGCCACATCACTGCAGAGGTGCATCTGTTATCCTGTATGAGACTGTACAATCTTGATGTTCTGCTTCAACTTACCCACACTGTCCTCTGTGTCTACAATGACCTGTGGGGAGGAATGTCTCTAAGGGTTAAACGGCATGTCTGCACTGAAAACACTGGGGAGTTGACTTGACGTATCCTTTAAAGCTGAACTTCACCATGACTGGTGGTTGTGCTCACCACCAAGAAGGCAATGTGACAATCTGTATCAGAAAAAAAAACCCAAACAAAACAACAAACAAAAAAATCTACCTGAGTACTAGTCTTAGACCTCTGAAGTAAGTTGCCTAATGAAGCTGGGACACAGATTAATTATTTTGGTGTCCAGCAGTATGAAACAGGAGCACAACATTTGGGATGAAAGGAGCAAGTAATTAACCACAAGTGAGGGCTCATAAAGCGACAGCTACTATAAGTTTAGATGCTTCATGAGCAAGGAATGTTTGATTCCCCATGGGGCTCTGGGACACAGCATAAAAGCCTGTGCTGCTCCAGGCTCTGCATCCTCTTCTCTTGCCTCCCTTTCCTCCAGGAACGAGGTAAGCCTCTGTGCACTCCATCTCTCCCTGTGGGCAGAACTGCTGTCATGGTGACTACTCAGGTGGATCCTTGGGCTGCCTCAGCTTGACCCTGCAATAGAGCTGTTGAAGGGGTGTCAACTCTTTCCCTTTTTATGGGGCTGGTTGGGGAGAGCTGGGGAGAGGGAGGTTCTTTCAAGCACAAGAGGATGAATGGAGATCAACTGCAGGGAAGTCTACTCAGCAGAATTTCAGCTTTACACAGATGGCTCTCCACAGGGGCTTTAAATCCACTGAGCTGGGTCCTGTCCCAAAAGTGGTTCAGCCATTCTGGACCATGCAACTCATAGAGGACAGTTAGGGCAATTGCAGCTCTATAAACACTGTGTTTTTAAGACCTGATTTCTGAGACTCTTGTTGCACGCAGCCTATTTGTGCTGAAATAGTTGCATCAACCTTCATCTGAGCTATTGTACAGAAAAATGCATGAGGAGGTTCTTCTGGAATTGGCAAGCAGTTTCGTCTTGGGCGTTCAAATCTAGCCCTAAGCTGAGATGTACATGTCAGTAAGATCAATTTCAGGTCCGTGTTCTGTCTCTGCTTTGTGTTTCAGCTTTGCCTCCCTCACCCAGAGATGTCTTGCTTCAGACCCTGTATCCCACCACCTTGTGGTTCCTCTGGCCCAACCCCACTTGCAAGCAGCTGCAGTGAGCCCTGTGTCGCCCGCTGTGGTGACTCGACGGTGGCCATTGAGGCCGCCCCAGTGGTGGTGACCCTGCCAGGCCCCATCCTCACTTCTTTCCCTCAGAATACAATTGTGGGATCCTCTCTGTCAGCTGCTGTTGGGAGCTCCCTCAGCACTGGGGGGGTTCCCATCTCTTCTGGGGGCTCCCTTGGTCTGGGGGGGTCAGGGCTGTGCCTGCCTCCCCCCCGCTGCCGTCTGAACTGCTGAACCTGGTGCATCGTCCCTTCTGGAGCAGGAAGAATGATGGGGACTGCACAGCAGGAGTGTGGCCAGGCCTTGCAGATGGACTGGGTGTCCTCATGCCAGCTGGCAGGAGGGACCTGTGCCCACGGCTCCTGGCTGCACGTCAGGCCTCGCTGTGCCTCCTCTGGCTCTGCTTTGCTCTGAGCTCCTTGAGAAAGGGCTCGTTCTCTTCTGCTTTGCTGAACTTCTTGGTGCTGGGGGAGGGTGCTGGAGTTAGGGACTGCTCTTGCTGGGCTGGGATTGCCAGCAGGTGGAGCAGAATGGGGAAAGGCAAGCACCTTGTGTTTCGAGCTTGTCGTTTGGAAATGGGCTGTTCTCTGTGTTCCCCTGAACCCTGCAGATGTGTTTCTTGGTCTCTGTTCTGTGCCACTGCATTTGCTCCTTCTCATTAAAGACTTTGTGCAGCAAAGCTGGAGACTCGTGGTGTTTCTTCTCCTTCTCCCTCACATAGCCATCTGCTCTGACAGGAAGAATACTGGCTTCTCTCTTCATCTTACCACTTTTGTGGCAAGAGATCCTTTAACCAGAGTCCCCAGAAGACCCCCAGGCATTGAGCTTCAGTCTGTAACGTGGTGATCACGGCTCTGTGGGACTAGCTCCCGAATTTTTCATTGTGGATTAATAGTTACATACAGATTGACATTAACATAGAAATATTTGACTTAACTTTTCCATCCTCTTAATCAATGTTCACAAACTTTGTATGAAAACTAGTCATGGTAATTCTCTGTTTCATTGGTGTTTTGGAATATACTGAGGGGATGACTATGGAGTGTAAAAGAGAAAAGAATTGTTTTTCAGATCCAGACAGAAGCAGTGTGACTGCAAGTCACCTTACTGTAGCATTGGAGATGCCAGAGTTGGCATCTGCAAATACTGTGCTAACACAAACCCACATGCACTGACAGCACTAGAAAAGACAACCTGCAACCTGCACAGCAAGTGTCATACTCTTCGTTCAAGAGCTGATATCTCCCTGTGTCCCTGAGAGGCTGGAGGTGAGGCATGGAAGTCACTATCTTCCCTGCAGGAATGTCCACGCTCTGGTGATCAAAGGAGGCTTGGAGTCCCCCTCAGATAAATTAGAGATGCAAAGCAGTGTCTAAAAGCCCACCCCCACAACTACCACCATCCCTGGTTGTCTCTGCGCAGTTGCCTTCCCTTCTTCCCTGGAAGCAGACCAAACACCATCTGGGGAGTGAAACCATCCTTCCATGGCAGGATATGCCAGGAGCCCGTGTGAGGAGAAGGCACTGGGATGTGCAGCCCTAGCCCCTGTGGTGACAGCTGTCGGGGCCTCTGGAAGCCTGCTGCCTGTCCTGCTCAGTGGAGGTCCCAAATGCAGGGCTAGAAGTGAAGCCTGGCCCTGAAGCCCCCAAGGAGCCAGGTGTCATTGCACGGGGCATGTGAGGAGCAGGGTAGAGAGGGCTGGAGCAGGTAGTTGTGGCCGAGTGGTAAAGGCGATGGACTAGAAATCCATTGGGGTTTCCCCGCGCAGGTTCGAATCCTGCCAACTACGGGCTGCAGTTCCCTTTTGGGCTGCCGGCAACTGACCATTCTGCAGCTGTGGGACTCAGCTCCACACTGGACCTGCTGCCCAGGGAGACAGTCATACCCCCTTGCCTACAGCACCTGTCCTCCTTCTCCACAGAACCTCCCGGATGAAGGGGAAATCCTGCTCCCATTGCCAAGATAGGCAAGCTGGGGGAACGAAAAGTGCCAGTGCTGAGTATGAGTTATGAAAGAGGTCCTTCTGTGCACACATGGCCCTTGTTCGTAGTGATGACAGCCTGCCTGAGTGGTGCCGCATCTTAAGGAAAAAGTAAACCCTAAGGGCCTGATGTGGAGAAAGCCCAAAAAAAAAAGAAGGTGGTAAAATCCCATTTCTAGTCCATGGCTTGTGCCCCACAGCCAAGCCACTGGGAGTGGGGGATGCAAATGGTAAGGTGCTAAGCGCAACACGTCTTGCTTACAAGAACAAATGCTGTGTGAAACCATGAAGTATTATCCTAAGACTTGATATGACCTCAAGATCCAACCTAAACTGGCTCTGGCCTGCTGAGAACACGAAATACTGATGATAAAAGACTAGGAGATTTGCCTTAAAAAGCTAGGCTGATAAGTATGGCCTTAGTACATAATCAGATCTCCCTGACTGGTTATGCATGCTCACATCTGCACACCCAGCACTCTCTCGTGTCTTTGCTTCCTCTTCTCTGCCTGGCTCTGCATACTCTGGCATGTGGATGAGACAGAGAACCAGCAGACACATGCACAAACATGCAAGCATAAGCACGGCCACCTCATCCCTCATCTTCACCAGCAGGCTCTACCAGCTCAGCCTGCACAGATCATTTCTGGGACACCTGCCAACATATAAGACTAGACACCATCCAGTACTGCTGGATTGAACCTGTGTTGGGGGAACTAGAAGCCACCTCTACCACAAGGGATTCTGGTTAAGTCAGGCACAGAGAGGAGGGGTTGCTCTGACTGCCTGCAGGGCTGAATAGTCAAAGGGGCAGCCCTCCAGTGTCACAGAGCAGAAAGGGCAGGGCTGCACCAGGAGGGAGGGCAAGCCGGGAGTGCTGCACAGCATGGGCTGGGCAAGGCCCTTGTACCTGAGCACAGTCACAGAGACCCTGGGAGCTGGTTTCCCAAGCAGATTGCAGCACTCACGAGCTCTCTGCAGAGCAGCTCCTCTCCATCCTGCAGAGCAACGGGGCTGCCCCTCACTTCTAGGTTTCCTGCAGAGCCAGGTTGGGTGGTAAAAAGCAAGTCTCCAAGAGGGGTTATAGGAAGGATATGTGGGGAGAAGGACAAAGCAAGGCCCTTGCGCTTGCCAGCCCGAGTGCCTTGACACTGAGGTTTGCAGGGAGAGCTCGATGCAGCCTGGTGATGGGTGCAGGGAAGAGGAGGGCAGGAGGCCTGAGCAGCAGCGCTGGTGCTGGCATGTCCAGGAAGCATCAGGCAGGGCTGGGGAGGTCCGTGCAGAGCTGCTGGGGGGAGCAGAGTGGCGCAGCGGGAGCGTGCTGGGCCCATAACCCAGAGGTCGATGGATCGAAACCATCCTCTGCTACTTGCTTTTGGCCTCGTTCCAGCCCCACCAGACACTGCCTCTCCCTTGCAGCGTTCACCAGGTGCTCCCTGCACTGCTGCCCTCCTGCCCTCTGGACGCCCAGGGTTGTCCCACAGCCTGAGCCCCCTCTCTCTGCCACTGACACCTTCTCCTTTGCTTTCTCAGCTGACATCTCTCCCAAAGTGCCCATCAGGAAGGATGAAGGGGGGTAAACATATTCCAGAAAGGGCAGAAAAAGCCAGGCTGAGAGAGGAGGAAGGAACAAAACGAGTGGGAAAGAGCAGAGGGAAGATGCATACAGCTCAGGCAGTTAAAGGAGTCTAGTGAGAAGAAGTGAAGGTAAGCCTGGGCCAGGGGAAAGGGAGGTGTTTTATGCTGGGGTCTTTGTTTCTCATGACGTTTATCTTTTTTATTTGGCAAAAAACTTAATTCTCCCCAAGTGAAGCCTGACTTTCCAACAACAGCTTTTGCTAAGTCTTGTCCTTGGGTTTACCTTGACCCATGAGATTTCTCACCCTGTTTTCAGTGCCCTGCACCTCGCCGAGTGTGGGGAAAGGAGTGAGCAGTGGGGTGGGTGTTTGGCTGTTGTTAAACCACCACAGGTACATGCATGTAAACACACATACACTTGCATAGTACATGCACAGCTGGCACAGATGTGAGTGGAGAAGGGGAACGTCACGGTGCCTTCTTCGTCCTGGTCCAAAACAACCCAGCTTCCCTCTGCAGGTTCAGGCAGTTGATCCACTCCCCTTGACCTTTCCCACAGTTTTCCCCCGTGGCCAGGCCTCTGGGCACCTCCAGACCTGTGGGAGCTGCTTTGGACCGTTCAGAGATTCCCAGGGAGTGTTGGAGAACAGGAGCAGGTGCTCGGAGAACTTGGAGATTCTCCACAGATGGGTACCACACTCAGGTTTCTATGAGGCTCAGACACTCAGTAGCCTGCGCTCCACTGAACTTGCTCCAGTTTATTTTGTCACCTTCCCTTGGGGCTCCATAGTCCTTCTTCCCTTTTTTGGAGATGGCAGCAACTTTTCCCTCTCCATAGTCATGACAGAGCTCCCCTGCCCTCTTCTCCTGAAGCTGGAGAGCCTCTGAGATGCATCATTCCCACTTTCAGGCAAATTGGTACATTCTGTAGGTGCCAGTCAGGATGGGGCTTTGACCAGCTGGGCTTCAGAACAGAAGGTTTCTATGAACTGGCAGTTCCTCACTGGGAAATGCAGCCAGCACCAGTGTGGAGAGGGACAGGTGGGATTAAAGGCCCACCAGTAAGAGGCCAGCAGGGACATTGCAGGTTCTAGGGCACTTCTCTCCAATGATAAGAGGAATAAAAACCGTTTAGAAAGCCCTCGGCGTAATGTAGCAAGACAAAGCCTAATGTAGCAAGACTAGGCATAATGTAACAGAAACCTAACAGAGAAACTATAGCTCTACAGAGGCCGGACATGAGGCGAAGCAGGTTGTCTTTGGCTTGCAAGCAGATGAAGTGGAATGTTGCACTGAATGAAGAAAGAGCTACATGACTTCTGCTGAGTAGCAGCATAAAATGACAATATGTTTGTTCAAGGAATCAGATCAAGAAGCTGACACTGGGGGGTCACCAGCTGTGAAGACAGCCGGAACCATTAGAGACTGTTGATGAAGACTCTCAAATACCGAAGACGGACTTCTGGCAAAGGGTGGGGTTATATAAATACTTCATGTTTTATGCCTTAACTAAGTGGTACAAACAAATGAATATGCGATAGGAGTACATAATAAATACCAAGATGTGTGAACCTTGTGCACGCTTGATTAGAGGAGCAATCATCTGTGTCTAGCAAGCTGTAATAAAAGTGCCAGCTTTTTAACACTTTCAAAAGAATGTTAAAGATCCTTTTTGCTAAATTTCTGTATCACCAGCACTGCTGGCCAGAGAGATATATCATCACACAATCCCACCACAGGCTGCACAAGCACTGGTGGTGCTTTTCAGAAGGACCACAGTCGCGATATTTATTAGGAAGAGGGAACGCATATGGTGCTATCATAGCATGCTGGAGCAAGTCATGATTGAGGGAGATGCTGAAGGAACTGGGTTTGTTCAACCTGCAGAAGCAAAGGTAAGAGGGCTTCCTCTGCGTGGAGGTGGCTCTCTGGGTGGCCAAGGCGTAGTGGCAGCCAGAAAGCATCAAATCACACATTGCTGTCCAAGAATGCACTCTGAGAGGTGCAGTGTTGAAGAGGTTAAGCTGGAAACTTCATAACCAGGTCCAATCAGGAGAAAGCAAGATTCTCATGGGTTACCAGCCAGAGTCAGCGAAGAGCTCTGGCACTCCCTTGAAAAGCCCTGTGAGTGGTGGCCCTAGAGGAAGGGAGTTTGTACTTGGTGATGGCAGGGGGGCTGGAGAGAGTGCCAGGCTCACCCAGGACCATATGGCTGCACCAGGATGGCCACAGGAGAAAGACAACAGGTGTTCAGCAGGTCCCATGGTGTAATGGTAAGCACTCTGGACTCTGAATCCAGCGATCTGAGTTCAAATCTCAGTGGGACCTCAAGTTTTAGCTCTTTCAGAGCTTTCCTCAGCATGCACACACCTCCACAGCTTTGCTGTTGGGTCACTTCTTTAATGCATTCCCATCAGCCCTCCTCTCCTGTGCTCCCAGCCCTGGGACTGGCACCAGTGCCCCTTCTCCTGCCCTGTGCCCAACAAACCTCTGCAGGTTTCCCGAGCTCTGGCCCTGCCCCGTCTCAGCTCCCTTGTTCCTGATGGCTGCTTCTGGATGGGGGATCCAGCAGCGGCTCAGCAAATCACACAAGAGCTGAGGTGCAGATCATGCAGGCCAAGCCTGGCTCAAAGCAGGGTCAAGAAAAGGAGGCTGTTGAGGGCCTTGTCTGGTTGGCTGTTGGACATTTTCTAAGATGGAGAATCTACAGCCTTGCTGGGAACCTTTTCCCCATCTTGACCACCACTGTTCCTGGCATTAAGTTTATTTCCTCTCCTGTCTGTTGCTTCTTGTGAAATCAATTTTTCTGAGGCTTTCCTGCCTTTCTCTTGCCTACTTGATTATTTTTGCTGTTCTGGTGTCCTGTCAGGGAATTCCACCCACCCTGGCACTGTTTCTGCATGGGGACACAGTCATTGTCATGGGAAAGAGCAGGTTCTCCCTCTTTCTTGCAGAGCGGTTGAACAACCGACAGAGGAGGAGGACAAACCACCATGAGTCTCCAGCTATGCTGCACAAAGTCTTTAATGAGAAGGAACAAATGCAGTGGCACAGAACAGAGACCAAGAAACACATCTGCAGGGTTCAGGGCAACACAGAGAACAGCCCATTTCCCAAGGACAAGCTGGAAACACAAAGTGCTTGCCTTTCCCCATTCTGCTCCACCTGCTGGCAATCCCAGCTCAGCAAGAGCAGTCCCTAACTCCAGCACCCTCCCCCAGCACCAGGAGGTTCAGCAAAGCAGAAGAGAACGAGCCCTTTCTCAAGGATCTCAGAGCAAAGCAGAGCCAGAGGAGACACGGCGAGGCCTGAAGTGCAGCCAGGAGCCGTGGGCACAGGTCCCTCCTGCCAGCTGGCATGAGGACACCCAGTCCATCTGCAAGGCCTGGCCCCACTCCTGCTGTGCCATCCCCATCATTCTTCCTGCTCCAGAAGGGACGATGCACCAGGTTCAGCAGTTCAGACGGCAGCGGGGGGGAGGCAGGCACAGCCCTGACCCCCCCAGACCAAGGGAGCCCCCAGAAGAGATGGGAACCCCCCCACTGCTGAGGGAGCTCCCAACAGCAGCTGACAGAGAGGATCCCACAACTGTGTTCTGAGGGAAAGAAGTGAGGATGGGGCCTGGCAGGGTCACCACCACTGGGGCGGCCTCGATGGCCACCGTTGAGTCACCACAGCGGGCGACACAGGGCTCACTGCAGCTGCTTGCAAGTGGGGTTGGGCCGGAGGAACCACAAGGTGGTGGGATACAGGGTCTGAAGCAAGACATCTCTGGGTGAGGGAGGCAAAGCTGAAACACAAAGCAGAGACAGAACACAGACCTTAACATCATTCAGCCATATTTCCTGAGTTGTCTCTGCAGATAGACTTTACTCATCTCCATTTCTAACTTCACGTCCAAGAAGAGCCTGCAACTGGTCTTGCTAAAAGACTCAACAAGTGTGAGATCTCGGCTTAGTGCTATATGTTAAGGACTAGGATCTCCCATGGCCATCTCTATGCCCTTCAAGTTTTACTGTACAGGAATGTGGAACCAGTTTTGGTACAAGACCCAGCACAGTGGGTTTAAAACACCTGGGGAAAAATTGATCATGCCCCATCTCCAGAACAACCATTGCTTCATTGAAGTGGTGCTGGATGCCCAGGACCATTTTGTTAGACACCATTCTGCTGAGCAGACCTCCCTGCAGCTGAGCCCCATTCATCCCCTTGTGCTTGAAAGAACAGCCTCTCCCCAGCTCTCCCCAGTTCAGCCCCATCTAAAGGGAAAGAGGTGACAGCCCTTCAACAGTTCTATTGCAGGGTCAAGCTGAGGCAGTCCAAGGATCCACCTGAGTAGTCACCATGACGGCAGTTCAGCCCATGGGGAGAGGTGGAGCGCACAGAGGCTTACCTCGTTCCTGGAGGAAAGGGAGGCAAGAGAGGAGGATGCAGAGCCTGGAGCAGCACAGGCTTTTATGCTGTGTCCCAGAGCCCCGTGGGGCCACAAACATTCCTTGCTCATGAAGCATCTAAACACATAGTAGTTGCTGCTTGCTGAGGTCTCACTGGTGATTAATCTTTGCCCCATTTCATGTGAAATATTTTTCTCCCACTTTATAACAACTAGAATCATAGAATTAATCATTTAATGGTTTTCATTTTAAAGGGACCTTAAAGATCATCTTGTTCCAACTCCTCTGCCATGGATAGGTGTAATCTTCCACAGGATCAGGTTCCTCAAAGCCCTATCCAACGTGGCATTGTGTATTTCGAGGGAAGGGGCACTCACAGCTTCTCTGGACGACCTGTTCCAGTGTCTCATCACCATCACAGGATATGTTTCCTTTTAAATATCTAACATGAATCTACACATTTTTATTTTAAAACGATTAGCCCTCATCCTATCACTGCACTCCTGATACTCGTCCCTCTCCTCTCCTCTCCTCTCCTCTCCTCTCCTCTCCTCTCCTCTCCTCTCCTCTCCTCTCCTCTCCTCTCCTCTCCTCTCCTCTCCTCTCCTCTCCTCTCCTCTCCTCTCCTCTCCTCTCCTCTCCCTTTCTCCCTTCTCAAGCCTAAACAACCCCAAAGCTCTCCTTCTGTCCTCATAAGGGAAGTGCTACAGCACCAAACCTCTTTGTGGCCCCCCTCTGGACCCACTCAAGCAGGCCCATGTCTTTCTTATGCTGGAGGCTGTAGATCTAAACATAGAACTCCAGTGGGGGTTTCATGAGAGCAGTGTACAGCCCTCAACCTGCTGGCCACATTGTGTCTGATGCAGCCCGGGGTTTGACTGTCTTTCTGGGCTAGAAGTCCATATAGCTGACTCATGTTCAGTTTTTCATCCACCAACACCAAGTCCTTCTCTGCAGAGCTGCTCTCAGTCCACTCATGGCTAAGACTATATCCATGTTTGGGATTGTCCTGACCCAGGTAGAGGACCTTGCACTTGGTCCTGTTGAACTTCATGAGCTTTGCATGGGCCCACCTTCCTAGCCTGTCAAGGTCCCTCTGGATGGATTCTCTTCCTTTAGGAATGTCTACTATATCATTCAGCTTGGTGCCATCTGCAGACTCACTGAGGGTGAACTCAGCCCCACTGTCCATGTCCCCAGCAAAGATGTTTAATGATATTGGTCCAAATATGGACTCCTGAGGGACACCACTCATCAATAGCCACCTCCCAGATATGGAGCCGTTGACCGTAACTCTTTGAGCGTAAGCATCCGGCCAGTTCCTTATCCACTCAGTGGTCCACCCATCAAACCCATGTCTCTCCATTTAAGACACAAGGATTTTTTTGTAGGATAGTATTAAATGCTTTGCTCAAGTAAATGATGTCAGTCAGTGTTCTGTTGTCCACCAATGCTGTAAATCTGTTGTAGAAGGGCACTAAGTTTGTCAGGCATGAAATGCCTTGAGGAAGCCATGTTGGCTGTCTCCAATGACCTCTCTTGTTTTCCACGTGCCTTAGCCTAGTTTCCAGGAGGTTCCATGCCATGGTCTTGCTGGGTGCAGAAATGAGACTGACTGGCCTGCAGTTCCCCATATCAGCCTCTTTCCCCTTTAAAAATGGGGGTTATGTTTCCCCTTTTCCACTCACTGGAAATTTCACCAATCTGCCACAGTTTTTCAAATGTGATGGATAGTGGCTTAGCAACTTCATTGGCCAGTTCCTTCAGGACACTTGGATGCATTTCATCAATTCCCATTGACTTGTGCACATTCAGGTTCTTTAGATGGTCTTGAACCCGATCTTCTCCTATTGTGATTGGTACTTCACTCTCCAAGACCTTGCCTTTAGATTCTTTGAATTATGCACCATGGTTAAAGCACTTGCTGGTGAAGACTTTGACAAAAAAGTTTTGTCCATGCCAGTTTTAGCCAGATGTCCTCTTTCACTCATGAGGGGAGTACAGCTTCTTTCATCTTCCCTTGTTGTCCTACATACCTGAGCAAACCCTTTTTGTAATATTTCACGTCCCTCACCAAGTTCAGCTCTACCTGTGCTTTGGCTTTCTTGATCCTTTCTTTCCACTTCCAGGCGATTTCTCTGTAATCTCCCCAGGATGTGTATCCCTAACTCCACTGCCTGTGCATTTTGGTTTTGTGTTTTAGTTTGGCTAAAAAGTCTTGATTCCTGTGTCCCCTGCATGATGTCTTGCATGCTGAGATTGAGCATTCTACCAGTCTAAGAAAAATGTCTTTGAATATTTCTCAGCTCATTTACTCCTGTAATTCTGAGGGCAGTTTCCCAAGGGATCCAACTCACTAGGGCTCTAAACAGCCAAATGTTTTCCTTCCTGGCTTAGGGTCCTGATTCTACTTTTTACCCTTTCACTACCACTCCACATGGAGAATTCTTCCAGGTCATGATTTCCGCAGCCCAAACTACCTCCAGTCTTGAGCTTTTGTCAGCAGATATCTGGGTGGTTAAAGTCCCCTATCAGGAACGGGTTCTGGTGAGTATGATGCTTCCTAAGATCAAAATGATTCATCTGTGTCCCAAATTCATAAGGCAAATTAACTTGTGGTCTCAATCTTGTGTGCAGCAAGGTTTGAAGTGGGTTTGTGTCATATGGATTGCCTTTGTCACATTGCCCTCTTCATGGTGAACGTAAACACCAGTCAGGGTCAAATGCATCTATGAGGGACACCTCAAGTTAGCTCTCAGGTGTTTTCAGTGCAGGTACTCAAGATAACCCTAAGAAATATTTCTCCAGTGGGTCATCATCTACACAGAGGAGACAGTGGTCAAGTTCAGGCAGATGTTTAGTTCAAGACTGCACAATCTTTTATGGGAGAATAGACACACTTCTCTGGGGATTTGGCCAAGCTCAGTGACAAAGAAAGATCGTTGTGGGCTGGAGGGAAGCCCCCTGTGGGCAGGAGTGAGGGCCACAAAGACCTTAAATACACTTATCAGGCTCTTCTACAGCCTGTTATTTTTGCCCCTGAGCTCATGGAAAAAAGGCAGATTCATAAACACAATGCACAGACCAGAGGGTTAGGCAGGTTTCTTTTGAGTGATTTCTATGGGATCTCCATGGCTTTGTCCCTTGATGACTTAACCAGGCCCTCATGTTTTTCCCAAACAGGGGAGTGGGCTCAGCTTGGGAAGTGGAGAACCTGTTGGAAAAAAACAAAGCATCACATAGGAAGAAGGGTCATCAAAGAGATACCCGTGTCCTTTCCTGAAAGAGACCCAGCTGAAATTGATCCTTTTGCTTAGCAAAGACATTCCAGAGGCCAGAGGCCTGCATGACCTGATTTTGAAGAGAGGCACAGAGCAGGGACCCGAACGCTCATGACTCTTTTTCCTGGGTCAGGGATGGGGTGGCCCATTCCATGCATTCAGACTACAAAGGGACATGAGATCAGTCTTCCAGAGTACCTGGGAGTCATCATGATGTGGTAGAGTTGGGAAAAACCCTGAGCTCCAGGCAAACATGAGTCATTTTGCTGCGTACTTCAGTGGACATGGTGCCCCAGTCTCAGGTGTACCAGGGATACCAGAGCCCATAACCTCATTCTTCCCAATGTTCCACTTTCTTTAAGGATATTCCCACATATTTTAGCACCATTCCAGAAACATCCCACCAGCACAGAAGTGACCTTAATATTAAAATGCAAACCACATGCATGGTGCTGGCCTAGCAGGCAATGAAGTACAAGGGAGCTCACAAGCACATAGTCCAAAATGTGTATGCATATCTGCTTGCAGATATGACCTCTGCAGTGCCAAGGGAAGGGCAACATTCCTTCTCCTCATCTTTAATCAAGAAGCTTGTGTTGGAAAGGAGCTTTCAAGTTGACCCACTCTAACCATGTTTCCACCAAACGAGTGTACTTTCAGCTGAGCCGGGGCTTCAAGCCTGGTCCCAGTCAAGGAGTCTCACAGCTGAGCCTACCATGTCCACAAGTGGTCCACCAGGAGATGACAGTGAGTGTGCCAGCACAGGTTATGGGACGAGGTCTGGAGGTGGATGGGAAATAAATAGCAGGGTTAGGAGTGAAGGCTCCCTGTGGGATTTTCAGTGAAAGCTGTGATGGACAGACTTTCTCTCCTTCTCCCAGCCCTTTCACCTGGAAGGATTTTATGGCAACTGGCATGAAAGTGAAATGCAGAGCAGGTGATATTCCATGCACACATCCAGCTCAGGTTCTGGGGCAGTTCTCTCCAACACCCCTGCCAGGAGAGAGAAACCCCCTGACATCTCACTTCAGACTGTATGAGCCCTCGTGGCATTTTTCAGATGGACCATGGTCAGGAAGTGTGAATCACAGAAGAGATCTTCATGTGCACACAGAAAGAGGAAGAGGGAACATGCACAGGATGTGATCGGAGGGTCACAAAGCATGTGATGATTGAAGAAGATGCTGAGGGAACTTGGTTTGTTCAGCCCAGAGGAGAGAAGATGAGGTTCAACTGATTGCAGCCTTTCACTGTGTGAAGCATGGTTTGTAGAGAAGGCAGAGGCAGACCCTTCCTGGACAAAATCAGCTGAGCAAGGCACCAAGGATCCTCCACTGTCTTTGCAGTTAGTGCTGCACTGAGCTGGAGGATGGTTTACACATCTGCAAACTGCCTTTCAACACATTTTCTAGGACCCTTTGATTTGCATAGACCACATGTATATCTTAATTTAAGCCTGAGAACTAAAGTTTTCTTTGTGCGTGTTTTTGGTGGGTGGGGGTTATTCTTAGGAGACAGGGCTATTGTGGGAAGTTTTCCTGCTCATCAGACAATCTGAATTCACTGTCTAGGGGAAAAGACTGTATGCAGTAAAGGGCCTTTTCATCAATGCCTTGACTCTTGGCATCCTTGTTGATTGAGTCGAATAAATGTTTTCGTGTAGTCTGTATAATGACACCTCAAGGATGCTCACTTCTCCACCTCATTCTCAGCCTGGTTGTTTCATCCCACTTTTAAAATTCACCAGTTCTAGGTTATATCTGCATGAGCCAAGAGGTCTGAGTGTGCTCCATGGATCCATGGAGAGCACCAGGGCTGATTTTGTACAGGAAACACCTGTACATTTCATTTTCAATAACAATAGATCTTTCTGGGCTGGAAGGAGGAGGGAAAGTCTGTCCCAGCATGGCTTTCACTGCACAACCCAGAGGGAGCCTTCACTCCTAATCCTGGTATTTACTTCCATTCCATCTCCAGACCTCATCCCATAACCTGGAATCTTCTCAGAAATGCTGGCACCTTCACTGTCATCTCCTGGTGGTCAACTTATGGGTCTGGGAGGCTCAGCTGTGAGACCCCTTGGCTGGTAAGGTGGGGACCAGGCCTCATGCTGAGGGCACTAAATTGAACAGCATTGAACTGCTGTCTCTCACCAGTTACAGGACTTTATGGAAAGGATGGAGCCAGACTTTCCAGAGAGCAAGATCACAAAAGGTCAAGAGGCAAAAATCACAACTTGCAACAAGGGATATACCAGCTGTCTTTAGGGGGAAATGAGTGATTGGGAGTGCAATGTTGTTCTGGAAGAGCTGTTCAAGAGACAGTGACCTCTCTGACAGTGGCAGTGTTCAGAAGCTGGTGGGAGCCTTCTGAGGAAACTGGGAAGCCTGTTCTGCTTGGAACAGGAGATTGGGCCAGACAAATTCCAGAAGTGCCATCCATCCCACATTATTCTGGGGTGTGCTGAGTCTCATGGGACCCCGAGGAGCCACTGAAAAGCAATGGCTTAGAGGACAGTAGCAGCACGAGGTTGCACAGAAGCACCAGTTGTTTCAGGAATGGTGCTAAAACCTGAGGAAATGCCTTTGAGGACAGTGACACTTTGGGGCTTTGAGCTCTGTTATCCCTGTATGCCTGAGATGATGGCATTATGTACACTGAATTCCACAGCTGGGTAACTAATTTTTGCCTGGAGTTCAGGGTTTTTCCCAGCTCTACCACATCATGATGACTCCCAGGTGCTCTGGGAGACTGATGCTTTTGTAGTCTGAAATGTATGGAATGGGCCACCCCATCTCTGACCCAGGAAAAAGAGCCAGGAGCATTTGATTCCCTGCCCTGAGCCTCCCCTCAAAAGTAGGTCATGCAGGCCTCTGGGCTCTGGGTTGGACTTTCTGAGCAAAACAAATCAATTTGGGTGTGGGTATTTTTCAGGAAAGGACACAGGCATCTTTTTGAACGCAAAACCATGGTAGAGCCTGATGAGCATAAGCAAGGTCCTTGTTGCTGTCACTCTTGCCCACAAGGGACCTCCCCCCAGCCCACAATGGCATCTCCTTGATGTTGAGCTTTGCCACATCCCCAGAGAGGTCTGTCTCCTCTCGTGTTTGGGATTGTGCAGTCTTGACCTTCTGCTTGAAGTTACCTACAGACTTCCGTGTGTTTAAAATGACCAATGGGGGGAAATGTTTCTCAGGGTTAGCCTGAGTGCCTGCACTGAAAGCCCTTGAGAGCTGTCATAAGATGCCCTTCATGGTTGAATTTCACCAAGATTCTTGGGCATGCTCATCATGAAGAGGGCAAAGTGACAAAGGCAATATGTATGATGTAAACCCACTTAAAATCTCTGCACAGCTAGCCTGAGACCTTGGAGTTAATTGGTCTTAAGAAGCTGGGACACAGATGAATCTTCTCAATGTTTGATGGTATGAAGAGAAAAACATTTTGGATGAGTCAAGGGCTTAATAACCAGCCCATGGGAGCTGATGAGATAGATATATCTGAGTGTCCTGAAGAAACTAGCAGATGAAGTTGCTAAGCCAATATCCATCAAATTTGAATAGCTATGGCAGACTGGTGAAATTTCCAGTGACTGGAAAAGGGAAAACTAACGCCATCTTAAAAAAGTGAAAAAAAGGAAGACTGAGGGAACTGCAGGCTAGTCAGTCTCACTTCTGTGCCCAGCAAGACCATGGGGCAGATCCTCTTGGAAACTAGGCTAAGGCATGTGGAAAACAGAGAGATGATTGGTGATGCCCAGCATTGTTTTCCCAAGGCATTTCATGCCTGATAAACTGAGTGACCTTGTAGGATGGGGTAGGAACATTGTTAGATAAGGGAAGAGCGACTGATGTCATCTCCCTGGACTTGTGTGAAACTTTTAATACTGTACCACACAACATCCATGTCTCTGAAATAGAGAGAGATGGATTTTACAGGTGAACCACTGATTATAAGAAAAATTGTCTGGATGGTCACACTCAAAGAGTTGTGGTCAACGTCTTGACGTCAGGATGGAGACCAGTGATGACTGGTGTCCCTCAGATGTTAAATAATATTATTTAACATCTTTGCTGGGGACATGTGCAGTGGGATTGAGTGCACCCTCAGCAAGTTTGCAGATGACATCAAGCTGATGTAATAAAGCTGTGTGGTAGATACTCTAGAGGGAAGGGATGCCATCCAGAGGGACCTTGAGAGGTTAGAGATGTAGGGCACGGGGAGCTCATGAAGTTCAACAAGGCCGTGTGCAAGGCCCTGCACCTGCGCCAGGGCAATCCCAAACATGGTACAGGCTGGGCCATGAGTGGATTGAGGCAGCCTTATAGAGAAAGACTTGGGAATATTGGGGCATGAAAAAAATGAACACAAGTTGTAATGTGTGCCACTGTATCCTGGGCTGCATCAGAATGAGTGTGACCAGAAAGCTGGGGGAGAGGAGGGGAGGGGAGGGGAGGTGAAAGAGAGAGAGGAGAAGCTCTAGTCCACATTTGTGAGACCCCACCTGGAGAACTGCATTCAGCTTGAGGGCTTCCAGCATAAGAAAGATATTGACCTGCTCGAGTGGGTCCAGAGTAGGGCCACAAAGATTATAAGGGGCCTGGAGCAGGTCTGCTAAGAGTATAGGGTGAGAGAGGAGAGGAGATGAGAGTATTACAGTATCACAGTATCACAGTATGTTTGGGATTGGAAGGGACCTCAGAAGATCATCTAGTCCAATCCCCCTGCCAGAGCAGGAACGCCTAGATGAGGTCACACAGGAACATGCCCAGGTGGACTTTGAATGTGTCCAGGGAAGGAGACTCCACAACCCCCCTGGGCAGCCTGTTCCAGTGTCTGTCACCCTCACTGAGAAGAAGTTTCTTCTCAAATTTAAGTGGAACCTCTTGTGTTCCAGCTTGATCTCATTACCCCTTCTCCAATCATTGTTTGCCACCGAGAAGAGCCTGGCTCCATCCTCATGGCACTCACCTTTTATATACTTATAGACATTAATAAAGTCCCCCATTAGCCTCCTCTTCTCCAAACTAGACCTTATAACAGGACTTAAAGGAGGTCTAAAGGAAAGATGGGGCCAGACCTTTTATCAAAGAGTGTACTGATAGGATAAGGGATAGGTTTAAGGAAGAATTTCTTTCCTGTAAGGGTTGTGAGGCACTGGAACAGGCTGTCCAGAGAAGTTGTTGATGTCCCTCCCTGGAAATGTTCAAGACCATTTGGATGGGAATTTGAGCAACCTGATCAAAATATCCTTGCCATTGCCAGGAGAGTTAGAACAAGATGATATTTAAGGACTCATCAAACTCAAATAATTCTATGATTCATTCTATGATTTGAGGTGGTATGAAGTGGGAGCAGAGGTAAGGGCGTAATCACCAGCGAGACCTCAGCAAGCAGCAACTACTATGTGTTTAGATGCTTCATGAGCAAGGAATGTTTGTGGCCCCACGGCGCTCTGGGACACAGCATAAAAGCCTGTGCTGCTCCAGGCTCTGCATCCTCCTCTCTTGCCTCCCTTTCCTCCAGGAACGAGGTAAGCCTCTGTGCACTCCATCTCTCCCTGTGGGCTGAACTGCCGTCATGGTGACTACTCAGGTGGATCCTTGGGCTGCCTCAGCTTGACCCTGCAATAGAACTGTTGAAGGGCTGTCACCTCTTTCCCTTTAGATGGGGCTGAACTGGGGAGAGCTGGAAAGAGGGGGATTCTTTCAAGCACAAGGGGATGAATGGGGCTCAGCTGCAGGGAGGTCTGCTCAGCAGAATGGTGTCTAACAAAATGGTCCTGGGCATCCAGCACCACTTCAATGAAGCAATGGTTGTTCTGGAGATGGGGCATGATCAATTTTTCCCCAGGTGTTTTAAACCCACTGTGCTGGGTCTTGTACCAAAACTGGTTCCACATTCCTGTACAGTAAAACTTGAAGGGCATAGTGAGGGCCATGGGAGATCCTAGTCCTTAACATATAGCACTAAGCCGAGATCTCACACTTGTTGAGTCTCTTAGCAAGACCAGTTGCAGGCTCTTCTTGGACATGAAGTTAGAAATGGAGATGAGTAAAGTGTATCTGCAGAGACAACTCAGGAAATATGGCTGAATGATGTTAAGGTCTGTGTTCTGTCTTTGCTTTGTGTTTCAGCTTTACCTCCCTCACCGAGAGATGTCTTGCTTCAGACCCTGTATCCCACCACCTTGTGGTTCCTCCGGCCCAACCCCACTTGCAAGCAGCTGCAGTGAGCCCTGTGTCGCCCGCTGTGGTGACTCGACGGTGGCCATTGAGGCCGCCCCAGTGGTGGTGACCCTGCCAGGCCCCATCCTCACTTCTTTCCCTCAGAACACAGTTGTGGGATCCTCTCTGTCAGCTGCTGTTGGGAGCTCCCTCAGCAGTGGGGGGGTTCCCATCTCTTCTGGGGGCTCCCTTGGTCTGGGGGGGTCAGGGCTGTGCCTGCCTCCCCCCCGCTGCCGTCTGAACTGCTGAACCTGGTGCATCGTCCCTTCTGGAGCAGGAGGAATGATGGGGACTGCACAGCAGGAGTATGGCCAGGCCTTCCAGACGGGCTGGGTGTCCTCATGCCACCAGGCAGGAGGGACCTGTGCCCACGGCTCCTGGCTGCACGTCAGGCCTCGCTGTGCCTCCTCTGGCTCTGCTTTGCTCTGAGATCCTTGAGAAAGGGCTCGTTCTCTTCTGTTTGCTGAACCTCCTGGTGCTGGGGGAGGGTGCTGGAGTTAGGGACTGCTCTTGCTGGGCTGGGATTGCCAGCAGGTGGAGCAGGATGGGGAAAGGCAAGCACTTTGTGTTTCGACCTTGTCCTTGGGAAATGGGCTGTTCTCTGTGTTGCCCTGAACCCTGCAGATGTGTTTCTTGGTCTCTGTTCTGTGCCACTGCATTTGCTCCTTCTCATTAAAGACTTTGTGCAGCATAGCTGGAGACTCATGGTGGTTTGTCCTCCTCCTCTGTCGGTTGTTCAATGGCTCTGCAAGAAAGAGGGAGAACCTGCTCTTTCCCATGACAATGACTGTGTCCCCATGCAGAAACAGTGCCAGGGTGGGTGGAATTCCCTGTCAGGACACCAGAACACCAAAAATAATCAAGTAGGCAAGAGAAAGGCAGGAAAGCCTCAGAAAAATTGATTTCACAAGAAGCAATGGACAGGAGAGGAAATAAAATTAATGCCAGAAACAGTGGTGGTCAAGATGGGGAAAAGGTTCCCAGCAAGGCTGTAGATTCTCCATCTTAGAAAATGTCCAACAGCCAACCAGACAAGGCCCTCCACAGCCTCCTTTTCTTGACCCTGCTTTGAGCCAGGCTTGGCCTGCATGATCTGCACCTCAGCTCTTGTGTGATTTGCTGAGCCGCTGCTGGATCCCCCATCCAGAAGCAGCCATCAGGAACAAGGGAGCTGAGACGGGGCAGGGCCAGAGCTCGGGAAACCTGCAGAGGTTTGTTGGGCACAGGGCAGGAGAAGGGGCACTGATGTCAGTGCCAGGGCTGGGAGCACAGGAGAGGAGGGCTGATGGGAATGCATTAAAGAAGTGACCCAACAGCAAGGCTGTTCACATGTGTGCATGCTGAGGAAAGCTCTGACAGAGCTAAAACTTGAGGTCCCACTGAGATTTGAACTCAGATCGCTGGATTCAGAGTCCAGAGTGCTCACCATTACACCATGGGACCTGCTGAACACAGTTGTCTTTCTCCTGTGGCCATCCCAGTGCAGCCATGTGGTCCTGGGTGAGCCTGGCACTCTCTCAGGCTCCCTGGCCATCACCAAGTACAAACACTCTTCCTCCATGGTCACCAGCCAGAGAATGAGGAAGGAGACTGCACGACCTCCCTGGGCAGCCTGGGCCAGGCTCTGCCACCCTCACTCCGAACAAGTTCCGTTGCAAATTTAAGTGGAATCTCTTGTGTTCCAGTATGAACCCATTACCCCTTGTCCTATCACTGGCTGTCACCAAGAAAAACCTGGCTCCATCCTCCTGACACTCACTCTTTATATATTTGTAAACAAAGACCCAAGCATAAAACAACTCCCTTTCCCCTGGCCCAGGCTTACCTTCACTTCTTCTCACTAGACTCCTTTAACTGCCTGAGCTGTATGCATCTTCCCTCTGCTCTTTCCCACTCGTTTTGTTCCTTCCTCCCCTCTCAGCCTGGCTTTTTCTGCCCTTTCTGGAATATGTTTACCCCCCTGCAGCCTTCCTGATGGGTACTTTGGGAGAGATGTCAGCTGAGAAAGCAAAGGAGAAGGTGTCAGTGGCAGAGAGAGGGGGCTCAGGCTGTGGGACAGCCCTGGGCAGACCTGGGTGTCCAGAGGGCAGGAGGGCAGCAGTGCAGGGAGCACCTGGTGAACGCTGCAAGGGAGAGGCAGTGTCTGGTGGGGCTGGAACGAGGCCAAAAGCAAGTAGCAGAGGATGGTTTCGATCCATCGACCTCTGGGTTATGGGCCCAGCACGCTCCCGCTGCGCCACTCTGCTCCCCCCAGCAGCTCTGCAGGGACCTCCCCAGCCCTGCCTGACGCTGCCTGGACCTGCCAGCACCAGCGCTGCTGCTCAGGACTCCTGCCCTCCTCTTCCCTGCACCCATCACCAGGCTGCATCGAGCTCTCCCTGCAAACCTCAGTGTCAAGGCACTCGGGCTGGCAAGCGCAAGGGCCTTGCTTTGTCCTTCTCCCCACATATCCTTCCTATAACCCCTCTTGGACACTTGCTTTTTACCACCCAACCTGGCTCTGCAGGAAACCTAGAAGTGAGGGGCAGCCCCGTTGCTCTGCAGGATGGAGAGGAGCTGCTCTGCAGAGAGCTCGTGAGTGCTGCAATCTGCTTGGGAAACCAGCTCCCAGGGTCTCTGTGACTGTGCTCAGGTACAAGGGCCTTGCCCAGCCCATGCTGTGCAGCACTCCCGGCTTGCCCTCCCTCCTGGTGCAGCCCTGCCCTTTCTGCTCTGTGACACTGGAGGGCTGCCCCTTTGACTATTCAGCCCTGCAGGCAGTCAGAGCAACCCCTCCTCTCTGTGCCTGACTTAACCAAAATCGCTTGTGGTAGAGGTGGCTTCTAGTTCCCCCAACACAGGTTCAATCCAGCAGTACTGAATGGTGTCTAGTCTTATATGTTGGCAGGTGTCCCAGAAATGTTCTGTGCAGGCTGAGCTGGTAGAGCCTGCTGGTGAAGATGAGGGATGAGGTGGCCGTGCTTATGCTTGCATGTTTGTGCATGTGTCTGCTGGTTCTCTGTCTCATCCACATGCCAGAGTATGCAGAGCCAGGAAGGGAAGATGAGAAGAGAGAGAAGAGAAGAGAGAGAAGAGAGAGAAGAGAGAGAAGAGAGAGAAGAGAGAGAAGAGAGAGAAGAGAGAGAAGAGAGAGAAGAGAAGAAGAGAAGAGAAGGAGAGGAGAGGAGAGGTGAGGAGAGGAGAGGAGAGGAGAGGAGAGGAGAGGAGAGGAGAGGAGAGGAGAGGAGAGGAGAGGAGAGGAGAGGAGAGGAGAGGAGAGGAGAGGAGAGGAGAGGAGAAGAGAGAGAAGAGAAGAAGAGAAGAGAAGAGAAGAGAAGAGAAGAGAAGAGAAGAGAAGAGAAGAGAAGAGAAGAGAAGAGAAGAGAAGAGAAGAGAAGAGAAGAGGAGAGAAAAGAGAAGAGAAGAGAAGAGAAGAGAAGAGAAGAGAAGAGAAGAGAAGAGAAGAGAAGAGAAGAGAAGAAGAAGAGAAGAGAAGAGAAGAGAAGAGAAGAGAAGAGAAGAGAAGAGAAGAGAAGAGAAGAGAAGAGAAGAGAAGAGAAGAGAAGAGAAGAGAAGAGAAGAGAAGAGAAGAGAAGAGAAGAGAAGAGAAGAGAAGAGAAGAGAAGAGAAGAGAAGAGAAGAGAAGAGAAAGAAAGCAAAGACACGAGAGAGAGGGCTGGGTGTGCAGATGTGAGCATGCATAACCAGTCAGGGAGATCTGATTATGTACTAAGGCCATACTTATCAGCCTAGCTTTTTAAGGCAAATCTCCTAGTCTTTTATCATCAGTATTTCGTGTTCTCAGCAGGCCAGAGCCAGTTTATGTTGGATCTTGAGGTCATATCAAGTCTTAGGTTAATACTTCATTGTTTCACACAGCATTTGTTCTTGTAAGCAAGACGTGTTGCACTTAGCACCTTACCATTTGCATCCCCCACTCCCAGTGGCTTGGCTGTGGGGCACAAACCATGGACTAGAAATGGGATTTTACCACCTTCTTTTTTTTTTGGGCTTTCTCCACATCGGCCCTTAGGGTTTACTTTTTCCTTAAGATGCGGCACCACTCAGGCAGGCTGTCATCACTACGAACAAGGGCCATGTGTGCACAGAAGGACCTCCTTCATAACTCATACTCAGCACTGGCCCTTTTCGTTCCCCCAGCTTGCCCAGCTTGGCAATGGGAGCAGGATTTCCCCTTCATCCGGGAGGTTCTGTGGAGAAGGAGGACAGGTGCTGTAGGCAAGGGGGTATGACTGTCTCCCTGGGCAGCAGGTCCAGTGTGGAGCTGAGTCCCACAGCTGCAGAATGGTCAGTTGCCAGCAGCCCAAAAGGGAACTGCAGCCCGTAGTTGGCAGGATTCGAACCTGCGCGGGGAAACCCCAATGGATTTCTAGTCCATCGCCTTCACCACTCGGCCACAACTACCTGCTCCAGCCCTCTCTGCCTCGCTCCTCGTATGCCCCGTGCAATGACACCCAGCTCCTTGGGGGCTTCAGGGCCAGGCTTCACTCCAAGCCCTGCATTTGGGACCTCCACTGAGCAGGACAGGTGCCAGGCTTCCAGAGGCCTCGACAGCTGTCACCACAGTGGCTAGGGCTGCACAACCCAGTGCCTTCTCCTCACACGGGCTCCTGGCATATCCTGCCATGGAAGGATGGTTTCACTCCCCAGATGGTGTTTGGTCTGCTTCCAGGGAAGAAGGGAAGGCAACTGCGCAGAGACAACCAGGGATGGTGGTAGTTGTGGGGGTGGGCTTTTAGATTCCACTTTGCTTCTCTAATTTATCTGAGGAGGTCTTCAAGCCTCCTTTGATCACTTAGGTAGGGATATTCCTGCAGGGAAGATGGTGACCGCCACACAACACCACCATCTTCTGGGGGACGTGGGGTGTTGTCAACCCTTGAACAAAGACTCTGACTGCCATGCAGGTATTGGTGTGTAGAGGTAATGGCTTGTAAGAGTGAGAGAGAGATATAGAAAAAACAAGGTGGAGCCTGGCTGACAACTGAGGAGGGGCAAAGAAAAAATAAGTGGGTGATGTTGCGGGAGACAGGAGAGAGGTTTTTTGGGGAGAATAGGTATGTTTAAAGCTTTTTGCCCACACTAGCAAGGGATGCCCAGTGCTTAAGCAGGAACAAGAAAGCCAAATAGTGTGCAAAAATGATCATTTTTTTCATGAGCTGAAAGTAAATCTAGTTCCCTTTTAACTCTGGAGCAAGAATACTTGGAAAATGGTTTTAAGGAGTCAGTGTGGAGGTGGTGAGGCAATGTCTGTTGCTGGGGAATTTTTTGCACCCCTTGTGGTAAATCAAATATACATTTGCACTTAAATATAGAGATTTAATGAGCAATGATTTGGACATGGTCCTACATCCATAAGAGTTCCTACACAGAGTCTGCAAAGATGCAGTGTGAGCTGTGTCGTTTATACACAGTTGCATCAGCATGGATCATGTGTCAGTATGAGGCACCTCAACCTGCCATTGGTGCATCACTGGGCTGATCAAAGGGCAAAACCTACCCCTCTCTCATCCCTGTTACATCTGTAGGAAGACATAACACCATCAAGGTTTGTGCAGCACCCCAGGCACCCTGAGCTTTGCAGGGCTCTGGAGGAGCTCAGCAGTACTAAGCCTTCCCTTCCCCCCACATAGTGACCATACCACACACTGCGCTCAGGAGCAAAATACAGACCTGGCAACAATCACATCTCCAGGGCAAAGCCACAATCCCCAGGCATGTGCTTGTCTTAAAACCAGGGCTCTGGGAAAGCTGGCGAAGACCCAGGACAAGCTGTCTCCGTCTGTTGTCTTCATTTATTCATCCCATCTGTATTGGAAAAGAGCACAGTGGGAGACACAAAAAGTTTCTTATACCAGAGTGTAAAAATAATTTTAGTTCCCAGATGCCATTGTGACTGGCGCCTCCCGCTCCTAATCCCCGATCCTCAATTTTGTTGGGCAGACAGCCTTAAGCCAGGGGTCACGTACCCCTTTCTCCTTTGAAGGAGTACTGGGCACCAAGAAGAGTCAAGATGACACACATTTGATTCTAAAAACATTCTCCCAAGGTTCCCTAAAAAGACTGCCTGTCCTGATGGTGTAGCATGACACTATTCACAAGGTGTTTTGTGAACATGGAGCCATAGGCCTTCTAGGCTTTGTGAGTGATGGATGAGGTTACTGAAATTCTGGGTGATAACAAATGTTCAGATGTGAACATTAATATAAATCTTTTGAGTTAACTTCTCAGTGTCTTCACTGTTACTTGCAAACTTCATCTGAAAAAGAGTCATGGAATTACCAGGTCTTATGAGGAAAAGACAAGGGCTTAGCAGCCTGAGTCTTGTAACAGTGGGCATGCCAGGCTTGTGCAAAGATCTCTGCCACTTTCTTGGAAGGTCCTGTGAGTAGAGGGTGCCTGGTGGCCCTGGAGGAAGGGAGTTTTTACTTGGTGATGGCCAGGGAGCTGGAGAGAGTGCCAGGCTCACCCAGGACCATATGGCTGCACGAGGCTGGCCACAGGAGAAAGGAAATAGCAGGTCCCATGGTGTAATGGTGAGCACTCTGGACTCTGAATCCAGTGATCTGAGTTCAAATCTCAGTGAGACCTCAAGTATTAGCTCTCTCAGAGCTTTCCTCAGCATGCACACATGTGAACAGCCTTGCTGTTGGGTCACTTCTTTAATGCATTCCCATCGGCCTCAAGGCTTTCCTCAGCATGCCTACTCCTTCTCCCCTTGCCTGCTTAGTCTGCCACAGTCTCCAGCCCACTTCCTTCCAGAATTTGATGGCAAATGTTCCTTCCACCTCAACCTTCGATGCTACTCTGCCCCGGGTGACACTGTGAGGAGAGTACTTTGTGCCTCTCTTACAGGTTCAATGAATAGCAAAAATCTCACAGAGCTCCCCAGCACCTGGGAGCTGCAGCTCAGGCCAGACTGACCCTAACAGAAGACCAGACCACTTCTGGGCCCTGAATCCTTACAGCTGGCCCTGAAAACCAGATATACCTCATGCTCCCAAGTCTCCTTAACAGGGGTCCAGCCTCTGTCAGAGTGTTTCCAGCAGCACCGCTCCCTTGGGTAGCTGTACACACGTGGTTTACAGGCAGTAACTAATCTCAAGGATGCTACAAGTCCCACTGGGCTGAGTCCTCTATGTCTGGACATTTGCCTGCTTCCTCCTTGGCCTTTTTTTTCAGGTTCTGGTTTTGTTGATGGGCCCAGTGGGGATGCTGTTCTCTCAGAACTTGGAAAGCCTTTCTGGCCGATGGCAGGCCTTGGCAAGCTAGAGAGTGGCTTGGTCATGTGCCTCTGGCCTTGCAGACTACCAGAAGCCCATTTGGGCTGAGATGTGGGTCATAGGAAGGTGTCTGCTGGGAGCCAAAGCTTGGGAGAACTTCCAGGGCTACACTTGGATACCCACAGGGGAGAAGCACAGAGTAATGGAAATTACCTCAGAGAAATCCTGGGAATAAACTCCAGGGGTTGAGTACAGAGTAGAAAAGAGGAAAGCGCTGTTTTTCAGGTGGGCAGTGTGACTGCAAGATGGGGTTAGGGCGGGCATTCCAGTAGGGAACCGAGCATGTGCAATCACAATCCCGCTCCTTGTAACTTCACCTTCTTGTAGCACTGCCAATGACAGCGTAGAAGTTTGTAAATTCTGTACTAAGCCAACCCCACATATGACCCCACTGCCTAGACTGGTGTTTTGAGTGTCAGCACAGTGAAGGTCAGAGTCTACCTCTTTGTGTTTCCCTTGGCCCATAGGCCATAAGTTGCAAGATAAATTAATGTGTCTTATTTTTAGTTACTTCATACTTAAACAGGAATTGAGGGCACTTTCATACAGTGCTAGAAATCACGTGTTTGTAGGGTGGATTTATTTTTTTGTGTCCAGTCAGGAATTAGAGCTCTTTTGCCAGTGATGAGAAAATGCCTGTACAATCCAATTCCACCCATCCAAACTCTCTTTTTCTCTCCCGACTACCCACACCTAATATCTCTGTTGCATTTTGCCTCTTTCTGTGCAGGTTTAGCAGGCCTCAGAAGGCGTTGGTTAAGGTTGGAAAGAAAGGTCCCTTTGTCAGTCTGAGCAGCTGGTGAAAGAGCATCTGGAGAGTCAACAGCTGAGACAGAATAAAATGAAAATTCCATGGATGTTCTCTTGCTGCCATCCCATGGACATTCTGAGTATTCTCATTTCAGTCTGCAACAACTGAACTGAAGCCAAAGTAATTCTGCTGACTCCTTGTTGCACCACATCCTGGAAGGTTTCAGGGAATGCCTCTGTCTCTCATAAGTATCATTTAATTGTTCAGTAAAAGAAGGCACTACAGTGAATTGCAGGGAAGAGAAGGGGGAAAAAGGAGGACGAAGGTAGAAGGAGGAGGAGAATGCATAGGTCAAGGATTGGCTTAAGTGCATTTCCAAAGCATGCCAAATTAATTATGTTTGTGTCTTTGCCTACTGGTCATTCTGAAGCTTTCACCCTCGGTGCTCTGGGGGTGTGCAGGTCCAGTGCCATCTGTGCTCGTGCCAGAGCCCGGAGGGGCTTTGTGCCATGCCAAGAAACCCCATTGCAAACAAACATCCTCATGGTGTGGCCTCAGACTGTTGATGACTTGTGCCCGTAAAAATAGTCTCAGAGTCCTCATAGGCAGCAATAAAGCTGCAAGAGCCTGAGCTGCCCATGGCTGCACCCAGGAAATCTCCTATTGCTCCCTAAGTAGGATGATGGCTGAGCACTTCTCCTCCTTCCATGGGGGTTGCTGCCTTCTTGCTTCTGGCAGAGGCTTTTCTCACATCCTGGCTCCCCTCATTCAAAGTTCCTGCATCCCTGACACTTCCTGTCTGCTTTTTGGCTAGTGCATGCATAGAGAAAATTTTACTTTCCCTGGGGACAGCTGAAATTTTGGCTGCTGCTCTCTCCTTCCTCAGAGCCAATGGATATCTATGATCAAGGCATTGGTGTCCCAGAATGAGTCCTGGCTGAGTCTTTGGGCTCTGCAACACTGTATAGTGGATTGTGGCCTTGGGAGGTCATATGTAAAGGGGCTGGTGGGCCTGGCATTCATTTCACCATGGGAGGTAAGGCTAAAGCACTTGGACAGATGGCACACATGGTGTTGTACTCCCCTGAGTGGACACAGTGGTTCTGGGACAGGTTGGAGCAACCAGGACAAAAGCAGAAATGCCTTGAATCTCTAGGGGCTGATATGTCCACAGGTGTTGAACTCCCACCATGCTTAAAGACACATGAAAGAGTTGTTCATGTGGCAATCAGAAGCTGTTAGAGCGAGATAAGGACTCAGCAAAACAAGTCGATTCAATGTGAATCACGCTAAAGCCATTTATTACAGAAACAAGCCTCCTTATATATGTAACTATATTCTAATCACGCGTCCACGCTCCAAGCATGGATTCGCTAAATGAGTATCACGGACTCCAGTCCTTGCGCTGGAGTCTCACTGATGATACGTCCGATGATCCACGCCACGCCAGGACTCCGGTGATTGTGGAACGCCCCTCTTTCTCACAGCAGATTCTGTTCTCAGCTTCTCGAAGCGGCCTTGAGACTCCTCCGAGCCTGACTAATTCAGCAACAGATCTTTATCTATCAAAACCCCTCCACAAGAAACTACCTCATTTCTGTCATTGTCCACCCCAAAATTCATGCTCCTCATGCATTGCACTAGCAGTCTTCAACTTCAGGGAGAATTTCTTGACCTGACCTCCCACCTTTAGATGAATCTGGCAAGGGCCATCAGGGGCCATTAAGTAAGATTTCTACAAGTACATCCACTGCAAAAGGAAGACTAAAGAAGGTGTGGTCCCACTGCTGAATTGCATGGGGAGGTAACAGAGGACATAGGAAAAAAATGAGGAGTTCAACTTCTTCAGTTTAGTTCAGTCTTCAATGGTAAGCTTTGCTTTAGGGAAACACAGGCTCTTGAGCCCAGTGGGAAAGCGTGGAACAATTAAGACTTACCCTTGGTAGAGGATGAGCAGGTTAGGGAACATTTAAAAATACCTGGTCTGCCCAAGTCCATTGGCCCTTGTGGAATGCATCCATGAATACTGAGGGAGCTCACCAATGCCAATGCCAGACCACTCTTGACAGTCTTTGAACAGTGATAGCAATCAGGAGAGGTTCCTGAGGACTGGAAGAAAGATAACATGATGCCTGTCTTCAAGAAGGGCTAGAAGGAGGACTCGGGGAACTTGAGATAGCCTCACCTCATTTTCTGGGAAGGTGGTGGAGCATATAATACTGCAAACCATTTCCAATCATGTAAAGCACAGAAAGGTGATTTGGAGTAACCAGCATGGATTTATGGGAAATCATCTGTGATGTGTATACCTAAGCCTTCAATGAAGAGATTACTAGCTTGGGGACAAGGGGAGAGCAAGTGATATTGGTTTTCTCGAATTTAACAAGACTTTTGCAGCTCACTCCCCTGATAGCCTCACAGAAGAACTGATGAAGTGTCAACCAGATAAGCATATGGAGAGATGATCGAAAACTGGTTGAAGTGCCAGGCCCAAAGGGTTCTGATCAGTGGCACAAACTCCAGTTGGAGGCCAGGTACTAATGGTGATTGCCATGGGATTCTATAGTGTTTAACATTTTAAATTAATGGCCTGGACAATGGGGCAGAGTGAACCCTCAGCAAGTTGACAGGTGATACAAATCTTAGAGAAGTGGGTGACACCATTCAAATGGCAGACAGATTATGCTAGCAGCAGTTGCATCTTGCTGAGAGGAACATGAGACTTGTGAGGTAGCCAAGGGGTGGCTGGGGGGGGTGCTTCTGGCCCCTCAGCACTCTTGGGCCATGTGTTGGGGAGGGGTAGGCCAGGAGGCAATAGGTGTTCTGAAAGCGGAGGAGCAGGTGACAGCTGGGTAGTGCTGGCTTGTCCTCCATACAAGTTCAAGACACAGAAAGGTGTATATAATTGGTTTCTAGGGAGCACCAGCGAGTAGGGTGTGCAAATAGGGAAGTGGCATCACTTGGGAACACTGTTGGCAGTTCATGCAGGAGGGGTCAGTTATGGGACTGCTGCCTGCTCTGCTCACCCATATTTAGCCTGCAGCCCTGATGGTCATCCCAACTAACTGGCAGCTGCGCAAACCTACTTAGAAGCTTGAGATCTTTCTGGAATTAGAATTAGAAAGACAACATCTTTCAAAAGAATTACCATATTGTAAGCACACTCTCTAAGAACTATAGGGGATACTGTGAAGCTGAAAAAAAAAAAAAAAAAAAAGAAGAAAAAAAGAAGAATAGTGTAATAGCTTTCTATTTCCATGTGTAAGAAAGAAGGCAAGGAAGGCAGGAGACCAGCAAGGAGACCAGCATGGATAAGTAAGGACCTGCTGGTTGAATTAAGGTGTAAGAATAAAATGCACAGACAGTGGAACCAGGGACTTCTATCCTGAGAAGAATATAGGAATGCTGCCTGGATACGTAGGGATGAGGTCAGGAAAGCTAAGGCACAGCTGGAGCTGAATTTGACAAGGTATGTGAAGAATAGGAAGAGCTTTCACAGGTACAATGGTCAGGAAAGAAAGATTAAAGAAAAGGTACCATCCCAATGAATAAGGCAGGTGAACTAGTTACGACTGACATGGTCTTCACTGGCAATCTCTCTTCCCACACCTCTAGAGTGGATGAACTACAGACAGGGACTGGGGGAACAAAGTATCTCCCACTGTAAGGGAAGATCAGGTTCAAGATCACCTGAGGAACCTGAACAAATCCATAGGATGTGATGAAATGCATCTGTGAGTCCTAGCAGATGCAGTACCTAAGCCACTCTCAATCTTGTTTGGAAAGCCATGGCAGGCAAGTGAAGCTCTCAGTGACTGGAGAAAAGCAAATATTCCACCCATTTTTAAAAGGGTAATAAGTATGACTCTGGAAACTACCAACAAGTCAACGTCACCTCCATGCCCAGTAACATCATAACTTCCTCCTGGGAGTTATGTTGTTCAGACTGGAGAAGAGAAAGATCCAGGGAGACCTTCTTGTTTCCTTTCAGTACTTAAAGGAGGCTTGTAAGAAAGACAGAGACAGACTTTACCAAGGCTTGCAATGACAGGACAAGGGGCAATGGTTTTTAAGTGAAAGAGGGTAAGGTTATATTGGACATAAGGAAGAAATATTTTATGATGAAGGATTTGAGACACTGGGACATGTTGTCCAAAGAAACTGTGCATGCCCCATCGCTGGAAGTATTCAAAGTCAGGTTGGACAGGGATTTGCATAACCTGGTCTAGTGAAAGATGTCTCTGCTCATGGCAGCAGGGGTGAACTAGATGGTCTTTGATGGTTCCTTGTGACCCAAACCATTCTTTGATTTTATAATACAGAAGACAGTCATGCTGTCGTTTAGGAGGACCTTGACAGACTAGAGAAGTAGCTTGACAGCAATCTCATGCATTTCAATAAGGAGAAAAACAGTCCTGTATAGAGGACAAAGATCCTGATACACCAGTACATGGGAAGGGCTGACCAACTGGAAAGTAGCTTGACAGAAAGAAACCTGGGGGTCCAAGTTAAAGATGAGCCAACAATATGACTTTGCAGTGAGTGGCCAACAGTATTCAGTGTTGCATCAGGAAAAGTGCTGTCAACAGGTCAAAGGAGGTGATATTCTGCTCTACTCAACAATGGTGAGATCACATGTGGAGTATGTCTCCATTTCTAAGCACCCCAGTACAAAAGAGACATGGACAAACAGGGGCAAGTCCAGTGAAAGCCCATGGAGACAATAAAAGGACTGTTGCATCTGTCACGTGAGCAGAGGCCAAGAGTGCAAGGATTGTTTAGACAGAAGAGAAGGCTCATGGGAATCTTATCAATGTGCATAAATAGCTGCTGGGAGGGACTAAAGAAGACAGAGACAAACTCTTGTCAGTGGTGCAGAGTGAAAGGACAAGATTGGAATAAATTGGAATACAGAACAATTCCACATAAACAGAATTATTTTATTTTACTGAGAAGGTGTTCAAACACTGAAATAAGTTGCTTTGACAAGCTGTGGAGTCTCCATCTTTGGAGGTATTTAGAAAATGACTTGACACAGTCCTGAACAATGCACTGTAGTGGAACCAGCTTATAGAAGCAGGGAGGGGCTGAACTGGATGATCTATGGAAGATTCTTCCTATGGCAGTTATACTGCAACATGGTCTTCCTGTAACTGTGTTCCCATCAGCTCTGGGGGGGGTTACCATCTCTTCTGAGGGCTCTTTTGGTCTGGAGGAGGACCAGGGCTGTGTCTGAATTTCCTTCCCCACTGTTGGAGTCTGAAATGAAAGAAAAAGGAAAGGGCAAGAGGAAAGGGAAGGGGAAAGGGAAGTAAAAGGGCTGGAGTAGGCAAACAAAGGGGAAGATATGGGAAGCCAGCAAGAAAGTGTGGTCGAGATTCCCGAGGTGCAGAAAAGAGTGGTTCCCCTGTAGGACTTAAAATCTCAACAACACCACACAGCTCCATCTTGTGAAAGGCACTCAGGGTAATCCCCATCCCCAGAAAAAAACATAAACAAACTAAGCCAAAACCTCACCTAACCAAACCCAACTCAACCACATTCAACCCAGCACAGTGTAGTCCAATTCAACCTTATAAAACAATCCAAACATGAGTTCAAACTTTTCATTTCTTTCTTCTTCTTTGGTGGTAGTTACATGAGAGAGAAGAGAAAAAGCAAACGGGCAGGAAAGATTGAGGGACACCATTTCCTGCTAAAGTTCTGTGGTTTCAAGTTGGGCAGTGAGGGAAAGTAAAACAGAAATACAAGGAGCACTTTACGAACTGTAAGAAAACATGCCATGTTTTCAAAACATACCTGCCCTGCAGCCAGGCATTCCTGCTGCTCCCTGCCCCCGTGCCCCCTTGCCTGGTGGAGTGCTCACCCAGGGCTGTGACACTTATGGATTTCTCTGCGTGATGGCCCCTCCAGGTACCTCTGCTCCACATCCACCCCTGCCAGTGCCCTTGCCATGATCTCACACAGCATGGGCCCCTGCAGACACACTGTGACCTATTCAGCACTGCCTGTAGCTAATCAGGTCCCTGAATTCCACTTCTACGGGGCCCATGGAAAGGCAAGGTCACAAGAAGAACCAGTCTCAAGGGAGACAGAGAGAGGGGTCCCAGTGCAGAAAGTCCCAGAGTGGACCTGACAGTGAAGGGCCTGTTGGCAGCAACTTCCGCCATGGGTCCTCCACAGGTACTGCTGGCAGAAGCAGGACCCTCCAAGCACAAGGTCCCCACCAGGTAAGGCAGGCAGGGAGTGAATGTGAAAGCACTCCTGTCTCAACCTGGGATGGCCTCCTTTGTAGGCTGTTCCCAAGGGGACAGAGAATGTGCTGCAGAAATCCATCTGAAAGATGCCCCCTGTCTTGGGACAGGCCTAAGGGCATGGCTGGCTCAGACCCTACTCTGGGTTCCCTGTGATGGGCTGGCCAGAAGCTCCTCTGGGCTCAGCAGCTGCAGTATCTGCTCCATGCAGTGGCTCTGTGGCTCCAGCGAGCCAGTTTCAGGGACAGCGCTCTCCACATTGCCACCTTGCTCATAACAGAAACATAGCAGTGCAAAGCGAGACCTTGATGGTGTTTTCTAGGTACGTGCTTTGGCAAGGTCCAAGCTGCCGTAAACCACAAAGTCTTGGCCTAGGGACAGGGCTCCAGGCAAGCTGGCCTCTCCCCTCTTGGCCACTGTCCACCCTCAGCAACACATTCAGTGGAATTGATCCAGAAAAGCCTCTGCATCTTCCCCTGTGACCAGCTCCTAAAGTAATGAGGCTCTGCAGGTGGGCTGTGGGGAGGTGCAGATATTGGGCAGAGTATAGAGGGAAGAATGGGCAGGAACCCTCTCCACCTCGCCCACCTCCACCTGTTGATGGTGGTCCGTGGGCAGCCAGCTACTCTTCAAGGCTGCTGGTGGACATATGTTAGATCATGTATATAGACAGGGCTGGGGGAGGTGGGAGATTTAGTGCTGTCAGAAACAAGCTTCTGGGCAAGATATGTTCCTGGCCTGAGGTGTAATGACAGTGCCTGAGGTCGCTATATGTGGAATGGGCAATGGGATATGGAGAAGTGGATTCCCCAACATTACCCCAATCACTTCCATGAAGGGAACACGCATTACCCAGATGGTCAAGTCCAGCTGGTTTGCACATCAACGGGAAACCTGTCTGTGCCCAATCACACTCTTAAGGAATGTTCTTCCACAAAGAAAGTAAGCAAGGAAAGAAAGCTACCTTTGCTCTTCTGCCTTTTCCACCAGAAAAAGTCCTGTGAGGAGTACTAACTTCATCATGTGAAGCTGTGCTGTAAAGTAGCAACTCAATGCACAGAGCTGAATAAGCATGTTGAAAATTTGTAGCCAGGCACAACTGTTAGTGACATTAGACTACTCAAAACTCATAGAAGAAATGGGATTTTGAAACAGGGGTGGCATGATGGGCAAATAGGATTTTTGAACATTTGGCTGACAATTGCAATCTGAAAGCAGAGTTTGAAATTGCAAGGCTTCTTCGTGCATAAAAATGCCACCTGTCATTCAGGTCACCTCATGCCTGCAGCCTGCAGGATGCTCTTAGGATGACTCATGGAAAGCGAAACCTGTGAGCGAGCATCACCTTCCTCAAACGATAGAAGTAGGACCACTTGGATGGGCTATGTCCCAGCTGGGGCTGACACGTCCCTGGCTCCACAAAACTGACAGCCACAATTCTGCCTCACCACACTGCAGGTAGAAAGAGAAAGAGGTCTCACCCTCTCCATCAGCATGCCTCCAAAACGCCCTCCCTACCTTTCCGTGGTGGGCCTGCCCACTTCCATCCTCTTGCAGTCACCACGAAGGCTTCGTGGGAGACCAAACGAAAGTCCATCTCAAAGTGACTGGCCTGCACGTGGCCAGGGATGAGGCAAGGGCAGCGTGGAAAGGCTGAGCAGGAAATTGTGCATCGACCTGTGGAGAAAATCACCAGCCCCACGGCACATGGTGACCAGAACAAAGTTGCAACTTCAGGAGAAAGGAACACACGGAGGCTCAGGCTGGGAGGCACTGAGAAGAGCACTGAGCATGAGAGGCCCAGGGCTCCCCAGGGCAAGAGGACATCACTTTTTGCAGTGGCATGCAAGGCACTCTTTTCTCTCCATTGCAGCCGCAGATGGTGAGAATCCTCTGCCACCCACAGCAGGGGTGCGGGGAGTATGTTGCCCTGGTCATCAGCAAAAGCTTTGAAGCCCAGCAGCGAGGATGCGTGGGCTACCTGGCAGTAGCAGGGAAAGCAAAGGAAGACTAAGAGCAAGAAGGGCATGATGTGAAGGGATGACACATGGCTCCCTTCCAGTCAGAGCATGAGGATGAGGCAGGTATCTCATACGCTGGGAACACCCGGCATCTGGGTCCAGATCTCCCAACAGCAGATGACAGAGAGGAACCCACGGCTGTGCTCTGAGGGAAAATGTGAGGCTGGGGCCCAGCAGGGTGAACACCACACTGTTCAGCAGTCCTTGTGGCTCACCCTCTACCAAGTCATACAGGCATCAGCAGTACATCAAAGGGGGGGACAAAGAGCTGAGCTGGCCGTCGCTTTTGAAGGCATGATGATGGAGACGGTGGGACACCTCTCTCTTGCAACCTGCGGCATGGTGGGGCAGAAGCACTACCTCTTCCCTAGAAGATATCCCGTTGGTACAAGCCATCCTTACATCCATGTCTTTCCTGTTAGCTGCCGTTGGGACTCCAGAGCTGCATGCAGTGCTCCAGGTGGTGTCCCTTGAGAGTATAGGGACAGAATCCCCCCCCTGAACCTGCTGGCCACACTCCTTTTGATGCAGCCAAGGCTACAGTTGGATTTCTGGGCTGCGAATCCGCATTGCAGGCTCATGCCTATGTCACATAGATATTCATCAGAGACAGCTCTTCACGCTCTATCAGTTTCTTGATGGAGAAGGCAACGCCTTCACCCTTCCTTCCTCACCTGACACTTCTGAACATCCCGTAGCCATCAATTGCGACACTCCACTCACGGGACTTGTCCCACTAAGCTTCCGTAACGGCCGCTAGGATGTAGCCTTCTAGCAGCACAGTGGCTTCCAACTCCTCCTGTTTCTGGCCCATGCTGTGTGCATTGATGCAGAGGCACTCTAGCTGGGCTGTAATCTGCGTTGCCTTCCTAAAGGAACACACTTTAATTCCTTTGAGGTATTTCACTGGTGCTTCCCTGTTGGCTCCTATTACCTCAGGAGCTCCTGGCTCATCCTCGTAGGACTTCAAGTGTGCTGCAGTGTACCCAGCACGTCTCAGAGCATCAGGCCCTCACTCGCACCCCATCCCTCTCAACTCAGCATGTCATTCCACAGCTTTGTCACGGGCGGGCCTGATATCATTCCCCCTCCCTCTTCAAGTCTACTTTAAAGCTCTGCCAATGAGCTCCAAAAGCTCAAGAGCACATTTATCCCAGGAAAGGTGAATGTCTCACATGGGATCCCCCAGCCAGGAGACATCAACAGGGAACTGGGTGATTTTTATGTGGGCTGCAAAGGTGACAGGACTACTGGTCACTCTTGTGCTGATGTGGGCGATGGCACTTAATGCCATAGCAGATCTGTTCAGTTCCAGGATCAAAGTTCTTTGGTCAAGAAGCACTGCCTCTTCCCTAGAAGATATCCCATTGGTACAAGCCATCCTTTCCTCACTGGGAAGAACAGAAGAGCTTGGTGTCAAGGTGCCGTCCCATAGACAGGAGAGGCAGAGACAGACACCCCTTTCTGCTTGTTTTCATTCCCCGCTTCAGGCAGGAGGGAGAGACTGCCTCTGCTTCATCTCATCAGGGTCTCTCCATGGTGATGCCTGGCTCTTCATCCATGGTGCTCTATGGTTTCTCTCCTTCACGCTACCAAATGAGGGTGCTCGAGAGAAACACTGATGCAGTAACAACTGCTTGGGGCTGAGACGGGTTGATCACAGGCAGCAGCTAAACCCCTGCACAGCTGCTAGCTCACTCCCCTCACCCCCAGCCCAGAGGGACAGCAGAGAGAATAGGAAAGGCTGGAAAAATAATGGCTCACCATACAGACAGTTTAATAGGTGAAGGAAAGAGAGAAAAACATAATTATGTCATCCCAGCCCCAGGAGTGGATTGATGTGCAGCCAGGCTCCAGGCATCAGATACTGTTCAGAGGCACCATGAGGTAGTGCTGGGACTCCTCCCTGCGTACTGGCAGCACGGCTGAGCTGCCAGGAGGTGCACATTCTGTCCCACACCTCGGTCCTGTCCTGATGATCCTAGGGAAGGACTAGGAAATCCCTCAGCTGTGTTGTCCCTCAGGATCAGTGTCTCATGTGCCACAGCTTTTCCTGTGCCGTCTCTCGTGAAGGCTGTGTTTGCTGGGCATGACAGAGAGATCACTCTGGATAACCAACATCAAGCCGTTGACTCTTTGAGTGTGACCATCCAGCCAATTCCTTATCCAACGAGTAGTCCACACAACAAATCTATATCTCTGCATTTCAGAGACAAGGATTTTGTCCAAGGACAGTATTCAATGCTTCACACAAGTCCAGGTAGATGGTGTCAGTCACTCTTCCCTTATCCACCAAAGTTGTAACACCGTCGTAGAGGGCCACTCAGTTTGTCAGGCAAGATTTGCCCTTAAGGGAAGGCATGTGGGCTGTCATTAAGCACCTCTCTGTTTTCCATGTGCCTTAGCCTAGTTTCCAGGAGGATCTGCTGCATGGTCTTGCTGGGCACAGAGGTGAGGCTGACCAGCATGTAGTTTCCCAGGTCTTCCTTTTTTCACCTTTTAAGAGCGTGGCTTCAGTTTCCCCTTTTCCAGTCCCTGGGAACTTCACCAGTCTGCCACAACTACTCACATTTGATGACTAGTGCCTTAGTACTTTGACCTGTCAGTTCCCCCAGGGCGCTCAGAGCTATCTTAGAAGGCCCCACCGACTGGTGTATATTCATGTTCTTTACACGGTCTCAAACCTGATCTTCTGCTACGGTGGGGGATACTTCATCCTCCCAGTCTCTGCCTTTTCATCCTATGAATCTGGTGGCATGGCTAAAGCAGTTGCAGGTGAAGAGTGAGGCAAAATGTTTTTGAATACCTCAGCTTTCTCCATGTCGGTTGTAGCCAGCTGTACCATTTTCCTCTTTGGGGGAGTTCAGTTCCTTTCATCTTCCCTTGTTGTCCTATGTACCCGAAGAAAGAAAACCCTTGGTAATTTTTCAGGTCCCTTGCCAAGTTCAGCTCCAGCTGTGCCTAGGCTTTCTTTAGCCCCTTCTTGCACTCTCAGGCCGTTTCACTATAATCTCCCCGGGATGTGTGTCGCAGCCAGCACTGCCTGTGCATTTTGGTTTTGTGTCTTAGTTTGGCTAAGAGGTCTTGACGCAGGCAAGCTGGACTCCTACCTCTCCTGCATGACTTCTTGCACATCCAGACTGAGAGCTGTAATGCCCAAAGCAAAACGTCTTTCAAGGTCTGCCAGCTCCTATTTGCTCCTGTATTTCTGAGGCCAGTTTCCCAAGGGATCCCATCTACTAGTGCCCTAAACAGACAAACATTTTCCTTTCTGAGTTTTAGGGGGCACTAACTCTTCTTTCTACCTATACAGTATGCCTCAAGACTGAGAATTCTATCAGGGCACGATAGCTGCAGCACAGGTGAAGCTACAGCCTCACCCAAGGACTCAACCACTGACCATTTCACATCCAAAAGCAGAATACCTCCTTCCAGGAAAGAGTCACAAAGCAGAGATGCAATTTGTCTTCAGTGCCTTCATTTGATTTGATTTGATTTGATCTGATCTGATTTGATTTGATTTGATTTAGTGTGGAATGGCACTGTTTGAGTTTGTGCACTCTTTGTTGGGGAAGGCTGAGATGGGTTGCACTGTGCTGGGTTGCATGCAGCTGAGTTGAGTTTGGTTGGGAGATGTTTGGTTTGGTTTCCCAACAAGGACAACGGGCTTTGTATGTGTCCCTGTGTGTGCAGAAGGTGAGCGTGAGCATTCACACGGGGACACAGGCATTCAGTGAGGCCTGTGATGAGCACACTGTTCAGCAGTCCTTGTGGCTCACCCTCTGCCCAAGTCATACAGACATCAGCAGTACATCAAAGGGGAGGACAAAGAGCTGAGCTGGTCATTCTCATCAGAAAGGTCCAACTGTTTCACTCCTGGACCTGAAGGTGCTGTTCCTAGGGGATGTCACCTTTGCTTTTCTTCTTCCCACCGGGAATTTGAGCTCAGCTCAGCTCAGAGGATTTATTGTTTACTGAAAAACAGGTCTGTCGAAAGAATGGTTAGGAGTTCAGAGAGCCTTATGACTCCTTGCCTAAAGGTAATTCAAGCCAAAATGGATTTGTTTTTCCCCTCGTGCTCAATCCTGCAGGCCAACATCCTTTGTAGGATGTGGTAAAGGCAGGGATTCAGAGCTCCCAGGTGCTACTGGGAGGTCGGGGTCAGAGTGAAACAGGTGCCTTAGTGGGTCCAAAAAGTTGAAGAGTGCGAGGGCCGGGCAGAGGATGAGCCACAAAGACTTGGGCTGGCCATTGCCCAAGTGCCTAAGCCACCTGCTAAACTTGCGAGTCTCTGCTGCTCAGGCCAAGGCCCTGAGCTGGAAACAATGGCGAGGTGACTTGAGGTGCTGAATTCCTCAGTGCCTGAAGGGCAGCGTGCGGCGTGGAGGGGCGGTGGCTGTGGGCGTGCTCCAGGAATGGCCGTGGCCAGCACGCCACTGAGCTTCTCTGAGAGCACCTGAGACGAGAGGGACAACCACGTCCTCTGGCCTTAGGGGTCAGCATAATGACTGCTGCACCTCAAGGGCATACTTTGGTCTCCGTCACGCATTACATGCGAGCAAAACCTCTCAGATGAAAGGGGAAAGAACTAATCATCCAGGAGACCTCTGCAAGCAAATACTGCTAGTTAGCAAAGTGCTTCATGCATGAAGAATGCTTCTGCATGCCCAAGGATTGGAGGCAGGGTATAAAAGTCCATGCGTCTCCAGGCCTGCCAAACACTGCCCTTGCTGCCATCTCCTCAGTCGCCTAGGTAAGTCCGAGCTGAGCACACACGGGCTCTTTCTGTGAGCACGCTCGTGCTTCTGACCCGTCCTCTTCCCTCGGCTTCCATCTGGGGCTCATGCCCGGCTCTGTGTTTCAGCTCTGCCTCCCTCGCCGAGAGATGTCTTGCTACAGAGCCTGCCTCCCTTTCCCCTGCGGACCAGCCCCCCTTGCAAACAGCTGCAACGAGCCTTGCGTTCTGCGGTGCGCTGACTCCACCACCGTCATCGAACCCTCCCCGGTGGTGGTCACCCTGCCGGGCCCCATCCTCACCTCTTTCCCTCAGAGCACAGCCGTGGGGTCCTCTCTGTCAGCTGCTGTTGGGAGTTCCCTCAGCACTGGAGGGGTCCCCGTCTCTTCCGGGGGAGCCCTTGGCTTTGGGAGATTCACAGGCCTTGGGAGCGGTCTGTGTGGGCCCCTGCGTTCCTGCAACCTGTACTAGCAGGGCCAGCAGATCGCTCACCTTGGGAAGAACAACCTGGAATGGAGAAACGAGATCTGGACCCAGGACCCAGGAGATGCCGGGTGTTCCCAGCGTATGAGATACCTGCCTCATCCTCATGCTCTGACTGGAAGGGAGCCATGTGTCATCCCTTCACATCATGCCCTTCTTGCTCTTAGTCTTCCTTTGCTTTCCCTGCTACTGCCAGGTAGCCCACGCATCCTCGCTGCTGGGCTTCAAAGCTTTTGCTGATGACCAGGGCAACATACTCCCCGCACCCCTGCTGTGGGTGGCAGAGGATTCTCACCGTCTGCGGCTGCAATGGAGAGAAAAGAGCGCCTTGCATGCCACTGCAAAAAGTGATGCCCTCTTGCCCTGGGGAGCCCTGGGCCTCTCACGCTCAGTGCTCTTCCACCTTCCTTTAAAAATTAAACTTTGTCTTCTCATTAAAAAAATGTTGCATCCCAGCCTGAGCCTCCGTGTGTTCCTTTCTCCTGAAGTTGCAACTTTGTTCTGGGCACCATGTGCCATGGGGCTGGTGATTTTCTCCACAGGTCGATGCACAATTTCCTGCTCAGCCCTTCCACGCTGCAATTGTCTCATCCCTGGCCACGTGCAGGCCAGTGGCTTTGGGATGGACTTTCGCTTGGTGTCCCTCCAAGCCTTGGTGGTGACTGCTGAGGATGGAAGTAGGCAGGCCCATCACGGAAAGGCAGGGAGGGCCTTTTGGAGGCATGCTGATGGGCACGGTGGGCCATCTCTCTCTTGCCACCTGCGGTGTGGTGGGGCAGAATCAGGGCAGTCAGTTTTGTGGAGCCAGGGACGGGTCAGCCCCAGCTGGGACGTAGCCCAGCCAAGTGGTGCCCCTGTGACTGTTTGAGGAAGGTGATGCTCACTCACAGGTCCCACTTTCCGGGAGCCATCCTAAGAGTATCCTGCCTCATGAGTATTAGCCTCATCTAAGTGTTCCTGCTGCGGCAGGGGGATTGGACAAGATGATCTTTTGAGGTCCTTTCCAATCCCTAGCATTCTGTGATCCTGTAATACTCTCCTCTAGTTTAAAACCATCGCCCCTTGTCCAGTCGCAACAGGCCTTGATAAAACTTTGTTCCCCATCGTTCTTATAAACCCTCTTCAAGCACTGAAGGGCCACAACAAGGTCTCCTGAGTGCTTTCTCTTCTCCAGGCTGAACAGCCCCTATTCTCTCAGCCTTTCTTCATAGGAGAGGTTCTCCATGCGTCTCATCATTTTTGTGGCCTCCTCTGGAAGCCTCTCCAGGAGGTCCATGTCTTTCCTGTTAGCTGCCGTTGGGACTCCAGAGCTGGATGCAGTGCTCCAGGTGGTGTCCCTTGAGAGCACAAAGACAGAATCACCCCCCTGATCCTGCTGGCCACGCTCCTTTTGATGCAGCCAAGGCTACGGTTGGATTTCTGGGCTGCGAGTGCGCATTGCAGGCTCATGTCTATGTCACGTAGATATTCATCAGAGACAGCTCTTCACGCTCTATCAGTTTCTTGATGGAGAAGGCAACGCCTTCACCCTTCCTTCCTCACCTGACACTTCTGAACATCCCGTAGCCATCAATTGCGGCACTCCAGTCGTGGGACTTGTCCCACTAAGCTTCTGTAACGGCCGCTAGGATGTAGCCTTCTAGCAGCACAGTGGCTTCCAACTCCTCCTGTTTCTGGCCCATGCTGTGTGCATTGATGCAGAGGCACTCTAGCTGGGCTGTAATCTGCGTTACCTTCCTAGAGGAACACACTTTAATTCCTTTGAGGTATTTCACTGGTGCTTCCCTGTTGGCTTCTATTACCTCAGGAGCTCCTGGCTCATCCTCGTAGGACTTCAAGTGTGCTGCAGTGTACCCAGCACGTCTCAGAGCATCAGGCCCTCACTCGCACTCCATCCCTCTCAACTCAGCATGTCATTCCACAGCTTTGTCACGGGCGGGCCTGATATCATTCCCCCTCCCTCTTCAAGTCTACTTTAAAGCTCTGCCAATGAGCTCCACTAGCTCGAGAGCACATTTATCCCAGGAAAGGTGAATGTCTCACATGGGATCCCCCAGCCAGGAGACATCAGCAGGGAACTGGGTGATTTTTATGTGGGCTGCAAAGGTGACAGGACTACTGGTGACTCTTGTGCTGATGTGGGCGACGGCACTTAATGCCATAGCGGTTCCAGGATCAAAGTTCTTTGGTCAAGAAGCACTGCCTCTTCCCTAGAAGATATCCCATTGGTACAAGCCATCCTTTCCTCACTGGGAAGAACAGAAGAGCTTGGTGTCAAGGTGCCGTCCCATAGACAGGAGGGGCAGAGACAGACACCCCTTTCTGCTTGTTTTCAGTCCCCCCTTCAGGCAGGAGGGAGAGACTGCCTCTGCTTCATCTCATCAGGGCCTCTCCATGGTGATGCCTGGCTCTTCATCCACGGTGCTCTATGGTTTCTCTCCTTCACGCTGCCAAATGAGGGTGCTCGAGAGAAACACTGATGCAGTAACAACTGCTTGGGGCTGAGACGGGTTGATCACAGGCAGCAGCTAAACCCCTGCACAGCTGCTAGCTCACTCCCCTCACCCCCAGCCCAGAGGGACAGCAGAGAGAATAGGAAAGGCTGGAAAAATAATGGCTCACCATACAGACAGTTTAATAGGTGAAGGAAAGAGAGAAAAACATAATTATGTCATCCCAGCCCCAGGAGTGGATTGATGTGCAGCCAGGCTCCAGGCATCAGATACTGTTCAGAGGCACCATGAGGTAGTGCTGGGACTCCTCCCTGCGTACTGGCAGCACGGCTGAGCTGCCAGGAGGTGCACATTCTGTCCCACAGCTCGGTCCTGTCCTGATGATCCTAGGGAAGGACTAGGAAATCCCTCAGCTGTGTTGTCCCTCAGGATCAGTGTCTCATGTGCCACAGCTTTTCCTGTGCCGTCTCTCGTGAAGGCTGTGTTTGTTGGGCATGACAGAGAGATCACTCTGGATAACCAACATCAAGCCGTTGACTCTTTGAGTGTGACCATCCAGCCAATTCCTTATCCAACGAGTAGTCCACACAACAAATCTATATCTCTACATTTCAGAGACAAGGATTTTGTCCAAGGACAGTATTCAATGCTTCACACAAGTCCAGGTAGATGGTGTCAGTCACTCTTCCCTTATCCACCAAAGTTGTAACACCGTCGTAGAGGGCCACTCAGTTTGTCAGGCAAGATTTGCCCTTAGGGGAAGGCATGTGGGCTGTCATTAAGCACCTCTCTGTTTTCCATGTGCCTTAGCCTAGTTTCCAGGATGATCTGTTGCATGGTCTTGCTGGGCACAGAGGTGAGGCTGACCAGCATGTAGTTTCCAAGGTCTTCCTTTATTCACCTTTTAAGAGTGTGGCTTCAGTTTCCCCTTTTCCAGTCCCTGGGAACTTCACCGGTCTGCCACAACTACTCACATTTGATGAGTAGTGCCTTAGTACTTTGACCCGTCAGTTCCCCCAGGGCCCTCAGAGCTATCTTAGAAGGCCCCACCGACTGGTGTATATTCATGTTCTTTACATGGTCTCAAACCTGATCTTCTGCTACGGTGGGGGATACTTCGTCTTCCCAGTCTCTGCCTTTTCATCCTATGAATCTGGTGGCGTGGCTAAAGAAGTTGCAGGTGAAGACTGAGGCAAAAAGTTTTTGAATACCTCAGCTTTCTCCATGTCGGTTGTAGCCAGCTGTACCCTTTCGCTCTTTGGGGGAGTTCAGTTCCTTTCATCTTCCCTTGTTGTCCTATGTACCCGAAGAAAGAAAACCCTTGGTGATTTTTCAGGTCCCTTGCCAAGTTCAGCTCCAGCTGTGCCTTGGCTTTCTTTAGCCCCTTCTTGCACTCTCAGGCCGTTTCACTATAATCTCCCCGGGATGTGTGTCGCAGCCAGCACTGCCTGTGCATTTTGGTTTTGTGTCTTAGTTTGGCTAAGAGGTCTTGACTCAGGCAAGCTGGACTCCTGCCTCTCCTGCACGACTTCTTGCACATCCAGACAGAGAGCTGTAATGCCCAAAGCAAAACGTCTTTCAAGGTCTGCCAGCTCCTATTTGCTCCTGTATGTCTGAGGCCAGTTTCCCAAGGGATCCCATCTACTAGTGCCCTAAACAGACAAACATTTTCCTTTCTGAGGTTTAGGGGGCACTAACTCTGCTTTCTACCTATCCACTATGCCTCAAGACTGAGAATTCTATCAGGGCACGATAGCTGCAGCACAGGTGAAGCTACAGCCTCACCCAAGGACTCAACCACTGACCATTTCACATCCAAAAGCAGAATACCTCCTTCCAGGGAAGAGTCACAAAGCAGAGATGCAATTTGTCTTCAGTGCCTTGATTTGATTTGATTTGATTTGATTTGATTTGATTTGATCTGATTTGATTTAGTGTGGAATGGCACTGTTTGAGTTTTTGCACTCTTTGTTGGGGAAGGCTGAGATGGGTTGCACTGTGCTGGGTTGGATGCAGCTGAGTTGAGTTTGGTTGGGAGATGTTTGGTTTGGTTTCCCAACAAGGACAACGGGCTTTGTATGTGACCCCGTGTGTGCAGAAGGTGAGCGTGAGCATTCACACGGGGACAGAGGCATTCAGCGAGGTCTGTGATGAGCACACTGTTCAGCAGTGCTTGTGGCTCACCCTCTGCCCAAGTCATACAGGCATCAGCAGTACATCAAAGGGGAGGACAAAGAGCTGAGCTGGTCATTCTCATCAGAAAGGTCCAACTGTTTCACTCCTGGACCTGAAGGTATCATTCCTGATATCATTCCCCCTCCCTCTTCAAGTCTAGTTTAAAGCTCTGACAATGAGCTCCAAAAGCTCGAGAGCACACTGTCAGTTCCCCCTGGGCCCTCAGAGCTATCTTAGAAGGCCCCACTGACTGGTGTATATTCATGTTCCTTACTTGCTCTCAAACCTGATCTTCTGCTACGGTGGGGGGTACTTCATCCTCCCAGTCTCTGCCTTTTCATCCTATGAATCTGGTGGCATGGCTAAAGAAGTTGCAGGTGAAGACTGAGGCAAAAAGTTTTTGAATACCTCAGCTTTCTCCGTGTCAGTTGTAGCCAGCTGTAGCCTTTCGCTCTTTGGGGGAGTTCAGTTCCTCTTGTTAGTAACAGAAAGAGTTTTGCAAAATGTTCCGGAAAGGATGAATCAGTTTTGTAAACTGTCCCTACCTTACCAGAAATAAACAGAACTGGTAAGATAGCATGTGAATCCCACACTAGAATAGAAGTCCCAACTGAACAATGGATAAGAGAACGACAAAAATGGAAAACGCCGGGACACAGGGCAGATTGTTTAAAATTACCTAAAGCAAGGTATATTACAATAGGACGATTCCATGATGTAGGATGGTGCTTCTATGACAAGTGGACCACTAAAATACTGAATCAAAAGATTGAACAGACCTACTGGGAATGCAAAGATCAGGATAACAAAAACATAACTGAATTATGGAACAATATGTGGACATTAAGTATTGTACAACAATACCAATGCAGTGAAGCAATTCCATGGTGCATACGGTGGTCCGATGTAACAGAAGGAATGACAGTACCATGGTGGAATTGCCCACGGGTGATAACTTGTCAAACAGACATTAAAGAGATACCTTTGTCCATTGTCAAAGTAGCAGTGATTACAGGCTGCATTTGTCGGAAACAATTAGACTCACAGGCAGCCTTTAACATTGGCAATGATAAAGACAAAATTGACTGTAAAGGCGTTATAGGCAGTATGGGACATTTAGTTTGGGCCTTAAGTGATGGGACCTGGACTACACATTTGCCAATGGGAGGACCAATTAGAGAAATTACTTTGGGGTTGCCAACACTATGTCCCATTTGGAAAAGGTCACCTTTGAAAAATAGGCAAGAACTTTTACAGGTCAGACATAAACGAGAAATAAACAAGAATGATGTGTGGCATGAACCATCAAGCAGTGTTAAATTTGGCTGGGCACTAGAATCTTTCTTTGCACCAATTGCAGCCAATAGGAATAGAGAAATGATTGATAAATTGATCGGGCAAATGGATCGATTGGCCAGAATAACTAAAAAAGGTTTTCGGGATCTTAATATACAATTACAAGCTACGACTAAAATGACCTTGCAGAATAGAATGGCACTCGACATAATGTTATTGAAAGAAAATGGCTTCTGTGGATATTTGAAAGACAGAATCGATCACTGCTGCATCCATATTCCAGACGTAACTTCAGAGGTTGAGAAAGACATTTCCGAGCTGACCCACACACAAGTGGAGCTGCAAAAAGAAAGACAAGATGCAGAACAGAGCTGGATAGGAGCTCTGTTGAATAAATTAAATTTAAATTTGAGAGGATGGGTACAATCACTACTAGAAAGTGTAGTTGTACTTGCAATTATGATTGTTCTTCTTTGTTTGTTGTATGTGGGTATTAAGCGCATAATTAGTCAAACAAATGCTAGGAATAATCGCATTTTCAGTATCCTGAGTAGGAATTATGCTAATCCTATATTTGATAACCCTCCAGCTTATGAAGAGCCATGACTGGAACTACCACCCCTGAAGGGAATTACCAATCAATAATAGCAAATGAATCAATAATCGAATACATTGATTGAGGTGAAAATGCATTGTCTAAGAATAGAAAAGCATTTTCAAAGTTGGAAATGCTAGTAACAGAACCAGTTTTACAAAATGTTCCGGAAAGGATGAATCAGTTTTGTAAACTGTCCCTGAAAGGATGTTCAAGCATATCGTGTTCGAGTACACTCTTATCTTAACAACCTAGCTTTTATACACATAGAGTGAGGAGAAGTACATGCAGTATTTCCGGAGGTTGAGCAAGTCACCAGTTATCTATCTATAGAAATAGTACGCCTGTGCAGTACCCAAAGGTGAAAGGGACAGAAGTGATGAAGACTACTTACTTCATCCTGAAGACCCCCTGAAGGACCACCAGAGGACACTACACATGATCAAAATAGTTCCAAGATGTTGCAATCGATGTTGCAATCAATGTTGAGTAACCGTTACGTATCTTAATGAATTTACGAATATGTATGTGAATGGACTGTATAAATACTGTGTAACTTAAACTGACCAGCGAAGCCAGCTTTGGGTGCGAACCCCTGGTTTCCCAGCGCTGAAATAAGGCACCGCATATAACTACACCCGTGGTTATGTGTCCTGATTGCTAACACTCTCATCTTCCCTTGTTGTCCTATGTACCGGAAGAAAGAAAACTCTTGGTAATTTTTCAGGTCCCTTGCCAAGTTCAGCTCCAGCTGTGCCTTGGCTTTCTTTAGCCCCTTCTTGCACTCTCAGGCCGTTTCACTATAATCTCCCCGGGATGTGTGTCGCAGCCAGCACTGCCTGTGCATTTTGGTTTTGTGTCTTAGTTTGGCTAAGAGGTCTTGACTCAGGCAAGCTGGACTCCTGCCTCTCCTGCACGACTTCTTGCACATCCACACTGAGAGCTGTAATGCCCAAAGCAAAACGTCTTTCAAGGTCTGCCAGCTCCTATTTGCTCCTGTATGTCTGAGGCCAGTTTCCCAAGGGATCCCATCTACTAGTGCCCTAAACAGACAAACATTTTCCTTTCTGAGGTTTAGGGGGCACTAACTCTGCTTTCTACCTATCCACTATGCCTCAAGACTGAGAATTCTATCAGGGCATGATAGCTGCAGCACAGGTGAAGCTACAGCCTCACCCAAGGACTTAACCACTGACCATTTCACATCCGAAAGCAGAATACCTCCTTCCAGGGAAGAGTCACAAAGCAGAGATGCAGTTTGTCTTCAGTGCCTTGATTTGATTTGATCTGATTTGATCTGATTTAATTTAGTGTGGAATGGCACTGTTTGAGTTTGTGCACTCTTTGTTGGGGAAGGCTGAGATGGGTTGCACTGTGCTGGGTTGGATGCAGCTGAGTTGAGTTTGGTTGGGAGATGTTTGGTTTGGTTTCCCAACAAGGACAACGGGCTTTGTATGTGTCCCTGTGTGTGCAGAAGGTGAGCGTGAGCATTCACATGGGGACACAGGCATTCAGTGAGGCCTGTGATGAGCCCACTGTTCAGCAGTCCTTGTGGCTCACCCTCTGCCCAAGTCATACAGACATCAGCAGTACATCAAAGGGGAGGACAAAGAGCTGAGCTGGTCATTCTCATCAGAAAGGTCCAACTGTTTCACTCCTGGACCTGAAGGTGCTGTTCCTAGGAGATGTCACCTTTGCTTTTCTTCTTCCCACAGGGCATATGAGCTCAGCTCAGAGGATTTATTGTTTACTGAAAAACAGGTCTGTCGAAAGAATGGTTAGGAGTTCAGAGAGCCTTATGACTCCTTGCCTAAAGGTAATTCAAGCCAAAATGGATTTGTTTTTCCCCTCGTGCTCAATCCTGCAGGCCAACATCCTTTGTAGGATGTGGTAAAGGCAGGGATTCAGAGCTCCCAGGTGCTACTGGGAGGTCGGGGTCAGAGTGAAACAGGTGCCTTAGTGGGTCCAAAAAGTTGAAGAGTGCGAGGGCTGGGCAGAGGATGAGCCACAAAGACTTGGGCTGGCCATTGCCCAAGTGCCTAAGCCACCTGCTAAACTTGCGAGTCTCTGCTGCTCAGGCCAAGGCCCTGAGCTGGAAACAATGGCGAGGTGACTTGAGGTGCTGAATTCCTCAGTGCCTGAAGGGCAGCGTGCGGCGTGGAGGGGCGGTGGCTGTGGGCGTGCTCCAGGAATGGCCGTGGCCAGCACGCCACTGAGCTTCTCTGAGAGCACCTGAGACGAGAGGGACAACCACGTCCTCTGGCCTTAGGGGTCAGCATAATGACTGCTACACCTCAAAGGGCACACTTTGGTCTCCGTCACGGGTTACATGCGAGCAAAACCTCTCAGATGAAAGGCGAAAGAACTAATCATCCAGGAGACCTCTGCAAGCAAATACTGCTAGTTAGCAAAGTGCTTCATGCATGAAGAATGCTTCTGCATGCCCAAGGATTGGAGGCAGGGTATAAAAGTCCATGCGTCTCCAGGCCTGCCAAACACTGCCCTTGCTGCCATCTCCTCAGTCGCCTAGGTAAGTCCGAGCTGAGCACACACGGGCTCTTTCTGTGAGCACGCTCGTGCTTCTGACCTGTCCTCTTCCCTCGGCTTCCATCTGGGGCTCATGCCCGGCTCTGTGTTTCAGCTCTGCCTCCCTCGCCGAGAGATGTCTTGCTACAGAGCCTGCCTCCCTTTCCCCTGCGGACCAGCCCCCCTTGCAAACAGCTGCAACGAGCCTTGCGTTCTGCGGTGTGCTGACTCCACCACCGTCATCGAACCCTCCCCGGTGGTGGTCACCCTGCCGGGCCCCATCCTCACCTCTTTCCCTCAGAGCACAGCCGTGGGGTCCTCTCTGTCAGCTGCTGTTGGGAGTTCCCTCAGCACTGGAGGGGTCCCCGTCTCTTCCGGGGGAGCCCTTGGCTTTGGGAGATTCACAGGCCTTGGGAGCGGTCTGTGTGGGCCCCTGCGTTCCTGCAACCTGTACTAGCAGGGCCAGCAGATCGCTCACCTTGGGAAGAACAACCCGGAATGGAGAAACGAGATCTGGACCCAGGACCCAGGAGATGCCGGGTGTTCCCAGCGTATGAGATACCTGCCTCATCCTCATGCTCTGACTGGAAGGGAGCCATGTGTCATCCCTTCACATCATGCCCTTCTTGCTCTTAGTCTTCCTTTGCTTTCCCTGCTACTGCCAAGTAGCCCACGCATCCTCGCTGCTGGGCTTCAAAGCTTTTGCTGATGACCAGCGCAACATACTCCCCGCACCCCTGCTGTGGGTGGCAGAGGATTCTCACCATCTGCGGCTGCAATGGAGAGAAAAGAGCGCCTTGCATGCCACTGCAAAAAGTGATGCCCTCTTGCCCTGGGGAGCCCTGGGCCTCTCATGCTCAGTGCTCTTCCACTTTCCTTTAAAACTTAAACTTTGTCTCCTCATTAAAAAAAATGTTGCATCCCAGCCTGAGCCTCCGAGTGTTCCTTTCTCCTGAAGTTGCAACTTTGTTCTGGTCACCATGTGCCGTGGGGCTGGTGATTTTCTCCACAGGTCGATGCACAATTTCCTGCTCAGCCTTTCCATGTTGCCCTTGCCTCATCCCTGGCCACGTGCAGGCCAGTGGCTTTGAGATGGACTTTCGCTTGGTCTCCCTCCAAGCCTTGGTGGTGACTGCTGAGGATGGAAGTGGGCAGGCCCATCACGGAAAGGCAGGGAGGGCCTTTTGGAGGCATGCTGATGGACACGGTGGGCCATCTCTCTCTTGCCACCTGCGGCGTGGTGGGGCAGAATCAGGGCAGTCAGTTTTGTGGAGCCAGGGACGGGTCAGCCCCAGCTGGGACGTAGCCCAGCCAAGTGGTGCCCCTGTGACTGTTTGAGGAAGGTGATGCTCACTCACAGGTCCCACTTTCCGTGAGCCATCCTAAGAGTATCCTGCCTCATGAGTATTAGCCTCATCTAAGTGTTCCTGCTGCGGCAGGGGGATTGGACAAGATGATCTTTTGAGGTCCTTTCCATTCCCTAGCATTCTGTGATCCTGTGATACTCTCCTCTAGTTTAAAACCATCGCCCCTTGTCCAGTCGCAACAGGCCTTGATAAAACTTTGTTCCCCATCGTTCTTATAAACCCTCTTCAAGCACTGAAGGGCCACAACAAGGTCTCCTGAGTGCCTTCTCTTCTCCAGGCTGAACAGCCCCTATTCTCTCAGCCTTTCTTCATAGGAGAGGTTCTCCATGCCTCTCATCATTTTTGTGGCCTCCTCTGGAAGCCTCTCCAGGAGGTCCATGTCTTTCCTGTTAGCTGCCGTTGGGACTCCAGAGCTGGATGCAGTGCTCCAGGTGGTGTCCCTTGAGAGCGTAGGGACAAAATCACCCCCCTGATCCTGCTGGCCACGCTCCTTTTGATGCAGCCAAGGCTACAGTTGGATTTCTGGGCTGCGAATCCGCATTGCAGGCTCATGTCTATGTCACATAGATATTCATCAGAGACAGCTCTTCACGCTCTATCAGTTTCTTGATGGAGAAGGCAACGCCTTCACCCTTCCTTCCTCACCTGACACTTCTGAACATCCCGTAGCCATCAATTGCGACACTCCACTCACGGGACTTGTCCCACTAAGCTTCCGTAACGGCCGCTAGGATGTAGCCTTCTAGCAGCACAGTGGCTTCCAACTCCTCCTGTTTCTGGCCCATGCTGTGTGCATTGATGCAGAGGCACTCTAGCTGGGCTGTAATCTGCGTTGCCTTCCTAGAGGAACACACTTTAATTCCTTTGAGGTATTTCACTGTTGCTTCCCTGTTGGCTTCTATTACCTCAGGAGCTCCTGGCTCATCCTCGTAGGACTTCAAGTGTGCTGCAGTGTACCCAGCACGTCTCAGAGCATCAGGCCCTCACTCGCACTCCATCCCTCTTAACTCAGCATGTCATTCCACAGCTTTGTCACGGGCGGGCCTGGTATCATTCGCCCTCCCTCTTCAAGTCTAGTTTAAAGCTCTGCCAATGAGCTCCAAAAGCTCAAGAGCACATTTATCCCAGGAAAGGTGAATGTCTCACATGGGATCCCCCAGCCAGGAGACATCAGCAGGGAACTGGGTGATTTTTATGTGGGCTGCAAAGGTGACAGGACTACTGGTGACTCTTGTGCTGATGTGGGCGACGGCACTTAATGCCATAGCGGTTCCAGGATCAAAGTTCTTTGGTCAAGAAGCACTGCCTCTTCCCTAGAAGATATCCCATTGGTACAAGCCATCCTTTCCTCACTGGGAAGAACAGAAGAGCTTGGTGTCAAGGTGCCGTCCCATAGACAGGAGGGGCAGAGACAGACACCCCTTTCTGCTTGTTTTCATTCCCCGCTTCAGGCAGGAGGGAGAGACTGCCTCTGCTTCATCTCATCAGGGCCTCTCCATGGTGATGCCTGGCTCTTCATCCACGGTGCTCTATGGTTTCTCTCCTTCACGCTGCCAAATGAGGGTGCTCGAGAGAAACACTGATGCAGTAACAACTGCTTGGGGCTGAGACGGGTTGATCACAGGCAGCAGCTAAACCCCTGCACAGCCGCTAGCTCACTCCCCTCACCCCCAGCCCAGAGGGACAGCAGAGAGAATAGGAAAGGCTGGAAAATGAATGGCTCACCATACAGACAGTTTAATAGGTGAAGGAAAGAGAGAAAAACATAATTATGTCATCCCAGCCCCAGGAGTGGATTGACGTGCAGCCAGGCTCCAGGCATCAGATACTGTTCAGAGGCACCATGAGGTAGTGCTGGGACTCCTCCCTGCGTACTGGCAGCACGGCTGAGCTGCCAGGAGGTGCACATTCTGTCCCACAGCTCGGTCCTGTCCTGATGATCCTAGGGAAGGACTAGGAAATCCCTCAGCTGTGTTGTCCCTCAGGATCAGTGTCTCATGTGCCACAGCTTTTCCTGTGCCGTCTCTCGTGAAGGCTGTGTTTGCTGGGCATGACAGAGAGATCACTCTGGATAACCAACATCAAGCCGTTGACTCTTTGAGTGTGACCATCCAGCCAATTCCTTATCCAACGAGTAGTCCACACAACAAATCTATATCTCTGCATTTCAGAGACAAGGATTTTGTCCAAGGACAGTATTCAATGCTTCACACAAGTCCAGGTAGATGGTGTCAGTCACTCTTCCCTTATCCACCAAAGTTGTAACACCGTCGTAGAGGGCCACTCAGTTTGTCAGGGGAGAGTCACAAAGCAGAGATGCAATTTGTCTTCAGTGCCTTGATTTGATTTGATCTGATACGAGTGGGGAGGAACAAGCTAGGCCAACTCAGTGCGAGTGATAGCGCATTGTTCAACTTTATTGCCGTTAACGACACATACTTATACAGGTTACAGTAATTATGCATACTTGTCACCTGCTGATTGGCTTAAGTCCAAAGGTTACATTTGTCTTGACCCTCCTACCTGTGGCTAGCTGGCGGCGTGAGTTTCGTGCCTTTTCAACTCCCCCCTCCCTGGAGTTGTTTACAAGACTTGTCAAGGTCACAGTGTCCTTGTTATTCCCTCATGATCAGCAGTCTCTGCTGAGGCCTATTGAGGCATTGAGGCCTGGTTATGCTAAGCTCCTAAAACATGTCAAACCATTAACTTATCAGAACACAACTCTTATTAGAACAAACATTAGAACACAACTCTTATTAGAAAAAGCTCTTATTAGAACAAACTCTGATCGTGCAACTGCTCCATGGATTCATGTCCTTTATCTTTGAGCCGCTCCCTAACAATTCCCCCTCTTTCTTTTTGTACGAGCAGAGTTTGTCCCTATGCGCATTCAAACATTCTTTTAATACAAGATAAAGCACAACTTAGGCACAAAAGTCCAATAACTACAACAATCAGAATAACTAACATACCTTGCAAGAGGCCTTTGATCCATCCTCCCAGTCCCAGCTACTTTGTGAGGCCTTCCAGGCCAAACAGCCCTACGTCTACTTTGATTTTCTGTGAGTGATCTATTAACTGCTTAATTTCTTTGTGAATCGATCATGACTTATCTTCTAGATCCATACAGCACATACCATCAAAGTCCTCACATCCATGGCCATGGGCTAGGAGCAAAAAATCAATGGCCATCCGATTTTGTAACACAGCATGTTGCACACTACTCATACTCTCAACTAAATCTGAAAGCACTCTACTGGTAAGGTTGGCTTGTTTCACTACCCAGCAAGATAACTTCTCTAAATTTCTATGTGCTCGGGCAGTGGAAACACCTGGGGTAAAAAATGACGCAAATATTATTTCCCATTTATTCCAGAGCTGTACGTTATCATCACAGGTGTCATCAAGGGTTTCTGTAATGTCCCTTTTCCATCTTACAGGATTAGATCTATTTGGGTGATGATGTGGCAAAGCTAGGCTAAGTTGACCGATCGTGCATGGACCTCCCATCATTTGGGCTGGCATACCATTCCAGGCACGGTTGCCACAAATAAGGAACCACCCCGCAGGTAGACGTTTGGGGAAATGGGAGACACCAATTGTGCAGAACCTTTTTGACACCATTGGCCCTCCCATTGTGTCTCATTACCTATTGGGGAGACTGGGGTCACGGTGAGATTGCAGGGCCAACTCCCCACTGCGCAGGTGGCTTTTGAGCTGTTGAAGAATATGCAGTAGGAAGCATTTAGGGAGTCTACCAATTCAAGTTCTTGTGGATCAGGACCATAAGGAAGCTTCTGCCAGTTTGGAGGCTGATTGAGAAAATCCTTGAGCCCACTTCTCCCAGAGGGGGACGGTGATATTTCTCCTGCTGTTCAGAGAGCGATCGATTAAATAGGCTATAGAAAATGTCATTCAATGGCACCCCGATATGACACGTAACAAAGGGTGCACTTGGCGTTGCCAAGCTTGCACAGAAGGTAGTGGTATTTGCGGCTCTCCCAAGGGTTACCCGAACATTTTCCCGAGGATCGAACAATGATCTACTTACAAACCTGGTAACTATATAGAAATTTAACATTACAAACAGAGGTCGCCACATCTTTCTCTGACGGACTATGCGGATTCTTCACCCTTAGATGTTTTCGGTGGTTGGCTGTTCAAAACTGCCTTAGTCCATCTAGCCGGAATCCACTGCGGGCCTGAGGATGTAAGCACACACATATAACCTTTGCCAATAAATTGTACTTCGGCAGGCCCTTCCCATTTCCCTGTTGACAAATCTTGGTAATAAACCTTCATGCCTTGCGGTTTACTAGTGTTAAGGACCCCAGAGTGGCACTTCGCAGGCACTACCTCAGAGTCCCCAAATATACACAGGTAGTTCATTGCAAACAAGGTCTTAGAGACTCTTTCCTGTATATCTCTAATGTCACAAAATTTCTGCAAATACCTCTTTACGGTCTGATTAGACCTCTCTACAATAGCTTGACCCGTCGGAGAGTAAGGAATACCAGTGATATGTGAAACCCCCCACATTTGACAGAATTTCTTCATTTTTTCAATGGTATATGCTGGACCATTGTCTGTCTTCAAACTTTGAGGCACTCCCATTACTGCAAAACAGCTCGTTAAGTATCGGATTACATGTATTGCTTTCTCGCCAATCTGAGGAGTTGCCCATACAAAATGGCTATATGTATCTATAGTGACATGCAGGTACTTAAGTCGACCAAACTCCGGCACGTGGGTGACATCCATTTGCCAAAGCTCGCATGGGCCTAGGCCGTGAGGATTCACCCCAATGCCTAGACCTGGTCCATGATGACTACATTCAGGACATGCTCTCATGATCCCTTTTGCTTCGTCCATAGTGATATTAAACTGTTTTCTCAGTCCCTTAGCATTCTGGTGAAAGGCATTGTGGGCTTCTCGAGCCTTGACAAAGTCACTTATGGGTACGGTGAGCGTCACTAGTCGGTCTGCTCTCTGGTTTCCTTCACCCAGACCCTGAGACCACATGTGGCTCCTTATGTGGATGACTGCATACGGTTTCCGACGTTGTTGGAGGGCAGATTGAAGTTGACGAAAGAGCTCATACAAGCAAAGATTTTTGGAATCTTTAACTCTAGCATCTTCTATCCTGCATAGCACTCCAGCAACATACAATGAGTCTGTTACTACATTAAGACTCTGATCATGCCATCGGAGGACCACCCAGACGACGGCGGCTAACTCCAGTGTTTGTAATGAGTCTCCTGGCATGGCTGACAAAATATGGTGGTGCCATACTCCATCCTCCATCCAGGTAACTGCTGCACGCTTTGATTTCTTTCCAGCGTCTGTGAAGGCTGTAACTGCACCCGGTAAGAGTGTCTCACTTCTTTTTGGTGGCATGATCCACTCATTTTGGCTAACCCATTGCAACACTGGTGACTTTACTGAGTCCACCACAATCTCTTGTGCAGCAGAGAGCAGACTAATTTGTAAGTCCTCAGATTTTTGAACACACCATTCTAGCATGTCCTTTTTTATAGGTAATCTGATGATTCCTGGTTCAGCTCCTGTGACTTGTAAAATACGCGTCCTGCCTTTTCGAATCAGTTCCGCTAAATTTTCTAGTTTCTGCTGGATAGATTTCTGCGGTTGCGGTTTTGTGTATAGCCATTCTAGGACACGGACCCTCTCCCCCCTTTTCTTTTTGCATTGTGTCAATGCACCAATGAGCTGAGAAGGTCCATTGAAGATGGTTAAGTCCACTGGCAACTCAGGGTCTTGACGATCGACCCAACGCTGAGTAATTTGGTTAGCAATTTGCTGCAGAGTCAGCTGCTGTTGAGTTGATAAGTGCACGGGCCTAGCTGGATCCACGCCATGGAGCAGAGGTCGAAGGATTTCGAGATCATCATTCGAAATCCCCACCACTGGGCGTAGCCATTGTAAATCGCCCATAAGTTTTTGAGCGTCATGCAATGTCCGGATATCAGTTTTTATTTCCAATTTTTGTGGTCGAACCTGAGATTCCGAGATTCGCCACCCAAGATATGTCCACGGGGCTGATGACTGGATTTTCTCAGACGCAATGACTAGTCCTTCTTGTTGTAATGTTTGGGATAAAAACAGCTGTTGCTGATCTGTGAAAGGATCCTGTTGGTCTATTAAAATATCGTTCATATAGTGGTAAATGACTGCTCCAGGCCAAGCAGATCGCACAGGGCCCAGAGCATTATCAACAAAAAGCTGGCAGATCATTGGACTGTTTTTCATTCCTTGCTGGAGAACCACCCATTCAAATCGTTGTGCTGGTGCTTCTCTGTTTATGGATGGCAACGTGAACGCGAAACGCTGGGTATCATTTGGATGCAGGCTGATTGTGAAAAAACAGTCCTTGAGGTCCACAATTAGAAGATGCCAATGTTCAGGTAGCATGGCTGGGTTGGGTAGTCCGGGTTGCAATGCTCCCATGGCCTGCATCTGGGTGTTTACAGCACGGAGATCATGCAGTAGGCGAAATTTCCCAGACTCTTTCCAGATAACAAATATGGGTGTGTTCCAGGGGCTAGTAGATTACTGGAGGTGTCCTTGTGTTAGCTGTTCTTTTACGAGCTGATGTGCTGCTTCAAGGCTTTCCTTTTTCAACGGCCACTGCTCGACCCAAACTGGCTTATCAATTAACCAACGAAGTGGGATCGGAAAAGCCCATGTTGCAGTGACCGCTGCTAAAAAGGTCGATTGCTGGTAAGAATGACACCTAATTGGTCTAGCACATCACGACCAATCAGTCCGTTGACTCCCTGGGGCAGAGCCATCACTGTAATATAAGTAGACGCGGTCCTTCCCTCAATAACAACTCGAACGGGATCTTTACTGCGCAAAACCGAAGAATGACCGGCAGCTCCTTCGACCCCCCTGGTCATAGGTAACAATGGCCACTGACGAGGCCAGTGGTTGTTATCGATAATGGTGAGATCGGCCCCAGTGTCCAATAATACCTCCAAACTAATTTGTTCGCCTCCCACAACCAGGGTGGCTGTAGTCACTGGTCGGCGATTCATAGCCATGGTCAGCAGAACGAGACCTCCTGTAGATCCAAACCCAGCTGTTCCTCTATCTGCAGCTGATAAGGCCTCCATGTCCTCAGTCAGGTGAGGGAGAGGAACTAGCTGGGCAATCTTGCTCCCCATTGGGATATGCACTGGTGGAAATAATGTTTGAACAACTATAGATATTGTCTCTTTAAAGTCTGTATCAATTATCCCGGGTAGAATAAAAAGTCCCTTTCTGCTACTGGATGAACGTCCGATTAGTAGTGCGCCTTGTGGTTTTCCATTAATTAATACTGGTCCCAGAGTGCACGTTTGGATCCTTTGTGGACGCTGATGTATTAGTGTTACATCTACTGCTGTCACCAGGTCCAGGCCGAGGCTCCCTTTTGTGGCTGGGCGCAAGGTGCTGGCAGGAATGGGTTAGAGCTGGGAGCTGGTACTTGGCGTTGCTGTGGAGTCGAGGGCATGATCCCATCCAGCTGAACGGGTGTGTCCTTCTCGTCTGCAACGAAAGCATTTGCTCCCTCGGCGTAGGGGAGATCGGGGTTGCCTCTCAGTCTGGCGCAAGGGGGCTAGGGCTGCAAAGGCTTGCTTCTGGGCCTGTATCAGGTCTTTCCCTAGCTCCCTCACTGCCTCCACTAACATTGCATGTGGCCCCACCGGCACCCTGCTCATGTGATCTAGCATCTGTTCTATGGTTGCATCTCCTGGTAAAGTTAATATTATGGCTTTTGTGGCCTGATTGGTATTCTCTAAAACACACTGCCTTAGTAATGCTGGTTTCATGCATTCCTGTACGTCTGCCTGATCTATTGCTGCAGTTACTCGGTCAATAAATTGCGCGAACGGCTCCTCTCTACCCTGCTTTATAGCCATGTATGACGGTGACGGGGGGGAGGTCTTTACCACGCCTATAGCTAACCGTGCTGTTCGCATGGCTTCCAGACAAATGCCCGGCCCTAATTGAAGTTGGGCATCCATAGCAACAAACCTCCCCGTCCCAGTTAATTGTTCAGCGGTCACTCCATAAAGGGGGTCATTTGGATTTCTAGGATGGTGTGCTGATATTTCACAATAGCGCTGCCAATGCGCTTGCCAGAGCAGTAATTGAGACTGGGTCATGATCATCCTCATGATGACCTTAATATCTTCCTGACATAGGAGGGTTCCCCCCCAGATATAGTTTAGTAATTGTTTTGTGGGTTCCCCATGCAACCCAGACTCATTCACTGTGCTGCGCAGCTGAGACACCAACTTCCAGCTCAACGGGCTATAAAAACCCTGAAGCGTGTCATCATCAGCTGCTTCAAAGTGAACAGGAAAAGCCTGGGCGCTAGTGAGGTCCCCAATGATATCATACTGTTCCTTTTCGGCCGCTTGTTTCGTTATCTCCCTCCAATTAATCCGTTTTACTCTGGCCTGCCTTTGCAGCTCCGGGGGCTTCATTGCGGAACCCGTAGGCCCGCTTGCCTCCCCCCCTTCCGGTGGCGGTGGGGGCGCGGCCGCAAAGGGATTGACGGGGGCCGCGGCCGCAGAAGGACTTAGGGGGAGCGCAGTCGCGGAGGGATTTGGGGGGAAGCTTCCAGAATCAGCAACTTCGGCTTTTACTTTCTTAGTTACGGTAACCGGCATACCTCTAGGGGGAATTGTGACGCGGTCATTCCCAAACAACATATCATTGGCTGGTGGTGCCCCGGTCGGTATGCCTCCTTCCCCCCACAATCGCTCTGTCGCGACTGCGGCTAAACTCTTTTCTAATTGATAGCCGTTTATATTGTTCGCCACTTCCTGCCATGGTTTCATTAATTTCTGCGCTGCCTTATCATCATCTATAACCATATCCCATAACACATCCCCTAGTTTTCACCACTCACTAACATCAAAAAGAGAATCCGGATTCTGAAAACAACCCTTAACCTTACCTAACGTTACTAACCCCGCTAAATGCTTGATACAGCCTACTCCCCGCTTTTCTAAAAAGCGCTGTAATAAATCTAGGGCTACCTCAAGTTCCATATTGCCGGCACTTACATCTATATATACGAAATCTACTCTTACCCTATAATTATCGCTGATGTCTCCCTGATTCTGGCACCAGGTGCTGGTGCCTCCCTGATTCTGGCACCAGTTGCAGCCCTTTGTGGTAGCCCCCGCAGACGGCGAACCCTTTTCGGACAGCTCAGGCCTCTGGAACGACACGCTGCGTGACCAGCGTTCGGTCGCTCTTGACCCCATGGTTGCTGCGATACCGGTGCTTCTCTGCATCTGCCGCTCCCATAGTAGTTGTCTCCATTTATGTCGAATTAAGTCCCTTTTTGTCGGGTAGTCCCTGTTCAGGCGCCAGTTGCGAGCGGCAGAGGAACAAGCTAGGCCAACTCAGTGTGAGTGATAGCGCATTGTTCAACTTTATTGCCATTAACGACACATACTCATACAGGTTACAGTAATTATGCATACTTGTCACCTGCTGATTGGCTTAAGTCCAAAGGTTACTTTTGTCTTGACCCTCCTACCTGCGGCTAGCTGGCCGCGTGAGTTTCGGCCTTTTCAACTCCCCCCTCCCTGGAGTTGTTTACAAGACTTGTCAAGGTCACAGTGTCCTTGCTGTTCCCTCATGATCAGCAGTCTCTGCTGAGGCCTATTGAGGCATTGAGGCCTGGTTATGCTAAGCTCCTAAAACATGTCAAACCATTAACTTATCAGAACACAACTCTTATTAGAACAAACATTAGAACACAACTCTTATTAGAACAAACTCTTATTAGAACAAACTCTGATCGTGCAACTGCTCCATGGATTCATGTCCTTTATCGTTGAGCAATTCCCTAACAATCTGACTTGATTTAGTGTGGAATGGCACTGTTTGAGTTTTTGCACTCTTTGTTGGGGAAGGCTGAGATGGGTTGCACTGTGCTGGGTTGGATGCAGCTGAGTTGAGTTTGGTTGGGAGATGTTTGGTTTGGTTTCCCAACAAGGACAAAGGGCTTTGTATGTGTCCCCGTGTGTGCAGAAGGTGAGCGTGAGCATTCACATGGGGACACAGGCATTCAGTGAGGCCTGTGATGAGCACACTGTTCAGCAGTCCTTGTGGCTCACCCTCTGCCCAAGTCATACAGGCATCAGCAGTACATCAAAGGGGAGGACAAAGAGCTGAGCTGGTCATTCTCATCAGAAAGGTCCAACTGTTTCACTCCTGGACCTGAAGGTGCTGTTCCTAGGAGATGTCACCTTTGCTTTTCTTCTTCCCACAGGGCATATGAGCTCAGCTCAGAGGATTTATTGTTTACTGAAAAACAAGTCTGTCGAAAGAATGGTTAGGAGTTCAGAGAGCCTTATGACTCCTTGCCTAAAGGTAATTCAAGCCAAAATGGATTTGTTTTTCCCCTCGTGCTCAATCCTGCAGGCCAACATCCTTTGTGGGATGTGGTAAAGGCAGGGATTCAGAGCTCCCAGGTGCTACTGGGAGGTCGGGGTCAGAGTGAAACAGGTGCCTTAGTGGGTCCAAAAAGTTGAAGAGTGCGAGGGCTGGGCAGAGGATGAGCCACAAAGACTTGGGCTGGCCATTGCCCAAGTGCCTAAGCCACCTGCTAAACTTGCGAGTCTCTGCTGCTCAGGCCAAGGCCCTGAGCTGGAAACAATGGCGAGGTGACTTGAGGTGCTGAATTCCTCAGTGCCTGAAGGGCAGCGTGCGGCGTGGAGGGGCGGTGGCTGTGGGCGTGCTCCAGGAATGGCCGTGGCCAGCACGCCACTGAGCTTCTCTGAGAGCACCTGAGACGAGAGGGACAACCACGTCCTCTGGCCTTAGGGGTCAGCATAATGACTGCTGCACCTCAAAGGGCACACTTTGGTCTCCGTCGCGCGTTACATGCGAGCAAAACCTCTCAGATGAAAGGGGAAAGAACTAATCATCCAGGAGACCTCTGCAAGCAAATACTGCTAGTTAGCAAAGTGCTTCATGCATGAAGAATGCTTCTGCATGCCCAAGGATTGGAGGCAGGGTATAAAAGTCCATGCGTCTCCAGGCCTGCCAAACACTGCCCTTGCTGCCATCTCCTCAGTCGGCTAGGTAAGTCCGAGCTGAGCACCCACGGGCTCTTTCTGTGAGCACGCTCGTGCTTCTGACCCGTCCTCTTCCCTCGGCTTCCATCTGGGGCTCATGCCCGGCTCTGTGTTTCAGCTCTGCCTCCCTCGCCCAGAGATGTCTTGCTACAGAGCCTGCCTCCCTTTCCCCTGCGGACCAGCCCCCCTTGCAAACAGCTGCAACGAGCCTTGCGTTCTGCGGTGTGCTGACTCCACCACCGTCATCGAACCCTCCCCGGTGGTGGTCACCCTGCCGGGCCCCATCCTCACCTCTTTCCCTCAGAGCACAGCCGTGGGGTCCTCTCTGTCAGCTGCTGTTGGCAGTTCCCTCAGCACTGGAGGGGTCCCCGTCTCTTCCGGGGGAGCCCTTGGCTTTGGGAGATTCACAGGCCTTGGGAGCGGTCTGTGTGGGCCCCTGCGTTCCTGCAACCTGTACTAGCAGGGCCAGCAGATCGCTCACCTTGGGAAGAACAACCCGGAATGGAGAAACGAGATCTGGACCCAGGACCCAGGAGATGCCGGGTGTTCCCAGCGTATGAGATACCTGCCTCATCCTCATGCTCTGCCTGGAAGGGAGCCATGCGTCATCCCTTCACATCATGCCCTTCTTGCTCTTAGTCTTCCTTTGCTTTCCCTGCTACTGCCAGGTAGCCCACGCATCCTCGCTGCTGGGCTTCAAAGCTTTTGCTGATGACCAGGGCAACATACTCCCCGCACCCCTGCTGTGGGTGGCAGAGGATTCTCACCGTCTGCGGCTACAATGGAGAGAAAAGAGCGCCTTGCATGCCACTGCAAAAAGTGATGTCCTCTTGCCCTGGGGAGCCCTGGGCCTCTCACGCTCAGTGCTCTTCCACCTTCCTTTAAAAATTAAACTTTGTCTTCTCATTAAAAAAATGTTGCATCCCAGCCTGAGCCTCCGTGTGTTCCTTTCTCCTGAAGTTGCAACTTTGTTCTGGGCACCATGTGCCGTGGGGCTGGTGATTTTCTCCACAGGTCGATGCACAATTTCCTGCTCAGCCTTTCCACGCTGCCCTTGCCTCATCCCTGGCCACGTGCAGGCCAGTGGCTTTGAGATGGACTTTCGCTTGGTCTCCCTCCAAGCCTAGGTGGTGACTGCTGAGGATGGAAGTGGGCAGGCCTATCACGGAAAGGCAGGGAGGGCCTTTTGGAGACATGCTGATGGACATGGTGGGCCATCTCTCTCTTGCCACCTGCGGCGTGGTGGGGCAGAATCAGGGCAGTCAGTTTTGTGGAGCCAGGGACGGGTCAGCCCCAGCTGGGACGTAGCCCAGCCAAGTGGTGCACCTGTGACTGTTTGAGGAAGGTGATGCTCACTCACAGGTCCCACTTTCCGGGAGCCATCCTAAGAGTATCCTGCCTCATGAGTATTAGCCTCATCTAAGTGTTCCTGCTGCGGCAGGGGGATTGGACAAGATGATCTTTTGAAGTCCCTTCAAATCCCTAGCATTCTGTGATCCTGTGATACTCTCCTCTAGTTTAAAACCATCGCCTCTTGTCCAGTCGCAACAGGCCTTGATAAAAACTTTGTTCCCCATCGTTCTTATAAACCCTCTTCAAGAACTGAAGGGCCACAACAAGGTCTCCTGAGTGCCTTCTCTTCTCCAGGCTGAACGGCCCCTATTCTCTCAGCCTTTCTTCATAGGAGAGGTTCTCCATCCCTCTCATCATTTTTGTGGCCTCCTCTGAAAGCCTCTCCAGGAGGTCCATGTCTTTCCTCTTAGCTGCCGTTGGGACTCCAGAGCTGCATGCAGTGCTCCAGGTGGTGTCCCTTGAGAGCATAGGGACAGAATCACCCCCCTGAACCTGCTGGCCACGCTCCTTTTGATGCAGCCAAGGCTACGGTTGGATTTCTGGGCTACGAGTGCGCATTGCAGGCTCATGTCTATGTCACGTAGATATTCATCAGAGACAGCTCTTAACGCTCTATCAGTTTCTTGATGGAGAAGGCAACGCCTTCACCCTTCCTTCCTCACCTGACACTTCTGAACATCCCGTAGCCATCAATTGCGGCACTCCAGTCGTGGGACTTGTCCCACTAAGCTTCTGTAACGGCCGCTAGGATGTAGCCTTCTAGCAGCACAGTGGCTTCCAACTCCTGTTTCTGGCCCATGCTGTGTGCATTGATGCAGAGGCACTCTAGCTGGGCTGTAATCTGTGTTGCCTTCCTAGAGGAACACACTTTAATTCCTTTGAGGTATTTCACTGGTGCTTCCCTGTTGGCTTCTATTACCTCAGGAGCTCCTGGCTCATCCTCTTAGGACTTCAAGTGTGCTGCAGTGTACCCAGCACGTCTCAGAGCATCAGGCCCTCACTCGCACTCCATCCCTCTCAACTCAGCATGTCATTCCACAGCTTTGTCATGGGCGGGCCTGATATCATTCCCCCTCCCTCTTCAAGTCTAATTTAAAGCTCTGTCAATGAGCTCCAAAAGCTCAAGAGCACATTTATCCCAGGAAAGGTGAATGTCTCACATGGGATCCCCCAGCCAGGAGACATCAGCAGGGAACTGGGTGATTTTTATGTGGGCTGCAAAGGCGACAGGACTACTGGTGACTCTTGTGCTGATGTGGGCGATGGCACTTAATGCCATAGCGGTTCCAGGATCAAAGTTCTTTGGTCAAGAAGCACTGCCTCTTCCCTAGAAGATATCCCATTGGTACAAGCCATCCTTTCCTCACTGGGAAGAACAGAAGAGCTTGGTGTCAAGGTGCCGTCCCATAGACAGGAGGGGCAGAGACAGACACCCCTTTCTGCTTGTTTTCAGTCCCCCCTTCAGGCAGGAGGGAGAGACTGCCTCTGCTTCATCTCATCAGGGCCTCTCCATGGTGATGCCTGGCTCTTCATCCACGGTGCTCTATGGTTTCTCTCCTTCACGCTGCCAAATGAGGGTGCTCGAGAGAAACACTGATGCAGTAACAACTGCTTGGGGCTGAGACGGGTTGATCACAGGCAGCAGCTAAACCCCTGCACAGCCGCTAGCTCACTCCCCTCACCCCCAGCCCAGAGGGACAGCAGAGAGAATAGGAAAGGCTGGAAAATTAATGGCTCACCATACAGACAGTTTAATAGGTGAAGGAAAGAGAGAAAAACATGATTATGTCATCCCAGCCCCAGGAGTGGATTGATGTGCAGCCAGGCTCCAGGCATCAGATACTGTTCAGAGGCACCATGAGGTAGTGCTGGGACTCCTCCCTGCGTACTGGCAGCACGGCTGAGCTGCCAGGAGGTGCACATTCTGTCCCACACCTCGGTCCTGTCCTGATGATCCTAGGGAAGGACTAGGAAATCCCTCAGCTGTGTTGTCCCTCAGGATCAGTGTCTCATGTGCCACAGCTTTTCCTGTGCCGTCTCTCGTGAAGGCTGTGTTTGCTGGGCATGACAGAGAGATCACTCTGGATAACCAACATCAAGCCGTTGACTCTTTGAGTGTGACCATCCAGCCAATTCCTTATCCAACGAGTAGTCCACACAACAAATCTATATCTCTGCATTTCAGAGACAAGGATTTTGTCCAAGGACAGTATTCAATGCTTCACACAAGTCCAGGTAGATGGTGTCAGTCACTCTTCCCTTATCCACCAAAGTTGTAACACCATCGTAGAGGGCCACTCAGTTTGTCAGGCAAGATTTGCCCTTAGGGGAAGGCATGTGGGCTGTCATTAAGCACCTCTCTGTTTTCCATGTGCCTTAGCCTAGTTTCCAGGATGATCTGTTGCATGGTCTTGCTGGGCACAGAGGTGAGGCTGACCAGCATGTAGTTTCCCAGGTCTTCCTTTATTCACCTTTTAAGAGTGTGGCTTCAGTTTCCCCTTTTCCAGTCCCTGGGAACTTCACCGGTCTGCCACAACTACTCACATTTGATGAGTAGTGCCTTAGTACTTTGACCCGTCAGTTCCCCCAGGGCCCTCAGAGCTATCTTAGAAGGCCCCACCGACTGGTGTATATTCATGTTCTTTACATGGTCTCAAACCTGATCTTCTGCTACGGTGGGGGATACTTCGTCTTCCCAGTCTCTGCCTTTTCATCCTATGAATCTGGTGGCGTGGCTAAAGAAGTTGCAGGTGAAGACTGAGGCAAAAAGTTTTTGAATACCTCAGCTTTCTCCATGTCGGTTGTAGCCAGCTGTACCCTTTCGCTCTTTGGGGGAGTTCAGTTCCTTTCATCTTCCCTTGTTGTCCTATGTACCCGAAGAAAGAAAACCCTTGGTGATTTTTCAGGTCCCTTGCCAAGTTCAGCTCCAGCTGTGCCTTGGCTTTCTTTAGCCCCTTCTTGCACTCTCAGGCCGTTTCACTATAATCTCCCCAGGATGTGTGTCGCAGCCAGCACTGCCTGTGCATTTTGGTTTTGTGTCTTAGTTTGGCTAAGAGATCTTGACTCAGGCAAGCTGGACTCCTGCCTCTCCTGCACGACTTCTTGCACATCCAGACAGAGAGCTGTAATGCCCAAAGCAAAACGTCTTTCAAGGTCTGCCAGCTCCTATTTGCTCCTCTATGTCTGAGGCCAGTTTCCCAAGGGATCCCATCTACTAGTGCCCTAAACAGACAAACATTTTCCTTTCTGAGTTTTAGGGGGCACTAACTCTGCTTTCTACCTATCCAGTATGCCTCAAGACTGAGAATTCTATCAGGGCATGATAGCTGCAGCACAGGTGAAGCTACAGCCTCACCCAAGGACTCAACCACTGACCATTTCACATCCAAAAGCAGAATACCTCCTTCCAGGGAAGAGTCACAAAGCAGAGATGCAATTTGTCTTCAGTGCCTTGATTTGATTTGATTTGATTTGATTTGATTTGATTTGATTTGATTTGATTTGATTTAGTGTGGAATGGCACTGTTTGAGTTTGTGCACTCTTTGTTGGGGAAGGCTGAGGTGGGTTGCACTGTGCTGGGTTGGATGCAGCTGAGTTGAGTTTGGTTGGGAGATGTTTGGTTTGGTTTCCCAACAAGGACAACGGGCTTTGTATGTGACCCCGTGTGTGCAGAAGGTGAGCGTGAGCATTCACACGGGGACACAGGCATTCAGTGAGGCCTGTGATGAGCACACTGTTCAGCAGTCCTTGTGGCTCACCCTCTGCCCAAGTCATACAGGCATCAGCAGTACATCAAAGGGGAGGACAAAGAGCTGAGCTGGTCATTCTCATCAGAAAGGTCCAACTGTTTCACTCCTGAACCTGAAGGTGCTGTTCCTAGGAGATGTCACCTTTGCTTTTCTTCTTCCCACAGGGCATATGAGCTCAGCTCAGAGGATTTATTGTTTACTGAAAAACAAGTCTGTCGAAAGAATGGTTAGGAGTTCAGAGAGCCTTATGACTCCTTGCCTAAAGGTAATTCAAGCCAAAATGGATTTGTTTTTCCCCTCGTGCTCAATCCTGCAGGCCAACATCCTTTGTGGGATGTGGTAAAGGCAGGGATTCAGAGCTCCCAGGTGCTACTGGGAGGTCGGGGTCAGAGTGAAACAGGTGCCTTAGTGGGTCCAAAAAGTTGAAGAGTGCGAGGGCCGGGCAGAGGATGAGCCACAAAGACTTGGGCTGGCCATTGCCCAAGTGCCTAAGCCACCTGCTAAACTTGCGAGTCTCTGCTGCTCAGGCCAAGGCCCTGAGCTGGAAACAATGGCGAGGTGACTTGAGGTGCTGAATTCCTCAGTGCCTGAAGGGCAGCGTGCGGCGTGGAGGGGCGGTGGCTGTGGGCGTGCTCCAGGAATGGCCGTGGCCAGCACGCCACTGAGCTTCTCTGAGAGCACCTGAGACGAGAGGGACAACCACGTCCTCTGGCCTTAGGGGTCAGCATAATGACTGCTGCACCTCAAAGGGCACACTTTGGTCTCCGTCACGCGTTACATGCGAGCAAAACCTCTCAGATGAAAGGGGAAAGAACTAATCATCCAGGAGACCTCTGCAAGCAAATACTGCTAGTTAGCAAAGTGCTTCATGCATGAAGAATGCTTCTGCATGCCCAAGGATTGGAGGCAGGGTATAAAAGTCCATGTGTCTCCAGGCCTGCCAAACACTGCCCTTGCTGCCATCTCCTCAGTCGGCTAGGTAAGTCCGAGCTGAGCACCCACGGGCTCTTTCTGTGAGCACGCTCGTGCTTCTGACCCGTCCTCTTCCCTCGGCTTCCATCTGGGGCTCATGCCCGGCTCTGTGTTTCAGCTCTGCCTCCCTCGCCCAGAGATGTCTTGCTACAGAGCCTGCCTCCCTTTCCCCTGCGGACCAGCCCCCCTTGCAAACAGCTGCAACGAGCCTTGCGTTCTGCGGTGCGCTGACTCCACCACCGTCATCGAACCCTCCCCGGTGGTGGTCACCCTGCCGGGCCCCATCCTCACCTCTTTCCCTCAGAGCACAGCCGTGGGGTCCTCTCTGTCAGCTGCTGTTGGCAGTTCCCTCAGCACTGGAGGGGTCCCCGTCTCTTCCGGGGGAGCCCTTGGCTTTGGGAGATTCACAGGCCTTGGGAGCGGTCTGTGTGGGCCCCTGCGCTCCTGCAACCTGTACTAGCAGGGCCAGCAGATCGCTCACCTTGGGAAGAACAACCCGGAATGAAGAAACGAGATCTGGACCCAGGACCCAGGAGATGCCGGGTGTTCCCAGCGTATGAGATACCTGCCTCATCGTCATGCTCTGACTGGAAGGGAGCCATGCGTCATCCCTTCACATCATGCCCTTCTTGCTCTTAGTCTTCCTTTGCTTTCCCTGCTACTGCCAGGTAGCCCACGCATCCTCGCTGCTGGGCTTCAAAGCTTTTGCTGATGACCAGGGCAACATACTCCCCGCACCCCTGCTGTGGGTGGCAGAGGATTCTCACCGTCTGCGGCTGCAATGGAGAGAAAAGAGCGCCTTGCATGCCACTGCAAAAAGTGATGTCCTCTTGCCCTGGGGAGCCCTGGGCCTCTCACGCTCAGTGCTCTTCCACCTTCCTTTAAAACTTAAACTTTGTCTTCTCATTAAAAAAATGTTGCATCCCAGCCTGAGCCTCCGTGTGTTCCTTTCTCCTGAAGTTGCAACTTTGTTCTGGGCACCATGTGCCGTGGGGCTGGTGATTTTCTCCACAGGTCGATGCACAATTTCCTACTCAGCCTTTCCACGCTGGCCTTGGCTCATCCCTGGCCACGTGCAGGCCAGTGGCTTTGAGATGGACTTTCGCTTCGTGTCCCTCCAAGCCTTGGTGGTGACTGCTGAGGATGGAAGTGGGCAGGCCTATCACGGAAAGGCAGGGAGGGCCTTTTGGAGGCATGCTGATGGAGACGGTGGGCCATCTCTCTCTTGCCACCTGCGGCGTGGTGGGGCAGAATCAGGGCAGTCAGTTTTGTGGAGCCAGGGACGGGTCAGCCCCAGCTGGGACGTAGCCCAGCCAAGTGGTGCCCCTGTGACTGTTTGAGGAAGGTGATGCTCACTCACAGGTCCCACTTTCCGTGAGCCATCCTAAGAGTATCCTGCCTCATGAGTATTAGCCTCATCTAAGTGTTCCTGCTGCGGCAGGGGGACTGGACAAGATGATCTTTTGAGGTCCCTTCCAATCCCTAGCATTCTGTGATGCTGTGATACTCTCCTCTAGTTTAAAACCATCGCCTCTTGTCCAGTTGCAACAGGCCTTGATAAAAACTTTGTTCCACATCGTTCTTATAAACCCTCTTCAAGTACTGAAGGGCCACAACAAGGTCTCCTGAGTGCCTTCTCTTCTCCAGGCTGAACAGCCCCTATTCTCTCAGCCTTTCTTCATAGGAGAGGTTCTCCATGCCTCTCATCATTTTTGTGGCCTCCTCTGGAAGCCTCTCCGGGAGGTCCATGTCTTTCCTGTTAGCTGCCGTTGGGACTCCAGAGCTGCATGCAGTGCTCCAGGTGGTGTCCCTTGAGAGCATAGGGACAGAATCACCCCCCTGAACCTGCTGGCCACGCTCCTTTTGATGCAGCCAAGGCTACAGTTGGATTTCTGGGCTGTGAATCCGCATTGCAGGCTCATGTCTATGTCACGTAGATATTCATCAGAGACAGCTCTTCACGCTCTACCAGTTTCTTGATGGAGAAGGCAACGCCTTCACCCTTCCTTCCTCACCTGACACTTCTGAACATCCCGTAGCCATCAATTGCAGCACTCCACTCACGGGACTTTTCCCACTAAGCTTCCGTAACGGCCGCTTATGTAGCCTTCTAGCAGCACAGTGGCTTCCAACTCCTCCTGTTTCTGGCCCATGCTGTGTGCATTGATGCAGAGGCACTCTAGCTGGGCTGTAATCTGCGTTGCCTTCCTAGAGGAACACACTTTAATTCCTTTGAGGTATTTCACTGGTGCTTCCCTGTTGGCTCCTATTACCTCAGGAGCTCCTGGCTCATCCTCATAGGACTTCAAGTGTGCTGCAGTGTACCCAGCACATCTCAGAGCATCAGGCCCTCACTCGCACCCCATCCCTCTCAACTCAGCATGTCATTCCACAGCTTTGTCACGGGCGGGCCTGATATCATTCCCCCTCCCTCTTCAAGTCTAGTTTAAAGCTCTGCCAATGAGCTCCAACAGCTCGAGAGCACATTTATCTCAGGAAAGGTGAATGTCTCACATGGGATCCACCAGCCAGGAGACATCAGCAGGGAACTGGGTGATTTTTATGTGGACTGCAAAGGCGACAGGACTACTGGTGACTCTTGTGCTGATGTGGGCGATGGCACTTAATGCCATAGCAGGTCTGTTCAGTTCCAGGATCAAAGTTCTTTGGTCAAGAAGCACTGCCTCTTTCCTAGAAGATATCCCATTGGTACAAGCCATCCTTTCCTCACTGGGAAGAACAGAAGAGCTTGGTGTCAAGGTGCCGTCCCATAGACAGAAGAGGCAGAGACAGACACCCCTTTCTGCTTGTTTTCATTCCCTGCTTCAGGCAGGAGGGAGAGACTGCCTCTGCTTCATCTCATCAGGGTCTCTCCATGGTGATGCCTGGCTCTTCATCCATGGTGCTCTATGGTTTCTCTCCTTCACGCTGCCAAATGAGGGTGCTCGAGAGAAACACTGATGCAGTAACAACTGCTTGGGGCTGAGACGGGTTGATCACAGGCAGCAGCTAAACCCCTGCACAGCCGCTAGCTCACTCCCCTCACCCCCATCCCAGAGGGACAGCAGAGAGAATAGGAAAGGCTGGAAAATTAATGGCTCACCATACAGACAGTTTAATAGGTGAAGGAACGAGAGAAAAACATGATTATGTCATCCCAGCCCCAGGAGTGGATTGATGTGCAGCCAGGCTCCAGGCATCAGATACTGTTCAGAGGCACCATGAGGTAGTGCTGGGACTCCTCCCTGTGTACTGGCAGCACGGCTGAGCTGCCAGGAGGTGCACATTCTGTCCCACAGCTCGGTCCTGTCCTGATGATCCTAGGGAAGGACTAGGAAATCCCTCAGCTGTGTTGTCCCTCAGGATCAGTGTCTCATGTGCCACAGCTTTTCCTGTGCCGTCTCTCGTGAAGGCTGTGTTTGCTGGGCATGACAGAGAGATCACTCTGGATAACCAACATCAAGCCGTTGACTCTTTGAGTGTGACCATCCAGCCAATTCCTTATCCAACGAGTAGTCCACACAACAAATCTATATCTCTGCATTTCAGAGACAAGGATTTTGTCCAAGGACAGTATTCAATGCTTCACACAAGTCCAGGTAGATGGTGTCACTCACTCTTCCCTTATCCACCAAAGTTGTAACACCGTCGTAGAGGGCCACTCAGTTTGTCATGCAAGATTTGCCCTTAGGGGAAGGCATGTGGGCTGTCATTAAGCACCTCTCTGTTTTCCATGTGCCTTAGCCTAGTTTCCAGGAGGATCTGCTGCATGGTCTTGCTGGGCACAGAGGTGAGACTGACCAGCATGTAGTTTCCCAGGTCTTCCTTTTTTCACCTTTTAAGAGTGTGGCTTCAGTTTCCCCTTTTCCAGTCCCTGGGAACTTCACCGGTCTGCCACAACTACTCACATTTGATGAGTAGTGCCTTAGTACTTTGACCCGTCAGTTCCCCCAGGGCCCTCAGAGCTATCTTAGAAGGCCCCACCGACTGGTGTATATTCATGTTCTTTACATGGTCTCAAACCTGATCTTCTGCTACGGTGGGGGATACTTCATCCTCCCAGTCTCTGCCTTTTCATCCTATGAATCTGGTGGCATGGCTAAAGCAGTTGCAGGTGAAGAGTGAGGCAAAAAGTTTTTGAATACCTCAGCTTTCTCCATGTCGGTTGTAGCCAGCTGTACCCTTTTCCTCTTTGGGGGAGTTCAGTTCCTTTCATCTTCCCTTGTTGTCCTATGTACCCGAAGAAAGAAAACCCTTGGAAATTTTTCAGGTCCCTTGCCAAGTTCAGCTCCACCTGTGCCTAGGCTTTCTTTAGCCCCTTCTTGCACTCTCAGGCCGTTTCACTATAATCTCCCCGGGATGTGTGTCGCAGCCAGCACTGCCTGTGCATTTTGGTTTTGTGTCTTAGTTTGGCTAAGAGGTCTTGACGCAGGCAAGCTGGAGTCCTGCCTCTCCTGCACGACTTCTTGCACATCCAGACTGAGAGCTGTAATGCCCAAAGCAAAATGTCTTTCAAGGTCTGCCAGCTCCTATTTGCTCCTGTATTTCTGAGGCCAGTTTCCCAAGGGATCCCATCTACTAGTGCCCTAAACAGACAAACATTTTCCTTTCTGAGGTTTAGGGGGCACTAACTCTGCTTTCTACCTATCCACTATGCCTCAAGACTGAGAATTCTATCAGGGCATGATAGCTGCAGCACAGGTGAAGCTACAGCCTCACCCAAGGACTCAACCACTGACCATTTCACATCCAAAAGCAGAATACCTCCTTCCAGGGAAGAGTCACAAAGCAGAGATGCAATTTGTCTTCAGTGCCTTGATTTGATTTGATTTCATTTGATTTGATTTGATCTGATCTGATCTGATTTGATTTGATTTGATTTAGTGTGGAATGGCACTGTTTGAGTTTGTGCACTCTTTGTTGGGGAAGGCTGAGATGGGTTGCACTGTGCTGGGTTGGATGCAGCTGAGTTGAGTTTGGTTGGGAGATGTTTGGTTTGGTTTCCCAACAAGGACAACGGGCTTTGTATGTGTCCCCGTGTGTGCAGAAGGTGAGCGTGAGCATTCACATGGGGACACAGGCATTCAGTGAGGCCTGTGATGAGCACACTGTTCAGCAGTCCTTGTGGCTCACCCTCTGCCCAAGTCATACAGGCATCAGCAGTACATCAAAGGGGAGGACAAAGAGCTGAGCTGGTCATTCTCATCAGAAAGGTCCAACTGTTTCACTCCTGGACCTGAAGGTGCTGTTCCTAGGAGATGTCACCTTTGCTTTTCTTCTTCCCACAGGGCATATGAGCTCAGCTCAGAGGATTTATTGTTTACTGAAAAACAAGTCTGTCGAAAGAATGGTTAGGAGTTCAGAGAGCCTTATGACTCCTTGCCTAAAGGTAATTCAAGCCAAAATGGATTTGTTTTTCCCCTCGTGCTCAATCCTGCAGGCCAACATCCTTTGTGGGATGTGGTAAAGGCAGGGATTCAGAGCTCCCAGGTGCTACTGGGAGGTCGGGGTCAGAGTGAAACAGGTGCCTTAGTGGGTCCAAAAAGTTGAAGAGTGCGAGGGCTGGGCAGAGGATGAGCCACAAAGACTTGGGCTGGCCATTGCCCAAGTGCCTAAGCCACCTGCTAAACTTGTGAGTCTCTGCTGCTCAGGCCAAGGCCCTGAGCTGGAAACAATGGCGAGGTGACTTGAGGTGCTGAATTCCTCAGTGCCTGAAGGGCAGCGTGTGGCGTGGAGGGGCGGTGGCTGTGGGCGTGCTCCAGGAATGGCCGTGGCCAGCACGCCACTGAGCTTCTCTGAGAGCACCTGAGACGAGAGGGACAACCACGTCCTCTGGCCTTAGGGGTCAGCATAATGACTGCTGCACCTCAAAGGGCACACTTTGGTCTCCGTCACGCGTTACATGCGAGCAAAACCTCTCAGATGAAAGGGGAAAGAACTAATCATCCAGGAGACCTCTGCAAGCAAATACTGCTAGTTAGCAAAGTGCTTCATGCATGAAGAATGCTTCTGCATGCCCAAGGATTGGAGGCAGGGTATAAAAGTCCATGCGTCTCCAGGCCTGCCAAACACTGCCCTTGCTGCCATCTCCTCAGTCGGCTAGGTAAGTCCGAGCTGAGCACACACGGGCTCTTTCTGTGAGCACGCTCGTGCTTCTGACCCGTCCTCTTCCCTCGGCTTCCATCTGGGGCTCATGCCCGGCTCTGTGTTTCAGCTCTGCCTCCCTCGCCGAGAGATGTCTTGCTACAGAGCCTGCCTCCCTTTCCCCTGCGGACCAGCCCCCCTTGCAAACAGCTGCAACGAGCCTTGCGTTCTGCGGTGCGCTGACTCCACCACCGTCATCGAACCCTCCCCGGTGGTGGTCACCCTGCCGGGCCCCATCCTCACCTCTTTCCCTCAGAGCACAGCCGTGGGGTCCTCTCTGTCAGCTGCTGTTGGCAGTTCCCTCAGCACTGGAGGGGTCCCCGTCTCTTCCGGGGGAGCCCTTGGCTTTGGGAGATTCACAGGCCTTGGGAGCGGTCTGTGTGGGCCCCTGCGTTCCTGCAACCTGTACTAGCAGGGCCAGCAGATCGCTCACCTTAGGAAGAACAACCCGGAATGGAGAAACGAGATCTGGACCCAGGACCCAGGAGATGCCGGGTGTTCCCAGCTTATGAGATACCTGCCTCATCCTCATGCTCTGACTGGAAGGGAGCCATGTGTCATCCCTTCACATCATGCCCTTCTTGCTCTTAGTCTTCCTTTGCTTTCCCTGCTACTGCCAGGTAGCCCACGCATCCTCGCTGCTGGGCTTCAAAGCTTTTGCTGATGACCAGGGCAACATACTCCCCGCACCCCTGCTGTGGGTGGCAGAGGATTCTCACCATCTGCGGCTGCAATGGAGAGAAAAGAGCGCCTTGCATGCCACTGCAAAAAGTGATGTCCTCTTGCCCTGGGGAGCCCTGGGCCTCTCACGCTCAGTGCTCTTCCACCTTCCTTTAAAAATTAAACTTTGTCTTCTCATTAAAAAAAATGTTGCATCCCAGCCTGAGCCTCCGTGTGTTCCTTTCTCCTGAAGTTGCAACTTTGTTCTGGGCACCATGTGCCGTGGGGCTGGTGATTTTCTCCACAGGTCGATGCACAATTTCCTGCTCAGCCTTTCCACACTGGCCTTGCCTCATCCCTGGCCACGTGCAGGCCAGTGGCTTTGAGATGGACTTTCGCTTGGTGTCCCTCCAAGCCTAGGTGGTGACTGCTGAGGATAGAAGTGGGCAGGCCTATCACGGAAAGGCAGGGAGGGCCTTTTGGAGGCATGCTGATGGACACGGTGGGCCATCTCTCTCTTGCCACCTGCGGCGTGGTGGGGCAGAATCAGGGCAGTCAGTTTTGTGGAGCCAGGGACGGGTCAGCCCCAGCTGGGACGTAGCCCATCCAGTGGTGCCACTGTGAGTGTTTGAGGAAGGTGATGCTCACTCACAGGTCCCACTTTCCGTGAGCCATCCTAAGAGTATCCTGCCTCATGAGTATTAGCCTCATCTAAGTGTTACTGCTGCGGCAGGGGGATTGGACAAGATGATCTTTTGAGGTCCCTTCCAATCCCTAGCATTCTGTGATTCTGTGATACTCTCCTCTAGTTTAAAACCATCGCCCCTTGTCCAGTCGCAACAGGCCTTGATAAAAACTTTGTTCTCCATCGTTCTTATAAACCCTCTTCAAGCACTGAAGGGCCACAACAAGGTCTCCTGAGTGCCTTCTCTTTTCTAGGCTGAACAGCCCCTATTCTCTCAGCCTTTCTTCATAGGAGAGGTTCTCCATCCCTCTCATCATTTTTGTGGCCTCCTCTGAAAGCCTCTCCAGGACGTCCATGTCTTTCCTGTTAGCTGCCGTTGGGACTCCAGAGCTGCATGCAGTGCTCCAGGTGGTGTCCCTTGAGAGCATAGGGACAGAATCACCTCCCTGAACCTGCTGGCCACACTCCTTTTGATGCAGCCAAGGCTACGGTTGAATTTCTGGGCTGCAAGTGTACATTGCAGGCTCATGTCTATGTCACGTAGATATTCATCAGAGACAGCTCTTCACGCTCTATCAGTTTCTTGATGGAGAAGGCAACGCCTTCACCCTTCCTTCCTCACCTGACACTTCAGAACATCCCGTAGCCATCAATTGCGGCACTCCAGTCGTGGGACTTGTCCCACTAAGCTTCCATAACGGCCACTAGGATGTAGCCTTCTAGCAGCACAGTGGCTTCCAACTCCTCCTGTTTCTGGCCCATGCTATGAATCTGGTGGCATGGCTAAAGAAGTTGCAGGTGAAGACTGAGGCAAAAAGTATTTGAATACCTCAGCTTTCTCCATGTCGGTTGTTGCCAGCTGTACCCTTTCGCTCTTTGGGGGAGTTCAGTTCCTCTTGTTAGTAACAGAACCAGTTTTACAAAATGTTCCGTAAAGGATGAATCAGTTTTGTAAACTGTCCCTGAAAGGATGTTCAAGCATATCGTGTTCGAGTACACTCTTATCTTAACAACCTAGCTTTTATACGCATAGAATGAGGAGACGTACATGCAGTATTTCTGGAGGTTGAACAAGTCAGCAGTTATCTAGCTATAGAAATAGTACGCCTGTGCAGTACTCAAAGGTGAAAGGGACAGAAGTGATGAAGACTACTTACTTCATCCTGAAGACCCCCTGAAGGACCACCAGAGGACACTACACATGATCAAAATAGTTCCAAGATGTTGCAATCGATGTTGCAATCAATGTTGAGTAACCGTTACGTATCTTAATGAATATATGAATATATATGTGAATGGACTGTATAAATACTGTGTAACTTAAACTGACCAGCGAAGCCAGCTTTGGGTGTGAACCCCTGGTTTCCCAGCACTGAAATAAAGCACCGCATATAACTACACCCGTGGTTATTTGTCCTGATTGTTAACATTTTGGCGACCCTAGATGGGACCTCGTGGGCTGCTGAGGTGGATCGCGTCTCGATCCTGCTCTGGCTAGCACCGAGGTATTCTTGGGGAGTGCATCGGACGCGACCGACCCTCTGCTGCTCACGACGGACCTCTGACTGGTAAGAAGGTGCTTTATCTGGATTATTGGGTACCCACCTGGTCTGGTTCTGGTCTGGTAGCCTGCTGGTCAGGCATCTGGTAGCCTGCCGGTCAGACGCGGCGAAAGCCACGCTCGGTTGGGCAGGGAGCTCCCGGGGTATTGCCTAGGCAGCCGTCCGTCAGACAGAGGGAAACCTCTGCAGGCTGGTCTGGTCTGTTTATTTGTGCCGCAGGTTCGGCACCTGGTCTGGTTATTTGTGCGCACCTGGTCTGGTTATTCGTGCTGCTCAGCACCTGGTCTGTAGTTCTGGTGATTTAATCTGTATTTACTGTTGAAACCGTGATTTGATCCATGTATACTGTTGTTCTGGTAAAGTTACCTGTGTTATCTTTCCATGTTAGTTATCTGTATCCTTCTGTGTTGATATGTGCGACACAAAGATGTCACCATTAGATTGCCTCTTGAAACATTGGAAGGAGGGTGGATTCGGACAATCAATGAGTAAAAAGAAATTAACTGAATATTGTACTCGCCGGTGGCCTGAATATGACCTGCCTAATGAAGTACAGTGGCCACCGGAGGGCACTTTAGACCATGGAACTATTGTTGAATTAATGAGGTTTTGTCAGAAGGAAGGTAGATGGGATGAAGTACAATACGTGGATCTCTTTTGATGTCTTGAAAAAAACAGGACTGGAGGAAGGATTGTAGGTTAATGTTAGTCCGGAGGAGTGGTACTAATGATAAATGTATGGGATGTACAGCAGAAAAGAAATGCATGACGTGTATGGCTATAGAAAACAGTAGCAGTAATGCTTTAGAATTGGATCTGCAGTGTCTTGATGTTGCACCTTCGGAAACAGAACCCTCTGCACCTAAACCCCTTAAACCCTCGGCACCCGTGCATTTTACTGAAAGTGATACCGATTCCAGTGGTGATGAGGGGGCAGCAAGCAGTGTAAAAGGAGTAACAACACCACCAATATCCCACAGGACTAGGAACAGACAAAAGGAAGCCCAAAAGGGGGGTGGACCATCAAAGGTAATAGCACCCCTAAGACAGGTGGTAGGATGAGGGGGAGAACCAATTTATGTAAAAGTTCCGTTCTCGCCAGGAGATTTAATGATCTGGAAACAATCAGCTGGTCCTTACCGAGAAAACCCAGACAAGGTTGCAAGGGTAATTAAAATGATAATTAAAACGCAGAATCCTGATTGGGACGATTTGCAAGTGATTCTTGATGCATTAATGGACTCTACAGAAAAAGATATGGTTATACAGGTAGCAAGAGATAAAGTAAGGGAGGATATTCGGAATGGGACAGTGGCTGTAATGTTGATGAAAATTTTCCAAAGGAGGATCCCCGATGGGATTATAATACTGGAGGTGGTTTACGTCACCTCCGGAGGTATCAGGACTGGTTATTAATCGGCATTCAGACTGCTATACCGAAACAAATGAATTGGTCAAAATTGTATAGTGTTAAGCAGCAAAAGAACAAATCCCCTTCAGCCTCTTTAGAAAGATTAAAGGAAACTGCAAAGAGATATACAGATTTAGATACTGAAACAGAACAAGCAAGGGCTCAGTTAGCTTTAATCTTCTTAGTACAGTCTCAAGATGATATTCAAAAGAAATTACAGAAACTGGAGGGGGCACAATTACGAGAACTGGATGTTATGTTAGAAACAACCTGGAAAGTTTATAATAATAGAGAAAAGGAACAGTCAAGGCGTTATCAGCAAGACCTGTTGGCCCTGGTCCAAGGACAAGTGGGGGAGTAGGAACAGGAGTCCGTGGTAGAGGAATTAGAAACAGTCGAGGGCGTGGGTTTTGGAATGTTCAGGGAATTCCTTTGGGACCTGTTGCAAAGCTTGGTTCAAATCAATGTGCTTACTGTAAGCAGCAAGGACACTGGAAAAACGAATGCCCGAACCGTCCCGGTTCCATGAGTCGGGTACCAAATGCAGTAGGAAATGCAGTACAAACTATGGTGCTGGGGGAGCATAGTAATGACAGCTGACTATATGAATGCACGAAAATGGATACCCAGAATAAGGAGCCCTTGGTGACAGTACAAGTGGGGGACCAGGATGTGAGATTTTTAGTGGACACAGGGGCTACCTATTCTGTGCTAAATTCCTTACAGGGAACAGTAGGTCATAAAACGACAACAATTGTTGGTGCCACAGGGAAGGAAGAAGTATGGCCATTCCTACAACCCTTAGATTTGTGTTTTGGAGGAAAGAAATTAACCCACGAGTTCTTATATGTTCCAGACTGCCCAGTTTCCCTTTTAGGACGGGATTTATTGACCAAATCAGATGCCGTAATAACATTTGAGGATGGAAACCTGGTAATGAAAATTCCAGAATCTAAGGTAGGACAAATTCTGTTATTAAAAGAAAACCTGGTAGTGAAAATACCGCAAGCAGTGGAGGAGGCTGTGATTCCTATGGTATGGGAGACTGACATACCTGGGAAATCAAAAACAGCCCAGCCTGTAAAAGTGGAACTGAAGGAAGATGCCAAGCCAGTACAGTTGAGGCAGTACCCACTGAAACTAGAAGCTAGGTTAGGAATAGTACCTCTAACTGAAAAATTCTTGAAATATGGTATTCTAGAGGAATGTGAATCAGAATATAATACTCCGATTTTTCCAGTAAAGAAACCTGATGGTAGTTATCGATTAGTCCAAGATTTGCGGGCTGTAAACCAGATCACTAAGGACATTTACCCGGTAGTTGCAAATCCATATACCTTGTTAGCATCTGTGAAAGAGAAATATAAATGGTTTACTGTACTTGATTTAAAAGATGCCTTCTTCTGCATACCCCTTGACCATGAAAGCAAAAAGCTATTTGCCTTTGAATGGGAAAATCCACACAGTGGGAGGAAAACTCAATTAACCTGGACACGCCTTCCACAAGGGTTCAAGAATAGCCCAACCATCTTTGGAAATCAACTAGCCAAGGAACTCGAGGAATGGACTACAAAAGGTCATATCATGATCCCTCGACAATGGTATTTGTTGCTACAATATGTACATGATATTCTGATTGCGACTGAGACATGAGAACTCTGCATCCAGGAGACAATTGAAATATTGAACCAATTGGGAATGAACGGGTACAAAGTATCGAAAAATAAAGCTCAGATTGCATCCGAGACTGTGATCTATTTAGGATGTGAGCTCTCTCAAGGACAGCGAAGGCTAAGCCTGAACAGGATACATGCTATTTGTGCTATTCCAGAACCACAAAACTTACATGAGTTGAGATCTTTTTTAGTAATGACAGGATGTTGCAGACTCTGGATTATGGACTACGGGTTGACCGCCAAACCTTTGTATGAAGCACAAGGGAATAAAACGTTCAAGTGGGGAAAGCCACAACGTGAGGCCTTCCAAAGCTAAAACAGGCTTTGATGCAGGCACCTGCTTTGGGCCTGCCGGACTTGAGCAAAGGCTTCCAGTTGTTTGTACACGAGCGACAAAGACTTGCCTTGGGAGTATTAACCCAATGACTAGGATCCTGGAAAAGACCTGTTGGCTATTTTTCCAAACAGCTAGATCCGGTAAGTGCTGGGTGGCCGGCATGCTTACGGGCGGTAGCTGCTACAGTAATGCTGATCCAGGAGGTCCGAAAATTAACTATGGGGAAAAGGATAGAAGTGTTTGTATCCCATATGGTGACAACAGTATTGGAACAAAAGGGGGGCCATTGGCTTTCCGCAAGCAGAATGATGAAATACCAGGTAATTCTGACAGAACAAGATGATGTTGTTCTAAAAACTACTAACCTAATGAATCCTGCTGTGTTTTTGGGTGCAGGTACTGAAGAAGGAGATCTGGAACATGATTGTGTGGAAGTCATCGAATACACCCATGCAAGTCGTCCTGATTTGAGAGACACCCCGCTGGCAGAAACTGACTGGGAACTCTTTACTGATGGCAGTAGCTTTGTGGAAAGTGGAGTACGGTATGCAGGATATGCGATCACTACTGTCAAGACAGTAATTGAGGCCAAACCCTTACCACCAAACACCTCAGCACAAAAAGTGGAATTAATCGCCTTAACCAGGGCATTGGAATTCAGCGAGAACAAGAAAGTTAACATATGGACTGACTCAAAATATGCTTTCGGAGTTGTTCATGTGCATGGAGCCCTTTGGAAAGAGCGGGGACTGCTCTCTTCACAAGGAACAAACATTAAATACCAGAAGGAAATACTGAACTTGATTAATGCCTTTCAGAAACCACCATAAGTTGCTATAATGCACTGTAAAGCTCATCAAAGTGGAACATCGAAAATTATTGGGGAAAATCGGCTTGCTGATCAAACAGCTCGGTCGGTGGCATGGCAAGTGAGAACAATGGTGGGTCTTGTCTCCCAGAAGGTAAGAGCAATTGATTTATTACCTTCAGAGCCACCTAAATATTCCATAGAAGATGAAAAACTGGCAAGTCTAGTAAGAGCCAGCAAGAATAATTCTGGGTGGCATGTAACCACCAATGGACAAGTTGTGGTGCCAACCACTATTATGAGAGGAATACTTCAGACGGAACACCAGAAGTGTCACTGGGGTGCAGAAGCATTGGTAACTTTTCTAAGAAAACAAATTATCTAGGTCCAGATGTTAACAATGGCAAAGTCTATTACAGCTAAGTGTGAAATTTGCTTGAAAAATAATCCTCTAGTAAAAAGAAAAATAGAAATGGGGAAAATTAAGACAGACATGCAACCCGGGGATTATTGGCAAATAGATTACACGGAACTCCCCAGAACTCGTGGATATAGATATCTACTCGTTGTGGTGGATACCTTTTCTGGATGGCCAGAAGCCTTCCCTTGTCGCACCAACCAAGCAAAAGAAACTGTGAAATGGTTATTAAAAGAGATAATCCCTAGATTTGGGGTACCAATAGGAATATCATCCGATAGGGGGCCCCATTTTGTGGCACAACTGGTAAAGGAGGTTAGCAGATGTTTAGGGAATCAGTGGGATCTGCGTACTCCCTGGAGGACCCAGTCCAGTGGACAGGTAGAGAAAATGAACCAAACTTTAAAAAGACAACTTAGTAAGGTCTGTCAGGAGGCAAAGATTCAATGGCCGCAGGCCTTACCAATAGCATTGTTGCGTATCAGGATAAAACCTAAGAGCGGAATGTCAGTAAGTCCGTACGAAATTCTGTATGGCAAACCCTATGAAGCACCAAACCCAAATCCAGAGGTCCACATAAAGGGTAATCAGGACTTGTACCATTATGTGTTGTCTCTTGGCAGGACACTGAATCAACTCCGATCTGCATTAGTGTGGAATCGACCACTGGCACTTGAAAATCCAGTACATAATATAGAACCTGGGGACACTGTATATGTGAAAAACTGGAACGAAGAGCCTTTGAGAGAACGTTGGGACGGGCCCTACCAAGTACTCTTGACCACGTTTACCGCAGTTAAAGTTGCCGGAGTAGACTCCTGGATACATTACACCCGTGTGAAGAAGGTTCCAAGAGCGTGGTCATCACATATCCTAGGTCCAACCACACTCAAGATTACATCGCAATAATGCCTGGTTTGCATTACCAAGCTTTGGTTTTGGTTATACCCCGAGTTTTTGTGCTTTTGAAAATTGGAGAGGGAAGTGCTACTCTATTCCACAAGGCCCCTGATAGACACTGGGAAAGCTCGCCCGATGCATGGAAAATTTATAAATGCAAAAATGAGACTATTTGAATGGAATTGCAAATTAGGCCACGAAGAGCAGTAGATAGTAATGAAAGTACCCAGATACCACAGGTAGTACAAAGTGTACAAAATCAGGCAGAGAACCTAATGATAGGATTAATCCGAGACTTTGCGTGAACACAAAATATCAGTAGCATCACTGCCTGCCTTCCCGTACCAAAATCAGCTGAGGACCCAGTACAGTGGGGAATAATCGCTACTACCTTACCAGAAATAAACAGAACTGGTAAGAGAGCATGTGAATCCCACACTAGAATAGAAGAAGTCCCAACTGAACAAAGGATAAGAGAACGACAAAAATGGAAAACGCCAGGACACAGGGCAGATTGTTTAAAATTACCTAAAGCAAGGTATATTACAATAGGACGATTCCATGATGTAGGATGGTGCTTCTATGACAAGTGGACCACTAAAATAGTGAATCAAAAGGTTGAACAGACCTACTGGGAATGCAAAGATCAGGATAACAAAAACATAACTGAATTATGGAACAATATGTGGACATTAAGTATTGTACAACAATACCAATACAGTGAAGCAATTCCATGGTGCATACGGTGGTCCGATGTAACAGAAGGAATGACAGTACCATGGTGGAATTGCCCACGGGTGATAACTTGTCAAACAGACATTAAAGAGATACCTTTGTCCATTGTCAAAGTAGCAGTGATTACAGGCTGCATTTGTCGGAAACAATTAGACTCACAGGCAGCCTTTAAAATTGGCATTGATAAAGACAAAATTGACTGTAAAGGAGTTATAGGCAGTATGGGACATTTAGTTTGGGCCTTAAGTGATGGGACCTGGACTACACATTTGCCAATGGGAGGACCAATTAGAGAAATTACTTTGGGGTTGCCAACACTATGTCCCATTTGGAAAAGGTCACCTTTGAAAAATAGGCAAGAACTTTTACAGGTCAGACATAAATGAGAAATAAACAAGAATGATGTGTGGCATGAACCATCAAGCAGTGTTAAATTTGGCTGGGCACTAGAATCTTTCTTTGCACCAATTGCAGCCAATAGGAATAGAGAAATGATTGATAAATTGATCGGGCAAATGGATCGATTGGCCAGAATAACTGAAAAAGGTTTTCGGGATCTTAATATACAATTACAAGCTACGACTAAAATGACCTTGCAGAATAGAATGGCACTCGACATAATGTTATTGAAAGAAAATGGCTTCTGTGGATATTTGAAAGACAGAATCGATCACTGCTGCATCCATATTCCAGACGTAACTTCAGAGGTTGAGAAAGACATTTCCGAGCTGATCCAAACACAAGTGGAGCTGCAAAAAGAAAGACAAGATGCAGAACAGAGCTGGATAGGAGCTCTGTTGAATAAATTCAGTTTAAATTTGGGAGGATGGGTACATTCACTACTAGAAAGTGTAGTTGTACTTGCAATTATGATTGTTCTTCTTTGTTTGTTGTATGTGGGTATTAAGCGCATAATTAGTCAAACAAATGCTAGGAATAATCGCATTTTCAGTATCCTGAGTAGGAATTATGCTAATCCTATATTTGATAACCCTCCAGCTTATGAAGAGGCATGACTGGAACTATCACCCCTGAAGGGACTTACCAATCAATAATAGCAAATGAATCAATAATCGAATACATTGATCGAGGTGAAAATGCATTGTCTAAGAATAGAAAAGCATTTTCAAAGTTGGAAATGTTAGTAACAGAACCAGTTTTACAAAATGTTCCGGAAAGGATGAATCAGTTTTGTAAACTGTCCCTGAAAGGATGTTCAAGCATATCGTGTTCGAGTACACTCTTATCTTAACAACCTAGCTTTTATACACATAGAGTGAGGAGAAGTACATGCAGTATTTCCAGAGGTTGAGCAAGTCACCAGTTATCTATCTATAGAAATAGTACGCCTGTGCAGTACCCAAAGGTGAAAGGGACAGAAGTGATGAAGACTACTTACTTCATCCTGAAGACCCCCTGAAGGACCACCAGAGGACACTACACATGATCAAAATAGTTCCAAGATGTTGCAATCGATGTTGCAATCAATGTTGAGTAACCGTTACGTATCTTAATGAATTTACGAATATGTATGTGAATGGACTGTATAAATACTGTGTAACTTAAACTGACCAGCGAAGCCAGCTTTGGGTGCGAACCCCTGGTTTCCCAGCGCTGAAATAAGGCACCGCATATAACTACACCCGTGGTTATGTGTCCTGATTGCTAACACTCTCATCTTCCCTTGTTGTCCTATGTACCCGAAGAAAGAAAACCCTTGGTGATTTTTCAGGTCCCTTGCCAAGTTCAGCTCCAGCTGTGCCTTGGCTTTCTTTAGCCCCTTCTTGCACTCTCAGGCCGTTTCACTATAATCTCCCCGGGATGTGTGTCGCAGCCAGCACTGCCTGTGCATTTTGGTTTTGTGTCTTAGTTTGGCTAAGAGATCTTGACTCAGGCAAGCTGGACTCCTGCCTCTCCTGCACGACTTCTTGCACATCCAGACAGAGAGCTGTAATGCCCAAAGCAAAACGTCTTTCAAGGTCTGCCAGCTCCTATTTGCTCCTGTATGTCTGAGGCCAGTTTCCCAAGGGATCCCATCTACTAGTGCCCTAAACAGACAAACATTTTCCTTTCTGAGGTTTAGGGGGCACTAACTCTGCTTTCTACCTATCCAGTATGCCTCAAGACTGAGAATTCTATCAGGGCATGATAGCTGCAGCACAGGTGAAGCTACAGCCTCACCCAAGGACTCAACCACTGACCATTTCACATCCAAAAGCAGAATACCTCCTTCCAGGGAAGAGTCACAAAGCAGAGATGTAGTTTGTCTTCAGTGCCATGATTTGATTTGATCTGATTTGATCTGATTTAATTTAGTGTGGAATGGCACTGTTTGAGTTTGTGCACTCTTTGTTGGGGAAGGCTGAGGTGGGTTGCACTGTGCTGGGTTGGATGCAGCTGAGTTGAGTTTGGTTGGGAGATGTTTGGTTTGGTTTCCCAACAAGGACAACGGGCTTTGTATGTGTCCCCGTGTGTGCAGAAGGTGAGCGTGAGCATTCACATGGGGACACAGGCATTCAGTGAGGCCTGTGATGAGCACACTGTTCAGCAGTCCTTGTGGCTCACCCTCTGCCCAAGTCATACAGGCATCAGCAGTACATCAAAGGGGAGGACAAAGAGCTGAGCTGGTCATTCTCATCAGAAAGGTCCAACTGTTTCACTCCTGAACCTGAAGGTGCTGTTCCTAGGAGATGTCACCTTTGCTTTTCTTCTTCCCACAGGGCATATGAGCTCAGCTCAGAGGATTTATTGTTTACTGAAAAACAGGTCTGTCGAAAGAATGGTTAGGAGTTCAGAGAGCCTTATGACTCCTTGCCTAAAGGTAATTCAAGCCAAAATGGATTTGTTTTTCCCCTCGTGCTCAATCCTGCAGGCCAACATCCTTTGTGGGATGTGGTAAAGGCAGGGATTCAGAGCTCCCAGGTGCTACTGGGAGGTCGGGGTCAGAGTGAAACAGGTGCCTTAGTGGGTCCAAAAAGCTGAAGAGTGCGAGGGCCGGGCAGAGGATGAGCCACAAAGACTTGGGCTGGCCATTGCCCAAGTGCCTAAGCCACCTGCTAAACTTGCGAGTCTCTGCTGCTCAGGCCAAGGCCCTGAGCTGGAAACAATGGCGAGGTGACTTGAGGTGCTGAATTCCTCAGTGCCTGAAGGGCAGCGTGCGGCGTGGAGGGGCGGTGGCTGTGGGCGTGCTCCAGGAATGGCCGTGGCCAGCACGCCACTGAGCTTCTCTGAGAGCACCTGAGACGAGAGGGACAACCACGTCCTCTGGCCTTAGGGGTCAGCATAATGACTGCTGCACCTCAAAGGGCACACTTTGGTCTCCGTCACGCGTTACATGCGAGCAAAACCTCTCAGATGAAAGGGGAAAGAACTAATCATCCAGGAGACCTCTGCAAGCAAATACTGCTAGTTAGCAAAGTGCTTCATGCATGAAGAATGCTTCTGCATGCCCAAGGATTGGAGGCAGGGTATAAAAGTCCATGTGTCTCCAGGCCTGCCAAACACTGCCCTTGCTGCCATCTCCTCAGTCGGCTAGGTAAGTCCGAGCTGAGCACCCACGGGCTCTTTCTGTGAGCACGCTCGTGCTTCTGACCCGTCCTCTTCCCTCGGCTTCCATCTGGGGCTCATGCCCGGCTCTGTGTTTCAGCTCTGCCTCCCTCGCCGAGAGATGTCTTGCTACAGAGCCTGCCTCCCTTTCCCCTGCGGACCAGCCCCCCTTGCAAACAGCTGCAACGAGCCTTGCGTTCTGCGGTGTGCTGACTCCACCACCGTCATCGAACCCTCCCCGGTGGTGGTCACCCTGCCGGGCCCCATCCTCACCTCTTTCCCTCAGAGCACAGCCGTGGGGTCCTCTCTGTCAGCTGCTGTTGGCAGTTCCCTCAGCACTGGAGGGGTCCCCGTCTCTTCCGGGGGAGCCCTTGGCTTTGGGAGATTCACAGGCCTTGGGAGCGGTCTGTGTGGGCCCCTGCGTTCCTGCAACCTGTACTAGCAGGGCCAGCAGATCGCTCACCTTGGGAAGAACAACCCGGAATGGAGAAACGAGATCTGGACCCAGGACCCAGGAGATGCCGGGTGTTCCCAGCGTATGAGATACCTGACTCATCGTCATGCTCTGACTGGAAGGGAGCCATGCGTCATCCCTTCACATCATGCCCTTCTTGCTCTTAGTCTTCCTTTGCTTTCCCTGCTACTGCCAGGTAGCCCACGCATCCTCGCTGCTGGGCTTCAAAGCTTTTGCTGATGACCAGGGCAACATACTCCCCGCACCCCTGCTGTGGGTGGCAGAGGATTCTCACCATCTGCGGCTGCAATGGAGAGAAAAGAGCGCCTTGCATGCCACTGCAAAAAGTGATGTCCTCTTGCCCTGGGGAGCCCTGGGCCTCTCACGCTCAGTGCTCTTCCACCTTCCTTTAAAACTTAAACTTTGTCTTCTCATTAAAAAAATGTTGCATCCCAGCCTGAGCCTCCGTGTGTTCCTTTCTCCTGAAGTTGCAACTTTGTTCTGGGCACCATGTGCCGTGGGGCTGGTGATTTTCTCCACAGGTCGATGCACAATTTCCTACTCAGCCTTTCCACGCTGGCCTTGCCTCATCCCTGGCCACGTGCAGGCCAGTGGCTTTGAGATGGACTTTCGCTTGGTGTCCCTCCAAGCCTAGGTGGTGACTGCTGAGGATGGAAGTGGGCAGGCCTATCACGGAAAGGCAGGGAGGGCCTTTTGGAGGCATGCTGATGGAGACGGTGGGCCATCTCTCTCTTGCCACCTGCGGCGTGGTGGGGCAGAATCAGGGCAGTCAGTTTTGTGGAGCCAGGGACGGGTCAGCCCCAGCTGGGACGTAGCCCAGCCAAGTGGTGCCACTGTGACTGTTTGAGGAAGGTGATGCTCACTCACAGGTCCCACTTTCCGTGAGCCATCCTAAGAGTATCCTGCCTCACGAGTATTAGCCTCATCTAAGTGTTCCTGCTGCGGCAGGGGGATTGGACAAGATGATCTTTTGAAGTCCCTTCCAATCCCTAGCATTCTGTGATCCTGTGATACTCTCCTCTAGTTTAAAACCATCGCCCCTTGTCCAGTCGTAACAGGCCTTGATAAAAACTTTGTTCCCCATCGTTCTTATAAACCCTCTTCAAGTACTGAAGGGCCACAACAAGGTCTCCTGAGTGCCTTCTCTTCTCCAGGCTGAACAGCCCCTATTCTCTCAGCCTTTCTTCATAGGAGAGGTTCTCCATCCCTCTCATCATTTTTGTGGCCTCCTCTGAAAGCCTCTCCAGGAGGTCCATGTCTTTCCTGTTAGCTGCCGTTGGGACTCCAGAGCTGCATGCAGTGCTCCAGGTGGTGTCCCTTGAGAGCATAGGGACAGAATCACCCCCCTGATCCTGCTGGCCATGCTCCTTTTGATGCAGCCAAGGCTACGGTTGGATTTCTGGGCTGCGAATCCGCATTGCAGGCTCATGTCTATGTCACGTAGATATTCATCAGAGACAGCTCTTCACGCTCTATCAGTTTCTTGATGGAGAAGGCAACGCCTTCACCCTTCCTTCCTCACCTGACGCTTCTGAACATCCCGTAGCCATCAATTGCGGCACTCCAGTCGTGGGACTTGTCCCACTAAGCTTCCGTAACGGCCACTAGGATGTAGCCTTCTAGCAGCACAGTGGCTTCCAACTCCTGTTTCTGGCCCATGCTGTGTGCATTGATGCAGAGGCACTCTAGCTGGGCTGTAATCTGCGTTGCCTTCCTAGAGGAACACACTTTAATTCCTTTGAGGTATTTCACTGGTGCTTCCCTGTTGGCTTCTATTACCTCAGGAGCTCCTGGCTCATCCTCGTAGGACTTCAAGTGTGCTGCAGTGTACCCAGCACGTCTCAGAGCATCAGGCCCTCACTCGCACTCCATCCCTCTCAACTCAGCATGTCATTCCACAGCTTTGTCATGGGCGGGCCTGATATCATTCCCCCTCCCTCTTCAAGTCTACTTTAAAGCTCTGCCAATGAGTTCCAAAAGCTCAAGAGCACATTTATCCCAGGAAAGGTGAATGTCTCACATGGGATCCCGCAGCCAGGAGACATCAGCAGGGAACTGGGTGATTTTTATGTGGGCTGCAAAGGCGACAGGACTACTGGTGACTCTTGTGCTGATGTGGGCGATGGCACTTAATGCCATAGCAGATCTGTTCAGTTCCAGGATCAAAGTTCTTTGGTCAAGAAGCACTGCCTCTTCCCTAGAAGATATCCCATTGGTACAAGCCATCCTTTCCTCACTAGGAAGAACAGAAGAGCTTGGTGTCAAGGTGCCGTCCCATAGACAGGAGGGGCAGAGACAGACACCCCTTTCTGCTTGTTTTCAGTCCCCCCTTCAGGCAGGAGGGAGAGACTGCCTCTGCTTCATCTCATCAGGGCCTCTCCATGGTGATGCCTGGCTCTTCATCCACGGTGCTCTATGGTTTCTCTCCTTCACGCTACCAAATGAGGGTGCTCGAGAGAAACACTGATGCAGTAACAACTGCTTGGGGCTGAGACGGGTTGATCACAGGCAGCAGCTAAACCCCTGCACAGCCGCTAGCTCACTCCCCTCAACCCCATCCCAGAGGGACAGCAGAGAGAATAGGAAAGGCTGGAAAATTAATGGCTCACCATACAGACAGTTTAATAGGTGAAGGAAAGAGAGAAAAACATAATTATGTCATCCCAGCCCCAGGAGTGGATTGATGTGCAGCCAGGCTCCAGGCATCAGATACTGTTCAGAGGCACCATGAGGTAGTGCTGGGACTCCTCCCTGCGTACTGGCAGCACGGCTGAGCTGCCAGGAGGTGCACATTCTGTCCCACACCTCGGTCCTGTCCTGATGATCCTAGGGAAGGACTAGGAAATCCCTCAGCTGTGTTGTCCCTCAGGATCAGTGTCGCATGTGCCACAGCTTTTCCTGTGCCGTCTCTCGTGAAGGCTGTGTTTGCTGGGCATGACAGAGAGATCACTCTGGATAACCAACATCAAGCCGTTGACTCTTTGAGTGTGACCATCCAGCCAATTCCTTATCCAACGAGTGGTCCACACAACAAATCTATATCTCTGCATTTCAGAGACAAGGATTTTGTCCAAGGACAGTATTCAATGCTTCACACAAGTCCAGGTAGATGGTGTCAGTCACTCTTCCCTTATCCACCAAAGTTGTAACACCGTCGTAGAGGGCCACTCAGTTTGTCAGGCAAGATTTGCCCTTAGGGGAAGGCATGTGGGCTGTCATTAAGCACCTCTCTGTTTTCCATGTGCCTTAGCCTAGTTTCCAGGATGATCTGTTGCATGGTCTTGCTGGGCACAGAGGTGAGGCTGACCAGCATGTAGTTTCCCAGGTCTTCCTTTTTTCACCTTTTAAGAGTGTGGCTTCAGTTTCCCCTTTTCCAGTCCCTGGGAACTTCACCGGTCTGCCACAACTACTCACATTTGATGAGTAGTGCCTTAGTACTTTGACCTGTCAGTTCCCCCAGGGCCCTCAGAGCTATCTTAGAAGGCCCCACCGACTGGTGTATATTCATGTTCTTTACATGGTCTCAAACCTGATCTTCTGCTACGGTGGGGGATACTTCATCCTCCCAGTCTCTGCCTTTTCATCCTATGAATCTGGTGGCATGGCTAAAGAAGTTGCAGGTGAAGACTGAGGCAAAAAGTTTTTGAATACCTCAGCTTTCTCCGTGTCGGTTGTAGCCAGCTGTACCCTTTCGCTCTTTGGGGGAGTTCAGTTCCTTTCATCTTCCCTTGTTGTCCTATGTACCCGAAGAAAGAAAACCCTTGGTGATTTTTCAGGTCCCTTGCCAAGTTCAGCTCCAGCTGTGCCTTGGCTTTCTTTAGCCCCTTCTTGCACTCTCAGGCCGTTTCACTATAATCTCCCCGGGATGTGTGTCGCAGCCAGCACTGCCTGTGCATTTTGGTTTTGTGTCTTAGTTTGGCTAAGAGATCTTGACTCAGGCAAGCTGGACTCCTGCCTCTCCTGCACGACTTCTTGCACATCCAGACAGAGAGCTGTAATGCCCAAAGCAAAACGTCTTTCAAGGTCTGCCAGCTCCTATTTGCTCCTCTATGTCTGAGGCCAGTTTCCCAAGGGATCCCATCTACTAGTGCCCTAAACAGACAAACATTTTCCTTTCTGAGGTTTAGGGGGCACTAACTCTGCTTTCTACCTATCCAGTATGCCTCAAGACTGAGAATTCTATCAGGGCATGATAGCTGCAGCACAGGTGAAGCTACAGCCTCACTCAAGGACTCAACCACTGACCATTTCACATCCAAAAGCAGAATACCTCCTTCCAGGGAAGAGTCACAAAGCAGAGATGCAATTTGTCTTCAGTGCCTTGATTTGATTTGATTTGATTTGATTTGATTTGATTTAGTGTGGAATGGCACTGTTTGAGTTTTTGCACTCTTTGTTGGGGAAGGCTGAGATGGGTTGCACTGTGCTGGGTTGGATGCAGCTGAGTTGAGTTTGGTTGGGAGATGTTTGGTTTGGTTTCCCAACAAGGACAACGGGCTTTGTATGTGTCCCCGTGTGTGCAGAAGGTGAGCGTGAGAATTCACACGGGGACAGAGGCATTCAGCGAGGTCTGTGATGAGCACACTGTTCAGCAGTCCTTGTGGCTCACCCTCTGCCCAAGTCATACAGGCATCAGCAGTACATCAAAGGGGAGGACAAAGAGCTGAGCTGGTCATTCTCATCAGAAAGGTCCAACTGTTTCACGCCTGAACCTGAAGGTGCTGTTCCTAGGAGATGTCACCTTTGCTTTTCTTCTTCCCACAGGGCATATGAGCTCAGCTCAGAGGATTTATTGTTTACTGAAAAACAAGTCTGTCGAAAGAATGGTTAGGAGTTCAGAGAGCCTTATGACTCCTTGCCTAAAGGTAATTCAAGCCAAAATGGATTTGTTTTTCCCCTCGTGCTCAATCCTGCAGTCCAACATCCTTTGTGGGATGTGGTAAAGGCAGGGATTCAGAGCTCCCAGGCGCTACTGGGAGGTCGGGGTCAGAGTGAAACAGGTGCCTTAGTGGGTCCAAAAAGTTGAAGAGTGCGAGGGCCGGGCAGAGGATGAGCCACAAAGACTTGGGCTGGCCATTGCCCAAGTGCCTAAGCCACCTGTTAAACTTGCGAGTCTCTGCTGCTCAGGCCAAGGCCCTGAGCTGGAAACAATGGCGAGGTGACTTGAGGTGCTGAATTCCTCAGTGCCTGAAGGGCAGCGTGCGGCGTGGAGGGGCGGTGGCTGTGGGCGTGCTCCAGGAATGGCCGTGGCCAGCACGCCACTGAGCTTCTCTGAGAGCACCTGAGACGAGAGGGACAACCACGTCCTCTGGCCTTAGGGGTCAGCATAATGACTGCTGCACCTCAAAGGGCACACTTTGGTCTCCGTCACGCGTTACATGCGAGCAAAACCTCTCAGATGAAAGGGGAAAGAACTAATCATCCAGGAGACCTCTGCAAGCAAATACTGCTAGTTAGCAAAGTGCTTCATGCATGAAGAATGCTTCTGCATGCCCAAGGATTGGAGGCAGGGTATAAAAGTCCATGCGTCTCCAGGCCTGCCAAACACTGCCCTTGCTGCCATCTCCTCAGTCGGCTAGGTAAGTCCGAGCTGAGCACACACGGGCTCTTTCTGTGAGCACGCTCGTGCTTCTGACCCGTCCTCTTCCCTCGGCTTCCATCTGGGGCTCATGCCCGGCTCTGTGTTTCAGCTCTGCCTCCCTCGCCGAGAGATGTCTTGCTACAGAGCCTGCCTCCCTTTCCCCTGCGGACCAGCCCCCCTTGCAAACAGCTGCAACGAGCCTTGCGTTCTGCGGTGCGCTGACTCCACCACTGTCATCGAACCCTCCCCGGTGGTGGTCACCCTGCCGGGCCCCATCCTCACCTCTTTCCCTCAGAGCACAGCCGTGGGGTCCTCTCTGTCAGCTGCTGTTGGCAGTTCCCTCAGCACTGGAGGGGTCCCCGTCTCTTCCGGGGGAGCCCTTGGCTTTGGGAGATTCACAGGCCTTGGGAGCGGTCTGTGTGGGCCCCTGCGTTCCTGCAACCTGTACTAGCAGGGCCAGCAGATCGCTCACCTTGGGAAGAACAACCCGGAATGGAGAAACGAGATCTGGACCCAGGACCCAGGAGATGCCAGGTGTTCCCAGCATATGAGATACCTGCCTCATCGTCATGCTCTGACTGGAAGGGAGCCATGCGTCATCCCTTCACATCATGCCCTTCTTGCTCTTAGTCTTCCTTTGCTTTCCCTGCTACTGCCAGGTAGCCCACGCATCCTCGCTGCTGGGCTTCAAAGCTTTTGCTGATGACCAGGGCAACATACTCCCCGCACCCCTGCTGTGGGTGGCAGAGGATTCTCACCATCTGCGGCTGCAATGGAGAGAAAAGAGCGCCTTGCATGCCACTGCAAAAAGTGATGTCCTCTTGCCCTGGGGAGCCCTGGGCCTCTCACGCTCAGTGCTCTTCCACCTTCCTTTAAAACTTAAACTTTGTCTTCTCATTAAAAAAAATGTTGCATCCCAGCCTGAGCCTCCGTGTGTTCCTTTCTCCTGAAGTTGCAACATTGTTCTGGGCACCATGTGCCGTGGGGCTGGTGATTTTCTCCACAGGTCGATGCTCAATTTCCTGCTCAGCCTTTCCACGTTGCCCTTGCCTCATCCCTGGCCACGTGCAGGCCAATGGCTTTGAGATGGTGTCGAGGGTTAAGATTGCAGGGTGACAATAAAACCCTGGCAGATGTATTGTTAACCTCCTCTCCCTGCCACTTCCTCTTTTCTGCCCCTCCCTCTCCCCCCTTCCCACTAAGGAGAGAAGAGAGTTGGAAAAATTAAAGATGTTTTACTAATGCTACTAATAAGAATAGAGAAAATAATACAAAATATACAAAACCCATCTTGAAAGTCTCAGCAACTGCAGAGCTGGCACCCGAAGTCCTGTATTAGACTCTGCAACCAAGCGGAGCTGGATTCAGTCTCTCACAAGGCCTCAGCTCACAGGGATGAGTAGCAAGATCCTCTCCTAATGTCGCCATAAGGAAAAGGGACGAGATCCTTGTGATCTCCCACTTTTATATGAAGTATTCACGTGAATGGAATGTTATACACAGTTGGTCAGTTTCTTAGTCACTTGTTTCTCGTCGCCCCTCTCGCGAGATGTCCATCCATTCTTATCAATAAGTTTGCATTCCATTACTAGGTTTACCAAAACATGTGTCTGGTTCTCCAGGAAAATGCAGTTAATATGAAGGCTTTAGCTGACAGGCAAAATTCACTGAAAGAGAAACTTCTTTTTAACAAAACCAGGACATTCCACCCCTTATAATATGCCATTCACTGAATACTTAAACCTTATCAATACAATCTATCAATACAATCTAATTAATCACTACTACTATATATATATATATATACATATGTACATATATACACAGGAGTAATTAATCAGTGGACCATCCTTTAAAAAGTTCATTAAGTTCATTTTGTCACAACAGTCTCCCAGGGCAGGAAAAATGGTACAAGTGCATCTCATGACCACTGTTTGTGGGTTACAGACATCAACTTCGAAGAATTTGTCAGGCGCCACTCGAAGAAGCTAGCTCTGGTTTCATCATCACTGTCTTGATCTGAAAAACACTTATTAAATACTGTTAGTATGGCAATTCACATCCTGCAGTTCAGTATTGCATATTTTCACCTAAACTCAAATCCCCTTGAGGTACACACCGAACTTCTCCATCCTTAAGCATCACCCACCAGGTGCTGCCAGGTCCCTGGGCAAAAACAATCCCACGAATGGGCTTGCCTTTGCCTGAGGCAGGAGTAACCCAGACTGCCTTTTCTAACATGTTTTTCATGTGTACTACAGGGACTTTATCTCCTTCTACAGTCCGTAGAATTTCTGATTGGGCAGGCCCGGCTCGATTGGTTGATCCCCTGGTGTTGACCAACCAAGTGGCTTTTGCTAAATGTGAATCCCAGTTTTTAAAGGTTCCACCACCAAGTGCCTTTAGTGTAGTTTTTAGCAAACCATTGTACCTTTCAATTTTCCCAGAGGCTGGTGCATGATATGGAATATGATATACCCACTCAATACCATGTTCTTTGGCCCAATTGTCCATGATACTGTTTTTGAAATGAGTACCGTTGCCTGATTCAATTCTTTCTGGCGTATCGTCTCGCCAAAGGACTTGCTTTTCAAGGCCCAAGATAGTATTTCGGGCTGTAGCATGAGGTACAGCATATGTTTCCAACCATCCAGTGGTTGCTTCCACCATTGTAAGTACATAACGCTTACCTTGACGTGTTTGTGGAAGTGTAATATAATCAATCTGCCAAGCTTCTCCATACTTATACTTTAACCATCGCCCCCCATACCATACAGCCTTTAACCGTTTCGCTTGTTTGATTTCGGCGCAAGTCTCACATTCATGAATAACCTGTGAAATAGTGTCCATAGTTAAATCCACCCCTCGATCGCGAGCCCATTTATATGTTGCATCTCTACCTTGATGCCCTGAAGCATCATGGGCCCACCGAGCTAGGAAAAGTTCACCTTTATGTTGCCAGTCCAAGTCCACCTCAGCTACTTTAATCTTAGCAGCTTGATCCGCTTGTTGGTTGTTTAGATGTTCCTCGGTGGCTCGACTTTTAGGCACATGAGCATCTACATGCCGAACTTTCACAGGCAGGCTCTCTAGCCGAGCAGCAATGTCTTGCCACAGTGTGGCAGCCCCAATGGGTTTACCTCTGCGCTGCCAGTTGCTTTTCTTCCATTGCTGTAGCCACCCCCACAAGGCATTTGCTACCATCCATGAGTCAGTATAGAGATAAAGTATTGGCCACTTCTCTCACTCAGCAATGTCCAAAGCCAGCTGGATGGCTTTCACTTCTGCAAACTGACTAGATTCACCTTGTCCTTCAGTGGCTTCTGTAACTTGTCGTGTGGGACTCCACACAGCAGCTTTCCACCTTCGATGTTTTCCTACAAGACGACAGGATCCATCTGTGAACAGTGCATACTGCTTATCAGTCTCTGAAAGAGTATTATACGGTGGTGCTTCTTCAGCACGTTTTACTTCCTCCTCATCTGGAGACATTCCAAAGTCTTTGGTTTCTGGCCAGTCTGTAATCACTTCTAAGATCCCTGGGCGATTGGGATTTCCAATTCGAGCTTGTTGCGTGATCAATGCAATCCATTTACTCCACGTAACTTCGGTTGCATGATGTGGAGAGGGAACCGTCCCTGTGAACATCCAGCTCAGCACCGGCAGTCGAGGTGCCAGGAGGAGCTGTGCTTCAGTACCGATCACTTCTGAAGCAGCTCGAACTCCTTCATATGCTGCTAGTATCTCTTTTTCAGTTGGAGTATAGTTGGCCTCAGATCCTTTGTATCCTCGACTCCAAAAACCTAAGGGTCGACCTCGGGTTTCTCCTGGTGCTTTCTGCCAGAGGCTCCAGGTAGGTCCATTATCTCCGGCTGCGGTGTAGAGCACATTTTTAACATCTAGTCCAGTCCGAACTGGTCCAAGGGCCACCGCATGAGTTATCTCACGCTTAATTTGTTCAAAGGCTTGTCGTTGTTCAGGGCCCCACTCAAATTGGTTCTTTTTACGAGTCACTCGATAGAGGGGGCTCACAATGTGGCTGTAGTCAGGAATATGCATTCTCCAAAAACCTACAACACCCAAGAAAGTCTGTGTCTCCTTTTTATTAGTAGGTGGAGACATTGCAGCAATTTTGTTGATCACATCCATTGGGATCTGACGACGGCCATCTTGCCATTTTATTCCTAAAAACTGGATCTCTCGTGCAGGTCCCTTGACCTTGCTTCATTTTATGGCAAAACCAGCATCCAAAAGAATCTGAATTATTCTCTCACCTTTTTCGAAGACTTCTTTCGCTGTGTCGCCCCATACGATGATGTCATCAATATATTGCAGGTGTTCTGGAGCTTTACCTTGCTCCAGCGTGGTCTGGATCAGTCCATGGCAGATGGTAGGACTGTGTTTCCACCCCTGGGGCAAGCGATTCCACGTGTACTGGATGCCTCTCCAGGTGAAAGCAAACTGCGGCCTGCACTCTGCTGCTACAGGAATAGAGAAAAATGCATTAGCAATGTCAATTGTAGCATACCACTTAGCTGCCTTTGACTCCAGTTCAAATTGCAGTCCTAGCATGTCAGGCACAGCAGCACTCAGTGGTGGCGTAACTTCATTCAGGCCACGATAGTCCACAGTTAGTCTCCACTCATCACTAGACTTACGCACTGGCCAGATTGGGCTGTTAAAAGGTGAGCGAGTCTTACTGATCACACCCTGGCTTTCCAATTGACGGATCAACTTCTGAATAGGAATCAAAGAGTCTCGATTGGTGCGATATTGCCGGCGATGCACAGTCGTGGTAGCAATTGGCACCTGCTGATCGTCAACCATCAGCAGTCCTACAACAGAAGGATCATCTGAAAGACCAGGCAAATCAGACAGCTGTTCAATTTTCTCAGTGTCCACAGCTGCTATACCAAATGCCCACCTATACCCTTTTGGGTCCTTAAAATACCCTCTCTTGAGGTAGTCTATGCCAAGGATGCATGGAGCATCTGGACCAGTCACAATGGGATGCTTTTGCCAGTTTTTTCCAGTTAGGCTCATTTCAGCCTCTACAACAGTCAGTTCCTGGGATCCCCCAGTCACTCCAACAATATTGATGGATTGCGTTCCTTTATAATTAGAAGGAATTATTGTGCACTGAGCACCAGTGTCCACTAAAGCTTTGTACTCCTGGGGGTGTGTTGTACCAGGCCATCGTATTTGTACAGTCCAATAAACTCTGTTATCCCTTTCCTCCACCTGGTTGGAGGCAGGGCACCTCTAATTTCTGTTTTGCACAGTCTCTGGGTGTCAGTTAGAGGTTCCTTCGAGAGCATCAGAATCTCTTCTGCTCCTTTTGTAAACTGGAGCAGCCACCTTCCTAGGGGTTTTTCCTTTGATCTCACGTACTCATGCCTGAAGTTCTGAGGTAGGTCTTCCATGCCACTTATTCATGTTCTCTCCCTGCTCATGTAGGAAGAACCACAGTGAACCTCTTTATGTGGGCTGCCTCTGTCCTCTCTCTCGAGACTGGAAACACCTTTTCCTAACAGCTGAAACATAGGTTTGTGCAGGTCGTGAATGGTATGTGTCTTCTCTGAGTTCTTTGATTTCTTGCAATAGCTTTTCAAACCGGTCATCAGATTTTTCACACAGTTTCTCTACAGCAGAGACACAAGCCCATAGAGAACCAGCAAGGCTGTCCTCAAAGTTCCGGAGCTGCTCAATCACTTCAGTAATATCTTGTATACCTCGTGATGACCAGACCATTCCTGCCAATGACTTAGCATATGCAGGTGGTGCACTTTGTACAAATCTGCGCCACAGAGGTCGTGTACAATTGATTCTATCTGGGTCTGTCCCCTCTTGGCTGTTTGGTTCAAAATAAATGATCTCTCGCACAGCTAATTCTCTCAGGAACTGAATACCTTTCTCCATAGTATTCCATTTCCCTAACTTGGATATACAATCTTCCTTGTAGGGAAATCTTACTTTCATAGCTGCCAGGAGTCGGGTCCAGAGAGCAGTGGCATTAGACTCTCTTGAAATTGCCCTATCAATGGTGGAATCTCTTGACAGAGATCCCAGCTGCCTGGCTTCACCACCTTCCAATTCAATTGTTCCTGCCCCATTGTCCCAGCATCGGAGCAGCCAGGTTAAAATATTCTCGCCTTCACGACGACTAAAGTATTTTCACAGATCTCTCAGCTCACCTGGAGAAAAGGACAGAGTGGTGGTCACTTCATCTCCTCCCTGTCCTGATGATGGTGCCCCTTGGGTTGATGTTGGCCCTGTGCCATCACCTGCTGCACGGGTAGTCTTTCTAGTGACTTTCTTACAACCAGCAACTGATGCTGATATGGGTTCACCATCATTTGATTCATTTCCAGAGTCTGAATGACTGTCACAGTGGTTACTGTGGTTACAGCAGCAACAGTGCCCAGTGTGTGAAGAAAGGGGGCTGCCTTAGCCTTTGAGGCTGGAGAAGTAACGTTATCAGCATTGGCCTTGGAACTCTGCGTAGGAGCTGTACCTTCAGCCTCTGAAACCGCCGTTTGGGGGGGGCAGTGGCTGCAGTGGCGGTTTTTGCTGTTTTGCTCTTTCTCGAGCGGCCAGGAGAGCTTTTTGCTAAAGCTTCCGAAGACACACCGCAAATCTCAGGACAACAAAGAGACGCAAACCTCCTGTTGAACGCCATTTCTCTTAACAGAAGCACAAACTGACACACATTCAGCAAACCAGATAACACCATCACAGTTCTATCAAAACTCCAAGGATATTCAAAATTCTCTAAAACATTTGCGAACTCTCCTAGCAAAAAAACTAAAGTATTGTTAGTCAGCCTTTCTAAAGATTCGCTTGACCAATTAGCAAACACAGAGCCGTTCCGCTCTTTAATCTCTCCTGGAGGATTTTCAAGGTAAAGCAGAAGCGAGTAGAAATTCATTAGTGGCTGCAGTATAACGAAATAAACCAGTGACAAACCACACAGTATCATCATGATCATTGTCCAGTTCCTTGATGTTATATAATGAATACTTCGATTTAAAAAGAAAGCCCAACACAGGTATGGAATTAGTGAGCACAATGTAGAAAACAACTGATACAACTTATGCCATAACATCTTTAAATCAATGTAATTCACTTTGCCTTAATACCACTAAAAAATGTCCGAAGCAAACAGACGCGCGAGTAACACAACCCTATGAGTTGGCACCGTGCCAAGAAAACTGAAAGGTACGTCAGAACAGTAGAAAAGCCAAAAATCTCCAAATTTACCCCTTTCTCGGGCCCCACGTTGGGTGCCAATTATCTGTCGAGGGTTAAGATTGCGGGGTGACAATAAAACCCTGGCAGATGTATTGTTAACCCCCTCTCCCCGCCACTTCCCCTTTTCTGCCCCTCCCTCTCACCCCTTCCCACTCAGGACAGGCGATCGGGAGGGAAAGAAGAACAGAGAGAAGAGAGTTGGAAAAATTAAAGATGTTTTACTAATGCTACTAATAAGAATAGAGAAAATAATACAAAATATACAAAACCCATCTTGAAAGTCTCAGCAACTGCAGAGCTGGCACCCGAAGTCCTGGACTGGACTCTGCAGCCAACCGGAGCTGGATTCAGTCTCTCACTAGGCCTCAGCTCACAGGGATGAGTAGCAAGATCCTCTCCTAATGTCAGCCATAAGGAAAAGGGACGAGATCCTTGTGATCTCCCACTTTTATATGAAGTATTCACGTGAATGGAATGTTATACACAGTTGGTCAGTTTCTTAGTCACTTGTTTCTCGTCGCCCCTCTCGCGAGATGTCCATCCATGCTTATCAATAAGTTTGCATTCCATTGCTATGTTTACCAAAACATGTGTCTGGTTCTCCAGGAAAATGCAGTTAATATGAAGCTTTAGCTGACAGGCAAAATTCACTGAAAGAGAAACTTGTTTTTAACAAAACCAGGACAGATGGACTTTCGCTTGGTGTCCCTCCAAGCCTTGGTGGTGACTGCTGAGGATGGAAGTGGGCAGGCCTATCACGGAAAGGCAGGGAGGGCCTTTTGGAGGCATGCTGATGGAGACGGTGGGCCATCTCTCTCTTGCCACCTGCGGCGTGGTGGGGCAGAATCAGGGCAGTCAGTTTTGTGGAGCCAGGGACGGGTCAGCCCCAGCTGGGACGTAGCCCAGCCAAGTGGTGCCACTGTGACTGTTTGAGGAAGGTGATGCTCACTCACAGGTCCCACTTTCCGGGAGCCATCCTAAGAGTATCCTGCCTCATGAGAATTAGCCTCATCTAAGTGTTCCTGTTGCGGCAGGGGGATTGGACAAGATGATCTTTTGAGGTCCCTTCCAATCCCCAGCATTCTGTGATCCTGTGATACTCTCCTCTAGTTTAAAACCATCGCCCCTTGTCCAGTCGTAACAGGCCTTGATAAAAACTTTGTTCCCCATCGTTCTTATAAACCCTCTTCAAGTACTGAAGGGCCACAACAAGGTCTCCTGAGTGCCTTCTCTTCTCCAGGCTGAACAGCCCCTATTCTCTCAGCCTTTTTTCATAGGAGAGGTTCTCCATCCCTCTCATCATTTTTGTGGCCTCCTCTGAAAGCCTCTCCAGGAGGTCCATGTCTTTCCTGTTAGCTGCTCTTGGGACTTCAGAGCTGCATGCAGTGCTCCAGGTGGTGTCCCTTGAGAGCACAGGGACAGAATCACCCCCCTGATCCTGCTGGCCACGCTCCTTTTGATGCAGCCAAGGCTACAGTTGGATTTCTGGGCTGCGAATCCGCATTGCAGGCTCATGTCTATGTCACGTAGATATTCATCAGAGACAGCTCTTCACGCTCTACCAGTTTCTTGATGGAGAAGGCAACGCCTTCACCCTTCCTTCCTCACCTGACACTTCTGAACATCCCGTAGCCATCAATTGCGGCACTCCAGTCGTGGGACTTGTCCCACTAAGCTTCCGTAACGGCTGCTAGGATGTAGCCTTCTAGCAGCACAGTGGCTTCCAACTCCTCCTGTTTCTGGCCCATGCTGTGTGCATTGATGCAGAGGCACTCTAGCTGGGCTGTAATCTGCGTTGCCTTCCTAGAGGAACACACTTTAATTCCTTAGAGGTATTTCACTGGTGCTTCCCTGTTGGCTCCTATTACCTCAGGAGCTCCTGGCTCATCCTTCGTGGTGACCAAGAGGATGGAAGTGGCCAGTGTGGTGGGGCAGAATTGGGGCAGTCATTTTTGTTGAGCCAGGGACAGGTCTTGCCACTGTGACCGTTTCAGGAAGGTGATGCTCACTCTCAGGTCTCGCTTTCCATGGGTCATTCTAAGAGCATCCTGTAGGGTGCAGGTAGGTTATACACTTGTGCAATGGCCAGCCAGCCTCTTTTTGGCTCATCCTCTGCCCAGTCCTTGCTGTCTTCAGCTTTTTGGACCCACTAAGGCAACTGTTTCACTCTGACCCTGACCTCCCAGTGGCACCTGAGACCTCTGAATCCCTGCCTTCACCACATCCCACAGAGGCTCTTGGCCTCCAGGATGAGTGTAGAGTCCTGCATCTGGGCAGGAACAACCCCAGGTTCCAGTATAGGTTGGGAAATTACATATTAGAGAGAAGTGTAGGGGATGGGACCTGGGGGTCTTGGTGGACAACAGGATGACCATGAGCCAGCACTGTGCCCTTGTGGCCAGGAAGGCCAATGGCATCCTGGGGTGTATTACAAGGGGGGTGGTTAGTAGATCGAGAGAGGTCCTCCTTCCCCTCTACTCCGCCCTGGTGAGACCACATCTGGAATATTGTGTCCAGTTCTGGGCCCCTCAGTTCAAGAAGGTCAGGGAACTGCTGGAGAGGGTCCAGCGTATGGCAACAAAGATGATTAAGGGAGTGGAGCACCTCCCTTATGAGGAAAGGCTGAGGGAGCTGGGTCTCTTTAGTTTGGAGAAGAGGAGACTGAGGGGTGACCTTATTAATGTTTATAAATATATAAAGGGTGAGTGCCACAAGGATGGAGCCAGGCTCTTCTCGGTGGCAAACAGTGATAGGACAAGGGGTAATGGGATCAAGCTGGAACACCAGAGGTTCCACTTAAATTTGAGAAAAATCTTCTTCTCAGTAAGGGTGACAGAGCACTGGCCCAGGCTGCCCAGGGAGGTTGTGGAGTCTCCTTCTCTGGAGACATTCAAAACCCGCCTGGACATGTTCCTGTGCGACCTCACCTGGGTGTTCCTGCTCCAGCAGGGGGATTGGACTAGATGATCTTTTGAGGTCCCTTCCAATCCCAAACATACTGTGATACTGTGATACTGTGATGAGCACGAGGGGAAAAACAAATCACACAACAGTTAACATTTTGAAAAAGAATCATGTTGGTAGAGGAACTCTCATCAGAAATTGGGATCTGTGTAGGTGGGTTGTTGGTATGAAATGTTGTTTTGCAACATCAAAGGATGGGCTGAAGGTGTTTTTAGTCTCCCTGTCACATGTGTGGAGGTCATTTCATCTGCATATATGTCCCTACAATGCAAGTTGGTATTTGATACTTTTCTCAATCATATTTATATAGGTGTCTTCAAGTGAATCTGCTCTCTAAGCTCCCGTTAGATTCAAAGGAGACGTGGAGGTTGATTCATTTACTTTAACATCTGTGTTTAGTGCTATTTCAGATGCCCGAGCTGTGCCCAGGACTTCCTCATGGGTCTGCCAGAGATGACACAGACATCCATGACAGCCCATAGATGATACTATTGTATAACCATGACCTCCCAAATTATAATCAGGAATTCAGTTTCAAAATCTGGTGGAATTTCAAATGACACTAGATGTCTGTCTGAGAGTAGACAGACAGTGTGTCAATAGAGTCCAGAGACTTATTCCTTTTCTTAGAAAGAAGAGACATGAATTGTGTCATATGTATCACCCCATAAACTCCACTGATCATTGCCTAACCCATGTACCCAGTAGCAGGTGTCTATGCTATTGGAGATGTTCCCTGGCACCCTGCCAGGTCCCCAGCCACTACTGCAGGAGACAACATGTCTTCTGTATGTCCCATATCGTATCTCCAAGCCCATGTGGATGGCAGAAATGTCTCAGGGGATTTCAGGTGGCAGTAGATGCCTCTAAATACACACAACTGAATCAAGCCAGTCAGATTGTCTCATAGAATCATGAAACCATTTGGGTTGCAAGGGACCTTCAAACATCACATAGTTCTACTCCCCTGCCATGATCAGGGACATTTTTCACTAAATCAGTTTGCTTAAAGCTCTATCAAACCTGACTTAGAACATTTCCAGTGATGAGGGCGTTCACAGCTTCTCTGGGCAAACTCTTTCAGTGTCTCATCACCCTCATCATATAATGATTCTTCCTCATGTCCAATCTAAAGTTACCCTCTGTCACTTTAAAATCATTGCCTCTTGTCCTGTCACTACAGGCTTTGATAAAAAGTCTCCATATTTCTTATAAGTCCCTTTTAAGTGTTGAAGGGCTGCAAGAAGATCACCCCAGAGCCTTCTCCAGGCTGAACAAGCCCAACTCAGCCTTTCTTCATAGGGGAGGTGTTCCAGTCTTTGAATCATTTCTGTGGCCTCCTCTGGACCTGTTCCAACCAACAGGTCCATGTCTTTCTTAAACTGGGGACCCCAGAACTGGATGAAGCAGTCCAGATGAGGTCCCACGAGAGCAAAGTAGAGGGGTGGAAACACATCCCTCAGTCTGGTGGCCACACTTCTTTTGATGCAGCCCAGCATACAACTGGCTTTCTGGATTGCATGTGCCTATCATTGACTCAAATCCATTTTTTTCACCCACCAGTATCCCCAAGTCCTTCTCTGCAGAGAAGGCTGCTCTCAATGAATTAATCCCCCAATCTGTATTGATAGTGAGGGTTGTCCCCATCCATTAGCTTCAGCACATAGTCACTGATTCTGAATCAGAAACTAGTGGACTAAGCCCTTAATAGAAATTTGATAATATTTGAGTTCAAGAAATAGTAGAAACTATTCTCACTCATTTGAACTCAGCTTGCTTGGGATAACTCAATGACTATGGGAGAAATTCCAGTCAAGCCACAATATGTTTTACCTACATCTGCAGTCCTTTTCTTGTTTCTGTGTTCCATCTACTAAATTGGGGAGAACCAATGTGCTTGATATTTCTTCAGTAGCCCCAGACACATGGTCCTTGCTGCATTGTAGGTGATCTCTAAGAAGAAATCATTAAAAAGGCACATGGTCAACACCTGAGCTTTACAGTGACCTCTCCTGAGACCTGTGTGATCAAGGTGAACTGCAAGATAGACTGAGATTTACAGTCAAACACAAAAACACAAATTGTCTCTCCATCTTCTGACTGTTGAAAGCATGGATCTCCAGCTACCCCAAATCTCTGGACTCCAGAACACTGGGGCACTGAAGTCTGTTAGTGTCAAACTGCCAAATCACATAACACTTTTAGGTTAGAAGGCTGTGTGGGGGATGTGGTGGATGCATTCGTCCCCCATCAGCCAAACCAACAGCAGTTTGGTCCAGGCTCCAGAGGAGGGAAGGGCCTGAGATGCAACCAGGTCAAGAACTCCTTCCAGGAGACCCATATGGAAACAGAACGGGAACAGAACACTGGTGGCTTGTGGGCACAGGGAGTCTCATGCAGACTTTTCCTACTGTGTGCAATTTGACTATGAGTCAACTGCAGTGATTAGAGACGACGCATACTGGGACGCAGACAGAAATTCACGCAGAGGCAGAGATCTTGTTCATGAAGGAGAGCAGAGCCTGGCCTAGCAGAGAGCTGACTTAGGCCTAGGCTAGCTTCTTTATTCACCATTTACCATTTTATAGGATTTACAGATACAAGCATGGACTAAGATGTTTACACAAGGTGTTTTTCCACTAATTGTTATTAAAACCACACTAAACTCATGTGATATTTGTCTCACTTGTTTTTCCACTCATTCACAGACCAGGCCCAAGGACATTCACACATCCCAGACACTTGGGGGCGGTTATCTGGCCCGAGATACCATTCTCACGAGTCTGGGCTATAACTTTTTACAATTATGAGAAAGATACTTCAAAGTAATCTGTCCAAGGCCCTTTATATATTATTATGTTAGTATTATGTCTTCGACTGCCCAAATGGTCATGTTAGTATTGATCTTCCTTTATCATCCAGGTAGCTGGAACCGCACATCTTGCTTGCCCACATTTTACTTTCCAACAGTCAACTACTTCATTCTATAAATATGACAGTCTAGATGAGCCACTTCAAGCTCTCTCTGCTAAATAAGTGAGCTGGGTGGCAATGGATTTACTACTCACGGGTCAGTGGATGAGCCCAATCTAAGTTTAATATTAATCATTTAGCTTAAGTAGATGTACACTAAATATAATGAATTATTTAGAGATATCAGGCTGTATGATTTTTAATATACTCTTTGCTTCATGTTACTTGGTAAGCTGAATTTGCTAAAATTTTAAGTTGTAAAGTTCTGCTCATATTTACCAAAAGCAACTACAAAATAAAATGGACAAGATAAGGTCTAGTTTGCACTCCACAAGACATGTGAAGTATGATTCCTCTTGCTGAAGTTTAGGCATGTACAGAACAAAGTGCATCACGTATGAGGTTCTTGTCTAGGTTCCTAATATAATCAGTGGAATTGGAGGAAAGGCTTAAGTTAACACACAGAAATTCTTAGTGACATTTGAGTTGCATTGGCCTCTCAAGGCACCTACAAGTAGTCACAAGTTATGATGGTAGAATTATGGGAGATACACAACCTTCTAGTAAACAGGTAAGTGCTGGGGGTATTCCCCTTGACCATTTCAAATGATATTAACTTCCACCTTTCAGGGCAACTGAACCTGCCTTTGTCAGTAAAACAAATGGAACCTAAGCAGCCATTCAGCCAACCTATTAATGGAGGTATTTGTCACAGAGAGAGCTGGGCAGCTTGGCTCTTCTTTAGGCTCCATTTACTGGAGCTCCACTGACTATGATAGAAGTTTGGGTACATGTAAATCCCAACAATGGAAACAACACTGTGACCTCTTTTTCCAGAACTGGACTATGGACCTCTTGACAGTCAATTAGGTCACATCCAATGTACTTGCAGTTACGTCTTAATGCCTGCTGAGGGAATTTACCTTGTGGCTAAGCTTGTCTCCATTATATCCGCTACTAACTGGGTAGATTCCCTACACTGCTCTTGAGAAGGATGCATGAAAACGGGAGAGTGTACACTCGAGTTATGGTAAACAGGAATAACACCTGCTGTCAGCTTTCCAGTCTCAGAAAATGTGTTCCACATCACTTACCTATGAGACATTTCTATAGAAATAACAAATCATAGACCACTCATCATCATCCAAAGTGCTATCAGCTATTATTTTACCTTAGTGCACATGCAGAAAATAGTTCAGAATAGATACTTGTCCTGGTTTTGTTAAAAAGCAAGTTTCTCTTTTAGTGAATTTGCCTGTCAGCTAAAGCCTTCATATTAGCTGCATTTTCCTGGAGAACCAGACACATGTTTTGGTAAACCTAGCAATGGAATGCAAATTTATTGATAAGGACAGATTCACATCTCACAAGAGGGGCAACGAGAAACTGGTGACCAAGAAACTGACCAACTGTGTATAACATTCCATTCACGTGAATACTTCATGTAAAAGTGGGAGATCACGAGGATCTCGTCCCTTTCCCTTTTGCCTTCTTTTCCCTTCTGCTTATGGCCGACATTAGGAGAGGACCTTGCTAGTCGTCCATGCGAACTGAGGCCTAGTGAGAGACTGAATCCAGCTCCGGTTGGCTGCAGAGTCTAATCCAGGACTTCGGGTGCTGGCTCTGCAGTTGCTGAGACTTTCAAGATTGGTTTTGTATATTTTGTATTATTTTCTCTATTCTTATTAGTAGCATTAGTAAAACATTTTTAATTTTTCCAACTCTCTTCTCTCTGTTCTTCTTTTCCTCCCGATCACCTGTGCTGAGTGGGAAGAGGGGAGAGGGAGGAGCAAAAGGGGGAAGTAGCGGGGGAGAGAAAGTTAGCAATACATCTGCCAGGATTTTATTGTCACCCCACAATATAAACCCTCAACAATACTACATCCAGTTTAAGGCCTCCCTGTAAAATATCAGCAAGCTGGAGTGAGTTAAGTGGAGGGCTACAGGACGGCCAAAGGGCACTTTATCAGTTTGGAGAAGAGATGGCTTTGGGGCAACTTCATGGCAGCCTTCCAGTGACTCTCTTTTCTACAGTTAAATCTACTTGGAAGTGGAAAAATCATGAGAAAATTTTATTTAAAGTTTTCTTTATCAGTAAGATTCTTGTTTTCAAAAATAAATTTGAATAATTAGGAAGATTGTTTTGATATTTTACTGTTTCAAGATCATTGATTAAAAAAAATCATAAATAGGAAATAAGTAGAAAAATATTTTTTTCACAATGATTTCATTTTTTTTCTTCCTACTTTGCTTCCTGTAACATTTGTGAAGGTAACTAGAAATTATGAAAAAGACCCTTGAAAGCCCATGTATGGTGAACAAGCTGCAATGGACATGCTTTGCCTAGACAGCTTTCCCAAAGTGTCACTCAGAAGATGTAGTGCAAAGATATAGTCTGAGTGAAATATACTATGAAAATGTCCCACACGGAAACCTTTAATGTGTTTTTTTTTGTTGTTTTCCAAAATAGAATTCAATTTTTAAATTATTTGAGCTGCTACATATAAGCTTTCTCCAGAAAGCAGTTTTGTCAGCTGAAAGATCTATAATGTTTCTGGTGAGTTTCAGATGCAGTTTTTCCAGAGGGTTTCTTCTTTTACTAACAAGCTCTTCCTTGCAAATGTGTCATCAGTCCATTGTTGCTAATGTGCCCCATGGAATTTCTCCACCCACGGAATTACTCTCCAGAGATCCTCAACAACTACTGAAATCAGTGCATGGTACAGTTCAGCCTTTATCTGTGGCTGTCTATCTTTATGAAAGTCAAGACTGACTAGAAGGTAGTTCAGTCTAAAATTGTTTTCTGTCCAATAAGATGTTGTAGTCAATGTTTAGTAATAAGACTCAAACTACAGAGTAAAGGATGATTAAATTCACCAGGTAACTTTTTCTGATATTGTTATTAATTGTGCTTCAACCTTTAAAATCTAAGTAACTTGTATCCAGTTTGAGACAAGGACCTGAATGCAGAGTGAAACCTAGCACCACCAAATGTCTTCAAGGCTTGGAAAACAGCCCTGTAAAAATTGGACACAGGCTCAATATTATGCATATAAGTTCATATGTAAGTAACTAGATACTACAGATATGTGCATCAGCCTTATTATGTGTATGAAAAGTGGAGTTTATTCTTATGAAATACATTGCTCTTAATCAATGTCTCAGTCATCTGGTAATAGATTATTATCTGTGGTTTCCATTCTTGAGGTGGAAAATATCTCTCTACTCACAGTATTTAACAAGAAATGTTACGATTTCTTGTGAATCTGTGTGCAAGTTTGTACTCCTCTATGACCAAGTGCTTTGAGGGAGTTCTTACATGTGCCCGTGTATGTGTATATTCAGGACCATGCAAATGAGTACTTATGTATTTTATAAAAAATTCATGTGTGCATTAATGAGTGGAATTTTCAATGTAATAATTAATGTTTTTTATGTATATGAGTTTTTATATCTCTTTCAGTGAAAAGCCAGAGGGTGTGTGTCTCTGAGTTCACATGTGTAAGCTTATGTATACCTTTTTACTATGGATTAGTATGAGTGATATCTTTACATATTTATGTGCTTTCTTATACATATCTTTGTGTGCAGGTGTGGAAAGTGTCTGTCTATTGGACTATTTGCAATTTATTCTATAATTGTCCATGTGAAGATCATGAAATACATGTTAAAACTTACATTTCATAAGGGAGAGAGAGCAGGATGGGAGGGAGGCGGGAAGGGAGAGAGGGAGAAAAGAAGGACAGACTAATAGTGACTTTAATACTGTTCCCAAGGTTTATTTGAGTTATCACAGTCTTCATAGACAGTGTGTTCACCACTGAAAGTTAAAATACTCTGATATTGATTATTCCCTTATCAGACAAATCCTAGCTCTCTCCAAGACATGACAAATATTACAGCAGTACTGGAATTCAGGCTACTGGGCTTCAGTAGCAACGCGCACTGCCAGATCCTGCTATTCACAGTGTTTTTGGTTATTTATACTCTCACCATCCTAGGAAACATCATTATTATTTCAGTGGTGACACTGGAGCCAAGACTTCAGTTGCCCATGTACAAATTTCTCAAGAACCTCTCTTTCCTAGAGGTCTGTTACACCACCACAGTTGTACCCAAGATGCTGGCCAATCTACTGGCAAAGAGGAAGAGCATCTCCTTCTCAGGATGTATGGCACAGCTTTATTACTTCATTTCCTTGGGAGCCACTGAGTGCTACCTTTTGGCAGTGATGGCATATGACCGATACGTTGCGGTCTGTGAACCCCTGCACTATGGTGTGGTCATGACTGCTGAGTCTTATACCTGTCTGGCTATGGGCTGCTGGGTCACTGGTGTTTTCACTGGTTTTCTGCCCTGTCTGATGGTCTCCAGATTGCGTTTCTGCAGTGACAACCTCATTAATCACTTCTTCTGCGATATCCCTCCACTGTTGAAGCTTTCATGCTCAGACACCACTGTCACAGAAGCAGTCATCTTCATCCTCTCTTTTCTGGTACTTGCCAGCTGTTTTCTGTTGACTCTTGTCTCATACCTACTTATAATTCTCAGTATCCTGAAGATACCCTCTGCTTCTGGAAAAAGAATTACCTTCTCCACCTGCAGCTCACACCTCATGGTAGTGACTATATTCTATGGTACGATGATCTCCATGTATGTCCGTCCCTCTTACAACCTGTCCTCAGAGCTCAATAAGGCTGTATCTGTGCTCTACACAGTAGTCACACCCCTTCTCAACCCAGTAATCTACAGTTTGAGAAACAAGGCATTCAAGAAGGCCTTGGGAAAAATAGTCATCAGACACCATCGTCTTCATACTTTGTGAGTTGGGAACACTTTGAGGTTGACTCTTGTTGATATTCAGGGTCTTTGTTGTATTCAGACTACAGAACAGGTTATCATGAGCATGAGCAACAGCAGCTGTTTTTGTTGCTTTTGTATAAAGAAATAATTCAATGAAGTTATTACTGTAAACCAAAATTACTCCTGGACTATACAATGTTCCACTTTCCTGTTTTTCCTCTTCCTCTTTTTTACCCACCATTTAATTTACTTTTTACTACTACTATAACTGCTATCTGAATTACACTTTTTTTCTTATTAGTGCACAGACACAAATATGCATGAACACTCAAAGGCTAATACATGATTTTAAATTTAGAAAATATTTATGTGCTTCCTTGCTTGTAGATTTTTCTCTTGATGGGCCTGGTCATTTTTTTTTAATTCACTGATTCAGAAGAAATGTCACTATGTTTTTCTTATACTTCATTTCGGCCATGTGAAATCAATGTCTTGACACAAATCAGAACAAGTGTATTTGCCTTTTATGAGGAAAATGTATTTCAGAAACACATTTTTGTCATTACTTTACAATAATTTAACACTACAAGAAACTAATGTGACATAGCTGGATTTATTAAGTGCACTGTTCCTTTCTCTCCACCTTTCAGCAACATGTCAGCTGCTGAGACATCAGTGCATACTCTCACATTACTAGATGCATAGTACTGGGAGTTCTGGTTGACGGCAAGTTGAACATGAGCCAACATGGTGCCCTGGCAGCCAAGAGGCCCAACATGTCCTGGGGGCATCAAGCACAGCATTGCCAGCTGGTCAGGGAAGGGATTGTCCTGCCATGCACTGGTGCGGCCTCACCTGGAGCAGTGTGTGCAGTTCTTGGTGCCACAGGATAAAAAGGATATAAAGCTACTGGAGAGTATGCAGAGGAGGCCATTAAGTTGGTGAAGGGTTTGGAGAGGAAGTCATATGAGGAGTGGCTGAAGTCACTGAGTTTGTTCAGCCTGGAGAAGAGGAGACCTCATCGCGGTCTCTTCCTCTTCCTCACAAGAGGAGGAAGAAGGGGAGGCACTGAACTCTTCTCTTTAGTGACCAATGACAGAACTCAAGGGAATGGCAGGAAGTTGTGCCACGGGAGGTTTAGGCTGGACATTAGGAAAAGGTTCTCCATCCAGAGGGTGCTGCAGCACTGGAACAGGCTCCCCAGGGACGTAGTCATGGCCCTAACCCTGTCAGCATTCAAGAACATACTAGACAACGCACTCAGAAACATGGTGTGACATGTGGGGTTGTCCTGTGCAGGGACAGGAGTTTGTCTCAACGATCCTTGTGGGTCCCTTCCAACTCAGGACATTCTATGATTCTATACTTAGAACATCTGCTGGAGATTGTGAGATATCACAGAGTAGCCTCAGGAGACTTGTATCCGTCTGCAGCAGCTGCTTTAGTCCATTGGATGACCCATGGACCTACAAATGACATTTGTGATAGGGACTGCAAAGAGCCGAAACAAGACACAAAGACACAAAACTACCATGGTGCTACTAAAGACAGACACCAGAGCAAGCACTCCACCGAGTTCTTACTGTTGTCTGCATCTGGAGCAATGAAATTGTCTTCTCACTGTCTCTGATGATATCCTTGTGACATATTCAATGCTCCAGAGTAAAGCTTGTGATTGGTGGAATTGGCACTGAATCTGCCAGAGACAGCCGCTCCTTCTGGAGTGACAGTCGGAGACCACTCAGGACACTGTGGGGTATTGATAGTTATAATAGATGCATGTGTTTAGGCAGCTAATTTTCTTCCCAGGTATAATCTCTGGATGAGATGAATGGCTTTCTATAAAGCACTGATGATACTGACTAGTATTTCAGTTTAATTCCTGTCTAAGATATCTTAAGGTAATTGAAACACTTATTGGGGCTGGCAGACACAGAACAGAATAAATGGGGAACAGACACTTATCTGGAGGTGGCCATAATAGAGTCTTCAACAGAAGTCTATAAATATTTATGTGTATGGAAAATGTCTCCATTCTCTAATCAAAAACTACCGATTTGGTTTTAAATTCCTTTCTGATATGCAATCATCTGTCTGCAGAGCCTGCATGATAAACTCTTCAAGTCTGACACAATAATTTATAAAATCATAGGAAGAAGTTAAGGCCCGTTTCCAGTGCCCGTTCCAGAGATCCTTTCCCACCTACATCAGTCTGCTGTTTCCCACACCATATCCTTTTCCATAGAGCCTTAGAAACATATACTATAAAAGGTCAAATAAATTAGATTCTAAGATAGGCGTCTCATCATCTACTGGCAAATTATGAATAAATGTCATTGGATGGCGAGGCCCAAAGTGTTATGGTGAACGGAGTTAAATGCAGTTGGCAGTCAGTCAGAAATGGTGCTTCCCAGGGCTCAGTAATGGATCCTGTTCTGTGCAATATGTTCATCGATAGTCTGGATGAGGGGATCGAGTGCACCCTCAGTGAGTTTGCAGATGACACCAAGTTGAGTGGGAGTGTTGATCTGCTGGAGGGTGGGAATGCTCTATGGATTGATCTGGACTGTCTGGATCAATGGGCTGACGTTCAACAAGGCCAAGTGCCAGGTCCTGCACTGGAGTCACAACAACCCCATGAATGCTACAGGCTCAGCGAAGAGTGGCTGGAAAACTACCTGGCAGAGAGGGATCTGGGGGGTGTTGATCGACAGTGGCTGAATATGAGCCAGTGTGTGCCCAGGTGGCCCAGAAGACCAACATCATCTTGGCGTGCATCGAGAGTAGTGTGGCCAGCAAGCCCAGAGCAGTGACTGTCCCCTATGCTGGGCACCAGTGAGGACAAACCTTGAATCCTGGAGTGAGTTTTGGGCCCCTCATGACAACAAAGCCCTTGAGGTGCTGGAGCGAGTTCAGAGAAGGGCAATGGAGCTGGTGAAGGGGCTGGAGCACAAGTGTGATGGGAGCAGCTGAGGGACCTGGGGGGGTTCAGCCTGGAGGAGACTGAGGGAAGACCTTCTCGCCCTCTACAGCTACTTGAAAGGAGAATCAGAGAATCAGAGAATGTCCTGAGTTGGAAGGCACCCTCAAGGATCATTGAGTCCAACTCCTGCCCCTGCATATGACCACCCCAAAAATTTACACCATGTGTCTGAGGGCATTGTCCAATTGCTTCTTGAATACTGTCAGGAGTTTTTAGCATAGAGGATGTCAGTCTCTTCCCCCAAGAAACAAGCAATAGGATTGAGAAGAAATGTCCTCAGGTTGTGCCAGGGGAGGTTTAGATTGGATATTAGGAAAAACTTCTTTACCAAAATGTTTGTCAAGTATTGGAACAATCTGCCCAGGGAAGTGGTGGAGTATTTAAAAGTACTTAAAAGACAGGTAGACTTGGTGCTTAGGGACATGTTTAGTGGTGCACTTGGTAGTGTTAGGTTAATGATTGGGCTTCATGACGTTAAGGGTCTTTTCTGATATCAGTGATTCTATGGCAATTTTTTAAACAGCCTTAAAAATAAGTCTATCACAAGCCCAGGAAGAGGCTAGGAGGATAGTAAGTGTGTGCATTAAATTATCACAAAATTTGAAGAAATTAAGGGGTGATAGAATTTTTTGCAAGTATAAAAATAGCTGAGACTACCCATGACTGAGGTGTCTGCAAGTAGCCTTGATTAGTGATACTAAAAATAATATAAATTAAATGGTTTGGTTTGGTTTGGTTTGGTTTGGTTTGGTTTGTTTTTTTCACTGAGAACCAGCATGGTCATGTGGAAAGATCCAGAGCAACCATATGTTGTGAGTGGAGCTTTAAAAACCTCTCAATGGTCTGTAAACAGACAAGCAAAAGATCTATCCATCTAGTCTGTCATGTGTCAGTGGCCAAATTGCTGTTGACAGATTTACCATGAGGAACAAGGATGTGAAATGCTCTGGGCTGCTGGGCATGGAGCTCCATCATAGAATTCTTCTACCACCAAAAGCAGTAGGAGCAGAAGGCAGGCTTCAGCCCAAGAATTGGCATACCAAACAAATGACTTCAGGACCTACAGGAAGATGACCAGGTTATCTACAAGGAGGCATTTTTAAGAAGCTAATCACATGATCTGCTTAGACATCTATACCACAGGCAATATACTTATTGCCCTGAAAGTGCATGTTTTTCATTCACTAGTTGCTGAGAATACTAGATGAGTGTGGATATCTCCAATGTACATATGACTGAGAAAAAACCCAAGGATGTTAGCCAAGGATAGTATGAATGCGACTGTCTGTGCCTGGTGGAGACCTGTGTTGCCTCAGTGTTACAGCCTCCCACTAGATCACTTAGCATAACACAGTTCATGCATCACCCTGAGGACTAACTTTCAAACAGTCAACAGCATTTATGTACCTAAACAGACATCCAGTGCAATCTAAATGACCATAGGTTATCTGAGATATTTAAAGGGCTGACAGAACTGACCCTCTAAATGCGGGAGACCAGCACCCTGCTGGAGGAAAATCTGAGTCTAGATAGGGTACCCCAAGTATCTAAAATGAATTAGCTGTACTTGGGAAAATGCAAAGCAGGATTCAGTCCCAGGTTGAGTTATGTACAATGTTAGGTGTGCACAGGTGATCTGGTTACCCTGTCTTCCTTTGTAGACAAAAGAGATCTAGGCAAAACAGTCAGCGAGTCATAGGATTGATTCAGCCTACCTGAGCTCACACCAAGGGCTCACTTGAGGTCTTCATACACAGGTATCTAGTGTAAACTCAAATGTCTTATGCTTCAGTCTCCATCTACTTCTGTATAAGGGGCACAAGGCTCCTATAAGTCTGGTACTGTATCTGTCTGTCCCATGTGGAAGTCTCAGAAACCCTAGTGCATTCTGGCAAGGCATGAGATGTCTGTGTATGCTCGGTAATGCTATGGCTTTGGTCAGCTGAACTGCATCCAGAACTGCATTCACTGTGTTAGATCATCTTCATTCTACATGCTGTGAATTCAGGCAATGAAGTGTCTTTCTGTGGGATCACGTTTCTTCCCTATTTGTTCCCACTCCTTATCTCCTTTATTACATACAAAAGAAGAAACAACAAGAGTGGCTGAAGCTACATCAGGCTTGGGTCTTTGAGACAGAGAAGGCAGATCTTGACATAAGTCACTCTCACCACAAGTGGTGCTGCCACATCTCTGAGGGAGCTTGAAGTGAGCTAGGTCACAGCACACATCCCACTCCTGTGCTACACATGAAACCTGTAAGAAAGGTTACTGTTGCTGGTTGAGTACCACTATTCTGTCCCACACCGCCTCCCTCAGAGTGGCAAAAATACATGACAAGTCTCTGTTTTCTTACTATTACTCACAGAATATTATTACTCTTTTAGAGATATGTTAGGCAGCCCAGTCAAAGAAATCTGTTGTGCACATGGCTATTCATTGATGAGTGGTGTGAGTAATAAATAATATGTATTTCATTAAATAATTTTATCGTTTTGATTGGAAGAGACCTTTAAGATCATTGAGTCCAACTGTAAAGCCAACACTGCCAAGGCCACCTCTGAACCATGTCCCTGTGAACCTCATCCACATGTCTTTTAAACACCTCCAGGGATAACGATTCCACAACTTCTCTGGGCAGCCCATTCCAACAACCCAACAAGGAGTATGCCCATCTAAGCCATGAGCAGCCAGTTTCTCCAAGAGAATGCTGTGGGAAACAGTGTCAAAGGCTTTACTAAAGTCTGTGTCTAAATTTGGGTGGTGGCAATAGACAAACACATTTTCTTTGTTTCATTGAAAAGTTTATGATAAATGACAGAGAAGTGAAGATGTTCAGAAACTTTCAGAACATGAGTCTTCATTGCTTTAGATTAAATGAATCGCAGTCTTGAAGCACCTATTTTTCTTATGAACAGTGTGATTCTAGACAGATAGTTCACCTATAGCTTCCCCCATTCTAGCTGGCCATACCCAGAGTACTATGCACACTTGGACCAAGGACCTCCCACCTCATCCAGCTTGAAATTTGCTTGCAAATTGCACACACACACATACACACACACATACACACATGTCAGGTTTGAGAAGATACAAACCCTCTGCTCTCTCCCCTAGCAGCTGGGATCAGGCATGCAGGTTGTGACCCAGTGGTCTCACTCCAGCTATTGGTGCTGAGACCGTACTCACTTCACTCATCTCTGTTCTTCTAGTGGCTGGTACTCTGGACACAAAGTCTGTAGGACCTGAATAGAGTTGGTGCCAAGAGCTATGGCTCCTCCAGCTTCTGACTCAGGGACCCCACTCACTCTAGTAGCTGACACCATGGGCAAGGGGCACCGACACTCCCATTCTGATGTCTCCATATCCACACATGCCTGGATACCTGGTAGCTGACATTTAGTCCTTACAGCACTCATACATACCTGGGACAGACAGTAATTACACAGAGATATAATTTTCATAGCTCCCCCTGCACCTCCCCCTGCCTGCAAATACCCTAAATCCTGATGTTCCTCTTGTTTCCTTCTTCTATCAGTTACCAAGGACCAGGTGGTCCTCTCCAAAGCTTTGTCTGCAGTTTATCAATGGTCTATCAACTATTAACTGGACAATTTTGGTCTTTGGCATTGTCTGCCTTACCTGTTGCCTATCAGGTTTGTGTCTCTGTTCTCTTTGGTTCCTCCTTTTTCTTATTATCACTTTCAACATTCAAATGTCCTTCACTGGCTATCCTTAACAAAGCAGACACTGTCACCTTGCACATACCCTTACTATGACTTTTATAACTACAAACCTCTTCACTATACAGAGCTTATAAATGGTAATGTTTGTCTCCAGTAGGCAGCAAGCTCTTGGATCTTTTCTTTCCTTTTGAGCACAATCATAATAATACTTTTCGGGACTTTTCAGTGAAGCAAAACTATAGTGACATGTGGGAAACTGCAGCGGGTCTGTGGAATCCTTGACAGAAAATATGGGAGTAGAGATCAGCCTTGAGATATTAAGATTTACCCTTGAGAAGGATGGGAGTAAAGGAGTATCCGTGAGAGAGAAGGGGATAGAAGAATAACATGGATGATAGAAAAATTAACCAATGAGATGTTAGTGCTGTAACTTGTAACCAATAGTGAAAAGACACATGAACTGGTAGAATTGTATAAAAATGCACTTGTAGCAATAAATGGCACCTATTACTTTCATCTTGAAAGAATTTGGTCCATGTCGTTTGTCCGTCTCAACCGCGACATATGGTGACCCCGACGTGATCCTGCCTGAAGAGGATCTCGCCTAACAAGGTGACAGCGGAAAGCTGTGAACAGCCGAAGAAGAGCTGAGGAGACGGAGCCCTGTACAGCTGATGAGAGCAGCCGCGCAGAGCTGCCGAAGATCCGGATCGTTGAAAAGACACCTCGCTAGGGAGTAGGTGAGCTACCGGGAACAGGGAGGGTGAAACTTATCTAAAGAAGAGGGTACTATACTATCCACATGGAAGCTGCTTCTGAAGAAGCAGGGTGTTAGCCTTCTGGAGCTGACTTTAAGAAAAATGTTACTATGGGGCAAAGCACAAGGTTTAGAGGTTAATCCTGTGACAGCATTTATTGTGTCACAATGGATGGACTTGGGAGATAAATTGTTTGATAGTGCTACCCAAGGGTCCAAGGAAGCAACTGAACTGTTAACGACGTGGCACTTGTTATTAGACACTCTGAAAGAGTTAAAACAGCAACAGGCAGAGGCGGCGGAGGGGGATGGTCTCCCTGGCTCTCCTGCGCCAGACTCGGAGGAAAAATCAAGATTAAGTACTACCCCGATCCCCCCTGTTACTAAAGATTCGTCAAAACTGCCCAACTCCATATTATCTGACACGGATAAGAATCCGCGGCACTTTCTTGGAAAGTTAAAAGGAATAAAGGAGGAGCGCATGTATGTGTGGCCCCGAGACCAGAAAAAAACTATGAAAGACTCGTATACATATGTGTGGCCCCGAGATCAGATAAAAGCTATGAAAGACTCACATGAAAAAACAGCGTCATGGTCTCGGGAAGGGCCCTCAGAGCATTGGTCGGAGCACCGGTCAGAGCAGTGCGTTCGGCCGACTGCTCCGCCGTCATCGATCACGGCTCGAACCTCTCCTCTACCATCATCAACCGCGGTTCCGCCGTCTGCATCACCGCCATTGATCACAGTTCAACCCTCTGCCCCGCCGCTATCAGTCGCGGAAGAAAAAAATTGACATTTTTTTTCCTATCCCCCCTTGCCTGGAGATTTAGGTGGGGAGGACCCCCCCGTGGTGAGCCAGACCGAGCCAAATAACGTAATTCCTACAGATTTGGGTCACTCCAACCTGCCCACTCCTCCCTCCCACACTGAATTCCTGAGGGTGAGGGTAGAGTTTCAGAGCGTAAACCGAACTTACCAAAAAGCTGGGATTTACCCCCAATTTCAATTGCAGTTAAACCACGGGACCCTGTGCGTTTCTGGAAGAGACTAGTTGACACACCACAACTACAGGCACGATAAGTTTCTGAAATCCTGAGGCAGTCAACAGACCTCGCATATCAAGCTATGATAAAGGTGCCTGAAACCAACAATGCAGCCAAATCATTTGCAACTGTTAATTGGGGTCCCAGTGAGAATTACATGCAATTTATGGACCATCTTCAAGAGGCCATCAATAAGCAGGTTGAAAACTTAGAAGCTAAGGAAGCATTGGTGTTGACATTAGCAGTAGAGAATGCTAATGTTTGCTATCAACATGTTATCTGCAAGTTTTACAGTACATATTATGTGTTTCTGTGTATTGCCTCTCTGAAAATCAAGCAGCTTGTCAGGAATGTGAGTTAATTGTTTTACTAGTTGTTTTTAAGTGTGCCGTAAAACTCTCTCCCCATTTTTCCCAGTCGTGCTGCAAGCAGCCTGTGTTTTCTATCCCTCCCTCCCCCTTCTTAAGGTTTTTACTTGCAAGATGGGGTCAGGATTAATTGTTTTCAGTTGTGTTCCTGAAAAATCAGTATTGGGAGGTGTTTTAAAACTTAGGAAAGCACTCGGAATTATAAGGAAGGAAGATCTTGTTAAATATTGAAATCAGTGTTTGCTGCTGTTTAAGTTATATGATTGGGAAAACTGTCCGGAGAATAGAATTTTGTTGCAATTAATGTTGTTTTTAAGGTGAGAAGAGCAGGACAAAATAAATCTCTACAAGAGATCATTAGATCATTACAGACAGTTTTACAGCTGGAATGGTTTGAACGTCAACAAGCTGAGAGAGAGTTAACTGATAACACACAGGTCACGGTAAACTTGCTAAAGTCTGCAAGATGCTTTCCTCATTAACCTGTTTTCTTTGTGGGTATTGGTTTAAGCATGTTGCAATTTTGGTAGGTCTTTGTTATATGGTGCGGTAAGTTCACAGTCTGTTAAATCATGACAATCCATTGACTCAAAATGTGTGTTTTGTGATAATACAGAAGATCATAAGTAATTTAGTTCTTAGTTCTTCGTGAATGTGATGGTAAAATTTTGTGTGTAGTAGCTGTTATTTTTTTTTCTCTAGCATGCTACCTTTATTCCAGCATTCAGACTTGCGCAACTCTGTGACAAGCTGTGTCTCATCTCGCTGTGCTGGATTTGGTTTTTCCGTATGTACATCATGTAAAAAATCCTGGTTTTGGAATAACAGCTGTAGCGCACCAGATGAGACACTAAAGGAAACCAAAACAAAACAAAACAAGGCCTTGCCCAGTTCAGCTCGCTCCGGCTCAGGGGGGCTGATGGGCTCCGGCGCGCGCTGACCTGTTTTGTCAGGGAGACCCAGAGGCACTGCTACCTGCTACCTGGCCGGGCGGTGAGTGGTTCAAAGGTGCAATGCAAAAATTGAGATATTGTTTTAAATTAGTGTAACTGTGATCCATCTGCATATTTGAACTTGGTATATGGTTTTCATATCTGAGCTCAGTATTTGGTACCAAAAGAATCTTGTTTGGGGAGATAATTCCAAAATGGGAACCGGTTCCACTGCTAAAATTCCACCTTGCTCCCCCTTAGGATGCATCCTTACACATTAGAGTAATTGCTTATGTTGTTAGAAAAGCATTTAAATTGTTAAAATGCTATGATAGCTGTGAATTTGGAAGAGGTTGTATTTAAAAGTTGCTAGAATATTAACTGATTTAGATCTAGGAAAATAGACTAATGGATTTATGTTTATTATACTGGTTTATACTGTTTTTTGACATTTCTAAATTGTAAAAGGTAAATGGAGCTAAGGAATGCAACTATTTCTGAGCTACTTGAAATTGCATATAAAGTGTATTATGGTTGAAATGAAATGCAAAACAAGAGAGCAAAATATCCCAGGCCTGTGTGCAGCTCATTGTAACTGAGGAGTTTGCCAGAGCCTCCCACTTCGTACCAGTGATTATACCAGCTGCATGTCCTTGGCTATATCTGAACTGCGGCAAGAAGAAAAAAAAAAAAAAAACCACAAAAAAAAAACCTGTTTTCCTGCTGCTAAGCAGAGAAAGGGGGGCTTTGCTCCCCCCGCTCTGTCTTTCTTTTTTCTGAAGTGTTCTCATCCATCCTTGTTGTGGCACTGTGTTGCTTTTCAGCTTTGAATCAGGGGTTGTTGGTGTTGTTTATTTTTGCTTCTGTCTTGTTTCCTAGGTTTTGGCACATCTGGGGAAAGAGCTCATACTTTTACCTCCTTGCTGAAGTCAGTCTTTTCACACTGGTCAGCTTTGGGGTGTCACAGTGTTCAGTGCTTCTCTGGGTCAGACTGGTACTGATTTGAGTGTGGAGTGTGTTATAAATGAAGACGAGTTTTTGAGCTAATCAGTTAATTTTATTAAGCAAGCGAATTTAAAGCAAGCGGTAATTAGGCAAAACAGTGCTGGGTGACCGGGGGAACTCGGTTCCGCCAACGGCACACCAACTCAACTTTTCGTGTGTGCTTATATTTGTTATGCACTCATTCACGCGCTGGGACACCCTGACGAATTAGTTCCTGGTTGGCTAGTCGACAATGTCCACGCGCTACCGGGCGCTCTGTTATCTGGTGCACCATCTGGGCGCTCTGTTATCCGGTGCACCATCCGGGCGCTCTGTTATCAGTTGCACTATCCGGGCGCTCTGTTATCCAGTTTCCTCCAGATGTTGGCTTAATTACTATTACAAAGTTCTACAAAACATAATCAATCTTGCACAAGCGTAGTTACTGCTTACAACAATATGCATAATATAACACAACATACATAATACAACTGAGTTCCACTTGATTTGATCAACAATAACAATTTTGATCATTTACTTATTACAGAGTGGAGCCAGATTGGTTTGATGTGGAGTTCAAACTGATGTGTTTTCATGCTGGGCTGGACGTCTTGCCATCTCAGACAGGGGCGAGAGGGAAGTTTTATTCCCCCCCGCGCCCCTCCCCCAAGCAATGTTACTGCTAGAGAGCTGTGATACTGCATGAAGGAGTCTGAGGGTGAAATTTAAAGGCATCACCAGTGGATCCATAGTTCTAATGAAACTGGAAAATCAAACCAAAAATTTGTTAATAGATTTATTCTGTGGTAATTAGTTGTAAGTGACTTCTTAGTAAATTCACCATGCTAGTTTTCGAGGTCATGAGAGAGAACGAAAGAAAGGCCGTTTTTTGAGACCAATGGAATGCCAAATTTGGGACAAAGTTTAAATACCTGAATTCTTACAGTTGTTAGAAACTCCTATACCTCTCTTAGGTTAAGATTTATTAAGTAAATTGTAAGCTCAAATAATGTTTTCTGAGAATTCTGTTTAGTTGCATGGCCTACAAGAAGCTGCTTGGATGGCGCAGATCTGCTTGCTGCAAGTGAGAAATCTCCAAGGATATTTCAAATGCTGTATCTCCACTAGTATTAACAGCCAATGTTTCGATAAAGCAAATACTACACTGATTGATCTGAAACAGGACTTCGATCCAGTAAGGGAAAACAATATCCAATAAATATGACAGCCAAAATGGAGTTAGACACTTTGAGGAATGAATTTATGACAACCTTACAGGCTGACTGCATTCGATTGGACTTGCAGATTTGTCTATTTATAGCTACAACATAGAAACAACCTGTGGCTATTGTGGGACAGTAGGATGAGATTGCTAGCAAACTGATATACCGACTGTTATATACCAATTGTCACTCTGATCAAGAAAATGCAGGGAATGAATTTAAGTCTTAATAGGCCATGATCCTTTTGTCATATATGTACCATTTGTGAAATTTAATTCTGATTTTTTTATTTGTAATCTATGTCTTTATAAATTGCGCTAGCTGGTTTTCTTACCAGCACAGCTTTTGGCATGAATAAATGTAAATTGCTGCAGAACCTGCAAGTCTTTAACATCAGGTCATAGGCCATACTTGTATTTGGTCTGATCTTACATACTTGCAAAGTTTTGGTTGATGGTTCTGAGAAGTCCCATAAAGCTGTAGTGGTTTGGCATGAAGATAACAATTGGCATCATTCTGTAAAAATTATTGAAGGTTCAACCCAATTAGCAGAACTTGGCACAGCTTTAAATTACTTAGAGCTTTTTAAGGAGGAACCTCTAAATTTGATTTGTGATTCTGAGTACGTAGTCAATGTCCAACGCACGTATCTGATTCTGAACTGTGTTTTTGTTTTGGTTTTGTTCTTTTTTAAAACAAAAAGGGGGGAGAAGTAGGGAAAACACCACAAAACCAATTGTCAAAAGCATTGTATGTGATGAAATACTTTGCAAGTGTGACCCAAAACCATGCTAAATCAGAAAGAACCTACATTAGTTATGGCCAAATCACTAGTTAATGGTCAATGGAAAAGGCCACATCAATTGATAACCTGGGGAAGAGGCTCTGCTTGTGTCTTTACAGATCAAGGGCCGCAATGGTTGCCAGCACGAAATGTGAAAACTGTGTTATCTTCCTGACAATGATTGTTGCAGCTGCTATGTTTTGGATGCCTGCACAGACAAAGACTAACATGTGGATTCCTTCAGCAAACGTGACTGACCAGGACTCTATATGCCTGGCTATGGCATCTCCGGAAAACCCGTTCCACACGTGCTTGGTTGGCATCCCCCTTGATGATTACAGCAGCAGCACACAACTGTTTCAAAATAGTGGTCAGTGCAGAGGCATTGCAACAAACTGTAATAATACTAACATGGCACTTTGGATTAACTGTCTTCCGGAAATAGACATTGAACCACAGGAACAGGAATTGCTGGCATCTATGCCCATGGATGCTTGTATCCAGCTGGTTTGTGAAAAGTGTCAGAACAATATACAAGAACATGAATGGATAAAACTGCAAAATGTTAATGCTACCCTTGATGACTACAGAAATGAAACTCGGTGGTGTAATGCCTCACAGAAGAATCCAAGGAATGTGGGACAGCGACCCAAAAACCTCCTGTATGGTGTATTCTTGATCTGTGGAGATAGAGCCTGACCAGGAATTCCTTCTAATGCTATTGGAGGACTGTGTATTTTGGGACTATTAACTCTCTTAACACCCAATGTATCTATGATAATAGATCACAGAAGAGCAAGACGAGAAAAACACTTTTTGCGTGTATATGAGTCAAAATGTGATGATAATGCAGATTTTTGGGGATCAAGGTTAAGGGTTTTAGGATCTCTTGTATCTGGTGTTGGCACAGCTAAAAGCTTTAAATATTTTAGAAAATTAGGATGTTGGCTAGTTAAGCAAACTAACAGAACTTCAAAGGCTTTAAGTGGACTTTTGTTAGATGTAGATCTGTAAGACATGCCACACGGCAGAGTAGAGCTGCGATAGATTTTTTGTTATTAGCTCAAGAACACGGGTGTGAAGATTTTGATGGGATTTGTTAAATAAATTGCTTAGTGGTTGAGGGTTTTTAGGGTGGTTGTTATCAGTAGTGAAAACAGGACTGATCATTTTGAAGATTGTTGTGGTTGTGTTACTAGTGTTGCCATGCATGATTTCTCTTCTGCAAAGGGCCCTGCAGCGGACAATGAGGGCAGCATTTTTAGCACAAATACAAAAAGAGGGAATTGTGGGAAACCGCAGCGGGTGTGTGGAATCCTTGACAGAAAATATGGGAGTAGAGATCAGCCTTGAGATATTAAGATTTACCCTTGAGAAGGATGGGAGTAAAGGAGTATCCGTGAGAGAGAAGGGGATAGAAGAATAACATGGATGATAGAAAAATTAACCAATGAGATGTTAGTGCTGTAACTTGTAACCAATAGTGAAAAGACACATGAACTGGTAGAATTGTGTAAAAATGCACTTGTAGCAATAAGTGGCACCTATTACTTTCATCTTGAAAGAATTTGGTCCATGTCGTTTGTCCGTCTCAACCGCGACAGTGACATACCTCCACTATCTAGTGGCAAGTGTTATTTAGCTACCCCAGTACAGCAGCTGGTAGAGAAGTCTTCTCGTCTACATATTTACAACACAGAAATCCATCTCTAAGATGGCCTTCACCTTCCTCTTTCACTAGATTCAACTAACTCCAAAACTGAAATTATTACATCTGACAAGGAGTGCCTAGTAACAGATTAGTCACTTTCAGGAGGTGATTTTATAAAAAGGAATTAAAATGGCAGGCTTAGACTTCGACTGTGTCTACACTGCTAAATAACTTAAGCCTGGTGTTTCTCTGAGGTTACTCTAGTCATTCAAATCACACAAATGCTAGATCATTCTTAGTTGCCCTATTAGAAAGAACAAAATATTACCCTCTGAAATGAAATCTAGCTGTGATTCTACAAATATCCCACGTAAAGAACTATTTTTGAGTTGGCAGAGTGGAAAAGACCAGGTGTATTTGGTCTGGCTGAGATGAAGTTAGCTTTCCCCATAGCAGCCCCCATAGTTTTATGCTTTGTACTGGTATCCAGAAAAGTGTAGATAACACACCTGCGTTTTGGCTGCTGCCGAGGAGTGCTCACACAGTATCAAGGTTGTCTCTCCAGCACTCCCCCCTCACCAGTAGGCTGGGAGCGGGCAAGATCTTGGGAGTGGGCATAGCCATGACAGCTGACCCAAACTGACCAAGGGGATATTCTGTACCATATGGCATCTGTTCAGCAATGAAAGTTAAGAGAAAGAGGGCAGGGGAGCATGATGGTGCATTTATTATTACAATGTTTGTCTTCCAGAACAACCTCTGCATCAGGGGTGTCAAACTCATTTTCACCTGGGGCCACATCAGCCTCGTGGTTGCCTTCAAAGGGCTGAACGTGACTTTAGGACTGTATAAATGTAACTACTCCTACATTTCTATAGTCCTAAAATTACATTTATTTACATTTATTACATTATTACTTTATTCTTTTCACTAAAAGCAGTCTTCCACAACCAATTAATCAGCCATTTGCCCTCTAAAACCTGCACACAACCCCCTGCCATAGCCTTGGGAATGACACACAGATCCTCAGATTGCACAGGGTGTTTCAAAAATATGGGCCCAATTTGAAATTGCATTACATCCTGAGACTTTTACTTGTGAAGATACATCAAAGACTGTATTTTTGTGCCACAATTAGTGACTAATCTGGATGACCTCAAAACCACTGGTGGCCTCAGTGGAATAGGACACTTTGAGAGGCGTTTGGGAAAAATTCAACCATAGTCTCGATGTTGCCTGTATAGCAGGTGGAGTGAACATAGAGCGTTTATAAAAAGGTTACTTAAACTTGATAACTCATTGAACCATGTGTAAATTTTTTGTGTAACTGTAACATGTTGTCATTGTGAAGTATCCTGCTTTGAAACTGGGTCCATCTTTTTAAAACACCCTGTATATAAAAACATTACTTTGAAGGTCTGCAGTCTGCCATTCATTCTATTTTAGGCATTTTCAAGGGAAAATGAGAATGCAGCAGAAGTATTATGTCGGAGAAACAGAAATATCACACAAGGCCTGAATGACAATGGGGCCAAGAGCTATGCAGTGTGGACACAACGTTAGGAGGTTAGCCACCAGCACTGGTAGATATGAGTGGCTCTATACACCAGGACTAGAAGCAAGTGATCATGCCCTGAAGAAGACGCTTTTAGTTGTGTAGGATCTGCCAACTTTGGTGTCAGGGCTAATCATGAAGGAGAGAAGCAGGCACTTCTGAGTCATGACCCATCTCATGATAATGCACAGGTCTGAAACAGGTAAATTGAATCATATTACAGAAGCTACTGATTTTTTTTCTGTTTATTATAACAGAAGTCTTAATGCCTGACTTTGTTTTAAAAATGTTATTTGTTCCACACTGTATATGATATATTATAATCTGAGATTTTATTGGTTCTTTAAGTTGTCATTGAGGAAGATGCATCTTTCTGAGCTTGACTCATCTGTGAGAGTGAGGTGAAATGCATCACAGGTATTCTTATCCCTCTTCACTGACTGTAAGAGGGATCTGAAGCGTTCAGCTCAGACTATGCTTCTGGCTCATAAGTAACTGATGTTAGGCAAAGCTACCTTCTCTTAGGTGATATATAAAGGTAATTTATATCTTATATTTTTGTTTACAGTATAGTTCAGTTTGAAAGTCACCTCAGAAGGTATCTAGTCCAATATCACACGAGAAGTACCTGATCTCCACCTAGGAGATCATACCAGATATTGCTCAGAGCTTCATCCAGTCTAGTCTTGAGAACCTTCCAAGGTGGAAACAACTGCTCTGAGCAGCAACTCCTTGACTGTCCTCAGCATGAAAAAGTTTTTCCTTATAGTCAGCCTGAACTTACGCCTTGTCGCGGTTGAGACGGACAAACGACATGGACCAAATTCTTTCAAGATGAAAGTAATAGGTGCCATTTATTGTTACAAGTGCATTTTTACACAATTCTACCAGTTCATGTGTCTTTTCACTATTGGTTACAAGTTACAGCACTAACATCTCATTGGTTAATTTTGCTATCATCCGTGTTATTCTTCTATCCCCTTCTCTCTCACGGGTACATCTCTCCTCTCTCCGGATACTCCTTTACTCCCATCCTTCTCAAGGGCAAATCTTACTATCTTCAAGGCTGATCTCTACTCCCATATTTTCTGTCAAGGATTCCACAGACCCACTGCAGTTTCCCACAACGCCTGTTGTGCCTTATCCATTCTGAAGAACCTGGCTCCACGATCTTAATAACCTCCTTTTAGATGTTAGAGACTGCTCCTTGGTCCCCCAAACTCCTTTTCTTCTCCAGGCTGTACAAGGCCAGCTTCCTCAGTCTTTTCACTAAGTGCAAGAGTTCAGCCCCAGGACCATCTTGGTGGCCTTCTCCTGAACTCACTCCACTGATGTCTTGCACCAGGGAGTCCAAAACTGGACACAGCTGGTCATGCTTTGTTAACACAGCTCATGATGCTACCGACCTTCTTTGTTTCCAGGGTAAAATGCTGGCTCATGTTCAGCTTGATGACTACCAGGAACTTTAAGGCCTTCTATTTGAGGTGTTCTGCAGCCACTCAATCCCCAACCAATATAACTGCAACGGTGTTCTTCCTTCTGAAGTGCATGATTTCCCACTTGTCCTTGTTGAATTCATAAGGTTCCTGTTGACCCATTGTTTCAGTTTGTTTAGGTCTTAATGACTGACAGTTTTCTTGTGGTTTCACCATGGTAAGCAGCCCAGGCAACCACAGCCACTTGCTCACTCCCTTGTGATGGGATGGGGGAGAGAACTGGAAGGGTAAAAGTGCAGAAATGTGAGATGAGATAAAGACAGTTTAGTAGGTAAAGCAACAGCTGTGCATGCAAGCAAAGCAAAATAAGGAATTTATTCCCTACTACCCATCAGCAGGCAGATGTTTAGCAATTTCCAGGAAAGCAGGGTTTCACCACATGTAACCATTACTTGGGAAGACAAAACCCACAATTCTGAATGTCCCCCCCTTCCTTCTTCTAGTAGCTTTTATTACTGAACATGATATCATACAGTATGGGATATCCTTCTGGTCAGTTGGGGTCAGCTGTGCTGGCAGTGTCCCCTCCTAAATCCTAGTGCACCCTCAGTTTATTGGCTGTGTGGGGACAGAGTGAGGAACAGGCTTTGTTGCTGTGCAAGCACCATTCAGCAATAGCTAAAACATCCCTGTGTTATCAACAATTTTGACCAAAAGTCCAAAACATAGCAACATACAAGCTAGTATGAAGAAAAATAACCCTATCCCAGGTAAAACCAGTAAACCTGTCCTCAGATATACCGACTGGTCCCTCCAGCATGGTGTCATCTGCAGCCTTCAGAAAAGTGAACTGTGCCACCACCTCTCATTCATTGCTAAAGGTGTTAAATATAACAGGTCCCAAAACACTTCCCTGAGGTGTTCCACTTGTCATCAGCCTCCAGGCACAATATCACCCATTAATAACTACTCTCTGACCTCAGTCTTCCAAGCAGCTTTATATGACGTCTTGTTATCCACCTAGCCAGATCATAGTGTCCTAATGTAGGTAGATAGCCATGACCTTCTCTCTCAGAGCCAGACTAACACAGACAAATCCAGGAACGTGTCTGTCAGATTCTTACTCTCTCAGTATGCCAGCAATGACTATCAATGTCATTTTCCCACAAAGGTTATCAGAATACCTGTATTCAGTTGGTTCCATGATACTATGGTATCCCCTCTATGAAAGACTAATTTACTATCAAATAATTAATGGTTGGTGAAGTAGCTAACAAAGCCTACTAACAACGAGGTTGTAAAAAAATTTATTTAATTTTTTTTAACTTTTAATTCAGGATTTTTTTCTCATTAAGTGGTTCTTCAGAATCCATTTCCATCCTGGAAATAGTTCCCATGTTTCTGTAACTAGTTTTATTTGTTGAAAGAAAACTTGGTTTTTTTGTGTACACAATGAATGCCTATATTCCTAATGTTTTAGCTAGCGAAGTAATCAGTACATGTCTGCCAGTCTACCTTTTATAAAATAACATTCATCTGCCTGCTTGTCTGCCTATCAAATATTTTTTTTCCAATTGTATTTGTCATACCTAATAATTTTCTGTTTAAATACTAGAAAAATACTAACAAAAGCTGTTGTCATTAACTCTTATCTCTAAACATCTTTCTCCCCATCTTGTTGTATCCACATGTATCTGTCTGTGTACCTTATGATCATTTGCCCATCTCTAGCAACATGACCAACCTCGGTTGCACTGATACATTTTACCATCATGTGGAAATGTTTGAAAAACGATCTTCAAGACATTATGAAATCCTACCCATTTTCTAAATTATTTTATACATTTCATAACTTTTATATGCTATAACTAACTACAAAGGTCAATCATTCTGACTGCATGTGCAGTCAATTTCACAAGAAAAGTGCTATAAAGCATTCAAGGTGACACAGGATTTACAACATGGTTTTACTTCTGCCATTTGAAGGGTAGATGAGAAAGAAGAATTTACGAGAGATCCCTTAATCCTTGGTGGCTAATGAAAAAAAATAACCAGAAACTGTCTGAAATATGTCAGACCACGAGGACCAGAAGACAACATCTATGAGTTATTTGAAGTAAATAATTTAATTTAAAAATGAGAAACAAAGGAAGCCTTGTTACACCATGTTCTCATTGAAATTGCCAAGCCTAGCAAAAGACAATTTCTCCTATTAGGCACCTGATGACTTCATGGGGAGTTACAGGTAACAATAAACTTATTACAGTTCCTCACTCTAACAAGCCCTTGAGTAAAAATTACTCTGTGTGAAAGGCAGTCACAGGAGTAAAGTTTCATGGAGTTTTAATGGGGCCTGCTGAGGCTGTGAGAGATGGAGCTTCTGCAGGAGGACTAAGTGGTCTCCTGGGGAGCTGAACGAAGCAGAAACTCAGAGCACGGTTACAGGAAAATAAAGGATGGAATTAGTGCTTTCACCAAGCAGCCTGTTCCACGTGTCCTGTCAAAGAAAGGGCTCTGGTGCCGGTCCACAGCAGGACCTTTCCAGGCCTCACCTCGCTCAGACGTCTCTCTGGTCAGTGTGGGGCATGCAGAGGAGACATGCCAGCTCCTGGGCAGCCGCAGCAGCCACACAGCAAAAGAACCTGAGCAAAGGTGTATCAGTCTGTCCCACACATCAGTGGTGTCCAGCCTTGGGACTGCCCTCCTCCCCTGCACGGCCCAGGCTCAAGCACTGCTGCTCTGTCCTGAAACAGAGCCCTCACCTCCTCACTGTGCCCGATACCCCTCCGGCCAAGCCTGCAGGACCCCGGTAGTCCAGCCACGTAGAGGTGGTAGCCAGCTTCTCCAAACAGAATCCCTCCTGCCCCAGACCAGATCCCCACCCCACCAGACCCCACTGTTTCAGTGGTGCCTCACAGCTGCCCCTGAAACCCCTGAACTTCCCTGAACTCTGCAGATCATTCCCCTGGCTTTCCAGAATAGGATGGGTGCTCTTCAGCCATGAAGAACACCTTCTCTCTGGTGGCGACACCTTGCATGTCCCAGCTGTTCCAGGCCCACTCTTCAGCTCTGTTCAGTGGGTCTCACTGTCAGTGTCATGTCCTCTTCCCAGTCTCGAAGTCTTAGGCAGTTTTCTGCTGAAGTCCTGCACCTTAAACCTCCCCACATCAGCAATAGATCTCCAGCTTATCCAGTGCCCCTCACTCCTGAACTGACATCACCCTTCTGCAAGTGTACCCAGTGGGATGTTCCATTTCCCTCTGAAAGTGACACCATATAAGGAACAAAGAATTAAAACTACCATGTCAGTAGCTTCTAATGAGATGTACTCCATTTCACACTGGGTGTATCACAAGTTTTTGTAAGTCTGGAATGAGGAGTTCTTCTCTTTTACCGAAGGCTGTTTTGACAGCTAAATGTGCACATGATTGCAGTGTGTGTACTCAAATATTGGTTCCACCCACTTAAAATTATGTTATTAAAAGCATGAGAAATAGGAATCTCCTTGGCATATGGAGATAATTTGATGTTATTCAGTCAGGTGAAAGAACAAGAAGAACAGTATTTGTGGTGTTCCAGTTTTCTAGGAATAAGCTCACCAAGGAAAAGTACTTGAGTCTGTCAAGTATAGAGTTTTATCGGGAGACAACAAAGGATGTTTGCCACTAGAGTTATCAAGCAGGTGACTGGAAACTACAAGAAGTCAAGGACTGATGGCTTGGGAATATTTAGAAACCCACCCAGGATGAATTCACTGAGAATGTTTTTAGGTACCACTAAAACCTCTCTTCATAAATGTCATCTACAAAGACAGAAAGTATATTGAAATAAAAATAGACTAAAAGCTATTTGCTTTAGCCTTGATCATATGCAGCTGTCAATTTAACAGGGTGGATCCAGTTTATTGTACACCAGAGTTAATCATTGTAAGTTTGTTCATAAATCGTGGAGATCTAGAAAGCATCACAAAATCCAAAACATGATGCATTTTAATTACAAGAAGAATCTGTATTTGGGTAAAAAAATCTGTGTTCCTGAACTATTCATTTTCTGCACTGACAGTGAAGTTAACCTGAATTGACTTTCTCAGATAATGATATATTGTATGATTTTAGGTTGAGACTAATCTAATTCCTGTTTCTTCTCAATTACTTATCTTTACACAGCATCAATGTCTGTTCTTTGGCCAAGTAAGGTAAAGTGTTTTGAGTCCATACAGAAATCCATAGCTTGCCATATATCACCACATCTGTACTGCTTATCACTTGGAGAAATCCCCGCCTCAGTATAATACCATATAATGAAACCAAGATGGGAAAGACAGGGTGTGGTCCCACCCTTGCTGATGAAAAGACAACACTAAAATATATTTCAATCTTACTTGGGAATGGGCTGGAATTGTCATTCATATACTGTTAAAACAAGGAGGGTATGCTGCAGTAAAAAAGAAGGAAACATGCACGTACTGAATCCTGTACTCAGTCTTAGCCGTGAGACTGCAACCTAAAATGAGCTGTGCCTCAGATGTGCCTCTTTTCCCCCCTTGGGGGGAGCAGAGAAAGTCAAGAAACCTACAAGAAAGTGAACTCCATCTCAACTGAGGACCTGATTATCAGAGAGACCAGGGAGTTGCCGCCAGCTGCCAGAGACACTGTAGAGGGTTTCTAGGGGTGAGACGTCTGTGCGTGTGCATGTTTATGTATGTATGTGCACCTGTGTGAATGATCTTGAGGGGAGACAGTGTTGGGTAAGAGAGCCGTTAAACACACTAAAGTAAAAAAAATAAATCTATTTCCCTCTTCTGTCTATCCACCTGCATATTTGACCAAGAGTTTACTCAAAATTCAACGAAGTAATACTTAAGAATTCTAATTTAAGAATTAAGTTTTTTTTTTTTTCTGTTTACTTAAATTTTGACTAGATGAATGAGAATTATTTGAAACAGGTTAAAGCTGACAAAAAAAATAAAAGATAAATATAGGATGATTGAGAATCTTGTTGATTTATTTGGTCACATAGCAGTAGTAGTGTAGGATCTACATGGAAATGGAAAATTTCAGCGAAAACCATGGTTGAACATGTACTTATGCACAGGGTTTTTTCTTCTAGCTAGGATTGCCATGATGCAGCCTTTTTTTGCTGATACATTGGATATCCATCTTTGCCGCATGCTTGGAGATGAAGACTACTGAAGAACATCAACCACTTGTCCTGGATGTTATTGCACCACAAACATGTTATCTCAGTTATATTTCTGTGAAACTCTGGTAAACCCATGGATGACTGCCATACCATAGCTGCAAAGATGCTCAAAGGGGCTAAATCATTAATAGCCGCTTTCTTTGGCACACTAAGCAAAATACACACCGTTACAGAAAGTCAAGCTTAGGCAAAAAAAATCTTTTAATCAAAAGCAAATAGAGGATGTATAGAAAACAAATGGAAGCTACATCACCTCTTGCTACTACTGGGTGTGGTAGTTCTTTCAGATGGGATGCACCTGTTTCTATTATATTTAGACATCCAGACTATGGACACCATATTTCTATATGAGCTTTATAGGGACATTAAGCTACAGGCAGAGTAAGTAGCTATCTCTGTTGTTATTTGCATTGTAGGTACTACAATTAGGAGAATAAAGTAAATAGTTTAGATCAGAGATAAGCAATAATCCACGACGTGAAGCTTATCTCAGCCAATTTTGGGAGGGAGGGATGCTTGTAATATTAATGATTACTGCTTTTTATTAATATCTTAATTTCAACCAACATTTCCAAGATGCGATGATGTATTTTACTTGGTCCTAGCATTACTTAGTAGACAGTTTGGTTTTCCAGTGTCACGATGGCCAGAGGTACACAGCAGTCTTCAAAACAGAATGGCTCATGAAAGGAATCATAAAGTGCAACACTGAGGGTATAAGAAGCTATCTAATAGCCTATGATTATTATTTTTTTCAGTCTTTGAATAAGGTTATTAGCTCCTTTCTCAAAATATTCAGAGTTTCTTACACAAGAGATAATCATCCCAGAGGCACCCAGGAAATATTTAGGCTTCAAAAGTAAGGCTAAGTATTTAGTTAGGAATATGAAAAGAGAGCAGCTGCAAAGGAAGACGTGTATAGTAGACTGTTCCCCAGTAAATCACCAGGACAAAAAGAGAGGAGCATCTCTTTTCCTGGGGTAAAGCGTATTACTTGTTTTCACATAAAATGTTTGACTTAAAGATGCAGAGATTGTGAATGAGAACAAAACAGACAAGAGATGTAGATCAGAAATGAGAGACAGAACTTCAAGAAAGCTTTATTTGTGTTTTCTGAAACATTGCCTTATATTTTCTGTCTAACAGCTCTATTTAATACAAGGGGCAGTACATCAGTTGACTGTTATTTTGCTCTTTTCTGTGGATTTGAGAATATACATGCATGAACATTGGTTTATTATTATTTCATTAAACTATTTTCTACTAACACACTCATCCAACAGATTTTAGTACCTTTTTCAAATGAGAAGATACAAGAATTACAAACAGGTAATGACATCTTAAGAAAATAAGCAACTTTTTTTCTTTGTCTTTGGTGAGTACAAAAATCTCAAACTAAGAAATGCAGGGAATGTATGGAGGATTTTTGAAGTACCATGAGTTAGTGTTCATGATTTAGGCTCTTGGTATAGCCAAAGGAAACAACTTGGCTATTCTAGGAGTGACTAAGTGTTCACAACAGGCAGAAATGAATTTGCAATTACAGGTGCTAGTCTCCACTAATTATTTGCTGTCTGCTACAACTAAAGTCTGGGCTTATTTTAAAATTCACAGAAACAAAATAGAAACTTTCATAGTACTGTGATTTTGGTTAAATTCTTATATAAATGTAAGGATAATATACATGTAAGAATAATGCTATTAAATTCACTAAAAGACTTGTGAATAACACAACAAAATTTCTCCCAATGGGTTTAAAATGGCAGCCTGCAAAGGCTAGTGTCACCACTGCTGTAGAAGACTAAAAGGGTAAAAGGCATTCCACTTTCAATATCAAATTGTAAGATCAATTGCACTCTAATGACTCAACTCTCGGGCTATCTATATTTTCATTTTAGCTTTCAAAAGTAGAATGGTTGAGTGAAATACAATTTAGATTTGACATTTGCAAAAAAAAAAAAATTACTAACTGCTGGATATTTTTTTTCTCTTCACAAAACTAGTTTTGCATACATTTGAATGCATAGTACAGTTTTAGAAGTGATAAAATATCCATTGTGGATTTTTTCTTATGTTACTTTCTTTTAAACAGTAGAGAGTTTCTCTCCTGAAAATGGAGAGGGGAAAAAAGTTATAAAAAGCATAGAATCAGCATCATAGAATGCTTTGGGTTGGAAGGGACCTTAAGGATCACCTAGTTCCAACCCCCCTGCCATGGGCAGGGTCACCTTCCACTAGATCAGGTTGCTCAAAGCCCCGTCCAACTTGGCCTTGAACACTTCCAGGGATGGGGCATCCACAGCTTCTCTGGGAAACCTCTTCCGATGTCTCACTGCCTTCATAGTGAAGAATTTCTTCCTTACATCTAATCTAAACCTACACCCCATTTTTCATCAGCAGTCCCGCTGTTGTATAAGCAGACCCATGGTCAAAACACCCAAAATTCTGCCAGTGACAACAGTCCCTCAGCCAGGCATTGATCTGCTGGGTCTTCCTGCATCTTCCTTCATCATTCCTGCAACCAGGGACACAGAAGACTCGTGCTTCTGACCCCTTACCAGTCGTCCCAAGGCCCTGAAGTTCCTCTTGATTGTCCTCGGATTTTCTATTGCAACCTCATCTCTGCCTACTTGAAAAATCAAAAACAGATAATAACCTGAGAGCTGCAGCAGGGCAGGAAGTTTTCTCTTCACATCTTTAACCCCAAGTAGTGGGTCCAATCTGCATACTGGGCCTTTGTCCTGGTGTGGTTAAAACAAGACGAATTCTCTGCAAGTGAATTTTCCTTCCAGCTAGGTTCTTCTAGGTAACTGCATTTTTTGAAGCTGGCTACACGTTTTACAGACAGTGTTCGCTCCGGAGCTGATAACATCTGATATTTACAAGTTTACTGGGCTAATGTTAGGAATGGACTGCAGAAAAGACCCAGGCTTATCTTTTACTACTACAGCAGCCATGCTCGCTGATAAATCTCTTATGCCCCCTAAATGAGGGGGTTGTATTTGCAGAGAGGGGCAGACAGAACAGGTGATTCAAATTGACCAATGAGGTATTCTGTGCCATCCGTGTCATATGCAGTTTAAAGCTGGGAGATCACGAGGGTCTCACTCTCTTTGTCCATGGCCAGTGTCTGAAGAGGACCCTGCCTGTTCTCCTGCCTGCAGTCCTGATCCTGGTTCCAGTCTGTGCATCCAGTTCCTGTCTCCTGTTGAGCCTAGTCCAGGACTTGCCAGTGTCTGCCCCGCAGCCAACAGCACATCACCAGCCACAGCCACTGCGCTACTCTGGGAAATTCAGTATTGTTTTTTGTATATTTTCCATTATTTTCTCTCATTAACAGTATTTTTAGTAAAGCTTTTTTAACTTTCCAACTTGTGTCTCCCTTTTCCTCCTATTCCCTTCCCATAGTGGGAAGGGTAGGAGTTAATAGAGACCATCTGCTGCACTTCATTGTTGCCCTGCAATAAACCGTGACACCCTTCTGTTCCCTTCAGATTGGAGTTTCCTGTGACAACAATATTTTTTATCTTTATAGAAGCAGTTTTGATGGAGGGTGTAGACCAACTTGAACTCTGCGGCACCTCCAGCCTAGCTGAACTCTCACTCTCTATGTTGTTTGGTTCCACTTACAGAGCCCCATACCTATTGTGCAAGGGAACCTGGGAAGGTGGGGGAGTCACAGCAGAGACCCTCCTGCTGCGCCAGGCAGGAACATACTGCCATTGCCCCCTATCCCTTGAGTCACTATATTCTGCCATGCAGCAAGAAGATAGGGAGTCTTCTGTATCATGCGCCCTGTCTACCTGCTGGGCCTTTCTCAAGGAAGGTCAGGTGTGACTCCACTGCTCTATCTCCCTCTCACACTCCCCGATACTCTTCAACCTACTCCTCCGCCCGGAGCTCTGTCACTAAGCCGAGGAGTTCCTCTCCCTGGACACATCCCACAGGGGTGCTTGCTGCTGCCATCCAAGAGCAGGGCTCACCCCGCAGCCTGGCACCAGGGCCTTCCCACCACATCTCCGTCTGGGCAGCTGCATCACTTGTGGTAGGTGCCGAGTTTACAGAGGCCATGGTTTTCTGCCAGCTGGATACCATTACTCCCTGGTCAAGCTGACAGAGCTTCTCCACCCTTCCTGCATGCCCTTCTGCATGAACTGCCCCACCATGTTCTGTTTTCCTGCTTTATTGGTGGCACTCCTCTTTGCTGGCACTCCCTGAGTTGCTTTTTATAGGTGTGGGGGATGGTCAGCATTGTTTTGGCAATGCCCGGGTCTCATCAGTGTCTCCAGCGAGAGCTGCTGGCTCCTGACAGGTCACTTCACTGCTCCTGGTATTTTCCTGCCTCAGGAAAACCCTCATTGCACCAAGATCTGCTGCTCCACTGCAGACCAGGTTGGCTCTGGAGCAGCATATAACCATACAGGCCAATAACCCTAAGGGTCATTAAACCAATATGGTGCTAACCCTAGGGGACACTGACCATGAGGGTCCATAGGCCTAGAAGCCCATAACTCTTTGTGGCATTAATCATAGGGGCCCGTAACCCTAGAGGCCACTAAAACAAGGGGTCCATAAGCACTCAAGGAGGGCAGGCTGTTGCATGGCAGAGTAGCAACATGGAGCCACCTGGGCAGAAGGTGCTGAGCCAGAGCATGGCAGGGTCTGCTCCTCTGCACAGGGACACTAATGCAGATGACATGGCTGTGGTCATTGTCCTGTGGTGCCATCCCAGTGGGAGGTGGAGGCCAGGCTCCTCAGGACCACAACTCCTTTGGGGCTGCCATGTCCTCCTCCTGACAGGAGCATGTTGAAGAGTAGTGTCTCCTTGCTTTGCTAGGCCCCTTGTCCTGCTCCCCTCCACAGCCAGGCCTCCTTGGGTCCCATACTGTTTTCTTGATGGTGGTTTTCTTCAGTCCTCCAGACTCAGAAGGTCATCCTCCACTGTGGCAAAGCTCTCTTCCTCCTCCTGAAGGAACAGCTTCCCAAAGAGCTGTCTCTCACCAACTCCCATCATGGCATCCTGGGGCACTTCCCAGAGAAGGTTGCCCTTTTCCATACTCAAGTGGACTTTAGTCTGACAGTGCCACCAGACCATGGCTGCTGACATATATGTGGGATTGTCTGTCTCCACTCTACCCAAGCCCCACCTGACAGCATAAGTTCCAGGGTCCTTGTTTGCCTTGTCAGGCATAGGCCAGCTTCAGGCCCAGGAAGTAAGGGATGTCTCTTCTAAAGACATGTTCATGGTAAGCACCAACCCTGAAGTGTGACAGAGTGGTTATGGTTGCTCTCAGCAGCAATGCCATGACCTGAGATCACCATGACCAGGCCCTGAGACATGCGGCTTGAATCCCCCATGCCTAGGATTTTCCAAAAGGTATTTAAAGCACAACTCTCCCACACACTGATGAGCACATGATTTCTTCCTGACAAGTTTGGATCCAATTTGTTGAAGACCATGAGCTTCTGTAGGAAGGGAACATGCAGAAGTGTGCAGATGCCTGCATGGATTAGAACACAAGGTCACTGTACCCACAGCGCCCTAACAGCTGCCCAGGTGATCACAGCTCCAGAAGCTGTTGTCTCAGTACACTGGGAGATACATGGATGAGGAGGTTCAGCTGGCTGATGCAGAAAGCCTTTTGTGAATCCCACCCATTTTGCTGGGCTTTTTGTTTGATAGTGTCAGTCACAGGAAGGAGCAGCAAGGAAGCCTTTGTAAGTGCAAGGGCTTGAGCACTTGGTGGAGCTTGATTCTGTAGGGACATTCCAGTTTCCACAGGCTGTTGAGAAGTTTTGGGAATCGTAGGTCCAGGCGCGGTTTGCTCCAGTCAGCCTCTGTGCTAAGCCCAGCAGACAGCTCCCCTCCCAGCTCTGCAGCAGGATTTTGAGGTCCTGGCTATACACTCGGGACTCTCGTCTTCCTGTGTGCGTGTTGTCTCGTGCAGCAGCTGTTTGCAAAACACTCCCAACAGCTGGACAAGACACCTTCTATGTACAACAGCACGCACAATGTACAAAAATCAGGCCAAGAAAGGCTTTTGATCTGGACATAATTGCACCAAACACTGACTGTCAGGAAGACTTATCACAGTTCACAGGTGATTCTTAAGAAACGAGTGAATCATTCCACCAGAAGGAAATCATCAGATCTCCTCCCCCAGAGAGGGCAGTTCCAGATTGTTTGAAGGTTGAGCTGCGGCAAAACTCTATCGGCACAGGTATGAGTGTATTTGGAGCCTGCTTCGGGATCAAACAGATGTGCCTCACGGACGTTTTGGCCTAAAAGGTACGTGAACTTTAGCTTTCTTGGGTATAGAGTTCATATCTTTTTATTTTATAGAAAAGGCTATTTTAACCTTGCAGTTTTGGAGTGGGAAACTGAACCATGAATTTCAGTTTTCTAGTCTGTTGTTATATAATTAGTGCTAAACCTTTGTGCACTGCTTGAATTGGGTTTCAGCAGCTGTCACTTTTAAGAGATGACAATATGTTTATGCAGACCAAGGGCCTTAAAGAGAATACTACTCTCATTTGAAAAGATCTGTTACTCAGGTAAATAAAAAAAACCAAAACAAAATGAAACAAACAAACAGAAAAACCAAACCAAAACAAAAACAAACAAACAACAAAAAACCCAAACCAAACAAAACAAAAACCTGAACATAAGTAGTTCAATAACCCCCTGCCCCCATAAAATAAACCTAAGTAACAGGAAGTGCACTTCTTGATTTATAGGAATACAAATGTTTTGTTTGTATTTTGCCCAGGGCTGGATTGGTCTGGCTCCAGCTATGGGAGATAAAGTCTATAGTTGAGCAATAATGGTAAGAAATAGCTTTTGTTTTCCCTGTGAACAGGTCACTGATGATCGCATCACAGTCCTGATAAATCTAAAGCTTCTACCTTCATAGAACCATAGAATCATACAATCAAAGATTCATACAATCATAGAACTGTTTGGGTTGGAAGGAACCATCAAAGACCATCTAGTTCCAGCCCCCTGCCATGAGCAGGGACATAGATCAGGCTGCTCAAAGCCCCATCCAACCTGACCTTGAATGTTTCCAGTGATGGGCAACCTGTTACAGATTCTCATCACCTTCAGCATAAAATATTTGTTCCTTATGTCCAATCTGAATCAACTGCCTTTCAGTTTAAAACCATTGCCCTTTGTCTTGTCACTACAAGCCCTAGTAAAAAATCTTACTCCACCTTCGTTACAAGCCCCCTTTAAGTATTAAAATGCCACAATAAGGTCTTCCCAGAGCCTTTTCTTCTCCAGTCTGAACAACCTCAAGTGTCTCAGCTGTTCTTCATACAAGAGGTGTTTCAACCCTCTGACCATTTTTGTGGCCTCCTCTGGACACCTCTATGAGGTTCATATTTTTCTTGTACCAGGGGCCTCAGAACTGGATGCAGTACTCCAGATGGAGTCTCACAAGAGAGGAGAGAATCACCTCCTTTGACCTGCTGGCCGAGCTTCTGTATATGCAGGCCAGCATACAATTGGCTTTCTCAGCTGCAGGTGCACATTGCCAGCTCATGTCCAATTTTCATCCACCAGTATCCTCAAGTACTTTTCTACTGGTCTTCTCTCAAACCCTTCTTCACCCTCCAGTCTGTGCTGATACCGGGGGTTGCCCTGCAGGACCTTGCACTTGGTCTTGTTGAACTTGTTCACATGGATTCACTTCTCAAGCCTGTCAAGGTCCCTCTGGATGGCATCCCTTCACTTGATATAATCTGCAAACTGCACCACTCATCTTGGTGTCATCTGCAAACTTGATAGTGCACTCAATCGCGCTGTGTCAATGATGAAGATATTCAATAGTATTCTTCCCAGTACGGACACTTGAGGGACACCACTCTTTAGAGCACTCCACTTGGACGTTGTGCCACTGACTGTAACTCTTCGGATGCAGTCATCCATCTATTTCCTTATCCATCTAATATTCCATCCATCAAATCCATATCTCTCCACTTTAGCGGACAAATGTTATGGGGGACTGTATCTTTACCCAAACCTTCAAAACTTCCACTGGAAAAATTTGGATTAAGCTAACTCAGCATCATGTAAACAGAGATGAAAAATAGCAAACTCGGAGGCAAAACTCCAAAAGGAATGACAACAAAGCTCTGCTTCTTCCTTCCCTTCTCTGCTGCACCTTCTGGTCATGCCACTGTTTGGAGAGAGACAGAACAATTAATCCTCAGCCAAGCATGGGAAGGTGGTGATGTGAGCAAACAGTGGTGTGCTTTAGAAAATTCTGAAAAACCTCTCTTACCCACCCCAGATAAAGGTGTGCCTCTGAATAAACATGCTGATCTGTGCCACGTCTGTTTTGATATAGAGCTGACGTGACTGAGGTGACTGCATGCAAACAAGTTCAACACAGGACACAGCATTCCAGGGCAAAGTCTCACAGCTGACATGAGCAGGATGCGCTGCAGTTCTGTGCTCATGACTTAAGCATCACTGGTGCTGGTCACGGCCCCTGATGTGCAGGGGAGTAAAGCAAATGAGGTGAAAACCTTCCTTCTTTCCAACATAAATGAGGCAACTTGTGTGCAGGAAATTTCATCTAACTGCTAGAGAGATGAGACGGAGAAAGTGTCAGGGAGTGGAGCCAAGGACGTGGAAGAATACCAGTGGAATCATTGCCCTGGAATAGCTTCAGAGGAGAGGGAGTAATACAGATTGGTATTGGTCCACGGTGCCTTCCAATAGGGTCCAGTGGGATCCACTGACAACCCCATGGAATGCTTCAGCATAGCCCAAAGGAAATGAGTTCCCTACTATCCCTTGTATAGGAGTTTTGTTGTTTTTTTTTTTTTTTTTTCAGGGAGTTAAGGCAAACTTTCAATGAGGGCCAGTGCCAGAGAAGCCCTGGGCTGGGTATTTACACAGACTAGCTCACATGTGGACTTTCCTCATTTCTTCTGCTCTCAGGCGTTCTCCAAAATGCCAAACAGCATCATCAAGGAGGAGTATGTGAGGCAAGGACTGCTGAAGATGCACAAGCTATGGCTCACATTGCTACCTGTAGCTGCAGTCTCACTTGTCTATATGTACTTTCTGGTGTTGAATGATAGGTGAGTGAGGGATGGGGTGGAGGAACTGTGTCCCTTCAGTCCTGGAAGGAGGTAGGAACACAGAGGGTCGCTCCAGGAGGCCTCCATGGGAGGAATAAATAGGGTAGGAGTGGAGATGGTGTAGAGAACAGATGCAGTGGTGCTAGTTTCAGACGGATATTGCAGGGTGGGAGAGGTTGCAGGCAGGGCCATGACATGGCCAAGGGGAGACACTGCATATATGGGATTGTTGGGGCGGAGTGATGGCAGAAAGCTGTGTGAGGATGTTATTCTGGCTCAGTTTAAGCCTTTGTTTTTGTTTTTTTCAGGCCTGACATTGAGGTTCCAGAAGCAGAAGCATGTCAAAGATTGTTGAGCAACCTAACACAACCTCAGAAGTGAGAGCCATGGCCACAAGTGTGCTAGGCAGTGGCAGACAGGCAACTGGCTAAACTACGTCACCTGGTGGCCTCAGTGAAGGTCCAGGGAGTGGGAAGGGATGCAACAGAGAATCATTTGTTTGCAATAAGTCTTTGTGAGAGCATTCAAGTTGCTTACAAGCTCTTTCTGTCCTAGGGTGAATCAGGGCTGGAGCCTGAGACACGTGAAGTTAATGCAGAACTGCCACTGGAAGTTCAACAGTACTGCTTTGGCCCAGTACAGGTGATGCCCTCTCCTCATTCTCATCCATCTCTCCTCTTTTATCCTGTTTCAGTCCCACTTCATCCCATCCCCAGACCTCTGCTCACTGTCTTCTACTCCTCCTCCTCACAGGGCAGAGCTTGGGCGCTGCTGCAATGCCTCAGCCTGGCTGGCTGTGACACAAGACAACACACCACTGGGGTCTGAGATTGTCTATGATGCCTATCCCTCAAAGCGATTGAAAGTTAGCAGTGGCTTGCTGGAGATCTTGCCAGAGGTAGAAGTGCTCTTTGATGAGGAATACAACTCACAATCTGCACGCTTTTCTCTCATACACCCTGAAATGTATCAGGTTGGAGGATTTGGGGTAGGTCTTTACTGTAATTCTGTAATAATGAGTGAATTTCTACATGCGTTTTTTTATAGAAATCCCCCTTTCAAGAGTCTCCCTACAAAACCTGTGCTGTAGTGGGAAATGGAGGAATCCTCAGGAACAGTAGCTGTGGCTCTAAAATTGATGGGCACGAGTTTGTAATCAGGTAATTGCTGCCAGACTGCCCAGGAGTGACGCAGGAGACCAGTGGGAGGAGGTGGTGTTCATGGGAATAGGGGGAGGGCAGAGAAAATGGAGAAAGAGGAAATGCTCTGAGCGTGGTTGAAGTTGAGGGGCTGGAAAAAATGGTGGGGTGTACCCGACCTGGGTAACATCACAGAGGAATGGGTAAGCTCTCAGGATATCATGGAGCATTATTTGTCATAGGCTTCCTTTGCTTATCACCTCAATCAGGTTTAACTTGCCTTCTGTGGACTTCCCTGAGGATGTGGGCAAAAAATCAAGCATTGTCACTGTGAATCCTAGTATCCTTCATAAAAGGTAATAGGTGTGGTAATAAAAATGGAGGAGGCGACTCCTCACTGTGTGTTCTTGAAACAGCAATCTCTTTTGCTTCTGCTCTGTGTCCCAGAAAACAGACAGGCCTTGCCTACCACACAAGGCCTGTACAAAAAAAAGCTATTGGCATCTACTGCCATGAGATGCTCCCCTACGTGCAGCGGTATACAGGGGGATACTTCAAGTCTTGGAATTGTTTGGGGAAGACTTTGTTCAAGACTTGGTTGCTGCTGATTGATTTAGCTTACTGCTAGAGATTAATGGCATTTCCAGTCTTTCCAGTGAGCTGATCCTCTCAAGGGTGATATCAAGACAGGCAAAGGGGCTCAGCTGTATTCTGTACCACTGCTGTCAGGAGGAGCTCTGATGGGAACTATTTAATATCATTCTGATCCTAGCTGCATAAATGCTCTTTATGTTCAGTGGAGAAAATAGGTACTCCTTGTCCTACAGCAAACATCTAAAATTAAAATAAGACAGGTCAGTTGTGATCTAGCTGTGCTTGTTTCCCTCCACTGACTAGAAAGTACATTTAGACAATTAGCTCAGATGTAGATATCTATGTAGTACATCTTTAAAGGCAGGTGGCATTAATTCTTTCATAGTCCTCTGCTCCACCATTATGAGACATCATTCTCCATGAATTGTGAGCTGTGAAGCCACGAAAGTTTAAAATTTGAAGACATCTTCGTAGCCTTTTAGCCAACTAGTTACTAGCAAACCTTCTGGATATTTTCAAGCAGCTTTCTCTGGTCTGTGTTAGCTGCACCTGAGAATCTTGAATTCAGATCACCCACGAAATGCAGAGAAGGGCAAAATGGAGGTAAAGAGTAGGACTGATATTTCACTGCTGCAGGGCAGAGTAGCACAAGAAGGGCAGGAGGGCATGAGGATGGGGTTGGCACAGGGTGATGGTCCCACATCTCTTGCCTCACAGGTTTCATGGTCTGAATGGTCGACGCCTGCCATTTGTGAAGGCAGCAGCTTCCTATGGAAAGACTTGGTTCCTCATCCCAGCTTTCTCCTACCCTGGTAACAGTGAGGCTTCTTATCGAGCCCTCTATGCCCTACAGGACTCTGCCTCCCAGTCACATACCTTCTTCTTCCACCCTCAGTACCTGAGTGGTCTAAGCAAGTACTGGCATGACCACGGTTTTCATACGCCTCGCCTCTCCTCAGGTTTCATGCTGGTGAACGCTGCTCTGGAGTTGTGCCAACACATTACACTCTATGGATTCTGGCCCTTCTCTTTGCATCCTGATGGCCATTCCCTGCCCCATCATTACTATGACAATGTGCTTCCCAACAGCAGGGTGCACATCATGCCCAAAGAGTTCACTTACTATGTGGATATGCACTTCCATGGTGTGCTGCAGCTGCATCTGGGGCGGTGCTAAGGGGTCAAGTCAAAGATAAAGCAAAACGGAGTCTAAAGAACAGAGTTCCTGCTGTTATTATCCATCTGGGATCTTCTGAAGGGAACGTATAGACCTAGATGCAAACCTAGAGACTCTGAGGATAAAAAATATGCCTCCTTCTCTTTTCCACACTGTTCCAGTAGAAGGTCACCGTTCAGTAAGTAGCATTAGCATCAGATCATTTTTCTGTTCATTAACTGAAAATCACTAATTGTCAGCTGTTAGTGCTTAATGCATAATTAGATTCCCAATAAATAACTTCCTTTCTTGCCAATAGTATGTATTTATTAACTGCATTTCAGCATTTGAGCACCCCATCTCAAAAGCCTTAATTTCTCTAACACCATTTGTCAATAAACTAAGTGCTTATCACATTTTTATTACTCTTTGTTAATCTCTGTTTGCTGTAATCAGATTCACTTCACTGATTCTTTTATTTAGTTATCAGCATTAGGCATAAAGCACGAAGTTCCGCATATTTGTCAGAGCTACGTAGTTAATGTTCATTCACGCCTTTGAAGTTCAGAGTTAAATCAGCCAGTCCTCACGGCTGCGTGGCTCGCCCGCTGGGCCACTGACTGGGCATGGGGCCCAGGCTGGAAGGATCAGCTGCAGGCATCAGTGCCCATGAGACATGAAGCAATGTCTCTTTCCCCAGGGCATGAATGAACACCAAATCCCTCCCACGCTGTGGGTGGCTGCCAGCTGATATAGGCAGTTGTTATATATTAGCATATGTATGCTCCTCTTATGTTTAGGAAGTAACCACTATAGATTTACAAAGGGAGAAATCATGCCTCATGCAACTGATAGCCTTCTGCAAGGAGGTGACTGCCCTGGTGGATGAGACGAGCGAGGTGGATACTGTTTATCAGGCTGTTAAGAAGGGTTTCAGCACTGTTTCCCATAACCACCGATGAACCGATGAAGTGCAGGCTAGACCACCAGACAGTGGAGTGCAAACCAGCTGAATGGCCAAGCTCACAACGTCATCAGTGGCATGAAGCTCAGCGCAGGCCAGTCAGCAGCCAGCAGTGGTGTACCCCGTACGGAGGCCAGTGCTATTTAACATTTTCATTAATGATCTGCATGATTGGACAGGGTGCAGCCACAGCAATTTTGCAGATGATACACAGCTGGAAGGACTAGTTAATACACTGGACAAGTTTTACTGCTGTTCACCTTGGCCTGCTGCCATCCAGAGGGACCCTGGCACGCTGGAGAAATGGGCTGAGGGGAACCTAATGAAATTCAACCATGGGAAATGCAAAGTCCTGTAGTTAGGGGGTTAAGTTTTTTGAGATGCTAACAATTAATTGCTTGAGGATGCCAGAGAAAACTCACTGGCTTGAAGAGCTCTAAAATATTATGAGAAAAAGGTGAAGAAATGGGAATCTTTGTCCCCATGAGAGCTGGGAGCTGACGTTTCTCCACCTGACTAACAAAGACTTTGGTTGTCTTACTGGGGCACTGGGCATATCAATGCTTATCCTCATTGCTTTTTGCTATTTGGTGAGTGCAATAGCCAGGGAATAATTTCTGAGTACACATCAGTTATCTGCATCCTGCCTGAAGTATCTCTTGGTGCACAGTAAAAGTAAACCAAAATAATTATCTTGAAAGAAATGGCCATAACGGAGCAAACCCAAAGCAGGCATGATTGTGTCCTGATTCTTATGCCCGTGAGAAGGACAGAGGGGATGAGTTGTGGGGAAGGTGTTATAGAAACACAGATTCCCGTCAGTGGGAAGGGACCTCCACAAGACTCTGGTGCAACCCCTTGCTTGAAGCAAGAGGGTGAATGATTGGTAGAGAGATCGGTCAGAATTATCAGTCCCCACCAATATTACTGCATTAAGTTTCGGACCCTTGTGGGAATCTCTAAAGAACTGATAACGTACATTTTCTATACTGTATTGCATATACACATGTATGTTATTATTCCTGTGCCTTATAGCATGCTGAAAAGGCCTCTCAGCTGAACAGTCACTGAGAAACTAGAGCAGCAGCAGGGACATGAATCTTTCAAACACCCAGCTCTGTCTGGTTCCAGACTTCCCATGTCTCCATTTTATACAGGTGCTTCCAATCCATACTAGTAATGATAGTACGATCATTTCAGAGTTCTACTTAGTGGCATGGGCTCTCCCTCCACAGCTCTCCCTGCTGGGTTGCAAGGACTCCCTTTGTCATGTGCTCAGCTTCCATCTCCAGGTTGGGATGACGCAGCTTGCTCAGCTGCAGGAAACTTTTTGTGAGCAGGTCCCAGGGCCGGTGGCTGTGAGGCTGGTGATGCTATGGGCAGCTAGGACGTGGGCTTTTCTGGAGGGAACCTTTTTGGCTCAGAGGGTGACCAGTGAAGCTGGAAAGCAGCATGTTTGTGGTACCTCTGGCTTGCTGAAGCAGAAAGCAGGCACTGGACGGGTGGGGAACGGTGAGAAGAAACAAAAGTGGCTGCACAGTGATTTGGGAGCAACCGCAGGCATTACACCTGCAAACCCCTAGGGGAGATTCTCCATGGGCCAGTTGAGGCACACAGGAGGTGAGCTGAATCCCTGCTTTCTTATGCCTGGCCTACCTCCGAAATGGGAGTGGGACCAGCATTCCTACCATCCAGGAGCTTATTTCAAGGTGGAGGGGTGCACACTACATGTAATGAGAGGGCATTTGTACGTTTGTTAACTATTCTGTGTATGATACCCAAAGCATGCTGGAACAAGACCAGACTGCCAAATCTCTTCAGCTTGTACCTCTTTACCTTGGTTATCAGGACAGGTAAGGAGGAGCAGAACGAGGAACCCTGGACATGTCAATGCGCTGCATTAACAACAACTGCCTGGGCAGAAGCAGAATGTATTATTTTGTAGTCCTGCCTTTTCCTTGAGATTTTACAGAGTCATTAATTTGCTGGACTATCTCTGCCCACCCCAAACAATGGCATCTCCTTCCCTGAGCAGGACCACTCTGTCCTATCAGGAGCAGCTCTGGGCCAAGAGGCAGTTCCGCTCTGCCCCATGCCTCCCCTTGGCCTCCTGATTCCCCAGCTTTTGGGACTGAAAGCTGCTTTGCCTCCTTTACAGATGCCATTCCTTACAACAAATGCAGCAACTCCTCAAGACCTGAAGAGCATAAAGACCTAGATTATTTCACTTGTTGGCCTGGAAGTAAACTGTGGAATGAATGAGTGTTCATCTACCTTCCCCAGCCAGAGGCATTCTGTAAAACTGAGTGGCAGGTAAGCTGGGGAACAAAGATGCCGTGTGCCCTACGATGGCAGCTCTCACCACGTCTGGCTCACCTGTCAGCCCAGCTGTGCTGGACAAAGGAAAAATGGGCTTCCCCCCTAGATTTTCCATCTGTGGGTTCTTTGTGCAGGGGTTTGTCCCTTGGCAGGACTTCATGTACAGATTTTTATGGTTTCAGTCCTGTTTTCTTGAAGACCCTGCTGCCTCTGTGGCACCCCAGTGGAGAAGAGGACTGGGAGCTGGGTAAGGACAATGGAAGTCTCTTTTTGGGGTTGTTGTGGTTTAACCCCAGCTGGCAACCAAGTGCCACAGAGCCACTCACTCACCTGCCCCCCAGTCCCAATGAGGGGAAAAAAAAAAAGCGCCAAACACATGGGGTGAGGTAAAGACATTTAATTAGGACAGTAGAGAAAATAATAATAATAAAAGAATATACACAACAAGCAATGCACAATGCAGTTGCTAACCACCTGTGACTGATAACCAACCCATCCCCAAGCAATGATGGTCACCCTGGCCAATTGCCCCAGTTTATATACTGAGCATAACATTATATGGTGTGGAATATCCCTTTGGCTGGTTTGGGTCAGCTGTCCTGGCTATGCCTCTTCCCAGCTTTTGTGCACCTCCTCATTGGCAGAGTGTGGGAAGCTGAAAAGTCCTTGACTGCTCAGCAACAACCAAACACATCAGTGTATTATCAATACTAGTCTCATACTAAATCCAAACCACAGCATTATGCCAACTACTAGGAAGAAAATTAACCCTATTCCAGCCAAAACCCGGACAGGGGTCAAGGATAAGTTTTTGAACCTTTTGGCCCCTCTGAGAGTTGTCATCTTCTGTCTCTAGGGCTCCAGTTCCTATGCATGACAATTCAAACCTCTGGAGAAATCGGTGGGAAAGGACCTGTTTCCAGAAACAGGACTGCTGGGGAGAGGTCATGCTATGAAGTGTCATTATATCTAGTGCAGTTAAGGTCTGAATGTTCAGGTGTGTTTAACACGGTTGCACAGACAACGGATGTACTGCTTGTGTGTGGTGGTTGCTCATTGCCTGTAGATTTGCACGCCACCCTCACTGGTGGCTGACGTGTTTCCTTCTCAGAAGCAAAGTAGAAGCTGTGATTTGGAGGAGGTGACATCTTGGTGCTTTCCTGGAGCTCCACAAAGTGTGTTTCAAGCTGGGGAGAAAACTGTGCCCAGCTGCCTAGATGTGGTGTGTACCCCAAGCCAATACCAGCTTCACAGTGACACCCTGGGCAGGAAATGGCAAAGTGCCAATGACTGAGATATACCCCTTGTCATGGGATCTGTCCCCAGGTCTCTTGGAAGGAAAGAACTTACTGTCAAGATAAACACCACTGGCTGCAAACGAACTCTCCACATAGCTAAGTGGGGGGAGGGAAGGGAGCAGATTATGGAGATGTTAGGAACTTGCTGTTTAACAGATTGTGCCAGAAATCAGCCCAGGTGTGGGTTGGCCTTTGCCCAGCCCTGGTTAGCAACACCCAGTGGTACAGTGGGTCTTTCTTTCCCTGAGTTAGTCCCCCTGTCATGTTTCCTGGCTATTAACTCACTGGTTGTAGTGGTGCTGGGGTTGATGATGGAGAGGCACGTCTGAGCATGTCCCCTAGGCTGAGCCCCTGGCCTTGAAAGCAGCAGCCCTGAGAAAAGGAGGATGTGCTGGCCACAGCCTGAGCTGGGAAGAGGCCTGACAGCACTTGCTGAGGGATTGTTTGAGCCAGCCTTCTCATGTTGGGAGACAAATCACTGCAGTGGTGGGAAGGAGCTGCAGGCATCAGTGGGACAGTTCTGTGTTACGGGCAAAAAGGTGATGACTTGGGGACAAGGGAGAGGTGTGGAAGATGTTAGAGGCAGTCCTTTACACAGGACAGTTTGGTCTAGGGCCCAGATATGCCCCCTTTGATTTGGTGCAGGCAGGACAGAGGAGATAGAATAACAGGCTGTAAGTCACACAAACAAAACAAAACTCATCTGACCATAGTGGCATCAGCAACTGCTTCCCACACCAGGAGTGGGACCTGGGCTGTCTGGGTGAGAAACAAGAATTCTCACTGCTGGACCCCATGCAAAGGGGTAAGGTGTGTCAGGAGGAATGCCAGAAACCCCCCTTCGAGGAATGCCCTGCCTGCCTCTTGCCTACCTTGAAATCCTCCTGGGCCACTGAGAGCTTGGGTATCTCTCCTGGGGCCCCAGGTACGAGGCAGCACTTATAGCTGGGGTAAGGGAGTGGACAGAGAAGGTGCAGAGCTGTGTGAGGAGGTGCTCCTCTTTACAGCTGCTCCAGTTTTGGGCTCTGTTTTACTAGGCCAGTGCTCTAAGCACTGAGCTATAAGGCCCACCCCTGTAGTGAACTGGAGGCGGTGTCAGGGGTGATGGTGGTGTAGACAGCAATCCCAGAGCCAGTATTGCTTCTCATTTTCTGCCTCCTCAGTGTTCACTGCAATGGGGGCCATGGACACTTCCACACTGAGAGCATGGGGCCCTGTTTTACCTTTCCTGCCCAGGTGCCTGAAAGCCATGAGGCTCTGGTTCTCAGTGCAGACCCAGGCAGTGTGACTGCAAGCCCTGCCCCATCAATGAGGGACCAGTCCTGCGAGCACAGGCAGCTCACTAAAAATAGAGACATTAAAGACTAAAAGGGAGAGAAAACAAGGAAAGGCAAAAAGTCATTTTAAGCAAACTGTCCCAATGCGTTAAAATGCAAGAAGGAAAAACATGAGAAGGGTACAAACCTGTGGTCTTAGTGCTGCAGGTCTATCCAAAGTATCTAGTCTGCATTTGCTTTACTGACACCTCTCCCATTTCAGAAGAGGCACCTAAGGATCGCAGGCACTGGCCCAGGAAGGAGCAGGGCTGGAATGTTTTTCTGGGTTCAGCCTCAAACCCATGGGTCTCTTAATCTGTAAAAGAAGGAATGTGTCACAAATGATGCAGAGAAGGGAGAGATGCTCCAGACAGCAGGAAGGTAATTTGAATGCCCAGTATGGGAGACTCCACTTATATCCCTGTTTAAGGGGTCCCACCTCCTGTGGGCACTGTGGCTCAGCCAGTATCTGCCAAATAAACAGGGAACCCCAAGAGCAGCACCTGCACTCCAGGCACTCTTGGAAAGCCACACTTCCTGCAGTGGATGTCACTGAAAATGCACTTTTACCTTCACCTGGCCTTGAAATTTATAATTATGAAACTGTTAAAAGAAAACACCTCCAAGTTTAATTGGATGGGAGAAGCCAGGAGGTCTTTTTTCACAACTAAAAAAAGGAACTGATGAGGGCTCCAGCCCTGAGACTCCCAGATTGTCACCGAACCATTGTGGATATTCTCACATGGAAGGCAAGGCCTTGCTCTGGGTGTCCTAGCACAGCACTTAGGAGCCTGTAAGTGAGCAGTGGATGCTTCCCTATGCAATTAAATAAGGTGAGCAAAGGCTGGCCTGGGTGTCTTCAAGCTTTGGCAGCGGTTGTACTCAATATACAGGAAGTTCCAAGTTCACTATGGGACAGAAAATGACTGTGCTAGTGTCCCATACAGTCACAACCATACTGGAACAGAAGGGTAGCCATTGGTTATCCCCCTCGAGATTCCTGAAGTACCAGGCGGTGTTGTTCGAACAAGATTATGTGAATATTGTCACTACTAACATTGTCAATCCAGCTTCTTTCCTCAGTGGGTCTGTTTCCAAGCCTGTGGTCCAGGATCGCTTGGAAACAACAGAAGCTGTTTACTCCAGCAGACGGATTTAAAGAACCAGTCACTGGAGGATGCTGAAGACTCCTGGTTCACTGACAGAAGCAGCTTTGTAAAGCCAGGAGTACGTAAAGCTGGGTTTGCAGTGACAACTACTGACAGGGTAATTGAAGCGAAACCTTTGCCTCCTAGGACTTCTGCCCAGAAAGCTGCACTCACACAAGCTTTAAAGTTATTCAAAGAGAAAAAGATTAATATTTGGACTGATTCCAAGTATGTTTTTAGAGTGGTGCACACCCATGGAGCCATTTGAAAAGAATTAAGTTTATTAACAGCTCGAGGGAAACAGATTAAACACGATAATCCAATTGTTGGAAGCTGTGCTGTTATAGAAAAGTTGCCATCATGCATTTCAAGGAGCATCAAAAGGGAAACACTGATCAGGAAATTGGAAATAAATCGGCAGATTACAGATTATACTGCTAGATAAGCGTCTAAAAAGACAGAGACAGATATGAAGGTAATGTCTCTGATCCCAGATGGCTGTCTCCTTGAACCAACATCAGTAAACTATTCCTTGCAGTATGTTATGGGAAATTGTATTAGAATACAACAAAACTAACTGGGGAGCTGATGCTCTACACCAAGACTTTATTAAAAGGTAAAAGTGAATTTATACACTATTTAGAAACAAGTTAGTCAGCAATGTGAAATATGTCTGGAAAACAATCTTAATACTGTAAATAGGGTACAAATAAGAACAACTGAAAAAGGGAAATGTACCAGGACAATACTGGCAAATACATTTTTCTGAACTCTCTAGAAAAGATGGGTATCAATACTTGCTGGTATTAATGGATCCCTTCTCAGGTTGGCCAGAAGCATTCCCCTGCTGAACTAGTAAAGTCAAAAAAGTAACTAAAGCTTTGTTAAATGAGATCATACCCCGATTTGGGGTACCTGCTGTGATGTCCTCTGACAGAGGCCACATTTCTTGCACAGGTAGTGCAGCATGTCAGCAGTTGCAAACTCCCTACAAGCCTTAAGAAAGTCAGCAGGTAGAAAAGGAAATTAATCATATAATCAAACAGCAGTTAAATAAAATTTGTCAAGAAGCTAATTTGAAGTGGAATCAAGCACCACCTTTAGTACTGCTCAGAATTAGAGTTAAGGCTTGAGTCAAGGAAAACTTAGGCCTTTTCTTTCAAGCCAAGAGATTAAGTTTCTGTTAAAGCTTTTTCAGGTCCACCTTTAGAAGAGAAGTAGAATGGACCATTCCAGGTGTTGCTGATGCCTTTACTGCCATCAAGATTAAAGAGCAACCTGCCTGGATTCACTGTTCAGGAGTGAAGAAAGCAGCAGATAAGAAACAGACATCAGAACCAGGCCTATTGCTTCACGGTTTCCTCAGCATAGATCTTAGTGACTTTAACAAATACTTTTATTCCTAGTCAGCTTTTATACAAGTCTTTAGCGAAAAGTATTATAGCCCAAAATGAACTGAAAGAAATGTCTGCACAGGTCGAATCTGAAAATGCAAAATATCCCTTGTTGGCATTATTGGTGATAATTATAGTCTTGAAAATAGTCTTATATAGTATTGAAATACGAGCAATCACAAATCCTTTTGGGAATAAACTGAAGTATTACGTGAAGTCACAAAAATTATGCATCTTGTGACTTTAATTTTAATTATAATAATTTTTCTACTTGCATTATGCTACAATTTTCTATTTGGTACTACTATCAGATAACAGAGAATTATGCTGTACCAGAACACAAGACGATAATATTTTGTAGATCTATATTGCAAAAGAATTTGCAAATGTATTGAAAAAGAGGGAATTGAAGAAAAGCTGCCAAGTTAACGTATACTGTGATTAAGTTATAAAAGACACACCCATCATTAACCAAGTGACGCGAGATCAATGCTTTCTGACCACCTGCAGAACGGGGGGATATTTTTCTAGTTTTAGATCCTTCTGCATGACGAGAGGGAGATAGAAGATTAAGTGATACATTGTTTAGAAGAGGAGCGCTTAGTTTATATTTAATAATTAAACGGTGTATTGTAAGTAAGAAACTAAACAATTATAACTAATATCATCAATTATTTCTTAGTATAGATGTATTTCATGTAAAAATTTTCAAAAATTGTAATGCATATGTAATAATTATGCTCCAGTCTTTGGAGCACTTATGGAGGATGATCCCCAGTGTTCCCCAGTGCTAAAAAAAATAAAAGAATGCCACTTAACAGTATAATTGACTGTGCTGTTAAGTTTATTTTTTCCCTTCAAATCAACCCCAGGGCTTGTTTGTGTTCAAGCACCCAGCCTGACAGAGGAGCCCAGAACCAGGGATTTGTGGCCAAAAAAAAACATTAAAAACAAGAAAAGGTGCTGAAACCCTTCACCTTTCCCACCTCTGCCTTTAGTAGGGGATTCGTGCAGCAACACAGGGACAGGGTTTGCTGAACAAGCACCACCAAACTGCCCTGGACCCTTCTGCAGCCAGTTGTGCTGCTACAAGGCAAAGGTCACCAAGGTGTTGGGGACCCTCCTCACCGTGAGTGAGGGACACCAGATCCCTCCCGTCACCTCATCCCTGCCGCATGGAGGGTTCACCCCCCAATTCCAAATCAAAGGCAACCGCACCAGATGTCAAGAGGACAAGAACTGATGCTGAAGGAAGAATAGGCTTTTCCCTATGAAGTCTCACAAGCAAAGACACTGAGCTGTGACCACTGGCAGATCTCAAACCAGCAAGGCGGCCTGCTCAGGAGTTACTGTGTTCCTGATTTGGGGGTATTGAGCACTGCGCTGCACAGCGACACCTTCACACCTTTGAGACACTTGGGTTCTGCACGGACTGACAGGTTATAAACCTGGGGAAACTGAGGCCAGCCCGGGATGAGTCGCTCCTCAGCCCCAGAGCCACCTGCTCCCTGACCCCGGGTACCCCCTTGTCCCCCCTCCACAGCCACCCGACGAGCTCTAAGAGCGAGAGCCCAGCGACACCACGACCCCCCGCTTTGATTTTGGGGCCGTTTCCCCCTGTTTTAAGCAAGCCCAGAAGACACCACGCCGCTGCCCGCAGGCACCGCAGAGCCGGGTCCGGCCCAGGCCCCGCCGGGCCCGGCCCCGCAGCTGCTCCCCGGGCCGGGCCCACCCCCGGGGCACCCCCCGCCCGCACTCACGGTGCCGGTGAAGATGTCCTCGCCCTCCGTGTCGCTGTCGGCCCCCCCGAGCGCGTCGCCGCCGTGGGGGTCGGGGAAGGGCAGGGTCGGGGGTCGGCGGGGGAGGGGGAGCGGGAGCCGCAGGCGCCGCCGACGCCATGTCCGCGCTGCCGCCGCTTCCGCCTGCGACAGCCGCGCCGGAAACCGCCGCCGCCGCCTTAACCCGCCGGGGCGGGGCCGGGGGAGCGGACGGCTTTGCGATTGGAGGGGTGCCTCTGCCCGTCCCGCCCTCTCCCGGTAGGAGAGCCAATGAGGGAGGACGTTCTCCTCCGCTGGCAGGCGTCGCTCTGTCCCCATGGAAACGGTCACGAGGCTGGCGAGGGGTGGGAAGCGGGGAGGAGACGGCGGGATGTACCATTGCAGCGGCAAAGAGGGGATGCGGGCCAGCCCAGGCCTGAGCGGACAGAGGGGCCCGAGGGTGGGTGTCACCCACGGGCTGTCACCCTGTGTCCCCTCAGCACCTTGGCGGGGATGGCCATGGAGCCTCAATGCCCCAACCAAGATGGTCGTGGTCCCCTCAACAACCCAACTGAGACAGCTCTGGTCCCCTTAAGACACCAAGATGGCCATGGTCCCCTTGACGCCCCAGTCAACATGGCCACGGTCCCTTCAACAACCCAACTAAGATGTCCATGGACCCCTCAATGTCCCAACCAAGGTGATCACGGTCCCCTCAACGTGGTCCTGCACAGATCTTTCCTTTCCCCGTGGGACAAGCTCTGACCTCACTGTCGTGGTTGAGACGGACAAACGACATGGACCAAATTCTTTCAAGATGAAAGTAATAGGTGCCATTTATTGCTACAAGTGCATTTTTACACAATTCTACCAGTTCATGTGTCTTTTCACTATTGGTTACAAGTTACAGCACTAACATCTCATTGGTTAATTTTTCTATCATCCGTGTTATTCTTCTATCCCCTTCTCTCTCACGGGTACATCTCTCCTCTCTCCGGATACTCCTTTACTCCCATCCTTCTCAAGGGCAAATCTTAATATCTCAAGGCTGATCTCTACTCCCATATTTTCTGTCAAGGATTCCACAGACCCGCTGCAGTTTCCCACACCTCACCCCACCCCATCCCTTCTCTCCCAGCCCTTCCCTCTTCCCTGGGGGTTCATCTCCCCTGTGCCCCAGCTGTGTGTGTCCTCCGATCCCTTCTGAGCACGTTGTCTTCTCCTTCATCCACTGTTATCCTCTCTGCACCCCTTCCCTGCACACTCAGCTCCCCAACATCCCTGACCAGGGATGACCAAGCCCAACAAAGCCCGACAGGGACCAATGGAGCCCGACATTGCCCATAAGGGCCCGACAAACCTGACAGGGATTGACAGAGACCGACAGGGCCTGACAGAGACCAACGGAGTCCAACAAAGCCTGAAAGAGCCTGACAGGGCTCGAAAAGCCCGACAGTTCTCAACATAGTCCAAGAGGACCCTGAAGAGCCTGATAAAGCCTGACAAAGCCTGACAAAGTCCAAACAAGCCTGACAAGGACCGACAAGCCTTGACAAGGGCCCGACAAAGCCCGACAGAGCCAAACAAGGCCTGATAGAGCCTGAGAGAGCCTGAGAAAGACTGACAGGGTTTGACAAAGCTCTACAGAGCCTGACAGAGCCCAACAGGGCCCAACAGGGCCTGACAGAGCTTGACAAGGCCACGCAGTGTCCAATAAATCCTGACAGAGGCCGACAGGGCCAGACAGAACCTCACAGAGCTTGACAGGACCCCACGGAGCCTGGCAGGATTCGGCAAAGATCGACGGAGCCCAAGACGGCCAGACAAAGCCTGACAGAGCCTGACCAAGTCCAATACTGCTTGACAAAGCACTGACAGAGCCCGAAAAAACTCAACAGAACTTGACAGAGCCCGACAGAGCCAGATAAACCTTGACAGAGCCCAATAGTGCCCGACAGAGCCTGCCAGGGCCCAGCAGAGCTCGACAGGGTTCAACAAAGGCCGGCAGAGCCCAAAAGATCATGACAGAGCCCAATAAAGCACGACACAGCCTAACTGTTATAGGAAAATAGGGAATTAGGATTTTAGACCTATATCAGTGTTATAAGCTGTGCTGCTAAGGCTGCAAGTCTCAGCTTGTCTCCTGTATAGCCCTTGTCCAGAACCACGAGCGTGGTTACCTTATGCTTGCTTTGTACCCTTAGACATTGATAAATGCTATTCTTAGGTTTGCTGATTTCTGTACTAGATTGATGAACTATGGATAACAGATGAGACAGGTAGAACTTCAAAGCTAGCCCTGCAACCGAGGACTTTTCGTTCGGTACTTGCCGAAGTGGAACATGAAGAAAGAAGTGAAACCTGCAGACCACTGGGACGGAAGGAACCTGAAGACATCAATAGTGATAGACAGTGATAAATTTTGCTTAGTTGCATAATACCTGTTAGAACCCTATATAATGACTAGCTGTATTGCTGTATGATTGTCACTCTCTGAGGAGGTGATCCAACCCTGCTGTTCCTGCGAATCTTCTACAATAAATACTGCTCAGAGTAACCCACGAGAGTTCGAGTCTCTCTCCACCGCCTTCCTAATAACCTTTTTCACTAACAAAGCGCATAAGAGACTAACAGAGCCAGACATAACCCGATATGGCCCGACAGAGCCTGACAAATCCTGACAGATCCCGACAGAGACTGAAAGGGCTCGACAAACCTGACAAGTGATCACAGAGTCTGACAGAACCTCACAGAGCGATTGCTCCACCGCCCCCCGCATGGTGCCCTTCCCATGCTGTGTGTGTGTTCCTGGAGCTCCGACACCTCCATGCGCTTGGCCAATGAGTGATAGCCCCGCCCCTTCTGTGAATGAGTGGTGGGTCCACCTGCTCTGTGAATGAGCGGTGGCTCTGGCCCCCGTGAACGGGCGGTGGCTCCGCCCCCTCTGGCTTCCCCCTCCCTGGCGCGTTCCCCTCCCTCCCTCGCGCAGAGCTTTTTGGTGGGAAGCGCAGCTTTTTTGGAGGGAAAAAGGGGCAGTTGGGGGGAGAGGGAGGGGACAGTGGGGGGAAAGAGGGTAGGGGTGGACGGTGGAGTGAGGGGACCAATCACAAAGATGGACTGAGGACCAATCCAAAGGGAGGAGCTGAGGGGACCAATCATAATGAGGGACTGATGTGGCCAATCAGAAGGAAGGATTGCAATGAAAACTCACAGAGGAGGAATGGGGGGACCAATCACAAGCGTGGGAGGAGCTGAGGGGACCAATCACAAGGAAGGACTCAGGGGGCCAATTATAATGAGGAAGACCTGAGCGGACCAATCACAACGAAGGACTGAAGGGACCAACCACTAGGGAGTAACCAAGGGGACCAATCACAGTGAGGGACAGAAGGGACCAATCACAACAAGGAACAACTGAGGGGACCAATGAGAATGAAGGACTGAAGGGACCAGTTACAATGAGGGAGGAGCTGAGGGAAACAATCACAATGAGAGAGAAGCTGAGAGGACCAATCACAACCAGGAAGAAAAAAAGGGACCCATCACAATGAGTGACCAACTTGACCAATCAGAAGGGAGGACCCAAGGGGCCCAATACCCAGCCAGCCTGCCCAGGTGTCGCCCACGTCAGCCAATGAGAAGCCACCGGCATCATCTTTATCCCAGAATCCCCTCCAGGAGGCGCCACCTGCCCAATAAACAAGAAGGGGTGTGTGGCCAAAGCATCATGTGACCCCCCGGCCCCACCCCCTTCCTCATCTCTCCACCTCCTCCACAGCCAAACGACCAATGGGAGCAACAGGAGCAGCGCGGCCACGCCCCCGCGCAGCCAGCAAACAATGGGACGAGTGGGAACCAGACTGGGCAGGAACGAAACCACCAATGAGGGGGCGGCCAAAGAAACACTCATTTTCCCGGCATTTTCGCCACTGGACAGTGAGGTTTCGTGAGGGTGAAACTTGGGGTCGTGAGAAGGCGAAAATCAAGGGAAAAGATTAAATGAATTGTCTTGAGAAGGTGAAATTTGTGAGAAAAAGGTGAAATTTGTGGTCGGGGGAAGGTGAAATTTGGGGAGAAAATTAAATTAATTGTCATGAAAAGGTGAAATTTTTGAGAAAAAGATGAAATTTGTGGTTGGGAGAAGGTGAAAATTTTGAGGAAATTAAATTAATCATCACGAGAATGTGAAATTCATCATGAGAGGGTGAAATTTGTTATTGTGAGGAGAAAAAATTTGAGAGAAAATTAAATTAATCTTCATTGGAAAATAAAACTATCATAAAAAGATGAAAATCATGGTCTTGAGGAGACAGAATTTGGGAGAAAATTAAATTAGTTGTCATGAGAAGATGAAATTCATCATGAGCACGAAAAATTTGGGAGAAAATTAAATTATCATGAGAAGTTGAAATTCATCATTGTGAGAAGATGAAATTTGGGAGAAAATTAAATTAATTGTCATGAGAAGATGAAATTCGTCATTGTGAAAAGATGAAATTTGAGAGAAAATTAAATTAATGGTCAAGAGAAGGTGAAATTCATCATGAGAGGGTAAAATTCATCAAGATGAGCAGACAAAATATGGGAGAAAATTAAATTAATCATCATGAAAAGATAAAAATTATCATGAGAAGATGAAATTCATTTTTGTGAGAAGGGTGAAACTTGGCAGAAAAGCAAATTAATGGTCAGGAGAAGATAAAAATCCTCTCAAAAAGCTGAAATTTTCCCATTTTCCCCTATTTTGAGCCCCGAAGACGGAGGTACCACTGACGGTGATGTTGGCCATGTTTCTAGGTGGCCACTCCGGCCACATCCTGCCCATGTTTTCTTCAACAGTGCAGCTGAAGTTCCCGCCGAAGCCCAGAGGGGTGCGGGGGACGTAGAAATGGGAGGAATTCCCCGGATTTTCTGCCACGGAACCTTCTGGGCCTGGCGCCATGTTGGCCCCATTGCGGTAGAAGTGGAAGGTCATGGCGAAGGCAGCCACAAAATGGTGGATTTTGCCCCCCAAATGTTGTGTACTGTCCCCAGAATGCTGGATTTTGCCCCCCAAATGGTGGATATTGTCCTCAAAGTGGTAAATTCTGTCCTGAAACTGTTGGATTTTGTCCAAATACGGTAGATTTTGTCCCCAAAATGGTGGAGGTTGTCCAGGAAATCGTGGATTTTGGCACCAAAATCATGGATATTGGCCCACAAATAGAGGATTTTGGCCCCAAAATGGTGGATTGGGTCCCCAAAATGGTGGATTTTGACCTTAATATAGCCAATTTTGGTGCTAAAATGGGGGATTTTGTTCCCCATATGTTGGATATTGTCCCCAAAATTGTGGATTTTGTGATCAAACTGGTGGATTTAGTCCCCAAAATGGTAGATTTAGCTGCCAAAATGGTGGATTATTTGTCCCTCAAAATGGTGGGTTTGTCTCCCAAAATGGTGGACATTGGCCCTAAAATGGTGGATTTTATCCTGAAAATGGTGGATTTTGGCACCAAAATGGAGGATTTTTTACCTTAAAATGGTAGGGTTTGGCACCAAAATGGTGAATTTTGTCCCCTAAATGTTGCATATTGTCTCCAAATTGGTGGATTTTGTCCCCAAAGTGGTGGGTTTTATCACCAAAATGGTGGAATTAGTCCCCAAAACGGTGGATTTGATCCTCAAAATGGTGGATTTTGTCATCAAAATGGAGGCTTCTGTTCCCTAAAATGGTGGATTTTGGTGCCAAATTGGTGGATTTAGTCCACAAAATGGTGGATTTTTTCCTTAAAATGGTGGATTTTGGCACCAAAATGGAGGATTTTTTACCTCAAAAATGTAGATTTTGGCACCAAAATGGTGAATTTTGTCCCTCATATGTTGCATATTGTCCCCAAAAAGGTGGATTTTGTCTCCAAAATGGTGGATTTTGTCCCCAAAGTGCTGGGTTTTATCACCAAAATGGTGGATTTGATCCCCAAAATAGTGGATTTTGCCATCAAAATGGAGGATTTTGTTCCCCAAAATTGTTGATTTTGGCCCCAGAATGGTGGATTTTGACCTTAAAATAGTGGTGCTCCCAAAATGAGGTTTCAGACCCTAAATAATGAAGTGTGGGCCCTACATTAGGAGTTTGGTTCTAAAAATGAGCCTTTGGGCCCTAAAAAATCCCAATATTTTGATCCTCAAAATGAGCATCTAGACCACTAAAACAGAGGTTTGGGCCCAAACTAAGGCTTTTTGCCCTAAAAAAAATGAGGGTTTTGCCCTCAAAGTGAAAATTTAGGCCCTTAAAATGGAGGCTTTGGCCCCTAAAAAAAATCAGTATTTTGACCCTCAAAATGAATATTTGGACCCTCAAAATGAATATTTTTGTCCCTTAAAATGGATTTTCTGAAGGAAAAAATAAAACTTGCTAAAAAAGAGCCGCGATTTTGCTGAAAATGAGGAAGTTCGGCCCTTGAGGTTCCTCAGAATCAGGAAGTAAAACTCCTAACTTTGGGCTTTTTTACGGTTATTTTCGAACCCAAAAATCCTCCGAAATGTGATGAAACCACTGTTGTGACCTCAAAACAACAAAAAACGAGGTTTTTAACCCCGTTTCAAAGCTCCAGAGTTGCCCTCTTTGCCTTTTTTTCTCCCCAGATAGGAGAACAGGCCCAAAATTTGGGGGTTTTCCCTAAAAATCAGGTTAAAAACACCCAAATGTCCCATCAAAAGGCATCATCTCCTACAGGTTGGGGACAACCCGATGGGTTCAGTTAGGAATTGACCAAATTCGGGTGATTTCACCCAAATTAGGGGCCATTTTTTGCCCCGATTTGGGGCCCTTTTTCCTCTGATTTCAGGGCCGTTTTCCTGCAATTCGCCATTTTTTCTTCCTCAAAAACACCATTCTTTGGCCCAAAGCCACCGTGGAGAAGTCAAAAACCACGAGACATCCCCGCTCTGGTGACATCAGCAACCATGTCGCAATCTCAGCCGGGTTTTTTTGGGGCGTTTTCCCCTTAATTTCACCACTTTCGCGCTGACAGGAGTATGGGGACCCTGATCCTCGTGCCCCTGCTCGGTGAGTATTCAATATCTTCCTCCAAAACACTATTTTTTCCAAATCCTTGGGGTTTTCCACCCATTTTGGGGCCTCCTCCCTCTTGCCACTGCAGTTGTGCCAGTTCTTCCCTTTTTTGGTGCTTTTTCCCCCAAATATTCACTTTTTCCCAAAAAATATTTCACTATTTTTCCTCATTTCTTCACAAATTCCCCCCATTTCTTGGCTATTTCCCCCATTTCCTCACTATTTTCCCCCATTTCTTCACTATTCCCTCAATTTCTTCACTATTCCCTCCATTTCTTCACTATTTATCCTCATTTCTTTGCTATTTTTCCCCATTTCTTTGCTATTTTTCCCCAAATAGTCACTATTTCCCCCATTTCTTCATTATTTTCCCAATTTCTTCAATTCTTTCGCCATTTCTTTGCTCTTTTCCTCCATTTCTTTGATCTTTTTCCCTATTTCTTGTCTATTTCCCAATTTCTTCACTATTTTCCCTCTTTTCTTTTTCCCTTTTTCTTTTTTTTTTTCCCTTTTTGTCCCATTTTTCACTAATTTTTCTCTCCTTCAGCCTCTCTCCAGCTCCTCCCACCGGCGTCACCCACAGGTAACGAATTTTGGGGGAAAATGACCTGTTTCCACCTCCCTGCTGAGTCACGTGAATACCTGCCCGCACCCCCCCCCCCCGCCTCCCCCCCGCCCCCAGCCCCTAAATTCACTGTTTTTTACCCCAAACCCATTGAGGTCCCACCTGCTCCTGCTTCATCTCCTCCAGCCACCAAAATAGTGATTTTTAGACAAATTGGGTGCTTTCTCCTCAATCTGGTTATTCCTTATCTCCTCCAGCCACCAAAAATTGACATTTTGGGGAGAATCGGGTGGCTTCTCTTCTTGCCTCGTCTCCTCCAAACACCAAAATGTCAGTTTTTAGGCAAACTGTGTGGTTTCTCCTCATCCTTTATCTCCTCTAACCCTCAAAAATAGACATTTTGAGGACAACCAAGTGGTTCCTCCTCCATCTTCTCCCTCCCTAGACCCTCCTCCTCCTCCCACCATCACGGTGACGCCAGAGAAGCTTGAATACATCGTGGGCGACACCATCTCCCTCCGCTGCTCTGCCCCGCCGGCCACCAAGGAGAGGATCCATGGGTTTCACTTCTCGGGGACCAGTGGGTGGGCGGTGGACGCACGGGTGAGGACAAAGAGCTATGTCTACACGTTCACCATCGCGGGGCCACAGGACAGTGGCGCCCACACCTGCACCTACACCGTCCTCACCCCAGCCCGGCGCTACCTGCGCTCGCGGGAGAGCAAACCCATCGTCATCAGCGTCAGAGGTGGGCAGGGTGATGTTCGTCACGAGGCGGCTCCAGCAGGCAAGGGCCAAATTTGGAGGGTTTCAGCTCAAAATTGGAGGTTTTCACCTCAAAACTGGAGATTTTAATGCAAAATTTGGAGGCTTTCACATCCAAATCAAAGGGTTTTACCTCAAAATCTGATATTTTCTCCTCAAAGTTTGAGGTTTTCAACTCAAAATTGGAGGTTTTCACATCAAAGCTGGAGACTTTCACCTCAAAATTGGAGATTTCCATTGCAAAACTGGGAGGTTTCACCTCAAAATTGGAGGTTGTCACCTGAAAACTCGAGATTTTCACATCAAAATTGGTGATTTGCACCTAAAAATTGGAGGTTTTGACCTAAAAATTTGAGATTTTCATCTCAAAATAGGAGGTGCTCACATCAAAGCTGGATATTTTAATCTCAAAAATTGAGGTTTTCACCTCAAAATTTGAGATTTTCACTTGAATATTGGAGATTTTCACTTCAAAATTGGAGGATTTCACCTCAAATTTGGAGATTTTCACCTCAAAATTGAACGCTTTAATCTCAAAATTGGAGCTTTTCACCTCAAAACTGGACTTTTCACGTCAAATTTGGAGGTTTTCTCCTCAGAATCTGAGATTTTCACCTAAAATGTTGACATCTTCACCTTAAATTTTTGCCACTGTGAGGTCAAATTCCCCAAATTCAATCAAAAATGGAGGTTTTTGTTTATTTTTTAACCATTTCAGACCTCCCACCTCCACCGACCTTGACCTTGAGGCCCCGTGTCACCATGGAAGGTCAAAATTGGAGGTGTTCACCTCAAAAATTGAGACTTTCTCCTTAAAATTGGAGGCTTCCACCTCACAATTGGATAATTTCTCCTCAAAATTGGAGCTGTTAACCTCAGATTTTATGTTTTCACTTCCAAATCTGAGATTTTCACCTCAAAATTGTAGATTTTCACAACATTTGAGATATTTTATGCAAAATTGGAGGTTTTCACATCAAAATCAGAGGTTTTCACCTCAGACTTTGAGATTTTCAACTCAAATTTGGAGATTTTCACCTTAACATTGAAGGGTTTCACCTCAAATTGGAGATTTTCACTTCAAAATTGGAAGTTTTCACCTCAGAATTTCAGGTTTACACCTCAGATTTGAGGTGTTCACCTCAAAAGTGGAGGGTTTTCACGTCAAAATCAGAGGTTGTCACCTCAAATATGTATGTGTTCACCTCAAAAGTGGGGATTTTCTCCTCAAAATTGGAGATTTTCTCCTCAAAACTGGACATTTTCACCTGAAATTTGCAGGAGTTCTCCTCAAAATTTTATATTTTCACCTCAGATTTGATGTTTACTCCTCAGAATCTGAAATTTTCACTTCAAAAGTTGAGATTATCACATTTGAAAAAAATAAAAAAAAACCTTAAAAATATTTTTTTTAAAAAAAACCTTTTTAAGGTGTTTTTTTTTCGCAATTTCAGACCTCCCGCCTCCGCCGACTTTGACCTTGACCCCTGCAGGCGGGGTCACCATGGAAGGTCGACCACTCATCTTCCTCTGCCATGCCCCGGCAGGGGAGGCGCCGCGGCGGTTCCACTTCTACAAGAACATGGTTGAGGTCACCGAGGGGACCCAGTTGACGTCGGGGGAAACTGAGGCACAGCTGAAAGTGGCCGCTGCTGGGATGGGCCTCTCAGGCAATGTCACCTGTGGGTACGAGGAGGAGACCGAGGGCCGGTGGGTCCCATCCTACCCCAGCCAGACCCGCCTGCTGCTCATTACAGGTAAAAAGTAGGATAAATCTGCCATTTTGTGAACAAAATCCGCCATTTCCTGGGGAAAATCCACCATTTGGGGTGGGGTGGGTGGAAATTCACCATTTTTGGGGAAAAATCCACCATTTTCTGGACAAAATCCAACATTTGGGGTACAAAATCCTCCATGCTGAAGAAAAAAATCTGCCATTTTCAGGACAAAATCTACCACTTTGGAGACAAAATCCAATATCTTCAGGACAAATCCAAAATCTGGGGGACAAACCCCACGATTTTCAGGACAACAGTCAACATTTTCAGGACAAAATCACCATTTGGGGGACAAAATCCAGAATTTTGGGGACAAAATCCAACTTTTGGGAAAGAAAATCCTCTATTTTGAGGACAATATCCAGCATTTGGGGGACTAATCCACCATTCTGGAGACAAAATCCACCATTTTGAGGTACAAAATCTGCCATTTTGGGGACAAATCCACCATTTGGGGGAACAAAATCCAACGTTTGTGGGACTAATTTGACCATTTTGAGGTCAAAATCCACCATTTTGTGGACGAGGTCCACCATTTTGGGTCAAATATCTACCATTTGGGGACAAATCCACCATTTTGAGGTCAAAATCCAACATTTTGGGGAGTAATCCACCATTCCGGGGACAAAATTCACCATTTTGTAGACAAAATCCACTCTTCTGGGTGGCAAATCCTCAATTTTGATGACAAAATCCACCATTTTGGGGATCAAATCCACCATTTTGAGGTAAAAATCCACCATTTTGGCAAATAAATCCACCATTTTGGGGCCAAAATCCCACTTAGGCCTCAGCAACCCCTTTGCCTCAGCCTTCACAATGAATCCTTCGCCGCCTCTTATACTCAACCCAACTTGTCTTCACTCTTTGCCCCAATTTGACATTTTTATGCTGCTTTTTGTGTCAATTTTTGCTGACAGAGGCAGCGGTCACTCCCCGCCTGTCCATGGATCCCCTGTCGTGCCCCAGGACGCCCCCTTGGGCCTGACGTGTGAGGCCTCCAGAGCCGCCTTCAGGACAAATCCACCATTTGGGGTCAAAATCCGCTGTCGTGGGGACACAATCCACTATTTTGGTGGCAAAATTCGCCACTTTGGGGAACAAAATCCTCCATTTTGGAAACATAATATGCCGTTTTGGGGACTAAATCCAAAATCTGGGGGACAAAATCCACCGTTTTAGGTAAAAGAAATCCACCATATTGGGGACAAAATGTGCCATTTTGGGGGACTAATCCACCATTTTGGAGACAAAAGCCACCATTTTGGGGATCAATTCCATAATTTGGGCGACAAAATCCTCCATTGTGTAGACTAAATCCACCATTTTGGGGCCAATATGCACCATGTGGGGGACAAACCCACCATTTTTAGGACAAAATTCACCATTTTGGGGACTAAATCCACAATTTTGAGGTGAAAATCCACCATTTTGGCAAATAAATCCACCATTTTGGGGCCAAAATCCCACTTAGGCCTCAGCAACCCCTTCACCTTGGCCTTCACAGCCAACCCTTGGCCTCCTCTTATACTCAACCCAACTTGTCTTCCATCTTTGCCTAAATATGACATTTTTACGCTGGTCTTTGTGTCAATTTTTGCTGGCAGAGGTAGCAGCCGCTCCCCACCTGTCTGTGGATCCCCCGACTCTTGTGGTGCCCCAGGACACCCCCTTGGGCCTGACGTGTGAGGCCTCCAGAGCCGTCTTCACCATGAGATTCCACTTCTACCGCAATGGGGCCAAGATGGCGCCAGTCCTGGAAGGTTCCGTGACAGAAAATTGGGGGAATTCCTCCCATTTCTACGTCCCCCGCACCCCTCTGGGATTCGGCGGGAACTTCAGCTGCACCGTGGAGGAAAACGTGGGCGGGACGTGGGTGGAGGGGCCACCCAGCAACATGGCCAACATCACCGTCAGCGGTACCTCCGTCCTCGGGGCTCAAAGTAGGGGAAAATTTCGCTTTTTGAGAGGATTTTTATCTTCTCCTGACCATTAATTTGATTTTCTGCCAAGTTTCACCCTTCTCACAACCACAAATCTCATCTTCTCATGATAATTTTTATCTTCTAATGATACTTAATTTAACTTTCTCTCAAATTTTGTCTCTTCACTACGACAAATTTCACCTTCTCATGACAATTAATTTATTTTCTCCTAAGTTTCACCTTCTCATGATGATGAACTTCACCTTTTTATGACAAATTTCACCTTCTCATGACCATTAATTTAATTTTCTCTCAAATTTCATCCTCTCACGATGACGAATTTCTTCTTCTCTTGACAATTAATTTGATTTTCTCCCAATTTTCACCCTCTCATGACCATGAATTTCCTTTTCTCATGAGAAATTTCACCTTCTTGTGACAATTAATTTAATTTTCTACCAAATTTCATCTTCTCACAATGATGAATTTCAATTTCTTGTGACTGATTTCAGCTTTTCATGACGATTAATTCAATTATCTCCCAAATTTTGTATCCTCACAATAATGAATTTTATCCTCTCATGATGAATTTCACCTTGTCATGATGATTAATTTAATTTTCTCTCAATTTTAACCTTCCTGACCACAAATTTCACCTTCTCATGCTGATTAATTTAATTTTCTCCCAATTTTTACCTTCTCCTAATCACAAATTTCACCATCTTGCAACAATTAATTTAATTTTTTCCCCCAGTTTTCACCCTCTCACAACCCCAAGTTTCACCCTCGTGAAACCTCATTGTTTGGTGGTGAAAATGGCGGGAAAATGGGTGGTTTTTTTGCTGCCCCCTCATTGGTGGTTTCCATTCCCGCCCAGCCCAGTTCCCGCTCGTCCCATTGTTTGCTGGCTGTGCGGGGGGAGTGGCCATGCTGCTCCTGTTGGTCCCATTGGTCGTTTGGCAGTGGAGGAGGCGGAGAGGTGAGGAAGGGGGTGGGGCCAGGGGAGGTCACATGATGCTTTGGCCACACACCCTTTGTTGTTTATTGGGCAGGTGGCGTCTCCTGGAAGGGATTCCGGAATAAAGACGACAGCGGCGGCTTCTCATTGGCGGACGTGGGCAACACGTGACCAACTGGCCATGCCCACCAGGGCGGGCTGGCTGGGCTTGGTCCCCTCGGTCCTCCCTTCTGATTGGTCACCTTAGTCCCTCATTGCGATTGGTCACCTCACGTTGTGCCTTGTGATTGGTCCTCTCAGCACCTCCCTCATTGTGATTGGTTCCCTCAGCTCGTCCTTTTTGATAGGCCCCCAATCCTTCCTTCTGATTGGTCCCCTCAGCTCCTTCCTCATTTTGTTTGGTCACCTCAGGCCTTCTCTTGTGATTGGTCAGCGCTGGGCTTGCCAGACTGTAATTGGTCACATTGGCTCCTCCCTCGTGTTTGGCTGTCACAATCCTTCCTTCAGATTGGTCACCTCAGCTCCTCCCCTAGTTTTAATTGGTCCCCTGAGTCCTTGCTTGTGATTGGTCCCTTCAATAATTTCTTCTGATTGGTCACCTCAGGCCCTCACTGGGATTGGTCCCCTCAGTCCTCACCTGTGATTGGACCCCTCAATCTCTCGTTGCCATTAGTCACCTCAGATCCTTCCTTCTGATTGGCCTGAGCTGGGCTTGCTTGCCTCTGATTGGTCACTCAGGTCCTTCCCTCACTGCGATTTGTCTCTTCAGTCCTTCATTCTGATTGGTCCCTTTTTATCCCCCCAAAAAACGCTGCTTCTCGCCAAAAAAATACCGCGGGGGGGGGGGAAGGGGGGTGGAGCGCGCGGGGGGGGGCGGGGAGGGACAGAGCCACCGCTCATTCACAGAGGGGGCGGGGCGAGCGCGGGAGGGGGGCGGAGCGATCGCTCATTCAAGCAGTGGGGCGGGGGGAGAACGGGAAGGGGGGCGGAGCGATTACTCATTGGTCAAGAGCATGCAGGGAGCGGAGCTTCTGCTCACGGCCAGAGGGAGCTCGCCGTGGGGGGGAGTGGAGCGATTGCGCCTGCGCAGCCATGCTGGGGGCGTGGCCAGGGGCGTGGCCAGGAAACGGGGAAGAGACGCGAGCTTGATTGAGTTGAACGTGGGGGTTAACGGGGGTCTGGGGTTCCCAGGGCGGGCTACTGGGGGGTCTGGGGGAGAACTGAGGGTCCTGAGGGGGATAACTGGGGCAAAATTGGGGATCCTGGGGGGTTCAAGGGGTGTCATTGGGGACTCTGGGGGTCTCATAGGGTCCTGGGGGGTCTATGGGGGATTTTGGGGGGGTCTCAGGGGCTATTGAGGGGGCTAGGGGATCTCAAAAGGCTGGGGGCGTCCCATGGGAGGGATTTGGGGGGAGATTGGGTGGGGGGAGTGGAATTTTGGGCCCCAAACTCCATTTTATGGAACTATGCTCATTTTGAGGGAAAAAAACTCATTTTTTTAGGGCAAAAAGCCTCATTTTGAGCCCAAAACTCAAGGATCCAAATATTTATTTTGAGGGTCAAAATACGGAATTTTTAGGTCCTGGCAAGACCCAACAGAACCCGATAGAGTTCAACAGGGCTTGACAAAGCTCGAAAAGGCGCAACACAGTCTGAAAGAATATGACAGAGTTCAACAAAGCCTGACAGGGCCTGAAAGAGCCTGAAAAAGCCTGACAGGGCCCCACAGAGCCCGACAGGGCTTCAGAGAACTTGACAGAGCCTGACAAAGTCTGACAGAGCCCAACAAAGCCCGTGAGAGACTGACAGAGCCTGACACAGCCCAACAGGGCCCGACATAGCCTGAGAAATCCCGGCAAACCCTGACTGAACCTGACAGGACTTGATAACACCTGAGAAGGCCCAACGCAGCCCAACAGATCCCGACAGGGCCAGACAGAGCTCGAGAGAGCTTGACAGGGCCCAAAGAGCCTGACAGAGCCTGACAGAGCTTGATAGAGACCAACAAAACCTAACAGGGCTTGGCAAAGCCTGACAGAGCCCAAAAGAGACTGACAGGGCTCAACAAAGCCCGACAAGGCCCAACAAAGTCAGACAGAGCCCGAGAGAGACCCACAGAGCCTAAGAAAGACTGAAAGAGCTCGACAGGGCCCAACAGAGCCTGATAAACCACAACAGGGCCCTACAAACCCCAACAGAGCCCGACAGTTTTCTACAATGCCAGATGTGGCCTAACAGAGCCCGACAGAGCCCAACAAATCCTGACAGAGCCCGACAGGGCTCGACAAAGACTGCCAGAACCTGAGAGGGCTCGACAAAGCTTGACAGAGCCTGACAAAGCCTGACAGAGCCCAACAGGGACTGACAGAACCCAAGAGGGCTTGACAAAGCCCAGACAAGGCCTGACAGAGCCTGACAGGTTCATGACAAAGCTCGACAGATTCCGACAGAGCCCAACAATGCCTGACAAAGCCTGACAGGGCTCAAAAAAGCTTGAGAGAGCCTGACAAAGCCTGACAGAGCCCGACAGGGCTCAACAAAGCCCGACTGGGCCCAACAGAAGTTGACAAATGCCGTAAGAGCCCGACACGTCATGACAAACCTCGACAGATTCCAACAGAGCCCAACAGTGCCTGACAAAGCCCGACAGAGCCTGACAAAGCCCAGCAGTGCTCAAGAATGTACAACAGAGCCTGACAGGGCCCTAGAAAGCCTGACAGAGCCTGATAAAGAGCCTGACAGATGTAGACAGTGCACAGTGCTTCAGGGTGATGGGCTACTGGGGTAACAGTGTCCTTGTGTTATGGGGTGCCAAGGTTACAGGGTGCTAGACTAACAGTTTTCTTGGGTTCTCATATGCTTGCATTTTGGGATGCTAGGGTTATTGGGCAGGAGAATTACAGTGTGATGGGGTGGCAGGGTTATAGGGTGTTTTAGTGGGACAGGATTACAAAAGGTTATTGTTACAGACAGGAGCTGAGTTCTGTGCTCCTAGAGTCCAGGGGTTGTCTTAGTTTTGCCTTAGCATTTGCTCTGGGTGGCCTGTGGGTGCAGCTATGAGATTAGCCACATGTCGCCCTTCTGTTGGCTTTTGCTGAGTATACCACTAGTGCCTGGGGTGGCCTTTGGCTTTCCTGGGCTGGAAATGACAACCCTCATGGGATGTAGAAACAGTAACTGTAAGACCATAGGGACAGGACAAGAAAACTGGAAAAGACTTGTTATTGAGAAGAATTAATAAGTTTTGATTTTTTTTCCCCCTAATAATTTCTTTCTAGCTCTATTGCACTCTGTTCCTTGGTGCCTAGCATATGTGCTTTCTTGGTACCCCCGTGTTGGGATCCAGCCCCGTCACCTACAGCTGCAATGTTTGGACAGCAGGTGTAAGTGGGGCAATGATGGTATGTTGGAGCTTGTCTGTGTGGTGGTCTTGGCATTATGGAAGTCACCAGCTGAGGAAAAGGGCAAGAATGCTTAGCATAAAATTACCAAAGGAATGTATTTTTTAATACTTTAGCTATGCTTATAGCAGTGCTCCAGCCTAATGCATGGAGGATGCCTGTACAGAGGAAGGCAGGGTTTATATATGTTACAATGCAGTTGTGTAGACCATTCAAATCATGCCTGTTAAGGGGTGGGCTAATCAGTAACTGCTGGTCACATAATTGGTATGTACTTGTCCCAAGCAGGATCAGTACATGCTTGTCCTGTGGAGGTGATGTGAACATGTGATCAGTGGTGTGTTAATCCTCATTGTTCTAAACCAATGTCCTGTGCAGGTGTGGGAGTTTATCCTGGATTCTGGTCACTGGTCAGTTGTGGTTTGGCTGTGGTTGTACAACTGGTTTTATGGCAGGATAAAGCTTTTTTTTTTGTTTGTTTGTTTTTTTAAATTGGTATGGGGTGTTCTCAGACATCAAGAGCTGGATTAGGGTAGGTCTTTGGGTCATATTGACCTTGAGGTATAAAGTCTCAGGTAGTTTCATTCTTCTCAGCAAATATTTCAGTTAGCATCTTATCTTTCACACTCCTGAGCAACTCATATCAACTGAGCTTTCTGCCTTCATAATTACTGACATTTGAAAATGTAATGCACTGGTGGGAGATCTTTCTCTCCACCCTTCCCCCCATTTCAACCCATTTATTTCTAATCTCACGATTTTAGGTCATGCTTTGTATATTCTGAACACTTATGTTGCTAACATCCTTTTATTGAGCACTCTCCGTTTTCTTTAATTTTCCTCATTACAAAAATTAGAACTTGCCAGAAATAGGCAGCTGCACTGCAGAAACCAACATCCATTAATTTTACGGGCAGAACACCCATGAACTAAAAATATAAAGGATGCATAGCTCTGGATAGGGTTGCTAATGATTTGGTGCAGAGGAGGTAATCTCCTTGGCATTCATTTAAATGATAATATAGCTCACACTAGCAAAGTACTCTCAGCACTAATATGAGAATAATACAATTGATGTAACTGAAAATGTACAGTATTTCCTTCAAGAATGAAGAGCACCAGTGGTAAACAGTTTCTACTGCTTTTTGAAAAGAGATGTTTATATGTGGATTACCTAGTAATGTGATTTCATTTGAGCACACTACTCATATACATGTGTAACTGTAGCCAAATGGGTAAACCAGCATGCTCAGCAAGTTTGCAGGACCAAGAATTAAGTGTGTAAACTGTCATTCCAACAGTTGCCACAGCAGCAGAATAATAGACATGCTTTATAGACTCCAGTTGGGTACAAGAAGAACAGAAAAAAACTACGCAGCATTCAATGGAAAAGCATAAGTGCTCTTACTTGAACGACACACAGGAATATGTGCAAACCATGTGGTTGCAACTGTGGTTTATTCCATTTACTCGTGTGTTTAATTAGGCACCTCAGAAGACTGCCCAACCCACATGAAGCCCTCAAGGAGCTTAGTTCTAAGGAAGAAAATCCTTGTTACTGGTTTGGTTGCAATTACTCAGTCTGACTGATTTATGCACTTCTCTTGTAGAACCTGATCAAGCTGCTGCCACAGTCACATGAGCTGGTCAAGTCTGCAAAAATGCAGGCACTGTATAATCTGATAGATTGAGCAATTTAGGGTTATGGTAAATAACTTTTCCTCTAATGAGACACAGAGAAATCACATCGCCGTCTTCCCCCAACTGAAAAATTTCATTTTTCACCATTTTGGTCCTTGTGTGATGTTCCACTTCACCTCATACTTTGTGCTCCCTGCAGTGTGTCTGCAGCTTCCTCTGACTAGAGTTGTCAGGGGTGTCAGGGTCTGTTGCTAATGTCAGGCATCAGCTGTATCAGTAAAAGTTCCTTGGGGGAGGTGGGTAATAAAAGAGAGGAAAAAGAGAGAGAAAAGGGAAAGAGAGAACTTCCCCCAGTGGCCATCTCCCTGGATGAGCACTCCCCAATGCAGCAAGGAGTCCTGCTCATACTTTTCCTGCAGTAGCTATGTGGTGCTTTCAGGTCTTGCTCAGTCTCCACAGTTTGACTCAGTGTTGATTGGAGCAGGCTTTGGTCAGGTGCAGACCTTGCAGTGCTAATTCGCCATTAAATTTTGTACTGTCCTTTGTTTGATAACGTTTATTCGTTGCTTATATTGTCTCCTGTTTTTTCTACTGAACTCTTTGGTCCCTTGCCCAAGGCTGTAATCTCAGCTAGAAAATGAGGAGTGGAAAAGGAAGGACAACTCTTCCAGCAGTGGCCATTGCTTCCCACTGCAGCACACAACAGAAGAGACCTGATGACTTGGTTGCAGTGCGGGTGTGCAAGGCCCTGAGGGCTGGAGCCCTTCGAGCCAGGGCGGCAGCACTGCCTGGACCTGCGGGAGGCTGCAGGGCTGGGAGTGGAAACTGCAGGGAGGCTTTAGGGTGACAAACGTGAGGAACTTCACCTTACATGTTATGACACTGTGTGGACTCAGGATTAGTCTGAGGACTAGTCTGAGGTCTAAATCTTACTTTGTAAGCCCTTGACCACCTTCAAGGTGAATAGCCCTGAAAAGTCTCAGTTCTGCCTGGTCTGTCTGTTATGTACCCTCTCTCTGAGGTAGGGACTTTTTAAATGTAATTTCCTTTTCTTCCTTGCCTTGCTTGTTGATATTCTATTTAGTGTTCTTGTGACCAACCAGTGATAATGTGCCTAATTTGACAAAAAAAAAAAAAAAAAAAAAAAAAAAAAAAAAAAAGAAGTGCCTATGTCTTTAACCTGCTTGGACAGAAGATTTTTTTTTATCATTTTTTTAATCTTACATTTAAGATGCACTAATTGCTTAGAATGACTCCCCATAAAGGATGATAATTCTGCCATCATTCAGCCCTTGCCAATACTCTCTCTGCAAGTGTCTCAGTCTATCCAGCTGTATGCAACCTGTCTAATACCTGGAATCTGAACTTAATCTACCTCCTCTTTCCCAGGCTCATGGGTAACCTTAAAAGCCTGTAGCTGGCCACAATAATGTACATTTGGTCTGAAGTCTTTTCCAGACAGCTTGCCCAAGATCTGAATGTGAAACTGCTCTGGAGAACGAACCCAACTGTTCATAAAATCTTTCTGGTGGCTATAACAAGTTTGGAAGCAGCCCAAGTAACCAGCAGTTGTTTTGCAGTAACTGTCTTTATTCAGGCATTTGGGATTTCAAAAAGCACATCTTGCTTGACAGGCTGACATGCCTGCACTGCTATAGGATCCTGTGGTATAGATGCACTTGGTGATGGTCTCTTGAGATTCAGGCAGTCTATGCTTATCTTGGGAAGCACCTCTTCCTCTCTTTTTAAAAACATTATTCCTAACCAACCTGTTAAATCAGAAAAAATAAGTAGTTCTATCTTAATCACCTTCATCACTCAGAGTGACATGGACATGAAAGATCCAGAAGTGAAAATCCTCCTGCTCCCTCCCAGACCTGGTGGCTGTGACCCCTGGCTGGAGGTGGGGCAGCAGGTTTGGGCTGTGCTGAGGAAGGGAGGATGTCACTCCCAGGGAGGAGACCATCTCCATATTGCCATGCCAGTCCCCTCCCAGGTGTCTGTGTGACACTCATCTACAGAGCCACAGCCTGTGATAGGAAGTTCAGAGATGTTGTGAGGTACTAGGGGCTCTGAGGAGATGAGAGGTCCCTGTGCTTCCTGTGCAGGCTGAGCAGTACACAAAAGGGAATGTGGTTTCCTGTCCCCACCCAGCCCAGCAGTGATGAATGTATCCAACTCCCCAGTAGCAGCACCTGCAAATTGGATGCTCAGAAAAGGCTGCAAATCTGCCCGGAGTGGCAAGGGAGTCTGAGCCCTCAGTGCTGGAAGGACAGGGCATTTCTCTGCTGACTCGAAGAGGGGAAGGTCTGAGCCCTTCTCAGCCCCACAATTTTACTTCCCTACTTCATGGTGCACCATGCGAATTCCTCTGGGGAAGCCTGCAATGCTCCTGTGGATGCTGGTCATCACCTTTACTGCAGCCCTTGAAGGTGAGAGGTCCCTCTTTCCTGGGAAGAGGTCATGGACACGGTTTCTTTATTATTCCATCTACCTGTATCATTCCCAAAATATTTTGCCCTTTCCTGCCCTTCCATAGGATCTGTGGAGGTGGGAGGACCAATAGAAGGATGGAGATCTGACATAGCCCTGCACTACCACCACCAGGCACAGAATAGCCCCAGGGATGGTAGACTAAGCTCCTGACCTAGGCAGATCTGAGCTCTGTCCTCTCGTGATCTTGACCCTTCTCTCCAGATTCCCAGAGCATCAGCCCTGCGCTGTCCTGCTGTGGGTGGGAATGGGGGGTGCCAGGCTGGCTGCGGGCTGAATGAGGGGCACAAGAGGTAAATGTGATAGGAGGCATTTGGACACCCTGCACTCATCTTCCTGTGGCTGTGACTCTGGCTGTGTGTCTTGGCAGGTGTGAGCCCTCCAGTGTGGCTGGTGACAGGTGGGGAGGGTCTGACAGCACCCACGGACTCAATGCATCTCTCCTGCCAGGCCTCTGACCTTTGAGCTTTACTTGTACCAGCAGATGCCTAGTGTGGGATTACTAAGTTTGTCTCCTACATCAGCCACAGTTCTTTCACATTGCAATGTGGGGCTGCTGTGGACAGGCAAGCCACCACTTCTAGAAACAACTCTGAGAGCATGTCTCTGGTCTTGTGCATCCTGCATCCTCTGGATCCTACCAGCTACTTCTGCATGTCTTGACTTAGCACAGCTTGCAGGAGCTGGGCAGGGATCAGGCAAAATGCAGCCTGAGTCTCTGCTCACCCTGGGGCTACCAGGTCCACTGAGCTCCTGCTGCCTCCAGCACCTGCAGTTTCCACCCCAGGGCACTGGTTTCTCCTACACAAGGGCCAGTGTGAATCACCACAGGCAGGAGGATGGAAAAAGAGCTGAACACTCCTGTGGATGCAAGAGGAGGAGGCGGAGAGGTACTGCTAGGGAAGAGGGAGAGGGGCAGGGAATGTTTTTCCTTCTGCTGAGGCAGGCTGGAAGAGGGTCCCAGGAGGGTCCCAGCCCTGAGTTATGCTCCTGCAGAGCTGCAGGGTACACTTGGACCATGGTTCCACAAAGAGTGCAGATGAACCCAACGTGCTCAGCTCACCGCTACCCATGCAGCAGCTGGGACTGGTTTGTCCCCTGGGCTGGTGTTCTCAGTGCTAGGGGGCGTGTGTGATGGGGCCAGAGCGGTCATTCCATCTGCCCAACCCAGGGACTCCCTTCTGGGAGTCAGGAGGGCCCCTGCTACTCTCTGTGTCCCTTCTGGGGTTTAGTTTCTTCTCTCCCTGCCCAAAAACCAGAAGAATGTGATCCCATAGAGGATGGGTTCTTGGCTCCTGACCTTGTCATAGAATCATTTATGTTGGATGGAACCTTAAAGATCATCTAGTCCTAACTGCCCTGCCATGGGCAGGGTCACCTTCCACTAGACCAGGTTGCTTAAAGCCCTGTCCAGCCTGGCCTTGAACGCTTCCAGGGATGGGGCATCCACAGCTTCTCTGGGCAGCCTTTTCCAGGGCCTCACCACACTCATAGTGAAGAATTTCTTCCTTATATCTAATCTCAGTCTCCTGTCTTTCAGTTGAAGCAATCCCTCCTTATCCTGTCGCTACATGACCTTGTAAAAAGTCCTTCTTCAGCTTTCTTGTAGGTCCCCTTAAGGTACTGGAAGGCTGCTGTAAGGTATCCCTGGAGCCTCTTCTACTTCAGGTTAAACAACCCCAACTCTCTCAGCCTGTTTTCATAGGAGAGCTGCTCCAGCCCTGTCATTGTCTTCATGGCCCCTCTGGACCCCCTCCAACAGGTCCATGTCATTCTTACATTGGGGCCTCAGAGCTGAATGTAGTGCAGACGAGGGAAGTTTTCAGAGATTTTTGTGAGGGTGGACTAAGGGGAAGACACTTCTAGAGAAAGCCAATAGCTGCCTCAAGGAGCTGTGCAGAGTCTCACTCTGAGCAGCTTTGGGATTTTCTAGGAGCAGGCTGTTTCCTGGGAAAGTTTAAGACTCCTATGCTTCTGGTCCCTCTGGGGCTTATGTGCAGCTGACAAACCAATTTACTATGTGTCCATGCCCAATCTGTTCTCTGCACTCTGTGCATGGGGGTGTGGGTCCAGGTACAGCTGGTGAAGGGAGTAGGAGGACTTGGAAGGGCCGGGAACTCCATGCTCTTCTTCTGTCAAGCTTCTGGATTCATGTTTAAAGATACGGCATATTTACCAGCAGTTACCCAGATTCTCATGGGTCTCCTGCCTCAGCAGTCATTTGGGCAGTACAAAGAAATATGCAGCTATTGTTTCTGGGCAAGCCGGTGCCTCCAGGGATAACTCCTGGAACTAAAGGCTGAAATACTGATTTTGTTCGCCATAGAACTTCAGGATGGACTACTGCACCCATGAGCTTTCTCATAGACACTCAAATCTCACACCTGCCCTGTGTCTTTCCAGGTACCATTTCCCACATAAAGATGGTGGCATCTGGTCCCAAGGAGGGGAGGGTCTCTGGATCACTCCCACTCACCTGTACGGTAACAGGAGCACCTCTGCAGAGCCGTCGATATGACTGGAATTGTGTCCGTCAGGCCCCAGGAGGGGAGCTGCAATTTGTAGGCTGGATCTATCCTTTTGGGAATAACACGGGCTATGCTCCAGCCTTCCAAAACCGAGTCATCATCTCTGCAGATAAAGACAAAAATAAGGTCTCCATGCAGCTGCATGCCCTTACAGCCTTAGACACAGCCACCTATTTCTGTGCCAGGCAGCACACAGTGACACCAATGGAGGGAGAGGCAGCACGAAAAGGGGGAGGACTGCTGTGGTGACAGCGCCCTTTCTCAAAATGACAGTTGCCTGTACTTGCCCTGGGAAATATCAGTGAAGTCTGGGATTAATAGATGTTGGAACTCCCAATATATCCATGGGCAACAGAATTTGCAGTAAAATTTGACATTTATGATGGAAGTTAAAAATAAAATTTCATGTACGAATAAGTCTCATGGGCAGGTCAGTCCCCAGACCCCTCACACAGCATCACGATTCACACACTTCCCCATGTGCTGCCATTACCTCCTCCTCCTCACGGCTGCCCTGGTGCTCCTTCAGTCCCAGGAGAATGGGGACAGAGTGACCACCTCAGGGCACCTCTCTGGGCAGGAATGCTTGGGAGCCAGTGTAGGGGCTGCAGGAGGGCACATGGCTCCTGTGTGCAGCCCACATCTGCCCCAGCCTGCCCGTCCAACCCGCTCCTGTAAAGAATTGGCTTGTACCCTTGGCAGGTAGGTACCCTCACAGCTCTGGGCATGGGGGAGTGGACAGATGCTTTGTCACATGCTGGGCCTGGGATGGGACCTGAGCAGTGCCAGCCTACAGCAGCATGTGTAAAACCTCACTAAACAAAGGGAGAGACTTTTGGGCTCTTGATGCTTTTTGGGTGAGAGGAGCCTGCAAGCAAGGGACCATCAGGAGAGGGAGGTGCCTCTGAGGGTGCAGAGGTGGTGGAGGAGAAGGGGAAGGAAGAAAGCAAAGAAGGCAAATGGTATCCTGGGCTGCATTAGGAAAAGCGCTGCCAGCAGGTCGAGGGTGGAGATCCTTCCCCTGTGCTCAGCACTGGTGGGACCACATCTGGAAATCTGTGTCCAGTGCTGGGCTCCTCAGTACAAGAGAGACATGGACATACTGGAGATAGTCCACTGAAGGGCCACAGAGATGATGAAGGGACTGGAGTGTCTCCCTTTGAGGAAAGGCTGAGAGAGCTGGGACTGTTTAGCACAGAGAATAGAAGTTTCTGCAGGGACAATCTTATTCATGTCAACAAATACCTGAACGGAGGGTGTAAAGAGGATGGAGCTAAGCTCTTGCCAGCAGTGTTCAGTGACAGGACAAGAGGCAACAGGTGAAAATAGAAACACAGGAGGTTCCCTCTTAAGGAAACACACTTCTACCATGAGAATGACCAAGCATTGGCACAGTTTGCCCAGAGAGGTTGTGGAGTCTGCCTTCTTGGAGGCACTCAAAAGCCATCTGGACATGGCCCTTGGCAGCTGGCTCTAGGTGGCCCTACTTGAGCAGAAGAGGATGGACAGGGTGACTTCCATAGGTCCTTTTCAACCTCAACCATTATCTGATTCTGTGATTCTAATTTGGCTTCTATGGTTTCCAGGTCAGGCCTGTGGTGAGGCTGAGCATGTATTCCTGGTGGGCACACTCACACAGTATACAATACATAAATGGCTGGCAACACAGATCAAGAAACAGAGAACACAGCACTCAAACAGCCTGAAATTGTTTCCCTCTCTGGCTGATCAGGATGAAAGACGATTAACTGAAAACATGTACGTATGTGTATATATTCACATATATGCACTGTGGAGACCTCCAGTAACTGGCCCTAGAAACTCAGGTCTAACCAGTAGTTGTCCAGACCTCTGAGGCCAGTAGTCTCACTCTAGTTGCTGGTTCTCAGATTGTGAGAAACTGAAAAGGTAAGGTCTCAAACATTGTGGCAAAGCCAGGTCTGCAACAATGAGCTGCAGGAGATGGGACACCACGATAATGAAATAAAGTTGCGATTAACATAACAATGATAAGCTGAAGGCAAAGGACCAGCTGCCACAGGAGGTGGGGGGCAGGGGGGGAGGCTGAAGGGTGTGCAGTTCTGTGTTCTGATAGGCCCAGCATGGCACTAAGGGAGAAGACCCCAGACCACCCTTTGAGACCCTTCAAGACAACCCGAGACCCTTTGGGACCCTTCCACCTTTCGCGGTCACCCCCCAGTGATGCCAGCACAGCAGATCAAGGATTATGCAAGCAGTCAATTGAGAGGTGGGAATTTGACTACGAAATACACACAGGAACAAGTGCTGGGTGCAGGTGCATGCTCACCACCCCAAGGACTACTCCACCCACCATTCTCATCACAGAAACAAGCCAAGCACCGCAGGGAACCGAGTCAAACACCAGACAATACACATCACTGGAGGACCAAGCCTACAAGTCTCATCGTACATGTTGCAGGAGCTGAAAGGGTGGTGATATCTCTGCCTCTCTTTTCCTCTTTTCTCTCTTTCTATTCTTTTGCTTTCCTTTTAATAAGCAGTAAGTAATGTAGGGTATAAAACCCCACATATGCCATAAAACTTTCTGCCCCTAAATTATTTACCAGTTGGGCTGAGCTGCAAAATAGAAGTCTTTTTTAATGGACCTTAAGTATTGTGTATACTCTATTCCAATCAAAGGGAATGACGAATCTGAGTTACTTCTCCTCCCTCAGTGGGACATGACACAGACCTGTGCATCCATCTACCCACAGAGACACACACTCTATGTGCCCCCCCTTCCAGTAACTGACTTTAGACATCCAGTCTGTGCAATATCTGGCCCTGGATCCCCTTGTCTCCCAGTGGCCTCACATGCAAAGGGTCTCTCTGCTAGCTGCTCTGGACCTCCGGCCTTACCAGTAGTTGACCAGAGGTCCAAACCTCTGGCCTGTACTCTGGTAGTTGGTTTGAACTTCCTGCCCTCTCTTCACAGTAACCAAATATCAGATTCCCTCGTTTCTCCGATGCCTGGCCCAGACTTACAACTGCTTCAACTGATGGCTTCCAAGCCTCTTACTCATTGGCTAGTGTGGGGAACTACGGTGGGTCCGTGGATTCCCTGACGGAGGGCATGGGAACAGAAATTAGCCTTGAAGATATGAAGGCCTACCTGTGAGAAAGATGGGAGTAAAGGAGTATCCAGAGATGTTCAGGATGTACCCGTGAGAGACAAGGGAGTAAAAGAGTAATGTTGATGATAGCAAAAATAGCCAATGAGATGTTGGTGCTGTAACTTGTAACCAGTAGTGAAGAGACACATGATTTGGTAAAACTGTATAAAAATGCACTTGTGGCAATAAATGGCATCTACTGCTTTCATCCTGGAAGAACTTGGTCCATGTCGTTTGTCCGTCTCAACCGCGACAGGCTAGTCTGGCTTGATATTCAGTAGTGATTGCACACGTTGACATAGACACACACAAATGCATTTATTTCAGTCTCTTTATCTCCAGCTTTCATATCTGTATTTGTCTTTCCAGATGATTTAACCAGATACAGATGATTGTGTCTGCCCCTAAGGAGAAGTTCATCAGATCTCTCAGTCAATCACACAAAATCTGTTTTGTTCATGTACAGTGACATCTGTGTTTAGCACTGGGGTCCGCCAGGTTCCTGAGACATACTCAGAACTGTAGGTGGATCTGTCCAAATAATTTTATAAGCCCTGCCCTGTCACCCAGGCCAAGTCACTGTCTCTTCTAGCAAAGAAAGAACAAGATGTCTTCTGTGGATGCATGGTGTAACAGCTTGCAGGCACTTCTGTGCCACTCACACTGACATAGGGAGGATTGTGTCAAATCAATGACATTGGACTGGTCTTTTTCATTTGGAAAAGTGAGCTGAAAGAGACATTTTAATAAGACACTGTATTCTTCTTTGGCCAGGATGACTAAAAGGAATTAAGGTACCAGTATGTGCTGGACTTACGGATTTCTGAAAGGGAAGAATAGCACCAGATATTGAAGACGAAAAATACACAGCAATAAACAATATACTTGAGTGTCTTACCCAGCTGTGCTTTGAAAACATGCTTGTACCATGATCCGGTGTGAATCTATCAATTTATTTCCTGCACTAAAATGAGACTTGGCCATGTCCATCCTTCCCAAATGAAACTGCTGTCCCTGATGAAAAATTTAGAACCCAGGCTTGTTTTTCACTGGCATTTGCTGATGTCACTTCCTAAACCATCCTTTACAGACATTCAGTAAGTCCTGGGGTAGAAAAATAGATTGCAAGGTTGAATTCATTTTTTTTTCATCACTTCCCTTAAGCAGTCACAAACCGGAAGCTGGGAAGCTCTTACAGTAAAGGGCAGGAGACACAGTTAGAAAAGTGAGACACAGATTGTGACACAGATTGAAGCTGTTCTTGGAAAACCAGAGACTGGGTAGTGAAATGCAGATTGTGTGCCTCTCCAGCATGACCCAGCTTCTCCTGATTGCTCTAGCTCTTCTCTCATATGAGTATCTGAGGATCCCAGCCTCCCTGTGATACTCTTTCACATCTGTGTCTCTTGATTTCCACAGTATAAACATGTATATATGAAAGTTGTGTGTTTACAAAGAAACAAAATTGATTAGCTTTTTGCTTTCTGTTTGTCCCAGGTGTTCATAAGTGCTTCAGTGTGGAAACTTTTGTACTCTGAAGAGTTTGGGGCTTTTCTGGTGGATTTAGGGCTTTTCCTTCTCCCTTAGGGCTCCCTCCCCCTCATTCTCAGATGGCTATTCCCCGCCAACCTTGTAGCATTTGTCTGTGAGTAGGGGAAAGTTTCAGAGTCTCTCAAATGTCTCACCCTCAAGACTGCTGTTGTTACATCCTAAGTACCACTGTCCCTTTGGAGACTGGAGACTTGCAATATAATTGATCAAGGTGGTTATGATGTTTATGGAAGCAGCAATTCCTTAAATAGGCGAATAAACCAAATATCTTAACTAGTAGTATTAATACAGAAGCAATACTGAGTTAAAATTCTATTGTTTCATGTTAGTCTTGACACAGAAGTATATTACTATAAAGAAATTTTATAAATCACACACACAAACACTACTAAATTGCAGTTCTACTGCCCTTCCTCCTGCACATAACATTAAGGTAAAAGTCTCTCCTTACAAGTTTATCCTTTCTTATTTAAACTTCCCATGTCAAGACTTTTGACTATAGACCTCTTGAAGAAAACAGCATTTTGTCAAATGTTGATCTTTACAGGATCCTGGAGGGCTTGGATCCACATTTTGCCACCATCTGTAGATCTACTGCCACAAGATTTCCCCTGCCTGAGTTCTTTATTCTCCACCCAAATTTATACCATATTCCTAATTTTTTATTTTCCTGAACGTAGCTTTTAGCCACTTTTGCACCACTTTGTCCACACACTCTTCTCAAATAAATAACCTGCCATTACCAAAAGGTACTTACCTTTTTTTTTTTTCCTCATTCATCCCAATTCTATTACTTTCATACCTGAATTTGATATTTCTGACACTATCACCTAGCAATTTTGGACCAAGATGGTATTACTGATATTGTTATACAGATGAAGGAAGCTTTCCATCCCAAGACTCCCTTCTGAACCTGCGTGTTGCGTTTCATTTATGATGTTATCCATTTTTTTTTGACAGAATTATCTCACTTTGGTCCTGACTTCCCTGCCTATTTTTAGTTTAGCACTATCAGTTTCTCATCATGCACACACACAGCTTGCATACCAGAGCAATAAAATAACCCATTTTGTGCTCACAATATGCCTTTGCACTTGAACAGTTTTCATCACATGCCTGGTTCCTATCAAAGGCCTTAAATAGCTCTGAGGCCTAGAATACCTGTGCAACCTCTTCCTCGCAAGTGTCTGCAGAAAATCCATGGCCACTAGTACAAGAAAAATCTATGAAAAAGATTGGAGTGGAACTTTTTTAGGTGTGTGAAGGACTACATCTCGTCCTTCCAAAACTGGATCAGCATCTCCAGAGACATGTCCAAGAAACAGTTCTCACTGGAGATGTGCTTCCTCACACTTGCTGTCACCTCTACCTTCCCCTGTGGTAGCAACACCAAGACAGAGATGCAAACAGGGTTCACACTAGAAAGAAAGGAACGTTTCCCCCTAACCAGGGCCGATTCTGGAAGAAAGCCTAGGCCTACATTAGTTTTGCTGTTAAATGGCAGACATGAGGGTTAGAAGAAGAAAGAAATATAGGCAGTAGGTGCATCCTTGTGATGTGGTGGGAGTACCTACCCAAGAGAAGCAGTTTGGCTGAGTGCATAGATGACCAGTAGTACCCTTTCTGCTTCCCTTTTTAATGCAATTTTTCAAGAACTGAAACAGCAGAATCAGTCCTGAAGATCAGGCATAGGTTTTGGAGAGAGTTCTGTGATTTGGAAATGCTGTGGAATGATGCCTGTGTTTCTGCATCTTTCCTCGCAGGAGAAAGCCAGACTCTTAGAATCACCAAAGCATTCGGGAGATCCAGAGATCACTGGGAGATCCGGGCAGGAAAGATCCAAATTTCTGGTAAAAGCAGAGCCTTAGATTAGATAGTCCACAGTATTGTCAAGCAAAACTTTGAATATTTCTAGCAAGGGAAAATTCTACCACCTCCCTGGGCAACATGTTCCAATGCTTAATTGTTCTCATGATAAAGAAAATTTTTTATAGCCAGATCATATCTTCCTTGAGGCAACTCCTGACAACTGCCTCTTGCTACAGAATCAGAGAATGGTTGGGGTTGGAAGGGACCTCTGGGGATCATCCAGTCCAACCCACCTGCTAAAGCAGGTTCACCTAAAGGAGATCGCACAGGAACGTGTCCAGTTGGGTTTGAATGTCTCAGAGAAGGAGACTCCACAACCTTCTCTGGGCAGCCTGGGCCAGGCTCTGGCACCTCAAAGTAAAGAAGTTTCTCCTCATGTTTAGATGGAACCTCTTGTGTTTCAGTCTGTGCCTGTTGACCCTCACCCTGTCATTGGGCACCACTGAAAGCAGTCTGGTCCCATCATCTTGACACACACGCTTGAGATATTTATAAGCATAAATAAGGTCCCCTGTCAGCCTCCAGGCTGAACAAAATCCCCTGCTCAAGGGGGAGGTCACCGCCGTGCAGCCTGCAGCCATACAGGAGAGCTCAATGGGCTTGGGGGGCTACAGATATTTATAGCGCAAAGTGATTGTAGTCAAATCCCACTTTGCTGTGTGTGCAGGATTGCAGCCACAGCTGCTACAGGTTTGTTTAGTCCCAGCTCAGTTTGGTACCGTTACCTCCTGATAAGACAGGGTTTAGTTTCCTTAGTTCCTAAGAAGATATGGCCTAGCACAGTCCTCACGGTTTTCACAGCAGGGCTGATTTAAGTCAAGTCCACTTGTCAATGATGCCTGAGCCAAAGTACTGTTCCCTCAGTTAGAATGGGTACATCCATCACAGTCTCATTTTTATTTCCTTTACCCCTGGCAGTTGGTGACCTTTCTTAAATATACTTGAGCAGAGATGCCATAAGCTTCTCTGACTGGCTGATGCTTTGACACTAGTGGGTTGGTTTTGTCTGTTTCAGTGCCAGCTGGATCCAGTTGTGACAGGCAGAGAGCAGTACACAGCTTCCTTCTGCGAAGGACACCTGTGCAGCACCTTGCTAGTGAAACCCTGAAATTTATGCCAAATAAAACATGAGATACTGTTCCAAAGAGAAGAGAGGTCCAGGGGAACTGGTTGATTTTCAAGAATCATCACCTTCGAGCTCAAGAACCCATGTACAGGGCTCATCCCATGTACAAGAAGACAAGCGAAGGTGGCAGAAGGCCTACATGAATGAATGAGGGGCTTTTGACAAAACTCAGACATAAAAAATGAAATATGCAAGTGTTGGAGGCAGAGTTTGGTGACCTGAGAAGAACATGGAGACTCTTTAAAGCACACAGGCATGGGGTCAGGAAAGCCAAAGCCCACCTAGAGATGAATCTGCGCAAGGCAACAAGAAAAGCTTCTACAGCTATGTCAGCACTAAGAGGAAGACATGGGGAAATTGTTCTGCTGCTAAATGGGAACAGGACATGGTAACAACGGGCACAGAAAAGGCTGAAGTACTCAGTACCACCTTTGTTACATTCTTTATTAATAAGATTCACCTTTAGGAATTCTAGGCCCCTGAAGTCAGTGGGTAAGTCCAGAGCAAGGAAGACCAAGGTCCTCTTCAGCTGATGAGGATCAGGTTGAAAGAACATTTGAGTGAAGTGAACACACACAAGTCTTTCTGACCTGAAAAGATGGACCCACAAGTGCTGAGGGAGCCAATTAATGTCATGTGAGGCCACTCTTGATTGTCTTTGCAAGGTGACGGAGATCTGGAAAGGTTCATGAGAACTGGAAAAAGTAAATGTCAGTCATATTCAAGAAGGAGGATATGGGGAATGACAGGCTGGTCAGCCTCACCTCAATGCCTGAGAAGATGATGGAAAAAAGGACCCAGGGAAATATTTCAGGTGTATGAAGGATGAGATGATTGGGAGTAACCAGCATAGATATAAGAAGAAGAAATTGTGTTTAACCAATATGAGATAGCCTTCTGCAATGAGATGACTGGCTTGGTGGAGAAGGGAAAGCAGTGGATATTGTTTACCCTGATCTTAGGAAAGCCTTCAGTGCAACCTCTCATATTATTCTCATAGACAAACTGGTTACATATGGGCTGGGTGAACGGACAATGAGTTGGGTTGAAAACTGGTTGAACTGCTGGTCTCAAAAAGCTGTGGTCAGCAGCATAAAGTCCAGCTGGAGGCCATTACTATCTCAGGGAACAAAACCAGGTCTGATGTGTTTTCGTATCTTCATGAATAAACTTAATGATAGTACAGAGTGCACTCTCAGTGAGCCTGCAGATGATACAAAACTAGGAGGAGCTGTTTTGTTAGCATTCAGAAGAATCTCAACAGGATGGAGAACCAGGCAGACTGGAACATCCTGCAGTTCAGTGAAGAGCAATGCAAAATCCTGCACATAGAGGGGAGTAAGCTCAGACACCAGTACATGCTGAGGACCAACCAGCTGGAAAGCAACTTGGCAGAAAGACCTGGAGAACCTGACAGACTACAAGGTGAACATGAGCCAACAAAGTGACCCTGCAGCAAAGAAGGCAAAATCTTCCTAGACTGCATTAGAGTGTTTCCAGAAGGCTGAGGGAGGTGATTCTTTCCTCTCTGCTGAACACTGGAAAGGTCTCAATTGGAATGCTGTGTCCAGTTCTAGGCTTCCCAGTACAAGAGAGAGAGGCACATACTGGGGAAAGTCCAGGGAAGGGCCACAAAGATCATAAAGAGGATTGCACCAAATTCTTCTCAGTGGTACCCAGGGACAGGACAAGAGGAAATCAGGACAAGTTGAAATTCAGGAAACTCTACTTTAAAAAAGGTTTTTCACTGTGAGAGTGACTGAACACGGAAGGGATTGTACAGAGAGGTTGTAGAGTTTCCGTATTCAAAACTCAAATAGACATGGTCCTCATGGATCTGCTTTCGCTGGGGGTTTGTACTTGACAATCTTCTAACATCCTTTCCATCCCCATTCATTCCTTATTTCTGGGACAAACATTGCCACCACTTCCCCCCTGCAATTTTAGCAGATCCACAAAGAAAAAAAGGCAATGATACCAAGCAAAATTAACTTCTGAAGAATTTGTGCATCACAGACTCATTTTGCTAGAGCATGAAAATATTAGAGATATAAATAATTGTAGGTCTGGGATAGTCCTAGTATGTAAGAAAAATTTAAACTCGCAGTTAATGTGATTTGAATATCTGGGTCTTGGCATTCTTAAGAAAAGAGTCTACCTTAAATATCTAGATTTATGATATCTGAAAGCAAGCAGTTTGAGTTAAAAAGACTCTTACAATCTAAATCAATCCATATTCAGTGTCACCAAATATCAGCAATGTTTCAGTATGACGTTTGTGTTATTACCTTAATCTACCATAAAAAGTGATGCTGGCAATGCTATTTTTAATTTATGGCAATTGATGTGTGGTTTGATTATCCAGCAGTAAAAGAGCGGAGGAAAACAAAATGCAGCATCCAAAAGACATTAAAGAAGGGGTGTCACCTGACACTGAAATGAAAACACAGATGTTTTTGTACGACTATTTACCACGGTGTGGGCTAGGTAACACAGTAGTTGAAGGGGACTGAACCACCCAACACAAACTGATTTCCTGAAAAGTCTGAAGGCGCAACGTACTCTCTTACAACATCTTCCCACAGACAACTGCATCTTGAAGAACGCATTTGATGCTGATCATGATTCAAGCTATGGGACAATCACTGTATGCCATGCCATTTTTTCTTGCACTCAAATTTGGATGTTGAGTTCAAGACCATTTGATTTTGAACATATAATTATCAACACCAGTTCAGCAGATCAGTTTTTACCTGCCAGAGTTTAGAAGTTTCCATCTAGGTTACTCATTTTGTCCCCTTGTATTAATTACAGAGAAACAAGTGGTTAAAATAAGGTATTTTAGACAGACAAAATTGCACTTGTGGCATGACTCTCTCTACAATATTCAGATAACTGCCTCAAATGCAGATAACTGCCTGGAAGGTAGGTGAGAACACGCTAACACCATGTGGGTGGAAGACATCTCCAGTTTTCCCTGACCACCCACACAGATCATGACTCTACACTCTACTACTGAGCATCAACATTTAAATGGGACCCTCTATCTCAGCTTGCAACAAGCAATGCCCCTCTATCCATCAGTTCAATCTAGTATTAAAATTCTCCCAGCTTCATCCCTTTTCTACATCTATTTCTCCTCCAATGATTTAAGAGATCATGCACTAGTTCCCTCCTGAATGGCATGATTAATCTTTTTCTCTGTGGCCCAGATAATGATTTTCTTGTCTTTGCCCATAGCACCTGCAGTTTTTTCCCACTCGTTTTCTCCTCAAGGGATGTTTTCTGAATTTCTGACAACACCAATTTCATAGAATACCAGGTCAGAAGGGACCAAAAAGATCATCTGGTCCAACCTTTCTTGGCAAAAGCAAAGTACAGACAAGATGGCCCAGCACTCTGTACAGCTGAATCTTAAAAGCGTCCAATGTTGGGGAATACACCACTTCCCTGGGGAGATTATTCCAGTGGATGATAGTTCATAATGAAAAATTTCCTTTGTGTCCCATCAGAATCTCCCATGGAGCAATTTGTACCTATTACCCCTCTTCTTTTCCATGTGACTTCTTGTAAAAAGGGAGTCTTCACCTTCTTCATAGCCATCCTTTAAATACTGGAACATGGTGATGAGGTCTCCCCTAAGCCTTCTTTTCTCAACGCTGAACAAACCCAGTTCTCTCGGCCTTTCCTCATATGGCAGCTTCCCAGTCTGTTGATGGCCTTTGTGGCTCTTCTCTGTACTCTCTCCAGTCTGTCCACATCTTTTCTGTAGAGTAGGGACCAAAACTGAACAGAGTATTCCAGGTGCGGCCCAACAAGAACTGAGTAGAAAGGGATAATGTCTTCTTTGTCTCTGACGATGATGCCCTTACTAATGCAGCCCAGCATCCTGTTGACCTTCTTTGCTGCAGCAGCAGCACCCTGATCACTCACATTAAGCGTGTTGTCCACCAGGACCCCCAGGTACCTCTCCACAGAGCTCTGGATAGATGCCAGGCTGTGCTACACTCCGGGATTATGTTTTCCCACGTACAAGACCTTACACTTGTCCTTGTAGAACTTCATAAGGCTTTTGTCGACCCGCTCTTCCAGCCTACCCAGGTCATCCTGCAGGGTGGTTCTCCCTTCCAAAGTTAATTTACCTCACTCTCCTAGGAAATCTGTGTTAGTGCATTTGTTCTCAATTTGTCCTCCCTTCATAGATTTCTGTGGGAGATGGAAGCTGCAGAGTCTCCATTGCTGCTAAACTCTAAGGAGGCTTTGGAGCTTGCATGAAATCACCCAGGCAAGCAATATCTTCAGGGAAGAGAGCAGGGCCCATCCACACCTGGGCCATTTACAGTCATTGGTCTCTTTGCATCACCCTCTCCCACCCCCTTTTTTGTGTATGTTTGTTGACCCTCACTGTCAACTCTCAATACCACTTCGGTACATGATCGGACTAACAGTTTTGCACCGTTTTCCCTCGCTGCCTCTTTCACTTGGGTAGATCAGTCCTATAATAACTCACAATTGCCTTATCATCTTCCTGTACAAGTAATTATTTTCTTTTTTTTCAGGATATTAATAAATTTCCCTTCCTTCCTGTCCTCTTCCAGTTTGACAGCAGTTAGAGAGTAGTATTAAATCATATTTCCTTCGTACACCACCTGCGCCCGTCTGTACCCAAGTCTTATTTTTTTCCCTATAAAGCTGTTAACATGAGGTCATCTTGGAGTTACTATCTCAAGGTAAGAGAACCAGGGCATGTTCATTTTCAAGGATTGTTCTGTTTAAACACTGTCCATGGGGTGGGGGTGGGGAAGTACTCATACACTTACCCTGGTGCAAATAACAAGTGATTAATGTTTCAATCAAAGGTGTGTTTCAATCTTGTGGCTGTGTTTACATCCTTGCATTGCAAGGTTATGTTTTGTATCAATAGCATCTTGAATAACCGTCAGGCAACAGCCACTACAGCTCTGCTTCCAGAGTGATCACTGAAGTGGCAGCTGCTTTGCTGTCCAGCCTACGTATGAGAAATGTATTCAAACAAGATTTATCTTCACCTGCATATTGTGCTCTGCACATGTCTTTGGGTGCAGGTGGCACTAAGGTTGCAGAACTTGTCCATCATGCAGGATTTGATCCATCCATTTTGCATGATATGGAGCAAAATCCTTATTTAATGACTCCTCCCATGGAATAACATATCTCTACCTAATAAAGAATAAAATAATTTGTTTTTTATTTTTAAAGATACCAAGAGCATGATACAGACTTCCCAAGGCACCAAACAACCCTCAGCACTGGCCAGTCCAGAAAGATACACAATGCTAAACCCCAGTCTGAGTGTATTCTTCTTCTTCCTGTGCAACAAAATACAGTTCAAAGTGACAAAAAAAACCCCAAACCAAACCAAACCAACTAACCAAAAAACAAACACCGCCCCCGTCCCAAAAAAAAAGAGGAAAAAAAAAAAAAAAGAACACTTCTGCAACTCTGAAGAGTTTTGCTAATTGCTGTAGAATAATACTTCAACTTAATTTTTGCTTTTACATTAGACTAAAATCTGAGCCTTCTGGATCAACATTATAATCATTTTGTTAAAACCCTACAGGTCCCAAGCAGGTTCAAACCCCCTCTTCTGGCCCAGCTTCAGGTCCTTCTTTTAAAGTGATTTCTCCATGTGGTGTGTATGGTATACGACTACCTATCTCATATGAAATACTGTATAGTAAAAGGGAAGGAAGAGGCACTTTTTGTAAGTAAGTGTATCACTGTGTTGAGAACTTGGAGTAGCACGGTGACACAAACACTGTGAGGTGTCATACAAAAACCCGAGACTGCAAAAACAACAATGCATTTTGAGGAAGAAAGGAAAAAGGGAATATTTTGAAGACAGGAACTGCAGAATTCTTATGAGCATTTATTCTGGAATTATATTGCTTACTGAGCTAATAGAAGGAAAAAGTGTTTTAAAAGCTTTGACCTGGATCAAGTTGTTTGAAATTGCTCTACTATGAAATTTTTGTTTTCTCTCTGCACAGTTTTGGAAACAACGATGACTTTGGAGCACTTCCACAGCAGTCCATGTATCCATCTTTTGTGGAAACCACTGGCATTTTACACCCTGATTTTATACACCTTTAGAGTGTGGTGTGGAGAGTGGGTTTATCTGATTATGCGAAAACAGTGTGGCAACAGACAAACTTGTGTTTGGAACCGGGATCACTTTTTCAGTTGAGCCAAGTAAGTTACACTTGTTTTGCTAGTAATGTATTTCTCAAGTTTGTACAGGGGTGGGCAAAGGGATCCTGTGATATCACAGCATAATGAGAAATTTCTGCTGAAAATTTATATCAGTATTAATTTTGTATGACTTATTTCTGTGTCATAACTCCTGTTCTTCAGGAGTGAGGGAAAAAAGCATTTCCCCAAACGGTAGGCTTTAGAAACCATTGGCTCCTCTGGACACCAGAAGAGGTTTTCCATGTTTCCAGGATGTTGGCATCCTGACTTTTTTAGTGCTTTCCTCCCTGCTCCCCTCCCCTCCCCCCAATTTCTGTGGAAGATATTCAAAAGAACTTAAAACATCTAAGAAGGCTACAGGACCTGGGCCTCCTGAGAATCTCCAGACAAAAAATATATAGAAAACATCCTTTAATCATCACACAGTTTTTGAGACATCTCCTCCTGAGAATTCAGTAAGAGAATAGCTAAGGAATTACTTGGTTTATTCCCCGTATACTTCTCACTGGAGGAAGTCAAGATACACAAGAGAATGGATACATAGCCAATTTTGTCATTTTGTAAGATTAAAAGGAAAATGAAGTACAAGTGTTTGCATAAATATATTAACTGCTTTTTATGTGCAATACAAATATAACTGCTCCCCTGTCACATCCCCCAGTACAAAGATGTCCTAAGGAACTACAAGAGTTCTGTTTCTTTCAGAAGGGACAGCCAGAGAAAAGACAGAATAAATGGTGTACTTGGAATGGCACTAAACTGCTCTGTTGGAGACCCCAGCGTTGTTCTTTAGGATGGCTTGGCATCATGCAGTAAGATAGTCTCATGATTTGGAAACCTCTCCAGAGCTCACATAGCATTATTCACTTGTTAAGTTTATATGCCTTGGTCAAGCTCCACATAGAAATATTACAGAAACCTTCAAAGAATGGAATTTAGAAAGAAAACCTCCTTGGAACTGAACATTTCTACCTGCAAGTAATCCCTCTCATTAGAATAGCATTGTACAGTGAAGTGACAAACTGTTCTTTCCCTATGTGCTATGATTCAGCCTTTTAGCCTCACCAGGTAAAGGATTTTGGGGTAATAAAGAAAAACGGATCATACTACAAGCCTATAAGGCCACCCTTGGAGTAAAAGTTCTTCTTAATATCTCAATTGTTATGAAGTCAAAATCAATATTATCATTTGTGTTGTATTCTTAACAGTTCCCTTCCTCATTTCAAGCTCCCTTGCTAAAGGAATTCATTTTATATATATATAAAATATGTGTGTATATATATATACACACACGTATGAGTTCTGGTCAAAACAACATTAGGAGCCCAAGGGATTAGAAAATCCAATTAAAATCCTACCCTTACAGTCACTTTCTGCCTTTGATCTGCTCTGGGAAACAGGAGGAAGACAGAAACACTCAGACACTCAGCTGTCAGGGGGCAGAGGTGGCTGTGCTATATCCGAACTATAAATTATTTAACTCTCATAAAAGTATGCAGAAAATTAAGTCATCCCCAAATGATGTTTCTTTTTCAGAGAGTCAAGAAGAATCTGCCCCAGAAGTCATTGTGCTTAAATCAAAGGAAGCCAAACAATATGACAAAGTGAATGTGGCTTGTTTGGCAAGGGCTTTCTATCCCAAGAACATCAGCCTTGATGTGCCCAAGAGTGACATTGTATATGATTTGAAGGCACCTCTTGTCACATCTGAGGGGATGTATAGTACCATGAAGATAGTTGGAGTGGAACCAGGTGCAGAGGTGACGTGCAAAGTTATGCACATGGGGAGCAAGAATACAGCCAGCATAATTCTGCCAGGTACAGTGTTGTGGTCCAAACGCAACGTGATTCTGGGAGATGCATCTTCCAATACTATTTTTTTCCCTTTGAGAACCTAGCAGGAACAAGTAACTGCAATCACAAAGATATGTAGGTGCCTAGTTAGGTGAAGATGAGACGTTCAAAAGCACCTAGCATACATGGAATTAATTCAACTATTTAAGCAACTGGAGTTTTCTTCTCATAAAAGAAAACAAACAAGCGAACAAAAACTCTGAAACACATGCTCCCCCCTCCAAAAAAATCCTCTAGTATTTGTGAGCCCACCTTTATCTAAGGCAAAATAGTTCAAGGGACATGAATATACATGCCTGCTAGAAGAAAGCTTGAAATAACTTTTATGAAAACCCCAAATAAAAAATTATTTGATTTTTTTTTCCCAAAAAAATCTTTTGGGGTTTTTTTTTGATCAATTTTTAAATTTTTCTTTTTCTATGGTAAAGTGCATTTCAAAGAAGACAGAAAATAAAACTCAGGAATCCTGATTTGTATGGTTGTTGGTTTTTGGTTTTTGGGTTTTTTTTGTGTTATTTTGTTTGTTTGTTTTGGTTTTGTTTGTTTTGCTTCTGTTTGCTTGTCTGTTTGGTTGTTTTTTTCTGCAATTACATGTAGAAAGCTAACGTTTCTCTTCTAGTTAATCTCAGAATTAATGGCCTGCCTTCTAATTCTATAGTACTATTTATCTGCTGCTGTGAAAAGAGATATAGCAATGTTTTGTGTGATTTTTGTTTTATATTGTTTGTATACAATTTATAGTGTCTCTCATTCAACAGAAGAGAAAACTCAAGAATTTGAAACAGTTAATGCTTGCAGCATTACAGGTGCCTCTACAAAAGGTGAGTTGCCTGAAGGAACAATAGCATATGGTCACTTTATTGGGGATTCAGTAACAATGCATGAAAATGCATTGTCTTTCATACAGAAATACCTGAATCGAAGATACTTATTAAGCAATAAGCTGCACTTTTTGTGGACTCAATATCAAAACATGAAAAATTGCTTTCTCTGGTACAGAAATGTCAGAATTGGAAGTAATTATTGAGAAATAAACTGCTGTTTCAGGTTAACAGACTAAATAGCTAACAAATTTCCATGGGATGAAACAGCAATGGGAAGTAAATTGCGCACTGGGCAGACATCTCTCTTCCCCGCCCTTGATACATTCCTCCGTCACCTTTTCCTTTGTTCCTGCTGCCCTTATCCACCTATGATGTGTGGGTTTTCCTTCTTTTTTTGGGGGTGGGAGTGGGGCTAGGGATAATATCAAGACCACACTCTCTTACCCCTTCTTTTTAAAGCAGATGTCAAAATGGAGAAAGCGAATATGCTGTTCATGGCTGTTTTGGGTTTGAGAGTCCTGCTGGCAAAAAGCATCGCCTTCAATACAATCATGAGTATCAAGCTGTTTCTCTTCTGAGACAGGAAACATTATTCAGTCCCTGGAAACACAGGAGGCAAGTGCAAGGAGTGGCCAGTTGGCTTTGCATCTTTCTGTTACCCCACAAGGAACTATGTCAGTTCAGCTCTCCCTGTTTCCACTGGCTAAGTTAATGTAACCCCCAAATCGCACCTCACCCCCCAATTGCCTTTGCATCAGGCTAGTCCAGAGCATCTCGGGTTCTATCAGAAATCCTGTGCTGGTTATTTCAACTGGCAGAGCACAAAGTCTGGTAAATATCCAGATCAGCAAGAACTAAAAATAGAGAATTCCAAAAGCCAACAAACATGAAAAGGGGGGTGGAAAAAAGGAGGAGGGAGAATTCTGAACATCAAGTAACCAAAATGACAAAAAAAAAAAATTGTCCAACCCATTCCAGATTAACAGAAACTCAACACCACTGCATTAAATGTGAATAAGAATTTTAAATAGGCATTGTTTGCTCTTTCAGGTACTGGGTGAGCCAGCAATGGGCTGAAGAAGAGCAGGAAAGAACACACAGAAAGATAATTTAAACACCATGAGGTGCTCTTCAGTTAACACCATCTGGAAGTCTTCTTAAATAGCTAATACTGCTGAACTCTTGTCTAGGTTAGTTTCATTAATTGTTAGAACAATTTTTGTTATTTCTTATTTCCATAAGAAATTTCCCTCATCCCTGTGCTAGGCAGGAATAGTTAGCTCTCCTTCTCCTGAATCCATTGTACTGAAGCATTCAAATTTCTTAGACAGTTTTGAAAACTTAAAATTGAAGTTTATACTTACTCCACTTTAAAAATGCTATCTCTGGTCATATTATATTATTGTCTATGTAAGTAATGCTTTTCTGCTTAGGGATCCCAGGCACAGAGGGAGTATTGTATAGTTTTGATTTTTAGAAGTTTGTATTGGTGGCAATTTTGTAGTGCAGGTAACTAGAACAGGTAACACTGGACCTGAAGGAATTCACTTCATGCAGGTATTCAATAGTATTTTCATTTCCATCTCTTCTTTAGAACATTTTTCTCTTTTGTTTTGTATTTAGCACCTGCATTTTAGATTTCCTCAATATACACCAAAATAAAATTTTATCATGCTTGGTTTGTACTATGCGCTTTCTTCTAAATGTTAGCTGGAAATTGTTGAAATTTCACTGTCCTATCCACTGACCAATGAGAACCAGAAAACCAACCTGTTACAGACCAGTTTTCCTTTTAATTAAATTTGTCTTTCTTGGGCTTTCCACAGGGAAAGACACTCCCTGACACATTTAAGAGACTTCAGGAGGGCTGTCAATTCTGGCCCTATGAGGTTTAAAGTAATTTTAATTATTCATTCCCCGTTCAAATTATTTAGGCTGAAAATTGTGGATCATAACAGAAAGGGATGGGTCTGAAGAGAAAACAGTTAAGACAAGGGGCAATATGAGCATTAATGTACAGACCTCAGGAGGTGAGAGAACAAGGTGCTGCTTTTTCACTCACCAATACTAGGAAGGGGCCAACAGGAAACACTGCGGGGTGTTTTGACAGATAACCTGGCCATTTGGTGGGAAGTCAATAAACCCCAACACTGACTTTTTTTCTCATAAGCTGAAAGCTTCTGCCTGCTTGATACAGGATACTGAGGTTAAAACACATGACTAAAGACAAATTTTCCCTTGCTTTTAAAAACGTTAACTGCTTCCTGGGGGGCAGGGCCCACAGCATTTTTCAGAAACCAACTGAAATACTGATGTGCAGGAGCCTGCACTTACTGTGGAAACCATGGCCATCAAGTTTTTGTTTCTTAGGCATGCCAAGGGCTAATGAACATGTCGAGCCAGCTAGACTATAACTATCCCTCGAAACAGCCGCCTTCCTGTCCCCGTGAAGCAGGCCACGCTCCACTCGTGCAGCCTTGGTGAGTCAGCCACACAACCTGTGCTGGTTTGACTGAAAATGAGTTCATTCTCTTCACGCAGTTAGAAACTTTTCTTTTTCATAGCTAGTATGGTCACTATTCGTACTCGGTTTGAGAACAACCCCAGCTCAGGGTTAATGTTTTTAATTGCTCAGATATGAGAGCCAAGGACATTGAGCTCTGCTCACAGGTGTGAGGTATCAAGAAAGGGGGGCATGGATGAGGCAGAGCTTGACTGACACCCAGACTGATCAACAAGAGTACTCCATCCCATTAGCATCATGCTGCATATTTAAGGAGAGTCAGGACCTTCCTCTTTCCTACTTTCTCCCTCCCTCTCTCTCTCTCCCTCTCTCTCGCTCACAGTCTTCTTCACTTTTTTTTTTGTCAAAGCAGAGTGAGTTCAGTTTGAGACGTTTACTTTGGCCTTTTGCCATTTTGTAGGGGCCTTTCTGCCTTTTTCCTTTTTTCTCTCTCTGGGATCAGTTGTTTGGGACCAGGTGTTGCTTCCTGGGACTGGCTGCTCAGTGCGGATGAAGATCATGAGGAATTCCCATGTTTATCTCAATCCAAGTTTCTCCCTTCCCTTTTGATTCTCTCCCCTTGGTGATTTTCAATTAAAGCTCTCCACTTAGATTGAAAAAAAACCTGAACAAACAACTGTGTCCTGGAATGATGAATAATCCCACAGACTTGGTAGTCTTACTCAGTTCTCCTTAAACAGCAGGTGTGGGGTTTTTTTCCCTTGTGCTGGGCAGTGATTAAAAAAAATAAAATAAATAAAAAATAAAACCAAAAACAAACAAAACAACACACACAACAAAACCCAACAACAAAACAGAAAGAAAAACCCCTTGAAACTACCTCTGAAGTTAGAGGTAGGTGAGACACATCACCTTTTCTGCCTCTTCCACTATCCTGCTTTCTCTGAGCTTTGTTTGTGTCATTATTCCACATGTTTTGCTTTCACTAGAGCCAGAACAATCTAAGATTCATTTTCAGGCTGGTCATCTCCTGTCTGTCAGAGATATCCATGTAGATGTGCTTGGTCACAGAGGCCTCGCTGCAAAAGAACTAATGGTGGGTGTGTGGTTAAAGGATGGTTCTGCCTTTTAACTTGTGCTGTCACGCACGTCAGTTAATAATCTTTGGAGGAGTTTCAGGTCAGTGGTAAGTGCAGAAGAATAATACGACTATTACTGGCGTTGGCTCAGGACATGAGGGAAACAAAGGTTTGGGGAGGACAGGGGACTTTTTATTAGCCACAAGACTTTTTTGAAACTCAGCATTTGTGAGTCACTGACAAGATGTTCTTGGAGGTTGTGAATGAGAATCTGCGAGAGAAATTCTTTTGTTCTGGAACTGAAGCCCAGCTTGCCTTCTTAGTCTTAGACTACTTAATCTAGACTACTTAATATAGAAGTATACAGTTTCTTTTCCTAAAACTGCAGAATATTTATCTAGAAAGAAAGCCTATTTGATATTTTGGTGGTCTGCGGACAGAGGCCAGTTGGGGGCTGTTTCTTCACCATGCCCTCGGGCTGGCTCTCACAGCTGGGAACGGGCTTTCCAAAATCCTGTTGGAAGGAGCCAGATCTGTGGCCTGTGGCTGAGGTGGGGGACAGAGAGAAGCCCTGGACAGGCCTCAGGACCTGCAGCAAACCTGCCTACAAATAGTCTCTTCCCAGCAGCACATTGCCCAGGAGTCACGGTGAGTGTTGCTGTTCTCCTTTGGGAAGCGTGGTGCACACCAAGCACACCCAGCACTGTTCCTGTGCCAGGAAAAGACTTTGAGCACAGCTGGGCCTGATGTTCCCACCAGCCATTCAGCTCAAGAAAGTGCAGGTAAGGTGCCACAGAGGGGACACTGACTGATTGTCATTTCTCTTGCAGGAACAGGGCTTAAGAGCAGAAGGGAGGCAGAATGAGGTGGCCCAGGAGGTCAAAAAGCACAGCAGACAGCTGGCACAGTCAGAATGAGAGCAGAGGGAGGTGTGAAAGAGATGCAGGTGACCTGGTTGGGACAATGCTTCTCAGGTAACATCTGCCAGCGAAACACAGAGACAGACCGAAACATCAGTGAGTCCTGGAGTGGGTGAGAAAGATGCCTGGGAGAGAGGAGAGCATGGGGAGGTGGGAAACAGAGGTGGAGGTGGAAAAGATGGTATTGGCAGTGAGGATGCTCCTGCTGGGCAGGTGTTTGTGAGGTCGGTGGTGGCTGAGTAGGTGTTAGGCCAGGAGAAGCTTTGTAGTTTGAGGAGGTGCTTGTGATGTCGTAGGTGGATGAGTAGGTGGCAGGCTAGGAGCAGGCCCCTGGCTTGTGAAGATGCTTGTGATGCCACCTGATCCTAAGTAGATGACAGTTTAGGGGCAGGTCTCTGCCCTGTGAAGTTGCTTACATGGTCACTGATGGCTGAGTACTTTATAGGGCAAGAGTAGGCAGCTGGCTAATGCTTGCGATGTCGTAGGTGGATGAGTAAGTCATAGGGTACAAGGAGTCACCTGGTGCGTCCACATGCTCAGAGGGAATCCTCAGCACAGCCCTGAAGATCTGCACATAGGACAGTACAATGAAAGAAAAACACCCAATGCTAGACAGACACTAATGACAATAAACCAAACTTCCCTGAGGTAAGAGTGTAAGCAGGAGAGCTTGAGGATCTGGGGGGTTTCACGGAATAACTGTTCCAGGGCACTGCCCTTGCACAGTGGCAGTGAAAATGTATTGGTCTGTTAATGCAGTGGCTGTTAGTGCTGGGGTTCAGGAGATCTGGACTCTCTGGTTTAAGTCTTACCTCTTTCATTGGCTTGTACAGTAATTTGTGCACTCAGCTCCTCTCTGCTTTCATTTATGAGTCCAAAAAACCCCAGCTAGCTAAAGGCAGCTAAAAAGCAGCAACTGAAGTGAGTGTTTTTGAGGCGGTTTGAGATCCCGGTGTTGGCATGCCGGTATCTGCAGCTGGTCCTTGTGCAGGGACCATGCTCCCTTCTCTCTTACTTGTTTTTCTTTGCCCTTTTCCTGGCAGAGAACAATTGAGGATGGAGGTGAAGAGGTTGACTGTGACACCCCGAAAAGAGTGCAGATCCAGCAGACTGACAAGGAAGGAGCAAGATGGCTCAGGGTAAGTTAAGCTGGCACGGTGGCATTTCGGATGGCTGCTCGTGGACTTTGAAGCATGTTCCAGGGAGCTGAATTCCACACGGATTGTCATGATATTAACTTTTAGCACTGGTTGCTCTCACTATTAAAAAAAAAAAACCAACAACCAAACCAACAGAACACTGAAGTTGTGTGTCTGGATCATCTGCAATAACTCTTTCCTCCTGTTGACTCCTTTTCTTGATGTGTAAAAAAGATTTGACCAGTAGTGGCTGTGGGTCAGAGTGCAGAAACAAGGGTTTAGCTTATGGCCTGAGAAGCTGAACATTTGTCAATTATTTTGCACTGGCTGTGGCTCATTTCTGCTGTTAGGAACCTGTCTCAGGTCTCCCAAACAAATAGTCTTGGTGTTTTGAGTAATAAAGGTCTCTGAAAAGTCAGCAGAAACTTCCGCAAAACTTAAGTGAATACAGGTTCGGGTCTTATTTTCATATTGCTTTCTCAGACAGTTGAGAAATTAATTGTCTGCCCTTCTGCAAGAATTACAGCTCTGTACTGTTTTCAAAGGTATTTGAGAGCACGAAGGCTTTAGGGGTACGTGCAATGAGCTGAAATGCACAGGCTCTCAGTCTGGCAGCTGCTGAGGCCCGCACCGTTGTCAGGCCCAGTCCCCGGCTGATTAAAGTGTCCTCACTTCACTGCAGTCAGTGCCGCTGTGGCAGGTTGAGCCAGAGGGTCAGGAGGTGGGTGGAACTTTCATGTTAGGTTGTGATGTCTCTACATTTTCTTCAGAATCAAAGGCAATAATATAAGAACTTGCTTTGGTGTAGTGTCCAGGTTGGTAGTTGTCGAGGGTTAAGATTGCGGGGTGACAATAAAACCCTGGCAGATGTATTGTTAACCTCCCCTCCCCCCCACTTCCCCCTTTTTCCCCTCCCTCTCCCCCCTTCCCACTCAGGACAGGCGATCGGGAGGAAAAGAAGGACAGAGAGAAGAGAGTTGGAAAAATTAAAGATGTTTTACTAATGCTACTAATAAGAATAGAGAAAATAATACAAAATATACAAAACCAATCTTGAAAGTCTCAGCAACTGCAGAGCCGGCCACCAAAGTCCTGGACTGGACTCTGCAACCAAGCGGAGCTGGATTCAGTCTCTCACTAGGCCTCAGTTCGCAGGGACGACTCGCAAGATCCTCTCCTAATGTCAGCCATGAGGAAAAAGGGACGAGGTCCTCATGATCTCCCACTTTTATATGAAGTATTCACGTGAATGGAATGTTATACACAGTTGGTCAGTTTCTTGGTCACTTGTTTCTCGTCGCCCCTCTCGCGAGATGTCCATCCATGCTTATCAATAAGTTTGCATTCCATTGCTATGTTTACCAAAACATGTGTCTGGTTCTCCAGGAAAATGCAGCTAATATGAAGCTTTAGCTGACAGGCAAAATTCACTGAAAGAGAAACTTGTTTTTAACAAAACCAGGACAGTAGTATAAAGATTTTGAGTAGCAGATTTCCCATCTCTGTCTCCTGTTTTTACCAGGAAAAATATTATAAAGTATTTTTGACCTCCTGTACATTTCCCAGCTGATGGTTTTGTGCAGCAGGTGGGGAGCATTTTGAGCATGTCTGTGTCCCATAAAGATACTTTAGAAAAGCAGAATTTTTTTCACGTTTCAGGGGTGTTGTTCCTTGTATGTAGAAGGACTTTACCAGGTTTTGGTCATATTCTCAAGGGAAGATTTCTTAGTGATGCTGCATTTGTAGACTGATTTGGAGGCTTTTCAGCTGAAAAGCGTTAGATGGTAAATTTTTGGATGTGTCTGAGAGAAATGCAGCTTTAACTGAAGATTTCATAGAACCTGTGTTGAAGGGAATATCGAAGTTTTTGTTCATTTTGAGTGAGCTGGGGTTTATTACCAATTCCTTTAAGTACTGAGAAGCTTGAAATCTTGCTTAGTAACTTCTTGTAGAGGTACCAGTAAGTGAAGGAACTTAGATCTTTTATGCTTCAAACATCCTGGGTTCTTGAATGGTTGGCCCCGTTATGAGAGAATGGTCAGTTTAAAAGCCAACCATAAGATTACAGCTTAAGCACCGGAAACACTTGGCTATTTAAATAGAAAAACACCTTTCTTACGTTTCAAAATTTGACAATTAGTGAAAGCAAAAGACAAATAGGCTGTGACTGACACAGTCATCCGCAGTTCCTTAAATTTCCAGTGTGAAGCTTTCATAGAAACAGCAAATTTCTTAGCTTTAAATTTAATATTAGACATCAAAGGATGGCAATCATAGATACTGTTTTTGTCACTAAATATTGAGTGAAGCTTTAGACTTTAGTCACTACAGTGTTACAAAGTATTAAAAGCCATGGTAGTAGCTCATTATTGTAATAGATCCTGCACAAAAGCACCGTCCTGTCTGAAAAGAACTTGCAGACTGAATATCAAGCGCTGCTTGTCTGTACCCATGTTGTCTCGGCTGCTGGTATCCGAGGCTGTGGTATCAGTTTGGCAACAATCTGATGTTTCTGAAGTTATTTGTAGACATCGAGGCAATGGCGGGTCTTAACAAAACTTGCAAAGACAGAAGTGACTTGTGGAGATGCTGAGAGACAACACCTCCCTCTGTTTGAAGAGATGGAAACCCGCGGCACTTCCAGAAATGGTCTTACAGCTTGTTTCTTTTAGATAATAATATATGATAGGATCATAAGATAACTTGATAGCAGTTGGACTATGTAATGTTTTGTGGAGAATGTCAGAGAAATCTCTTGAAGAAAAACTTATTAAAATCCTCCAGTATTTGATACAGCATTTGGTATTTGGAGAGCCAAAACTGACAGAATTGTTTAGTAACTAGAGATGGACTATTCCACAGTATCACAGCATGTTTGGGATTGGAAGGGACCTCAGAAGATCATCCGGTCCAATCCCCCCATGGAGCAGGAACGCCCAGGTGAGGTCGCACAGGAACATGTCCAGGCGGGTTTTGAATGTCTCCAGAGAAGGAGACTCCACAACCTCCCTGGGCAGCCTGTTCCAGTGTTCTGTCACCCTTACTGAGAAGAAGTTTTTTCTCAAATTTAAGTGGAACCTCTTGTGTTCCAGCTTGATCTCATTACCCCTTGTCCTATCATTGTTTGCCACCGAGAAGAGCCTGGCTCCATCCCCATGGCACTCACCCTTTATATATTTATAAACATTAATAAGGTCACCACTCAGTCTCCTCTTCTCCAGACTAAAGAGACCCAGCTCCCTCAGCCTTTCCTCATAAGGGAGGTGGTCCACTCCCTTAATCATCTTGGTTGCCCTACGCTGGACCCTCTCCAGCAGTTCCCTGTCCTTCTTGAACTGAGGGGCCCAGAACTGGACACAATATTCCAGATGTGGTCTCACCAGGGCGGAGTAGAGGGGAAGGAGGACCTATCTGATCTACTAACCACCCCCCTTCTAACCCACCCCAGGATGCCACTGGCCTTCCTGGCCACAAGGGCACAGTGCTGGCTCATGGTCATCCTGTTGTCCACCAGGACCCCCAGGTCCCTTTCCCCTACACTGCTCTCTAATATGTAATTTCCCAACCTATACTGGAACCTGGGGTTGTTCCTGCCCAGATGCAGGACTCTACACTTTCCCTTGTTCAATTTCATTAGATTATTCCCCGCCCAACTCTCCAGCCTGTCCAGGTCTCTGATGGCAGCACAGCCCTCCGGCGTGTCAGCCACTCCTCCCAGCTTAGTGTCATCAGCAAACTTGCTGATAGTACACTCCATTCCCTCGTCCAAATCGTTAATTAATATATTGAATAATATTGGCCCCAGCACTGACCCCTGAGGCACTCCCTGATGGACAGAGGTCAAGAATCCTGCAAAGTTCAGCATAAACATACAGTGCATAAATGCACGCTGCCCACATCCCAACTCTCATTAAAGCTTAGGCACCAGGTGGGGAAAGTGTGCAGGGTCTGACTGCTAAGGAACCAAACTGGGACTGACACAAAAAAATCAATATGGGTTTCCCTTAAAAAAACCCAGAATATGTGTGGGCTGTAAAGTCACACCTAGAATAGATTCCTACTTCTTCCATCTTGCAGTCACTTCTAAGTTTGATTGGTTTGTGGTGGTTTATGACCAGTCATTAAAATGTTCCCACTCAGATGTATCATGAACTCCTCTTAAGCCGGTGCAAGGTGTGGTTTGAAAGGAGCTGTTCCAGCCGGTGTGAGGGCTCTCCCCGCAGGGCTCTCGAGGCTCCGTGTCCCCAGCTGAGCTCCCTGTGGCCGTGACTGTGCCTCTCCTCTCAGAGGGACGACTGGTCTGCCTGGTTTAGTCTGGGTTTGCTTTGCAGTGCGCGAGGATATGTGTAAACCCTTGATCTCTGCCTCAGCTTCCCCAGCCACGGTGGAATTGTCCAACATGATGCCCTTGTCATAAGATTGTTGAAACCAGAGTTCTTATTTTAAAGCCTTGGGCGGTGCTGAATTTGTGAGCCATGGCAGGACAGAATAATGCTGCCTGTAAGGCACAGGCCTTGTCTGGGTAGGTAAGAGATTCTGCTTTGCCTTTGGAGTTGTGCCCTTGGTTTCCTCTTTCCCAGTGGCATTTTCACAGCCCCACGGCCATGCCCGCTTGTGACAGCTGTGCCACTAGTTTTGGCACAAGTGGGCGCTTGCCACCTAGAAAACTTGGTGTGGAATCACCCTCGGAGTGGGAAGGAATGGCAAATACTGCAGAAACAGAAGCTGTGTTGGAGAAAACAGTTGTGTTCCAGCCTCCTTGTGCGCTGGAGTGTTGCTCTGGGAAAGGCTGAGTGAAAATGGGCAGAAAGGGTCCTGGAGCTGTGAGCAGAGCAACTGTTTTGGTTGATTCCTCCTCTGTGCAGGCTGCTTCCTATGAATGACCAAGCTAGTTTGCAAGATACTGGCTGTTTCTTTAGGATTTTTTTCCTCTTCAAGCTCCTTAATTTTGCCCAACTCTTAGATTCCACATTTGTAGTTTGAGCTAGAAACACTCTTTAATTGTTTATGCTAATTGTATATGAATTACACTATTTGGGATTTTGCTTTTACTCAGTAGAGGTTCCTCTAAACAGCCATCTCATTTTTCAGATATGGAAACCTGGAGATTTCAGGCTGCAAAGAATTTGGAAACCAGAATTCCCCTGCATCCACCACAGTGATCAGGATGTAAGTTTGGTTTTGCACCGCCCAGCGAGCCCCAGTCAGGGTTCAGTGTTGGAGGAGGACGTGGGCAGCAGAGCTGTTGTTTCCTTTGACAATTCACACCCCTGTTTGCTTCAAGGAGCTTGTGTAAAGGCTGAGTATCAACTGTCTCATAACACATCCAATAATGCAACCCAGAGAAAAAGCTTTAATTTTTTTTTTAATGGCTGCACTGGTTACTCAAGGTGTAATTGAAGACGCAGCCTTTAGTTTCCTATGAAGTAATATCTTAATAATATTTCTTGCATAAAAAGAACAAATTAAATTCTATGCTCAAATAAGTGTCCATACTGCCTTCACATGGGGGATGAATGTCTCAGTGTTTCTGTTGTTATATTAGATACAGATCCATAGGATTGCATCAATACCTGCTGTATACAACCCATGTGTTCTCTCTGAATTTGCTCACAGTGCAATCGTGTCGATTTTACGAGCCTGGCTCGATCAGCGCACCGAGGATTTCCAAGAGCCACTGGACTACGTCTGTCTGATGAAGGTGCTGGATTATCTGAAGAGGAACATACCCGGCTCTGACCTGGAGAAGAGAGCGCAGAACCTCTTGGAGCAGTTCCAGAAAGAAGAACTGGAAAATGACGGTAAAGTACCTTTCTCTGCTGTCTGTGTGTTCTCCCAGCGTCAAGCCTGACACATCCCCTTATCCTGGGCAGAAAGCTTCCTGTGCCATGAGCTGAAAAGTCGTAGGAGCTCACGTAGCATGTGAATGACAACTAGAATCAACTTCCAGGTTTAGCAGAGGGGCAAGAGGGCATAATTCGTGTAATAAGGGATAAAGGAAATGACAGAGAAAACCCATTTCATCCCATGAAAATCCTGTCTGCCAGGTGTTCCAGAAATATCCTGTGAATGCACAGTACTGTGAAATGTCCATCCGTGCCTGGTGGTGTCCTTTCCTGGGTTTGGTTTTCACCAGCCACACTAGGCGAGCTCACAAGAGCTCTGTTTAGATGCCTCTGGTATTCTGAGTGTCCTGGTTTTGGTTAAACAAGACCAAATGGCTTTGAGTGCATTTTCCTTTCTGCTAAGCTCTTCTACATGCATTTTTCTCAAGTTGGCTGTGTGTTTTTCAGACCCCGTTGGCTCTGGAGTGGGTAACGGTAGGACCAGTGTGCAGAAAAGGCCCAGGTTTAGACGTAGTGCTGCGACAGACAAGGCTGCTGATAAGCTTTGCACATCCCATGAGAGGGGTGGACTTGCAGGGAGGGGTGGCCAGAACAGGTGACCCAAAGTGGCCAGCTAGGTAGGTGTTCCACACCATCCATGGTGTACAGCATCTAGAAATGGGAGATCACCAGGGTCTCAATCTCTTCATCCATGGCCGGCATCTGAAGAGGACCCTGCCTACAATCCTAGGCCTGGTTCCAGGCCCTGCATCCCTGAATCCAGCTCTGGTTTACTGCTGAGTCCAGCCCAGGGCATCGGGGTGCCTGTCCTGCAGCTGCTGGAGCCACAATTGGTTTCATATATTTTGCATTACTTTCTCTCCTCATTAGTATTACTAGTAAAGCATGTTTTAACTTTCCAACTGGTCTCCCTCCCTTCTCCTCCTCACCCCTTGAAATCTGGATATAAGAGCATGCTCAATGCAATACTTTAGGGGTATAATTGCAGTCTTGCCTCTCTGCAGTTCAGCTTTTTTTTCAGACTATAGAGTGCATAAATACCGACAAGTAGATTATCAAAAATCTGCAGTGTTAATAAGGAATTGTTGTTGGGGAGATGGTGGGGATTTTGTCTTCCAAAGAGTGGTTAGTGAATGAGTTAAGGCACTTCTCAGCTAAGAGACCCTGAACAGCTCAGTTCTCTCTGTTTCTTTTTCTTCCACCTCCTCTTTGCCAATTTAATCTTCTGGTCCTTAACTTTCTCACTAAAACATGCAGCACACTGAGGCCGTTACACCAGGCAGGAGCCTTTGCATGTTCTGCTATTAGATGTAGTGGTTTTGGAAATATCTGCTTTGATAAATTGTTTGTTGTGTAAATTTACTAATCCATGTTTTCCATGCTGGACAGACGGGTTCCACAGCAAATCTCCTCGGGGCTTGGGCAGGTAGGCGAGTGGGCGGAGAGAATGCAAATTGAGATTCGAAGCCTGCCAATCAGATTGCGAGAGGGAAGAGGAGGGGCGGGGCGCATGGGAATGACAGGCGGGGCGAGGATGGGGCGGGGACATGCAAATCAGGGGCGTGGCTACGCAAATAGGGCACTACAGAGCTGGAACGGGCTGCCGGGAGGTTCCGCCGAGGAGGGTTCTGTGGGTGGGGTGGCTCTCCAGAGCGAATTCTCTGTGGCGGGTTGTCCCGGGTGACTCGTTTGCTGTGGATGTTCCCGGGTGGCCACCCCCGCACACGCCCGCCCGTTCAGCCCCGGCTCCGCGCATGCAGAGTATTGAGGAATGAATGTGGTACAGAGCATGTTCAGATGCTTCACTCGTGTAATAAGTAAATGATCAAAATTGTTATTGTTGATCAAATCAAGTGGAACTCAGTTGTGTTATGTATGTTGTGTTATATTATGTATGTTGTTGTGAGCAGTAACTGTGTTTGTGCAAGTTTGGTTATGTTTTGTAAAACTTTGTGGTGGCAGTTAAACTGAGGCCTGAATGCAGCAAGGTCAAATAGGACAAGCCCCCCCCAGTGACTCAGCTTTTCAAGCCAGAAACCAGCGACATCCAGTGGCTCAAAAGGCAACATTTTCCACAGCAAATTCTCCCACAGCAACACCTTCCACCAACCCGGAGAGCTGCTGGAAGCCCGCGAACAGCATCAACCAATGCATGAACACGTGTAAAACTTAAATAAGCACCCACGAAGAGTGGAGGGTGTGCCCGTGGCGGAACCGAGCTCCCCCGGTCACCCAGCGCTGTTTTGCCTAATTACCGCTTGCTTTAAATTCGCTTGTTCAATGAAATTGATTAATTGGCTTAAAAACTTGTCTTCATTTATAACAACTCGTGTTTCAGAGAGCACAGCAGAGCGTTTGTTTGCATTTGATCGTCTGTAATAGCACGTTGTGCAGAATCCGTTCCGCTGTTCCGGTCACGGCCGCTCCCGCACCCCCTGTTGTAATTGAAACAGCCTTAGTGGCATATATTACGTGCTAATACACAAAGCAGCGTTGCGGTCTCTGAAACATGCATAGAAGGACGTATATTTAAGATAATTCTAGACGTAAGCAAGCATTATGGTTCTTATTGGGATCTTTTGGCATCTAAACTCTTACATGGTGGAAAGCATCTGTGAAGCTCCTGCTAGAACAGCTGCAGAGTGGTGAAGAATGAATGTGGGACAGATCACGTTTAGATGCTTCACTCCTGTCACTTTCAGTCAATAGAGAAGCCAAATAACATGCTTGTGATTTATAAATATTACTTTAATGTTCATGGTTTTTGCATGTTACACATCCCAGGGTCTCAACTGCTGCAGTTCATATAACGTACAGTGAACAGGGAGGCGCTGGGTGTCCCAAAGCGCCTCAAATCTGTAGGATACTCCTACCTGGAAACCTCATTGGACATTCACCATCTTTGGTTTTCTGAGTGTATTCTTCACTACTATTTTTTTTTTTTCCAAAGGAATGGTCACATGCTTTTTGGTGTCCTGAATTACATTAAAACCCCAGGTAGAAGTCAAAGACTGAGCTCCAGTATCCTGGAGCCACTAATTGATGCTGAAAACATTAACATGAGACTGGACTGTGTTCAGGAATTACTCCAGGACGGGGAGCTCTTTTTTGGTCTTCAACTAGGTAGTAGTTTATTTTTAATGCATCGTATTCAATTCATTTTAAAACATTTTTTTTTTTTTCCTAATCTGTGAAAGTATGCAATGTGACTCAATATGTTTGAATTTTTTTTAATAAATTGTCAGGTGACGCATAGTGAAGTTATATTTATTATGATAGTGATATTTTTCTCAGGTATTTTGCTAAGAAAAGTGAATTTCTGAAATTAAATGGGTAGAAGTCAGCCAATATCTTTTTCAAAGGATTGGAGTTTGTCTCTACCTCTATGACTAGTTGGAAGTATTCGAGTGTACATAATGTATACATTAAAAACAAATAAAGGCATCACTGATGTTATACTTGTTGTGTATGGATATTTTTTCCTGTTGCTTCATAGTGGTCCAGACAAACCAAACAAAATACAATAGCAGAGTATGAGTCAGTCCACCTGAAGCTGGATCATGTAAACTTAATCTTTATCACAAGAGATGTGTGATTCAATCAAACTAAAAGAATATTGCTGAATTGATATATGTCCACCTGTAAAATAATCACTACATGCTTCGGTATAGCCTATATAGTTATGACAACATAATTTAGATAGCAGCAATTCTTAACCTGTTTTTTTTTTTCCCTGGTAAATAATTTGTGAAGATGATGGAATGAAAGAAAAAGATTAGCAAAAGTTCAATTTCCATTCAATTTCTGATCTGTTTACTTTTGTTTTACAGTTATCTCAAAATTCCTGGATACAGAACAACTACTTTCCATTTTGGCGCAAGTTCCAAAGCAGGATATGGTATGTTTTGAAATGCACCTTAGATGATCAGTTACCTCCAAGACGCTTGTCTTGGAGCAGGAACCTGATAGTCCTGGGGAATCAATGCAAACACATGGAAAATCAGCCCTACTGAAATCCAAAAATCATGTTGTATATTGACATAAAACTTACCTTCTCTTCTGACAAACTGCTGACGGGCAGAGAGGAAGATCTGGAAAGTCCTGCGTTTGTCACCAGAGCGGCAGGAGGTGTCACGAGTGGTGGCGGCTGCTGCCAAAGCTGCTTACGGACCCTTTTTGTGTAGCCAGTTCCATTTCTGAAGTTGTTCACAGCCTAGAGGCAGAAAAACCATTTACAGAAAGGTAACGTTACGGAATATATTCCGGAAACTTCAGCAGATCTCCACACAAAACCCTCTGCGGAGTCAAATTACTTGTGCATTCCTGCAAATGCCATCAAACCTAAAATAAATCAACATACAGAGATAGGAACATGTCACATTAAACATAGATGTTAAGGATTGGTATTTAATCCTTTATTTAATGCTTTGGTATTTAAAGTCCTTCAGTGTTAACGCTGAATTTGAATGTGAGGCGATCACGCTCAACAAAACTGTGACCCGAATTGGACAAACTGACTCTAAATTTAGAGTTGTGACCTTCTGGAACAACAGATAATGTGTTTGAACAGGAAATTCAGCCTTAAGCAATACAGCCTTGCTTAAGGAGATGTAAATCCATAGTTTTTACAAACAGACTTTTCTTACAAACAGCGTATGTAAAAGTCATCACGTCACCTGGCGCAGGAACTTGTTGGCAACTAAAGCATCAGGAGAAACATCCATCCGGTGACGTGTTGGGCATTAATGTTCCTCAGATTCCAGTAACGCTGTCCTGATACCTGTAGAGAATTAGAGCCATCCAAGTATTTTTAGCCAAACTAAGGACATTTTGTGGGTTCTAATCAATTGTAAGAACACTTAGATGGGTAAATATGGTCTGGAATGAAGAGCATGAAGCTCTAAATGTTCCATAGTGTAAAAAGTTTCTCGTACGCAACAAATAGCTATAGAGTTTGGATATTTTGTTCTTACAACATTTGAAGATGTAGGCTGGGCTGTGTCCTGGTGTTCTAATTAGTCTCATTAGACGAGGCTGTGTCTGGATGTTTTGACCGGTCTTTCTTCCACCTTCTCATCCAGTGAGAAGTCACCAACCTCAAGGTTAAGGAATAAAACACGTCTCACAAACCATGAGTAGGTAGGTTTGAGTTCTGGAGGCCTGAACCAACCCTCTCAGGGAGAAGAATGTGGATTAAATGATATTTATTTCTTAAATTTCTTTTCTGATAGTTTAAATGATATTTCCTTCTTATGAGTGAAGCATCTGAACATGCTCTGTACCACATTCATTCCTCAATACTCTGCATGCGCGGAGCCGGGGCTGAACGGGCGGGCGTGTGCGGGGGTGGCCACCCGGGAACATCCACAGCAAACGAGTCACCCGGGACAACCCGCAACAGAGAATTCGCTCTGGAGAGCCACCCCACCCACAGAACCCTCCTCGGCGGAACCTCCCGGCAGCCCGTTCCAGCTCTGTAGTGCCCTATTTGCGTAGCCACGCCCCTCATTTGCATGTCCCCGCCCCATCCTCGTCCCGCCTGTTGTTCCCATGCGCCCCGCCCCTCCTCTTCCCTCTCGCAATCTGATTGGCAGGCTTCGAATCTCAATTTGCATTCTCTCCGCCCACTCGCCTACCTGCCCAAGCCCCGAGGAGATTTGCATATCCGGCACGACGCTCTGTTCTCTTCTATTTCTATTCGACCCCATCTATTTTCTATTATTTCTATTTCTATTCATTCTCGTTCTATTTCTTCTCCTGTTTTCTGTTTCTTTCCCTGCGAAGTACAAACCACACCTGATCTCACAGATGTTCAGTGTAACCTGTAGCTGCTTTTGGTAAATATGAGCAGAACTTTACAGCGCACGGCTTTCCCAGCAACACGAAGCAGAGAGCGTATTTAAAAATAAAAAAAAAAAAAAAAAGACGACACACAGCCTTATAGGTCCATGTGATTAATTCTATTCAGTACGCTTTTACTTAAGTTAGATTCCATGAAAACTAAATTGCGCTCATCCAGTGACCTGTGAGCAGTAGAACCCATCACCACGCAGTCACTCAGAGAGCTCGCAGCAGCGCCCCGGCTGCCGCAGCCATGGAATAAAGCATTTGGCTGGCACACAGCCCACAGCAGCCCCCGCTCCGGCCGCGGACGGGGCGCAGGGGCCGTTCTGCTCCCTGGGCAGCTCAGGCCTCTCCCTCTGCGGAGCCTGAATGGCTGGGGGGGTCGAGTGCACCCGCCAGAGACAGTTCCAGGTGAGGATGAGTTTTTTAATCCTTTCTACAAACAGGATTTCTTTGCATTTTAAAAACCTTATACATCACTGACATTGGCTCTTATGTCTCTTTTTACACATACATATGTATTTAGGGAATATATTTGTTTCATATGTATCATCTATTTCCACTGTAATATATGTCTACTTAGACATCTACATACTTGTATACGTATTTACACATATATATCTGCTTAAACTTATACAGAATATCTGTTTACGCTTATATATCAACACTTAGTATCTAGAATATCTATTTATACTTATTATCTAGAATATCTATTTATACTTATGCACCTGTTTAGCCTTCCCTTTGGACACAAATAGCTTTTTAGACTCGCAGATGTTGGCATATTATTACAATCATATTACTACAATGATGTATATTTAGACAGCGACATCGGTTCACACTTGGCATGTGACACGATGAGCAGTGACACGTGGCCAGCTGCACGGCCCAAGCAAGAGGCACAGCCCTGACCCGCCGGGGAAACGCGCCACTGAAAGCCAGACGGAAATAAAGTACGTCAGAGCACTCTGTCAAAATATTGGGAAAAAGAACTCACAGCATTCAGTTGCCTGTCTTTTTAAGTTTTTAGAACAAATACCTATCTGCTTAAGTACACCTAATAAATTATATGCTGTGCATACTCAGCAATTACACTTTTAACTATGGAAGTCAACATGTAAATTAGACCATTTTATTTTTTTTAAGTTTCATTTATGATAGGAAAAATCAGTGAGACAGATGATATGGGTTTACTTAAAAAAAATAAAAAAATATCCCCATTCCTGCAGTACAGCATAAGGCTACGAAAAAGGAGCGTCAGACTCGCTAACACTTTTGGCTGCACTGCAGCACACAGGGGAACACGTTTCTGTGACAGCTCGACTGGCACAACCGGGAACCCAAAGCTCAGCGGTGCCACCAGCCTTTGCCAGGCCTGCTGTGCTGGGCTCTGTGGAAGGAAATGGACTTGGGTCGGTTGTTGAGAAGAAAATGAACAGTCCTGTTGTTGGTCAGGCCACTGCCGATTACATCACCTGGGAAGATCCACTCGGAGGGCAGGTTCATAAAACGCAGCTTTTTGGAATGAGGAATACTGCCGTTTTGGAACATTTCTTACCAACTGAAGCCAGAACTACACACTGCAGCTTAAGAAAACAAGTCATTATTGAAACAATAACTCATCCAAACCACACCAGGACTCACTGCCACTAGTTACGAGGCTGAAAGTGCTTCTTGGGAACAACTGGGAAATGCGCAGAAGCAAAACTGATTTGCCCAGGTGCCTGTATCTCAGTCAGCTTTTTGAGTACTATTCTAAGATATTTTAAAAACCTATTGACTGAAAAAGAACAAAGCATTTGTCATTGAAGCAGCTGTTTCTTCTGGACATCTGAACCCTTACAAACACCTCCTTTCCTCTTTTAGTACAAAATCATTTCCACTGTATCATTCAATAGTAAGCGCACAGAAACAGAAGATTACGCTTTCAGGAAGAGAAAATAAACAGAGGGAGGTAAGCTCTGCACAGTGTACCATGCTCCGGAACAGACCTTACTTTTAGTACTTGTGTTAAAATATTTCCTATTAAAAATATAGAAGGAGAGTCAGTGCATTCTTAATATTAACTTTAAAGTCCATTCTATAAGTACCTTAGGAAAAATGCAGACACACGTCTTAGCCGTACCTTGTACGGGCAGACCACTCTGGATTCTTTCTGTCTGCTTGTACTTCTGTAGCAGAAGACGAGGCAACCGCAGTGAGACGGTGGCAGTGGACATCCAGCTGAAAGAGGAAAAAACCCTTCAGAACAAAGCTGGATAGGAATCTGACACTTCCTTTCTCTTGCGAAGGCCACAGCTGAGTGGAGGAAAAAGTATTTTGTACCATCTATAGTACACTTGTTGATAGGGGCCACTGGAGCGTTTGCGTTTTTTAGACAACCAGGCCGTTTTTTTGACTCATTGGCAGCCTGAGTTCCCTAGAACGCACTTTCCCAGATACACACAGAACACAGACACAGATATCGCCTAAGTATAGCCAAGATTTCCTTCCTCGCCCTGAGTGTTGGTATTGAAGAGTCCAGCAGCCCATCTGCCCCACTGGAAAAAAAAAAAAACCAACAACAAAAAAAAAAACCCAAAAAACAAAAACCAAACCTTTTCAGGCCGTTTCTTCAAACGGTAAAGATATTTTAAAATTGCAGTTATCTTTTCCAACCAAAGTGATGTTGTGATTCCTTTGAAAAGGAGGGTAAGGAGCAGATCAGCTTGCCAGAGAAAGAGAGGGACAGGGAGCAAGACAAGGTGACACAGAGGGAAAGGCAAAAGGGCCAGGGAGGCAGGGCAAAGGGAAGGAAATGTTAATGAAATATAACAAGGGCAAGTGTAGAGTCTTGAATCTGGGCAGGAACAACCCAGGTTCCAGTATAAGTTGGAGAATGACCTATCAGAGAGCAGCGTAGGGGAAAGGGACCTGGGGGTCCTGGGGACAGCAGGGTGACCATGAGCCAGCACTGGGCCCTTGTGGCCAGGAAGCCAATGGGACCTGGGGTGGGTTAGAAGGGGGTGGTCAGTAGGTCAGAGAGGTTCTCCTGCCCCTCTGCTCTGCCCTGGGGAGACCACACCTGGAATCTTGTGTCCAGTTGTGGCCCCTCAGTTCCAGCAGGACAGGGAACTGCTGCAGAGAGTCCAGCGCAGCCACCAAGATGCTGCAGGGAGTGGAGCATCTCCCGTGTGAGGAAAGGCTGAGGGAGCTGGGGCTCTGGAGCTGGACAAGAGGACACTGAGGGGTGACGCCATTAATGTTTAAAGATATATAAAGGGTGAGTGTCACGAGGATGGAGCCAGGCTCTTCTCGGTGACAACCAATGATAAGACAAGGGGATTGAAACTGGGCTCTCCAAAGATCAGCCTAAGGATGGAAAACCCAAATTAAGAGGGAAATCAGCAGCCCACTTGAAGTGCATGTACACTAATGCACGCAGTATGGGCAACAAACAAGAGGAGCTGGAAGCCATCATGCAGCAGGACATGATTGCCATCACAGAAACATGGTGGGATGACTCTCATGACTGGAGTGCTGCTATGTGTGGCTACGAGCTCTTCAGAAAAGATAGGCAGGGTAGGAGAGGTGGAGGGGTGGCTTTGTATGTTAGAGAGTCACTTGACTCTGTTAAACTTGAGGTCAGCAGAGGGAGATACGAGAAACCCTGCACAGAGATGGAGAAGGGTGGGGAAATGGACATGCTTCAAGCAGGAGGTTTTGAGTGCGCAGGAACAGGCTATACCGGTGTGCCGAAAGGCTAGCCGGCGGGGAAGACAACCGGCTTGGCTAAACAGGGAGATTCTGAATGAAATCAGAAATAAAAAGAGACTTTACCGACTGTGGAAAAAAGGGCTGGCTACTTATGAAGAATTTATGGAAATAGCTAGATCATGCAGAAAAAAAATCAGGGAAACAAAAGTGCAATTTGAAGTTAATTTGGCCAATTCTGTCAGGGATAATAAAAAGTCCTTCTTCAAATATGTTAACAACAAAAGGAGGGGCAAGGAAAATCTCCATTCTCTGTTGGACTCTGAGGGAAATATAGTTAACAAAGATGAGGAGAAAGCTGAGGTACTTAATACCTACTTTGCCTCAGTTTTTACCAGTAAGACAGGTGGCCCTCGGGACAACTCATGTCTGGAGGTGGTTGACAGAGATAGGAACCCAAATAGGGCCCTTGTATTCCAGGAGGAAATAGTTGGTGATTTACTGAGCCATCTGGATCCTCACAAGTCAATGGGACCAGATGGGATCCACCCTAGGGTGATGAGGGAGCTAGCAGAAGAACTTGCCAAGCCTCTCTCCATCATCTTCCAACAGTCCTGGCTCACTGGGGAGGTCCCATATGATTGGAAATTGGCCAATGTTACCCCAGTCCACAAAAAGGGCTGCAAAGCTGACCCTGGCAACTACAGGCCTGTCAGCCTGACCTCGGTGCCTGGCAGGGTTATGGAGCAGATCATCCTGAATGGAATCTCACAGCACCTTCAGGATGGACAAGGGATCAGACCCAGCCAGCATGGGTTTAGGAGAGGCAGGTCCTGTCTGACCAACCTGATCTCCTTTTATGATCAGGTAACTCACCTGGTGGATGAGGGGAAAGCCGTGGATGTGGTCTATCTGGACTTCAGCAAGGCCTTTGACACTGTCTCCCATAATATACTCCTGCAAAAGCTGGTAGCCCATGGCTTGGACAAGTGTACTCTACGCTGGGTTAAGAACTGGCTGGAGGGCCGGGCCCAGAGAGTGCTGGTGAATGGGGCTGCATCTAGCTGGCGGCCAGTCACTAGTGGTGTTCCCCAGGGGTCGGTGTTGGGTCCAGTCCTATTTAACATCTTTATTGACGATTTAGATGAGGGGATTGAGACCATCATCAGCAAATTTGCTGATGACACCAAGTTGGGAGGGAGTGTCGACCTGCTGGAAGGCAGGAGGGCTCTGCAGAGGGATCTGGACAGACTGGAAAAATGGGCCGATTCCAATGGGATGAAGTTCAATAAGGCCAAGTGCCGGGTCCTGCACTTTGGTCACAACAACCCCCTGCAGCGCTACAGGCTGGGCGCAGAGTGGCTGGAGAGCAGTCAGACAGAAAGGGACCTGGGGGTACTAATTGACAGGGAGCTCAACATGAGCCATCAGTGTGCCCAGGTGGCCAAGAAGGCCAATGGTATCCTGTCCTGTATCAAAAATAGCGTGGTCAGCAGGACAAGGGCAGTGATCCTTCCCCTGTACTCTGCATTGGGGAGGCCACACCTGGAGTATTGTGTTCAGTTCTGGGCCTCTCAGCTCAGGAAAGACATTGAAGTGCTGGAGCGAGTCCAGAGAAGAGCAACAAGACTGGGGAAGGGACTTGAGCATAAGACCTACGGGGAGAGGCTGAGGGAGCTGGGCTTGTTTAGTCTGGAGAAGAGGAGGCTTAGAGCTGAGCTCAGCACTCTCTAGAACTACCTGAAGGGCAGTTATAGCCAGGTGGGGATTGGTCTCTTCTCCCAGGCAGTCAGCAATAGGACAAGGGGACATGGGCTTAAACTCTGCCAGGGGAAATTGAGGCTGGAGATGAGAAAGCAATTCTGTGCAGAGAGAGTGGTCAGGCATTGGAATGGCTGCCCAGGGAGGTGCTGGACTCACCGGCCCTGGAGGTTTTTAAACTGAGATTGGACACGGCACTTAGTGCCATGATCTAGTAAACGGACTGGAGTTGGACCAAGGGTTGGACTCGATGATCTCTGAGGTCTTTTCCAACCCAGTCGATTCTGTGATTCTGTGAAATGGTGAGGAAACAGCAGAGGGAGAAGAGATGAAGAGGAAGGAGGACACAGCAGGAAAGAGGAGGGAGCAGGGAGGGACTGGAGCACAAAACAGGATGAAATGACCCCAAGGGCCCAGGACTCACCACAGTTCCTGCTCTCTGCACTGCCAGGCAAGCTGTGGAGTTCAGGCAATTCTGTCTGTCTGTCTTTTCCTCCCCTCCTATTCTGTAGCTCCAGTCGCTCGCCCATCCTGCACCTAAGAGAACACATCGGTGTCTGACAGCTCTTACAGCACGAGGCTTCACAGATACACCCCACACACACACTCTACGGCCCTACAGTAATTTTCCTCACTCACACAGACCCTGCGGTGCAGGTTTGTGATCTGCTCTGCTGCGGCTGCTCACAGGGACTCTTCCTCGCCCAGAGGGGCAGCTGTCTCTGTGCAGCTGCAGCAGCAGCTGTGGGGATCCCTGCACTTCACCCTCCAGCTGCTTCCCCTTCTCCTGCTCTCTCCAGCTCCAGCCCCAGCAGCTCCTCTCCAGCAAGTGCCCCCGCCCAGGAGAACAAGGCCAGAGCAGCCCACGCACACCTGAGCCAGAGGCAGCAACAACAGCCCCAGGGCCCCAGGGCTGGGCCAGGGCTGCTCAGCCGTGGGGCAGCTCCACGGGCGCCATGGCAAAACTCACCCTGGCCTCCCGCAGAGCAACCGCCTGCTCAGCCTGGGCTGTGCCACCATTGGTCAGGAGGGCTGTCAGTCTCCTCCCCTGAGCTGATCCTGCAGCTGATTGGCTGCCTGGGCTGTGACTCTGCCCTGGTTTGGGGCCCACCCTGGCCTGAGCTGATACTCTCTCTGATTGGCTGCCTGAGGGGTCACTCTCTCCACAGTGTCTGCCTTCCCTGAGGCGCTCTTTCCTGATTGGCTGTCTAGGATTTCCTTCTGGCACCCCCCACCAAGTGATTGGTCAGACTCTTTGTTAATCATCATGTGCTGCACTCCTGCCAGGTTTGATTGGTGGAGCCAGCACAGCCCGCCCCTGAACGCTGCCCAGTTTGTTCAACTGTCGCCAACTCTCCTGCAGGTCTCAAAGCTTGATTGGCTGCTTACATTTCAATCACATGACTTGCCCCGCCTCCTCAAATGTGATTGGCTGCATTTCATCCACTAACTGGCCACAGACTTCCGGGCGGTTGTTGCCGGGCAGCGAGCTCCACCTGAAAATGAGGCTGTGGGCCCTGAGCAAAGGCCGTGGGTGATGAAAGACACGTGGGGACCCTAAACATGAGGATTTGGCCCCAGGAAGGAGGCTCTGGGCACTCAGAAGGACGGGCAGATGCTACAGATGGCGCTTTGGGGCTGACCACGAGGGGACCCTCTTGGTTCCCGCCCGAGCTGGGTTGGTGCCCGTGACCCCCGTCCCAGTGTCTGCTGTGCTGTCTGACCGCAGGGGCCTCTTGTCCTGCCAACCTTCTGCTGCAAATCTGCTGTAGGAAACAATCGCCTCGCCAAGAGATCAGCCCGGGCAGCATCTCAGCAAAGCGTATTTTATAAACCATTTGGCAAGACCAGGTGTTCTACCCAAAGACAGGCGCAGGGAATAGGACAAAAAGCCCCGGTTACATACCCACCGATCCAGCTGCACATCCCTCCCCTGCTCCCCGTCGCTGGCGCTGCAGGGTTACAGACCACCCACTGCTTGCCGCAGTCTACCTGTCTCATTCATCTAATTCTGACAACCCTCTAACCTTATTGGTTTATTCAAAATATGGATTCCTGGCTCTTTGGTTACCCTTCCCCCTAGATTAACTTTTAAAATACAGTTATCAGTTTGGATTCCGGGATTATTTCAAATGGACTTTGTTTTACGTTACGGATTCGTAGGCTGATGTCTCTGAGTCCTTCCCCTGCCGGGGTCAGGTGCCAGATCAGTTCCAAAAACAACATTCCCCCTTCCAGTGGCTCCTTACAACTCCACATTGAAACAGAAGGGACAGCAAGATGGGCACACACAACACACAGCTCCCAAAACCCACCACAGAGACTTCTCAGAATGGGGATTTCTCCAGTTGCCTCAAAACCCAGCGAAGCAAACAGCCCATAAATGAGACACATGAGGCCAATAGGAGTTTATTTTTAATCGTGTCTTTGTCTTTTCTGCCCGCTGGTGCCCAGTGAGTGTTTCTGAGCACGATCCAGCCGTGGCGCGCAGGTTCAGCTCTTCCTCCAGGGGCCATGGGCAGGCGGGCCGGCGGCAGAGCTGCCCGTGGCTCTGGAAGGGCTCCCTGAGCTCTTCCTGCCACAGGCAGCACTGGCTGCTGGTGCCCTTGGGGCAGCTCGGTCCCTGCTGGGGCAGCTTTGCTGCTTCCTGGGCTCTTCCTCCTCCTCTTCCTCCTCTCCAGCATCACAGGCGTCAGATGCTGTGTCCTCCCTCATCCAGGCTGCAATCTGCCCCTGTCACCACCGACCGTTTTCCTCATCTGCCTCTGCAGGGCACTGAAGCCTTCCTGCTCGTCCTCCTCCTCTGTGCTGAGGGGTCACAGTCCGTGACCTCCACAAACTGCCTGTGGAGATCATGGCGGCGCCGCGGGGATCTGCTCCGCTCCCTCTGCCTCAGCTGGGTCTGCTCCCGAGCAGCTCTGGGTGCGGAACGACACCGGGAGCTGCCGCTGGAGGGCCCTGGAGCTGCATCATGCCTTAGGGCTTGGTCACACCGTGGAGGACTTGTTCTCCAGCTCCTTGTCCTCCTTGCTGAGCAATGCTGCTCTGTGATCTCCAGAAACCGGCTGCGGAGATCATAGTCCTGCTGCGGGGATCTGCTCCGATCTCTCCGCCTTGGCCGGGTTTGCCCCTGAGCAGCTCTGGGGGCAGGAGCAGAATGGGAGCTGCTGCTGGAGGGCACTGGAGGTGCTGGTGCAGGCTGGGAGCTGCTGCTGGAGGGTCTTGGAGCTGCCTCATCCCTGTGAGTGGGGTCACAGCTCAGGGGACTGGTTCTCCCCCTCCTCCGGTCTGACTGTTCGTAGTCCGCGGTGTCCACAACCCAGCTGCGGAGATCGTTGCCCCAGTGCGGGGATCTGCTCCTGGGCCTCTCCCTGGCACCGTTCTCCTGGCAGTGGGCAGAAGGGCTGAATCCCCGCTCCTCTTTGCTGCCATCCCCTCGTGCAGAGTGGAGCACACGGTCACGGGGGTGACAGCGCAGCGGGCACGCAGCTTTCCTTCTGGACACCAGCCTGAGACAGCCGTGGAAGTGGCGACGCAAGCAGGAGCCCACGGAGGAGCTGCTGTTGATCCTGCCTGGCCAGATGGGGCACGGCCAGCCCGCAGCCGCCTCCTGGGCTCCTGCCCGGCTTTGCTGGCTGGTGATGGCTGGTGCGGGGGAGCTGCTGTCCTCTGGAGTATCCTCCATGCCCCCCGCCATGTCCTGCAAAGAGAGCTGTGAGAAGCTCCTGCCCTTTCCTCCTGACAGGACCCACCAGTGGGGAACCCCCAGAAGCTGTGAGGGGACAGCTAAGGGCCTCCCAAAGGCTCCTGGAGGCTGCAGAGGGGATAGATCCAGGTGGGATGTTGGGAATGGGAGCTGTGCTGCAACTGTGCAGAAAGCTGCCGTGTGGGAGGGAAAAGAGAGTGCTGCCAAGATCCCCAAAAGAAACCCGCTGTCCATCTGGTGCCTGGACCACCTCCCCACAGCCGCCTTAGTCCTACGGGGCAGATGCTGCGGTCCCACAGAACGCACCTGCTTGCTGCCAGCCGCCCGCTGACTGAGGAGGGAACGGGCTTCTGGTGGTGCTGGTGAGGAAGAAGCCCTTTGTCCAACTTCCAAATCAGAGCACCTGGGGAAAAAAAGAGGGATCTCTGTCGAGGGCTGTTCTTGCAGCCTCCTCTGGGTTCTGGCATTTTCTTGGAACAGTTTACATGACAGGGAGAAGATGCAACTAGGACCACAAATGGGAAATGTGGTTTGGCTAAAGGATGCAGGTGGTAATTGTCTGCTATGACAGAAACACTCAGGAGGATGAGAAGAAAAATAGCAAAGACAGGAAAAGGAAATATGTTCTGAACACAGTTTAAACTTGTGATTACCTGATGTAAAACAGTAAATAGGCTTGCTGCCTGAGGACTGTGTCACTGTCGCAAAGATTCACAGTCTCATCGTTCATGTGGTACCACAGTCCATCACTGGCCTGCAAAGAAAAGCGTCGATATCTGGAGATGAATGGCACGGCTTCTCCACAAAACACAGGCCAAAAACTGCCGAACCAGAAGTGTTCAAAACATATGCATTCCAGCCCCTGAGGAAACCTTCTCCCCTCAAATCCTTGGCTGTCAGTAACACGGCCAGGAAAGTCAGTTCTCCCCAGGATACATTTTTCCTTTGTTCAGAAGGAAGTCGCTTTTCACCTTTATGTAGCAGAAGTAGTGTCCTGCACGGCAGCTGCCACCTCCGTGCACCAGGACGGCGTATAAGGAGTAGAGCACAGGTTCTCCGGCTGCCTGAGACGTGTACGGGCGAAGATCCAGGTACTGGGGATACTCCACAACCTACGGAGAGACCAGGAGGGCTCAGCAATGACCCTGGAACACCTCAGGACACAGCAATATGTCCCGAGTTGGGTGGCAGGAAACTCATCTGGACCAAAGCAGCTCTGTGGGAGCAGAGGACACACTTGTCTTCCCACAGGAAGTGTCCCCAGAAGGGAACGTGAACATCTCAACATGAGCAGCTTGCGACAGAGCGTCCGGCTTTGGGAAACCCGCTCCAGGAAGAGCACGTTGCACTCCAGTTGTGCACACACCTTGCTGATCTTGTCGCCGGTGAAAGCTTCAAACCTCTTCAGACACACCGTGAGAACCTTGGGCGCGCCATGGACTGTGAACCTCTTGGAGGCGGCAGTCATCTTGTCACACCTTGAAAGCCAGGACAGAGCCAAGGGCTGAAACACACCACTTCTTCCCCCAAAGGCCAGACAGCCTTTCCTGTCTCACACATCCCTGTGCTCTTTTAAGGCTTTTCAGTACTACAACGCCATGTTGAAAAACCTGCGTCTCATTACTGTGCCTTAATCCAATGTGAAAAGCTGACTTCTGCTCAATGACACCTTCGCACAGGATCCAGTATGAATACATCATCAATAATAGCCTTACTTGCTACATTTAAAGCAGTTGTCACCATCCAGGTGCTCAGGTTTCACAAAGTCTTCCAGAGCTGCGGTGACAGATGCGGCTGCCTGGAGGAGTGAGAAGGGAGAGCCCTGAGCTCTGGGAAATTCCCACACCCAAACACTTACGAGGAGTTTACGCAAAAAAAACAGCTTGATGATGCTGAGGAGACCCACTGTGAACCCACAAGCAGCGCCCAGGAGGCAGAAAGAGGGTGTGATGCTGAACATCTCCCTTATTTCCCAGGGATTCCCAGGGTTCCCCAGAGCCACCTCTTTGTGGCACCGCACAGTTCAGCTACGATGGTATGGGTGTCACCAGTGATGGAAACAACACCCCCGTGAGCCTGGGAGCCAGACGGGTGTTGAGGGAGGGCAAGGGAAGAAGGAGGAGGGTACGTCAGAGTGCAGAGAGGGGCACGTGTGCCTGTCCAGCTGAAACCAGCACCGGCAGGGAGACCACTGCCATGGCCTCTGCAGAACACAGTCCATTCCACCTCCCGCCCACCGCCAACCTCTCTTGTCAGATACATTTTTAAGCCAACTGTGTGGAATCTGGAAAGCTACAGGGGCCTTGGGACGTCTTGAAGCACAAACTCTCTTACTTTGATATCCAGAGGAACATCCAGGAAGGCCTCGTAGGAATCGGACACCGCTTGGCAGCTCCAGCATGTGACTGGAAGGCAGATGGAAATGCTCAGTGACAGGGGAAGTCGACTGACTGTGCCGGGTTACCCTCTTCACACCCACTGCACCAATCACACCATCGGCTGTTGTCGCAGGCAGACAGGAGGGCACAGACTACTCCAAGGAGAGCAATAGCAGTGGAAAAGTACCTCTGGATCTCAGAAAGCCCCCAAAGATCTGATGGACGATGGTGGTTGCTTGAGAGGAGATGTCCAAGCTGCAAACCAACGGGAAGGCGGAGTTATCTCCTCCCAGAGTCTGGCTTTGTCCGAAAGCCCTGGGCATAGTTTTCCTTGAGGGGAGGACATCAAGGACTCCAAAGGGCTTGGGAAGGCTGGAAACACAATTTGCTTGCGCTTACTCGCTGTTTCCTCTCAGACAAGCTCTCTGCATGGCATCCACGGTGCAGCGTAAGAACTCGTGGGCGTCCTCCTGCCTGCCATGCTGGAAATTTTCTCCTATTTCTAAGAAAGAAGAAGTTACTAGTTCTCTCCTACAAGAACGGCATCAATCATGTCACAGCTCCTGCACTGACTCACCTGTGAGAAAATCGATGACAGCCCAAGGCTCGATGGCGCTGGCTGAGGAATGCAGGACCTGTTGAACGTGCACTTCCATCCTGCACATCACGCAGAAGCCTTTCTGGTGACCTGCAGAGGGAGGGAGGAATGGGAGAGGGAAGCTCCTCAGGTTTGCAAAATATCCACAGCGATGGGAAACCTAATGGAGGTCTTGCAGTTTAAGAATTCTCCATTCCTCCCAAGGTGCCCAACAAGCCCAGGACATTTTAATGCACAGAAAACTTTCTTCAGGGGGATGCTGAACTGACGGAAGCTTTCTGTGCAATCAGCAAAGGAGTTTAACTTGCAGGAACAGGGACCAAGAGCCTGGGATAGAAAGAGGTGCCTTTCTGAAGATGAACACATCCAGATACAGCAAGCTGCTTCTAGGCTTGAGTGTTCAGAGAACACCAACTCGGGGAGCTGACAAAGAAGGGCCACTTTTCTCCTAGATCAGCTTCCAGATTCTGGGAGCCCTTGGGCCCTGCTCAACAGATGTACAAGGAATGTTCCCAAAAGTACTCACAGGCCCGGCTGTGCTCCCCAGAGAGCAGGTGGTTGGCCAGAGGGGGGGTGTAGGTCAGGCACTGCAGGACGGAGTTGAGCCAGCACGTGTTGCCCAGGTTGTGCAGTCCCGCTCCAGCTCTCTGGCTGTGCTGCCAGGCCATGCAAATCTTCTCTGGGGGAAAGAGGATCCTCTGCGGCGGAGCCATTCCCTCAGCAACGACTGCCAAGAAACCACATTGGAAGAGAGATGAGTCCATGTTCTTGCACAGAAGCAGATTTAAAAGTTGAGTTCTGGACAGGAGCACCCAGGAGAACAAGCTCTAACCTCCCACACAGAAACACTGGGGGAAGCCTAACACTGCTCTTGAAAGTTCCTGGTCAAGGAGCAGTTTTGGAAAATAGCGTGTTCCCCTGCTCACTTTGCCAAAAGTGCAACAAATCCACACTCTGACTTCTGTGCCCTGAGCAACCTTCCTTTCCCTCCGGAGTCTTGACCTGGATCAACCCCCGGCACAGTCTCCCCATGCGTGTCAGGGCTGCAGGGTGCCCGGCTGACGGGCTGCGATGCTGGAGCCGGGCAGGACGGGGAAAGCACCCAGTGCAGCGGGTGAGGAACTCGCTTCAGACGGGCAGGAAAGGTCCCCGTCCCACAGCACGGCTGCCTCCTGCCCGCCCAGCTGCCTCTCGCTGCCCGTGCCCTGCAGCAGGAGCTGGGTCCCCTCTGCCCGCTGTGCTGTGCTGGGGCCGGCTCCCAGCTCCGAGCAGCCCTGGGCTTCAGGCAGCATCACGGCCAACACCTGTGGAACCCCCCTGCCAGCGTGCAGGGAAACGTGGTCCTGGTGTTGAGCAGGGAGCGCTCGCTGGCCCCCGCCCTGCCCAGACAATCAGGGCCCCTCACTCACCCATCTCCAGGTGCTGGGCCATGCACAGCTCCTGGGGCTCTGCTGCAGAGCTGCTCTCCTGGGGAGCCCTGTCCTCCTCCAGGGCCACCACGGGGCAGGTGAGGTGTTTGTCTGCCATCTCGTGGGTTTGGGGACAGAGGTATGGGTGAGGAATGGGGAAGACTTGGTGAAACACCACGAGTCTGCCAAGGGCAGCCGGGAAAGACGTGGGCTGCACTTGGGGAGTCCTCAGCACAAGGCTGCCGGGGGCAGAGGGGAGTCTGCCAGGGGCAGCTGAAGTGAGGGTATGGTTGGACTCGATGATCTTAAAGGTTCGCTTCCAACCAAAAAGATTCTCTAAATCTCAAACTCAATGAAAGACGTGGGCTACGCTCGGGGGCTCTCGCCAGCTCCGTGCTCGCACCCTGTCTCGTCACCGTCCTGCCGGACAGTGTGGGCTGGGGCTGCAGCTGCGCTGAGCACAGGCAGGGCAGTGGGTGTCACAATGTGAGGTCATAAAGGGCCCCACTGTGACCCTGCGCCTGGGGAGCGAGGGGCAGCATGTCCCGTTGGGAGGAACAGGCCAGTTCAGCCCTGGGCACCTGGGTGCTCTCAGGTGTCTCCAGGTCCCCCTTTGCCCTCATGTCCCCTCGGGACTGCCCTGTTGCCCTGTGGTTTGTTCCAGAGCCCCGTGTTCACCTGACTGGCTGATCTGAACAGCAGTGAAGCTGCTCCTTTAGTGGGTTTGTAGAGATTTCTAGGGAATTCCAAAGGGTGGGCAGCAGAGGGGATGGGCTTTGTGTGCTGTCTCACCACTTACGGAAGCTCTCAGTGGCTTGAGGATAAACTGACCATATAACCAAGTGACAAACTGTTGGAGCGGGCAGAGCACAAAAGGAGGAATCCAGGTGGTGGGGGGTGAAAAAGGTGGAAAGGCTGAGGTACTAAATGCCTTCTTCGCCTCAGTCTTTAACAGTCAGAACAGTTGTGCTCCAGGTACCCAGCCCTTGAAGCAGAAGACAGACATGGGGAGCAGAGTGGAGCCCCAATGATCCAAGGGGAAATGGTTGGCAACCTGCTACACCACTTGGAAACCCACAAGTCTGTGGAGCCAGACGGGATACACCCGAGGGTTCTGAGGGAACTGGCGGAGGGGATCACTGAGCCACTTTCAATTATTTACCTGCAGGAGGACAAGAGACACAGAGAACATCACTGCTTTCCCTTATTAAATTCATCAGTGGCCACACAGTGTCTTTGTTTCTCGTTTAACTGTTCCTGCAGTAGTAACAACTCATTATGGGGCCCTTGAATTGCCTTACAGCTCTGGGCTGAGCTTTGATCTGGACTGTTGCTGTGCTTGGCGGCTGCTGTCCTTGAGGACCAGACGAACTCACTCCTGCCACCCTGCCTGGCAGTTCATTCCACCCGTGTCACAGCTCTGTCTGCAGCACTGACAGCTCCAGCTCCCCCAGTCAGGTCCTGCCGCGATTGAGAGACGGGGACGCAGTTTGATGCAAACAAGTGTCCGATTTATTGATCAGAGGCGACACATTTATATAGTCTATGGCTAGCGTGTTACATACTGATTAGTTACTTTTTGCAAAGTTAGTTCGGCTGAGAAGGTTTTACAAGCTACGTTCCCATCGCTAATAGTTGCTAACAGTTGCTAGTTTCATGGTCATAAGATATACTCTGTTGCAAGGAGAAGACACCTGTTTATCACAGTAAGTCCCTTGTTCTTTGTTCTTGCTTCAGCACGTTGTAATTTTCCACTGCAGCACATTCCCACTGTTGTCATGGCCTACTCTTACAACAGACTAGCTAACTTATTATATGTATATAAGACTATGTTATAGATCAATTCGCATCATATGAATTCAGACAACCCACATCTCCCCCTTTTTGTTTTCAATCATCTGACTCTTCCCAGGGTCGACGTCCGACTAATTCCAGGACATCTTGCTTCACCAACATTTCAGCACTGGGGGTTTTTGCGAAGTCTCGTTGCTGTACAAGGAAAATCTTATTCATTGAAGCAGTTATCGATTTCTGTAAGCACTGCAACACACACGGAATCATTATTAACAGCACACAAATTATTAAAAGAATAGAAACTCCCTGTTTGAGCAAATCTTTCATCCATCCTGTAATGCCCCAAGAAGCCAACCAGCTGTCAAACCCGTCTGTTCTTACTGTAACAAGATGTACTCGGTCCCGCAATTCTTCAATCTGCTTATGGACACTTTTCGAATGATCAGACAAATTCATACAGCACATCCCTTCAAATTCCTGGCAGCCATGTCCATGAGCTAACAAGAGAAAATCGATAGCTGCACGATTTTGTAAAACTGCATGTCGTAAGCTATCTACATCATTGGCTAGGCCTGAAAGAATATCAGAGGTTGTGTTAAATTCTTTTACAGCCCAACAGGCTAGTCTTTTAATCTTATTCCAATTGCTTGCAGCCATTCCTCCAGGTAAAAAGAAGGAGATCCTAAAGACCCTAGGTCGACTTGGTCGTCACAATCTGGACCTAATTGGTGTAACGACCTTTTTCTTCGGGAAGACGGGATAGTAGAAGAGTGAAAGAGGTCTCTCATGTGGGGTGCAAATAAAGTAAGCTTCCCAATATAACAAGGACCTCCTATTGGCTTGTAGGGGATTCCTTGCCATGCCCTATCTCCACAAATTAGGAAATATCCCTCAGGTAGCTTCACTTGTCCCGTAAAAGTTTTACCAATGTACATGGAGCCCATATTGCGTGACACATTCCAATGGAATGAAGCACCTGATACATTTTGGTATGAAATTAATCTTTGTAATGTTTCTGGATCACCTTCCCGTATCAAGTAGCTCTCAAGAAGGTCCCCAAATTCAATCACTCCAGTTCCATTGACCGGAAGTACCTTAGGGGTAAAGAAAGAACAGTTTTTCCATCGACTAACATCAGCCCAGCCTGTCAAGGGTGGAAAAGAGCCCCATAACTGCAGCTCTTGTACCGGCAAAGGGCTAGAAATATTAAGCAATTCAATCAGTCTTCTCTGATAAAGGGCTCCCCTTTGTGCTGGCCAGTCATTTTCCTTATAACATCCTACCGCTTCATAGTCCCCATGAGAGTCTTTTTGCTCATGCCAGGAATAATACGTGTGATTAAGTTCATTCTCCAAAGAAGAGGTATTTACAAATCCTACAAAATCTTGCGGGTCTAAGTACGGATAGCCTATTAAGCATGTTCTAAAGGGATCGCCTACTTGTGCTAAGGATAAACAGAAATCTGTAGTCCCAGTGCGATTTGCCCAGGTAAGCCATACGTTAGTGCGAGGGTCAACATGATGCAAATCAAAGCAAAAGCCTATACCTATGATAAATGACAAAGAGACTAACACTTTGCCCATGTTTGCAAGTTCTTATTCTTCCTTCTGTTTCTCTTTTTTAAACACTTCTTTTTTGTTTCTTCCCACTTATCGGGGCTTACTTCCCAAATTTGAGGTACCGGAACAAATTTGGCACACTCAATAGTTCTCCAAAGGATATTGTCTGATCGTTTAGCGATATATCTGTGCCATTCTTCCGACTTTGTCTGGTAAGAATGAGACCTTTCACCCTCAATTCCCGTATCTACCACCCTGGGTTCAAAAAGGTTATTTGTGCTGAAATGGCGAACTACCGGAGGATTGCTATCTAATAGAGAACAATTCAAAAAGTTAAAAACGTACAAGGCTTTCTGTATTCGCTCCTCTGGCGTAGCAGTCCCTATTCCCCCTTTTTGTTTTAATAATAAGCGTTTTAAGGTTTGGTGAGAGCGTTCTATCAGAGCTTGACCCGTGGGGGAATGAGGGATACCTGTAACGTGAGAAATTCCCCAAAAAGCAAAAAAGGTTGTTAAAACTTTAGACACATATGCGGGACCATTGTCTGTTTTAATTTGAGAGGGTACCCCTAAAGTGGCAAAAGCGCGCATTAGATGTTTTTGCACATCGCGTGCTTTTTCTCCTGTATGACAGGAGGCAAATAACATTCCCGAAAATGTATCAACAGAGCAATGAATAAACTTTAAACGACCAAATTTGGCAAAATGAGTAACATCTGTTTGCCAGAGTTGAAGACTCTGTAAACCTCTGGGGTTAACTCCTCCTGCTATGGAAGGAAAAGAGTGTCTCTGACAATCAGGACACACTGCAATGATATTATTGGCTTGTTGTGAGGTAAGTTTAGCTTGTGCGACACGGAAGATAAGTTCCTGTAACAAGTCAAATAATGCAGCATGAGAAACATCCCGTAATACAGAAGCCTCAGCTCGGCTAACAATTCCTGCAACATAAGCAGAATCAGTAATTATGTTAAGAGGAACAGACCATTTACGAAAAACTCGAACAACTGCGGATAATTCCACTATTTGAGGAGAACCTTGAACAATTTTGATATCAGATTCCCAGGGCTACAGCTTTCTCCATGACTTCATGGTATTGTGCTGCCACTAGAATGTCATCCATATAATGATATAACAATGCAGCAGGTACCACAGTTCTGACAGGACTAAGTATTTTGACCACATACCATTGGCATATTGTGGGACTATTTTTCATTCCCTGTGGTAGCACAACCCACTGGTATCTTTGCAAAGGAGCTTGCATGTTGACGCTAGGGACCGAAAAAGCAAATTTAGGAGCATCGTCTGGATGCAATGGAATATTGAAAAAGCAATCTTTGAGATCTATGATAGTTAAATGCCAATCTCGAGGGATCATGGTAGGTGACGGTAGCCCGGGTCGCAGGGCTCCCATGTTTTCCATAGCGTCATTAATTTTTCTCAGGTCATGGAGCAAGCGCCACTTGCCAGTTTGTTTTTTAATAACAAAAACAGGTGAATTCCAGGGACTTGTAGAGGGTACAATGTGTCCCATAGATAATTGTTAATCTCTTGCAGTAACTGCTCTACTACTTGGGGTGAGCGCAGTGATGTAGAAGGAGGCTCTGGGAAACTTCTCAGTTACACATTCCTTAGCTCTATTTACCTTTTACAATCAGACATGTCAAAAACTGTATAAACCAGTATAATAAACCTCAATCCATTACTCTATTTTCCTAAATCTAAATCAGTTAATATTCTAGCAACTTTTAAATACAACCTCTTCTAAATTCACGTCTATCATAGCATTTTAACAATTTAAATACTTTTCTAACAATATAAGCAATTGCTCCAAGGTGTAAGGATGCATCCTAAAGGGGGAGCAAGGTGGAATTTTAGCAGTGGAACCGGTTCCCATTTTGTAATTATCTCCCCAGAAAAGATTCTTTTGGTACCAAATATGAATATGCAAACCAAAATACTGAGCTCAGATGTGAAAACCAAATACCCAGGTCAAATATGCAGATAGATTATAGTCACACTAATTTAAGACAATATCTCAATTTTTGCATTGCACCTTTGAGCCGCTCACTGCTCAGGCAGGTGGAGGTACCTCTGGGTCTCCCTGACAAAACAGGTCAGCAGCGCCGGAGCCCATCAGTACTCGCCCCCCCGCCATCGCAACGAGCTGAACCGGGCAAGGCCTTCCTTTTTGCTTTGTTTGTTTTCAGTGTCTCATCTGGTGCGCTATAACTGTTAATCCAAAACCTGGATTCTTTACTTGATGTGCATATGAAAAAGCCAAATTTAGTGTACCGAGATGAGAGACAGCCTGTCACAGAGTTGCGCAAGTCTGGATATTGGAATAAAGCTAGCATGCTAGAGAGAAAAACAACAGCTACTACACGCAAAATTTTTACGATCACATTCATGCAGCAAGGAACCAAATCACTCATGATCTTCCGAACCATCACAAAATGCACATTTTGAGTCAACGGATTCTCACGATTTAACAGAGTACGAACTTATCATACCATATAGCACAAACCTATCGAAATTGTAACATACTTAAACAGATTCCCACAAAGAACACAGGTTAATGAGGAAAGAACCTTGCAGACTTTAACAAGTTTCGCGACTTGTGTGTTATCAGTTAAGTCTCTCAGCTGTCTGAGATGATTTAATGATCTCTTGCAGGGATTCATTTTGTCCCGCTCTGCTGGCCTCAAAAACAACATTAGTTGCAACAAGATTCTATCCTCCGGACACTTTCCCTAATCATTTAACTCATACAGCAGCAAACACTGATTTCAATATTTAACAAGATCTTCCTTCCTTATAATTCCGAGTGCTTTCCCAAGTTTTAAAACACCTCGCAATACTGATTTTTTAGGAACACAGCTGAAAACAATTATTCCTGACCCCATCTTGCAAGTAAAAACCTTGAGAAGAGGGAGGGAGGGAAGGAGGGAAGGTGGGGGGGGAAACGCACAGGTCTGCTTGAAAACAGTTAACTCACATTCCTGACAAGCCGCTCGATTTTCAGAGAGGCAATACACAGAAACACACAATATGCACTGTAAAACTCGCAAATAACATGTTGATAGCAAACATTAGCATTCTCTACTGCTAATTGAAACACCAATGCTTCCTCAGCTTCCAAGTTTTCAACCTGCTTACTGATGGCCTCTTGAAGATGGTCAATAAATTACGTGTAAGTCTCATTGGGACCCTGATTACGGTGTTTCAATTAGTGTCTCTAATGATCTATAGCTGTTACCTTTCACAGAGTTCCTTTGCCCAGTTCTCATCCGGTGACTCCCTCTGCTCTTTCGTAGGGGTTAGAGGGTTAAAAAACAGTAAAAGCAGACTGGTAAAATTGGTAAAAGGACTGATAGTACACTCGTTTACGACTTTAGCATTCTCAGCTTTCACAGGGTCTTTGAGTAAGTTGTCCGACTCCAATCCTCTGGACGATGGTACAGGAGGCCACCCGCTCGGCATTTTTCCTCCCCCCGCCCCGGACTGCTGAGCCATCGGGGGCGCCGACAGTACAGCAGGGGATGGAGTAGGGAGGGTATCACAGACACAAGCCGGGTAAACTTCACAGCAACTTTCAGGATACTTATCAGGCTGCAACGCTGCAAAAATTCCAGCAGCAGCAGATCGTTCAGCCCCAAGGTCTTTTAAGGCAGTCCCATGATTTCCACCACTGACTCCATCCCATTCCCTCTGCTCTATATTGTCCCAAAGTTCAAGCGTAAAAATTGAGGAGGCAGTCACCGTAGGGACCGTAACTTGCACCCATTTTGGGATTAATTTAAGATCTTGTCCCGAAAGAGCTCCTCTTCCCTGCTTATTAAGCAGAGTTTTCATGTGCTCATAAACGTCTCTTTCAGGGGAACTCTCCTGATTCCCCATTTAGTTTCCTGCAGCAGCTCACCTCTCGTTCCAGACGGAGGGAGTGATTCGCCGGCCGGCTTATCCTGCTTCTTTCAGCAGCACTTCCCAAGTTCTGCGGGACGTCGCGGCAGGCCACCTTGCCCTGGGCTGCCACCAGGCAGGCGGTTATTTGACCTGCGTTCCTGTCACGGACGATCACGCATCACGTCGGGGTCACCATTTGCCGCGATTGAGAGACGGGGACGCAGTTTGATGCAAACAAGTGTCCGATTTATTGATCAGAGGCTACACATTTATATAGTCTATGGCTAGCGTGTTACATACTGATTAGTTACTTTTTGCAAAGTTAGTTCGGCTGAGGTTTTACAAGCTACGTTCCCATCGCTAATAGTTGCTAACAGTTGCTAGTTTCATGGTCATAAGATATACTCTGTTGCAAGGAGAAGACACCTGCTTATCACAGTCAGGTCCCTGGCTGAGGACATTGCCTCACATCTGGGCTGAGCCACCCCAGCTGTGGCACCAGCCCAGCTCTGACCTGCACAAGAAACCTGGTACCAAGTGTCCAAGAGCCTATGTGTGCAAAGGCTTTGCTGCAGAGCACAGACGTGACATGGCCAAGTATTGCTGAATGTCTCTCTAGACCGAGGAGTATAAAACCAGAATAAAATTACTAAATCCATTCAACTGAAGATATTCCTCCTTCAGCTTGGAGAAATTAGATCCTTTGCTGTAACCTTCCTGGCGTCCTGTCTAATGATGGGACAAGAAGAGATGATTTTCATACCAGTTTATTTTCTAATAGGAAGAATATAATGCTGGCAAGAAGTGTCTGTGCAGAGGAGAGAGAATCAACATCACTGATTACTTGAAGCTGTTTGAAATGTTGTGTCCCTGGAGGCCCAGGGACACCTGGAGGGAGCCCAGAGGGGGCAGAGAAAGGGACATCATGGGCTGCTCCTGTGCTGCTGAGCTGGGCTGGGCTCCTGGACACAGGGAGCTCACGGCAGCGGCAGCGCTGCAGAGAGACAGCTCTGCCCAGGGCAGCTCCTCTGCACACGCAGCAGGGTGAGGGCTCTGCCTGCAGCACCGAGGGCACAGGAGACAGGCACACAGAGGGGAAAGACAACATGGGGTGGAGGATGCTGAGAGATCACTGGGAGAGAAATCTTCACAAATATTAAGCCTGTGGCTGCAGGACGTTGCATCTGCAAATCATGGCAGAATCTCTGATACCTGTCACATTGCAGAGCCTACAAGAGACGTAAGTACAACTCTTAGAGATTCCCTGATGCAGAGGAGAGGATGTGCTGCAGAGCAGGGGTTGTCTTCTGCGCTGTCAGAGTGACAAGACGTGAATGCTGCGTTCTCCCCAGGGTGGCTGTGGGGTGTAAATGTCAATGTGCAGGATGGGTGCCCAGGGCTGTCCTGCAGAGCAGGGTCCCTGCACCCCAGGGCTGTGCCGGGCAGGGACTCTGCCGCCTGCAGGGTCAGCGCTCAGCCTGCCGGGAGAGCCCAGCAACAGGAGGGGAGAAGCTGTGGGGGGAGGGAGCAAACCCTGTTGGGCAGGAAAGGTGCTTCTGCTGCTGAGAGGTGCCGTGTGGTCAGTGCTGCGCACAGTTCCAGATCACCTGCAGGATTTTTTGCGGCGATTAGGAACGACGCATACCAGGACACAGAAATTCACGCAGATGCAGAGATCTTGTTCAGGAAGGAGCGCAGAGCCTGGCCAGGCAGAGAGCTGACCTAGGCCTAGGCTGCCTTCTTTATTCACCATTGACAATTTATAGGATTTACAGGTACGGGCCTGGAGTAAGATGTTTACAAAAGGTGTTTTTCCACTAATTGTTATTAAAAACACACTAAACTCATGTGATGTTTGTCTCACTTGTTTTTCCACTCATTCACAGACCAGGCCCAAGGACATTCACACGTCCCATGCACTAGGGGGCGGTTATCCAGCCCGAGATACCATTCTCACGAGTCTGGGCTATAACTTTTTACAGTTATGAGAAAGATACTTCAAAGTAATCTGTCCAAGGCCCTTTATATATTATTATGTTACTATTATGTCTTTGACCGTCCGGATGGTCATGTTAGTATTGATCTTCCTTTATCATCCAGGTGGCTGGAACCGCACATCTTGCTTTCCCACATTTTACTTTCCAACACGGGTCCTCAAGACATTATCTTTGAATCTCTCACACATGGCCAGTTGAACAGCTTGTCAGAGGAAATAAGGTGAAGTGAGTACACTGTGATGGAAACAAGGTTACATAAAAGTTTATCATTGTTTTACTCGTCTATTAATACTATTTAACATATTTAAAGCAGTACAGAGAATGCCACATTGTACACCTCATGTTGCAAACATCGGCACTGAGCGTATTTCTGATATGAAATACAGGTGGATGCCTCTTGGAAAATATTTGTTCCTTTATAGAATGTTTTTCCATTTTTTTTTTCCCATTGTCTGGAATGCTTTTCCTATTCCTCTTTCCCTTTATTTCCATCCTGGGATGTGAATGTAACTTCCTACAATCAGCTCTTTGGGAAAGAGCGTGAAATCCAGGTGTTCACTTTGCTGTAGTTGGGAGGGGAACAAATACAGCGGTTTTGACTATTGATGTGATTCAGAGCAGCACATCAGACAGTTGCACTGGGTGCGGCTTTTTAATGCAGGACTTGCAGAATCAAGAGGAAAAAGCCCAAACAAACACTTTCTCTGGGAACTGAGTTTCTAAAGGGAACATGACTCAGAGTTTTCCAGTAGCCACCAATTTTTTCCTCCAGGGCATTTACTCCTGATGTTCATCTTCTAGATGGTCTGTTTCAAGTGAAAAATGTGTTTTTATCTTGTGCAGTGCCCCTGGACCTGAGCAATCTTGTGATGGGACCCGCAGTGATGGAAGTTCTGTTTGCCTGTGGAGAATCCAGGAAGGTTCCTTCCAACTTGAGCCAAGAGGTGGAGAATCTTTTTACTCCCTCAGCTTCTGAAGCCATTTCTGCCAAAGCAGCAGCTGCTGAAAGTGACATAACGCAGGCTGATTATGCACGTCCCAATGTGAGTCGTCAGCACAAGGCCAGGAGAAAACCCTTGGGCACTGAAGATGAATTTGGCGCTTTCCGCCATCGCATCCTCCTCTGCTGAGGCCATGACATGAGGGGCAAGGTGTCGGGCAGAGTGACAGCCCAAGCAGCCAATCAGAGGTCAGCACCTCAGATGAAGGGCGGGCACTGCATTGCAGGAGCCTGACCAGCTGGGGGCCAATCAGAGCCGGGATCACCTCAGGGAAGGGCGGCCCAAAGCAGGGCAGAGTGACAGCCCAGGGGACCAATGCGGGGCAGCGTCCCCTCAGGGAGGAGACTGGCCGCCCTGCCGCCCGGTGCTGGCAAAGGTGGATGTGAGAAGGCGGCGGCTCTGCCGGTGGCCGGGCTGAGCTCGGACATGGCGCCCGTGGGGCTGCCCCAGGGCTGAGCAGCCCCGGCCCTGGCCCCGCCTCCTCTCTTCAGCCCTCCCCCAGCTCCACCCCCCTTGCCCATGTTCTGGACCCCCCGTCTCTGTGGGAGCCACCGCCTCACAGAGTCAGTGTCCCTGGGCTGTGCCACCACACAGCAGCCAGGGGCCACTGGGCTTCTCGCCGCCATCGCCGCCAGCACGTGGCCGCCAGTGATGAGGACGTGACGCTGAGGTGGAGGACGGGGTGGGTGGGCGATGATGGCGGGGCCGTGTTTGCCGTGGGGGTGCCCGCCATCACCTCACCCACATCCCCTCCCGCAGCACAAGCGACCCCACAGCGCCTGGAGGACGGTGAGGAGGGGAGGACGTGGCCGCCACCACACGTCAGCCCTGAGATGGTGAGCTGAGAGGGGGGATGGCGGGGCTGGGGTCTCCCCTCAGAGCAGGGGGTCCCAGGGCTGACGCTCTCCCCGCCTCCCCACAGCTCCTGCTCATCATCTCCTGACGCTGCCCGACCTGCTGAGCCGGGGCCAGACCTGCTGCTGCCGCCATGAGCTGTGAACAGCGAGGCCGCCTGGGGCCACTTCTGCCCCCTCTGCCCCCACCAGCACCCGGCCCTGCAAGATGCCGCAGCCTCAGCTGTGAGCCCGCGGCACCGCCAAGGGACGGGAGGGTGGTGGCACTTTGTCCCCAGCCCATGACAACGTCTCTGCTTCCCCCTCCAGACACCAACGGGCTGAGCCTCCAGGGCCTGGGCCCCTGTCAGCAGCCAGCGCTGGTGGCCGCCATCCCCTCCCCTTTGCTCACGGCCACCACAAGCTGCTGCCTGCCCAGCAGCACCTCTTCCTCCTGGGTTACGGCAGGACCCTCTTCCTCCATGACTCTGGCTGCCACACCTGCCACTGCCAGGCCCTCTCCCGTGGCATCGATGACGTACGCCGACCCCTCACCCCCACCCCTTTCGCCCATGCCACCGCCACGCTGGGTGACCGTCCCCTCCTCCCCACAGGTGACAGCAGACCCCTGTGAGGAGCCCACCCATATCTACGTGCTGATGGGGCAGGAGCAGCAACAGGTCAGCAGCAGGTCCTCTTCAGAGAAGGTAGCGTGCATTGGAGACTTGCAAAAGGCCTTTGAAACTGCTGTGAACTGGGGCCCTGTGAGAGTCATGGGAAGGTCATCAGCCTTGCAGCTCTGCAGCAGTTAAAACTGCCACTGAAACACTCTTGGTGGCAGATGCTGTTCTGTGGGTTTCAATTTGGGTATTTTTTAATCATTTTGTTGAGGTACAATTCTTTATTTGGAATCAGGTGACGGGATTGACGCTCATCTTCTCTTTCTGGAGCACATCCTGACATCCTTTATCATCCAGAGCCCTGTGTTCCTGAGAGGAGCGATGGCCACAATGGAGAATGACTTCTGTGAGTAGCAGCTGCAGCAGCAGCCTCGGACTTTGTGAATCCCCAAAGTCAACGGACGTGGCTGGTGCTCAATTCCTGAATATTGATGCGCTGACACCCTAGAGTGAATTCTGGGGCACTTCCTGAGAGCAGCCAGACTTACCAAGGTGTTCTCAATTAGACACGGGAAGCTGTGTTTCCTCACTCCCTGCCACTGTGTACAGGAGTTTTAAAGACGTCATTGCTCGCAGAAAGGTCTGACATCAGTAGGGTTACCTTCTGTGCCAGGTACTTGGTTGTTTTCATCAACTTACAATCAAGAAAAGGGAAGACTTGACCTGCTAATGCCATTCAAGACTCTAGAGGGAAAGGAAGGTTGTCTGGGGCACAGAAATGAGTGTGGGTTTGTTGGACTTGAGGCAAAGTAAGCAGGGGAACACACTTTTTCAAAACTGTTTCTTGACCAGCAAATTGCAATGGCAGTGTTAGGCTTGCCCCAATGTATCTCTGTTGGAGGTTAGGGCTGGTTGTCCTGGGTACTCCTGTAGAAAACTTGACTTTTAAAATGTGCTTTCATGCAACAACATTATTTCTTTTCAAATGTGGTTTCTTGGCAGTCGTTGCTGAGGGAATGGCTCCACCACAGAGGATCTTCTTTCCCCTAGAGAAGATTTGCATGGCCTCGCAGCACAGCCAGAGCGCTGGAGCGGGACTGCACAACGTGGGCAACACATGCTTCCTCAATTCCATCCTGCAGTGCCTGACCTACACCACCCTCTGGCCAGCCACCTGCTCTCTGGGGAGCACAGCCAGGCCTGTCAGCACTTCTGTGAACATTTCCTTGTACATCTGTTGAGCAGGGCCCAAGGGCTCCCAGTATCTGGAATTGATTTAGGAGAAAAGCAGCCCTTCTTTGTCAGTCCCCGCAGGGCTGTTCTTTGAACATGCAAGCCTAGAAGCTGCTTGTTGTATCTCTTTCTATCCCCAGGTCTCAGTCCCTCTTCTTGTAAGTTAAATTCTCTTTCTTATTGTACAGAAACCTTTGGTCAGTTCAGCGTCCCTCTGAAGAACATTTTCCATGCACTAAAATATCCCAGGGCTGTTTGGACGTTGGCACCTTGGGAGAAGAGGAGTGGAGTCTGTTCTTATAACTTCAAGACAAGATCTCCATTAGGTTTCCCATTGCTGTGGATATTTTGCTAACCCGAGAAGCTTTCTTCTCTCCCTCCCTCTTCAGGGAGCCGGGAAGGCTTCTGCACGGTGTGCAGAATGGAAGCACAGGTTAACGAGGTCCTGCATTCCTCAGCCAGGGCCATTGAGCCTTGAGCAGTCGTCAGTGTTCTCAGACATAAGCCATTTCAGGTACTTTGATATGTTTTCTTCCATTCCTGTAAGAGTGAACTATTAACTACTTCCTTTTTAGAAACAGGAGAACATTTCCAGGATTGCAGGCAGGAGGATGCCCACGAGTTCTTATGCTGCACTGTGGATGCCATGCAGAGAGATTGTCTGAGTGGAAGCAGCGAGTAAGTGCAAGGAAATTACCTTTTGAGTGTTCCTGAGCCCTTTGGACTCCTTGATGTACTCCCATAATGGAAAACCTGGGCCCAGGGCTTTCAGACAAGCCAAAGTCTTGGAGGAGATAACTCTGCCTTCCCATTTATTTCCAGCATGGACATCTCTTCTCAGTCAACTACCATCATCCATCAAATATTCGTGGGCTTTCTGAGATCCAGAGGTACTTTTCCACAACTATTGCTCTCCTTGGAATTTTCTGTGCCCTTCTGTCTGCCTGTGATAATCAGCTGATCAGCTAATTAGCATAGTATATATGAGAAGTGTAAACCAACATAACCAACTTCTCTTATCGCTGAACATTTCCATTTGCCTTCCAGTCTCGTGCAAGAGCTGCCAAGCTGTTTCTGATTCCTATGAGGCCTTCCTGGATGTTCCTTTGGATACAAAAGTAAGAGGGTTTGTAATTGTGCTTCAAGACATCCCAAAGCTTTCCAGAATCCACGCAGTTGGCTTAAAAACTGACACTGCGAACACAAGAGATCTTGGTGGTGGGTGGGAAGTCAAATGAACTGTGTCCTTCTGGGGAGGCCGTGCCAGTGGTCTCCCTGTCGGTGCCGGCTTTAAGCTGGACGGGCACACATGAGCCTCTCTTGCCTCCATGGCGTATTTTCCTCCTTCTTCCCTTGCCCTCCCACAACACCCATCTGGCTCCCAGGCTGATGAGGTGTGTTGTTTCCATTGTTGACAACCCTGCACACCATCGGGAGCTGAACTGCGTGGTGCCACAGAGAGGGAGCTGTTGAGAGCCCCAGGAATTCCTCGGCAATGAGGGAAATGTTCAGTGTAATACCCTCTGTATGGACGCTGCTTGTGGGTTCACAGTGGGTCTCCTCGGCATCAGCTACCTGGGTTTTTGTGTAAACTCCTAGTAAGTGTTTGGGCAAAGATGTTTCTCCAAGTTCATTTCTCTCTTTTCTAACTCCTCCAGGCAGCTGCATCTGTCACCGCAGCTCTGGAGTACTTTGTGAAACCTGAGCACCTGGATGGCAACAACTGCTTTAAATGTAGCAAGTGAGACAATTACTAATGACATATTAATACTAGATCCTGCATGAAGATGCTGCATGTCATAGAGCAGAAGTAATTTTTTCACATCAGTTTAGTGCACAATGAGACACAGCATATTTAATATGGCCTTTTGGTACTGAATAACCTTAAACCAGTGTAATGATGTGTGAGACGTGCACATTCGTCTGGCCTCGTGGGAGGAAAAAATGGTGCATTTCGGCACTTGGTTTTGTGCTTGGTTTCAAGGTGTGACAAGATGGTTACTGCCTCCAAGAGGTTCACAGTCCATCATGCACCAAAGGTTCTTACGGTGTGTCTGAAGAGGTTTGGAGACTTCACTGGTGACAAGATCAGCCAGGTGTGTGTGCAACTGGAGTGCATATTTCTCTTCCTGCAGCAGATTTCCCAAAGCAGTATGCTCTTCTGCAAGCTGTACATGTTGAGTTTTTCATGTTCCCTTCTGGGAAGAGTTCCCGTAGGAAGATGAGCATGTCCTCTGCTCCAGCAGAGTGTCTTTGACTGGTAGCAGTTTCCTGCCACCCAAACCATGACATGTTGCTTTAGGGAAAACCAAGTGTTCATGAGACCCAAAGATGTCATTATACACTTTTGCCCCCTCAACTTGGAAGGCTGTTTCATGAAATATTTCAGGATCCATTCTGAGCCCTCTTGGTCTCTCCGTAGGTTGTGGAGTGTCCTGAGTACCTGGATCGTCACCCATACATGTCTCAGACAGCCGGAGAACCTGTGCTCTACTCCTTATATGCTGTCCTGGTGCACAGCGGTGTCGGCTGCCATGAAGGACACTATTTCTGCTACACAAAGGTAAAGAGCAACTTCCTTCCTAACAAGGGCAAAATGCATCCTGGGGAAAACAACTTTCATGGCAGTGTTATGGCAGCCAGGGTTTTGGGGAAGAAGGTCTCCCTGGATTGGATTTGTTTCAATGTACTCTTGGTTCCGCAGGTTTTGGCCTGTGTTTTTGTGGAGAAGGCATGCAGCTCATCTGGAGATGCTGACGTTTTTCTTCACAGGCCAGTGGTGGACTGTGGTACAAGATGGACGATGAGTCTGTGGCTCTTCATGACATCGACACAGTTCTCAGGCAGCAAGCCTATTTACTGTTTTATGTCAGGTAATTACAAGTACTAAGACGTTTTTGGAATATGTTTCCTTTTCATGGTTATGCTATTTTTCTTCTCATCCTCCTGAGTGTTTCTCTTTCTGTCACAGCAGACAAGTAACACCTGCATTGTTCAGCGCTGTCAAACCTGAACTACCCCACATCCCTATTTGTCTTTCCTTGTTGGGCTTTAGACTGCTGTCCTGCTGTAAACTGCTACTTGTCTGCTAGCTGAAGCTGGCTGCTGTTTTAAACCAGAGGAGGACTGATTTCAATTACATATTAGGAAGAAATTCTTTACTGTGAGGGTGGTGAGACTCTTGAAGAGGTCGCCCAGAGAAGCTGTGAATGGGGATGAACCCTCACTGGAAGTGTTCAAGGCCAGATTGGATGGGGCTTTGATCAACACAATCTAGTTGAAGGTATCCCTGCCCAAGGCAGGGACAATGGAACTAGATGGTCTTAAAGGTCCCTTCCTACCTGCACCATGTGACGATTCTATGAAATGGAGGTCGTAGGGGGCAGACCTGGTTGGAAGAACCCAATACAGTTTCCCGTTTGCAGTCGTGGTTACATCTTGTATCTCTTGTTGAAACTGTTCCAAGAAATTGACTGAAGCCCAGAGGAGCCTGCAAGGACAACCCTAAACTGAGGTGACTCTTTTTTTTCTCCAGGTGCTCTGGTTTGAAAAGTGGAGAAGGGGTTTCTAGCTCACTGGTGCCATCACCTGTCAGTTCCTTCCTCAGCCATTGGGTGGCCGGCAGCAAGCAGGTGAGTTGTGCAGCGCCACAGGGTTTGCCTCATAGAACTAAGGTAACTCTGGGTAGGTGGGTCAGGACACAGATGGACAGCAGGTTTCTTTCAGGAATCTTGGCAGTGCTCTCTTTTCCATCTCGCGGCAGCTTTCTGCACAGTTGCAGCACGGCTCCCTCTCCCAGCATCCACCTGGATCCCTTCCATTTGTCCTCCTTGGCCCCCCTGCAGCCTCCAGGAGCCATTGGGGAGCCCTTACAGCCTCTGGAGTTTCCCCACTGTTACGGTCCTGTCAGGAGGAGAGGGCAGGACCTTTTCACAGGTCTCTTTGCAGGACATGGCGGGGGGCATGGAGGACTCTCCAGAGTATAGCAGCTCCTCCGCACCAACCAACACCAGCCCGCAAAGCTGGGCAGGTGCACAGGAGGCAGCTGCGGGCTGGCCGTGCCCCATCTGGCCAGGAAGGCTGAACATCGCCTCCTGCCTGGGCTCCTGCTTGCACTGCTTCTTCCGTGGCTGCATAAGGCTGGTATCCAGAAGGAAAGCCGCATGCCCACTGCGCTGTCACCCCCATGACCGTGTGCTCCACTCTGCACGAGAGGACAGCAGCAAAGAGGAGCGGGGATTCAGCCCTTCTGCCCACTGCCAGGAGAACGGTGCCAGGGAGAGGCCCAGGAGCAGATCCCCGCACTGGGGCAACGATCTCCGCAGCTGGGTTGTGGACACCGCGGACTACGAACACTCAGACCGGAGGAGGGGGAGAACCAGTCCCCTGAGCTGTGACCCCACTCCCAGGGATGACAGAGCGGCAGTGCCCTCCAACCGCAGCTCTCAGTGTGCTCCCGCCCCCAGTGCTGCTCAGGAGCAAACCCAGCCAAGGCAGAGAAAGCGGAGCAGGTCCCCACAGCAGGGCCGTGATCTGCACAGCCAGCTTATGGAGATCATGGACCAGCATCGCCTGGCAAGGAGCACGAGGAGGTGGAGAATAAGTTCTCCATGTTGGGACCGAGCCCCAAGGGATGTTGCAGCTCCAGTTCCCTCCAATGCCAGCTCCCAGTGTGCTTCGGTACCCCCAGCTGCTCAGAAGAAAACTCAGCTGAGGCACAGAGACCGGAGCAGATCCCCACAGCGGGGTCATGATCTCCACAGCTGGTTTGTGGACACCACAGACTATGATCCCTCAGCAAGGAGGAGGAGGAGAGGAGGAAGGCTTCTGTGCCCAAGAGATACACATCAGGAGAACAGTAGTACTGTTGGCACTGCAGTAGTGATGGGGGCAGATTGTGACCTGAGAGAGGAAGGAACACAGCATCTGACCCCAGCAATGTCAGAGAGGAGGAGGAGGAAGAATCCAGGAAGCACCAAAACTTCCTCTAGCAGGGACCAAGCTGCACCAAGGGCACCAGCAGCTCCCTCATCCCTCCTCCCAGTGCTGCCTCTGACCACGAAGAGCTCAGAGAGCCCCTCCAGACACACGGACAGCTCTGCCTGCCTGCCCACAGGCCCCTTGAGGAAGAACTTGAATGTGGGTCCAATGTTTGGGATCACTTCCCCAAAACAACACTCATTTCGTACCAGCAGGCAGAAAAGCCAAACCCATAATTAAAAATGTGTCCTTTACAGGGTGTTTTCTTCTCTGTGGATTTTGGGGCAATTGGTGAGTACACCCAGTCTGAGCAGTTTACGAGATGGGATTTTGAGAGCTGTCTGATGCAATGTGCCCATGTTGCAGTCTCTTTTTTTTAAATATGGAGCTTGAGTCCCTGGAACTGAAATGGGCTGGATGAGCCAGCGGCAAGTGAGACTGACACTGGCTGACGGCCCGTCCAGAGTGTGTTGCTCAGTGGCACCAAGTCTGGTTGGAGGCCAGTTACAGGCAGTGTCTCCCAGGGGTCAATACTGGGTCCAATCCTGTTTAACATCTTCCGTAAGTGGTCTGGATGGTGGGGCAGAGTGCACTCTCAGCAAGCTGGCGGAGGACACCACACTGGGAGGAGTGGCACTTAGGCCGGGGGGTCGTGCTGCCATCCCCAGGGACCTGGGCACACTGGAGAGATGGGCTGACAGAGATCTCATGCAGCTCAGCAGAGGGTGCTGTGTGAGTGACGCGCACTGGCAGAGAGTGCCCAGGGAGCTTGTGGAGTCTCCTTCCTTGGAGATGTTGCACAGCCCTGTGAACACCATCGTGGACAACCGGCTGCAGGTGGCCCTGCTTGAGCAGGGGGTGGGACCAGGTGACCTCACCCTCCAAGTGACCTCACCCTTCAAGTGACCTCCTGGCCAGTCTCAAGTAGCCTGTGGTCTGTGAAATGGATGCCTAGAAGAGGATCCAGCCACTAACACTGTCACCCTCAGGCAGCCATCGACAACTCCACCAGCAAGCTGCAGTCCCTGGAGGGAGAAATCCACCCATGAGGAGCACAGGCACCTGCACCCCGAATCCCAGAGCTGCCCCAGCCCACTCCCCCTGCAGCTGTCCCAGCCCAAAACCTCCCTGACCTGTCCCACAGCCCCAGGCCACCCCACGGCCTCTCCTGGCAGCAGCAGCTGGGCCTGGGGCTGCTCCATCCTCCACTAACCAGGTGCCAGCAGCACGGGTGCGGGGAAGGAGCGGGGTCTGCAGGAGCTCCTGCAGCAGGAGGTCTCCAGCCAAGGCAGCTGCGGGAATCGTGGCTGCTGGTTTGTTCTCTGCCAGAGGCTGCACTGGGACCCTGGGGCTGTTGTTGCTGCCTCTGGCTCAGGTGTGCGTGGGCTGCTCTGGCCTTGTTCTCCTGGGCGGGGGCACTTGCTGGAGAGGAGCTGCTGGGGCTGGAGCTGGAGAGAGCAGGAGAAGGGGAAGCAGCTGGAGGGTGAAGTGCAGGGATCCCCACAGCTGCTGCTGCAGCTGCACAGAGACAGCTGCCCCTCTGGGCGAGGAAGAGTCCCTGTGAGCAGCCGCAGCAGAGCAGATCACAAACCTGCACCGCAGGGTCTGGCTCAGTGAGGAAAATTACTGTACGGCCGTAGAGTGTGTGTTTGCATGGTGTGTGTCTGGGAAGCCTCGTGCTGTAGAGCTGTAGAACACCGATGTCTTCTCCTAGGTGGAGGATGGGCAAGCGGCTGGGGCTACAGAAGAGAAAGGGAGGACAGAAACACAGAGACAGAATTGCCTGAACTCCACAACTTGCCTGGCAGGGCAGAGAGCAGGAACTGTGGTGAGTCCTGGGCCCTTGGGGTCATGTCACCCTCTTTTTTGTCCCAGTCCTTCCCTGCCCTCTCCTGTTTCCTTCTTTGTCGGGTTTTTTTGGCTTCCGTGTACCTCTCTTGCCCTCTGTTATTATGCTCTGCTCCCTGTCACCCCTTTCTCTTTTCTCCAAGTCTTTGTCATCCAACTGTTCCTCTCCTCATTGCTGCTCTTTCCGGCTCCCTGTGCATTATTTTTTCTGTCCCTCTCTACTCTGCAGGCCATTGTCTCTTTCTTCTTCTCCATCTCTTTGTCTTGATCTGCGTCCCTGCCTTTTTCCCTCGTAATCTTTCTGACCTGTTCTCTGTCTTTTGTCTCTTTCTGCCTCTATGTCCTGCTCTCTGCCCTTGTCTTCCCCTCTCCTTCATTCCTTCTGCTTTTCTTTCTTTCTTTCTTTCTTTCTTTCTTCCTTTCTCTCTTGCCATGTTCTGTTCACTGTCATGGGTCCAAAGCAGGGCAGAGTGACAGCCCAGGGGACCAATGCGGGGCAGCGTCCCCTCAGGGAGGAGACTGGCCGCCCTGCTGCCCTGTGCTGGCAAAGGTGGATGTGAGAAGGCGGCGGCTCTGCCGGTGGCCGGGCTGAGCTCGGACATGGCGCCCGTGGGGCTGCCCCAGGGCTGAGCAGCCCCGGCCCTGGCCCCGCCTCCTCTCTTCAGCCCTCCCCCAGCTCTACCCCCCTTGCCCATGTTCTGGCCCCCCCGTCTCTGTGGGAGCCACCGCCTCACAGAGTCAGTGTCCCTGGGCTGTGCCACCACACAGCAGCCAGGGGCCACTGGGCTTCTCGCCGCCATCGCCGCCAGCACGTGGCCGCCAGTGATGAGGACGTGACGCTGGGGTGGAGGACGGGGTGGGTGGGCGACGATGGCGGGGCCGTGTTTGCCGTGGGGGTGCCCGCCATCACCTCACCCACATCCCCTCCCGCAGCACAAGCGACCCCACAGCGCCTGGAGGACGGTGAGGAGGGGAGGACGTGGCCGCCATCACACGTCAGCCCTGAGATGGTGAGTTGAGCGGGGGGCCCCAGCAGCTCCTCTCCAGCAAGCGCCCCCTGCCCCCTCCCCCGCCCAGGAGAACAAGGCCAGAGCAGCCCACGCACACCTGAGCCAGAGGCAGCAACAACAGCCCCAGGGCTGGGCCGGGGCTGCTCAGCCGTGGGGCAGCTCCACGGGCGCCATGGCAAAACTCACCCTGGCCTCCCGCAGAGCAACCACCTGCTCAGCCTGGGCTGTGCCACCATTGGTCGGGAGGGCTGTCAGTTTCCTCCCCTGAGCTGATCCTGCAGCTGATTGGCTGCCTGGGCTGTGACTCTGCCCTGGTTTGGGGCCCACCCTGGCCTGAGCTGATACTCTCTCTGATTGGCTGCCTGAGGGGTCACTCTCTCCACAGTGTCTGCCTTCCCTGAGGCGCTCTTTTCTGATTGGCTGTCTAGGATTTCCCTCTGGCACCCCCCACCAAGTGATTGGTCAGACTCTTTGTTAATCATCATGTGCTGCACTCCTGCCAGGTCTGATTGGTGGAGCCAGCACAGCCCGCCCCTGAACGCTGCCCAGTTTGTTCAATTGTCGCCAACTCTCCTGCAGGTCTCAATGCTTGATTGGCTGCTTACATTTCAATCACATGACTTGCCCCGCCTCCTCAAATATGATTGGCTGCATTTCATCCACTGACTGGCCCCAGACTTCCGGGCGGTTGTTGCCAGGCAGCGAGCTCCACCTGAAAATGAGGCTGTGGGCCCTGAGCAAAGGCCGTGGGTGATGAAAGACACGTGGGGACCCTAAACATGAGGATTTGGCCCCAGGAAGGAGGCTCTGGGCACTCAGAAGGACGGGCAGATGCTACAGATGGCGCTTTGGGGCTGACCACGAGGGGACCCTCTTGGTTCCCGCCCGAGCTGGGTTGGTGCCCGTGACCCCCCGTCCCAGTGTCTGCTGTGCTGTCTGACCGCAGGGGCCTCTTGTCCTGCCAACCTTCTGCTGCAAATCCTGCTGTAGGAAACAATCGCCTCGCCAAGAGATCAGCCCGGGCAGCATCTCAGCAAAGCGTATTTTATAAACCATTTGGCAAGACCAGGTGTTCTACCCAAAGACAGGCACCGGGAATAGGACAAAAAGCCCCGGTTACATACCCACCGATCCAGCTGCACATCCCTCCCCTGCTCCCCGTCGCTGGCGCTGCAGGGTTACAGACCACCCACTGCTTGCCGCAGTCTACCTGTCTCATTCATCTAATTCTGACAACCCTCTAACCTTATTGGTTTATTCAAAATATGGATTCCTGGCTCTTTGGTTACCCTTCCCCCTAGATTAACTTTTAAAATACAGTTATCAGTTTGGATTCCGGGATTATTTCAAATGGACTTTGTTTTACGTTACGGATTCGTAGGCTGATGTCTCTGAGTCCTTCCCCTGCTGGGGTCAGGTGCCAGATCAGTTCCAAAAACAACATTCCCCCTTCCAATGGCTCCTTACAACTCCACATTGAAACAGAAGGGACAGCAAGATGGGCACACACAACACACAGCTCCCAAAACCCACCACAGAGACTTCTCAGAATGGGGATTTCTCCAATTGCCTCAAAACCCAGCGAAGCAAACAGCCCATAAATGAGACACATGAGGCCAATAGGAGTTTATTTTTAATCGTGTCTTTGTCTTTTCTGCCCGCTGGTGCCCAGTGAGTGTTTCTGAGCACGATCCCGCCGTGGCGCGCAGGTTCAGCTCTTCCTCCAGGGGCCGTGGGCAGGCGGGCCGGCGGCAGAGCTGCCCGTGGCTCTGGAAGGGCTCTCTGAGCTCTTCCTGCCACAGGCAGCACTGGCTGCTGGTGCCCTTGGGGCAGCTTGGTCCCTGCTGGGGCAGCTTTGCTGCTTCCTGGACTCTTCCTCCTCCTCTTCCTCCTCTCCAGCATCACAGGCGTCAGATGCTGTGTCCTCCCTCATCCAGGCTGCAATCTGCCCCTGTCACCACCGACCGTTTTCCTCATCTGCCTCTGCAGGGCACTGAAGCCTTCCTGCTCGTCCTCCTCCTCTGTGCTGAGGGGTCACAGTCCGTGATCTCCACAAACTGCCTGTGGAGATCATGGCGGCGCCGCGGGGATCTGCTCCGCTCCCTCTGCCTCAGCTGGGTCTGCTCCCGAGCAGCTCTGGGTGCGGAACGACACCGGGAGCTGCCGCTGGAGGGCCCTGGAGCTGCATCATGCCTTAGGGCTTGGTCACACCGTGGAGGACTTGTTCTCCAGCTCCTTGTCCTCCTTGCTGAGCAATGCTGCTCTGTGATCTCCAGAAACCGGCTGCGGAGATCATAGTCCTGCTGCGGGGATCTGCTCCGATCTCTCCGCCTTGGCCGGGTTTGCCCCTGAGCAGCTCTGGGGGCAGGAGCAGAATGGGAGCTGCTGCTGGAGGGCACTGGAGGTGCTGGTGCAGGCTGGGAGCTGCTGCTGGAGGGTCTTGGAGCTGCCTCATCCCTGTGAGTGGGGTCACAGCTCAGGGGACTGGTTCTCCCCCTCCTCCGGTCTGAGTGTTCGTAGTCCGCGGTGTCCACAACCCAGCTGCGGAGATCGTTGCCCCAGTGCGGGGATCTGCTCCTGGGCCTCTCCCTGGCACCGTTCTCCTGGCAGTGGGCAGAAGGGCTGAATCCCCGCTCCTCTTTGCTGCCATCCCCTCGTGCAGAGTGGAGCACACGGTCACGGGGGTGACAGCGCAGCGGGCACGCAGCTTTCCTTCTGGACACCAGCCTGAGACAGCCGTGGAAGTGGCGACGCAAGCAGGAGCCCACGGAGGAGCTGCTGTTGATCCTGCCTGGCCAGATGGGGCACGGCCAGCCCGCAGCCGCCTCCTGGGCTCCTGCCCGGCTTTGCTGGCTGGTGATGGCTGGTGCGGGGGAGCTGCTGTCCTCTGGAGTATCCTCCATGCCCCCCGCCATGTCCTGCAAAGAGAGCTGTGAGAAGCTCCTGCCCTTTCCTCCTGACAGGACCCACCAGTGGGGAACCCCCAGAAGCTGTGAGGGGACAGCTAAGGGCCTCCCAAAGGCTCCTGGAGGCTGCAGAGGGGACAGATCCAGGTGGGATGTTGGGAATGGGAGCTGTGCTGCAACTGTGCAGAAAGCTGCCGTGTGGGAGGGAAAAGAGAGTGCTGCCAAGATCCCCAAAAGAAACCCGCTGTCCATCTGGTGCCTGGACCACCTCCCCACAGCCGCCTTAGTCCTACGGGGCAGATGCTGCGGTCCCACAGAACGCACCTGCTTGCTGCCAGCCGCCCGCTGACTGAGGAGGGAACGGGCTTCTGGTGGTGCTGGTGAGGAAGAAGCCCTTTGTCCAACTTCCAAATCAGAGCACCTGGGGAAAAAAAGAGGGATCTCTGTCGAGGGCTGTTCTTGCAGCCTCCTCTGGGTTCCGGCATTTTCTTGGAACAGTTTACATGACAGGGAGAAGATGCAACTAGGACCACAAATGGGAAATGTGGTTGGGCTGAACGATGCAGGTGGTAATTGTCTGCTATGACAGAAACACTCAGGAGGATGAGAAGAAAAATAGCAAAGACAGGAAAAGGAAATGTGTTCTGAACACAGTTTAAACTTGTGATTACCTGATGTAAAACAGTAAATAGGCTTGCTGCCTGAGGACTGTGTCACTGTCGCAAAGATTCACAGTCTCATCGTTCATGTGGTACCACAGTCCATCACTGGCCTGCAAAGAAAAGCGTCGATATCTGGAGATGAATGGCACGGCTTCTCCACAAAACACAGGCCAAAAACTGCCGAACCAGAAGTGTTCAAAACATATGCATTCCAGCCCCTGAGGAAACCTTCTCCCCTCAAATCCTTGGCTGTCAGTAACACGGCCAGGAAAGTCAGTTCTCCCCAGGATACATTTTTCCTTTGTTCAGAAGGAAGTCGCTTTTCACCTTTATGTAGCAGAAGTAGTGTCCTGCACGGCAGCTGCCACCTCCGTGCACCAGGACGGCGTATAAGGAGTAGAGCACAGGTTCTCCGGCTGCCTGAGACGTGTACGGGCGAAGATCCAGGTACTGGGGATACTCCACAACCTACGGAGAGACCAGGAGGGCTCAGCAATGACCCTGGAACACCTCAGGACACAGCAATATGTCCCGAGTTGGGTGGCAGGAAACTCATCTGGACCAAAGCAGCTCTGTGGGAGCAGAGGACACACTTGTCTTCCCACAGGAAGTGTCCCCAGAAGGGAACGTGAACATCTCAACATGAGCAGCTTGCGACAGAGCGTCCGGCTTTGGGAAACCCGCTCCAGGAAGAGCACGTTGCACTCCAGTTGTGCACACACCTTGCTGATCTTGTCGCCGGTGAAAGCTTCAAACCTCTTCAGACACACCGTGAGAACCTTGGGCGCGCCATGGACTGTGAACCTCTTGGAGGCGGCAGTCATCTTGTCACACCTTGAAAGCCAGGACAGAGCCAAGGGCTGAAACACACCACTTCTTCCCCCAAAGGCCAGACAGCCTTTCCTGTCTCACACATCCCCGTGCTCTTTTAAGGCTTTTCAGTACTACAACGCCATGTTGAAAAACCTGCGTCTCATTACTGTGCCTTAATCCAATGTGAAAAGCTGACTTCTGCTCAATGACACCTTCGCACAGGATCCAGTATGAATACATCATCAATAATAGCCTTACTTGCTACATTTAAAGCAGTTGTCACCATCCAGGTGCTCAGGTTTCACAAAGTCTTCCAGAGCTGCGGTGACAGATGCGGCTGCCTGGAGGAGTGAGAAGGGAGAGCCCTGAGCTCTGGGAAATTCCCACACCCAAACACTTACGAGGAGTTTACGCAAAAAAAACAGCTTGATGATGCTGAGGAGACCCACTGTGAACCCACAAGCAGCGCCCAGGAGGCAGAAAGAGGGTGTGATGCTGAACATCTCCCTCATTTCCCAGGGATTCCCAGGGTTCCCCAGAGCCACCTCTTTGTGGCACCGCACAGTTCAGCTACGATGGTATGGGTGTCACCAGTGATGGAAACAACACCCCCGTGAGCCTGGGAGCCAGACGGGTGTTGAGGGAGGGCAAGGGAAGAAGGAGGAGGGTACGTCAGAGTGCAGAGAGGGGCACGTGTGCCTGTCCAGCTGAAACCAGCACCGGCAGGGAGACCACTGCCATGGCCTCTGCAGAACACAGTCCATTCCACCTCCCGCCCACCGCCAACCTCTCTTGTCAGATACATTTTTAAACCAACTGTGTGGAATCTGGAAAGCTACAGGGGCCTTGGGACGTCTTGAAGCACAATTACAAACTCTCTTACTTTGATATCCAGAGGAACATCCAGGAAGGCCTCGTAGGAATCGGACACCGCTTGGCAGCTCCAGCATGTGACTGGAAGGCAGATGGAAATGCTCAGTGACAGGGGAAGTCGACTGACTGTGCCGGGTTACCCTCTTCACACCCACTGCACCAATCACACCATCGGCTGTTGTCGCAGGCAGACAGGAGGGCACAGACTATTCCAAGGAGAGCAATAGCAGTGGAAAAGTACCTCTGGATCTCAGAAAGCCCCCAAAGATCTGATGGACGATGGTGGTTGCTTGAGAGGAGATGTCCAAGCTGCAAACCAACGGGAAGGTGGAGTTATCTCCTCCCAGAGTCTGGCTTTGTCCGAAAGCCCTGGGCATAGTTTTCCTTGAGGGGAGGACATCAAGGACTCCAAAGGGCTTGGGAAGGCTGGAAACACAATTTGCTTGCGCTTACTCGCTGTTTCCTCTCAGACAAGCTCTCTGCATGGCATCCACGGTGCAGCGTAAGAACTCGTGGGCGTCCTCCTGCCTGCCATGCTGGAAATTTTCTCCTATTTCTAAGAAAGAAGAAGTTACTAGTTCTCTCCTACAAGAACGGCATCAATCATGTCACAGCTCCTGCACTGACTCACCTGTGAGAAAATCGATGACAGCCCAAGGCTCGATGGCGCTGGCTGAGGAATGCAGGACCTGTTGAACGTGCACTTCCATCCTGCACATCACGCAGAAGCCTTTCTGGCGACCTGGAGAGGGAGGGAGGAATGGGAGAGGGAAGCTCCTCAGGTTTGCAAAATATCCACAGCGATGGGAAACCTAATGGAGGTCTTGCAGTTTAAGAATTCTCCATTCCTCCCAAGGTGCCCAACAAGCCCAGGACATTTTAATGCACAGAAAACTTTCTTCAGGGGGATGCTGAACTGACGGAAGCTTTCTGTGCAATCAGCAAAGGAGTTTAACTTGCAGGAACAGGGACCAAGAGCCTGGGATAGAAAGAGGTGCCTTTCTGAAGATGAACACATCCAGATACAGCAAGCTGCTTCTAGGCTTGAGTGTTCAGAGAACACCAACTCAGGGAGCTGACAAAGAAGGGCCACTTTTCTCCTAGATCAGCTTCCAGATTCTGGGAGCCCTTGGGCCCTGCTCAACAGATGTACAAGGAATGTTCCCAAAAGTACTGACAGGCCCGGCTGTGCTCCCCAGAGAGCAGGTGGTTGGCCAGAGGGGGGGTGTAGGTCAGGCACTGCAGGACGGAGTTGAGCCAGCACGTGTTGCCCAGGTTGTGCAGTCCCGCTCCAGCTCTCTGGCTGTGCTGCCAGGCCATGCAAATCTTCTCTGGGGGAAAGAGGATCCTCTGCGGCGGAGCCATTCCCTCAGCAACGACTGCCAAGAAACCACATTGGAAGAGAGATGAGTCCATGTTCTTGCACAGAAGCAGATTTAAAAGTTGAGTTCTGGACAGGAGCACCCAGGAGAACAAGCTCTAACCTCCCACACAGAAACACTGGGGGAAGCCTAACACTGCTCTTGAAAGTTCCTGGTCAAGGAGCAGTTTTGGAAAATAGCGTGTTCCCCTGCTCACTTTGCCAAAAGTGCAACAAATCCACACTCTGACTTCTGTGCCCTGAGCAACCTTCCTTTCCCTCCGGAGTCTTGACCTGGATCAACCCCCGGCACAGTCTCCCCATGCGTGTCAGGGCTGCAGGGTGCCCGGCTGACGGGCTGCGATGCTGGAGCCGGGCAGGACGGGGAAAGCACCCAGTGCAGCGGGTGAGGAACTCGCTTCAGACGGGCAGGAAAGGTCCCCGTCCCACAGCACGGCTGCCTCCTGCCCGCCCAGCTGCCTCTCGCTGCCCGTGCCCTGCAGCAGGAGCTGGGTCCCCTCTGCCCGCTGTGCTGTGCTGGGGCCGGCTCCCAGCTCCGAGCAGCCCTGGGCTTCAGGCAGCATCACGGCCAACACCTGTGGAACCCCCCTGCCAGCGTGCAGGGAAACGTGGTCCTGGTGTTGAGCAGGGAGCGCTCGCTGGCCCCCGCCCTGCCCAGACAATCAGGGCCCCTCACTCACCCATCTCCAGGTGCTGGGCCATGCACAGCTCCTGGGGCTCTGCTGCAGAGCTGCTCTCCTGGGGAGCCCTGTCCTCCTCCAGGGCCACCACGGGGCAGGTGAGGTGTTTGTCTGCCATCTCGTGGGTTTGGGGACAGAGGTATGGGTGAGGAATGGGGAAGACTTGGTGAAACACCACGAGTCTGCCAAGGGCAGCCGGGAAAGACGTGGGCTGCACTTGGGGAGTCCTCAGCACAAGGCTGCCGGGGGCAGAGGGGAGTCTGCCAGGGGCAGCTGAAGTGAGGGTATGGTTGGACTCGATGATCTTAAAGGTTCGCTTCCAACCAAAAAGATTCTCTAAATCTCAAACTCAATGAAAGACGTGGGCTACGCTCGGGGGCTCTCGCCAGCTCCGTGCTCGCACCCTGTCTCGTCACCGTCCTGCCGGACAGTGTGGGCTGGGGCTGCAGCTGCGCTGAGCACAGGCAGGGCAGTGGGTGTCACAATGTGAGGTCATAAAGGGCCCCACTGTGACCCTGCGCCTGGGGAGCGAGGGGCAGCATGTCCCGTTGGGAGGAACAGGCCAGTTCAGCCCTGGGCACCTGGGTGCTCTCAGGTGTCTCCAGGTCCCCCTTTGCCCTCATGTCCCCTCGGGACTGCCCTGTTGCCCTGTGGTTTGTTCCAGAGCCCCGTGTTCACCTGACTGGCTGATCTGAACAGCAGTGAAGCTGCTCCTTTAGTGGGTTTGTAGAGATTTCTAGGGAATTCCAAAGGGTGGGCAGCAGAGGGGATGGGCTTTGTGTGCTGTCTCACCACTTACGGAAGCTCTCAGTGGCTTGAGGATAAACTGAGCATATAACCAAGTGACAAACTGTTGGAGCGGGCAGAGCACAAAAGGAGGAATCCAGGTGGTGGGGGGTGAAAAAAGTTGGAAAGGCTGAGGTACTAAATGCCTTCTTCGCCTCAGTCTTTAACAGTCAGAACAGTTGTGCTCCAGGTACCCAGCCCTTGAAGCAGAAGACAGACATGGGGAGCAGAGTGGAGCCCCAATGATCCAAGGGGAAATGGTTGGCAACCTGCTACACCACTTGGAAACCCACAAGTCTGTGGAGCCAGATGGGATACACCCAAGGGTTCTGAGGGAACTGGCGGAGGGGATCACTGAGCCACTTTCAATTATTTACCTGCAGGAGGACAAGAGACACAGAGAACATCACTGCTTTCCCTTATTAAATTCATCAGTGGCCACACAGTGTCTTTGTTTCTCGTTTAACTGTTCCTGCAGTAGTAACAACTCATTATGGGGCCCTTGAATTGCCTTACAGCTCTGGGCTGAGCTTTGATCTGGACTGTTGCTGTGCTTGGCGGCTGCTGTCCTTGAGGACCAGACGAACTCACTCCTGCCACCCTGCCTGGCAGTTCATTCCACCCGTGTCACAGCTCTGTCTGCAGCACTGACAGCTCCAGCTCCCCCAGTCAGGTCCTGCCGCGATTGAGAGACGGGGACGCAGTTTGATGCAAACAAGTGTCCGATTTATTGATCAGAGGCTACACATTTATATAGTCTATGGCTAGCGTGTTACATACTGATTAGTTACTTTTTGCAAAGTTAGTTCGGCTGAGAAGGTTTTACAAGCTACGTTCCCATCGCTAATAGTTGCTAACAGTTGCTAGTTTCATGGTCATAAGATATACTCTGTTGCAAGGAGAAGACACCTGTTTATCACAGTAAGTCCCTTGTTCTTTGTTCTTGCTTCAGCACGTTGTAATTTTCCACTGCAGCACATTCCCACTGTTGTCATGGCCTACTCTTACAACAGACTAGCTAACTTATTATATGTATATAAGACTATGTTATAGATCAATTCGCATCATATGAATTCAGACAACCCACATCTCCCCCTTTTTGTTTTCAGTCATCTGACTCTTCCCAGGGTCGACGTCCGACTAATTCCAGGACATCTTGTTTCACCAACATTTCAGCACTGGGGGTTTTTGCGAAGTCTCGTTGCTGTACAAGGAAAATCTTATTCATTGAAGCAGTTATCGATTTCTGTAAGCACTGCAACACACACGGAATCATTATTAACAGCACACAAATTATTAAAAGAATAGAAACTCCCTGTTTGAGCAAATCTTTCATCCATCCTGTAATGCCCCAAGAAGCCAACCAGCTGTCAAACCCGTCTGTTCTTACTGTAACAAGATGTACTCGGTCCCGCAATTCTTCAATCTGCTTATGGACACTTTTCGAATGATCAGACAAATTCATACAGCACATCCCTTCAAATTCCTGGCAGCCATGTCCATGAGCTAACAAGAGAAAATCGATAGCTGCACGATTTTGTAAAACTGCATGTCGTAAGCTATCTACATCATTGGCTAGGCCTGAAAGAATATCAGAGGTTGTGTTAAATTCTTTTACAGCCCAACAGGCTAGTCTTTTAATCTTATTCCAATTGCTTGCAGCCATTCCTCCAGGTAAAAAGAAGGAGATCCTAAAGACCCTAGGTCGACTTGGTCGTCACAATCTGGACCTAATTGGTGTAACGACCTTTTTCTTCGGGAAGACGGGATAGTAGAAGAGTGAAAGAGGTCTCTCATGTGGGGTGCAAATAAAGTAAGCTTCCCAATATAACAAGGACCTCCTATTGGCTTGTAGGGGATTCCTGGCCATGCCCTATCTCCACAAATTAGGAAATATCCCTCAGGTAGCTTCACTTGTCCCGTAAAAGTTTTACCAATGTACATGGAGCCCATATTGCGTGACACATTCCAATGGAATGAAGCACCTGATACATTTTGGTATGAAATTAATCTTTGTAATGTTTCTGGATCACCTTCCCGTATCAAGTAGCTCTCAAGAAGGTCCCCAAATTCAATCACTCCAGTTCCATTGACCGGAAGTACCTTAGGGGTAAAGAAAGAACAGTTTTTCCATCGACTAACATCAGCCCAGCCTGTCAAGGGTGGAAAAGAGCCCCATAACTGCAGCTCTTGTACCGGCAAAGGGCTAGAAATATTAAGCAATTCAATCAGTCTTTTCTGATAAAGGGCTCCCCTTTGTGCTGGCCAGTCATTTTCCTTATAACATCCTACCGCTTCATAGTCCCCATGAGAGTCTTTTTGCTCATGCCAGGAATAATACGTGTGATTAAGTTCATTCTCCAAAGAAGAGGTATTTACAAATCCTACAAAATCTTGCGGGTCTAAGTACGGATAGCCTATTAAGCATGTTCTAAAGGGATCGCCTACTTGTGCTAAGGATAAACAGAAATCTGTAGTCCCAGTGCGGTTTGCCCAGGTAAGCCATACGTTAGTGCGAGGGTCAACATGATGCAAATCAAAGCAAAAGCCTATACCTATGATAAATGACAAAGAGACTAACACTTTGCCCATGTTTGCAAGTTCTTATTCTTCCTTCTGTTTCTCTTTTTTAAACACTTCTTTTTTGTTTCTTCCCACTTATCGGGGCTTACTTCCCAAATTTGAGGTACCGGAACAAATTTGGCACACTCAATAGTTCTCCAAAGGATATTGTCTGATCGTTTAGCGATATATCTGTGCCATTCTTCCGACTTTGTCTGGTAAGAATGAGACCTTTCACCCTCAATTCCCGTATCTACCACCCTGGGTTCAAAAAGGTTATTTGTGCTGAAATGGCGAACTACCGGAGGATTGCTATCTAATAGAGAACAATTCAAAAAGTTAAAAACGTACAAGGCTTTCTGTATTCGCTCCTCTGGCGTAGCAGTCCCTATTCCCCCTTTTTGTTTTAATAATAAGCGTTTTAAGGTTTGGTGAGAGCGTTCTATCAGAGCTTGACCCGTGGGGGAATGAGGGATACCTGTAACGTGAGAAATTCCCCAAAAAGCAAAAAAGGTTGTTAAAACTTTAGACACATATGCGGGACCATTGTCTGTTTTAATTTGAGAGGGTACCCCTAAAGTGGCAAAAGCGCGTATTAGATGTTTTTGCACATCGCGTGCTTTTTCTCCTGTATGACAGGAGGCAAATAACATTCCCGAAAATGTATCAACAGAGCAATGAATAAACTTTAAACGACCAAATTTGGCAAAATGAGTAACATCTGTTTGCCAGAGTTGAAGACTCTGTAAACCTCTGGGGTTAACTCCTCCTGCTATGGAAGGAAAAGAGTGTCTCTGACAATCAGGACACACTGCAATGACATTATTGGCTTGTTGTGAGGTAAGTTTAGCTTGTGCGACACGGAAGATAAGTTCCTGTAACAAGTCAAATAATGCAGCATGAGAAACATCCCGTAATACAGAAGCCTCAGCTCGGCTAACAATTCCTGCAACATAAGCAGAATCAGTAATTATGTTAAGAGGAACAGACCATTTACGAAAAACTCGAACAACTGCGGATAATTCCACTATTTGAGGAGAACCTTGAACAATTTTGATATCAGATTCCCAGGGCTACAGCTTTCTCCATGACTTCATGGTATTGTGCTGCCACTAGAATGTCATCCATATAATGATATAACAATGCAGCAGGTACCACAGTTCTGACAGGACTAAGTATTTTTGCCACATACCATTGGCATATTGTGGGACTATTTTTCATTCCCTGTGGTAGCACAACCCACTGGTATCTTTGCAAAGGAGCTTGCATGTTGACGCTAGGGACCGAAAAAGCAAATTTAGGAGCATCGTCTGGATGCAATGGAATATTGAAAAAGCAATCTTTGAGATCTATGATAGTTAAATGCCAATCTCGAGGGATCATGGTAGGTGACGGTAGCCCGGGTCGCAGGGCTCCCATGTTTTCCATAGCGTCATTAATTTTTCTCAGGTCATGGAGCAAGCGCCACTTGCCAGTTTGTTTTTTAATAACAAAAACAGGTGAATTCCAGGGACTTGTAGAGGGTACAATGTGTCCCATAGATAATTATTAATCTCTTGCAGTAACTGCTCTACTACTTGGGGTGAGCGCAGTGATGTAGAAGGAGGCTCTGGGAAACTTCTCAGTTACACATTCCTTAGCTCTATTTACCTTTTACAATTAGACATGTCAAAAACAGTATAAACCAGTATAATAAACCTCAATCCATTACTCTATTTTCCTAAATCTAAATCAGTTAATATTCTAGCAACTTTTAAATACAACCTCTTCTAAATTCACGTCTATCATAGCATTTTAACAATTTAAATACTTTTCTAACAATATAAGCAATTGCTCCAAGGTGTAAGGATGCATCCTAAAGGGGGAGCAAGGTGGAATTTTAGCAGTGGAACCGGTTCCCATTTTGTAATTATCTCCCCAGAAAAGATTCTTTTGGTACCAAATATGAATATGCAAACCAAAATACTGAGCTCAGATGTGAAAACCAAATACCCAGGTCAAATATGCAGATAGATCACAGTCACACTAATTTAAGACAATATCTCAATTTTTGCATTGCACCTTTGAGCCGCTCACTGCTCAGGCAGGTGGAGGTACCTCTGGGTCTCCCTGACAAAACAGGTCAGCGGCGCCGGAGCCCATCAGTACTCGCCCCCCCGCCATCGCAACGAGCTGAACCGGGCAAGGCCTTCCTTTTTGCTTTGTTTGTTTTCAGTGTCTCATCTGGTGCGCTATAACTGTTAATCCAAAACCTGGATTCTTTACTTGATGTGCATATGAAAAAGCCAAATTTAGTGTACCGAGATGAGAGACAGCCTGTCACAGAGTTGCGCAAGTCTGGATATTGGAATAAAGCTAGCATGCTAGAGAGAAAAACAACAGCTACTACACGCAAAATTTTTACGATCACATTCATGCAGCAAGGAACCAAATCACTCATGATCTTCCGAACCATCACAAAATGCACATTTTGAGTCAACGGATTATCACGATTTAACAGAGTACGAACTTATCATACCATATAGCACAAACCTATCGAAATTGTAACATACTTAAACAGATTCCCACAAAGAACACAGGTTAATGAGGAAAGAACCTTGCAGACTTTAACAAGTTTCGCGACTTGTGTGTTATCAGTTAAGTCTCTCAGCTGTCTGAGATGATTTAATGATCTCTTGCAGGGATTCATTTTGTCCCGCTCTGCTGGCCTCAAAAACAACATTAGTTGCAACAAGATTCTATCCTCCGGACACTTTCCCTAATCATTTAACTCATACAGCAGCAAACACTGATTTCAATATTTAACAAGATCTTCCTTCCTTATAATTCCGAGTGCTTTCCCAAGTTTTAAAACACCTCGCAATACTGATTTTTTAGGAACACAGCTGAAAACAATTATTCCTGACCCCATCTTGCAAGTAAAAACCTTGAGAAGAGGGAGGGAGGGAAGGAGGGAAGGTGGGGGGGGAAACGCACAGGTCTGCTTGAAAACAGTTAACTCACATTCCTGACAAGCCGCTCGATTTTCAGAGAGGCAATACACAGAAACACACAATATGTACTGTAAAACTCGCAAATAACATGTTGATAGCAAACATTAGCATTCTCTACTGCTAATTGAAACACCAATGCTTCCTCAGCTTCCAAGTTTTCAACCTGCTTACTGATGGCCTCTTGAAGATGGTCAATAAATTACGTGTAAGTCTCATTGGGACCCTGATTACGGTGTTTCAATTAGTGTCTCTAATGATCTATAGCTGTTACCTTTCACAGAGTTCCTTTGCCCAGTTCTCATCCGGTGACTCCCTCTGCTCTTTCGTAGGGGTTAGAGGGTTAAAAAACAGTAAAAGCAGACTGGTAAAATTGGTAAAAGGACTGATAGTACACTCGTTTACGACTTTAGCATTCTCAGCTTTCACAGGGTCTTTGAGTAAGTTGTCCGACTCCAATCCTCTGGACGATGGTACAGGAGGCCACCCGCTCGGCATTTTTCCTCCCCCCGCCCCGGACTGCTGAGCCATCGGGGGCGCCGACAGTACAGCAGGGGATGGAGTAGGGAGGGTATCACAGACACAAGCCGGGTAAACTTCACAGCAACTTTCAGGATACTTATCAGGCTGCAACGCAGCAAAAATTCCAGCAGCAGCAGATCGTTCAGCCCCAAGGTCTTTTAAGGCAGTCCCATGATTTCCACCACTGACTCCATCCCATTCCCTCTGCTCTATATTGTCCCAAAGTTCAAGCGTAAAAATTGAGGAGGCAGTCACCGTAGGGACCGTAACTTGCACCCATTTTGGGATTAATTTAAGATCTTGTCCCGAAAGAGCTCCTCTTCCCTGCTTATTAAGCAGAGTTTTCATGTGCTCATAAACGTCTCTTTCAGGGGAACTCTCCTGATACCCCATTTAGTTTCCCGCAGCAGCTCACCTCTCGTTCCAGACGGAGGGAGTGATTCGCCGGCCGGCTTATCCTGCTTCTTTCAGCAGCACTTCCCAAGTTCTGCGGGACGTCGCGGCAGGCCACCTTGCCCTGGGCTGCCACCAGGCAGGCGGTTATTTGACCTGCGTTCCTGTCACGGACGATCACGCATCACGTCGGGGTCACCATTTGCCGCGATTGAGAGACGGGGACGCAGTTTGATGCAAACAAGTGTCCGATTTATTGATCAGAGGCTACACATTTATATAGTCTATGGCTAGCGTGTTACATACTGATTAGTTACTTTTTGCAAAGTTAGTTCGGCTGAGAAGGTTTTACAAGCTACGTTCCCATCGCTAATAGTTGCTAACAGTTGCTAGTTTCATGGTCATAAGATATACTCTGTTGCAAGGAGAAGACACCTGTTTACCACAGTTAGGTCCCTGGCTGAGGACATTGCCTCACATCTGGGCTGAGCCACCCCAGCTGTGGCACCAGCCCAGCTCTGACCTGCACAAGAAACCTGGTACCAAGTGTCCAAGAGCCTATGTGTGCAAAGGCTTTGCTGCAGAGCACAGACGTGACATGGCCAAGTATTGCTGAATGTCTCTCTAGACCGAGGAGTATAAAACCAGAATAAAATTACTAAATCCATTCAACTGAAGATATTCCTCCTTCAGCTTGGAGAAATTAGATCCTTTGCTGTAACCTTCCTGGCGTCCTGTCTAATGATGGGACAAGAAGAGATGATTTTCATACCAGTTTATTTTCTAATAGGAAGAATATAATGCTGGCAAGAAGTGTCTGTGCAGAGGAGAGAGAATCAACATCACTGATTACTTGAAGCTGTTTGAAATGTTGTGTCCCTGGAGGCCCAGGGACACCTGGAGGGAGCCCAGAGGGGGCAGAGAAAGGGACATCATGGGCTGCTCCTGTGCTGCTGAGCTGCGCTGGGCTCCTGGACACAGGGAGCTCACGGCAGCGGCAGCGCTGCAGAGAGACAGCTCTGCCCAGGGCAGCTCCTCTGCACACGCAGCAGGGTGAGGGCTCTGCCTGCAGCACCGAGGGCACAGGAGACAGGCACAGAGAGGGGAAAGACAACATGGGGTGGAGGATGCTGAGAGATCACTGGGAGAGAAATCTTCACAAATATTAAGCCTGTGGCTGCAGGACGTTGCATCTGCAAATCATGGCAGAATCTCTGATAGCTGTCACATTGCAGAGCCTACAAGAGACGTAAGGACAACTCTTAGAGATTCCGTGATGCAGAGGAGAGGATGTGCTGCAGAGCAGGGGTTGTCTTCTGCGCTGTCAGAGTGACAAGACGTGAATGCTGCGTTCTCCCCAGGGTGGCTGTGGGGTGTACATGTCAATGTGCAGGATGGGTGCCCAGGGCTGTCCTGCAGAGCAGGGTCCCTGCACCCCAGGGCTGTGCCGGGCAGGGACTCTGCCGCCTGCAGGGTCAGCGCTCAGCCTGCCGGGAGAGCCCAGCAACAGGAGGGGAGAAGCTGTGGGGGGAGGGAGCAAACCCTGTTGGGCAGGAAAGGTGCTTCTGCTGCTGAGAGGTGCCGTGTGGTCAGTGCTGCGCACAGTTCCAGATCACCTGCAGGATTTTTTGCGGCGATTAGGAACGACGCATACCAGGACACAGACAGAAATTCACGCAGATGCAGAGACCTTGTTCAGGAAGGAGCGCAGAGCCTGGCCAGGCAGAGAGCTGACCTAGGCCTAGGCTGCCTTCTTTATTCACCATTGACAATTTATAGGATTTACAGGTACGGGACTGGAGTAAGATGTTTACAAAAGGTGTTTTTCCACTAATTGTTATTAAAAACACACTAAACTCGTGTGATGTTTGTCTCACTTGTTTTTCCACTCATTCACAGACCAGGCCCAAGGACATTCACACGTCCCATGCACTAGGGGGCGGTTATCCAGCCCGAGATACCATTCTCACGAGTCTGGGCTATAACTTTTTACAGTTATGAGAAAGATACTTCAAAGTAATCTGTCCAAGGCCCTTTATATATTATTATGTTACTATTATGTCTTTGACCGTCCGGATGGTCATGTTAGTATTGATCTTCCTTTATCATCCAGGTGGCTGGAACTGCACATCTTGCTTTCCCACATTTTACTTTCCAACACGGGTCCTCAAGACATTATCTTTGAATCTCTCACACATGGCCAGTTGAACAGCTTGTCAGAGGAAATAAGGTGAAGTGAGTACACTGTGATGGAAACAAGGTTACATAAAAGTTTATCATTGTTTTACTCGTCTATTAATACTATTTAACAGATTTAAAGCAGTACAGAGAATGCCACATTGTACACCTCATGTTGCAAACATCGGCACTGAGCGTATTTCTGATATGAAATACAGGTGGATGCCTCTTGGAAAATATTTGTTCCTTTATAGAATGTTTTTCCATTTTTTTTTTTCCCATTGTCTGGAATGCTTTTCCTATTCCTCTTTCCCTTTATTTCCATCCTGGGATGTGAATGTAACTTCCTACAATCAGCTCTTTGGGAAAGAGCGTGAAATCCAGGTGTTCACTTTGCTGTAGTTGGGAGGGGAACAAATACAGCGGTTTTGACTATTGATGTGATTCAGAGCAGCACATCAGACAGTTGCACTGGGTGCGGCTTTTTAATGCAGGACTTGCAGAATCAAGAGGAAAAAGCCCAAACAAACACTTTCTCTGGGAACTGAGTTTCTAAAGGGAACATGACTCAGAGTTTTCCAGTAGCCACCAATTTTTTCCTCCAGGGCATTTACTCCTGATGTTCATCTTCTAGATGGTCTGTTTCAAGTGAAAAATGTGTTTTTATCTTGTGCAGTGCCCCTGGACCTGAGCAATCTTGTGATGGGACCCGCAGTGATGGAAGTTCTGTTTGCCTGTGGAGAATCCAGGAAGGTTCCTTCCAACTTGAGCCAAGAGGTGGAGAATCTTTTTACTCCCTCAGCTTCTGAAGCCATTTCTGCCAAAGCAGCAGCTGCTGAAAGTGACATAACGCAGGCTGATTATGCACGTCCCAATGTGAGTCGTCAGCACAAGGCCAGGAGAAAACCCTTGGGCACTGAAGATGAATTTGGCGCTTTCCGCCATCGCATCCTCCTCTGCTGAGGCCATGACATGAGGGGCAAGGTGTCGGGCAGAGTGACAGCCCAAGCAGCCAATCAGAGGTCAGCACCTCAGATGAAGGGCGGGCACTGCATTGCAGGAGCCTGACCAGCTGGGGGCCAATCAGAGCCGGGATCACCTCAGGGAAGGGCAGAGTGACAGCCCAGGGGACCAATGCGGGGCAGCGTCCCCTCAGGGAGGAGACTGGCCGCCCTGCCGCCCGGTGCTGGCAAAGGTGGATGTGAGAAGGCGGCGGCTCTGCCGGTGGCCGGGCTGAGCTCGGACATGGCGCCCGTGGGGCTGCCCCAGGGCTGAGCAGCCCCGGCCCTGGCCCCGCCTCCTCTCTTCAGCCCTCCCCCAGCTCTACCCCCCTTGCCCATGTTCTGGACCCCCCGTCTCTGTGGGAGCCACCGCCTCACAGAGTCAGTGTCCCTGGGCTGTGCCACCACACAGCAGCCAGGGGCCACTGGGCTTCTCGCCGCCATCGCCGCCAGCACGTGGCCGCCAGTGATGAGGACGTGACGCTGAGGTGGAGGACGGGGTGGGTGGGCGATGATGGCGGGGGCCGTGTTTGCCGTGGGGGTGCTCGCCATCACCTCACCCACATCCCCTCCCGCAGCACAAGCGACCCCACAGCGCCTGGAGGACGGTGAGGAGGGGAGGACGTGGCCGCCACCACACGTCAGCCCTGAGATGGTGAGCTGAGAGGGGGGATGGCGGGGCTGGGGTCTCCCCTCAGAGCAGGGGGTCCCAGGGCTGACGCTCTCCCCGCCTCCCCACAGCTCCTGCTCATCATCTCCTGACGCTGCCCGACCTGCTGAGCCGGGGCCAGACCTGCTGCTGCCGCCATGAGCTGTGAACAGCGAGGCCGCCTGGGGCCACTTCTGCCCCTTCTGCCCCCACCAGCACCCGGCCCTGCAAGATGCCGCAGCCTCAGCTGTGAGCCCGCGGCACCGCCAAGGGACGGGAGGGTGGTGGCACTTTGTCCCCAGCCCATGACAACGTCTCTGCTTCCCCCTCCAGACACCAACGGGCTGAGCCTCCAGGGCCTGGGCCCCTGTCAGCAGCCAGCGCTGGTGGCCGCCATCCCCTCCCCTTTGCTCACGGCCACCACAAGCTGCTGCCTGCCCAGCAGCACCTCTTCCTCCTGGGTTATGGCAGGACCCTCTTCTTCCTCCATGACTCTGGCTGCCACACCTGCCACTGCCGGGCCCTCTCCCGTGGCATCGATGACGTACGCCGACCCCTCACCCCCACCCCTTTCGCCCATGCCACCGCCACGCTGGGTGACCGTCCCCTCCTCCCCACAGGTGACAGCAGACCCCTGTGAGGAGCCCACCCATATCTACGTGCTGATGGGGCAGGAGCAGCAACAGGTCAGCAGCAGGTCCTCTTCAGAGAAGGTAGCGTGCATTGGAGACTTGCAAAAGGCCTTTGAAACTGCTGTGAACTGGGGCCCTGTGAGAGTCATGGGAAGGTCATCAGCCTTGCAGCTCTGCAGCAGTTAAAACTGCCACTGAAACACTCTTGGTGGCAGATGCTGTTCTGTGGGTTTCAATTTGGGTATTTTTTAATCATTTTGTTGAGGTACAATTCTTTATTTGGAATCAGGTGACGGGATTGACGCTCATCTTCTCTTTCTGGAGCACATCCTGACATCCTTTATCATCCAGAGCCCTGTGTTCCTGAGAGGAGCGATGGCCACAATGGAGAATGACTTCTGTGAGTAGCAGCTGCAGCAGCAGCCTCGGACTTTGTGAATCCCCAAAGTCAACGGACGTGGCTGGTGCTCAATTCCTGAATATTGATGCGCTGACACCCTAGAGTGAATTCTGGGGCACTTCCTGAGAGCAGCCAGACTTACCAAGGTGTTCTCAATTAGACACGGCAAGCTGTGTTTCCTCACTCCCTGCCACTCTGTACAGGAGTTTTAAAGACGTCATTGCTCGCAGAAAGGTCTGACATCAGTAGGGTTACCTTCTGTGCCAGGTACTTGGTTGTTTTCATCAACTTACAATCAAGAAAAGGGAAGACTTGACCTGCTAATGCCATTCAAGACTCTAGAGGGAAAGGAAGGTTGTCTGGGGCACAGAAATGAGTGTGGGTTTGTTGGACTTGAGGCAAAGTAAGCAGGGGAACACACTTTTTCAAAACTGTTTCTTGACCAGCAAATTGCAATGGCAGTGTTAGGCTTGCCCCAATGTATCTCTGTTGGAGGTTAGGGCTGGTTGTCCTGGGTACTCCTGTAGAAAACTTGACTTTTAAAATGTGCTTTCATGCAACAACATTATTTCTTTTCAAATGTGGTTTCTTGGCAGTCGTTGCTGAGGGAATGGCTCCACCACAGAGGATCTTCTTTCCCCTAGAGAAGATTTGCATGGCCTCGCAGCACAGCCAGAGCGCTGGAGCGGGACTGCACAACGTGGGCAACACATGCTTCCTCAATTCCATCCTGCAGTGCCTGACCTACACCACCCTCTGGCCAGCCACCTGCTCTCTGGGGAGCACAGCCAGGCCTGTCAGCACTTCTGTGAACATTTCCTTGTACATCTGTTGAGCAGGGCCCAAGGGCTCCCAGTATCTGGAATTGATTTAGGAGAAAAGCAGCCCTTCTTTGTCAGTCCCCGCAGGGCTGTTCTTTGAACATGCAAGCCTAGAAGCTGCTTGTTGTATCTCTTTCTATCCCCAGGTCTCAGTCCCTCTTCTTGTAAGTTAAATTCTCTTTCTTATTGTACAGAAACCTTTGGTCAGTTCAGCGTCCCTCTGAAGAACATTTTCCATGCACTAAAATATCCCAGGGCTGTTTGGACGTTGGCACCTTGGGAGAAGAGGAGTGGAGTCTGTTCTTATAACTTCAAGACAAGATCTCCATTAGGTTTCCCATTGCTGTGGATATTTTGCTAACCCGAGAAGCTTTCTTCTCTCCCTCCCTCTTCAGGGAGCCGGGAAGGCTTCTGCATGGTGTGCAGAATGGAAGCACAGGTTAACGAGGTCCTGCATTCCTCAGCCAGGGCCATTGAGCCTTGAGCAGTCGTCAGTGTTCTCAGACATAAGCCACTTCAGGTACTTTGATATGTTTTCTTCCATTCCTGTAAGAGTGAACTATTAACTACTTCCTTTTTAGAAACAGGAGAACATTTCCAGGATTGCAGGCAGGAGGATGCCCACGAGTTCTTATGCTGCACTGTGGATGCCATGCAGAGAGATTGTCTGAGTGGAAGCAGCGAGTAAGTGCAAGGAAATTACCTTTTGAGTGTTCCTGAGCCCTTTGGACTCCTTGATGTACTCCCATAATGGAAAACCTGGGCCCAGGGCTTTCAGACAAGCCAAAGTCTTGGAGGAGATAACTCTGCCTTCCCATTTATTTCCAGCATGGACATCTCTTCTCAGTCAACTACCATCATCCATCAAATATTCGTGGGCTTTCTGAGATCCAGAGGTACTTTTCCACAACTATTGCTCTCCTTGGAATTTTCTGTGCCCTTCTGTCTGCCTGTGATAATCAGCTGATCAGCTAATTAGCATAGTATATATGAGAAGTGTAAACCAACATAACCAACTTCTCTTATCGCTGAACATTTCCATTTGCCTTCCAGTCTCGTGCAAGAGCTGCCAAGCTGTTTCTGATTCCTATGAGGCCTTCCTGGATGTTCCTTTGGATACAAAAGTAAGAGGGTTTGTAATTGTGCTTCAAGACATCCCAAAGCTTTCCAGAATCCACGCAGTTGGCTTAAAAACTGACACTGCGAACACAAGAGATCTTGGTGGTGGGTGGGAAGTCAAATGAACTGTGTCCTTCTGGGGAGGCCGTGCCAGTGGTCTCCCTGTCGGTGCCGGCTTTAAGCTGGACGGGCACACATGAGCCTCTCTTGCCTCCATGGCGTATTTTCCTCCTTCTTCCCTTGCCCTCCCACAACACCCATCTGGCTCCCAGGCTGATGAGGTGTGTTGTTTCCATTGTTGACAACCCTGCACACCATCGGGAGCTGAACTGCGTGGTGCCACAGAGAGGGAGCTGTTGAGAGCCCCAGGAATTCCTCGGCAATGAGGGAAATGTTCAGTGTAATACCCTCTGTATGGACGCTGCTTGTGGGTTCACAGTGGGTCTCCTCGGCATCAGCTACCTGGGTTTTTGTGTAAACTCCTAGTAAGTGTTTGGGCAAAGATGTTTCTCCAAGTTCATTTCTCTCTTTTCTAACTCCTCCAGGCAGCTGCATCTGTCACCGCAGCTCTGGAGTACTTTGTGAAACCTGAGCACCTGGATGGCAACAACTGCTTTAAATGTAGCAAGTGAGACAATTACTAATGACATATTAATACTAGATCCTGCATGAAGATGCTGCATGTCATAGAGCAGAAGTAATTTTTTCACATCAGTTTAGTGCACAATGAGACACAGCATATTTAATATGGCCTTTTGGTACTGAATAACCTTAAACCAGTGTAATGATGTGTGAGACGTGCACATTCGTCTGGCCTCGTGGGAGGAAAAAATGGTGCATTTCGGCACTTGGTTTTGTGCTTGGTTTCAAGGTGTGACAAGATGGTTACTGCCTCCAAGAGGTTCACAGTCCATCATGCACCAAAGGTTCTTACGGTGTGTCTGAAGAGGTTTGGAGACTTCACTGGTGACAAGATCAGCCAGGTGTGTGTGCAACTGGAGTGCATATTTCTCTTCCTGCAGCAGATTTCCCAAAGCAGTATGCTCTTCTGCAAGCTGTACATGTTGAGTTTTTCATGTTCCCTTCTGGGAAGAGTTCCCGTAGGAAGATGAGCATGTCCTCTGCTCCAGCAGAGTGTCTTTGACTGGTAGCAGTTTCCTGCCACCCAAACCATGACATGTTGCTTTAGGGAAAACCAAGTGTTCATGAGACCCAAAGATGTCATTATACACTTTTGCCCCCTCAACTTGGAAGGCTGTTTCATGAAATATTTCAGGATCCATTCTGAGCCCTCTTGGTCTCTCCGTAGGTTGTGGAGTGTCCTGAGTACCTGGATCGTCACCCATACATGTCTCAGACAGCCGGAGAACCTGTGCTCTACTCCTTATATGCTGTCCTGGTGCACAGCGGTGTCGGCTGCCATGAAGGACACTATTTCTGCTACACAAAGGTAAAGAGCAACTTCCTTCCTAACAAGGGCAAAATGCATCCTGGGGAAAACAACTTTCATGGCAGTGTTATGGCAGCCAGGGTTTTGGGGAAGAAGGTCTCCCTGGATTGGATTTGTTTCAATGTACTCTTGGTTCCGCAGGTTTTGGCCTGTGTTTTTGTGGAGAAGGCATGCAGCTCATCTGGAGATGCTGACGTTTTTCTTCACAGGCCAGTGGTGGACTGTGGTACAAGATGGACGATGAGTCTGTGGCTCTTCATGACATCGACACAGTTCTCAGGCAGCAAGCCTATTTACTGTTTTATGTCAGGTAATTACAAGTACTAAGACGTTTTTGGAATATGTTTCCTTTTCATGGTTATGCTATTTTTCTTCTCATCCTCCTGAGTGTTTCTCTTTCTGTCACAGCAGACAAGTAACACCTGCATTGTTCAGCGCTGTCAAACCTGAACTACCCCACATCCCTATTTGTCTTTCCTTGTTGGGCTTTAGACTGCTGCCCTGCTGTAAACTGCTACTTGTCTGCTAGCTGAAGCTGGCTGCTGTTTTAAACCAGAGGAGGACTGATTTCAATTACATATTAGGAAGAAATTCTTTACTGTGAGGGTGGTGAGACTCTTGAAGAGGTCGCCCAGAGAAGCTGTGAATGGGGATGAACCCTCACTGGAAGTGTTCAAGGCCAGATTGGATGGGGCTTTGATCAACACAATCTAGTTGAAGGTATCCCTGCCCAAGGCAGGGACAATGGAACTAGATGGTCTTAAAGGTCCCTTCCTACCTGCACCATGTGACGATTCTATGAAATGGAGGTCGTAGGGGGCAGACCTGGTTGGAAGAACCCAATACAGTTTCCCGTTTGCAGTCGTGGTTACATCTTGTATCTCTTGTTGAAACTGTTCCAAGAAATTGACTGAAGCCCAGAGGAGCCTGCAAGGACAACCCTAAACTGAGGTGACTCTTTTTTTTCTCCAGGTGCTCTGGTTTGAAAAGTGGAGAAGGGGTTTCTAGCTCACTGGTGCCATCACCTGTCAGTTCCTTCCTCAGCCATTGGGTGGCCGGCAGCAAGCAGGTGAGTTGTGCAGCGCCACAGGGTTTGCCTCATAGAACTAAGGTAACTCTGGGTAGGTGGGTCAGGACACAGATGGACAGCAGGTTTCTTTCAGGAATCTTGGCAGTGCTCTCTTTTCCATCTCTCGGCAGCTTTCTGCACAGTTGCAGCACGGCTCCCTCTCCCAGCATCCACCTGGATCCCTTCCATTTGTCCTCCTTGGCCCCCCTGCAGCCTCCAGGAGCCATTGGGGAGCCCTTACAGCCTCTGGAGTTTCCCCACTGTTACGGTCCTGTCAGGAGGAGAGGGCAGGACCTTTTCACAGGTCTCTTTGCAGGACATGGCGGGGGGCATGGAGGACTCTCCAGAGTATAGCAGCTCCTCCGCACCAACCAACACCAGCCCGCAAAGCTGGGCAGGTGCACAGGAGGCAGCTGCGGGCTGGCCGTGCCCCATCTGGCCAGGAAGGCTGAACATCGCCTCCTGCCTGGGCTCCTGCTTGCACTGCTTCTTCCGTGGCTGCATAAGGCTGGTATCCAGAAGGAAAGCCGCATGCCCACTGCGCTGTCACCCCCATGACCGTGTGCTCCACTCTGCACGAGAGGACAGCAGCAAAGAGGAGCGGGGATTCAGCCCTTCTGCCCACTGCCAGGAGAACGGTGCCAGGGAGAGGCCCAGGAGCAGATCCCCGCACTGGGGCAACGATCTCCGCAGCTGGGTTGTGGACACCGCGGACTACGAACACTCAGATGGGAGAAGGGGGAGAACCAGTCCCCTGAGCTGTGACCCCACTCCCAGGGATGACAGAGCGGCAGTGCCCTCCAACCGCAGCTCTCAGTGTGCTCCCGCCCCCAGTGCTGCTCAGGAGCAAACCCAGCCAAGGCAGAGAAAGCGGAGCAGGTCCCCACAGCAGGGCCGTGATCTGCACAGCCAGCTTATGGAGATCATGGACCAGCATCGCCTGGCAAGGAGCACGAGGAGGTGGAGAATAAGTTCTCCATGTTGGGACCGAGCCCCAAGGGATGTTGCAGCTCCAGTTCCCTCCAATGCCAGCTCCCAGTGTGCTTCGGTACCCCCAGCTGCTCAGAAGAAAACTCAGCTGAGGCACAGAGACCGGAGCAGATCCCCACAGCGGGGTCATGATCTCCACAGCTGGTTTGTGGACACCACAGACTATGATCCCTCAGCAAGGAGGAGGAGGAGAGGAGGAAGGCTTCTGTGCCCAAGAGATACACATCAGGAGAACAGTAGTACTGTTGGCACTGCAGTAGTGATGGGGGCAGATTGTGACCTGAGAGAGGAAGGAACACAGCATCTGACCCCAGCAATGTCAGAGAGGAGGAGGAGGAAGAATCCAGGAAGCACCAAAACTTCCTCTAGCAGGGACCAAGCTGCACCAAGGGCACCAGCAGCTCCCTCATCCCTCCTCCCAGTGCTGCCTCTGACCACGAAGAGCTCAGAGAGCCCCTCCAGACACACGGACAGCTCTGCCTGCCTGCCCACAGGCCCCTTGAGGAAGAACTTGAATGTGGGTCCAATGTTTGGGATCACTTCCCCAAAACAACACTCATTTCGTACCAGCAGGCAGAAAAGCCAAACCCATAATTAAAAATGTGTCCTTTACAGGGTGTTTTCTTCTCTGTGGATTTTGGGGCAATTGGTGAGTACACCCAGTCTGAGCAGTTTACGAGATGGGATTTTGAGAGCTGTCTGATGCAATGTGCCCATGTTGCAGTCTCTTTTTTTTAAATATGGAGCTTGAGTCCCTGGAACTGAAATGGGCTGGATGAGCCAGCGGCAAGTGAGACTGACACTGGCTGACGGCCCGTCCAGAGTGTGTTGCTCAGTGGCACCAAGTCTGGTTGGAGGCCAGTTACAGGCAGTGTCTCCCAGGGGTCAATACTGGGTCCAATCCTGTTTAACATCTTCCGTAAGTGGTCTGGATGGTGGGGCAGAGTGCACTCTCAGCAAGCTGGCGGAGGACACCACACTGGGAGGAGTGGCACTTAGGCCGGGGGGTCGTGCTGCCATCCCCAGGGACCTGGGCACACTGGAGAGATGGGCTGACAGAGATCTCATGCAGCTCAGCAGAGGGTGCTGTGTGAGTGACGCGCACTGGCAGAGAGTGCCCAGGGAGCTTGTGGAGTCTCCTTCCTTGGAGATGTTGCACAGCCCTGTGAACACCATCGTGGACAACCGGCTGCAGGTGGCCCTGCTTGAGCAGGGGGTGGGACCAGGTGACCTCACCCTCCAAGTGACCTCACCCTTCAAGTGACCTCACCCTTCAAGTGACCTCCTGGCCAGTCTCAAGTAGCCTGTGGTCTGTGAAATGGATGCCTAGAAGAGGATCCAGCCACTAACACTGTCACCCTCAGGCAGCCATCGACAACTCCACCAGCAAGCTGCAGTCCCTGGAGGGAGAAATCCACCCATGAGGAGCACAGGCACCTGCACCCCGAATCCCAGAGCTGCCCCAGCCCACTCCCCCTGCAGCTGTCCCAGCCCAAAACCTCCCTGACCTGTCCCACAGCCCCAGGCCACCCCACGGCCTCTCCTGGCAGCAGCAGCTGGGCCTGGGGCTGCTCCATCCTCCACTAACCAGGTGCCAGCAGCACGGGTGCGGGGAAGGAGCGGGGTCTGCAGGGGCTCCTGCAGCAGGAGGTCTCCAGCCAAGGCAGCTGCGGGAATCGTGGCTGCTGGTTTGTTCTCTGCCAGAGGCTGCACTGGGACCCTGGGGCTGTTGTTGCTGCCTCTGGCTCAGGTGTGCGTGGGCTGCTCTGGCCTTGTTCTCCTGGGCGGGGGCACTTGCTGGAGAGGAGCTGCTGGGGCTGGAGCTGGAGAGAGCAGGAGAAGGGGAAGCAGCTGGAGGGTGAAGTGCAGGGATCCCCACAGCTGCTGCTGCAGCTGCACAGAGACAGCTGCCCCTCTGGGCGAGGAAGAGTCCCTGTGAGCAGCCGCAGCAGAGCAGATCACAAACCTGCACCGCAGGGTCTGGCTCAGTGAGGAAAATTACTGTACGGCCGTAGAGTGTGTGTTTGCATGGTGTGTGTCTGGGAAGCCTCGTGCTGTAGAGCTGTAGAACACCGATGTCTTCTCCTAGGTGGAGGATGGGCAAGCGGCTGGGGCTACAGAAGAGAAAGGGAGGACAGAAACACAGAGACAGAATTGCCTGAACTCCACAACTTGCCTGGCAGGGCAGAGAGCAGGAACTGTGGTGAGTCCTGGGCCCTTGGGGTCATGTCACCCTCTTTTTTGTCCCAGTCCTTCCCTGCCCTCTCCTGTTTCCTTCTTTGTCGGGTTTTTTTGGCTTCCGTGTACCTCTCTTGCCCTCTGTTATTATGCTCTGCTCCCTGTCACCCCTTTCTCTTTTCTCCAAGTCTTTGTCATCCAACTGTTCCTCTCCTCATTGCTGCTCTTTCCGGCTCCCTGTGCATTTTTTTTTCTGTCCCTCTCTACTCTGCAGGCCATTGTCTCTTTCTTCTTCTCCATCTCTTTGTCTTGATCTGCGTCCCTGCCTTTTTCCCTCGTAATCTTTCTGACCTGTTCTCTGTCTTTTGTCTCTTTCTGCCTCTATGTCCTGCTCTCTGCCCTTGTCTTCCCCTCTCCTTCATTCCTTCTGCTTTTCTTTCTTTCTTTCTCTCTTGCCGTGTTCTGTTCACTGTCATGGGTCCAAAGCAGGGCAGAGTGACAGCCCAGGGGACCAATGCGGGGCAGCGTCCCCTCAGGGAGGAGACTGGCCGCCCTGCCGCCCGGTGCTGGCAAAGGTGGATGTGAGAAGGCGGCGGCTCTGCCGGTGGCCGGGCTGAGCTCGGACATGGCGCCCGTGGGGCTGCCCCAGGGCTGAGCAGCCCCGGCCCTGGCCCCGCCTCCTCTCTTCAGCCCTCCCCCAGCTCTACCCCCCTTGCCCATGTTCTGGACCCCCCGTCTCTGTGGGAGCCACCGCCTCACAGAGTCAGTGTCCCTGGGCTGTGCCACCACACAGCAGCCAGGGGCCACTGGGCTTCTCGCCGCCATCGCCGCCAGCACGTGGCCGACAGTGATGAGGACGTGACGCTGAGGTGGAGGACGGGGTGGGTGGGCGATGATGGCGGGGCCGTGTTTGCCGTGGGGGTGCTCGCCATCACCTCACCCACATCCCCTCCCGCAGCACAAGCGACCCCACAGCGCCTGGAGGACGGTGAGGAGGGGAGGACGTGGCCGCCATCACACGTCTGCCCTGAGATGGTGAGTTGAGCGGGGGGCCCCAGCAGCTCCTCTCCAGCAAGCGCCCCCTGCCCCCTCCCCCGCCCAGGAGAACAAGGCCAGAGCAGCCCACGCACACCTGAGCCAGAGGCAGCAACAACAGCCCCAGGGCTGGGCCGGGGCTGCTCAGCCGTGGGGCAGCTCCACGGGCGCCATGGCAAAACTCACCCTGGCCTCCCGCAGAGCAACCACCTGCTCAGCCTGGGCTGCGCCACCATTGGTCGGGAGGGCTGTCAGTTTCCTCCCCTGAGCTGATCCTGCAGCTGATTGGCTGCCTGGGCTGTGACTCTGCCCTGGTTTGGGGCCCACCCTGGCCTGAGCTGATACTCTCTCTGATTGGCTGCCTGAGGGGTCACTCTCTCCACAGTGTCTGCCTTCCCTGAGGCGCTCTTTTCTGATTGGCTGTCTAGGATTTCCCTCTGGCACCCCCCACCAAGTGATTGGTCAGACTCTTTGTTAATCATCATGTGCTGCACTCCTGCCAGGTCTGATTGGTGGAGCCAGCACAGCCCGCCCCTGAACGCTGCCCAGTTTGTTCAATTATTGCCAACTCTCCTGCAGGTCTTAACGCTTGATTGGCTGCTTACATTTCAATCACATGACTTGCCCCGCCTCCTCCAATGTGATTGGCTGCATTTCATCCACTGACTGGCCCCAGACTTCCGGGCGGTTGTTGCCAGGCAGCGAGCTCCACCTGAAAATGAGGCTGTGGGCCCTGAGCAAAGGCCGTGGGTGATGAAAGACACGTGGGGACCCTAAACATGAGGATTTGGCCCCAGGAAGGAGGCTCTGGGCACTCAGAAGGACGGGCAGATGCTACAGATGGCGCTTTGGGGCTGACCACGAGGGGACCCTCTTGGTTCCCGCCCGAGCTGGGTTGGTGCCCGTGACCCCCGTCCCAGTGTCTGCTGTGCTGTCTGACCGCAGGGGCCTCTTGTCCTGCCAACCTTCTGCTGCAAATCCTGCTGTAGGAAACAATCGCCTCGCCAAGAGATCAGCCCGGGCAGCATCTCAGCAAAGCGTATTTTATAAACCATTTGGCAAGACCAGGTGTTCTACCCAAAGACAGGCACCGGGAATAGGACAAAAAGCCCCGGTTACATACCCACCGATCCAGCTGCACATCCCTCCCCTGCTCCCCGTCGGCTGGTTCTGCAGGGTTACAGACCACCCACTGCTTGCCGCAGTCTACCTGTCTCATTCATCTAATTCTGACAACCCTCTAACCTTATTGGTTTATTCAAAATATGGATTCCTGGCTCTTTGGTTACCCTTCCCCCTAGATTAACTTTTAAAATACAGTTATCAGTTTGGATTCCGGGATTATTTCAAATGGACTTTGTTTTACGTTACGGATTCGTAGGCTGATGTCTCTGAGTCCTTCCCCTGCTGGGGTCAGGTGCCAGATCAGTTCCAAAAACAACATTCCCCCTTCCAGTGGCTCCTTACAACTCCACATTGAAACAGAAGGGACAGCAAGATGGGCACACACAACACACAGCTCCCAAAACCCACCACAGAGACTTCTCAGAATGGGGATTTCTCCAATTGCCTCAAAACCCAGCGAAGCAAACAGCCCATAAATGAGACACATGAGGCCAATAGGAGTTTATTTTTAATCGTGTCTTTGTCTTTTCTGCCCGCTGGTGCCCAGTGAGTGTTTCTGAGCACGATCCCGCCGTGGCGCGCAGGTTCAGCTCTTCCTCCAGGGGCCATGGGCAGGCGGGCCGGCGGCAGAGCTGCCCGTGGCTCTGGAAGGGCTCTCTGAGCTCTTCCTGCCACAGGCAGCACTGGCTGCTGGTGCCCTTGGGGCAGCTCGGTCCCTGCTGGGGCAGCTTTGCTGCTTCCTGGACTCTTCCTCCTCCTCTTCCTCCTCTCCAGCATCACAGGCGTCAGATGCTGTGTCCTCCCTCATCCAGGCTGCAATCTGCCCCTGTCACCACCGACCGTTTTCCTCATCTGCCTCTGCAGGGCACTGAAGCCTTCCTGCTCCTCCTCCTCCTCTGTGCTGAGGGGTCACAGTCCGTGATCTCCACAAACTGCCTGTGGAGATCATGGCGGCGCCGCGGGGATCTGCTCCGCTCCCTCTGCCTCAGCTGGGTCTGCTCCCGAGCAGCTCTGGGTGCGGAACGACACCGGGAGCTGCCGCTGGAGGGCCCTGGAGCTGCATCATGCCTTAGGGCTTGGTCACACCGTGGAGGACTTGTTCTCCAGCTCCTTGTCCTCCTTGCTGAGCAATGCTGGTCTGTGATCTCCAGAAACCGGCTGCGGAGATCATAGTCCTGCTGCGGGGATCTGCTCCGATCTCTCCGCCTTGGCCGGGTTTGCCCCTGAGCAGCTCTGGGGGCAGGAGCAGAATGGGAGCTGCTGCTGGAGGGCACTGGAGGTGCTGGTGCAGGCTGGGAGCTGCTGCTGGAGGGTCTTGGAGCTGCCTCATCCCTGTGAGTGGGGTCACAGCTCAGGGGACTGGTTCTCCCCCTCCTCCGGTCTGACTGTTCGTAGTCCGCGGTGTCCACAACCCAGCTGCGGAGATCGTTGCCCCAGTGCGGGGATCTGCTCCTGGGCCTCTCCCTGGCACCGTTCTCCTGGCAGTGGGCAGAAGGGCTGAATCCCCGCTCCTCTTTGCTGCCATCCCCTCGTGCAGAGTGGAGCACACGGTCACGGGGGTGACAGCGCAGCGGGCACGCAGCTTTCCTTCTGGACACCAGCCTGAGACAGCCGTGGAAGTGGCGACGCAAGCAGGAGCCCACGGAGGAGCTGCTGTTGATCCTGCCTGGCCAGATGGGGCACGGCCAGCCCGCAGCCGCCTCCTGGGCTCCTGCCCGGCTTTGCTGGCTGGTGATGGCTGGTGCGGGGGAGCTGCTGTCCTCTGGAGTATCCTCCATGCCCCCCGCCATGTCCTGCAAAGAGAGCTGTGAGAAGCTCCTGCCCTTTCCTCCTGACAGGACCCACCAGTGGGGAACCCCCAGAAGCTGTGAGGGGACAGCTAAGGGCCTCCCAAAGGCTCCTGGAGGCTGCAGAGGGGACAGATCCAGGTGGGATGTTGGGAATGGGAGCTGTGCTGCAACTGTGCAGAAAGCTGCCGTGTGGGAGGGAAAAGAGAGTGCTGCCAAGATCCCCAAAAGAAACCCGCTGTCCATCTGGTGCCTGGACCACCTCCCCACAGCCGCCTTAGTCCTACGGGGCAGATGCTGCGGTCCCACAGAACGCACCTGCTTGCTGCTGGCCGCCCGCTGACTGAGGAGGGAACGGGCTTCTGGTGGTGCTGGTGAGGAAGAAGCCCTTTGTCCAACTTCCAAATCAGAGCACCTGGGGAAAAAAAGAGGGATCTCTGTTGAGGGCTGTTCTTGCAGCCTCCTCTGGGTTCCGGCATTTTCTTGGAACAGTTTACATGACAGGGAGAAGATGCAACTAGGACCACAAATGGGAAATGTGGTTGGGCTGAACGATGCAGGTGGTAATTGTCTGCTATGACAGAAACACTCAGGAGGATGAGAAGAAAAATAGCAAAGACAGGAAAAGGAAATGTGTTCTGAACACAGTTTAAACTTGTGATTACCTGATGTAAAACAGTAAATAGGCTTGCTGCCTGAGGACTGTGTCACTGTCGCAAAGATTCACAGTCTCATCGTTCATGTGGTACCACAGTCCATCACTGGCCTGCAAAGAAAAGCGTCGATATCTGGAGATGAATGGCACGGCTTCTCCACAAAACACAGGCCAAAAACTGCCGAACCAGAAGTGTTCAAAACATATGCATTCCAGCCCCTGAGGAAACCTTCTCCCCTCAAATCCTTGGCTGTCAGTAACACGGCCAGGAAAGTCAGTTCTCCCCAGGATACATTTTTCCTTTGTTCAGAAGGAAGTCGCTTTTCACCTTTATGTAGCAGAAGTAGTGTCCTGCACGGCAGCTGCCACCTCCGTGCACCAGGACGGCGTATAAGGAGTAGAGCACAGGTTCTCCGGCTGCCTGAGACGTGTACGGGCGAAGATCCAGGTACTGGGGATACTCCACAACCTACGGAGAGACCAGGAGGGCTCAGCAATGACCCTGGAACACCTCAGGACACAGCAATATGTCCCGAGTTGGGTGGCAGGAAACTCATCTGGACCAAAGCAGCTCTGTGGGAGCAGAGGACACACTTGTCTTCCCACAGGAAGTGTCCCCAGAAGGGAACGTGAAAATCTCAACATGAGCAGCTTGCGACAGAGCGTCCGGCTTTGGGAAACCCGCTCCAGGAAGAGCACGTTGCACTCCAGTTGTGCACACACCTTGCTGATCTTGTCGCCGGTGAAAGCTTCAAACCTCTTCAGACACACCGTGAGAATCTTGGGCGCGCCATGGACTGTGAACCTCTTGGAGGCGGCAGTCATCTTGTCACACCTTGAAAGCCAGGACAGAGCCAAGGGCTGAAACACACCACTTCTTCCCCCAAAGGCCAGACAGCCTTTCCTGTCTCACACATCCCCGTGCTCTTTTAAGGCTTTTCAGTACTACAACGCCATGTTGAAAAACCTGCGTCTCATTACTGTGCCTTAATCCAATGTGAAAAGCTGACTTCTGCTCAATGACACCTTCGCACAGGATCCAGTATGAATACATCATCAATAATAGCCTTACTTGCTACATTTAAAGCAGTTGTCACCATCCAGGTGCTCAGGTTTCACAAAGTCTTCCAGAGCTGCGGTGACAGATGCGGCTGCCTGGAGGAGTGAGAAGGGAGAGCCCTGAGCTCTGGGAAATTCCCACACCCAAACACTTACGAGGAGTTTACGCAAAAAAACCAGCTTGATGATGCTGAGGAGACCCACTGTGAACCCACAAGCAGCGCCCAGGAGGCAGAAAGAGGGTGTGATGCTGAACATCTCCCTCATTTCCCAGGGATTCCCAGGGTTCCCCAGAGCCACCTCTTTGTGGCACCGCACAGTTCAGCTACGATGGTATGGGTGTCACCAGTGATGGAAACAACACCCCCGTGAGCCTGGGAGCCAGACGGGTGTTGAGGGAGGGCAAGGGAAGAAGGAGGAGGGTACGTCAGAGTGCAGAGAGGGGCACGTGTGTCTGTCCAGCTGAAACCAGCACCGACAGGGAGACCACTGCCATGGCCTCTGCAGAACACAGTCCATTCCACCTCCCGCCCACCGCCAACCTCTCTTGTCAGATACATTTTTAAGCCAACTGTGTGGAATCTGGAAAGCTACAGGGGCCTTGGGACGTCTTGAAGCACAAACTCTCTTACTTTGATATCCAGAGGAACATCCAGGAAGGCCTCGTAGGAATCGGACACCGCTTGGCAGCTCCAGCATGTGACTGGAAGGCAGATGGAAATGCTCAGTGACAGGGGAAGTCGACTGACTGTGCCGGGTTACCCTCTTCACACCCACTGCACCAATCACACCATCGGCTGTTGTCGCAGGCAGACAGGAGGGCACAGACTATTCCAAGGAGAGCAATAGCAGTGGAAAAGTACCTCTGGATCTCAGAAAGCCCCCAAAGATCTGATGGACGATGGTGGTTGCTTGAGAGGAGATGTCCAAGCTGCAAACCAATGGGAAGGCAGAGTTATCTCCTCCCAGAGTCTGGCTTTGTCCGAAAGCCCTGGGCATAGTTTTCCTTGAGGGGAGGACATCAAGGACTCCAAAGGGCTTGGGAAGGCTGGAAACACAATTTGCTTGCGCTTACTCGCTGTTTCCTCTCAGACAAGCTCTCTGCATGGCATCCACGGTGCAGCGTAAGAACTCGTGGGCGTCCTCCTGCCTGCCATGCTGGAAATTTTCTCCTATTTCTAAGAAAGAAGAAGTTACTAGTTCTCTCCTACAAGAACGGCATCAATCATGTCACAGCTCCTGCACTGACTCACCTGTGAGAAAATCGATGACAGCCCAAGGCTCGATGGCGCTGGCTGAGGAATGCAGGACCTGTTGAACGTGCACTTCCATCCTGCACATCACGCAGAAGCCTTTCTGGCGACCTGGAGAGGGAGGGAGGAATGGGCGAGGGAAGCTCCTCAGGTTTGCAAAATATCCACAGCGATGGGAAACCTAATGGAGGTCTTGCAGTTTAAGAATTCTCCATTCCTCCCAAGGTGCCCAACAAGCCCAGGACATTTTAATGCACAGAAAACTTTCTTCAGGGGGATGCTGAACTGACGGAAGCTTTCTGTGCAATCAGCAAAGGAGTTTAACTTGCAGGAACAGGGACCAAGAGCCTGGGATAGAAAGAGGTGCCTTTCTGAAGATGAACACATCCAGATACAGCAAGCTGCTTCTAGGCTTGAGTGTTCAGAGAACACCAACTCGGGGAGCTGACAAAGAAGGGCCACTTTTCTCCTAGATCAGCTTCCAGATTCTGGGAGCCCTTGGGCCCTGCTCAACAGATGTACAAGGAATGTTCCCAAAAGTACTGACAGGCCCGGCTGTGCTCCCCAGAGAGCAGGTGGTTGGCCAGAGGGGGGGTGTAGGTCAGGCACTGCAGGACGGAGTTGAGCCAGCACGTGTTGCCCAGGTTGTGCAGTCCCGCTCCAGCTCTCTGGCTGTGCTGCCAGGCCATGCAAATCTTCTCCGGGGGAAAGAGGATCCTCTGCGGCGGAGCCATTCCCTCAGCAACGACTGCCAAGAAACCACATTGGAGGAGAGATGAGTCCATGTTCTTGCACAGAAGCAGATTTAAAAGTTGAGTTCTGGACAGGAGCACCCAGGAGAACAAGCTCTAACCTCCCACACAGAAACACTGGGGGAAGCCTAACACTGCTCTTGAAAGTTCCTGGTCAAGGAGCAGTTTTGGAAAATAGCGTGTTCCCCTGCTCACTTTGCCAAAAGTGCAACAAATCCACACTCTGACTTCTGTGCCCTGAGCAACCTTCCTTTCCCTCTGGAGTCTTGACCTGGATCATCCCCCGGCACAGTCTCCCCGTGCGTGTCAGGGCTGCAGGGTGCCCAGCAGACGGGCTGCGATGCTGGAGCCGGGCAGGACGGGGAAAGCGCCCAGTGCAGCGGGTGAGGAACTCGCTTCAGACGGGCAGGAAAGGTCCCCGTCCCACAGCACGGCTGCCTCCTGCCCACTCAGCTGCCTCTGGCTGCCCGTGCCCTGCAGCAGGAGCTGGGTCCCCTCTGCCCGCTGTGCTGTGCTGGGGCCGGCTCCCAGCTCCGAGCAGCCCTGGGCTTCAGGCAGCATCACGGCCAACACCTGTGGAACCCCCCTGCCAGCGTGCAGGGAAACGTGGTCCTGGTGTTGAGCAGGGAGCGCTCGCTGGCCCCCGCCCTGCCCAGACAATCAGGGCCCCTCACTCACCCATCTCCAGGTGCTGGGCCATGCACAGCTCTTGGGGCTCTGCTGCAGAGCTGCTCTCCTGGGGAGCCCTGTCCTCCTCCAGGGCCACCACGGGGCAGGTGAGGTGTTTGTCTGCCATCTCGTGGGTTTGGGGACAGAGGTATGGGTGAGGAATGGGGAAGACTTGGTGAAACACCACGAGTCTGCCAAGGGCAGCCGGGGAAGACGTGGGCTGCACTTGGGGAGTCCTCAGCACAAGGCTGCCAGGGGGTATAGGTGAGGAATGGGGAAGACTTGGTGAAACACCACGACTGTGCCAAGGGCAGCCGGGAAAGACGTGGGCTGCACTTGGGGAGTCCTCAGCACAAGGCTGCCGGGGGCAGAGGGGAGTCTGCCAGGGGCAGCTAAAGTGAGGGTATGGTTGGACTCGATGATCTTAAAGGTTCGCTTCCAACCAAAAAGATTCTCTAAATCTCAAACTCAATGAAAGACGTGGGCTACGCTCGGGGGCTCTCGCCAGCTCCGTGCTCGCACCCTGTCTCGTCACCGTCCTGCCGGACAGTGTGGGCTGGGGCTGCAGCTGCGCTGAGCACAGGCAGGGCAGTGGGTGTCACAATGTGAGGTCACAAAGGGCCCCACTGTGACCCTGCGCCTGGGGAGCGAGGGGCAGCATGTCCCGTTGGGAGGAACAGGCCAGTTCAGCCCTGGGCACCTGGGTGCTCTCAGGTGTCTCCAGGTCCCCCTTTGCCCTCATGTCCCCTCGGGACTGCCCTGTTGCCCTGTGGTTTGTTCCAGAGCCCCGTGTTCACCTGACTGGCTGATCTGAATAGCAGTGAAGCTGCTCCTTTAGTGGGTTTGTAGAGATTTCTAGGGAATTCCAAAGGGTGGGCAGCAGAGGGGATGGGCTTTGTGTGCTGTCTCACCGCTTACAGAAGCTCTCAGTGGCTTGAGGATAAACTGAGCATATAACCAAGTGACAAACTGTTGGAGCGGGCAGAGCACAAAAGGAGGAGTCCAGGTGGTGGGGGGTGAAAAAGGTGGAAAGGCTGAGGTACTAAATGCCTTCTTCGCCTCAGTCTTTAACAGTCAGAACAGTTGTGCTCCAGGTACCCAGCCCTTGAAGCAGAAGACAGACATGGGGAGCAGAGTGAAGCCCCAATGATCCAAGGGGAAATGGTTGGCAACCTGCTGCACCACTTGGAAACCCACAAGTCTGTGGGGCCAGATGGGATACACCCAAGGGTTCTGAGGGAACTGGCGGAGGGGATCACTGAGCCACTTTCAATTATTTACCTGCAGGAGGACAAGAGACACAGAGAACATCACTGCTTTCCCTTATTAAATTCATCAGTGGCCACACAGTGTCTTTGTTTCTCGTTTAACTGTTCCTGCAGTAGTAACAACTCATTATGGGGCCCTTGAATTGCCTTACAGCTCTGGGCTGAGCTTTGATCTGGACTGTTGCTGTGCTTGGCGGCTGCTGTCCTTGAGGACCAGACGAACTCACTCCTGCCACCCTGCCTGGCAGTTCATTCCACCCGTGTCACAGCTCTGTCTGCAGCACTGACAGCTCCAGCTCCCCCAGTCAGGTCCCTGCTGAGGACATTTCCTCACATCTGGGCTGAGCCACCCCAGCTGTGGCACCAGCCCAGCTCTGACCTGCACAAGAAACCTGGTACCAAGTGTCCAAGAGCCCATGTGTGCAAAGGCTTTGCTGCAGAGCACAGACGTGACATGGCCAAGTATTGCTGAATGTCTCTCTAGACCGAGGAGTATAAAACCAGAATAAAATTACTAAATCCATTCAACTGAAGATATTCCTCCTTCAGCTTGGAGAAATTAGATCCTTTGCTGTAACCTTCCTGGCGTCCTGTCTAATGATGGGACAAGAAGAGATGATTTTCATACCAGTTTATTTTCTAATAGGAAGAATATAATGCTGGCAAGAAGTGTCTGTGCAGAGGAGAGAGAATCAACATCACTGATTACTTGAAGCTGTTTGAAATGTTGTGTCCCTGGAGGCCCAGGGACACCTGGAGGGAGCCCAGAGGGGGCAGAGAAAGGGACATCATGGGCTGCTCCTGTGCTGCTGAGCTGGGCTGGGCTCCTGGACACAGGGAGCTCACGGCAGCGGCAGCGCTGCAGAGAGACAGCTCTGCCCAGGGCAGCTCCTCTGCACAGGGTGAGGGCTCTGCCTGCAGCACCGAGGGCACAGGAGACAGGCACAGAGAGGGGAAAGACAACATGGGGTGGAGGATGCTGAGAGATCACTGGGAGAGAAATCTTCACAAATATTAAGCCTGTGGCTGCAGGACGTTGCATCTGCAAATCATGGCAGAATCTCTGATACCTGTCACATTGCAGAGCCTACAAGAGACGTAAGTACAACTCTTAGAGAGTCCCTGATGCAGAGGAGAGGATGTGCTGCAGAGCAGGGGTTGTCTTCTGCGCTGTCAGAGTGACAAGACGTGAATGCTGCGTTCTCCCCAGGGTGGCTGTGGGGTGTACATGTCAATGTGCAGGATGGGTGCCCAGGGCTGTCCTGCAGAGCAGGGTCCCTGCACCCCAGGGCTGTGCCGGGCAGGGACTCTGCCGCCTGCAGGGTCAGCGCTCAGCCTGCCGGGAGAGCCCAGCAACAGGAGGGGAGAAGCTGTGGGGGGAGGGAGCAAACCCTGTTGGGCAGGAAAGGTGCTTCTGCTGCTGAGAGGTGCCGTGTGGTCAGTGCTGCGCACAGTTCCAGATCACCTGCAGGATTTTTTGCGGCGATTAGGAACGACGCATACCAGGACACAGACAGAAATTCACGCAGATGCAGAGACCTTGTTCAGGAAGGAGCGCAGAGCCTGGCCAAGCCGAGAGCTGACCTAGGCCTAGGCTGCCTTCTTTATTCACCATTGACAATTTATAGGATTTACAGGTACGGGCCTGGAGTAAGATGTTTACACAAGGTGTTTTTCCACTAATTGATATTAAAAACACACTAAACTCATGTGATGTTTGTCTCACTTGTTTTTCCACTCATTCACAGACCAGGCCCAAGGACATTCACACGTCCCATGCACTAGGGGGCGGTTATCCAGCCCGAGATACCATTCTCACGAGTCTGGGCTATAACTTTTTACAGTTATGAGAAAGATACTTCAAAGTAATCTGTCCAAGGCCCTTTATATATTATTATGTTACTATTATGTCTTTGACCGTCCGGATGGTCATGTTAGTATTGATCTTCCTTTATCATCCAGGTGGCTGGAACCGCACATCTTGCTTTCCCACATTTTACTTTCCAACACGGGTCCTCAAGACATTATCTTTGAATCTCTCACACATGGCCAGTTGAACAGCTTGTCAGAGGAAATAAGGTGAAGTGAGTACACTGTGATGGAAACAAGGTTACATAAAAGTTTATCATTGTTTTACTCGTCTATTAATACTATTTAACAGATTTAAAGCAGTACAGAGAATGCCACATTGTACACCTCATGTTGCAAACATCGGCACTGAGCGTATTTCTGATATGAAATACAGGTGGATGCCTCTTGGAAAATATTTGTTCCTTTATAGAATGTTTTTCCATTTTTTTTTTTCCCATTGTCTGGAATGCTTTTCCTATTCCTCTTTCCTTTATTTCCATCCTGGGATGTGAATGTAACTTCCTACAATCAGCTCTTTGGGAAAGAGCGTGAAATCCAGGTGTTCACTTTGCTGTAGTTGGGAGGGGAACAAATACAGCGGTTTTGACTATTGATGTGATTCAGAGCAGCACATCAGACAGTTGCACTGGGTGCGGCTTTTTAGTGCAGGACTTGCAGAATCAAGAGGAAAAAGCCCAAACAAACACTTTCTCTGGGAACTGAGTTTCTAAAGGGAACATGACTCAGAGTTTTCCAGTAGCCACCAATTTTTTCCTCCAGGGCATTTACTCCTGATGTTCATCTTCTAGATGGTCTGTTTCAAGTGAAAAATGTGTTTTTATCTTGTGCGGTGCCCCTGGACCTGAGCAATCTTGTGATGGGACCCGCAGTGATGGAAGTTCTGTTTGCCTGTGGAGAATCCAGGAAGGTTCCTTCCAACTTGAGCCAAGAGGTGGAGAATCTTTTTACTCCCTCAGCTTCTGAAGCCATTTCTGCCAAAGCAGCAGCTGCTGAAAGTGACATAACGCAGGCTGATTATGCACGTCCCAATGTGAGTCGTCAGCACAAGGCCAGGAGAAAACCCTTGGGCACTGAAGATGAATTTGGCGCTTTCCGCCATCGCATCCTCCTCTGCTGAGGCCATGACATGAGGGGCAAGGTGTCGGGCAGAGTGACAGCCCAAGCAGCCAATCAGAGTTCAGCACCTCAGATGAAGGGCGGGCACTGCATTGCAGGAGCCTGACCAGCTGGGGGCCAGTCAGAGCCAGGATCACCTCAGGGAAGGGCAGAGTGACAGCCCAGGGGACCAATGCGGGGCAGCGTCCCCTCAGGGAGGAGACTGGCCGCCCTGCCGCCCGGTGCTGGCAAAGGTGGATGTGAGAAGGCGGCGGCTCTGCCGGTGGCCGGGCTGAGCTCGGACATGGCGCCCGTGGGGCTGCCCCAGGGCTGAGCAGCCCCGGCCCTGGCCCCGCCTCCTCTCTTCAGCCCTCCCCCAGCTCCACCCCCCTTGCCCATGTTCTGGACCCCCCGTCTCTGTGGGAGCCACCGCCTCACAGAGTCAGTGTCCCTGGGCTGTGCCACCACACAGCAGCCAGGGGCCACTGGGCTTCTCGCCGCCATCGCCGCCAGCACGTGGCCGCCAGTGATGAGGACGTGACGCTGAGGTGGAGGACGGGGTGGGTGGGCGACGATGGCGGGGCCGTGTTTGCCGTGGGGGTGCTCGCCATCACCTCACCCACATCCCCTCCCGCAGCACAAGCGACCCCACAGCGCCTGGAGGACGGTGAGGAGGGGAGGACGTGGCCGCCACCACACGTCAGCCCTGAGATGGTGAGTTGAGCGGGGGGATGGCGGGGCTGGGGTCTCCCCTCAGAGCAGGGGAGAACATCCCATCCGGACCCATGGATTTATGGATGTCCAGACTATTTAATTGCTCCCTAACCCAGTCCTCATCGACTAACGCAAACTCCTCCACTGACCTGGATTTGGGGAAAGAATTTGGAGGTGCAGGGTTTTGGGGTGCAGAGTTTCAGAGTTCAGGATTTGGGAGTGAAATAAATAACTTACGCTTTTTCTATGGATAAACAACATTTAATCCAATTCCTTGTATTCCTTAAACACATGTTCATTAGAGCATAAGCAAAACAGCACTGGGTGCGCGGGGGACTCGCTCCACCCAACATACACACTTTTAAACAATAAGAGGTGTGCTTAAATACAGTAAGGTGTTACATATTCATAATGACCCCAGGAACGCCTGTACATATTCATGACCTTTCCCCGCTTGTGATTAAAATGAGTCTCAGAGAACCATTTCCATAGACCCTCCCCTGTTGCGCCTGCGCAGTGCCACTTGGTGAATTTGAGGAGGGGTCTGTGGATGAAGGCTCCTTCAGCTTCGTCACAGTGAACTTTTTACCTTTGGCTCATTATGTTGAATTGGCTGGAACCCAAGCTGCCAAGTCGATTGAAACCAGACTGGCGCCCCCTTTTGCTGTAAATCTTCCTTATCTTGTCTCCTCAAGTTTACAGCTGGTGCAGTAAAACTTCTTCTCTTGGCATTCGATGGGGTTCTGTTCTTCTTAACATAAAGCTCTAAACTAAGCATTTATTGTGTGACTAAGCCTTAAAGAGTTAGTTCGTTAGTAGGCACCCATTATATGTTTAGTTAACCCTTAAAATGTTAGTTCCCTCTGTCAATATAACTTCATAAGCAAGTTTCATAACTTTTTACATAGAACTTAACCAGCTTTTTCCAGGTTCAGAGCCCGAGCCTCATTTGGTTATATCTGTAAACATTAAACATCTCAGCAAGAATCACAACTGCATTTTTCACAGGGAGGAAAATTTAAGGTTGCAGAGTGTGGGGTGCAGAACATTGGGGCACAGAATTTGGGGGTGCGGGGTTTCAGGGTTCAGGATTTGGAGGTGTGGAGTTTTGGGGTGCAGGGTCTGGGGGTGAAGGATTTGAGGGTGCAGGGTGGTGGGGGAAGGATTTGGGGGTGAGAGAGTTGGGATGCAGCATGTGGGGGTGCAGAGTTTTGGGCGGCAAGGATCTGGGGGTGTAGGATTTGGGGGTTCAGTTTTAAGCGTAGCACAATCCTGGGGTGCAGGGGTTTGCAGTGAAAGGTTTGGTAGGGCAGGATTTGGGGTGCAGGATTCTGGGGTGCTGGGTTTTGGGGTACAGGATTTGGTGTTGCAGGGATGGGGTTGAAGGGCTTGGGTTTCCAGGACTTTGAGGTGCAGGATTTGGAGGTGCAAGGTTTGGGAGTGAATTCTTTGGGGGTGCAGGGTTTGGGTGGTCAGGACCTGGGGGTGCTGCATTTGGGGGTGCAAGGTTTTGGGGTGCAGGGTTTGGGTGTTCAGGACCTGGGGGTGCCGCATTGGGGGTGCAAGGTTTTGGGGTGCAGGGTTTGGGGAGGCAAATTATGGGGGTCGTGGGGTTTAGGAGGACAGGATTTAAAGGCGCAGGATTTGGGGATTCAGGACCTGGGGGTGCAGGTTTCAGGGTGTGAGGTTTAGGGGTGCATTATTAGAGGGTGGAAGATTAGGGGGTGCAGGGTTGGGTGGTGCGGATCTGGGGTGCACATTTGGGGCGTTAAGGACGTGGGGGTGGGGGACTTGGGCGTTCAGGGATTGGGAGTGCACAGTTTGGGGGGGTAGAGTGCAAGCTGGGAGGGGCAGAATTTGGGGTGCAGGGTTTGGGGGTGCATTGTTGGGGGACAGGATTTGGGGGTGCAGGGTTTGGGGATGCAGGATTTAGGGTGCAGGATCTGGGGCTGTATGGCCGGGGGGTGAAGGGTTTGGGGGAAAGACTATTGGGGTGCGTGGTTTAGGGGTGCAGGGGCTTGGGGGAAACGATTTGGGGCTGCAGGGTTTTGAAGGATTTGGGGGTTCAAGATTTGGTGGTTCAGGATTCTGGGGTGCCGGGTTTTGAGGTGAAGGATTTGGGGGTGCAGGGTTTGGAGATGGATGATTACGGGGTGCAGACTTTGGAATTCAGGATCTTGGGGTGCACGGGTCTGCAGTGAAGGATTTGGTAGAGCAAGATCTGGGGGTGCAGGACTTTTGGGTGAGGTTTGGGGTGCAGGTTTCGTGTGTTCAGGGTTAGGGGTGCAGGATTTGAGGGTGCAGGGCTTTGGGTGCAGAGTTTGGGGGTGCAGGGTTTTTGGCAGGAGGATCTGAGGGTGCAGGATCTGGGACAGCAGCGTTTTCAGCGCAGGTGTTGGGGAGACTTGATTTTGGGGTGCTCACTTTGGGGCTGCAGGATCTGGGGGGGCAGGATTTGGGGTTTCAGGGTTGAGGGTAACAGGAATTTGGGGTGCAGGGGCTTGGGGTGAAGAGTATGGTAGGGCAGGATTTGGGAAGGAAGGAAGGAAAAAAGGAAAGGAAGGGTCTGGGGGTGCAGGATTTGGGGGTGCAGGGTTTAGGGGTGCAGGATCTGGGGGGCAGGATCTGGGGATGCAGGATTTGTGTTTCAGGGTTTAGGGGTGCAGGATCCGGGGGTGCAGGGTGTTTGGGTGAAGGGCTTGGTAGGGCAGGATTTTGGGGTGAAGGATTTGGGGTGCAGGGTTTGGGGGTGCAGGGTTTGAGGGTTAAAAGATTTGGGGGTGCAGGGTTCAGCTGTTCAACCTGGGTGTGCAGGGTTTGCACGTTCAAGGTTTGCGGTGCGTTGTTTTGGGGGAAAAGATTTGGGGGTGCAGAGTTTGTGAGAGAAGAATTGGGGGCTGCATGATTTGGGGGTTCATGGTTTAGGGTAGCAGGATGTTGGGGTGCAGGATATGGGGGTGCAGTGTTTGTGGGTGCAGGGATTGGGGTTCAGCATTTGGGGGTGCAAGATTGGAGTTTCAGGGTTTGGGGGTGTAGGCTTTTGAGGGCAGGATCTGGGGGTGCAGGATTTAGGGGTGTAGGGTTGGGCGTGAAGGGTTTGGGGGACAGAATTTTGAGGTGAAGGGTTTGGGGTGCAGGATTTGCATTTCAGGGCTTGGGGGTGCAGGATTTTAGGATGCTGGCTTTGGGCATGAATGCTTTCTGGGTGCAGGGATTTGGGGGTGCATGGTTTTTGGGTGAGGAATTTGGGGTTCAGGGTTAGGGGTGCAGGGTTTGGGGGTGCAGGGTGTTGGAGAAGGATTTGGTGTGCAGGGTTTGGGGTGCTGGATTTGGGTTTCAGGGTTTGGGGTTGCAGGATTTTAGGGTGCAAGGTTTGGGTGTTCAAGATTTAAAGGAGCAGGATCTTGGGGTGCAGGGTTTGAAGGGTGCAGGGTTCAGGGGTTCAGGACTTGGGGGTTGGGGGATTTGGGTGTGCAAGGATTGGGGGGTGCAGGGTGGGGCAAGGAAGGCTCTGAGGGTGCAGAGTTTGAAGTTTCAGGACTTGGGGATGCAGGATTTGGGGGTGCAGGCTTAATGGGTGCAGGGTGTTAGGGGGAAGGATTTGGGGGAGCAAGATTTGGGTGTGCAGGATCTGGGGGTGTGGGGTTTTAGGGTGAAGAGCTTGCAGGTGCAGGTCTTGGGGGGTTAAAATTTGGGGGGGAAAGGTTTGGAGGAGCAGGATTTAGGGGTGCAGGGTTTTGGGGTGCAGTGTTTTGGAGTGCAGGGTTTAGGGAAGGATGATATGGGGGTGCAGGGTTTAGGGCAGCAGGATCCTGGGGTGCAGGGGTTTGGGGTGGAGGGCTTGGTAGGGCAGGATTTGGGGGTGGAAAGTTTAGGGGGTAGGGTTTGGGGTGCAAGATTTAGGAGTGAAGGGGTCTGGGGGTGCAGGGTTATGGGGTGCAGAATTTTAGGGTGAAGGTTTGGTAGGGCTGAGTTTGGGGGTTCAGGGTTTTTGGGCTGCAGGATTACTTGGGATTTGGGGGTGCAGGGTCTAGGGCAGCACGATCTTGTGATGAAGGGATTTGGGGTGAAGGGTTGGGCAGGGCAGGATTTGGGGTTGCAGGATTTGGTGGGGCAGGAATTGGGGGTGCAGGGTGTTGGGGGGAAGGATTTGCTGGTGCAGCTTTTAGGGTAAAGGGTTTTGGGGTGCAGGGTTTCAGGGTGGAGGATTTGAGGGTAGAGGGTTTAGGGATGAAGAGTGTTGGGGTACAGGGTAGTGGGGTGTAGGGTTTGCAGGGCAGGATCTGGGGGTGCGGGATTTAGGGGTGCAGGGTTGGGGGTGAAGGGTTTGGGGGACAGAATTTCGAGATGAAGTGTTTGAGGGTTCAGGGTCTTGGGGTACAGGGGTTTGGGGTGAAGGGGTTGAGTGGGGCAGGATTTTGGCGTGCAGGGTTTGGGACTATAGGTTTTGGGGGGTAGGGTTTGGGGGTACAAAGTTTAGAGGGCAGGGTTTTGGGGTGCAGGATCTTGGGGTGTACGAGTTTTGGGTGTGGGATTTGAAGGAAAATGATTTGGGGTGCAGGGCTTGCGGGGGCAGGTTTTGTGTGTTCAGAACTGGGGGTGCGGGATTTTGCATTGAAGGGCTCTGGGGTGCCAGGGTTGGCCTGCAGGGTTTGGGGTGCAGTATTTTGGGGTGCAGGGGTTTGGGTTTCAGGACCTGGGGGTGCAGGGTCTTAGGGAACAGGATTTCAGGGGTGCAGGATTTGAGGGGTGACGGCCTTGCGGGCCTTGGGGATGAAGGATTTGGGAGTGCAGGGTTTGGGGGTGCAGATTTGGGGTGCAGGGTTTAGGGGGTGTAGGGTTTTGGAGGGGCACGATATTGGGGTGCAGGATTTAGAGGTGCCGACTTTTGGTCAGCAGGATTGGGGGGGCAAGGATTTGGGGGTTTAGGGTAGCAGGGACTTGGGGTGCAGGGTTTGTAGGGCAGGATCTTGGGGTGCAGGATTTGGGGTTCAGGGTTCAGGATGTACATTTTTGGGATGCAGGGTTTGAGGGCACAGGGTTTTGGGGTGAAGGGTTTAGAGAGCAGGATTCAGAGTGCAGGGTTTGGGGGTTCAGGGTCTAGGGTGGCAAGAATTTTGGGGTGCAGGCCTTTGGAGCAAAGGGTTCTGGGGTGCTGGGTTTTGGGGTGCAGGATTTGGGTGTGCAGGGTTGGGGGTTGGGGAGAAGGATTTTAGGGTGCAAGATTTTAGGGTGAAGGTTTGGTGGGGCTGAGTTCAGGGTTTTGGGGGGCAGGGTGTTGGGTGCAGGATCTGGGGGTAGAGGATTTATGGGTGCAGGGTGTTGTGGGGAAGGATCTTGGGGTGCAGGGTTTGGGGGGTGCAGGGTTTTTGAGTGAGGGATTGGGGGTTCAGAGTTAGGGGGTGCAGGCTTTGGGGGTGCAGGGTGTTGGTGAAGGATTTGGGGTGTAGGGTTTGGGGGTGCAGGGTGTTTGGGGAAGGATCTGGGGATACAAGATTTGGGGTTGCTGGGTTTGGGGGTTAAAGGATTTGGGGGTGCAGGGTTCAGGTGTTCAGGACCTGGGCGTGCAGGGTTTGCGGGTTCAAGGTTTGGGGCGCATTGTTTTGGGGGACAGGATTTGGAGGTGCAGAGTTTTGGGGTGCAGGGTTTGTGAGAGAAGAATCGGGGGGTGCATGATTTGGGGTTTCAGGGTTTGAACGGCAGGATCTGGGGGTGTGGGATTTAGGGGTGTAGGGTTGGGGGGTGAAGGGTTTGGGGGACAGAATTTTGAGGTGAAGGGTTTGACGTGCAAGGTTGGGTAAGGCAGGATTTTGGGGTGCAGGGTTTGGAGGTGCAGGATTTTTGGGTGAGGGATTTGGGGTTCAGGTTTAGGGGGTGCAGGGTTTGGGGCAGCAGGGTGTTGGGGAAGGATTTGGGGTGCAGGATTTGGGGGTGCAGAATTTAAGGGTGCACGATTTGAGGGTGAAGATTTGAGGGGTGCAGGGTTTTTGGGTGAGGGATTTCGGGTTCAGGGTTAGGGGGTGCAGGGTTTGGTGGGGCAGGAATTGGGGGTGCAGGGTGTTGGGGAGAAGGATTTGCTGGTGCAGGTTTTAGGGTAAAGGGTTTTGTGGTGCAGGGTTTTGGGGTGGAGGATTTGGGGGTGAAGGTTTGGGGGTGCAGGGTGTTGGGGAAGGATCAGTTGGTTCAAGATCTGGGGGTGCAGGATTTTGCGGTGCAGAATTGGGGGTGCAGGGTCTGGGGTGTAGGGTTTTGGGGACAGGATCTGGGGGTGCGGGATTTAGGGGTGTAGGTTTGGGGGGTGAAGGGTTTGGGGGACAAAGTTGTGAGGTGAAGGGTTTGCGGTGAAGGTTTTGGGGTGCAGGATCTGGGGTGCAGGATTTGGGTTTCAGGGTTTGGGGTGCAGGATCTGAGGGTGCAGGGCTTTGGATGAAGGGCTTCGTATGGCAGGATTTTGGGGTGAAGGATTTGGGGGTGTAGAGTTTTCGGGTGCAGGGTTTGGGACTGCAGGTTTTGGGGTGTAGGGTCTGGGGGGCAGGGTGTGGGGTACAAATTTAGGGGGCAGGGTTTTGGCATGCAGGATCTTGGGGTGTACAAGTTTTGGGTGTGGGATTTGAAGGAAAGTGATTTGGGGTGCAAGGTTTTGGGGTGCAGAGTATGCGTGGGCTGGTTTTCCGTGTTCAGGAACTGGGGGTGCAGGGTTTTGAGGTGCAGGGTTCAGGTGTTCAGGACACTGGGGTGCAGGGTTTGAGGGAAGGATCTGGAGGTGCACGGTTTCGGGGTGCAGGGTTTTGGAGTGGAGGATTTTGGGGGGCAGTGTTTGGGGGGGCAGGGTTAGTTGGGGTTTGGGGTTACAGGTTTTGGGGGTGCAGGGTTGAGGGAATTATTTGAGGTGCAGGGTTATGAGAGTGCAGGATTTCCGGGTGCAGAGTTTGGGGGTGCTGGGTATGGGGCAGCAGGATCTGGGGGTTCAGGTTTTGGGGGTGCATTCATTTGGGGGGAGGATCTGGGGGTGCAGGGTATAAGGGTTCAGGATTTGGCGCTGTAGAGTTCTGGGGTGCAGGGTTTGGGGTTCAGGTTTTGGGGTGCAGGGTTTGGTGGTAGAGTTTAGGATGCAGGTTTTGGGACTGCATGATTTAGGGTGCAGGATTTGGGAGGGAATGCTTTGGGGTGCTGTGTTTCTGGGGGTGCAGGGTTGGAGGTGCAGGGTTATTGGGTGTAGGGGTTTGGGGTACAAAGTTTTGGTAGAGCGTGGTTTGGTGTGCAGGATCTTGGGGTGCAGGATTTGGGGGTGCGCAGTTTAAGTCAACAGGATTTAGGGGTGCAGGATTTGGGGTTGCAGGGTTCTGGGGTGCCAGGTTTTGGGGTGCAGGGTTTTGGGAAGGATGATATGGGGGTGCAGGGTTTAGGGTACCAGGATCTTGGGGTGCAGGGGTTCAGGGTGGAGGGCTTGGTAGGGCAGGATTTGGGGGTGGAAAGTTTAGGGGGTAGGGTTTGGGGTGCAAGATTTAGGAGTGAAGGGGTTTGGGGGTGCAGGGCTCTGGGGTGCAGGGTTTGGGGAAGGATGATATGGGGGTGCAGGGTTTAGGGTAGCAGGATCTTGGGGTGCGGCGGTTTGGGGTGAAGGGTGTTGGGTGCAGGATCTGGGGCTCCAGGATTTATGGGTGCAGGGTGTTGGGGGTTGAGGGTAGGAGGATCTTCGGGTGCAGGGCTTTGGGGCACAGGATTTGGGTGTGCAGGGTGTTGGGGTTCAGGATAGGGGGGTGCAGGGTTCGGGTGTTTAGGAGCTGGGGGTGCAGAGTTTTGAGGCTGCAAGTTCTGGGGGTGTACGGTTTTGGGGTGCAGCATTTAGGGTGAAGGCTTTTCCAGAGGAGCATTTGGGGGTGCAGGGTTAGGGGTGCAGGGTTCTCATGCTGAGGAGCTGGGGGTGCAGGATCTGGGGGTTGAAGGTTTGGGGGGCTGGATGAGGTGGTGCATGATTTAGGGTTGCAGACCTTGGGGGGCAGGGCTTTGTTGGCAAAATTTGTGGGTGCAGCGTTTTGGGGTGCAGAGTTTGGGAGATTAGGGTTTGGGGGTGCAGGGGCTTGGGGGGGAAATTTAATGTTGCGGAGTGTGGGTTGCACTGGATCTGGGGTGAAGGATTTGGGAGTGTGGGGTTTGGGGGTCAGTATCTGGGAGCTGAGATATTTTGGGTGCAGGGTTTGGGTGGGCTGGATTTTGGGGTGCAGGATCTTGGGGTGTAGGGTTTTGGGGTGCAGGATTCGGGGTTGCAGAGTTTGGTATTACAGGTTTTGGGGGTCCATGGCTTGGGAGGAAGGATTTGGGGGTGCAGAATTTAGGGGTGCACATTTTGAGGATGCAGAGTTCAGGGGTGAAGAATTGGGGATGCAGGGTTTTGGGGGCATTATCTGGGGCATCAGGATTTGGGGGTGCAGGGTTTTGAGGTGCAGGGTTCAGGTGTTCAGGACACTGGGGTGCAGGGTTTGAGGGAAGGATCTGGAGGTGCACGGTTTCGGGGTGCAGGGTTTTGGAGTGGAGGATTTTGGGGGGCAGTGTTTGGGGGGGCAGGGTTAGTTGGGATTTGGGGTTGCAGGGATTTGGGGTGCAGGGTTTGGGGGTGTAGGATGTGGGGGTGAAGGATTTCAGGGTGCAGGGTTGGGGGGAAGGATTTGTGGGGGCAGGGTTAGGTGGCATATGGGGCTGCAGGGTTTAAGCAGGTAAGATTTTGGGGTGCAGGGGTTTGTCATGCAAGGTTTGTGAGGGCAGGGTTTTGAGGTGCAGGGCTTTGGGGTGAGGGTTTGGGGATGCAGGACTCATGTGTTTAGGAACTGAGGCTGCAGGATTTGGGGGTTCAGGGTTTGAGAGTGCAAGGGTTTGGAGTGTCGGGTTATGGGGTGCAAGGTTTGGAGTTGCAGGAGTTTGGGGTGCAGGGTGTAATGGTGCAAGGCATGGGGGAGCAGGATCGGGGGTGCACGTTATGGGGGCATGATTTGGGGGTGCAGGTTTTCAGGGTGTTTTATTTTTGGGGTTCAGGGCTTTGGGGAGGAGGATCTGAGGGGGCAGGATTTGGGAGTACGAGGTTTGTGTGTTCAGAACCAGGGGTGCAGCATTTAGGGGCCAGGATTTGGGGTGCAGGGCTTGGGGGTGCAGGATTTGCAGTGCAGGCTTTTGGGGTGCAGGGCTTTAGGGTAGACGGCTTGCTGGGGCAGGGTCTTGGGGTGTAGGGCTTTGGGGTGCAGGATTCGGGGTTGCAGAGTTTGGTATTACAGGTTTTGGGGGTTCATGGCTTGGCAGGAAGGATTTGGGGGTGCAGAATTTAGGGGTGCACGTTTTGAGGGTGCAGAGTTTAGGGGTCAAGAATTGGGGATGCAGGGTTTTTGGGGGCATTATCTGGGGGGTCAGGATTTGGGGGTGCAGGGTTTTGAGGTGCAGGGTTCAGGTGTTCAGGACACTGGGGTGCAGGGTTTGAGGGAAGGATCTGGAGGTGCACGGTTTCGGGGTGCAGGGTTTTGGAGTGGAGGACTTTGGGGGGCAGTGTTTTGGGGGGCAGGGTTAGTTAGGATTTGGGATGCAGGGTTTAGGGGTGCAGAATCTGGAAGTGCACAGTTTGGGGACAGGATCTGGGGGTGCAGGGTGGAGGGAATTACTTGAGGTGCAGGGTTATGAGAGTGCAGGATTTCCGGGTGCAGAGTTTGGGGGTGCTGGGTATAGGGCAGCAGGATCTGGGGGTTCAGGTTTTGGGGGTGCATTCATTTGGGGGGAAGGATCTAGGGGTGCAGGTTTTGGGGGTCCAAGGTTAGACGGCCTTTGGGGCTGCAGGAATTTAAGGTGCAGGGTTTAGGGGTGCAGTGCTCTGGAGGAAGGATTGGGGTGCAGGATTTGGGGGTGCATGGTTCTGGGGTGCAGGGTTTGGAGTCTGGGATGTGGGTCTGGAGGATTTGGGGGTGCAGGGTTCTGGGGTGCAGAGTGTGGGGCTGCAGGGTTTGGGGCAGCAGGATCTGGGGGTGCAGAGTTGGGGGGTGCATTGTTTTTTGGGGGAGGATTTGGAGTGCAGGGTTTTAGGGTTTAGGATCTGGAAGTGCAGAGTTCTGGGGTGCAGGATCTGGGGGTACAGGATTTATGGGTGCAGAGTGTTGGGGTTTAGGGTAGGAGGATCTTGGGGTGCAGGGGTTTGGGGTGGACGGCTTGGTAGGGCCAGATTTGGGGGTGCAGGGCTTTAGGGTGAGGCTTTGGGGGTGCGGGTGTCATGTCTTTAGGAACTGGGGGGGCAGGATTTTGTGGTGCGGACTTTTGAGTGCAAGATTTGGGTGTTCAGGACCTGGGGGTGCAGCGTTTGGGGGTGCAGGATTTGGGGTTGTAGGAGGCAGGATCTGGGGCGCAGCTTTTGAAGTTGCAGGTTTTGGGGGTGCAGGATCTGGAGAGTCAGGATTTGGGGGTGCATGGTTTAGGGTGCACATGTTTTGGGCGTGCATGATTTGAGAGTGCAGGGCCATGGGGTGCAGGATTTTGGGGTCAGGATTTGGGGGTGCAGGGTGTTGGGAGAAGGATTCAGGGTGCAGCATTTTGAAGTGCAGGGTTTGGACGGGGAGGTTTTGGGAGTGCAAGATATGGTGGTGCATGTTTTGGGCTTGCAGTGTTAAGGTGGTGAAGGATTAGAGGTGCAGGGTTGGGGCTGCAGGGTTTTGGGGGCCTGATTTGGGGGTACAGGACCTGGGAGTGCAAGATCCTGGAGTTCAGGATTTGGGGGTTCAGATTTGGGGCTGCAGGGTATGGGAGGGAAGTATCTGGGGCTTCAGGGTTTGGGGGTGCAGGGTTTGGGGGTGCAGGTTACATGAGTTCAGGAATTGGGGGGGCAGGAATTAAGGCTGCAGGATTTGGGGGAAGAATTTGGGGGTGCAGGGTTTTGGGGTGCTGGGTTTTGGGGTACAGGATTTGGTGTTGCAGGGATGGGGTTGAAGGGCTTGGGTTTCCAGGACTTTGAGGTGCAGGATTTGGAGGTGCAAGGTTTGGGAGTGAATTCTTTGGGGGTGCAGGGTTTGGGTGGTCAGGACCTGGGGGTGCTGCATTTGGGGGTGCAAGGTTTTGGGGTGCAGGGTTTGGGTGTTCAGGACCTGGGGGTGCCGCATTGGGGGTGCAAGGTTTTGGGGTGCAGGGTTTGGGGAGGCAAATTATGGGGGTCGTGGGGTTTAGGAGGACAGGATTTAAAGGCGCAGGATTTGGGGGTGCAGGGTTTGGGGATTCAGGACCTGGGGGTGCAGGTTTCAGGGTGTGAGGTTTAGGGGTGCATTATTAGAGGGTGGAAGATTAGGGGGTGCAGGGTTGGGTGGTGCGGATCTGGGGTGCACATTTGGGGCGTTAAGGACGTGGGGGTGGGGGACTTGGGCGTTCAGGGATTGGGAGTGCACAGTTTGGGGGGGTAGAGTGCAAGCTGGGAGGGGCAGAATTTGGGGTGCAGGGCTTAGGATGGAAGCATTTGGGTATGCAGGGTTTGGGGGTTCAGGATTTGGGAGGGCAGCATTAGGGGGTGCAAGATTTTGGTTGTAGGGTTTAGGGGTACAGAGTTTGGTAGGGCCGAAATTGGGGTTGCAGGATTTAGGGTGCAGGGTTTGGTGCTGCAGGGTTTTGGGGTGAAGGGTTAATAGGGATGCAGAATCTAGGGTGCAGTGTTTGCGAGTGCAGGGATTGGGGATCAGCATCTGGGGGTGCCAGGTTGGGGTATCAGGGTTTGGGGGAGTAGGCTTTTGGAGGCAGGATCTCGGGGTGCAGGATATAAGGTGTAGGGTTGAAGGGTGACGTTTTTGGGGGACAGAATTTCGAGGTGAAGGGTTTGAGGCACAGGGTTTGCGGTGAAGGTTTTGGGGTGCAGGATTTTAGGATGCAGGATTTGGGCATGAATGCTTTCTGGGTGCAGGGATTTGGGAATGCAGGGTGTTGGGGAAGGATTTGGGGGTGCAGGGTTTGGAGGTGCAGTGTTTCAGGGATCAGGGTTTGGGGGGGCAGAATTCCGGGTGCAGGGTTTGGGATTGCAGGATTTGGGGTAGCAAGACTGTGGGCTGCAGGGGTTTGGGGTGAAGGGTTGGGTAGGGCAGGATTTGGGGTGCAGGATTTGGGGGTGCAGGGTCAGGCAAGGAAGGCTCTGAGGGTGCAGAGTTTGAAGTTTCAGCACTTGGGGGTGCAGGATTAATGGGTGCAGGGTGTTTGGGGGAAGGATTTGGGGGTGCAGGGCTTTGAAGTGCAGGGTTTAAAGGGACGGCATATGGGGTGAACAATTTGGAGTGCACGTTTTCTGGGGGTGCAAGATTTGAGAGTGTAGGGATTTGGGGTGAGGGATTTTGGGGTGCCAGGTTTGGGGGTGGAAGGATCTGCGGGTGCAGGGTCTGTAAGTGCCTTGATTTGGGTCAGAATTTGGGGTTGCAGGGTTTGTGGGGCAGGATTTTGGGTGCAGCGGTTTTGGGTGAGGGATTTGTGGTTCAGGGTTCGGGGGTGCAGGGTGTTGGTGAAGGATCTGGGGGGGCAGGGTTTGGGGGTGCAGGGTGTGGTAGGGCATGAATTGGGGGTGCAGGGTTGAGGGTAGAAGGATTTTTGGGTGCAGAGGTTTAGGGTGAAGGGGTTTGGGGGTGCACTGTTGGGGGGCAGGGTTTGGCACAGATTTTTGGGTTGCAGCATTTAGAGGGCAGGATTTTCAGGTACTGGGTTTGGGGATGCAGGATATGGGGGTGAATGGTTTGGGGGGTTCAGGATTCTGGGGTGTAGGATTTAAGAGGTGCAGGGTTTAGATGAGCAGGGTTTGGGGGTTCAGGACGTGGGGGTGGACGATTTGGGCGTTTAGGGTTTGGGGGTGCAGGATGTTGGGGGAGGGATTTCGGGTTGCAAGATTTGGTGTTCCAGGGTTTTTGGGTGAAGGATCTGGGGGTGCAGGGTTTTGGGGTGCACTCTTTGGGGATGCAGGATTTGGGGCTGCAGGATTTGGAGGTTCAGGAAATGGGGTTGAAGGATTTGGGGGGTGCAGAGTTTTGAAGTGCAGGATTTGGGGGGCAGGATCTGGGGGTGCAGGATATGGACATGAATGCTTTCGGGGTGCAGGGTTTTTTGGGAGGGATGACAGGATTTAGGGGGCAGCAACTGGGGGTGCAGGATCTAGGGGTTCAGATTTTGGGGTGCAGGGTTGTGGAGAGCAGGAACAGAGGTGCAGGGGGGCAGGGGGGCAGGGTTTGGTGGGGCAGCAATTGGGGGTGCAGGCTGTTGGCGGGAAGTATTTGCTGGTGCAGCTTTTAGGGTAAAGGGTTTTGGGGTGCAGGGTTTCGGGGTGGAGGATTTGGCGGTAAAGGTTTTGGGGGTGCAGGGTGTTGGGGGAAGGATCTGTTGGTTCAAGATCTGGGGGTGCAGGATTTGGGGGTACAGGGTTCGGGGGTGTAGGGTTTGGGCGGCAGGATCTGGGGGTGCAGGATTTAAGGTTGCAGGATTTGGGGGGTGAAGGGTTTGGGGGACAGAATTTCGAGGTGAAGGTTTGGGGGTGCAGGATTTGGGTTTCAGGGTTTGGGGTGCAAGATTTAAGGGTGCAAGGTTTGGGTGTTCAAGATTTAGGACAGCGGGATCTTGGGGTGCAGGGTTCTTGGGTGAGGGATTTGGGGTTCAGGGTTAGGGGGTGCAGGGTGTTGGGGAAGGATTTGGGGTTCAGGGTTTGGGGGTGCAGGGTGTTGGGGAAGGATTTGGGGTTCAGGGTTTGGGGGTGCAGGGTGTTTGGGTGAGGATCTGGGGATGCAGAATTTAGGAGTGTAGGGCTGAGGGGTGCAGGGCTTTGGAGTGCAGTATTTGGGACTGCAGGTTTTGGGGTGCAGGGTTTGCGTGTTCAGGAACTGTGGGTCCTGGGGTACAGGATTTGGTATTACAGGGATAGGGTTGAAGGGCCTGGGTTTCCAGGACTTTGAGGTGCAGGATTTGGAGGTGCAAGGTTTGGGAGTGAATTCTTTGGGGTGCAGGGTTTGGGTGTTCAGGACCTGGGGGTGCTGCATTTGGGGGTGCAAGGTTTTGGGGTGCAGGGTTTGGGTGTTCAGGACCTGGGGGTGCCGTGTTGGGGGTGCAAGGTTTTGGGGTGCAGGGTTTGGGTGTTCAGGACCTGGGGGTGCCGTGTTGGGGGTGCAAGGTTTTGGGGTGCAGGGTTTGGGTGTTCAGGACCTGGGGGTGCCACGTTTGGGGGTGCAGGGTTTGGGAAGACAGGATCTGGGGGTGGAGGATTAGGGTGAGGGTTTGGGGGTGCAGGTTTCATGTGTTCACGAACTGGGGATGCAGGATTTGGGGGCGCAGGGTCTAAGGGGCAGGATTTGGGGTTGAGGGTGCAGGGTTTGGGGGGAAGGCTCTGGGGGTGCGGGGTTTGGGAAGAGTATTTTGGGGTGCAGGATTTTTGGTGCCGTGTTTGTGGGCAGGTTGGGGTGATCACTGCTGACCTGCACACACTTGCTCTCTCTGTATTCACCTTCACTCTGCTCCTCCATCTCCCCACTGTTCTCTCCAGCTTCTCTCTTTCCGTTTCCACCGCACTCTTGACACAGACCTGACCCACTGAGAATGTTCCAGAACACGCCGATCCAAACCCCGGGGTGACCTTCGGGCTCCATGACAATGTGCAAATTGAGGGTGCGACGGAATCCGAGAACCATTCTGGTTGTCAAACACCTCGAAGATGCTGAGTCCAAGCACAAGCCCCGGCACTGCCCCCCGTCCCTCAGGAGCTCAGCGGAAACCCCTCCAGGGACGGCGACTCCAGCCCTGCCCTGGGCAGCCCGTTCAGTGCCCCACAGCCCTTGCCGGGAGGAACAGTTTCCAGGCTCCAGTCAGAACCTCACCTGGTACCACCGGGGCCGTTTCCTCTCCTCCTGTCGCTCGTTCCCGGGCAGTCACAGATCCCCGCTCTCCGGGCTCTGTGGGCGGCTCCTGTCCGGCCGCCCCCCGCGCTCCCGCTCTGTCTCTGCCCGAAGGCTCAGGCGGGAACGGCCGCTGCGTCCCGGCGGCCAATCGCAGCTCGCCGCCTCCGCCCCGCGCGCCGCCGGCCGTTGGCCCCGCCCCCTCATCCCCTCACCCCCTCAGGAGGAGCCTCACAGCGCTGGTGCTGAATCCGGAGCTCCTGGCGCCGCTCGGGGGGCTCCGGGGGACACCCCAAAAGGTGATGGACCCTGCCCTGTGGGCAGAGGGAGAAGACCCGAGACAGCCCCTGCCCTGTCGCTGCGGGCACACGTAGGGCACCGAAAAGAGGACGAGGCTTGGAAGCGACTTCCAGTTCGGCGCCACGGGCATCCTAGGGAAGATATGCAGGCCAAACGTCAGAAAGGTACAGCCACCTAGAAGAACTTAGCTGAAAGAAAAGTCACTAAAAGAGAACCGGTCTAGTTTTTAACAAAACCAGGGCACCCCCAAATTGTGTATTTTGCCCTAAAAAATGGGCCCAAAAAATGCTTTTTCCCCCCAAAAATTGGGTTCCCCGCAAAACTGAGTTTCCCCCCAAAAATGGACCTCAAGTACTGGGTTTTTTCCCCCAAAAAATGTGTTCCCTCCAAAAAATGGGTCTTGTTCCCTCCAGAATGGGTACTACTCCACGAAAAATGGGGCTAAAAATGGGTGTTTCATTCAAAAAATATGTCCAAAAAATGGTGTTTACCCACAAAATGTGGGCCCAAAAGATGTTTTTTCCCCCCTCAAAGAATAAGTGCACCAAAAAATGTGTGCACCCTCCGAAAATGGGTCCAAAAATGGGTGTTTCTCCCCAAATATGGCCCTAAAATTGGGGTTTTCCCCCCAAAAATGCACTTGTTTCTAATAAAAAAATGTGTTTCCCCCACAAAAATGGGTCCTACCCCACAAAAATGGATCAAAAGATGAGTGTTTCCCCCAAAAATGTTATAAATTTTTTTGCAAGATTTGCCAAGTTTGGGCAAAATTACCAATTTTCTTGTCAAGATTTGTAGATTTTGGGGCAAAATTGCAAAGGTTTTGGGCAAGGTTTGCAATTGGGGGGGGAAATTAGTATTTTGAGGCAAGATTTGTGCATTTTTTTGTTAAATCACAGATTTATTTGCAAGATTTTGGAAGATTTGCAATTTCTTTTTGGCAAAACTACTCAGTTTTGGGGCATTATTGTGCAAGATCATGAGAGAGGTTCTCCTGCCCCTCTGCTCTGCCCTGGGGAGACCACACCTGGAATCTTGTGTCCAGTTGTGGCCCCTCAGTTCCAGCAGGACGGGGAACTGCTGCAGAGAGTCCAGCGCAGCCACCAAGATGCTGCAGGGAGTGGAGCATCTCCCGTGTGAGGAAAGGCTGAGGGAGCTGGGGCTCTGGAGCTGGACAAGAGGACACTGAGGGGGGACTCATTCCTGGGGATCAAGATGGAAAGGGGGATGTCACGGAGGCACCCCGAGGTTAGTTTAAGGGACAACAGGGTCCAAAACAACTGTTGTTAACCCGGTGAGAAACAGGGTTTTAGCACTCCAGAAGTGACTTGAATACAGGTTTGGATATCAGTTGAGGAAAATTATGAAGGGGCAGCAACTAAGACAACAGGCGGTGCACAGAGTGCATGCACATGGCTGCACCAAAACAATGCCGGAGCCGGCCCTGAGTCCGGGAGGAGTACGCACTTGCATGAACACGGTGCGGGCTTATTTTGAAGAGATACACGTACTCGTAGTGAGTACGGGAAGTGTACACTCGCGATTCTGCGAGGGTAGATTTATAATACACTCGCAATCCTGCGAGGGTTAATACATGTGCAGATGTGCACGGAATATTACACGTGCTTATGTGGAAGCACAGGAGGAAAATACACCCGCGATTGTGCGAGGAAATAATTTATACACGTGCTCGTATTGAGCATGGAAAGTTACACGTGCAAATGTGCACGGAAAGTATAAATACACTCGCAATCCCGCGAGGGTTAATTTTACTCACACCCGCGGCGGCGAGGCAAGCGGAGTCTCCATCCCGGGGGGGCTCTCGGCGGCAGCATCTCGCTCGTGCTCTGAGAGACCCGCGACAATGGGCGGAGTCTCAACAAAAGTCCCGTTTTTTATAGCCTGATCAGATCTGACTGTGGTCATTCCAGAAGCTTCTCTGCACCCCCACCCTGGCTGTGGGTGCCCCTGAAGCCTCCAAACATCCCCCACACTGGCCGCGGGCGCCCAGCGGCTCCCTGGTGCCTCAGCGCTCCCTTCTCCTGACGGCCCTGGCCAGGGGCTCTGGGGCCAAACAAAAGCAGCTGTTGGCCTCAAGTAGCAGAGGGAGAGGGAGATGTGTCTGCACCTTCCATAACAAAGGAAGGGAGGGGGAGAGAGAGGGGTTTGCATCCTGCCACACCCACTATCCTGTCCTGTACCCCACTATACTGCCCCTTCACCCTGCATACCCCCTCCCAACCTCCCTGCACCCCAATGTCCTCCACATGGTGCTGGTGGATGGATCCAGCTCAGCACAGGGTGGGGTGCCCGACTACTCTTCCTGGACCCCCCCAAATCCTGCTGTGAACCAGCAGGTCCCAGTACAGCCCAGCACTGCTGTGCCTGCCCAGGGGGTGGCAGCCGGGGGGGGGTGCCCAGGACTGGGTGCTGGCAGTTTGGGGGAGCACCCGCCTGGCCCCAGCCCAGGGCAGCGTGTTGGCTGATCCTGGATCCCCACACCATGACACCAGCAGCAGCCACTGCGTGTGTGTCACAGGGCTGTACTTGTCCCCCTGTCTCCTGCAGGGCTGAGGACACACACACATTCCCAGGCACCTCGGAGCCCCCACCACCCCCTCCCCGGGGCATACCCACCCTGATGCCTTCATCACCCTCAGCATCCTCACCTGCACCCCCTGCTCCTGGGCACCAATTTAAGCCCAGCAGCCCCAGTGCTGGGGTGTGTTGTGCTCAGCCCTGTTCTCTGTGCCCACTTTGGGGGTTTCCTGCTTTACCCACCCCCACTTAGGTGTTTTATTTCCCCTGACAGGTGCTGGATGTGCAGTGGGACCTGCTGCTGCCATGGTCCCTTTGCTGCCCGGGGTGGGGGTGCTGGGACCACCTGCAGCCCCAGCTCGTTTGCTGTGCTGAGCACCCCCCAGGTAGAAAGCCTGTGGATTGGGGGGGGGATGACTGGCAAACCAGCCTTCCCCCCACCCCGGGGGCACCCATTCTGCCCCCCTCTCTGCGCACTGTAGGGTCTCCCCATCCCTCTTCCCCTCTGCATCCTCTCTCCAGTTCCTCTGATCCCAAATATCACAGCTCCTGTGCTTCCCCCTGCTGGTACTCACACCCCCCATGCCCCAGATTCTTTCCTGGGTCTCCCCCATTCCTCTTTACCCCCCCAAAAACCCGCACGAGCTCCATTTCTCTCTGCAGGACTTTGCTCCTGCCCCTGCTCAATCACCTCTATCCCCACCGAGCACCTTCAGCTCGGCTCTGGTCCCTGCGTGCTCACTCCCACCCTGTGTGACACCCCCTGCACCATCCCATCCCTTTCCCCCTCCCCATATACACCTGGATCCTCTCTGGACCCGTCTACAAGACCCTCCCTGGGTTTCTGTGCCCCCTGCTCTGCTCCAAGCTCCTCCAGGGCCGCCCAGACCCCTCTGTCCCTTCCCCTGCTCCCTGTGCAGCAGAGCGGCCTGCGAGAGCTCGGGCAGGATGTGCTCCCCATGTCCCCCATGGATGGGACCCTGCCCCACGGTCTCACAGCGCAGAGAACCTGGAAAGAGGCTTTGCTTTCATGCGCTCCGGGTCGCCCATGGCATGGCTGGGCTGGGACAAGCTCCAGCCGCCTCCTTCCCCAGGTAAGCTGGAGCTGGTCACATCGCTGTGCAGGTTTTGGCAGTCGTTCTCCTTGCTGGTGTTCTTCAGATGACCCGAATCCCAGGGCACAAAATCTTTCCCATTGATATTTCTCCCAAACAGGCACCGGTGTCAGAGCCAGCGAGCTCCGCAGTGAGAGCTGTGCTGTCCCCACGCTGTCCTTTGTCCCTGCGTGAGCAGTGAAAGCCTGGCAACTGTGTGGGGGTGTTATTTTTCTCTGCTAAAGTGGCTGAAGCATTTCAAAGGGTTTCCCCGGGTGTGCTTGGCAGAGAGCTAAAGCCAGGCGCCTTTCCCTGGTCTCTGCATCACCCAAGACACTTCAGTTTTGCTTTTCCACCAAGCTGAGTGGTGCGGTCGATGCGCTGGAGGGAAGGGGTGGCGTCCAGAGGGACCTGGACAGGCTGGGGGCTCCATGTGAACCTCATGAAATTCAACCAGGCCAAGTGCGAGGTCCTGCACCTGGGTCAGGGCAACCCCAGTACCAGCACAGACTGGGGGAGGATGGATGGATGGATGGATGGATGGATGGATGGATGGATGGATGGATAGCAACCCTGTGGAGAAGGGCTGGTGGGTGACAAAAGGGACATAAGCCGGCAATGTGCACTTGCAGCCCAGAGAGCCAAGTGTCTCCTGGGCCACACCACCAGCAGGTCGAGAGAGGGGATGCTCCCCCTCTGCTCTGCTCTCCTGGGGCCCCCAGAGAACCGGGTCCAGCTCTGGGTTGTCTGGCACAAGACAGACATGGACCCCAGGGCTCTGTCCCTCTGTCACCAGCGCTGCCTCAGTCCCACCCTGCTCCCTCCAGCATTTTAGAACGATGCTAAACCCAACCTGTGGCTGGTGATGCCAACCCAGGCGATGTGTGGGTCAAAAATCACCATCACATATATTAACCCTCCTAAAACCAACATGGAAATGGCAAATGTTTGTGCCTCCTTGTGTGGAAGCAGCTCTGGCTGCCTCATCCTGCATCCCACCCTTGCAGCTCCAGGACAGAGTCCACACTGGTGGCCCTGCCTGCATCTCCTGTCCCAGAACAGCCAAAGGAGCCGCTTGTTTTGGCCTCCAACTGGCTGATTTAGCCTGGCTCCCTTTCTCCATGAAGGATAAAACCCGGTGCTGAGGCTCCGGTGTCAGTCCCAGCCCGTGCCTACCCTTCGTCGCGTTTCATTTCATGTGATTTTGATCACATCCTTGAAAACAAAAAAACCTCCAACCCACTCAATCTCAGCCCTCCCAGGGCAGAGATATTTCCGCGTGGTGAACGCTCCCATGCAAATTCTCCCGTGTCCTATTTTAGGTTTCTCGCCGGCACCGGCTGCAGACAACTGCGCTGGAGCTCCTGTCAAGCCTTTGGCAGTGGTTGCTGTGGAAGGAATAAGGGTTTCTCAGGGCAGAAGAGGAAATCTCTCCTTTCCTTCCCTGGGCTGTGCCACCCCCCACTTGCCACCTAAAGAAACCCCAATGGCATCAGCCATTTCCCTCCCCTGCATTATCCTTTATATTATTAATATTAGAGAGCACCGTGCAACCTTTCTTTTTCCAGCATTTGGAGACATGTGTGTTCCCCCGGGCAGTGGTGGAATCACCATCCCTGAAGGGGTTTAAAAGGTGTTTACACAAGGTTCTCAGGGATATGGGTCAGTGCCAGGGGTGGGTTATGGTTGGGCTCCATGATCTTGAGGGTCTTTTCCAACCAAAATGATTAATGAGTTTTTAGGGTTTATCCCAAATGATGGGAACCCCTGGTTCCAACTCTGCTCTTTTCCAAATACCTTTTAGAGGCTGAAGAGGAAGGAGACACAACACCTCAGCATATGGAGGGTCTTCCCCAAAGCTTCCCAGTGTCCCTTCTGTCTCCTCTGCACATCAGGGCAGGGCACAAGGGACAAAGTACCACCAGCACGCTCTGAAAGGTCATCATTTCTACCAGCTGAAACCTGATCTGGGTGAAGATGTCCCTGCTCATGGCAGAGGTTGGACTGGATGAGCTTTGAAGGTCCCTTCCAACCCAGACTGTTCTGTGAGTCTGATTCTGCGATTCTGTGATTTTCTTCTCAGTGACCTTCAGGCTGTCAGAATACCTGGAACTGGGACATTCCCAGTTGTTGACCAACAGACTCTGGATCTTGGATTCGGTGATGTCACTGCTGAGAGGTGGGTTTCTCGGTTACCTGAGGCTTTGGCAGATGTTTGTGGACACACACCGGCCCATTGGTGCACCCAGAGCCGTCTGGGGGACAGAGGTCCCAGGAAGTTGCTGGCTCCACAGGATCAAGGGGGGAAAGCCAGCCTGCCCCCGGCTTTCCTCTGGCCAGGAACGCCGTCCCCACCCCAGCCCATCCCCACCTCTGCGAGGAGAACAGCTGGATGAGGGCCAGGGCCATGGGGCTGCCTCCAAACCCAGGTGAGTGCTCCTCAGGGTTTGACCGCCATGCGTCCTGGGTGACAGAAGTGACCTAGGACCCCTTATTGCAGGTTGACCACAGGTTTGGGAGGAATGAAAAAGATCTGCTTTATTAAACCCGCTGGAGAAAGGGTACAAGGGGTGGCGGGGGAATGCAGAGCCAAATGGATGGTCTGGGCCATCCAAAACACAAGGGGTAGTGGGGGCATCCGAAGCACAAGGGGTGGTCTGGGGCATCCAAAGCTCTCGTGGAGCGACTGCTACTTCTTCTTGCTGGCTTTCTTCTTGCTTTCGATCAGCTGCTGCCCCTCCCTCTTGATGTCTTCCCGCGTGGGGACGTGTTCGTCATCTTCACCATCAGATTCAGAGGATTCTGGAGGAGGGAATAGAGAGAAATGGGCTGGGGAGGGTCTGCAGGGCCACCTCCGCTGTGCCGGTGTCACCAGGGAGAGCCAGCACGTTTTGGAGGGCTGTTGGCATCACAGTGAGCTTTCCTGCCAAGCCCTGGCTCTTCCTGCCCAGCATCCGAGGGTGACCTGCAGGGCCTGGCAATGCCGCTGCTGTGGCCCATCTCCAGCTGCTGGGGCTTCCCAGAAAGGTCTGGAGCCACGCCGTGCTGAACGCAGCTCCAGCTTCATTCAAAAGAGGTGGCAAGCTCCAAAAACTCAGTGGCTCCCCCAAGAGCATCCAATAGGAAGAGGCCACAGACACACCCGAGCACTGGTTATTCTTCACAACCAGGTGATTTTGAAGACAAGGGTCTCCCTCCTTGCCCCATAGCATCTTTTCTTGTTCCTTCTGTGGTTCGATGCTCACCACCCCACCGGCTGCCTTCATGCTCCCACATCCCCACCTAAAAGCACCACCCATGCTCAAAGCCTTGGAGACAGCCCCAGGGTCTGGAGAGAACTCATGGGCTGGGCTCTGCTGGGACAGTGAGAGACAGGCGAGGATGGTCAGAAATGCCAACAGACAGGGGCAGGGACAGTCGCCATGGGACGCATCCCCGCTATGCTCTCCTACCGTCATCACTGCTGTCTCTGTCCTCAAAGGAAACCATCACGTTCTGAGGATTGCTTGACATTTTTTTCTCCAGAAAATCCCTGGCCTTCACAAAAGTCTGTGAAAGACACCCTGGGTTAATTGCTGAAGGGGAGGTGGGTGTTACAACCCAAGGGATGCCCTTGATGTTCCCCTGGGGACAACACCCTGCAGTGCCCAGTGCCACCTGGAGCTGAGCTGCTCCATGGGGCCACCGCCATTCTCCTCACTTGGGATGGGCCATCAGGGGAGCCTGGTGCGGGTCCCCGAAGACCCCAGCAGGGATATAGATATAGATATAGATACATAGATATAGAGATCTATAATTTGATGGAGCCACAAACACATCAGAATTCTTTCCCAGGGCAGTCAGGGTGAATGAGAGCTTCTGTAAACAGTGAGACTGCTGCCAGCAGATTGAGGGAGGTCATCGTTCCCCATCCTCAGCACTGGTGAATGAAGCCACTCCTGAAGCACTGCGGCTAGTTCTGGGCTACCCCGTACAAGAGAGACATTGACACAGTACAGAGAGCTCACCAAATGGTCACAACGAAGATGAGGGGCCTGGAGCGTCTGTCCAACGGGGACGGGCTGAGGGAGCTGGGGCTGCTCAGCCTGGAGAAGAGAAGGCTCCCGGGGGATCTCATCAATGTGCATCAATACCTGCAGGGAAGGTGCCAAGAGGATGAAGCCAGGCTCTTTCCAGAGGCGCCCAGTGACGGGGGGACAGGATTTGGGGGTGCAAGGTTTGGGGACAGTGTTTAGGGAAGGATGATATGGGGGTGCAGGGTTTAGGGTAGCAGGATCTTGGGGTGCAGGGGTTTTGGGTGGAGGGCTTGGTAGGGCAGGATTTGGGGGTGGAAAGTTTAGGGGTGCAGGGTTTGGGGTGCAGGATTTGGGGGTGAAGGGGTTTGGGGGTGCAGGGTTATGGGGTGCAGGGTTTGGGAATTCAGGGTTGGGGATGCAGAGTGTTGGGGAACAGGGTTTGGCAGTTCATGACGTGGGGATGGAGGAATTGGGGGTGCAGGGTTTGGTGGGGAAGGGTCTGGGGGTGCCTGGCTTAGGGTTACAGGGGGTCAAGGGTTTGGAGGTGCAGGGGTTTGGGGGGCAGGATATAGGGGTGCAGGATTTGAGGGTGCAGGGTTGTGGAGTGCAGAGGTTTAGGGGTGCAAGATCTGGGCTTGTATGGTTTTGAGGTGCAGGTTTTGGGGAGGGAGGATTTGGGGTGCAGAGGTTGGAGGTGCCGGGTTTGTGGTTGCAAGTTTTAGGGGTACAGGGTTTGGGGGTTCAGGTCGTGGGGGTGCAGGATTTGGGGGTGCAGGATTTCCACGTTCAGATTTGTGTATGTAAGGTTTGGGGTGAGGGTTTGGGGGTGCAGGGTTCGCATGTTTAGGACCTGGGGGTGCAGAATTTAGGTGTACAGGTGTCTGGGGTGCCGGGTTTTGGGGTGCAGGGTTTGGAAGCGCAGGGATTTGGGCTGCAGGGTTTGGGAATTCAAGTTTGGGGTTCCAGGATTTGGGGGTGCAGTGTTAGGGGGTGAATGTTTTGGGGGTGCAGGGTTTGGGGGTGTAGGATCTGGGGGTGAAGGATTTCAGGGTACAGGGCTTGCTGAGGCAGGATTTGGGAGTGCAATGTTTTGGGGTGCAGGATTTGAGGGTACAGGATTGGGGGTTGCAGAGTTTGGTATTACAGGTTTTGGGGGTTCATGCTTGGGAGGAAGGATTTGGGGGTGCAGAATTTAGGGGTGCAGGTTTCAGGTGTTCAGGACAGTGGAGGATTTTGGGGGGCAGTGTTTGGTGGGGCTGATATAGTTGGGATTTGGAGTTGCAGGGATTTGGGGTGCAGGGTTTGGGGGTGCATTGGTTTGGGGAGTGCAGGATCTGGGGGTGAAGGTTTCGGGTGGGGAATTTTGGGGTACAGGGTGTTGAGGAAGGACCTTGGGGTGCCATATTTGGGCTTTAAGTGTTTAGGGGTGCAGGATTTGGGGTGCAGGGTTTGGGAATGCAGGATTTGGGAGGGAATGCTTTTGGGTGCTGGGTTTTTGGGGGTGCAAGATTTGGGGGTGCAGGGTTGGAGGTGCAGGGTTCTTGGGTGCAGGGGTTTGGGGTAAAAAGTTTTGGTAGGAAATGGTTTGGGGTGCAGGATCTTGGGGTGCAGGTTTCACACATTAAGGAGCTGGGGCTGCAGAAGTTGGGGGTGCAGGGTTATGGGGGTACAGGTTTTGGGAGGGAAGGATCTGGGGGTGCAGGGTGTAGGGATCAGAATTTCAGGGTGCAGGGTTCTGGGGTCCAGGATATGGGGGAGCAGGGTTTGAGGTACAGAACCCTGTTGTTCAGGGTTTAGAGGCAGGATTTGGGGTTGCAGGGCTTTGGGGTGAGGGATTTCAGGGTGCCAGGTTTGGGGGTGCAGGATCTGGGGTTACAGGTTTTGGGGGTGCAGGGTTTTAGGGTGCAACTTGTGGGGAGCAGGGTTTTGGGCTATAGGGTTTTGGGGTGCAGAGTTTTGGGGGGAGGATTAGGGGAGCAGGGTTTTGGGGTGCAAGGTGTAGCGGTGCAGTGTATTGGGGGTGCAGGGTTTGAGGAGGCAGAACTGGGGGTGCAGGGTTTGGGATTGCAGGATGTTGGGTGCAGGATCTGGGGGTATAAGATTTGGGGTAGCAGGGGTTTGGGGAGCAGGGTTTAGGTGTCAGGCTTTAGGGGGACAGGGTTTGGGGGGCAGGGTTAGGAGAGATGATTTGGGGGTGCAGGGTTTAGGGCAGCAGGATCTTGGGGTGAAGGGGGTTGGGTGAAGGGTTTTGTAGGACAGGATATGGGGTGCAGGTTCTTAGGGTGCAACTTGTGGGGGGCAGGATTTAGGGGTGCGGGGTTTGTGGGTGCAGGTCTTGGGGAGGCAGAATTGGGGCTGCAGGTTTTGGGAGTTAAGGGGTTTGGGGGTGCAGCTTTTGGGTGTTCAGAACCTGGGGCTGCAGGATTTGAGGATGGAGGTTTTGTGGGGGCAGGGTTTGGGGTGCTGGGTTTGGGGGAGGTTCGGGACATGGGACTGCAGGATTTGGGGGTGTAAGGATTTGGGGGTGCAGAATTTAGGGGTGCAGGATGTTGGGGGAGAGATACTGGGTTGCAAGATTTGGTGGTCCAGGGTTTTTGGGTGAAGGATCTGGGGTGCAGGGTTTGGGGGTGCACTCTTTGGGGGAGCAGGATTTGGGGTTGCAAGGTTTGGAGGTTCAGGAAATGGGGATGAGGGATTTGGGGGTACGGGGTTTTGAAGTGCAGGATTTGGGGGGCAGGATCCGTGGTGCAGGATTTTAGGGTGCAGGATTTGGTCATGAATGCTTTCGGGTTGCAGGGCTTTGGGTGAGGGATGACGGATTTAGGGGGGGTAGCAACTGGGGGTGCAGGATCTAGGGGCACAGACTTTAGGGGTGCAGGGTTTGGTGGGGCAGGAATTGTGGGTGCAGGGTATTGGGGAGAAGGATTTACTGGTGCAGGTTTTAGGGTAAAGGGTTTTGGGGTGCAGGGTATCGGTGTGGAGGATTTGGGGGTAGAGGGTTTGGGGGTGCAGCGTGTTGGGGGAAGGATCTGTTGGTTCAAGATCTGGGGGTCCAGGATTTGGGGTTCAGGGTTTGGGTGGCAGGATCTGGGGGTGCAGGATTTAGGGGTGTAGGGTTGGGGGGTGAAGGGTTTGGGGGACAGTATCTGGGGGTGCAGGATTTGGCTTTCATGGTTTGTGGTGCAGGATCTGAGGGTGCGGGATTTGGGCATGAATGCTTTCGAGGTGCAGGGTTTGGGGGTGCAAGATTTGAGGGAGCAAGGTTTGGGTGTTCAAGATTTAGGGGAGCAGGATTTTGGGGTGCAGGGTTTGAGGGGTGCAGGGGTTTTGGGTGAGGGATTTGGGGTTCAGGGTTGGGGGTGCAGGGTGTTGGGGAAGGATTTGGGGGTGCAGGGTTTGGAGGTGCAGTGTTTCAGGGATCAGGGTTTGGGGAGCAGAATTTTGGGTGCAGGGTTTGGGATTGCAGGATTTGGGGCAGCAAGACTGTGGGGTGCAGGGGTTTGGGGTGAAGGGTTGGGTAGGGCAGGATTTGGGGTGCAGGTTTTGGGAAGGAAGAAAGAATCTGGGGGTGCAGGATTCGGGGGTGCAGGGTTTAAGGTAGTAGGATCTTTGGGTGCAGGCTTTGGGGTTGCAGGGTTCTGGGGTTACAGCTTTTGGCATGCAGTGTTTTGAAGTGCAGGGTTTAGGGAAGGATGATATGGGGGTGCAGGGTTTGGGGCAGCAGGATCTGGGGGTACAGAGTTGTGGGGGTGCATTGTTTTTTGAAGGAGGATTTGGGGTGCAGGGTTTAAGGGTTTAGGATCTGGAGGTGCAGAGTTCTGGGGTGCAGGGTGTTGGGTGCAGGATCTGGGGGTACAGGATTTATGGGTGCAGAGTGTTGGGGTTTAGGGTAGGAGGATCTTGGGGTGCAGGGCTGAAGGGTTTGGTAGGGCCGGATTTGGGGGTGCAGGGCTCTGGAGTAAGGGGTGGGAGTGAGGCTTTGGGGCTGCGGGTTTCGTGTTTTCAAGAACTCGGGGTGCAGGGTTTGGGGGTGAAGAGTTTTGGGGTGCAGGGTTTGAAGGGTGCAGGGTTCAGGTGTTCAGGACCTGGGGGTTGGAGGATTTGGGGGTTGCAGGATTTGGGGGTGCAGGGTAGGGCAAGGAAGGCTCTGAGGGTGCAGAGTTTGAAGTTTCAGCACTTGGGGGTGCAGGATTAATGGGTGCAGGGTGTTTGGGGGAAGGATTTGGGGGTGCAGGGCTTTGAAGTGCAGGGTTTAAAGGGGTGGGATATGGGGTGAACAATTTGGGGTGCACATTTTCTGGGGGTGCAAGATTTGAGAGTGCAGGGATTTGGGGTGAGGGATTTTGGGGTGCCGGGTTTAGGAGGGAAGGATCTGGTTTTGGGGGTGCAGGTTTTTAAGGTGCAGCTTGTGGGGCGCAGGATTTGGGGGATAATCAAGTTATTTGGTATATAATCAAGTTTGAGGGGCCTTGATTTTGGGGTGCATGGTTCGGGGGGGAGCAGGATTTCAGGTGCAGGATTTGGGGGTGCAGGGTTGGGGAGGATTTGGGGGTGCAGGATTTTAGGGTGCAGGTTTGGTAGGGCCGACTTTGGGAGTCAGGGTTTGGGGTGCAGGGTTAGCTGGTAAAATAAAGAATGCCGCTTCACAGGATCATTGACTCTGCTGTTATTTCTCCATTTCAGTGGGAGGGGGCAGTGAGGACCCTGTGGGGGGGGGGAAGGGGTGACAAGGCCCCAGGGCCTGTGGGGAGACACCCCCCACTGTCATCCACACACAGAGCCCCTGACCCGGGGCCCCTGGGCCTGAGCAGAGCGCTGGGCTCAGGCTGCCCCCAGCCTGTCACGGCCACCAGCCCCGTGGGCCCCGTCTGGGCCAGCACCACCGGGAGCCCCAGGAGGTGACGGGGCCCCAGGGTTTTGGAATTTGACAGTGGACTCTGAGGTGCGGGGAGGGAAACTGGCAGCTCCTACGCACCAGGAGGTGCTGTTTTCCACTAAAATGAACAAAATGGCTCATGATGTTCAAAGACAGTTTAGTCCAAAGGACTCAAAAAGACACTGAAAAGAACTGCCCGCTCCCAGGAGACGCCATTAGATGAGCCATGATGGTTTCCTTGTCCAATTCTGGGGTTCAAGAAGGCCCATAAGCAAACCCCCAGTGTTATAGTCAAATACAACTCAAAGAAATTTAGAATAACTTTTATTAAAGATAAATGAGCAAAACAGCGCTGTGCAGCCCCGCAGTCACTGCTGCACCCAAGGGCACGACACCGAACTGCAGCAAACGGGGGTTTAGAACCGGCTGTAAGTACACGCCCCCGGTCTTCTTCCTGATTGGTCAGCTGGGTCGCTATGCTGTCAATCAGCCTTCCCCGCACAGCAAAGCACGTTCCCCCCCATCAGCACACGCCAAAACTTGCAAAAACAGAATGTGGCAAATTCTGGTGGTTTAACATTTACATAACTCAGTGAATCACCAACTACCAACATATTCTTGGTGTGATTAGCAAATTTACTTTAGTTATGCAATCTATAACCCCCAGTTTTCCATTAAAGATGTATTTCAGTCACATCCTCCAGCTTCTCACGTGCAGAACCATTGAGGGCGAAGAGGGAAACGAAGCCCCATCCAATAGGAAGCCGGTGTGGCCAAGTGTTGAGCAATGGTGCCTGCTCAGGGCAGGACACCCTCACCAGGCCATGCGGCCTCACCCCCTCTGTGTGCCGGGGCCAGGACCCGGGGCTGAGGCCACGCTCGCCAAAACTGTCCCTCGGCCCATCCAGGGTGGGATCCCAATATCCTTATACCAAGGGACAGGCTGAATCGTTAATGCAAAAAACCAGCAGTGAGCTGGAAGAGAGTGACTGAGCAAGACTTGAGATCAGCCCCGCGCGTGGAGCAGCGGAACCCCATCCTTCACCTCCCGGCTGAAGCCTGCCCGGCCATCCCACCTCAGCTCCAGCCTGCCTTTCCTACCAGGGCTGTCCAACTGAAGGCTCGGGAGCCCCAGCCGAGCTTTGGCAGAGTCCGGCTACCCAACTGCCCGCCATGGCTTTCCTGTCCCCAGCACGGCTCCTGCCTGGGCTGTCACTGTCCCCGTGGCACACGGTGGTTCCTGCACAGCTCTGGGCGCCCCGCAGTGCCCTGGCTGGGCGAGCCCCCGGATGTTCCCCTGCAGCTCGGCTCCCCTGGCTGCCCAGCCTCCCCCTCCCCCTCCCCCGCCTCCCTGGCTGGACCACACGGGACGGGGAGAACCGGGAGAAGGAGCTCAGCAGGCCCTTGGGGTGACCTCTGAGTGTCACCAGGGTTTCACTGCAACTCCCTGTCCCCGCTCTTGCTCAGGAAGGGCAGCATCACCCGCCCGGCTCTGCTGCAGCAACGCTGCTGTGACGGCTTGGGTGCTAGAGGTACTTTGCGATCCCAGCCGCCCCGCAGGAGAAAGTGCTCTTTGCCCGCAGGAATCCCAAGTACCTGGATCCTCTGCATCTCCTTTGGTTGTTCTCCCTTTCCTTTCACACTGGGTGTCTCCTTTTCTGCCTTGGCCTTTGCTTTCATTGCTCCGGCTGAGTGCTGTTTCCTTTTGTCCCCTGCCGCCACCTCTTTTTTCTTCTTTTCCTCTTCTTCCAGGAATTTCCGGATATATTGTGGAAGCTGCTCCTCTTTCTTCTTCTTCTCCCGTTTCTTCTGGAGGTCAAACAAAATGCAATAGCAGGCAGCATTAGTCTGTCCTGCCACGGTTGAGCTGTTTTCCTCCCTTCCCTCCCTGCTCTTCTGCCTTGCTGCCCACGCTGGTTTGCTCCCAGGTTCCTGCAGGCTCCACTGAAGAGCCAGGGAGATCAGCCACCACCAGGCTACAAACCAGCCGGCAGCTGGTGAGCCCAGACCAGCCCTGCAGTCACCCGGCTGACAGAAACTGCCCCAAGTGAGGGCTCTGGGTGTGTTTCCAGGCTACCGGGAGTGACAGGTACATTCTCAAATGACAGTGACCCGCTTCTCTTCAAGTAAACACCAAAGCAACTGGTCAGTGGTCCCATGAACACCCAGTGAAGAATCTTGTGAGCACTGGCGTGCATGGAGCAACGCTGCTCTACAGTACGACACGCTCCTGCAGCGTCCCTTGTCGGGTACCTTTTCTCTCCTCTCAATGGCTCTGGCAATGAAGTCCACTGTTCCGGGTCTGACCAGAGGCGGCAGCTTTCCTTTCTCCTCCTTTTCCTTCAAGCAGCTCCTCTGGACAGCTGGCAGCTGCCTGCAAAGACACCACAGGGTGTGTTGCAGGAGTGCAGGAGGAGCTGGTTCTGCACCTTGTGCTTCCAAGTGGCACAGCTGCTGCTGCAGCAGAAAGCGCTCTACTCGCCTCCTTGTGATCAAGTGCCCAGACACGGAGAAGACCCCAAGCTGTCAGATGTGCCCAGCGGCCCCCCTACAACTCAGGATGCCCGGGTCTCAGCCCTCTCTTGCTGGAGCACCCAGAGGAACGGGGTCCTGTGCCCAGAGATAGCGCTACGCCCTCCAGGTCAGCGCACTGAAGTCTGCTCCTGGGTCCGAAACACAGAGCGCCCACAGGCTGTATGGGCAGGTTGGGTGCTCGGGACGCAGTGTCAGAGGGAGGAGGACACGGCCCCACGAGAAAAGCCATCCTGCCACCCAGCTCTCCTTAAGACAGGCGTCAGCGTAGAAGAGGCTCCTGGTTACTCAGGGCAATCCTCTGCAGTAACCAACCGCAGAACACTGTTCTCAGCAAACAGAAAGGTCGGGCTCATTTCAATCTGAAGGGAAAGCCAAAATGGCCTCCTGCTCCCGGAATGAGCATTTGCACTTGGCTACTCAACAGATCTGCACATCGGGAGCAGAGAAAGAAATAGTGCTGCCTGCGGGGTCTGCCAAGAAGCTACGAGACACTTGCCATGCCCGAGAAACCATTAGTTAGTGGGACACGGGGTGAGTGCACTTGGAGTGTGTCCGGGAGAAACATCTCGCTCCCACAGAGACCAGAGCAGGGGGTCACGCTCACCCATTTATGCAAGTGTCTCACCTGGCGCGAGGCTCACTCCCCTCAGCTTTCTGGCCCTGCTGCGGCTTCACAGGCAGTGCAGGTAACCGATTTGGAGAAAGCCTTGCTCGACGAAGGAGGCGCTTCTCAGCAACATCCTCTAGAAAGGGGAAATGAGACGATTCTTCAGAACAGCATCTCGGTGTTGTTCTGGGAACCGGGTGCTTATTGTGTGCCAGTTCCAAGGAGAGTGCCGTGCGGGTCTGCTCAGGGCGGTGCTAACACTGGGGAAGGTGGTCCTGTTCATCCCTTGGGAGGAAAGCCATGTTTCCTGGCAGGTCTTGGGCATGTTCTGGCACTGTTTTTTTGTCCAGCTCCTCGTGCCTACAGTGCACCGTTATTCCCGGGGGAAAACTGTCTGGGTGGCTTTCTCTCCTCCTTGTGCTGAAACGGGGGGTTCCCTGGCAGAGCTGGTGGTCTCCAGGAGTCATTCTGGGGAGGGGAATCATTTTGCTCAAGGGAACCCAGCTCTGGGATTGCTGCTCTGATCCCGTGCACACACATTTGCTGCTGGAGCAGGTTCACTCCACAGGCATTGCTTCTGAGACATCTGAGCACATGATGGAAAGAAGCAGGCTTAGACCTTTGCACTGTTTGCAGCACAAGCAGGGAGTGGAGGCACTGGGAAGGTGTCCTCCAGCAGTCCCAGCGGCCCTTTGTGCTGCAGGGCTGTCCTGAGACCTTGTACCACGATGGGGCACCGGAGCTCTACCATGATGGGTCCAGAGAGTCACAGGAGGAGCCTCTCCCTCTTCCAGGCCCCCTGGGGTAACCTCAGCTCTGATCCCCTCCAGACGCCGTGGAAGGAAACCCTGCAGCCTCCTGCCAGCAACCCGCTGGTCCCCGACCTTTCTTTCCACTGCCATCACCTTTTCCCTGCACACGTCCCGGCAGGTCTATCAGCGTTGGCATTTTAGGTGCGGTCTCAAGTTGGTACCTGAAGAGCAAGAAGGCACCAGGCTGAAGAAAGGACACCACGTTGTTTCCCAAGGCAGCCCAACCCGCAGGGCTGCAGCAGAAACTCCAGTTCCCCAGGGGCAGGTGAGGCCCCATCAGCCTGTGCCCGTGTCTGTCTGTCCTGCCCATGAGAATGGTCGTCCTCCCACAAAACCCCCTTGCTGCTTCTGGGGAAATGATTCTGCTCACAGTGCACATGGAGAGCAGACTATTGTGTAGTGCTGGGATTTTCCAACACCCTTTGAATTCTAATCCTGCCCTCCAAGTTCCTTGCAGAGCCTCGCAGATTAATGCTTCTGTAGCTAAGAGCAATCTCTCACAAACAGGAAAGAAAAGGAGCAGGCGAACCCTGGTGGAAAATGTTGGCTAAATGCGTCTCTAGGGCCGCAATAGGACACACGCATAGGCTGTGTCACTGTCCCACGTTCCTCCAAGTGAAGTCAAACTGAACAAGAGCAACACAGAGTTCTGGGCCAACAAGGCTTCTGAGACGCTTGGTCCTCAGTGCCATCACGAGTACAGTTCCCAGCGCCGGGCAGGGCTGCCCTCCCAAGCAGGAGCTGAGAAGCCGCTTGGTTGCTCAGCCGAGGGCTTGCAGGAGCAAACATACCGTGGTAGGACCATAACATGTCCAGAAGAGGTCTGGGAAGCAGCGGTGTCATGGCATGAGATGACCGAGTCCCTCATCTCCGGCATCTGCAACGAGGACAGAGGCGGATGACGGGAGGAGCGGACACTGGGAAGGGCCGGCTGCTCGCTCCGCCTCAGCCCAGCGCCAGCAAAGAGCCAGAGCCGCCCAAGGGCTCTGGGCTCAGCAAGCCTTGCTCTGCCTGTGCCTCTGCTCCCGGCCCCCAGAGTGGGGCACGCAGCGCTCCCCACCCTCAACGCCGGCCTTTTGTCACAAACTGCAGCTCCTCTGGGGGTGGCTCTTGCAAAGCCAGGCCATTGCACGCCAGGGAAGTGCTCTGCAGAGAGCCTGCTGTGCTCTAGAGCTCGAGGAGCCCAGGGGGCTGAACAAGGCACGGCCGGCCAGGGGAAAGCAGCCCCCAGAAAGCATTTCAGAAGCAGCAGGAGTGGCGCTGGGAAAGTGAAAATCCTACCTCGAGAAGAGCTTGCAGCATCTTGCCAGTGCCATTCAGCCTTTCCAGAAAGTCTAAGTAAAATCTCATTTTTATGTCTTTTCCCTGGACAATCAGCATGCCCACGTCCCTCCAGATGATGGCAACGTTCTGCCTGTTCTCTAGGCAGGCATGGAAAAGGTGCGTGGTCCTCTTCATGTAAACCTGCACGGTGCCCTCAGAGACAGCGTTCTCTGAGGCTATCTGAGCAAACGGCAGTTGCTCAAAATCTTGACGGCCTGAAAGACAAGAGAAGAGGAACACGTGAGCTTGCAGACCTGCTGCCAGGCTGCAATCCAAGGTCTGCAGCTTCCAGGCCCTCGGGCAACACTTTGGTACTGGGCTGTCTGGCTGGGCCAGCGCCTCTGAGGAGACGCTCGGCTTGTCCCTTCCTCTTAAAGTGGACAGTGAGGTGCGGAGCAGACCGCTGTGGCCTCTCTGATACAGAAAGAGAAACAAAGAGTCTGAGGCACTTGGCGGGAAGAAGAGCCGTGACTGCGGGACAAGGTGGGGAGATGGGCGCCAGGTCCCAGGGCCAGCTGGAGGCTGCCAGTCCATTGGAGCCCACACTTGGTGCTGTCTGTCGTTAGAGAGAAACGCACCCCAAACACAGCCCCAAGCTCTTGGTGCTCCCCGGGGTCCCACAACAGCTGCCCCAAAGGCAGTAGTGACTAGAAGGCACAGGTGTCGCGGTCACTGGGTTTTGGAAGGAACCATCTTTCGTCCCTAGGTTTCCCCTGCTTTTCCCCTTGCAAGGAGGCTGAGGGAGCTGGGCTCAAGGGCCAGCGCCGCTTTTGCTCTGCTTACCAGGAATGTCTATGCAACCACAGCGGAGCTCACGGTCCTGCGCAACAGCCTGTTCAAGTTGAAACACGGGTCTCTCCACGATCACCAGATCCTGCTCGCTGAGGGCTACTCGCTTTGTGAGAACCGCAAAAGTCCCGATTCCGGGAATGCGGATGGCCTGAAACAGAGGAGATGGCGGATGGGAAGAAGTCTTGGAGGGACAGATGGGTGACTTGTCAGAGGAGGCTGATGGTGTTTAGTGCCCTGCCCTGGCCTGAGGTACAAAGGAGCAAGATGGGCTCTTTGGAAACCTTGGCAGAAGACAAACAGGGGCTGCGCTTTTCCCTCTCTCCCCGCTTCAGCCATGAAGAACCAAATAGGTGAGGGAAAGCTGACGAACATCCTCTGGCTCAATCACATGGAAGGCAGGGGGTTCCCACACTTGGAATAAGTCCAGACGTGTCCCAGGCTTCCAGGCTTTCACATGCAACTCTGACGGGGGGACCTTCTTGTACATCTGAATGGACAGAGGAGGTGTCCATCGCACTGTGTGCATTGCAGTGTCATGCTGGGGCGTTGCTCCTGCTTTCCAAGGAGAGGAAGAACAACTGCACTCGATGGCAAAGTGTGGATTATCTAAATTTAGAGTTGATAAGTTGAGTTTCTATGTTTGGAGTTAATAAGTTGGTTTGTTGTATGTTTGCCGTATGTATAAGGTTAAGTGTTGCCATAGTTACAAAGTACAGGGGCGGTGCCTGCACCCTGAGGCGGGAAACAGCCTGTGACCACGAAGTGGCAGTCTTGTTGCCATGCGAACACTGCCTGACCAGTGTTCCCGCCAGAGATAGCCAGCCTTCTGTCTGTCAAAGTGATTAACCAATCAGCATAAGACACGCTCATCTTCTTCTGTATAAATGTGGACATTTTGAGCAATAAAGGGGACACTTTGCTTGTATCAAGTCGCGTCCCCGTCTCTCAGTCGCGTCAAATTGGTGACCCCGACGTGATCGTCCGTGACAGGAACGCAGGTCAGATATCCGCCTGCCTGGAGGCAGCCCAGGGCGAGGTGGCAGGGCGCGACGTCCCGCAGAACGTGGAGTAAGCTGCAGAAAGGATAAGCCGGCCGGCGAATCACTCCCTCCGGAACGAGAGGTGAGCTGCTGCGGGAAACTTAAAGATGGGGAGTCAGGAGAGTTCCCCTGAGAGAGACGTTTATGAACTTATGACTCTGCTTAAAAAGCAGGGAAGAAAAGTTCGTTCGGGACAAGATCTTAAGATAATCCTTATATGGGTGCAGGTTAAGATCCCCACAGTGACTGATGCAGCTACCTCAGGAAATGAGGAAGCGCAGCGTATGCTCCCTAGTTGGAGAAAAATTGCGCAGCGTATGCTCCCTAGTTGGAGAAAAGAAGCCGTATCGGCACAGGAGCAACATCAGCGAGCTCCCTCCTCGGAGCAGGAGGAGACAGCTCAGCCACCCCTTCCCTATCCTCCTAACATCGCTGGTGGGGCGGGATCCTCGGCGCGGTCGCCACCTCGTGCTGCCGCCGCCTCGGTGCGGTCGCCATCTTGCGCACTGCCGCCATCTTGTGGCGCCGCCGCCTCGCTACCGTTAGCATGTGCCGCACAGGCTGCACCCCGCAGCACAGGGTTTCCCCTTGAACACGGTCCCTCGGACCCGAGTCCTATATACTCTGAAAAGGGGCCTGATCTTTTTCCCCAAACCTCATGGGAAAAAATTAAGTGCCATGTGATAAACGAGGGCGAATTGGAAATAGCCAAAACTATAGTGGCCCTCGTTGTGTGCCGGGGATGGGGGGAGGCTCGGGCTCGGCCCGTGCTCTCTCGGTCCGATCTGCGGCGGGGGCTGGCGGTTTTGCCGTCCGTGGGCAGGGAGCCGGAAGTTTCCCGCTCTGAGTCTCTGGGGAAATGTGACAAAAAACCGGAAATGCAACTAGGGGACTGTCCGGATGAGGCAGGCCCTGAGTGCCGCCCTCCACCTACGGCTCCACCTCTGCCCTGCCCCGAGCCAGACACGCCCCCTCTGAGACCATCGCGTCAGCCGGGCCGGGCCCGGCCGGGCCGTCGGGGCCGGGACCGCCCCACGACGAGCCTCCACAAACACCTGTGGAAGTTTCTTGTGAGCCGCCTTCTACATCATTGCGCTCACCCCAAGTAGCAGAGCAGTTACTATAAGAGATTAACAGCTATCTATGGGGCACATTGTACCTTCCACTAGCCCCTGGAATTCGCCTATTTTTGTAATCAAAAAAAAAAAAACAAAAAAAAAACCGACTGGCAAGTGGCGCTTGCTCCATGACCTCCGAAAAATTAATGACGCTATGGAAAATATGGGGGCCCTGCAACCCAGGCTCCCCTCACCCACTATGATCCCTCGCAATTGGCACTTAACTATCATAGACCTCAAAGATTGCTTTTTCAACATTCCACTGCATCCGGACGATGCTCCTAAATTTGCCTTTTCAGTCCCTAGCGTCAATATGCAAGCCCCTTTGCAAAGATATCATTGGGTTGTACTGCCACAAGGAATGAAAAATAGTCCCACAATATGTCAGTGGTATATGGCAAAAATACTTAGCCCTGTTCGAGCTGCTCTGCCTACTGTTTTGCTATATCATTATATGGATGACATCCTAGTGGCAGCACAATACCATGAGGTCATGGAGAAAGCCGTAGCCCTTGTCGTGGCTGCTGTAAAATCAGCAGACCTTTGTATTGCGCCAGAAAAAATTCAAAAAGTACCACCTTGGAGATATTTAGGATGGCGTATAAGAAATCAGACTATTGTCCCTCAGCTCCTGCAGATACAAGCAAATGTAAAAACTCTACATGATGTGCAGAAACTGTTAGGAACAATCAACTGGGTTAGACCATTACTGGAAGATCTCACAAATCAGTCGTCCTTTGGTGGAATGACCAATGCCAACAGTGGAACTCAGATATTGAAACTGTGCAAGGTTCTCCTCAGATAGTGGAATTATCTGCAGTTGTTCGAGTTTTTCGCAAATGGTCTGTTCCTCTTAACATAATTACTGATTCTGCTTATGTTGCAGGAATTGTTAGTCGTGCTGAGGCTTCCGTGTTACGTGATGTTTCTCATGTTGCATTATTTGACTTGTTACAGGAGCTTATCTTTTTACTGGACTCTCGTCTTCACCCTTATTTCATTATGCATGTTAGATCTCATACTTCTCTACCAGGTTTCATTGCAGGAGGGAACCGACAAGCGGATCTGCTTACGCTACCGGTGCAGGTATTACCAGATCGGTTAGCACAAGCCAGACTCAGCCATTCCTTTTTCCACCAAAATGCTGGGGGCCTAAAACGTTTATTACAAAAACAAAAAGGGGGAATAGGTGCCGCCACGCCAGAGGAGCGAATACAGAAAGCTTTATATGTTTTTAACTTTTTGAATTGTTCTCTAGTAGATAATAATCCTCCAGTAGTTCGACATTTTAGCACGAACACCCTCTTGGAGCCCACAGTTAAGCCGCCAGTATTGATCCGGGACCCAGAAACAGGTAAAATAATGGGACCCTATCCCCTTGTCACTTGGGGAAGAGGCTATGCTTGTATCTCCACAGAGAGAGGTCCTCGTTGAATCCCGGCGAAAAACGTGAGACCTTACTGAGAGGCGCTGCAACAGTCTCCTGATGACAATGATCTGGCCCTAGAGCTGGGAAGTGATGCCAACGGCTCCTACTGATGACGTCACTTCAGGACGTGGACAAGTGCGATCTTCAATGCCCTCACTGTGGACTGTGCAACCCCTGGATCCTTAGAATTTGTGCGGACTGTGAAAAGCTACAGTGGGTTAATAGACGTCGTGTAGGGCGATGGTGTAATGATTGTTTACTTGCTCACTTTAGGATTTTGCAAAATCTGTTGGTAGATACGGGAATTGAGGGTGAAAGGTCTCATTCTTACCAGACAAAGTCGGAAGAATGGCACAGATATATCGCTAAACGATCAGACAATATCCTTTGGAGAACTATTGAGTGTGCCAAATTTGTTCCGGTACCTCAAATTTGGGAAGTAAGCCCCGATAAGTGGGAAGAAACAAAAAAGAAGTGTTTAAAAAAGAGAAACAGAAGGAAGAATAAGAATTTGCAAACATGGGCAAAGTGTTAGTCTCTTTGTCATTTATCATAGGTATAGGCTTTTGCTTTGATTTGCATCATGTTGACCCTCGCACTAATGTATGGCTTACCTGGGCAAATCGCACTGGGACTACAGATTTTTGTTTATCCTTGGCACAAGTAGGCTTAGACCCCAAGTTCTCCCGGTTAATGGGTCAGTAATACCCCAAGAAGCTTGGCCAGTTACTAAGAAACAAGCAGATCATATAGTGACAAACAATGGTATTTCTGGATGGGCGAAAGATGTGCTTAAACAAGGAGTCTCTGTTTTCTTAATGATTTGTACATTATTAATAGTAATCCCGTGTGTATTGCAATGTTTGCAAAAATCAATAACTGCTTCAATGAACAAAAATTTCCTTGTGCAGCACGGAGTGGACCAAAATCAGAAAAGGGATTACAAAAGCCCCCAGTACAGAGGTGTTGGTAAAACAGGATGTCCTCGAGTTGGTCGGTCGCCGACCTTGGGAGGTACCCGTTAATTAAAACAGAAAAGGGGGAGATGTGGATTATCTAAATTTAGAGTTGATAAGTTGAGTTTCTATGTTTGGAGTTAATAAGTTGGTTTGTTGTATGTTTGCCGTATGTATAAGGTTAAGTGTTGCCATAGTTACAAAGTACAGGGGCGGTGCCTGCACCCTGAGGCGGGAAACAGCCTGTGACCACGAAGTGGCAGTCTTGTTGCCATGCGAACACTGCCTGACCAGTGTTCCCGCCAGAGATAGCCAGCCTTCTGTCTGTCAAAGTGATTAACCAATCAGCATAAGACACGCTCATCTTCTTCTGTATAAATGTGGACATTTTGAGCAATAAAGGGGACACTTTGCTTGTATCAAGTCGCGTCCCCGTCTCTCAGTCGCGTCAGCAAAGGGCTGTCAGGACTCGATCAGCGTTCGTGGGGATGTGAGGGGGAGGAGGAGGTGAGGCCCACCTGGTGGAGAGCCAGCTGCAGGCTGAGGTGATACGATGCGCTGGCCCAAATCTTAGCGAACTCTGGAAGAACAAGGGAAAGACCCGTCACGCTCTGCGGCAGCAGCGGGAAGCCGGCAGTGCTTTGCCGTGCCCGCAGGGGCACGGGCTGTGCTCCACGCGGCTCTCGGAGGCTCAGGGCAGGCCCTGGTGTCTCCCCAGCAGGGGCCAGTTTTGCTGGGTCACAGCTCTGAACACGCAGAGCCCACGCGGCCCACGAGCACCTTCAGCTCCTCTATTCAGACATGAGCTCAGGGTGGGCAAGGGCAGCGCCAGGCAAGGGCAGCACTTCGGGGTCAGGGCTCCATCAAATTATAGATCTCTATATCTATATCTATATCTATATCCCTGCTGGGGTCTTCGGGGACCCGCACCAGGCTCCCCTGATGGCCCATCCCAAGTGAGGAGAATGGCGGTGGCCCCATGGAGCAGCTCAGCTCCAGGTGGCACTGGGCACTGCAGGGTGTTGTCCCCAGGGGAACATCAAGGGCATCCCTTGGGTTGTAACACCCACCTCCCCTTCAGCAATTAACCCAGGGTGTCTTTCACAGACTTTTGTGAAGGCCAGGGATTTTCTGGAGAAAAAAGTGTCAACGTGATGGTTTCCTTTGAGGACAGAGACAGCAGTGATGACGGTAGGAGAGCATAGCGGGGACGCGTCCCATGGCGACTGTCCCTGCCCCTGCCTGTTGGCATTTCTGACCATCCTCGCCTGTCTCTCACTGTCCCAGCAGAGCCCAGCCCATGAGGGCGAAGAATCACGGACTCCACACAATCCAATATGAATTCAAGCGAAGCCGTTCATTACTTGTTATAACTCTCCTTAAATATCTTTTTGACCTGTCCACGCACTGTCCATGCATCAGAAGGCTGTTTGTAATTGGTCAATAGCTGCTGTTCACGCGCCGCAAACTAATAGGTGATTGGACTATACAATTCTTACATAAACTCTAATATTAAACAAAATGTATCTATATTATAGCTGGCTTGCTGATTCTTTTCTTCACTAGACAGTCTTTCTTTTGTTTTACCCAAGGTTGTATAAAGTCACGCACGACACGTAGGCTGCTCGACTCTTGCTCTCTTGCTCTCTTGCTCTCTTGCTGAATACATAGGCCTCAGAGGCCTGTTCAGTTCAGTTCCATACAATGTCCATTAACTTCAAGAAAATCACTCAAATCACCCACAATTCCCCCTTTTTGTTTCTGAGCCAACCATAGACCTTTCATGGATTTTTCTACAGTTCGTTGTACACATTGTAAGATACAAGGAATAAACATTAACATTACTAAAACAATTATCAATATGATCAGACCGTTTTTCAGTAGATCCTTAATCCATCCTGTAATACCCCAACCATTTAACCACTTGTCTATACCCCAATCCTCGTAGGTCAACTTCTTGGTCATGTCATCTATCCTCCTAATTGCTTTGTGAATTGATTCAGAATGATCAGACAAATTCATGCAACACATCCCATCAAAGTCTTCACAACCATGTCCTTGCGCTAACAACAAAAAATCTATGGCAGCACGATTTTGAAGCGTAGCATGCCTGATTGAATCTGTATCTGCTAAAAGTCCAGATAATGCTAAAGAAGTAGCGTTAGTCTGTTTTGCTAACCAGCATCCTAATTTGTTAAGTGTAGTCAAAGCCTGTGCTGCTGCAACTCCAGGTGCAAAAATAGAAGATGCTATAGTTTCACCTTTTCCCCAAAATTGTATATTATCTTTACAATCTTTATTATAGGCATGAATGCTTCTTTTTCCTCTTTTATGCATTAGAATGCTTGATGTGTTTGGAGTCAATAGAGTCAATCTCCCTAAAGAACATGGTCCTCCTTTTATGTAGGAAGGAATTCCTTGCCAAGCCCTATCTCCACAAATTAGAAAAATTCCTGGAGGTAATTTCAAAGGAATATTGGTAGCTCTGGATACATTTGAACTGGTGTAATTACACCAAAAAGTCTGATTGTGATATACAGATGATGAAGCATTTACCTCTTGCACAAGAGAGATGTTTTTCCCTGAATAACTGAAATACAGACAAAAATCCATTTTTACTGATCCTAGTAACTCAATTTCTTGAGGTTCCAAACCTCCTTGTGGTAGGTCTACAACCCAGATGTCCCAATTATCTGTCACATTTTTACCATCAACCAATTGCTTCTTATTTCCAGGAATAGGCCAAGTATCTAGTGGAACTCCAACTAAACATGTTGAAAAAGGATTGCTTGGAGATGCAGTAGCTAAACAGATTGAATCTTGACCTGTCATGTTGGCCAAAGTTATCCAAATGTTAGTCTTTGGCTGAGAAGGAAGCCAAAAAGCATCACTTATGGTTAGCACTATTAGAGTAATGCCTACTATACATTGCAAAATCCATAACATCATTGAACTCTGTATGAATAAAAGAAGCAATTATTTTATCCCCACAGGTTAAAACTAGCCAGTCTTAATTTTCCCCTCTATGTTATTAATTGTATGCTAGATATCTAATCAGTTTCACCACTAGATGACTTCTGTTTCTGCTTCTTGAGTCTTGTTGCTGTTTCTGACCTCTGTGCTCTGAGCAGTGTTTTCTAGCCAGGGTCTGATCCACTTTGCCGGAACCCAGCGCGATCCTGATCCTGTAACGACACAGGCATATCCCCGTCCCCATGTTATCAAGTTCCATGGACCTTCCCATTGTCCTGTAACTCCATTTTTTACCCAAACTTTTGCTTGTCCCTTTTTGACTTGCTCTAAACCTCCTGTTAAACCTGCACCATGAGTTACCATAGGAGGAACCTTTTCTCCCTTGGGTAACCTAAGGTAGTTCATAACATATATAGCTTTTTGTAAGCGCTCTTGAGGTGCTAGACCAACCTCCCCCTTTTTTTTGTTTTTGCAACAGCTGTTTCAAGGTGTGATGTGTACGTTCCACAATAGCTTGCCCCGTTGGCTGATGTGGTGTCCCTGTCGTATGGGTAACTCCCCATAAGGATAAAAATTGAGCGGTAGCCCGAGCAATATAGCCAGGACCATTATCTGTTTTAATTTCTTTTGGAATACCAAGAGCCGCAAAAGCTGCCCTTAAATGTTTTTGAACATGTTTGCTAGATTCTCCTGCCTGAGCAGTAGCCCATATAACATGAGAAAAAGCATCAACCGAAACATGAACATACTTGAGACGTCCAAATTCTGCAAAGTGTGTGACATCCATTTGCCAAACCTCTAAAGGTCCAAGGCCTCGTGGATTAACACCTCCTGAAATCCCACCAGAGCAATTTTGACAATCAGCACAGGACAAAACAATGTTTCGTGCATCAATCTCAGGAATATGAAACTGTTTCTGTAAAACGCTAGCTGACTGATGGAAAAAATCATGTGAGCGACGAGCTTGAGCAAATCTGTCAACAGAAGGACCCGTCCAAGCAGGTGCAACTAATTTATCTGCGCGCTGATTACCTTCAGCTAAGCTACTAGCAATGCCTGTATGACTTCTGATATGAGTGATAAAGTAACGATGTGTTCGCTGATTCAGTAAATCCCATAAAATTTTAAACAATCTGTACTGTAGTAAAGTGTCAATATTCTTCAAAACTGCTCTTTCTAATCGCAGTACAACCCCTACACATAAAGTGAATCACATACTACATTTACAGGTTGTTTGTGCCACATCTTAAAGACTTGAATTACTGCTTGTAGTTCTAAGAGTTGAACTGAACCCTCTAAATCAGTTAAAACAAAATCCTTCCATTCTCCCTCTTCCTGCCATGTTATTGCAGCTTTTTGTGAACGACCTCCTGCATCTGTAAAAACAGTGACACCTTTTACTGGATTCAGAGATAGAAGAGGCATTCGTTCTATTTGAAATGTTGGCAACCACCCCATAAGTTTATGTGGAGGATAATGCACTCTAATTGGTCCTGAGTAATCTAACACTGCAGACTGTAAAGCTATAGAATTCTGTAATGCCCATTGTAAATACTCAGACGACAAAGGTATGACTACATAATCTGGTTCTTTCCCACTTATTTCTACTATACGAGCTCGACCTTTTATTATCAATTGTGCAAATGCTTCTATTCTGGTAACTACTGATCGTTTGGGTTGAATTGAAAGAAACAACCACTCCAAAATTCTGAGCGGATCAGAGTCTTTTGCCCACTGCATAATCAAAGCAAAAGGATATGCAGAATTATTAATAATCATTAATCCTAATTCTTGTTCTGGATCCCATCTGTATGTATACTGAGTGGAAATTTTTTGCATAATGTTAACTAATGCTTGCTGTACTTCAGCATTTGCTGAACGTGGAGCATCAACCCCACCTCCTCCCTGTAGTAATTTAGCAAGTGGCAGTAAATCATCATTTGTAATACCACAACAGGTACGAATCCAGTTCAAATCACCCATAAGTTTTTGAACATCATTTAAAGTCTGAATGTTAGTCCTGATAGTCAATTTTTGCGGATGAACTGTAGCTTTAGTAATTTCCCAGCCTAAATATTTCCAAGGCTGTGTTTGTTGAATTTTTTCTGGTGCAATTTTTAAACCTCTGGTTCCTAACTCTTTTTCTAGTTCTGTAACTATCAATTCAATTTGAAGTGATTTTCCAGTAATCAAAATATCATCCATGTAATGATATATGATCAGTTCTCTGTGTTTGTCACGTAATGGTGCCAATGCCCAAGCAACATATAACTGACACATAGTAGGTGAATTTTTCATGCCCTGAGGTAAAACAACCCAATGATATCTTTTCATAGGCTCTTGCTTATTAACTGATGGAACTGAGAAAGCAAATTTTTCATAATCATCCTCATGTAACGGAATGGTAAAAAAACAATCTTTCAGATCTATTACTAACACATCCCATTCTTGTGGAATCATGTTAGGAGATGGTAAGCCAGGCTGTAGTGTTCCCATATTCTCCATTACTTCATTAACCTTTCTGAGGTCATGCAAAAGACGCCATTTTCCACTCTTTTTTGGAATTGTAAAAATCGGAGTGTTCCACGGACTCGTGGAAGGTTGAATATGTCCTAACTGTAACTGTTCTGAAACTAAGTCATTAATTCGGGCGATCTTCTCACTTGATAGCGGCCACTGATCAACCCACACTGGAGCCTCTGTTTTCCATTTTAATTTTAGGATTGGTCGCCCTTCAGTGACCGCTGTCAAAAATTTTTTATTCCAGTTGTAATTATTGCTCCTAACTGGCTAAGAACATCCCTTCCTAATAGACAAATAGGAAGTGGCATGGCGTAGGGTCGTATAGTGCAATGGCTGCCATCTTCTAACATCACCTGAATAGGCTTAGCACTCACTTTTGTAGCTTGCACACCACCCACACCCATGATTGGTAAGCTTGGAGTGTCTAATTCCCAGTTAGAAGGCCATTGTTCTAGGCTGACAACAGTAACATCTGCACCAGCGTCTATAAGCATTGACAGACAAAGTTTTCCTCCATCAGGATGTGACAATGTCACCTGTTGCGTAGGTTTTTTCTTCTGAATTTCCAATGCCAAATAGAATTCAGGAGGTCCAGTAGAACCAAAACCTCCCTCACCACGTTCCTTATGTTGAACTTTTGGAACTGCCAAAAAAAAAGGAATTAACTGTCCAATTTTTGACCCTTTTGGAATATGAACTGGAGGAAAAAGTGTCCATACCATAATAGAAATCACTCCGGTAAAATCAGCATCTATTATTCCTGGTAAAACAAAAACTGCTTTTCTGGATGTAGAAGATCTCCCCAGCAGTAGTGCACTCAACCCCCGACCCAAAGGTCTGTGCATTTCAGTAGGAATGCAGCAAACCTGTGAATCCACCAGAGTTGTCTCTACTGCTGTTGAGACATCCACTCCTGCACTCCCTGCGGTGGCGGCGGCGCTGCTGTCCAAACAGCCTGCCTGTGAGGGTTGCTGTTTTGTGCCATCGCGCTGCCCCTCCCCACGCTCAGTGATCCCTTTCCCAAAGGTCCACCATCTTTAGTAAATCTTGATCTGCGATCCACAGCCCTGTGTCCAAACTTTTGACAACGAGTACAGACACCAGTGTTAGCACTACTTGATTCCTTTGTCAGTTGTCTCGGCTTTGCTTTACACTGCACTTTTATGTGACCTGATTTTCCACAATTATAACACAAAAGTCCTGATTCCTGTTTACCCTTTTGAATTAATGGCTTTATGGCTGCTGCAAAAGCACTAGCCATATAACCACCGTGCTCTTCTGGTGTACCCACCCTTGAACATGCCTCTAGCATATCAACTAAAGTCGAATTCTTTGGCATTGCCTGTAAAATACGCTTACAAGCAGGATTAGCATTGTCCACTGCTAAAGTCATAAGCAATGATTCACGAACCGGATCAGTTAACTGCGATCTTTCCAATACTTCACGTAAACGCTCTAAAAATGACATGTAGGACTCATTTTGACCCTGTTTAACAGTAGTATATGAAGGTATAACTTTTCCATCCTCAGGCAGTGTTTTTAATGCTTCTCTAGCTAAGTTCATTGACTGATGTAATATTGGTGCAAGCAATCTAGCTTGTCTTTGTACATCAGCAAAGTCTCCCTGACCTAAGAGCATATCAGCTGTCGCTGTTTTTAATGGATCTCCATCCCCCCTTTCTAGATTTTGTACTACTGCTTGCTGTACCAAATCACTCCAACGCGTTCGCCACAGTAACTGCTGAATTGGTGTTAGTATCATTTGCATCAACGTACGTGAATCTGAAGGAGTCATAAGATTAGTGGTAAAAATATTGTCAATAAATGCTTGAGTATAAGGTGACTGTAACCCATGTTCTTTTACTGATTTCCTAGCTTCCTTAATTATTTCCCAAGGAAAAGCCGCCCAATAGTTAGGTTTCTGTTTTCCATCATTCCCTATACCCCCCAATATCACTGGATACGCGGACGGTAAAACTTCCCCTTCAAGCAATGCATTTTTTATAACACCCTGCCACCTCATGGTAGGATTACCACCCACAGCACCCTCCACAGCTCCCGCACCTCCCCCAATTCCCGCAATTCCCGTACCTCCCGTACCTCCCACCGCCCCCCCAGAATGCTTATCAGAAATTTTCTGTTCTAGTCTATGGATTATCATGTCTTCTCTGTTCAGTTGATCGTCTAAATGAGCTTGTTGAATCTGTTGTTGTTTCTCCAAACCCTCCAGTTTCCAAATAAGCTCTTGGGCCCATTTAGGCTTATCAGGAAACCCAGGATGAATCAGAGGTTCAGGAGTAGGCGGTGTAGACGGTGGCAAAGGAGGATAAAACAATTTCTTCTCCGTCGAGTCGATCGGTGCATTTTTATCAATTTCCATGTCCTCAATATGTTGATTCTGTTTTTTCGATGATTCTTCTTCCAGGGGAGGTGCAGACGATTCCTCTGCCAGCACTTCCTCTGGGAGTGAATACTGTGTTGGATCACGAGCAAAAACTTGCAACTTAGTCGGCATTTGAGCTGGAAATGCCTGTTTTGAGTCACTAAGGCTCATAACAGTCTTTTCTTCTTTTATAGGGCTTAATGCAGCAAATGCGCCTTGTGTAACAGTCTTTTCAGCTTTTAACTGTTTCAGTGTAGTAATTATCAGTTGCCAGGCAGCTACAAGGCCAAGAATATCTTTTTCGCCACGACTAACTGCCTCCCACAAAACAGTTCCCACTTTTTCCCAAGTCTCTATCTGAAAAGCTCCTGTCGGATCAGCAGGAAATCCATTGTCCCTGCACCAAATTAACAGTCTTTTGAGGTTACTCTCCTCATACTTCACCCCTCTCCTAGAGAGGATATGCGAGAGGAGACGCAGTATTGCTTCTTCTTCTTTTGATATATTTTGCCCCATCTCCTCTCGCCCCCGGCTGCTCACCTCTTTGGGTGTCCGTTGCGCAACGGTATCGGATCCTCTATTCCTCCTCCATCGCTTCTGCAGCCATCGTTCAGGAGGCACGCAGCCCGCAGACGGTGTCCCGGTCACGGTCCAGCCGCGCCGGCTCCAGCCAGAGCTCGTTCCTCTCAGCAGTCGTCCCCTCGCCGTAAATTCTCCTTTCGGATCACGTCGGGGTCATCACTTGCGAGGGCGAAGAATCACGGACTCCACACAATCCAATATGAATTCAAGCGAAGCCGTTCATTACTTGTTATAACTCTCCTTAAATATCTTTTTGACCTGTCCACGCGCTGTCCATGCATCAGAAGGCTACTTGTAATTGGTCAATAGCTGCTGTTCACGCGCCGCAAACTAATAGGTGATTGGACTATACAATTCTTACATAAACTCTAATATTAAACAAAATGTATCTATATTATAGCTGGCTTGCTGATTCTTTTCTTCACTAGACAGTCTTTCTTTTGTTTTACCCAAGGTTGTATAAAGTCACGCACGACACGTAGGCTGCTCGACTCTTGCTCTCTTGCTCTCTTGCTCTCTTGCTGAATACATAGGCCTCAGAGGCCTGTTCAGTTCAGTTCCATACAATGTCCATTAACTTCAAGAAAATCACTCAAATCACCCACAGACAGAGACAGCAGTGATGACGGTAGGAGAGCATAGCGGGGACGCGTCCCATGGCGACTGTCCCTGCCTCTGCCTGTTGGCATTTCTGACCATCCTCGCCTGTCTCTCACTGTCCCAGCAGAGCCCAGCCCATGAGTTCTCTCCAGACCCTGGGGCTGTCTCCAAGGCTTTGAGCATGGGTGGTGCTTTTAGGTGGGGATGTGGGAGCATGAAGGCAGCCGGTGGGGTGGTGAGCATCGAACCACAGAAGGAACAAGAAAAGATGCTATGGGGCAAGGAGGGAGACCCTTGTCTTCAAAATCACCTGGTTGTGAAGAATAACCAGTGCTCGGGTGTGTCTGTGGCCTCTTCCTATTGGATGCTCTTGGAGGAGCCTCTGAATCTGATGGTGAAGATGACGAACACGTCCCCACGCGGGAAGACATCAAGAGGGAGGGGCAGCAGCTGATCGAAAGCAAGAAGAAAGCCAGCAAGAAGAAGTAGCAGTCACTCCACGAGAGCTTTGGATGCCCCAGACCACCCCTTGTGCTTCGGATGCCCCCACTACCCCTTGTGTTTTGGATGGCCCAGACCATCCATTTGGCTCTGCATTCCCCCGCCACCCCTTGTACCCTTTCTCCAGTGGGTTTAATAAAGCAGATCTTTTTCATTCCTCCCAAACCTGTGGTCAACCTGCAATAGGGGGTCCTAGGTCACTTCTGTCACCCAGGACGCATGGCGGTCAAACCCTGAGGAGCACTCACCTGGGTTTGGAGGCAGCCCCATGGCCCTGGCCCTCATCCAGCTGTTCTCCTCGCAGAGGTGGGGATGGGCTGGGGTGGGGACGGCGTTCCTGGCCAGAGGAAAGCCGGGGGCAGGCTGGCTTTCCCCCCTTGATCCTGTGGAGCCAGCAACTTCCTGGGACCTCTGTCCCCCAGACGGCTCTGGGTGCACCAATGGGCCGGTGTGTGTCCACAAACATCTGCCAAAGCCTCAGGTAACCGAGAAACCCACCTCTCAGCAGTGACATCACCGAATCCAAGATCCAGAGTCTGTTGGTCAACAACTGGGAATGTCCCAGTTCCAGGTATTCTGACAGCCTGAAGGTCACTGAGAAGAAAATCATAGAATCGCAGAATCAGACTCACAGAACAGTCTGGGTTGGAAGGGACCTTCAAAGCTCATCCAGTCCAACCTCTGCCATGAGCAGGGACATCTTCACCCAGATCAGGTTTCAGCTGGTAGAAATGATGACCTTTCAGAGCGTGCTGGTGGTACTTTGTCCCTTGTGCCCTGCCCTGATGTGCAGAGGAGACAGAAGGGACACTGGGAAGCTTTGGGGAAGACCCTCCATATGCTGAGGTGTTGTGTCTCCTTCCTCTTCAGCCTCTAAAAGGTATTTGGAAAAGAGCAGAGTTGGAACCAGGGGTTCCCATCGTTTGGGATAAACCCTAAAAACTCATTAATCATTTTGGTTGGAAAAGACCCTCAAGATCATGGAGCCCAACCATAACCCACCCCTGGCACTGACCCATATCCCTGAGAACCTTGTGTAAACACCTTTTAAACCCCTTCAGGGATGGTGATTCCACCACTGCCCGGGGGAACACACATGTCTCCAAATGCTGGAAAAAGAAAGGTTGCACGGTGCTCTCTAATATTAATAATATAAAGGATAATGCAGGGGAGGGAAATGGCTGATGCCATTGGGGTTTCTTTAGGTGGCAAGTGGGGGGTGGCACAGCCCAGGGAAGGAAAGGAGAGATTTCCTCTTCTGCCCTGAGAAACCCTTATTCCTTCCACAGCAACCACTGCCAAAGGCTTGACAGGAGCTCCAGCGCAGTTGTCTGCAGCCGGTGCCGGCGAGAAACCTAAAATAGGACACGGGAGAATTTGCATGGGAGCGTTCACCACGCGGAAATATCTCTGCCCTGGGAGGGCTGAGATTGAGTGGGTTGGAGGTTTTTTTGTTTTCAAGGATGTGATCAAAATCACATGAAATGAAACGCGACGAAGGGTAGGCACGGGCTGGGACTGACACCGGAGCCTCAGCACCGGGTTTTATCCTTCATGGAGAAAGGGAGCCAGGCTAAATCAGCCAGTTGGAGGCCAAAACAAGCGGCTCCTTTGGCTGTTCTGGGACAGGAGATGCAGGCAGGGCCACCAGTGTGGACTCTGTCCTGGAGCTGCAAGGGTGGGATGCAGGATGAGGCAGCCAGAGCTGCTTCCACACAAGGAGGCACAAACATTTGCCATTTCCATGTTGGTTTTAGGAGGGTTAATATATGTGATGGTGATTTTTGACCCACACATCGCCTGGGTTGGCATCACCAGCCACAGGTTGGGTTTAGCATCGTTCTAAAATGCTGGAGGGAGCAGGGTGGGACTGAGGCAGCGCTGGTGACAGAGGGACAGAGCCCTGGGGTCCATGTCTGTCTTGTGCCAGACAACCCAGAGCTGGACCCGGTTCTCTGGGGGCCCCAGGAGAGCAGAGCAGAGGGGGAGCATCCCCTCTCTCGACCTGCTGGTGGTGTGGCCCAGGAGACACTTGGCTCTCTGGGCTGCAAGTGCACATTGCCGGCTTATGTCCCTTTTGTCACCCACCAGCCCTTCTCCACAGGGTTGCTATCCATCCATCCATCCATCCATCCATCCATCCATCCATCCATCCATCCATCCATCCTCCCCCAGTCTGTGCTGGTACTGGGGTTGCCCTGACCCAGGTGCAGGACCTCGCACTTGGCCTGGTTGAATTTCATGAGGTTCACATGGAGCCCCCAGCCTGTCCAGGTCCCTCTGGACGCCACCCCTTCCCTCCAGCGCATCGACCGCACCACTCAGCTTGGTGGAAAAGCAAAACTGAAGTGTCTTGGGTGATGGAGAGACCAGGGAAAGGCGCCTGGCTTTAGCTCTCTGCCAAGCACACCCGGGGAAACCCTTTGAAATGCTTCAGCCACTTTAGCAGAGAAAAATAACACCCCCACACAGTTGCCAGGCTTTCACTGCTCACGCAGGGACAAAGGACAGCGCGGGGACAGCACAGCTCTCACTGCGGAGCTCGCTGGCTCTGACACCGGTGCCTGTTTGGGAGAAATATCAATGGGAAAGATTTTGTGCCCTGGGATTCGGGTCATCTGAAGAACACCAGCAAGGAGAACGACTGCCAAAACCTGCACAGCGATGTGACCAGCTCCAGCTTACCTGGGGAAGGAGGCGGCTGGAGCTTGTCCCAGCCCAGCCATGCCATGGGCGACCCGGAGCCATGAAAGCAAAGCCTCTTTCCAGGTTCTCTGCGCTGTGAGACCGTGGGGCAGGGTCCCATCCATGGGGGACATGGGGAGCACATCCTGCCCGAGCTCTCGCAGGCCGCTCTGCTGCACAGGGAGCAGGGGAAGGGACAGAGGGGTCTGGGCGGCCCTGGAGGAGCTTGGAGCAGAGCAGGGGGCACAGAAACCCAGGGAGGGTCTTGGAGACGGGTCCAGAGAGGATCCAGGTGTATATGGGGAGGGGGAAAGGGATGGGATGGTGCAGGGGGTGTCACACAGGGTGGGAGTGAGCACGCAGGGACCAGAGCCGAGCTGAAGGTGCTCGGTGGGGATAGAGGTGATTGAGTAGGGGCAGGAGCAATGTCCTGCAGAGGGAAATGGAGCTCGTGCGGGTTTTTGGGGGGGTAAAGAGGAATGGGGGAGACCCAGGAAAGAATCTGGGGCATGGGGGGTGTGAGTACCAGCAGGGGGAAGCACAGGAGCTGTGATATTTGGGATCAGAGGAACTGGAGAGAGGATGCAGAGGGGAAGAGGGATGGGGAGACCCTACAGTGCGCAGAGAGGGGGGCAGAATGGGTGCCCCCGGGGTGGGGGGAAGGCTGGTTTGCCAGTCATCCCCCCCCCAATCCACAGGCTTCCTACCTGGGGGGTGCTCAGCACAGCAAACGAGCTGGGGCTGCAGGTGGTCCCAGCACCCCCACCCCGGGCAGCAAAGGGACCATGGCAGCAGCAGGTCCCACTGCACATCCAGCACCTGTCAGGGGAAATAAAACACCTAAGTGGGGGTGGGTAAAGCAGGAAACCCCCAAAGTGGGCACAGAGAACAGGGCTGAGCACAACACACCCCAGCACTGGGGCTGCTGGGCTTAAATTGGTGCCCAGGAGCAGGGGGTGCAGGTGAGGATGCTGAGGGTGATGAAGGCATCAGGGTGGGTATGCCCCGGGGAGGGGGTGGTGGGGGCTCCGAGGTGCCTGGGGATGTGTGTGTGTCCTCAGCCCTGCAGGAGACAGGGGGACAAGTACAGCCCTGTGACACACACGCAGTGGCTGCTGCTGGTGTCATGGTGTGGGGATCCAGGATCAGCCAACACGCTGCCCTGGGCTGGGGCCAGGCGGGTGCTCCCCCAAACTGCCAGCACCCAGTCCTGGGCACCCCCCCCCGGCTGCCACCCCCTGGGCAGGCACAGCAGTGCTGGGCTGTACTGGGACCTGCTGGTTCACAGCAGGATTTGGGGGGGTCCAGGAAGAGTAGTCGGGCACCCCACCCTGTGCTGAGCTGGATCCATCCACCAGCACCATGTTGTAATAAATTTTGACTGGAAATTAACTTGAATAACAGAAATGTATTCCCGATGGATTTCACCGCAATAAGCACAGACAGCGCGGGCCGGCCGGGGCGGCCCCGCTCCCAGTGGCGCGCGGGAAAAGCTTCTTCCGGACTTTTCATCGGGCCGACAGCCCCGGCTCGTGCGCAGGGTGCGCGTCACTCGCCCTTTCTGCGCATGCGTCCTCTGTTGCCAGGCGGTTAATCTGCGATCTCCTCACCTGCCCCTGCCCCCCCACCTTTAGAGGATCCAACGTTTAAGGCACTCGCGTAACAAAGGGCAGGGGCTGCCCGTGTGGCACAATAACCCCTGAGCGTTTCCTTTTAAGAAGCTTTAATGAACAAACATCTCTAACTCTTAGAATTGTTTATTACAGATGTTAAGGATTGGTATTTAATCCTTTATTTAATACTTTGGTATTTAAAGTCCTTCAGTGTTAACGCTGAATTTGAATGTGAGGCGATCACGCTCAACAAAACTGTGACCCGAACTGGACAAACTGACTCTAAATTTAGAGTTGTGACCTTCTGGAACAACAGATAATGTGTTTGAACAGGAAATTCAGCCTTAAGCAATACAGCCTTGCTTAAGGAGATGTAAATCCATAGTTTTTACAAACAGACTTTTCTTACAAACAGCGTATGTAAAAGTCATCGCGTCACCTGGCGCAGGAACTTGTTGGCAACTAAAGCATCAGGAGAAACATCCATCCGGTGACGTGTTGGGCATTAATGTTCCTCAGATTCCAGTAACGCTGTCCTGATACCTGTAGAGAATTAGAGCCATCCAAGTATTTTTAGCCAAACTAAGGACATTTTGTGGGTTCTAATCAATTGTAAGAACACTTAGATGATTAATGGGTAAATATGGTCTGGAATGAAGAGCATGAAGCTCTAAATGTTCCATAGTGTAAAAAGTTTCTCGTACGCAACAAATAGCTATGGAGTTTGGATATTTTGTTCTTACAACATTTGAAGATGTAGACTGGGCTGTGTCCTGGTGTTCTAATTAGTCTCATTAGACGAGGCTGTGTCTGGATGTTTTGACCGGTCTTTTTTCCACCTTCTCATCCAGTGAGAAGTCACCAACCTCAAGGTTAAGGAATAAAACACGTCTCACAAACCATGAGTAGGTAGGTTTGAGTTCTGGAGGCCTGAACCAACCCTCTCAGGGAGAACAATGTGGATTAAATTATATTTATTTCTTAAATTTCTTTTCTGATAGTTTAAATGATATTTCCTTCTTATATTTCTACTTTCAGAAGAGCAGGTGTGATCCTTGGCATTAGCAAACACATTCATCGCAATAACTGTTTCCATAGCAGGGAATAATGATGGCATCGGTCGTTATGTTTTTACGAAAGAGACATTAACAACTCCTTGGGAACAGGGTTGTGGTTTGAGGAGGAGGAAGGCAGGTCCTCTGGTAAAAATTGAGGTTTTTCCTTCTTCCCTCTCCCTGGAGGGGGAGATGGAAAATCAAAAAGTTGAAGATGGGCAAAGGAAAGCTTCTCCAAGCTTTGGGTTTCAACAAAGGGAGATAATAGATGGAATTTTCAGGTTACGAGACAGTGACAACGCTTCTTTCCCCATAACTACAGGTGCTGTGCAACTTGCTGGCATTGCTGCTCACACGCTCACGTGTGGTTTCTCTCACTGCCGTTCAGGTCAGTCCAATTAATTCCGTACTTACACGTTAATAATCGGTATAGCGTATTTTCCGGTGTTTGTCAGCATCGCGTCCCTTGTTCTGGGATCTTTCAGCTCTATCAGGAAACTCCTGGGAATTCCTGTGCTCTTTTTAATCCTGGGAACAGGCTCAAAAGTTTTGTCCTGTTGCAAACAGAAAGGCAGACATCTCTCATCAGAAGACCCACACTTGAAATGACATTTCAGTGATGATTTCAACTAGCAAAAGCTTTTAATCCTCTCCTTTTGCCAAGCATAAGGGCTGCATGAATATTCAACCAAAGACTTGTGTAACAAAAACACACAAATATCCAACAGGTGGGGTTAACAGAAACATCTCGGTTTTGTACGGAATCCTAAAAACTGCAAAATGTCATTAAAAAGAGTTCAAAACAGAAAAATTTCCAGTAATACTGAAGTAGATAAACAGGCATGAAGGATCACAGAGGATGATCTACAGCCATATTTATTACCTATTACCTAAGAACAAGAAAACATTACATTTAAAATTCCAGGTTGTCCCTCCCCGAATTCCTGGGTCCCTCCTGAACTCCTGGGTCCCTTGGGGCACTCCCAAGGTAGTTCAGGGAGGGACCCAGGAGTTCGGGAGGGACCCCAAACCCTGAACCCCCATAGAGCCCCATACGTTACTCATAGTGCCCCATAAGTGACTATTAGCCACCCCCAAGTGCCCCGTAAATGGCTCATAGAGCCCCATAAGAGACCCATAGAGCCTCACTAGTGACACATGGAGCCCCATAAGTGACTCTTATCGACCCATAAGTGCCCCTTAAGTGCCTTTTAGTGACCCCCAAGTGCCCCATACAACCCACAAGTTCCCCCTTCATGCCCCATAAGTGCCCCATAGCACTTCTTTTCCTGCCCCCTTCCCGCATGGACCTGCTCTCCTCCTGTGTCTCCCTGCTGAGTGTTTCTTGTCCTTTCAGCCGGACAATCATCCTGGCAACTGCTGGCCCTTCCCAGGGAGTCAGGGACACGTCTTCATCAAGCTGTCCATGCCGGTCGTTCCCAGAGCCGTCACCATGGCCCATGTCTCAGGGACAGCGTTCCATGGAGAAAGCATCTCCGGAGCTCCCAAGGACTTTGCTGTCTACGTAAGTGATTTCTCTGGAGTCGGGGGCAGGCGGTTGTACAGCATTGCTAAGCAGGGGGTGAAGATGGGTCAAAGATTCTGGTGGCCTGACGCTTCCTCCTGTCTCTCAGAACAAACAGGCTCCTTGGAGTTGCTTCCTTCCCATTGTATTCCTCTTTTATTCAATGTACCACTCGAAACTTCTGGGGCAAGATGCTACTCCAGGAGCCACAGGGAAAAGGAGCTGGACAGTGCATGGTCCTAAACCTTCTTGGCTTCCAGTCCCAGTGCATTTGTGATCCTCAGGTCACCTCCCTCTCACTGGGAGCGTCTGCTCCTTTTCTGACAGGCAGCCCGGACTCGTTGAGTGGGCAAGTGTGACGTGCTGCCCACCTGCAGCTTCTCATGGTCCTTGGACTCCGTAGCTGAAGTAACCCCGTACTTCACCGGCTGAAGTTCAGTCTCCCATGGTGCACCAGACGCTCTGTTTTCTCCACCCATCTTTCTGTAGGGCTTCAAGGAAGAACACGAGGAGCAGGGAACGTTCCTGGGACAGTTCACTTTCCTGGCGGCGCTGAATCCCAGTCAGACCTTCCAGCTGAAGGTATGGGGACAAAGAGGGAGGGGAACTGCAGGAGAGGAGGAGAAATGCGGCTGCATGGGGAGAGGCTTCCCTGCCAAAGGGTACAGGCAGCCCTGTCCTTGAGCGAGTGCCACGCTGCCTTTCTTCTGCTTTAACTTCCTGGTGGTGATGGCTGCACTGCCGTCTTCTCTTTCATTTTGGGGTTAAACTTCAGTGCTTAGAAGCGCCACAGTTGAAGCTGGAATCAGCTTGACTGTCTGGACCCCAAGTGCACACAAGCAGCCACATCCCGTAGGATGCAGGACTGCTGGTCTGCCAGGTAGAGACCAGAAATACTGGGCTTCCTGACGGTTCTGTTGGTGCTGGCAGTGAGTAGTGACAGGGAGGCCATTCTGTTTCCGTGGCTTTCTGGAGAAGGCAACGAGACGTTATACTGACCCCAGCACTGGGCCTTCTGCCTGTGGAAGCCTGTGCCCCAAAGCAGGTGAGAGCTTTCCAGAGTATTTGCTGAGGCACCTGGTCGCTGCTGCTTCCTTTGCTGTTCTCATGGCCCAATGAGGGAACATCTGGACCACGACCGGTCAAAAGCCGCCGTGGGGCAGCAGGAAGGAAGCTGCTGATCGAGGCCGTCGCTGCGGCACTTCTGTCAGTGCTCACGGGCCAGAGAGGAAAAGGCGACTCATTTCTTCTTGTCCTTGCAGAATGAGCTCCCTGGGGTCGTGAATTACATCAGGCTGCAAGTGCTGAGCAACTGGGGCCACCCGGACTACACCTGCCTGTACCGGTTCAGGGTGCACGGTGATCCGCCCAAAGATATGGGAAACGTTCCTGTTTCTTCTATCAATAAATTCCATTCATGTTTACCCAGTCGAGTTCCCGTCTGCTTTGCCTGTGGTGCTGCCTGGTCCTCCCTGAGCTCACTGGAGCTCCCCGGCCTTCTCTCAACAACCAGCTTATGGGAGACTTCAGGAGTCCACAGCAAGATTGTCCTTGGTAGGGAAAATGGAAAACTCAGTCACAAACCTGCAGAAAGCCTGACATGCACACACTTGCTGCGACACAGGAACATCAGCAAGGCCCTGCCTGGACACCAGAGATTAAATTAATGGACCGTTTTCTTGTGCAGGAATAAATTAAGGATCGACTGAATGGAACCATCTGTTGTTACCTGTTTTCACAAGAGGCACATGCTGCTTCAGCTGCCATCTGTCAGTCTGTTGCTGATGAGAAAATGCACCTGTGTTTTTTGTAAGGTGAAAACCCTTAACTGGAAAGTAGCTTTATGCCTCATTTGCCTCTCTGGGCACATGGATAGTGAGTAGCCCAGGAACCGTCACAGAGTGATTAGCAAAGCAACCCCAGGACACTTAAGAGATCCCATACGCACACCGGTCTGTCCTTCCTTTTGACCCCAGCTCCCCAAGGCAGGAGCAGGCAGGGCAGTCGTGCGCTCCGGCCGCACCAGGGAGGAGAGAGCAGGACCAGCGCTTGGCAGCCGGGGCTGGGAACAGCAATTTGTGCTCTGAGCTGGGGCTTAGTCTATGTGCAAGCCCAGCACGGGTCCAGATACCAAACTGAGGGTGTCAGTTCACCCCGGTGCCACACAAACTGCACACTGCAGCAGGAGAAATGGAAGAAGATATCAAGACACGGGCAGAGAGATGAGGAAAAAGGGATGAAAGAAGAAAAAAAAAAAAAAAAAAACAAGAAAAAAGTAATAAGTTGGGAATGAGATGAAAACAATTTAAAAAAATACACTGGGACTGGGACAGAGTGACAAAGAAAGGGCAAAGGAACAGGGGGCAGGACAGAACTGAAGCAATAAAACAACTGTGGTGGGCAGCAGGACAAAGAGATGGGGAAAGGAAAAATAAAGCAAGAGAGAGAGGAAAGAAGGGGCAGCACCTGGACAGGGGATACAGGGAGGAAGAATCAGAGAATGTCCTGAGCTGGAAGGGACCCACAGGGGTCATGCAAAGAGTGAGAGGTGAAGAACCTCTGGGGAGCAATGGAGAGTGCAAATGTCCAGACAGGCTTCTGAAGAGATGAGTTCAGACGTGGTGGGTCGAGTAAGGACGGGTAGAAACACCTGGATGTTCAGGGGATTAAATACAGTAGTGATAGACAGAGTTCTGGCACTGCAAGCACAGGGAAAGGCCAATGTTTCGTCTCCCACAGTCCATACACTTTCTGAAAATTCATGTTTTGGCAGGATAGAATTTCCACAGATATTTTATTGGAAATACTGAATTATTTAATCTGATGAAAAAGAGAGTGGGGGGTTTTTTGTTCTTGTTGTTGTTGTTGGGTTGGGGTTTTTTTTCAGTTTTGAGGGGAGTGCTCAGATTTTCGCACTGAGCTCCATGGTGTCACTATAAGCACCCAGGGCAAACCTCGAGGGGCTCCCGCGTACCTGAGGTGTTTGCCTGGGACTGGCAGGTATCAGACCAGACTGACAGAGCCACGTCACTTTCGTCATTTACATCTGGTATTCAAGACTTGTGCACCTAATTAGATCAGTTTCAGGACTGTAGGTAAAGAGGCAGGTGTGTGAAGAGCACTTAGAAGATGCGATAGAAGAATTTTCCAGTTGATACCATAGAATCATAGAACCATTTCAGTTGGAAGAGACTGTCAGGAGCATTGAGTCCAGTCACAACCTAAATCTAGCACTAAACCATGTCCCTAAGAACCTCGTCTCAATGCCTTTTAAACCCCTCCAGGGATGGCGACTCCACCACTGCCCTGGGCATCTGACATCCCTTTCCAGGAATAATTGTTTTCCTAATATCCAATCTAAACCTCCCCTGGCATAACTTGGGGCCATTTCCTCTTGTCCTATCACTTGCTACTTGGGAGAAGAGACCAACACCCTCCATGCTCCAAGCTCCTTTCTGGTAGTTGTGGACAGCAATAAGGTCTCCCCTCAGCCTCCTGTTCTCCAGCTGAACCCACCAGTTCCCTCACCTGCTCCTCATCACACTTGTGCTCCAGCCCCTCAGTAGCTCCATCGCCTCCTCTGCACTCTCTCTAGTGCCTCAATATCCTTCTTATGAAGGACACTAAACACAGGATTCGAGCTGTGGCCTCACCAGCGCTGAGAACAGTGGCACAATCACTTCTCTAGTCCTGCTGGCCACACCATTCATGATACAAGCCAGGACACTGGTGGCCTTTTTGGCCACCTGGGCACATGCTGGCTCATGTTCAGCTGCTGTCGATCAACACCCCCAGACCCCTCTCCACCAGGCAATTTTCCAGCCCGTCTTCCCCGAGCCTGTAGCGCTGCCTGGGGTTGTTGTGACTGTCGCGGTTGAGACGGACAAATGACATGGACCAAGTTCTTCCAGGATGAAAGCAGTAGATGCCATTTATTGCCACAAGTGCATTTTTATACAGTTTTATCAATTAATGGGTCTCTTCACTATTGGTTACAAGTTACAGCAGTAACATCTCATTGGCTATTTTTGCTCTCATCAATGTTACTCTTCTACTCCCTTCTCTCTCACGGGTACATCCTGAACATCTCCGGACACTCCTTTACTCCCATCTTTCTCATGGGTGGGCCTTCATATCTTCAAGGCTAATTTCTGTTCCCATGCATCAGGGAATCCACGGACCCACCGTAGTCCCACAATTCCCCCTTTTTGTATTTGTGCTAAAAAAATTGCCTTCATTGTCCAGTGCAGGGCCCTTTGCAGCAGAGAAATCACGCATGGCAACATCAGTAACACAACCACAGCAATCATCAAGACAATCAGTGCCGTTTTCACTACTGATAACAACCACCCTGAAAGCCCCCAGCCACTGCACAATTTATTTAACCAATCCCATCCATCATCAACTTGTAACTTTTGTACCCCTTCTTTCAACAATTGTATACTTTATGAATTGACTCAGAATGATCTGACAAGTCCATACAGCACATACCATCAAAATCTTCACAGCCGTGCCCTTGAGCTAATAACAAAAAGTCTATTGCGGCTCTGTTCTGCAGTGTAGCATGTCTTACAGAATCTACATCTAACAAAAGTCCACTTAAAGCCTTAGAAGTTCTGTTAGTTGCTTACCTAGCCAACATCCTGATTTTTCTAAAGTATTTAAAGCTTTCGCTGTGCCAACACCAGGTACAAGAGACCTTAAAACCCCTAACCCTGGTCCCCCAAAATCTACATTATCATCACATATTGACTCATATACGTGCAATAAGTGTTTTTCTCGTCTTGCTCTTCTGTGATCTACTATCATGGATACATTGGGCATTAAGAGAGTTAATCGTCCCAAAATACACAGTCCTCCAACAGCATTAGAAGGAATTCCTGGCCAGGCTCTGTCTCCACAGATCAAGAATACACCATGCAGAAGGTTTTGGCGTCGCTGTCCCACATTATCAATGACACCCCTTGGACTCTTCTGTGAGGCGTTAGACCATCGAGTTTCATTTCTGTACTCACCAAGGGCAGCATTAACATTTTGCAGTTTATCCATTCATGTTCTCGTATATTGTTCTGACACTTCTCACAAACCAGGTTGATACAAGCGTCCATGGGCACAGATGCCAGCAATTCCAGTTCCTGTGGTTCGATATCTGCTTCCAGGAGGCAATTAATCCAAAGTGCCGTGTTGGTGTTATTACAGTTCGTTGCAATGCCTTTGCACCGACTGCTATTGTGAAACAGTCGTGTGATGCTGCTGTAGTCATCAAGGGGGATGCCAACCCAGCACGTGTGGAACGGGTTTTCTGGAGACGCCATAGCCAGGCATGCGGAGTCCTGGTCAGTCGGGTTGGCTGAAGGAATCCACATGTTAGTCTTGTCTGTGCAGGCGTCCAAACTGCAGCAGCTGCAGCAATCATTGTCAGGAGGATCACACAGGTTTCACGTTTCGTGCCAGCAACCATTGCGGCCCTTGATCTGTAAAGACACAAGCAGAGCCTCTCCCCCAGCTTATCAATAGATGTGGCCTTTTCCATTGACCATTAACTAGTGATTTGACCATAACTAACATAGATTCTTTCTGATTTAGCATGCTTTTGGGTCACACTTGCAAAGTGTTTCATCACAGGGCAAATTTGGGCTGCACCACTTAGATATAAGTGATTCATCACATACAACGCTTTTGACAATTGGTTGTGTGGTGTTTTCTCTGCTTCTCTCCCCTTTTTGTTTAAAAATGAAGAAAAAACAAAAACAAAAAACCAGTTCAGAATCAGATCCATGTGTTGGACCTTGACTACGTACTCGGAATCACAAACCAAATTTAGAGGTTCCTCCTTAAAAAGCTCTAATAATGTAAAGCTGCGCCAAGTTCTGCTCATTGAGTTGAACCTTCGATAATTTGTACAGAATGATGCCAGTCGTTATCTTCACGCCAGACCACTACAGCTTTATGAGACTGCCCAGAACCACCAACAAAACTGTGCGAGTGTGTAGGATCAGACCAGATACACGTATGGCCTGTGACCTGACATTAAAGACTTGCAGGTTCTGCAGCAATTTACATTCATGCTGCCAAGAGCTGTGCTGGTAAGAAAATCAGCTTAGTGCAATTTACAAGGATGTAGATTGCAAATAAAAAATCAAAATTAAATTTCACAAATGGTACATATATGACAAAAGGATCATGGCCTATTGAGACTTAAATTCATTCCCTGCCTTTCTTGATCAGAGTAACAATCGGTATATCATACTGTCCCACAATAGCCACAGGTTGTTTCTATGTTGTAGCTATAAAGAGACAAATCCGCAAGTCCAATCGAATGCAGTCACCCTGTAAGGTTGTCATGAATTTATTCCTCAAAGTCTCTAACACCATTTTTGTTGTCATATTTATTGGATATTGTTTTCCCTTACCGGATCGAAGTCCTGTTTCAGTTCTACCAGTGTAGTGTTTGCTTTATCGAGACATTGGCTGTTAATACTGGTGGAAATACAGCATTCGGAATTTCCTTGGAGGTTTCTCACTTGCACAAGCAGATCTGCACCATCCAAGCAGCTTCTTGTGGGACATGCAACTAAACAGAATTCTCAGAAAAGTTATTGGAGCTTACAATTTATTTAACAAATCCTGACCCAAGAGAGGTAGAGGGCTTCCTGGCAACTACAAGAATTCTTATGGTAAAACTTTGTTCCAAATTTGGCATTCTATTGGTCTCAAAAAGTGGCCTTTCTTTCATCCTCTCCCATGACCTCAAAAACCAGCACGGTGAATTTACTAAGAAATCTCTTACAACCAGTTACCACAGAATAAGTCTATTAAAAAAAAATGGTTTAATTTCCCAGCTTCGTTAGAACTCTGGTCTATGTGCATGGGGTGTCTGCAGCCTGTGGGGAAACAGCCACAGGCCTGGGACGGTGTCGGATGGACTGTGGTGGAGATGGCCAAGGGTGACACTGGATGTTCCTGCAAGAGCCAAGGTCTTTGTCCCTTTGGCTATGGCTGATGTCCCTGACAGCCAGGCCTAAGAGGAGACACATGGTTGTCATGGCCATGGCTCCCCATTGCCTCCTTGCACCCCCCATGCAGGCCAGGAGGTGTCACACCATTGTCCTGCACTGGGCATCGCACTCCCCACAGCCCCAGGAAGAGCCCTGAGCCACAGTGAGGGACAGGATCTCCCTTCCCAGGGGCAGGGGCTCAAGGCTTGGCCATTGTCCTTCATCAGACAAACCAAGGGCTTTCTCAGCATCAGAGCTGCTGCACTTTGCCTTTGCCTGATGCAATCACTGCCTCCAATTATCTGCTCTAACGAGTCCCTGGGGAGGCTTTGTCAGTAACAGCCCTCAGTGGGGCCCATTAATGCTTCAAGGTACTTTGGAGTTTGCTTCTGGCTTTGACTTCTTGAGCAGATTCTTCAGTCTGTGCTTGGTATCTGAGGTTCATGGACTCAGCACCAAATACGCCATGGGGCTCATTAAAACACAGAGAGCCCTAACGAGCGATGTTTCTTTCCGTAATTTCCTTCAAATCTTCCAGACTTGTAGAACTAATGGGAGAGGTTTCAATGGGACACTTGCTGATGAAGATTTCAAAGAAGATTTCATAAAGGAGGTTTTTTCTTTCCAGGATGTTTTCTGTCATTTTTCAGTGTATGGAAGAAGTGACAGCAGCATTCTACACTGGACATTGATCCCGAGGGTCTCCTGAAGACATCTGGACAGGCAGGAGAACAGTTCCTTGAGGCTGGACACTGTATGGACAACCTGGCTCCTCACCCCCACCCCCAGTCTGCCGGTTCCCTCATTGGCCACCAGAGACTGCATCACTTTTCCTACATCAGACTTCTCCACTGAGCTCTGCAGGAGGTGCTGCAGCTCCTGTGCACCAGCTCCACTGCTCTCCTGTGTGAACACTGCACAGTTTAATAAACAGCAAAACACTTTCCTCAGCTGTGTGTGTAAGCTGGATCTGATGAGATCCACCATCCACAAGGGACATGCACACAAGAACTGGTTTAGACAGAGAGATAGGAGAGGATAGAAATAAACAGCATCCCAGATACAGCATCCCAGATACAGCATCCCAGATACAGCATCCCAGATACAGTATCCTAGATACAGCATCCCAGATACAGCATCCCAGATACAGCATCCTAGATACAGCATCCCAGATGCAACATCCTAGATACAGCATCCTAGATACAGCATCCCGGATACAGCATCCTAGATACAGCATCCCAGATACAGCATCCCAGATACAGCATCCTAGATACAGCATCCCGGATACAGCATCCTAGATACAGCATCCCGGATACAGCATCCTAGATACAGCATCCCAGATAGAGCAACCTCGATACAGTATCCCAGATACAGCTGCGGGGGCGGCTGCACAGTGGAGCTCAGCGGACTTGAGAACCACTCAGCTGTGTGAGGATCAGACACGTACAAAGCAACTTTGCTTCTTAAATGATGAGGATGATGTGCTTTGTTTTGGAAGACATCAGATTTGAATGTTAAGGAAGCTGTAACTACCTTGGTGTTTCCTTCTCCCCGCAGTCGGATTTCTGGTTCTGTCTGTCGAGCTGTGCTCCTCTCCCGCACCAAGCGCCGATCGTGGGGCTCAGGGTGAGGGGGGGCAGGGAGGGCGGGGGGTCCGTGGGCTTCAATAACTTTTGTTTGGGGTTTTTCAAACGCCTCTGTTGACACGTCGTATAAAAACTGATTGCTGCAGTGCTAATGAATGAACAGGAGGATGAGCAACAGACTGCAGAAACTGTTTGGGTTTTGGTTTACTGAACTCAAAAAGCAATAAGATCTTGCAGTGGTCTTCTAATACCTAGTGACAGCTTTTTAATGTACTGGTTTGGAACTTTGAGATGAGATTTGATATGGAGCGGCTGTTCCATTGTGGAATATTGCAGGAGTAAACTCTTGCACTTCAGCATTCCTGGCAGATCTGCAGCTTGATAAAGACCTCAGGCTGTTTGGTTTAATCAGACTTTTGTAGATCCCACCTTCACTGGTCAAAGCACCGGCTGCCAATGTGTTTTCTGGTGTTGTCACTTCTTTCTGAACAAAGACGGCAGAGGCAGCAGCTCTACTGGTGTTGTCTGTTTTATGGAAACATGGATATCTACAGGAACTTTGACCTGAAAGCTCAGAAAGCTGTGGTCCGTGGTATATCTTTGTAATGTTTGTAGATTCTTCTGCAGATATTCTTATGCCAACGAGCACGGAACGTTTGTGAGTGTGAACTGCCGTGCAGTGAGAAGGAAGAAAGATGTGTGAGCTAAAGCAGCAGGAGGCTGCAGCCGTGTAAGCCGGGGGTGCAAACGGCACGAAACGGGCTGCAGCGGCGGAGCCCGCGGTCCCGGGCCGTCCCGGGCAGGCGGCGGAGCCCTCGGTCCGGGCCGTCCCGGGCAGGCGGCGGAGCCCCCGGTCCCGGGCCGTCCCGGGCAGGCGCAGCCCGGGCGCTCCCGGCCCCGCTGCCGCTGACCCGCCGGGGCCGGGGCCGCGCTGCGGGCGGACAGCGCCGCTCTGCGGCCGCCGGCGGCTCCGGGCCGGGAGGGGGGGCGGGGCCCAGTGGCGGGCGCGGACGGGATTGGCTCCTGCGCGGGATGGGCGGGGCCACGCTGCAGAAGCGCGCGGGCCGAGGAGCGCGTGCCGCCGGTGCGGCGCGGGAGCGGCGCGCGAGGAGCGGCGGGGCCGGCGGTGAGCGAGGGGCGGGCGGACACCGGGGAGACTGGGCGGGGCCGCCCCGGTCCCGGCCGAGGGGGGAGGCTGGAGGGGGAGGGACGGGCTGGTTTCGGCAGGAGGAAGGCGAGGGGCAGGCAGCCGCAACAGCGCGGCCCCGGGCCGGGCCGAGAAAGGGCCGAGGGGGAAACACGCGGGCGGCTGTGAGGGAAGGAGCCCCGGGCTGAGCGCTGCGCGGGGCTCGGGCGGGGCCGTGGGGCGGAGGGGGAGCCCGTGGGGACACCGGGCAGAGGGAGGAAAGCGAGCGGGAGGGGCAGCGCCGGGGCGGGAGCGGCGCAGGCGGGGCCGGGGCCGCCGTGGGGGCGCGAGGGGCGGGGGGGAGGGGCCGGGAACGGGGGGAGCGGCGGAGGAGCCGGAGGGCGGGACGGCGCGGGGGGAGCTTGGGCGGGAAAGGCTGAGGGACCTCGGGGAGGGGGGGACATCGGGGAGGCTTTGGCGGGAAAGGCTGAGGGACCGCAGGGAGGGGGGGACATCGGGGAGGCTTTGGCGGGAAAGGCTGAGGGACCGCAGGGAGGAGATGGCGTCGGGGAGGCTGCAGTGGGCAATGCTGAGGTAGCTCAGGACGGGATGGCACTGAGGTTGGTTTCAAAGGGAAATGCTGAGGTACCTTGAGGAATGGATGCTGGGCTGGGATCTATGAACACATCAGATTGGTTCAGAGAGTGTTCATGACAGAAATTTCTGCAGTAAAGTATTCCAGCAAAGAGAGGGAGAAGAGCCAAACTTAGATCAGGCCTCCTAGGACGCCTGCAGGTTTGGGGACAGGGATGACGAGGTTGTTAATCCGGTCCTAACTGTTTCTTTTCTGTCCCTCTCTTGCAGCACCTGACTGAATGGAGGAGCAAGTGGACGGGAAGTTCCTGCGCCACACACAGATCACATTTGTTACTCTCGCCCTCAGAGACCCAGAGATCCAAACCGTTGGCATCGTGCCTTGAAGCAGCCTGTGCTCATGCGCTTCTCCAGGGAGAAGGCGGAATGGCAGTAACGGCCACGTTAAGCCACAGGGTGCACACTCTGCAGCTGTCAAGCCCAGCTCTGCGTTAGCTCACACCTGCGATTTTGCGCCGCACACGCAGATTTGAGTTGTCGCTGGTTGTTGCAGCGTTTGGCTTTGGTGAGGACAGCGTGTGTTTGTCAGCAGTTGGTGTAGGTGGAATCTTGAGGAGACAGCGATATTTCCGTGCCAGAACTGGTTGGTGTTTGCATGGTATTGTGGCGGTTGTTCCTGCAGGTGATCAGTGCTGGGGTATTATTGCAGGATGAGGGGATTTTGGAGGCTTGTCTGTGAGATGCACTAGAGGCAGCAGTTGAAAGCGAAAGGCTGAGATTTGGAGAGTTTGTTGGTGGGTTTTGGATGGCTGTCAGTTGAAGAGTTGGCTGTTTGCAGGTGAGGTGTAGGCAGAGGGTGAAGCTGACTTTGCCTGGGCGGCGCAACTGGCTGGGTGTGCAGAGCTGAGGAGAGCGGGCTGCTGCGGGGGACCCTAAAGCCAGAGAACCAGCCGGCAGCTCCAGACGCTCCCGCTGCCGGGCAGGGCCGTGCAGGCCAGTGCCCTGGGGCACAGCGACGGGACCCTCCGCACGTACCAAAGAGCAGGTGAGGACTGCGGGCATTTGTACTGAGCTGTGACATCTCTAACCTGTGACATTGGGGTCCCGCAAGTACCAAAGAGCAGGTGAGGACCGTGGGCATTTGTACTGAGCTGTGACATCTCTAACCCGTGACACTGGGGTCCAGCAAGTACCAAAGAGCAGGTGAGGACCGTGGGCATTTGTTCTGAGCTGTGACATCTCTAACCCATGACATTGGGGTCCAGCAAGTACCAAAGAGCAGGTGAGGACCGTGGGCATTTGTACTGAGCTGTGACATCTCTAACCCGTGACATTGGGGTCCAGCCTGAGCAGGGCACGTGCGGAAGCTGTGCTGCAGGGAGGGCAGAGCTGAGGGGAAGGGCTGTGCGAGGGGTGGGTGCCAAGGCAAGGTGGGCTCGCTGTGGGGTGTGGGGAGGTGTCAGCCCCGGACTCAGCCCCTGTCTGACTGTAGTGCCCTTGGGCTGGTGTAGCTCAGTCCTCCGTGTGTTTCTCTTCAGGGGAGCAGCGTGCAAAGGAAAAGCAAGGGAGGAGGTGAACCTGTGAGGAAGAGTGATGGACAAAGAGGGTTGGAGCGCACCTGCCAGTCAAGAGGGATCAAGAAAGAAGACACCGGTGGTGGAACCGCAGGTCAGGAGAGCTCAAGGAGGGAGAAAGGTGATTGTGGTGGTATGGGTTTTTCTAGCTCACACAACAATGAAAACAGTTTGGATAATAAAAGAAATGTATGCAAAACCAATAATTAAAGGCAGAGAATGTTTATATGCTATGTATGGGATAGACCTGAAGGTATATTTTTTCGTACAACAAAGGAGAATTCGCAATGGTAATTAACTGAAGATGTGAATTTCCAGATTGCATTGGCAACATACGCAGGGAACATATCAGTTTATTACCCTCAGCATAAACTGTGGGCTGAAATTGGTAATTTACTGTTGTATGGCAAATGCTGCTGTCAGCAGCAACCAGTAAGCGACAAGACTGTATTTACTGATGCCTCTGGTCGCTCACATAAAGTTGTAATGACGTGGCTAAACTCAGATACCCAGTGCTGCAAACACAAGGTAGAAAAAGAGACCAAGGGTCAAACAAGTTCTTGAGCTGACAGCTGTTGGGATCGCTTTGAGGTGTTCTGTAACAAACCTTTGAATGTTGTAACTGGCTCATATTATGCAGCTGGCATACTTAATCGCCTGGAAGCTTCTTTTCTTAAGGAAGAGGATAATCCTCTTTTGATGGCTGAATTGAGAATGCTATGGTTTCTAATAAATCATAGACATTATAGTTATTATGCAGTGCACACCCGCTCTCGCACGGCCCTTCCAGGACCACTTGCGGAAGGCAATAGGAGGGCCGATGCACAAGCTGTGCTGCTCACTGTGCCTAAAGCCTTGGAGCAAGCTAAATGATCACATAAATTCTTTCACCAGAAAGCAAAGTCATTAAAACGACAATTTCAAATTACAGTGGATCAGGCCAGGAGCGTTCTTATGTCCTGGTTGCCAACAGTTGGCACCCATGCCATCCACAGAGGGTGTTAATCCAGGAGGGGTTACTGCCAATGAAGTACGGCCAGCTGATGTAACGCATTGTTCTGAATTGGGTAAATACGTACGTGTTTCTGTAGACGCTCATTCCAGATTTCTCGTTGCTGCTGCACGCACTGGTGAAAGAGCACGAGACATCTGTAACATTGGTTGACATGTTTTGCTGTTTGAGGAGTTCCACGATATGTAAAAACAGAGGAAAGCGGAACGCACGCTCAATTAGAGGAGCGATCCCCCGAGTGCCCAGCGCGCTGTAATAAAAGGGCCTGCTGTTTAACACTTTCAAAACAGTGTTAGAGAGCCTGTTTGCTGACTTTTCGGTATCATTTTCTGGCGATGAGGATGGGATAATCTGCCTGACCTCCCGTGGATCCCAGGATCTCTGGGACCTTGTGCCGGCACCAGGGAATTCCCAGAAGGGACCACAGATTCTCGGACCAGCTCGGGACGCGGGTAAAACCCCCATCAGTGACATAAGGCACTTTGTCTGGTTGGGTTGGCAGCTGCCTGCGCGAGACGTGGGCGACACCAGCGCGTTGGGTCTGCGCGTTCGCGTCTGCGCATTTTGGTAAACTGGGTAACTTGAAAAGAAATAAAAAATTAAAGAGGAAAATGAGAAAACAATAAATAAAAGATAAAAACGAGGTAACAGTAATTTGGTAAAGGTACCTTTAGTGATTTTGCTGGTTTTGCCTTAGCAATTGTATGATTGTGTCTTCAGTGATCTGTTGTTGTTGTTACTTGTGTCTTGGATGATTTTATAGTCCAATACTTACGGTTCACCAATTGTCTGTTATTGCGATTGTGAAATAGGTAGTGGTACAATTGACAGGAGGGATTTGGAAGAAATTCCCCCTGGGCTGTGTTTTGTGACATTGGAAAAGGATCGTTTGACTCTCTGGGGAACAGCAACCAGGGGGAATCTGATTAAATATTGTAATTAATGGTGGCCATTGTAGATAATATTAATATGCTGCACAGGTCTAGGTGGGTATACTTTGAGATGTGTAGTATAGTACTGCACTACATGTAATATATAATAAGATACATATTTTAAATAATATATTGCTTATTACATAATGTGTTTTACACAATACATAATGTTACATATGCATTGTATTTATCCCTGTCAGATCCATTTGTTTTGAAAAAGGATAATCAGAAATTGAAACCAGTAAAAGGTTTGTTGAAGAACAGCTATTGGTGTAGAATACACAGAGAACATTAGATCAGAATTGTCCCTCGGTCAGTCCAGGGTGGCATCCTAATGTCCTTATATTGGGGGACAGGCTGCATTGGTATCGCCAGTGCATTTTATACGGGATTAGACACGCTGTGCCTAAAGCTGTAAAAATGCTTAAATGTTCTGAGATTAAACAGGATCGTGAGGAGTCTCCCACTGAGTTTTTACACCATCTTAAACCGACAGCTCAGAAATATATTAATATAGGTCTTGACTTGGAGAACAGAGAATGAGAATTCTTAGTTGACTGGGAGCTCATTATTCTGTATTAAGCACTATGCAGGGAATATTAAGTAGTGATTCTGTAACAGTTATGGGTGCCACGAAAATTGCCAAACGCGGCCCTTTAACCCGCTGCTTAGAATGTTTGTATGTGGAGTCTGGTACTTATTGATTGTGTACCATGTGTCTTCTCTTGTGCACAACGAATGGTTGAAAAAAGCTTTAATGGTGCAATGGCTGTGCGGTTACATGCTGCTATGGCTGCAATTGTTAAACAAAGAAGGGAGATGTGGCAGGGTTGTGACATCAGGCCTGTGAGAAACTGCAAGAGTCACAGTGTGAGAACAAGCACTGGTGGAACAACACAAGCAGCAAGGACTGTGTGGGACATGAACCGTCAGGGACAGAGGGACTGATACGGGGTTGGTACATCAGGGACAGAGGGATTGATACGGGGTTGGTACATCAGGGACAGAGGGATTGATACGGGGTTGGTACATCAGGGACAGAGGGATTGATACGGGGTTGGTACATCAGGGACAGAGGGATTGATACGGGGTTGGTACATCAGGGACAGAGGGATTGATACGGGGTTGGTACATCAGGGACAGAGAGATAGATACGGGATTGGTACATCAAGGACAGAGGGATAGATACAGGATCGGTACATCAGGGACAGAGGGATAGATACAGGATCGGTACATCAAGGACAGAGGTACGTGATGTTTCAAATGCAAACCTGAGTTTGTATTAAATGTCTCTCTGCATCTTAAAGAGAGTCTGTGCCTCATCTGCTACACCCCTTTATCTTTTCCCAAATTACGATTTAGACTGTATTTACCATTGTAAAAACAAAGCTTTCTCCCCTTGATTTTTGTCATGTATTGTAATTAGAATTAATAGAGATATTGGAGCCCGTCCTAGCTAAACTGGAAAAAAGACAGCAGCCATGTGTATTTTTAAACAAAGACTAAATCAAGTCTGCTAGCTCATTATCTTTAAGTGTTTTACTGTGATCACCTCCCTCCCAAGGTTTTGTGTCTGTTGTATGAAGGCCTGACACCCACGGCCACAGTGGATGAATCACCGTGGGCACAACACCAGGAACTCGCCTGTTTGTGTCCAGGATATCCACTCCAGCAGACACTGTTAGTAAAAGAGCACATCATGGAACTGAAAAACCATCTAATTGTGTCATTATGCACATTCACTGCTCTTTTTTCTGCTTTATACCCGTTGTAGCTTTTAAAAATTAAACAGTTTGAAAAGGGTTTCTGTTTTGGCTCTGCACGCAGAGCCTGAATTTCCTTCTCTAGGGCCTTTCACCTGGTACACCGCACTCGTGTGATCACTGTGCTGCACGTGGGCAAAATCAGCTGTGCCCTGTGTTTCTCCTGTAAAATAGAACGATAATATAATCGTGCCAGGAACTGCCTTCACAGTGAATATTTGAAGGAACCCACTGCTAATGTATTTTTAATTGGTACTTGCGTTATGGATTAGATGCAACAAAAATCCATTCTTTCTTTTATCCTTTGCTATACAGGAGGTGGTTGAACTTTTCTATAGCAGATTCAATCACTTGTTGTAAAGCAATGAAATAAATAACTTAGGCTTTTTCTAAGGATAAACAACGTTTAATCCAATTCCTTAATTGTATTCCTTAAACACGGGTTCATTAGAGCATAAGCAAAACAGCGCTGGGTGTGCGGGGGATTCGCTCCTCCCAACACACACACTTTTAAACAATAAGAGGTGTGCTTAAATACAGTAAGGTGTTACATATTCATAATGACCCCAGGAACGCCTATACATATTCATAACCTTTCCCGCTTCTCATTAAAATGAGTCTCAGAGAACCATTTCCATAGTCTCCTCCTTGACCCTCCCCTGTTGCGCCTGTGCAGTGTCACTTGGTGGCTTTGAGGAGGGGTCTCTATGGATCTCTATGGTCTCTGTGAATCTCTATGGGACTCTATGGTCTCTGTGGTCTCTATGGGTCTCTGTGAATCTCTATGGGACTCTATGGTCTCTGTGGTCTCTATGGGTCTCTGTGGATCTCTATGGGACTCTATGGTCTCTGTGGTCTCTATGGGTCTCTGTGGATCTCTATGGGACTCTATGGTCTCTGTGGTCTCTATGGGTCTCTGTGGATCTCTATGGGACTCTATGGTCTCTGTGGTCTCTATGGGTCTCTGTGGATCTCTATGGGACTCTATGGTCTCTGTGGTCTCTATGGGACTCTATGGTCTCTGTGGTCTCTATGGTCTCTACGGCTCACTATGGTCTCTGTGGTCTCTATGGGTCACTATGGTCTTTGTGGTCTCTATGGGTCTCCCAAGCTGCCAAGTCGACCGAAACCAGACTGGCCCCCCTTTTGCTGTAAATCTTGGCTGTCTTGTCTCCTCAAGGTTACAGCTGGTGCTGTAAAACTTCTGATCTCGGCATTCGATGAGGTTCTGGTTTTTCTTAACACAACTGGTTACATACAGCTCTAAACTAGATACTCATCATGTGGCTTCAAGTGTTAGTTCGTTAGTAGGTCCTTATTATGTGGTTGGTTAACCCTGAAAATGTTAGCTCCCTCTATCAATATAACCTCATAAACAAGTTTCAGAAGTTTTCACATAGAACTTAACCACCTTTTCCTTTTTGCAGGTTCAGAGCCCGAGCCTCATTTGGTTGTATCTCTAAACATCAAACATCTCAGCACAAATCACAACTGCATTTCTCACAGACAGAAGTGCCTGAACTCCACAGCTTGCCTGGCAGTGCAGAGAGCAGGAACTGCGGTGAGTCCTGGGCCCTTGGGGACATTTCACCCTGTTTTGTGTCCCAGTCCCTCCCTGCTCCCTCCTCTTTCCTACTGTGCCCTTCTTCCTCTTCATCTCTTCTCCCTCTGTCCCTCTGCTGCTTCCTCACCTATTCCTCCACCCTTCTGAATCTCTGTGCAGGGTTTCTCATATCTCCCTCTCCGTCTCCACCCCTCTGTGTTCTCACCATCCCTGGTTTCTCTTTGTCGTCATTCTGGTCTGTTGCTCTGTCCTGCTCCGTGCCCCATCATTTCTCACTGTATCCCTCTGTCCTGTTCCCTGGGCCTGTTCCTGCCCCTCTTCTTTTTTACTCCCTCTCCATCTTGCTGCCCACCCCAGGATTTTTTCCCAATCTCTATCCTGCCCCCAACCCTTATTGTTCTCTCTCTTGCTCCCTCTCTGTCTTTCTGCCTGTCTTCCCTTTCCCTGCTGCTTCTTTCTCCATCTCTGTCCAGATTACTGCCCCTTTTCCTTCTTGATGTCTGTCTGTCCTGGTTTTCTTTCTGTCTTCCTTGCCTGTTCCTGGCCCCATCCCTTCTCACTATATCTCCCCTGTCCAGCTGGCTCTGCCTTTTCTTTGTCTTCTCTTCCTCTTTCCTGCTCCTCAGCCCTCTTTTCCTCTTCCTCCAGCTCATTGCTGCATGTTTTCCCTTTCCAGTCTCTTCATTTTGATCTGAACTTTGCTTTGTTTCTCAGTCCCTTTGTTCTGTTCCCTGCCTTTCTTTTTGTCTCTCCATCTGTACATCCCCCTCCCTGTCTTTCTCTACCCCCTTCCTGCTTCTCCTCCTCCCCCCTCCCCATCCCTCTGTCCTGCTCCTCAGCGCTGCTGTTTCTTCCTCCCTGTCTCATCACAGCTCCTTGTCCCTTTTTGCCTTGATCTCTCCATCTCTCCATCCTTTTCCCTGTGTGTTTCTTTCTCTCTCAGCTCCTCTGTCTTCTCTCTTGTCTCATTTGTCTCTTTCTAGTCCTCTGTCCTTCTCCCCAGCAGCTTCAACTGGATGACCAGGTGTCCGTGCACTCTGGTGTTTTCTCATCCCTGCCCTGGGGAAGATCTGTGTCTGTAGGGCTGGGGATCATTTAGGAGCTGGTCTCCTTGTGCAGAAGGCAGAGCCGGGTGCAGTTGTGGCAGAGGTTGTTCTCAGCTGCTGCTCTGTGCAGCTTGGTTAAAGAACCAGCTGGGGGCTTCTTTGGAAGGGAGGTTTCTTGTTCTGTGCTTACTGCTCCTCGGGACCCTGCACAGGAGCGGTGTTGGGGTCTGCAGGGACGGGTGGGACCTGCTGTGGTTCCTGGTGAATGTGAACTGAACTTGTCCTGATGGCCTCGAATGAAACCAGACTGACTGTAGATGGTTTTCTTCCCAGATCCCCTTCCAACCTCCGTGCTCAGTGCTAAAGAACAAGAGACCTTGTGCTCTTTTCCAGATGTCAGTGGCTGCGAATCAGCTGAGAACATCCTGCCTTAGGTAACGGGCAGGTGGTCTGTGATCAGGGCTGTGGACTTGAATGGCCGTGCTTTCATGAGCGTTTCCTGGTCTTGCCGTTTCAAAGCCCTTCCTTCTCTTGAAAATTTAAGACGGCATTTCTTATTCTGAGGTTCAGACGGGAGTTGGACTTACTGTTGAATGGCTGATATAATGTGCTCCCTGAGGAGCACATCTTGCTTTTTTGTTGTTGTTTTCCAACACCGTCTGACCTTTGGTCAGCAAGAAGAAGAGTGGTGACAGAGTCTGTTATCTGAGAGTAATGTGTTCCTGTACCTTTCCCGTCGTTGTGTGGTGAAGGATTCCTTCCCTTGCAGAGAGGACTGCGAGACCCGCTCCTGTCAGGTGGGACTTTGCCTCCAAACGTGGCGCAGCCTCTTCCATTGTGACATCAGTCACTGCTGTTGATGTCACAAAGCAGCATCAGCGCTGAGGTCGGCACAGCAGGGTATGAGACCAGGGGTCTCCCTGCGCCTCGGTCACTCTCGATCTTGAGGGAACTGAGATTGCAGAGTTTTTGGCTCACTCCCGAGTGAGCGAGATGCTTGTTACCTGCACCTCAGCAGGTACTAAGGGACAACCAGAGAAGGTTCAAGGTCTGAACGGGTATGTTTGAAAACTCCTCCTCCCCTTTCCCCAGGTGTGTTTTCCACCTTGTCAGCTGGGGTGGGTGGAGGGTGGGCAGGAGAGGAACACGAGGGCAGCCTGAGAACTGGGTCTGGAGCTGCTGGAAGGCGGCAGCTGCCTTTCAGTCTCTTCATGAACGCAAGGGCTGGGCCCAGAAAGCCTTTGATCTCTGCAGAATGAGGGACAGGTCCATTTTGGATGGGACAGAGAGAGTCCCAGGGGTGGCCCAGACACATCCTGCCGCAGTAATTGTGAGAGCTCAGCTCCGTCCTGTATTGTGCTCTGCAGGGTGGGTTCTGTCCCTGAGCCTGCTTGGTTTTCCTCTCCACGGGGACCAGAAGGACACCAGCGTGTCCTCTGTTGGCCGTGGGTCTGACTTGTGTTCCTGACAGAGGAGGTTTCCGTGGGAAACCTGTTCAGCTCCTCACCAGGGCTCTGCCTCAGGAAAGGGGCTCGAGATCCTCCGAGGGGTGCAAGGAGTTCTCTAGGAGAACAAAAGGGATTGTTTATTCCTGACGAGTGTACGCTGGGAGCCTGTTGAGAGCCTCCTGGAACAGGCAGGAGGAATTTCCCCCTTGCAGAGCATTGTGTGCTGTGTCTTGGCAGATCAGGCTCAGGGCAGCAGGGCCCAGACACCAGAGGGTTTCTTTGGCACTTCCTTGGTTGCCCGTTGCTTGCCAGCACACACTGACATTCAGCCACGCTCCCTCTTTCCAGTCTGCATTTGTCTGCAGTTCTGCCAAGAGAAGGGCCAGAGATAACCCGGCTGCTAAAGAAACACTGCGAGAGGGGAGACACACACCCCCCTGGCAGCTGTTGGACTGTAGGGGCACAGGCTGAACCTTCTCTTGAGAGGGTGGAGAACAGGAGCAGCACAAGTGTCCATCGGATGCTGGGCAGGAGAAACAGGCGTTCGTTATGTCCTTCTATTTCCAGAGAACCCCTCTCCAGCCCCACAGACGTGAAGTGTGGACACAAGTCCTGTTGCAACTCCTGCTCTTAGTCCGGAGTCAATCTTGAGCCCTTTGTCCCTAAGGAAACAATCTTTGCCATGACAAATCCCGCACTGGTGCAGCTGGTGACACCTCCAGCAGTGACTGGAGCTGGTGCAGGACCAAGCCAATGCACACGGCAGGAACGCCAGGCTCAAGGGCTGCAGTCCCTGCTGCTCCTCTCCAGTCTGCTGCTGATCTGCACGGGAACCGCCAGCTTCACCAGCCTTTTCTTTATCTGCTCTGCAGGAAGATGAAGGCACTGAAGGCATCGACCGTGGTGCTGCTACTTGGTCTGTTCTCTTTCGGTGAGTCTCTGCAGAGCTCCAACCTGAGGACGGTGCTTTAGGAGGTACTCAGGGCTCCATCCTGCCCTGTTCCGCTTCCCCCGCTGTGAGCAGAGGAGCTCAGCCAAGAGCAGAAAGTCCCCACAGAGCTGTGCCAGTCCCTGCTCCAGCGGGACGGGTGTGGGTGCGGAAGGGCTGAGTTGCCTTCCCCAGGAGGGCTGAGCCCAGGGAGAGGCCGTGGCTGAGCTCTCCTGCCCCAGGGGCTGAGAATCTTCTGCAGGACAAGGAGCACAGTCCAGGGCAGGGAACGTCCCTCTATTGCGGAGCCCGTACGCCATGATGGCCACTGTCAAAGGCAGCAAGAGGAGAGACAACTATGGTACTTGGGAGAGACACAGAAAGGGGAGCGGGCAGCCCAAGGCATAGCCCAGCCTTAGACCAAGTTCTAAGCTCTGGTGTGTGTCTGACAGGTGTTTACCATGTGGGACAACTTGGCGCAAAAAGACTCTGGAGCACCACAGGAGAGTTAGAAGTGCTGAGCGAAACCCTGTCCCTGACCGTCCAGCTCCGAAAGCTCCAGGAAAAGCTTTATCATCTGCGCTGGAGCACAAAGGATGTCACTGAGCGGGCTCTGCAGGAAGGACTGAAGCAGGCAAAGCTCCCAGGCGTTACCGGACGGGTAAGGGCACAAGGCAGAAGGATCTACTCAGGGGTTTTATCCTCCGTCCGCACGTATTCTACTCCATTCCCTGTCACAGCCAACAGGCTGGTACTGCTGGAACAAGTGCTGTCATGGCCACGCTTCCTTTTCCTGTTGGTCCACACTTCCTTATGGGGAAGAGAGAGCATGACGGGAATGACAGCTGTCTGAGTCGGACCTTCCTCTGCACCCAGATCTCGGGTCCCCCTCAAGGGAGGGCTGGAAAGAAAGAATGGTCTCAGAGGTACAGAGTCAAGCCAGGATTAATGTTCAAATTTTTAAAGTTTCCTTCAAAAATTTTAAAATCCCCATCAAGATTTTTCAAATTCTTAAAATTTATTTTGAAACTTTTCGAATTCCTGTCAAAACCTTTGAAATCCTTGTGAAACTTTTAAAATACTCATTCAAATTTTCCAAATCCCCATCAAAATTTTTACAATTTCAGGTCAAAATTTCTAAAATTCCAGTTGAAATTCTTAAAATTAATGTTGAAATTTTTTTAATTCCTCTCAAAATTTTTGAAATCCTGAAAATTTTCCAAATCCCTGTCAAAACTTATAGAATGTCACGTAAAAATTTCTAAAATTCCAGTTGAAATTTGTAAAATTAAAGTTGAAATTTTTCAGATTCCCTTCAAAATTATTCAAGTCCAAATTGTTCAAATTCCCATTGAAATTTTTCAAATTCCTGTCAAAATTTTTCAAATCCTGTTGAAACTTTTAAAATTCTCACTAAAATTTTCCTAATCCCTGTCAAAATTCTTGCAATTTCATGTCAAAATTTCTAAAATTCCAGTTGAAATTCTTAAAATTAATGTTGAAATGTTTAAAGTTTCCTTCAAAATTTTTAAAATCCCCATCAAAATTTTTCAAATTCCCATGAAAATTCTTCAAATTCCTGTCAAAATTTTTACAATTTCACGTCAAAACTTCTAAAATTCCAGTTGAGATTCTTAAAATCAATGTTGAAATTTTTTGAATTACTGTCAAAATTTTTGAAATCCTTTTGAAACTTTTAAAATTCTCACTAAAATTTTCCAAATCCCCATCAAAACTTTTACAATTTCAGGTCAAAATTTCTAAAATTCCAGTTGAAATTCTTAATGTAGAAATTTTTAAAGTTTCCTGCAAAATTTTTGAAATCCCCATCAAGATTTTTCAAAATCTCGTCAAAATTTTTACAATTTCACGTCAAAATTTTTAAAACTCCAGTTGAAATTTGTAAAATTAATGTCGAATTTTTTCAAATTCCCTTCAAAAATTTTCAATTCCTGTTCAAATTGTTCAAATTTGCATTGAAATTTTTCAAATTACTGTAAAAATTTTTGAAATCCTGTTGAAACTTAAAATTCTCACTAAAATGTTTCAATTCCCATCAAAAATGTTCAAATTCCCATTGAAATTTTTAAATCCTCATCAAAAATTTTTAAATCTTGTTGAAACTTTTTAAATTCACACTAAATTTTCCAAATTCCCGTCAAAATTTTTACAATTTCACATCAAAATTTCTAAAATTTTAGAAGAGATTCTTATATTAATGTTGAAATTTTTAAAGTTCCCATCAAAATTTTTGAAATACTGTTGAAACGTTTAAAATTCTCACTAAAATTTTCCAAATCCCCATCAAAATTTTTACAATTTCACGTCAAAATTTCTAAAATTCCAGTTGAAATTCTTAAAATTGATGTAGAAATTTTTAAGGTTCCCATCAAAATTTTTGAAATCCTGTTGGAACTTTTTAGATTCTCACTAAATTTTCTAAATCCTCGTCAAAATTTTTACAGTTTCACTTCAAAATTTCTAAAATTTTAGATGAGATTCTTACAATTAATGTAGAAATTTTTAAAGTTTCCTTCAAAACTTTTGAAATCCTGTTGAAACTTTTAAAGTTCTCTCTAAATTTTCCAAATCCCCGACAAAATTTTTACAGTTTCACGTCACAATTTCTTAAACTCCAGTTGAGATTCTTAAAATTAATGTTGAAATTTTTCAAATTCCTGTCAAAATTTTTGAAATCCTGGTGAAACTTTTTAAATTCTCACTAAATTTTCCAAATCCCCGTCAAAATTTGTACAACTCCACGTCAAAATTTCTAAAACTCCAGTTGAGATTCTTAAAATTAATGTTGAAATTTTTAAAGTTTCCATCAAAATTTTTGAAATCCTCCTGAAACTTTTTAAATTCTCAGTAAATTCTTCAAATTCCCGTCAACATTTTTACAATTTTACTTCAAAATTTCTAAAATTTTAGATGAGATCCTTAATTTAATGTTGAAATTTTTAAAGTTCCCATCAAAATTTTTGAAAGCCTGGTGAAACTTTTAAAATTCTCACCAAAATTTCCAAAGTCCTGTCAAAATTTTTACAGTTTCACGTCAAAATTTCTAAAACTCCAGTTGAGATTCTTAAAATTAATGTTGAAATTTTTAAAGTTTCCTTGAAAATTTTTGAAATCCCATTGAAACTTCTTAAATTATCACTAAATTTTCCAAATCACCGTCAAAATTTTTACAATTCCACGTCAAAATTTCTAAACCTCTAGTTGAGATTCTTAAAATTAATGTTGAAATTTTTAAAGTTTCCTTGAAAATTTTTGAAATCCTGGTAAAAGTTTTAAAATTCTCACTAAATTTTGAAAATCCCCGACAAAATTTTTACAGTTTCATGTCAAAATTTCTAAAATTCCAGTGGAGATTCTTAACATTAATGTTGAAATTTTTAAAATTGCTTTGAAAATTATTGAAATCCTGGTGAAACTTTTAAAATACTTTCTAAATTTTCCAAATCCTCATAAAAATTTTTACAGTTTCACGTCAAAATTTCTAAAACTTCAGTTGAGATTCTTAAAATTAATGTTGAAATTTTTAAAGTTCCCCTCAAAATTTTTGTAATCCTGGTGAGACTTTTTAAATTCTCAAGGAATTTTCGAAATCCTCATCAAAATTTTTTAGTTTCACGTCAAAATTTCTAAAACTCCAGTTGAGATTCTTAAAATCAATGTTGAAATCCTTAAAGTTTCCTTGCAAATTTTTGAAATCCTGGTGAAACTTTTAAAATTCTCATGAAATTTTCCAAATCTCCGTCAAAATTTTTACAGTTTCACGTCAAAATTTCTAAAACTCCAGTTGAGATTCTTAAAATTAATGTAGAAATTTTTAAAGTTCATCTCAAAATTTTTGAAATCCTACTGAAAGTATTTAAATTCTCAATAAATTTTCCAAAACCCTGTAGAAATCTTTATAGTTTCTCGTCAAAATTTCTAAATCTGCAGTTGAGATTCTTAAAATTAATGTTGAAATCTTTAAAGTTTCCTGTAAAATTATTGAAATCCTGGTGAAACTTTTTAAATTTTCGCTGAATTTTCCAAATCCCTGACAAAATTTTCACAGTTTCACGTCAAAATTTGTAAATCTCCAGGTGAAGTTTTCAAAATTACTGTTGAAATTTTATAGTTTCCTTGAAAATTTTTGAAATCCTGGTGAAACTTTTTAAATTCTCAATAAATTTTCCAAATCCCCGACAAAATTTTCACACTTTTACGTCAAAATTTCTGAAACTCCAGTTGAGATTCTTAAAATTAATGTTGACATTTTTAAAATTGCTTTGAAATTTTTTGAAATCATGTTGAAATTTCTAAAATACTCTCTAAATTTCCCAAATCCCCATCAAAATTCTTACAGTTTCACGTCAAAATTTCTAAAACTCCAGTTGAGACTCTTAAAATTAATGTTGAAATTTTTAAAGTTCCCCTCAAAATTTTTGAAATCCTGGTGAAACTTTTAAAATACTCTCTAAATTTTCCAAATCCCCGTCAAAATTTTTACAGTTTAACGTCAAAATTTCTAAAACTCCAGTTGAGATTCTTAAAATCAATGTTGAAATTTTTTAAGTTTCCTTTAAAATTTTTGAAATCCTGCTGAAAGTATTTAATTCTTTCTAAATTTTCCAAATCCCCATCAAAATTTTTATAATCTCACGTCAAAATTTCTGAAACTGCAGTTGAGATTCTTAAAATTAATGTTGAAATTTTTAAAGTTTCCATGAAAATTTTTTAAATTCTGGTGAAACTTTTTAAATTTTCGCTGAATTTTCCAAATCCCTGTCAAAATTTTTACAATTCCACGTCAAAATTTCTAAAACTGCAGTTGAGATTCTTAAATTAATGTTCAAAGTTTTCGAATACCCATCACAATTTTTAAAATTCTGGTGAAACTTTTAAAATTCTCACTACATTTTCCAAATCCCCGTCAAAATTTTTACAATTCCACGTCAAAATTTCTAAAACTCCAGTTGAGATTCTTAAAATAGTGTACAAATTTTTCGAATTCCCATCAAAATTATTCAAATCCTGGTGAAACTTTTACAATTCCCATGAAATTTTCCAAATCCTCGTCAAAATTTTTACAGCTTCACGTCAAATTTTGTAAAATTCCAGTTGATATTCTTAAAATTAATGTTGAAATTTTAAAATTTTCCTTCAAAATTTTTGAAATCCTGTTGAAACTTTTAAAATTCTCACTAAATTTTCCAAATCCCCAACAAAATTTTTACAGTTTCACATCAAAATTTCTAAAACTCCAGTTGAGATTCTTAAAATTAATGTTGAAATTTTTAAAGTTTCCTTGAAAATTTTGAAATCCTGTTGAAACTTTTTAAATTCTCAGTAAATATTCTAAATTCCCGTCAAAATTTTTACGATTCCACATCAAAATTTCTAAATCACCAGTTGAATTTTTTAAAATTAATGTTGAAATTTTTAAGGTTCCCCTCAAAATTTTTGAAATTCTGGTGAAACTTTTTAAAGTCTCGCGAAATTTTCCAAATCCCCGACAAAATTTTTACAGTTTCACGTCAAAATTTCTAAAACTCCAGTTGAGATTCTTAAAATTAATGTTGAAATTTTTAAAGTTTCCTTGAAAATTTTTGAAATCCTGGTGAAACCTTTTAAATTCTCACGAAATATTCCAAATCCCCGACAAAATTTTTACAATTCCACGTCAAAATTTCTAAAACTCTAGTTGAGATTCTTAAAATTAATGTTGAAATTGTTAAAGTTTCCTTGAAAATTTTTGAAATCTTGTTGAAATTTTTAAATTCTCACGAAAATTCCAAATCCCCGTCAAAATGTTTACAGTTTCACGTCAAAATTCCTAAAACTCCAGTTGAGATTCTTAAAAATAATGTTGAAATCTTTAAAGTTCCCCTCAAAATTGTTGAAATCCTGGTGAGACTCTTTAAAATCTCACGAAATTTTCCAAAGCCTCGTCAAAATATTTACAGTTTCACGTCAAAATTTCTAAAACTCCAGTTGAGATTCTTAAAATTAATGTTGAAATTTTTAAAGTTCCCCTCATAATTGTTGAAATCCTGTTGAAACTTTTTAAATTCTCACTAAATTTTCCAAATCCTCGTCAAACTTTTCACAGTTTCACGTCACAATTTCTGAATCTCCAGTTGAGATTCTTAAAATTAATGTTGAAATTCTTAAAGTTTCCTTGAAAATTTTTGAAATCCTGGTGAAACCTTTTAAATTCTCACAAAATTTTCCAAATCCCCGACAAAATTTTTACAGTTTCGCATCAAAATTTCTAAAACTCCAGATGAGATTCTTAAAATTAATGTTGAAATTTTTTGAGTTGCCTTTAAAATTTTGGAAATCATGTTGATATTTTTAAATTCTCTCTAAATTTTGCAAATCCCCGTCAAAATTTGTACAACTCCACGTCAAAATTTCTAAAACTCCAGTTGAGATTCTTAAATAAAGGTTCAAATTTTTCGAATTCCCATCAAAGTTTTTGAAATCCTGCTGAAATTTTTAAAACTCTCACTAAATTTTCCAAATCTTCGTCAAAATTTTTACAGTTTCATGTCAAAACTTCTAAAATTCCACTTGAGATTCTTAAAAGTAATATTGAAATTTTTTAAGTTTTCTTCAAAATTTTTCAAATCTTGGTGAAACTTTTTATATTCTCACAAAATTTTCCAAATCCCTGACCAAATTTTTACAGTTTCACATCAAAATTTCTAAAACTCCAGTTGAAATTCTTTATATTAATGTTGAAATTTTTAAAGTTTCCTTGAAAATTTTTGAAATCCTGTTGGAACTTTTAAAATTCTCACTAAATTTTCCAAATCCTCGTCAAAAATCTACAGTTTCACGTCAAAATTTCTAAAACTCCAGTTGAGATTCTTAAAATGAATGTTGAAATTTTTAAAGTTCCCCTCAAAATTGTTGAAATCCTGGTGAGACTCTTTAAAATCTCACGAAATTTTCCAAAGCCTCCTCAAAATTTTTACAATTTCACATCAAAATCTCTAAAACTGCAGCTGAGATTCTTAAATTAGTGTTCAAATTTTTCGAATACCTATCAGAATTTTTGAAATCCTGTTGAAACTTTTAAAATTCTCATTATATTTTCCAAATCCTCATCAAAATTTTATACATTTTCCTGTCAAAATTTCTACAACTCCAGTTGAGATTCTTAAAATTAATGTTGAAATTTTTAAAGTTCCCATCAAAATTTCTGAAATCCTGTTGAAACTTTAAATTCTCACTGAATTTTCCAAATCCTCGTCAAACTTTTCACAGTTTCACGTCAAAATTTCTGAATCTCCAGTTGAGATTCTTAAAATTAATGTTGAAATTTTTAAAGTTTCCTTGAAAATTTTTGAAATCCTGGTGAAACCTTTTAAATTCTCACAAAATTTTCCAAATCCCCGACAAAATTTTTACAGTTTCGCATCAAAATTTCTAAAACTCCAGTTGAGATTCTTAAAATTAATGTTGAAATTTTTAAAGTTGCCTTTAAAATTTTTGAAATCATGTTGAAATTTTTAAATTCTCTCTAAATTTTGCAAATCCCCGACAAAATTTTTACAGTTTCGCATCAAAATTTCTAAAACTCCAGTTGAGATTCTTAAATAAAGGTTCAAATTTTTCGAATTCCCATCAAACTTTTTGAAATCCTGCTGAAATTTTTAAAATTCTCACTAAATTTTCCAAATCTTCGTCAAAATTTTTACAGCTTCATGTCAAAACTTCTAAAATTCCACTTGAGATTCTTAAAAGTAATATTGAAATTTTTTAAGTTTTCTTCAAAATTTTTCAAATCTTGGTGAAACTTTTTATATTCTCACAAAATTTTCCAAATCCCTGACCAAATTTTTACAGTTTCACATCAAAATTTCTAAAACTCTAGTTGAAATTCTTAATGTTGAAATTTTTAAAGTTTCCTTGAAAATTTTTGAAATCCTGGTGAAACTTTTTAAATTCTCTCTAAATTTTCTAAATTTCCATCAAAATTTTTACAGTTTCACTTCAAAATTTGTAAATCTCCAGTTAAAATTTTTTCAAACTAATGTTGAAATTTTTAAAGTTCCCCTGAAAATTTTTGAACATGCTGGTGAGACTTTTAAAATTCTCTCTAAATTTTCCAAATCCCCGTCAAAATGTTTACAGTTTCACGTCAAAATTTCTAAAACTCCAGTTGAGATTCTTAAAATTAATGTTGAAATCTTTAAAGTTATTTTGAAAATTTTTGAAATCCTGGTGAAACTTTTCAAATTCTCACAAAATTTTCCAAATCCTCGTCAAAATTTTTACAATTTCACATCAAAATTTCTAAAACTCCAGTTGAGATTCTTAAATTAGTGTTCAAATTTTGGGGATACCTATCAGAATTTTTGAAATCCTGTTGAAACTTTTAAAATTCTCACTAAATTTTCCAAATCCTCGTCAAAAATCTACAGTTTCACGTCAAAATTTCTAAAACTCCAGATGAGATTCTTAAAATTAATGTGGAAATTTTTAAAGTTCCCCTCAAAATTGTTGAAATCCTGGTGAGACTCTTTAAAATCTCACGAAATTTTCCAAAGCCTCGTCAAAATTTTTACAATTTCACATCAAAATCTCTAAAACTGCAGCTGAGATTCTTAAATTAGTGTTCAAATTTTTCGAATACCTATCAGAATTTTTGAAATCCTGTTGAAACTTTTAAAATTCTCATTATATTTTCCAAATCCTCATCAAAATATTTACAGTTTCACGTCAAAATTTCTAGAACTCCAGTTGAGATTCTTAAAATTAATGTTGAAATTTTTAAAGTTCCCCTCAAAATTGTTGAAATCCTGGTGAGACTCTTTAAAATCTCACGAAATTTTCCAAAGCCTCGTCAAAATATTTACAGTTTCACGTCAAAATTTCTAAAACTCCAGTTGAGATTCTTAAAATTAATGTTGAAATTTTTAAAGTTCCCCTCATAATTGTTGAAATCCTGTTGAAACTTTTTAAATTCTCACTAAATTTTCCAAATCCTCGTCAAACTTTTCACAGTTTCACGTCAAAGTTTCTGAATCTCCAGTTGAGATTCTTAAAATTAATGTTGAAATTTTTAAAGTTTCCTTGAAAATTTTTGAAATCCTGGTGAAACCTTTTAAATTCTCACAAAATTTTCCAAATCCCCGACAAAATTTTTACAGTTTCGCATCAAAATTTCTAAAACTCCAGATGAGATTCTTAAAATTAATGTTGAAATTTTTAAAGTTGCCTTTAAAATTTTTGAAATCATGTTGAAATTTTTAAATTCTCTCTAAATTTTGCAAATCCCCGTCAAAATTTGTACAACTCCACGTCAAAATTTCTAAAACTCCAGTTGAGATTCTTAAATAAAGGTTCAAATTTTTCGAATTCCCATCAAACTTTTTGAAATCCTGCTGAAATTTTTAAAATTCTCACTAAATTTTCCAAATCTTCGTCAAAATTTTTACAGTTTCATGTCAAAACTTCTAAAATTCCACTTGAGATTCTTAAAAGTAATATTGAAATTTTTTAAGTTTTCTTCAAAATTTTTCAAATCTTGGTGAAACTTTTTATATTCTCACAAAATTTTCCAAATCCCTGACCAAATTTTTACAGTTTCACATCAAAATTTCTAAAACTCTAGTTGAAATTCTTAATGTTGAAATTTTTAAAGTTTCCTTGAAAATTTTTGAAATCCTGGTGAAACTTTTTAAATTCTCTCTAAATTTTCTAAATTTCCATCAAAATTTTTACAGTTTCACTTCAAAATTTGTAAATCTCCAGTTAAAATTTTTTCAAACTAATGTTGAAATTTTTAAAGTTCCCCTGAAAATTTTTGAACATGCTGGTGAGACTTTTAAAATTCTCTCTAAATTTTCCAAATCCCCGTCAAAATGTTTACAGTTTAACGTCAAAATTTCTAAATCTCCAGTTGAGATTCTTAAAATTAATGTTGAAATCTTTAAAGTTATTTTGAAAATTTTTGAAATCCTGGTGAAACTTTTCAAATTCTCACAAAATTTTCCAAATCCTCGTCAAAATTTTTACAATTTCACATCAAAATTTCTAAAACTCCAGTTGAGATTCTTACATTAGTGTTCAAATTTTTGGGATACCTATCAGAATTTTTGAAATCCTGTTGAAACTTTTAAAATTCTCACTAAATTTTCCAAATATTCGTCAAAATTTTATACAGTTTCACGTCAAAATTTCTACAACTCCAGTTGAGATTCTTAAAATGAATGTTGAAATTTTTAAAGTTCCCCTCAAAATTGTTGAAATCCTGGTGAGACTCTTTAAAATCTCACGAAATTTTCCAAAGCCTCGTCAAAATATTTACAGTTTAATGTCAAAATTTCTAAAACTCCAGTTGAGATTCTTAAAATTAATGTTGAAATTTTTAAAGTTCCCATCAAAATTTTTGAAATCCTGGTGAAACTTTTAAAATTCTCACTAAATTTTCCAAATCCTCGTCAAAATTTTATACAGTTTCACGTCAAAATTTCTAAAACTCCAGTTGAGATTCTTAAAATTAATGTTGAAATTTTTAAAGTTCTCCTCAAAATTGTTGAAATCTTGGTGAGACTCTTTAAAATCTCATGAAATTTTCCAAAGCCTCGAGAAAATTTTTACAGTTTCGCATCAAAATTTCTAAAACTCCAGATGAGATTCTTAAAATTAATGTTGAAATTTTTAAAGTTGCCTTTAAAATTTTTGAAATCATGTTGAAATTTTTAAATTCTCTCTAAATTTTGCAAATCCCCGTCAAAATTTGTACAATTCCACGTCAAAATTTCTAAAACTCCAGTTGAGATTCTTAAATAAAGGTTCAAATTTTTCGAATTCCCATCAAACTTTTTGAAATCCTGCTGAAATTTTTAAAATTCTCACTAAATTTTCCAAATCTTCGTCAAAATTTTTACAGTTTCATGTCAAAACTTCTAAAATTCCACTTGAGATTCTTAAAAGTAATATTGAAATTTTTTAAGTTTTCTTCGAAATTTTTCAAATCTTGGTGAAACTTTTTATATTCTCACGAAATTTTCCAAATCCCTGACCAAATTTTTACAGTTTCACATCAAAATTTCTAAAACTCTAGTTGAAATTCTTAATATTAATGTTGAAATTTTTAAAGTTTCCTTGAAAACTTTTGAAATCCTGGTGAAACTTTTAAAATTCTCTCTAAATTTTCTAAATTTCCGTCAAAATTTTTACAGTTTCACTTCAATATTTGTAAATCTCCAGTTAAAATTTTTTCAAACTAATGTTGAAATTTTTAAAGTCCCCCTGAAAATTTTTGAACATCCTGGTGAGACTTTTAAAATTCTCTCTAAATTTTCCAAATCCCTGTCAAAATATTTACAGTTTAACGTCAAAATTTCTAAAACTCCAGTTGAGATTCTTAAAATTAATGTTGAAATTTTTAAAGTTCCCATCAAAATTTTTGAAATCCTGGTGAAACTTTTTAAATTCTCACTAAATTTTCCAAATCCTCGTCAAAATATTCACAGTTTCACGTCAAAATTTCTGAATCTCTAGTTGAGATTCTTAAAATTAATGTTGAAATTTTTAAAGTTTCCTTGAAAATTTTTGAAATCCTGTTGAAACTTTTAAAATTCTCACTAAATTTTCCAAATCCCCGACAAAATTTTTACAGTTTCGCATCAAAATTTCTAAAACTCCAGATGAGATTCTTAAAATTAATGTTGAAATTTTTAAAGTTGCCTTTAAAATTTTGGAAATCATGTTGAAATTTTTTAATTCTCTCTAAATTTTGCAAATCCCCGTCAAAATTTGTACAATTCCACGTCAAAATTTCTAAAACTCCAGTTGAGATTCTTAAATAAAGGTTCAAATTTTTCGAATTCCCATCAAACTTTTTGAAATCCTGCTGAAATTTTTAAAATTCTCACTAAATTTTCCAAATCTTCCTCAAAATTTTTACAGTTTCATGTCAAAACTTCTAAAATTCCACTTGAGATTCTTAAAAGTAATATTGAAATTTTTTAAGTTTTCTTCAAAATTTTTCAAATCTTGGTGAAACTTTTTATATTCTCACAAAATTTTCCAAATCCCTGACCAAATTTTTACAGTTTCACATCAAGATTTCTAAAACTCTAGTTGAAATTCTTAATGTTGAAATTTTTAAAGTTTCCTTGAAAATTTTTGAAATCCTAGTGAAACTTTTAAAATTCTCTCTAAATTTTCTAAATTTCCGTCAATATTTTTACAGTTTCACTTCAAAATTTGTAAATCTCCAGTTAAAATTTTTTCAAACTAATGTTGAAATTTTTAAAGTCCCCCTGAAAATTTTTGAACATCCTGGTGAGACTTTTAAAATTCTCACAAAATTTTCCAAATCCTCGTCAAAATTTTTACAATTTCACATCAAAATTTCTAAAACTCCACTTGAGATTCTTAAATTAGTGTTCAAATTTTTGGGATACCTATCAGAATTTTTGAAATGCTGTTGAAACTTTTAAAATTCTCATTATATTTTCCAAATCCTCATCAAAATTTTATACAGTTTCACATCAAAATTTCTACAACTCCAGTTGAGATTCTTAAAATGAATGTTTAAATTTTTAAAGTTCCCATCAAAATTGTTGAAATCCTGGTGAGACTCTTTAAAATCTCACGAAATTTTCCAAAGCCTCGTCAAAATATTTACAGTTTCACGTCAAAATTTCTTAAACTCCAGTTGAGATTCTTAAAATTAATGTGGAAATCTTTAAAGTTCCCATCAAAATTTTTGAAATCCTGGTGAAACTTTTCAAATTCTCACAAAATTTTCCAAAGCCTCGTCAAAATTTTTACAATTTCACATCAAAATTTCTAAAACTCCAGTTGAGATTCTTAAATTAGTGTTCAAATTTTTGGGATACCTATCAGAATTTTTGAAATCCTGTTGAAACTTTTAAAATTCTCACTAAATTTTCCAAATCCTCGTCAAAAATCTACAGTTTCACGTCAAAATTTCTAAAACTCCAGTTGAGGTTCTTAAAATTAATGTTGAAATTTTTAAAGTTCCCCTCAAAATTTTTGAAATCCTGGTGAGACTCTTTAAAATCTCACGAAATTTTCCAAAGCCTCGTCAAAATATTTACAGTTTCACGTCAAACTTTCTAAAACTCCAGTTGAGATTCTTAAAATTAATGTTGAAATTTTTAAAGTTTCCTTGAAAATTTTTGAAATCCTGGTGAAACTTTTAAAATTCTCTCGAAATTATCCAAATCCCCGTCAAAATGTTTGCAGTTTCACGTCAAAATTTCTAAAACTCCAGTTGAGAGTCTTAAAATTAATGTTGAAATCTTTAAAGTTATTTTGAAAATTTTTGAAATCCTGGTGAAACTTTTAAAATTCTCTCGAAATTATCCAAATCCCCGTCAAAATGTTTGCAGTTTCACGTCAAAATTTCTAAAACTCCAGTTGAGATTCTTAAAATTAATGTGGAAATCTTTAAAGTTCCCATCAAAATTTTTGAAATCCTGGTGAAACTTTTCAAATTCTCACAAAATTTTCCAAATCCTCGTCAAAATTCTTACAATTTCACATCAAAATTTCTAAAACTCCAGTTGAGATTCTCTAAATTAGTGTTCAAATTTTTGGGATACCTATCAGAATTTTTGAAATCCTGTTGAAACTTTTAAAATTCTCACTAAATTTTCCAAATCCTCGTCAAAAATCTACAGTTTCACGTCAAAATTTCTAAAACTCCAGTTGAGGTTCTTAAAATTAATGTTGAAATTTTTAAAGTTCCCCTCAAAATTGTTGAAATCCTGGTGAGACTCTTTAAAATCTCACGAAATTTTCCAAAGCCTCGTCAAAATTTTTACAATTTCACATCAAAATCTCTAAAACTGCAGCTGAGATTCTTAAATTAGTGTTCAAATTTTTCGAATACCTATCAGAATTTTTGAAATCCTGTTGAAACTTTTAAAATTCTCATTATATTTTCCAAATCCTCATCAAAATTTTATACAGTTTCATGTCAAATTTTCTACAACTCCAGTTGAGATTCTTAAAATTAATGTTGAAATTTTTAAAGTTCCCCTCAAAATTGTTGAAATCCTGGTGAGACTCTTTAAAATATCACGAAATTTTCCAAAGCCTCGTCAAAATATTTACAGTTTCACGTCAAACTTTCTAAAACTCCAGTTGAGATTCTTAAAATTAATGTTGAAATTTTTAAAGTTCCCATCAAAATTTTTGAAATCCTGTTGAAACTTTTTGAATTCTCACTAAATTTTCCAAATCCTCGTCAAAATTTTCAGTTTCACGTCAAAATTTCTGAATCTCCAGTTGAGATTCTTAAAATTAATGTTGAAATTTTTAAAGTTCCCATCAAAATTTTTGAAATCCTGTTGAAACTTCTTAAATTCTCACTAAATTTTCCAAATCCTTGTCAAAATTTTCACAGTTTCACGTCAAAATTTCTGAAACTCCAGTTGAGATTCTTAAAATTAATGTTGAAATTTTTAAAGTTCCCTTCAAATTTTTGAACATCCTGGTGAGACTTTTAAAATTCTCTCTAAATTTTCCAAATCCCCGTCAAAATGTGTACAGTTTAACGTCAAAATTTCTAAAACTCCAGTTGAGATTCTTAAAGTTCATGTTGAAATCTTTAAAGTTTTTTTGAAAATTTTTGAAATCCTGGTGAAACTTTTCAAATTCTCACAAAATTTTCCAAATCCTCGTCAAAATTTTTACAATTTCACATCAAAATTTCTAAAACTCCAGTTGAGATTCTTAAATTAGTGTTCAAATTTTTGGGATACCTATCAGAATTTTTGAAATCCTGTTGAAACTTTTAAAATTCTCACTAAATTTTCCAAATCCCCGACAAAATTTTTACAGTTTCGCATCAAAATTTCTAAAACTCCAGATGAGATTCTTAAATTTAATGTTGAAATTTTTAAAGTTGCCTTTAAAATTTTGGAAATCATGTTGAAATTTTTAAATTCTCTCTAAATTTTGCAAGTCCCCGTCAAAATTTGTACAACTCCACGTCAAAATTTCTAAAACTCCAGTTGAGATTCTTAAATAAAGGTTCAAATTTTTCGAATTCCCATCAAACTTTTTGAAATCCTGCTGAAATTTTTAAAATTCTCACTAAATTTTCCAAATCTTCGTCAAAATTTTTAGAGTTTCATGTCTAAACTTCTAAAATTCCACTTGAGATTCTTAAAAGTAATATTGAAATTTTTTAAGTTTTCTTCAAAATTTTTCAAATCTTGGTGAAACTTTTTATATTCTCACAAAATTTTCCAAATCCCTGACCAAATTTTTACAGTTTCACATCAAAATTTCTAAAACTCCAGTTGAGATTCTTAAAATTAATGTTGAAATTTTTAAAGTTCCCCTCAAAATTGTTGAAATCCTGGTGAGACTCTTTAAAATCTCTCTAAATTTTCCAAAGCCTCGTCAAAATTTTTACAGTTTCACGTCTAAATTTCTAAAAGTCCAGTTGAGATTCTTAAAATTAATGTTGAAATTTTTAAAGTTTCCTTGAAAATTTTTGAAATCCTGGTGAAACTTTTAAAATTCTCTCGAAATTATCCAAATCCCCGTCAAAATGTTTGCAGTTTCACGTCAAAATTTCTAAAACTCCAGTTGAGAGTCTTAAAATTAATGTTGAAATCTTTAAAGTTTTTTTGAAAATTTTTGAAATCCTGGTGAAACTTTTAAAATTCTCTCGAAATTATCCAAATCCCCGTCAAAATGTTTGCAGTTTCACGTCAAAATTTCTAAAACTCCAGTTGAGATTCTTAAAATTAATGTGGAAATCTTTAAAGTTCCCATCAAAATTTTTGAAATCCTGGTGAAACTTTTCAAATTCTCACAAAATTTTCCAAATCCTCGTCAAAATTTTTACAATTTCACATCAAAATTTCTAAAACTCCAGTTGAGATTCTCTAAATTAGTGTTCAAATTTTTGAGATACCTATCAGAATTTTTGAAATCCTGTTGAAACTTTTAAAATTCTCACTAAATTTTCCAAATCCTCGTCAAAAATCTACAGTTTCACGTCAAAATTTCTAAAACTCCAGTTGAGGTTCTTAAAATTAATGTTGAAATTTTTAAAGTTCCCCTCAAAATTGTTGAAATCCTGGTGAGACTCTTTAAAATCTCACGAAATTTTCCAAAGCCTCGTCAAAATTTTTACAATTTCACATCAAAATCTCTAAAACTGCAGCTGAGATTCTTAAATTAGTGTTCAAATTTTTCGAATACCTATCAGAATTTTTGAAATCCTGTTGAAACTTTTAAAATTCTCATTATATTTTCCAAATCCTCATCAAAATTTTATACAGTTTCATGTCAAATTTTCTACAACTCCAGTTGAGATTCTTAAAATTAATGTTGAAATTTTTAAAGTTCCCCTCAAAATTGTTGAAATCCTGGTGAGACTCTTTAAAATATCACGAAATTTTCCAAAGCCTCGTCAAAATATTTACAGTTTCACGTCAAAATTTCTAAAACTCCAGTTGAGATTCTTAAAATTAATGTTGAAATTTTTAAAGTTCCCATCAAAATTTTTGAAATCCTGTTGAAACTTTTTGATTTCTCACTAAATTTTCCAAATCCTCGTCAAAATTTTCAGTTTCACGTCAAAATTTCTGAATCTCCAGTTGAGATTCTTAAAATTAATGTTGAAATTTTTAAAGTTCCCTTCAAAATTTTTGAACATCCTGGTGAGACTTTTAAAATTCTCTCTAAATTTTCCAAATCCCCGTCAAAATGTGTACAGTTTAACGTCAAAATTTCTAAAACTCCAGTTGAGATTCTTAAAGTTAATGTTGAAATCTTTAAAGTTTTTTTGAAAATTTTTGAAATCCTGGTGAAACTTTTCAAATTCTCACAAAATTTTCCAAATCCTCGTCAAAATTTTTACAATTTCACATCAAAATTTCTAAAACTCCAGTTGAGATTCTTAAATTAGTGTTCAAATTTTTGGGATACCTATCAGAATTTTTGAAATCCTGTTGAAACTTTTAAAATTCTCACTAAATTTTCCAAATCCCCGACAAAATTTTTACAGTTTCGCATCAAAATTTCTAAAACTCCAGATGAGATTCTTAAATTTAATGTTGAAATTTTTAAAGTTGCCTTTAAAATTTTGGAAATCATGTTAAAATTTTTAAATTCTCTCTAAATTTTGCAAATCCCCGTCAAAATTTGTACAACTCCACGTCAAAATTTCTAAAACTCCAGTTGAGATTCTTAAATAAAGGTTCAAATTTTTCGAATTCCCATCAAACTTTTTGAAATCCTGCTGAAATTTTTAAAATTCTCACTAAATTTTCCAAATCTTCGTCAAAATTTTTAGAGTTTCATGTCAAAACTTCTAAAATTCCACTTGAGATTCTTAAAAGTAATATTGAAATTTTTTAAGTTTTCTTCAAAATTTTTCGAATCTTGGTGAAACTTTTTATATTCTCACAAAATTTTCCAAATCCCTGACCAAATTTTTACAGTTTCACATCAAAATTTCTAAAACTCCAGTTGAGATTCTTAAAATTAATGTTGAAATTTTTAAAGTTCCCCTCAAAATTGTTGAAATCCTGGTGAGACTCTTTAAAATCTCTCTAAATTTTCCAAAGCCTCGTCAAAATTTTTACAGTTTCACGTCTAAATTTCTAAAAGTCCAGTTGAGATTCTTAAAATTAATGTTGAAATTTTTAAAGTTTCCTTGAAAATTTTTGAAATCCTGGTGAAACTTTTAAAATTCTCTCGAAATTATCCAAATCCCCGTCAAAATGTTTGCAGTTTCACGTCAAAATTTCTAAAACTCCAGTTGAGATTCTTAAAATTAATGTTGAAATCTTTAAAGTTCCCATCAAAATTTTTGAAATCCTGGTGAAACTTTTCAAATTCTCACAAAATTTTCCAAATCCTCATCAAAATTCTTACAATTTCACATCAAAATTTCTAAAACTCCAGTTGAGATTCTCTAAATTAGTGTTCAAATTTTTGGGATACCTATCAGAATTTTTGAAATCCTGTTGAAACTTTTAAAATTCTCACTAAATTTTCCAAATCCTCGTCAAAAATCTACAGTTTCACGTCAAAATTTCTAAAACTCCAGTTGAGGTTCTTAAAATTAATGTTGAAATTTTTAAAGTTCCCCTCAAAATTGTTGAAATCCTGGTGAGACTCTTTAAAATATCACGAAATTTTCCAAAGCCTCGTCAAAATTTTTACAATTTCACATCAAAATCTCTAAAACTGCAGCTGAGATTCTTAAATTAGTGTTCAAATTTTTCGAATACCTATCAGAATTTTTGAAATCCTGTTGAAACTTTTAAAATTCTCATTATATTTTCCAAATCCTCATCAAAATTTTATACAGTTTCATGTCAAATTTTCTACAACTCCAGTTGAGATTCTTAAAATTAATGTTGAAATTTTTAAAGTTCCCCTCAAAATTGTTGAAATCCTGGTGAGACTCTTTAAAATATCACGAAATTTTCCAAAGCCTCGTCAAAATATTTACAGTTTCACGTCAAACTTTCTAAAACTCCAGTTGAGATTCTTAAAATTAATGTTGAAATTTTTAAAGTTCCCATCAAAATTTTTGAAATCCTGTTGAAACTTTTTGATTTCTCACTAAATTTTCCAAATCCTCGTCAAAATTTTCAGTTTCACGTCAAAATTTCTGAATCTCCAGTTGAGATTCTTAAAATTAATGTTGAAATTTTTAAAGTTCCCTTCAAAATTTTTGAACATCCTGGTGAGACTTTTAAAATTCTCTCTAAATTTTCCAAATCCTTGTCAAAATTTTCACAGTTTCACGTCAAAATTTCTGAAACTCCAGTTGAGATTCTTAAAATTAATGTTGAAATTTTTAAAGTTCCCTTCAAATTTTTGAACATCCTGGTGAGACTTTTAAAATTCTCTCTAAATTTTCCAAATCCCCGTCAAAATGTGTACAGTTTAACGTCAAAATTTCTAAAACTCCAGTTGAGATTCTTAAAGTTAATGTTGAAATCTTTAAAGTTTTTTTGAAAATTTTTGAAATCCTGGTGAAACTTTTCAAATTCTCACAAAATTTTCCAAATCCTCGTCAAAATTTTTACAATTTCACATCAAAATTTCTAAAACTCCAGTTGAGATTCTTAAATTAGTGTTCAAATTTTTGGGATACCTATCAGAATTTTTGAAATCCTGTTGAAACTTTTAAAATTCTCACTAAATTTTCCAAATCCCCGACAAAATTTTTACAGTTTCGCATCAAAATTTCTAAAACTCCAGATGAGATTCTTAAATTTAATGTTGAAATTTTTAAAGTTGCCTTTAAAATTTTGGAAATCATGTTGAAATTTTTAAATTCTCCCTAAATTTTGCAAATCCCCGTCAAAATTTGTACAACTCCAGTTGAGATTCTTAAATAAAGGTTCAAATTTTTCGAATTCCCATCAAACTTTTTGAAATCCTGCTGAAATTTTTAAAATTCTCACTAAATTTTCCAAATCTTCGTCAAAATTTTTAGAGTTTCATGTCAAAACTTCTAAAATTCCACTTGAGATTCTTAAAAGTAATATTGAAATTTTTTAAGTTTTCTTCAAAATTTTTCAAATCTTGGTGAAACTTTTTATATTCTCACAAAATTTTCCAAATCCCTGACCAAATTTTTACAGTTTCACATCAAAATTTCTAAAACTCCAGTTGAGATTCTTAAAATTAATGTTGAAATTTTTAAAGTTCCCCTCAAAATTGTTGAAATCCTGGTGAGACTCTTTAAAATCTCTCTAAATTTTCCAAAGCCTCGTCAAAATTTTTACAGTTTCACGTCTAAATTTCTAAAAGTCCAGTTGAGATTCTTAAAATTAATGTTGAAATTTTTAAAGTTTCCTTGAAAATTTTTGAAATCCTGGTGAAACTTTTAAAATTCTCTCGAAATTATCCAAATCCCCGTCAAAATGTTTGCAGTTTCACGTCAAAATTTCTAAAACTCCAGTTGAGATTCTTAAAATTAATGTGGAAATCTTTAAAGTTCCCATCAAAATTTTTGAAATCCTGGTGAAACTTTTCAAATTCTCACAAAATTTTCCAAAGCCTCGTCAAAATTTTTACAATTTCACATCAAAATTTCTAAAACTCCAGTTGAGATTCTTAAATTAGTGTTCAAATTTTTGGGATACCTATCAGAATTTTTGAAATCCTGTTGAAACTTTTAAAATTCTCACTAAATTTTCCAAATCCTCGTCAAAAATCTACAGTTTCACGTCAAAATTTCTAAAACTCCAGTTGAGGTTCTTAAAATTAATGTTGAAATTTTTAAAGTTCTCCTCAAAATTGTTGAAATCCTGGTGAGACTCTTTAAAATCTCACGAAATTTTCCAAAGCCTCGTCAAAATTTTTACAATTTCACATCAAAATCTCTAAAACTGCAGCTGAGATTCTTAAATTAGTGTTCAAATTTTTCGAATACCTATCAGAATTTTTGAAATCCTGTTGAAACTTTTAAAATTCTCATTATATTTTCCAAATCCTCATCAAAATTTTATACAGTTTCATGTCAAATTTTCTACAACTCCAGTTGAGATTCTTAAAATTAATGTTGAAATTTTTAAAGTTCCCCTCAAAATTGTTGAAATCCTGGTGAGACTCTTTAAAATATCACGAAATTTTCCAAAGCCTCGTCAAAATATTTACAGTTTCACGTCAAACTTTCTAAAACTCCAGTTGAGATTCTTAAAATTAATGTTGAAATTTTTAAAGTTCCCATCAAAATTTTTGAAATCCTGGTGAAACTTTTTGAATTCTCACTAAATTTTCCAAATCCTCGTCAAAATTTTCAGTTTCACGTCAAAATTTCTGAATCTCCAGTTGAGATTCTTAAAATTAATGTTGAAATTTTTAAAGTTCCCTTCAAAATTTTTGAACATCCTGGTGAGACTTTTAAAATTCTCTCTAAATTTTCCAAATCCCCGTCAAAATGTGTACAGTTTAACGTCAAAATTTCTAAAACTCCAGTTGAGATTCTTAAAGTTCATGTTGAAATCTTTAAAGTTTTTTTGAAAATTTTTGAAATCCTGGTGAAACTTTTCAAATTCTCACAAAATTTTCCAAATCCTCGTCAAAATTTTTACAATTTCACATCAAAATTTCTAAAACTCCAGTTGAGATTCTTAAATTAGTGTTCAAATTTTTGGGATACCTATCAGAATTTTTGAAATCCTGTTGAAACTTTTAAAATTCTCACTAAATTTTCCAAATCCCCGACAAAATTTTTACAGTTTCGCATCAAAATTTCTAAAACTCCAGATGAGATTCTTAAATTTAATGTTGAAATTTTTAAAGTTGCCTTTAAAATTTTGGAAATCATGTTGAAATTTTTAAATTCTCTCTAAATTTTGCAAATCCCCGTCAAAATTTGTACAACTCCACGTCAAAATTTCTAAAACTCCAGTTGAGATTCTTAAATAAAGGTTCAAATTTTTCGAATTCCCATCAAACTTTTTGAAATCCTGCTGAAATTTTTAAAATTCTCACTAAATTTTCCAAATCTTCGTCAAAATTTTTAGAGTTTCATGTCAAAACTTCTAAAATTCCACTTGAGATTCTTAAAAGTAATATTGAAATTTTTTAAGTTTTCTTCAAAATTTTTCAAATCTTGGTGAAACTTTTTATATTCTCACAAAATTTTCCAAATCCCTGACCAAATTTTTACAGTTTCACGTCAAACTTTCTAAAACTCCAGTTGAGATTCTTAAAATTAATGTTGAAATTTTTAAAGTTTCCTTGAAAATTTTTGAAATCCTGGTGAAACTTTTAAAATTCTCTCGAAATTATCCAAATCCCCGTCAAAATGTTTGCAGTTTAACGTCAAAATTTCTGAAACTCCAGTTGAGAGTCTTAAAATTAATGTTGAAATCTTTAAAGTTTTTTTGAAAATTTTTGAAATCCTGGTGAAACTTTTAAAATTCTCTCGAAATTATCCAAATCCCCGTCAAAATGTTTGCAGTTTCACGTCAAAATTTCTAAAACTCCAGTTGAGATTCTTAAAATTAATGTGGAAATCTTTAAAGTTCCCATCAAAATTTTTGAAATCCTCGTGAAACTTTTTAAATTCTCACTAAATTTTCCAAATCCTTGTCAAAATTTTCACAGTTTCACGTCAAAATTTCTGAAACTCCAGTTGAGATTCTTAAAATTAATGTTGAAATTTTTAAAGTTCCCTTCAAAATTTTTGAACATCCTGGTGAGACTTTTAAAATTCTCTCTAAATTTTCCAAATCCACGTCAAAATGTGTACAGTTTAACGTCAAAATTTCTAAAACTCCAGTTGAGATTCTTAAAGTTCATGTTGAAATCTTTAAAGTTTTTTTGAAAATTTTTGAAATCCTGTTGAAATTTTTAAATTCTCACGAAATTTTCCAAATCCACGTCAAAATTTTTACAATTCCACGTCAAAATTTCTAAAACTCCAGTTGAGATTCTTAAAATTAATGTTGAAATTTTTAAAGTTTCCTTGAAAATTTTTGAAATCCTGGTGAAACTTTTAAAATTCTCTCTAAATTTTCCAAATCCCCGTCAAAATTTGTACAACTCCACGTCAAAATTTCTAAAACTCCAGTTGAGATTCTTAAATAAAGGTTCAAATTTTTCGAATTCCCATCAAACTTTTTGAAATCCTGCTGAAATTTTTAAAATTCTCACTAAATTTTCCAAATCTTCGTCAAAATTTTTAGAGTTTCATGTCAAAACTTCTAAAATTCCACTTGAGATTCTTAAAAGTAATATTGAAATTTTTTAAGTTTTCTTCAAAATTTTTCAAATCTTGGTGAAACTTTTTATATTCTCACAAAATTTTCCAAATCCCTGACCAAATTTTTACAGTTTCACGTCAAACTTTCTAAAACTCCAGTTGAGATTCTTAAAATTAATGTTGAAATTTTTAAAGTTCCCCTCAAAATTTTTGAAATCCTGTTGAAACTTTTTGAATTCTCACTAAATTTTCCAAATCCTCGTCAAAATTTTCAGTTTCACGTCAAAATTTCTGAATCTCCAGTTGAGATTCTTGAAATTAATGTTGAAATTTTTAAAGTTCCCATCAAAATTTTTGAAATCCTGTTGAAACTTTTTAAATTCTCACTAAATTTTCCAAATCCTTGTCAAAATTTTCACAGTTTCACGTCAAAATTTCTGAAACTCCAGTTGAGATTCTTAAAATTAATGTTGAAATTTTTAAAGTTCCCCTGAAAATTTTTGAAATCCTGTTGAAATTTTTAAATTCTCTCTAAATTTTCCAAGTCCTTGACAAAATTTTCACACTTTCACATCAAAATTTCTGAAACTCCAGTTGAGATTCTTAAAATTAATGTTGAAATTTTTAAAGTTGCCTTCAAAATTTTTGAAATCCTGTTGAAATTTTTAAATTCTCACGAAATTTTCCAAATCCCCGTCAAAATTTTTACAATTCGATGTCAAAGTTTCTAAAACTCCAGTTGAGATTCTTAAATAAAGGTTCAAATTTTTTGAATTCCCATCAAACTTTTTGAAATTTTGCTGAAATTTTTAAAGTTCTCAGTAAATTTTCCAACTCCTCGTCAAAATTTGTACAGTTTCATGTCAAAATTTCTAACATTCCACTTGAGATTCTTAAAAGTAATTTTGAAATTTTTAAAGTTTTCTTCAAAATTTTTCAAATCTTGGTGAAACTTTTTATATTCTCACGAAATTTTCCAAATCCTCGTCAAAATATTTACAGTTTCACGTCAAACTTTCTAAAACTCCAGTTGAGATTCTTAAAATTAATGTTGAAATTTTTAAAGTTCCCCTCAAAATTGTTGAAATCCTGGTGAGACTCTTTAAAATCTCACGAAATTTTCCAAGCCTCGTCAAAATTTTTAGTTTCACGTCTAAATTTCTGAAAGTCCAGTTGAGATTCTTAAAATTAATGTTGAAATTTTTAAAGTTTCCTTGAAAATTTTTGAAATCCTGGTGAAACTTTTAAAATTCTCACTAAATTTTCCAAATCCCTGACCAACTTTTTACAGTTTCACATCAAAATTTCTAAAACTCTAGTTGAAATTCTTAATATTAATGCTGAAATTTTTAAAGTTTCCTTGAAAATTTTTGAAATCCTGGTGAAACTTTTAAAATTCTCTCTAAATTTTCTAAATTTCTGTCAAAATTTTTACAGTTTCACTTCAAAATTTGTAAATCTCCAGTTAAAATTTTTTCAAACTAATGTTGAAATTTTTAAAGTTCCCCTGAAAATTTTTGAACATGCTGGTGAGACTTTTAAAATTCTCTCTAAATTTTCCAAATCGCCGTCAAAATGTTTACAGTTTAACGTCAAAATTTCTAAAATTCCAGTTGAGATTATTAAAATTAATGTTGAAATCTTTAAAGTTTTTTTGAAAATTTTTGAAATCCTGGTGAAACTTTTCAAATTCTCACAAAATTTTCCAAATCCTCGTCAAAATTTTTACAATTTCACATCAAAATTTCTAAAACTCCAGTTGAGATTCTTAAATTAGTGTTCAAATTTTTGGGATACCTATCAGAATTTTTGAAATCCTGTTGAAACTTTTAAAATTCTCACTAAATTTTCCAAATCCTCGTCAAAAATCTACAGTTTCACGTCAAAATTTCTAAAACGCCAGTTGAGATTCTTAAAATTAATGTTGAAATTTTTAAAGTTCCCCTCAAAATTGTTGAAATCCTGGTGAGACTCTTTAAAATCTCACAAAATTTTCCAAAGCCTCGTCAAAATATTTACAGTTTCACGTCTAAATTTCTAAAAGTCCAGTTGAAATTGTTAAAATTAATGTTGAAATCTTTAAAGTTGCCTTCAAAATTTTTGACATCCTGTTGAAACTTTTTGAATTCTCACTAAATTTTCCAAATCCTCTTCAAAATTTTCACAGTTTCACGTCAAAATTTCTGAAACTCCAGTTGAGATTCTTAAAATTAATGTTGAAATTTTTAAAGTTCCCTTCAAAATTTTTGAAATCTTGTTGAAATTTTTAAATTCTCACTAAATTTTCCAAATCCACGTCAAAATTTTTACAATTCCACGTCAAAATTTCTAAAACTCTAGTTGAGATTCTTAAAATTAATGTTGAAATTTTTAAAGTTTCCTTGAAAATTTTTGAAATCCTGGTGAAACTTTTAAAATTCTCTCTAAATTTTCCAAATCCCCGTCAAAATTTTCACAGTTTAATGTCAAAATTTCTAAAACTCCAGTTGAGATTCTTAAAATTAATGTTGAAATCTTTAAAGTTTTTTTGAAAATTTTTGAAATCCTGGTGAAACTTTTAAAATTCTTACGAAATTTTCCAAGTCCTCGTCAAAATTTTTACAATTTCACATCAAAATTTCTAAAACTCCAGTTGAGATTCTGTCCTGTTTTTTTTAAAAACAAGTTTCTCTTTCAGTGAATTTTGCCTGTCAGCTAAAGCTTCATATTAACTGCATTTTCCTGGAGAACCAGACACATGTTTTGGTAAACCTAGCAATGGAATGCAAACTTAATGATAAGCATGGATGGACATCTCGCAAGAGGGGCGACGAGAAACAAGTGACCGAGAAACTGACCAACTGTGTATAACATTCCATTCATGTGAATACTTCATATAAAAGTGGGAGATCACGAGGATCTTTTCCCTTTTCCTTATGGCGACATTAGGAGAGGATCTTGCTACTCATCCCTGAGAACTGAGCCCTAGTGACAGACTGAATCCAGCTCCGCTTGGTTGCAGAGTCTAATCCAGGACTTTGGTGGCCAGCTCTGCAGTTGCTGAGACTTTCAAGATTGGTTTTGTATATTTTGTATTATTTTCTCTATTCTCATTAGTAGCATTAGTAAAACATCTTTAATTTTTCCAACTCTCTTCTCTCTGTCCTTCTTTCCCTCCCGATCGCCTGTCCTGAGTGGGAAGGGGGGAGAGGGAGGGGCAAAAAGGGGGAAGTGGGGGGAAGAGGGGGTTAACAATACATCTGCCAGGGTTTTATTGTCACCCCGCAATCTTAACCCTCGACAGATAATTGGCGCCCAACGTGGGGCTAGAGAAAGGGGTAAAGTTGAAGATTTTTGGCTTTTCTGCTGCTCTGACGTACCTTTCAGTTTTCTTGGCACGGTGCCAGCTCATAGAGTTGTGATACTCGCGCGTCTGTTTGCTTCGGACATTATTCAGTGGTATTAAGGCAAAGTGAATTACGTTGATTTAAAGATGTTATGGCATAAGTTGTATCAGTTGTTTTCTACATTGTGCTCACTGATTCCATATCTGTGTTGGGCTTTCTTTTTAAATCGAAGTATTCATTATATAACAACAATAAACTGGACAATGATCATGATGATACTGTGTGGTTTGTCACTGGTTTATTTCATTATACTGCAGCCGCTAATGAATTTCTACTCTCTTCTGCTTTACCTTGAAAAGCCTGCAGGAGAGATTAAAGAGCGGAATGGCTCTGTGTTTGCTAATTGGTCAAGCGAATCTTTAGGAAGGCTGACTAACAATACTTTCGTTTTTTCGCTAGGAGAGTTCGCAAATGTTTTAGAGAATTTCGAATATCCTTGGAGTTTTGGTAGAACTGTAATGATGTTATCTGGTTTGCTGAATGTGTGTCAGTTTGTGCTTCTGTTAAGAGAAATGGCGTTCAACAGGAGGTTTGCGTCTCTTTGTTGTCCTGAGATTTGCCGTGCGTCTTCGGAAGCTTTAGCAAAAAGCTCTCCTAGCCGCTCGAGAAAGAGCAAAACAGCAAAAACGGCAGCTGCTGCCACTTTGGAGGCTGAAGGTACAGCTCCTACGCAAGCCAAGGCCAATGCTGATAACGTTACTTCTCCAGCCTCACAGGCTAAGGCAGCCCCCCTTTCTTCACACACTGGGCACTGTTGCTGCTGTAACCACAGTAACCACTGTGACAGTCATTCAGACTCTGGAAATGAATCAAATGATGGTAAACCCATATCAGCATCAGTTGCCGGTTGTAAGAAAGTCACTAGAAAGACTACCCGTGCAGCAGGTGATGGCACAGGGCCAACATCAACCCAAGGGCCATCATCATCAGGACAGGGAGGAGATGAAGTGACCACCACTCGGTCCTTTTCTCCAGGTGAGCTGAGAGATCTGCGAAAAGACTTTAGTCGTCGTGAAGGCGAGAATATTTTAACCTGGTTGCTCCGATGCTGGGACAATGGGGCAGGAACAATTGAATTGGAAGGTGGTGAAGCCAGGCAGCTGGGATCTCTGTCAAGAGATTCCACCATTGATAGGGCAATTTCAAGAGAGTCTAATGCCACTGCCCTCTGGACCCGACTCCTGGCAGCTATGAAAGTAAGATTTCCCTACAAAGAAGATTGTATATCCAAGTTAGGGAAATGGAATACTATGGAGAAAGGTATTCAGTTCCTGAGAGAATTAGCTGTGCGAGAGATCATTTATTTTGGACCAAACAGCCAAGAGGGGACAGACCCAGATAGAATCAATTGTACACGACCTCTGTGGCACAGATTTTTACAAAGTGCACCACCTGCATATGCTCAGTCATTGGCAGGAATGGTCTGGTCAGCTGGAGGTGTACAAGATATTACTGAAGTGATTGAGCAGCTCCGGAACTTTGAGGACAGCCTTGCTGGTTCTCTACGGGCTTGTCTCTGCTGTGGAGAAACTATGTGAAAAATCTGATGACCGGTTTGAAAAGCTATTGCAAGAAATCAAAGAACTCAGAGAAGACACATACCATTCACGACCTGCACAAACCTATGTTTCAGCTGTTAGGAAAAGGCGTTTCCAATCTCGAGAGAGAGGACAGAGGCAGCCCACATAAAGAGGTTCACTGTGGTTCTTCCTACATGAGCAGGGAGAAAACATGAATAAGTGGCATGGAAGACCTACCTCAGAACTTCAGGAACGAGTACGTGAGATCAAAGGAAAAACTCCTAGGAAGGTGGCTGCTCCAGTTTACAAAAGGAGCAGAAGAGATTCTGATGCTCTCGAAGGAACCTCTAATTCACACCCAGAGACTGTGCGAAACAGAAATTAGAGGTGCCCTGCCTCCAACCAGGTGGAGGAAAGGGATAACAGAGTTTATTGGACTGTACAAATACGATGGCCTGGTACAACACACCCCCAGGAGTACAAAGCTTTAGTGGACACTGGTGCACAGTGCACAATAATTCCTTCTAATTATAAAGGAACGCAATCCATCAATATTGTTGGAGTGACTGGGGGATCCCAGGAACTGACTGTTGTAGAGGCTGAAATGAGCCTAACTGGAAAAAACTGGCAAAAGCATCCCATTGTGACTGGTCCAGATGCTCCGTGCATCCTTGGCATAGACTACCTCAGGAGAGGGTATTTTAAGGACCCAAAAGGGTATAGGTGGGCATTTGGTATAGCAGCTGTGTACACTGAGAGAATTGAACAGCTGTCTGATTTGCCTGGTCTTTCAGATGACCCTTCTGTTGTAGGACTGCTGATGGTTGACGATCAGCAGGTGCCAATTGCTACCACGACAGTGCATCGCCGGCAATATCGCACCAACCGAGACTCTTTGATTCCTATCCAGAAGTTGATCCGTCACTTGGAAAGCCAGGGTGTGATCAGTAAGACTCGCTCACCTTTTAACAGCCCAATCTGGCCAGTGCGTAAGTCTAGTGACGAGTGGAGACCAACTGTGGACTATCGTGGCCTGAATGAAGTTACGCCGCCACTGAGTGCTGCTGTGCCTGACATGCTAGAACTGCAGTTTGAACTGGAGTCAAAGGCAGCTAAGTGGTATGCTACAATTGACATTGCTAATGCATTTTTCTCTATTCCTGTAGCAGCAGAGTGCAGGCCGCAGTTTGCTTTCACCTGGAGAGGCATCCAGTACACGTGGAATCGCTTGCCCCAGGGGTGGAAACACAGTCCTACCATCTGCCATGGACTGATCCAGACCACGCTGGAGCAAGGTAAAGCTCCAGAACACCTGCAATATATTGATGACATCATCGTATGGGGCGACACAGCGAAAGAAGTCTTCAAGAAAGGTGAGAGAATAATTCAGATTCTTTTGGATGCTGGTTTTGCCATAAAACGAAGCAAGGTCAAGGGACCTGCACGAGAGATCCAGTTCTTAGGAATAAAATGGCAAGATGGCCGTCGTCAGATCCCAATGGATGTGATCAACAAAATTGCTGCAATGTCTCCACCTACTAATAAAAAGGAGACACAGACTTTCTTGGGTGTTGTAGGTTTTTGGAGAATGCATATCCCTGACTACAGCCACATTGTGAGCCCTCTCTATCGAGTGACTCGTAAAAAGAACCAATTTGAGTGGGGCCCTGAACAACGACAAGCCTTTGAACAAATTAAGCGTGAGATAACTCATGCGGCGGCCCTTGGACCAGTTCGGACTGGACTAGATGTTAAAAATGTGCTCTACACCGCAGCCGGAGATAATGGACTTACCTGGAGCCTCTGGCAGAAAGCACCAGGAGAAACCCGAGGTCGACCCTTAGGTTTTTGGAGTCGAGGATACAAAGGATCTGAGGCCAACTATACTCCAACTGAAAAAGAGATACTAGCAGCATATGAAGGAGTTCGAGCTGCTTCAGAAGTGATCGGTACTAAAGCACAGCTCCTCCTGGCACCTCGACTGCCGGTGCTGAGCTGGATGTTCACAGGGACGGTTCCCTCTCCACATCATGCAACCGAAGTTACGTGGAGTAAATGGATTGCATTGATCACGCAACGAGCTCGAATTGGAAATCCCAATCGCTCAGGGATCTTAGAAGTGATTACAGACTGGCCAGAAAGCAAAGACTTTGGGATGTCTCCAGATGAGGAGGAAGTAAAACGTGCTGAAGAAGCACCACCGTATAACACCCTTTCAGAGACTGATAAGCAGTATGCACTGTTCACAGATGGATCCTGTCGTCTTGTAGGAAAACATCGAAGGTGGAAAGCTGCTGTGTGGAGTCCCACACGACAAGTTACAGAAGCCACTGAAGGACAAGGTAAATCTAGTCAGTTTGCAGAAGTGAAAGCCATCCAGCTGGCTTTGGACATTGCCGAACGAGAGAAGTGGCCAATACTTTATCTCTATACTGACTCATGGATGGTAGCAAATGCCTTGTGGGGGTGGCTACAGCAATGGAAGAAAAGCAACTGGCAGCGCAGAGGTAAACCCATTTGGGCTGCCACACTGTGGCAAGACATTGCTGCTCGGCTAGAGAGCCTGCCTGTGAGAGTTCGTCATGTAGATGCTCATGTGCCTAAAAGTCGAGCCACCGAGGAACATCTAAACAACCAACAAGCTGATCAAGCTGCTAAGATTAAAGTAGCTGAGGTGGACTTGGACTGGCAACATAAAGGTGAACTTTTCCTAGCTCGGTGGGCCCATGATGCTTCAGGGCATCAAGGTAGAGATGCAACATATAAATGGGCTTGCGATCAAGGGGTGGATTTAACTATGGACACTATTTCACAGGTTATTCATGAATGTGAAACTTGCGCCAAAATCAAACAAGCGAAACGGTTAAAGCCTGTATGGTATGGGGGGCGATGGTCAAAGTATAAGTATGGAGAAGCTTGGCAGATTGATTATATTACACTTCCACAAACACGTCAAGGTAAGTGTTATGTACTTACAATGGTGGAAGCAACCACTGGATGGTTGGAAACATATGCCGTACCTCATGCTACAGCCCGAAATACTATCTTGGGCCTTGAAAAGCAAGTCCTTTGGCGACACGGTACGCCAGAAAGAATTGAATCAGACAATGGTACTCATTTCAAAAACAGTATCATGGACAATTGGGCCAAAGAACATGGTATTGAGTGGGTATATCATATTCCATATCATGCACCAGCCTCTGGGAAAATTGAAAGGTACAATGGTTTGCTAAAAACTACACTAACGGCAATGGGTGGTGGAACCTTTAAAAACTGGGATTCACATTTAGCAAAAGCCACTTGGTTGGTCAACACCAGGGGATCAACCAATCGAGCCAGGCCTGCCCAATCAGAAATTCTACATACTGCAGAAGAACATAAAGTCCCTGTAGTGCACACAAAAAATATGTTAGGGAAGGCAGTCTGGGTCACTCCTGCCTCAGGCAAATGCAAACCCATTCGTGGGATTGTTTTTGCCCAAGGACCTGGCAGCACTTGGTGGGTGATGCTGCAGGATGGAGAAGTTCAATGTGTACCTCAAGGGGATTCGATTTTAGGTGAGAATACTCAATATTGACCTGCATGATGTTAATTGTTCTGTGCCATACTGACAATTTAGGTGAAAATATTCAAAACTAACTGCAGGATGTGAATTGCCATACTAACAGTATTTAATAAGTGTATTCCAGATCAAGACAGTGATGATGAAACCAAAGCTAGCTTCTTCGAGTGACGCCTGACAACTTCTTCAAAGTTGATGTCTGTAACCCACAAACAGTGGTCATGAGATGCGCTTGTACCATTTTTCCTGCCCTGGGAGACTGTCGTGACAAAATGAACTTAATGAACTTTTTAAAGGATGGTCCACTGATTAATTACTCCTGTGTATATATGTGCATATGTATATATATATATAGCAGTAGTGATTAATTAGATTGTATTGATAGATTGTATTGATAAGGTTTAAGTATTCAGTGAATGGCATATTATAAGGGGTGGAATGTCCTGGTTCTGTTAAAAACAAGTTTCTCTTTCAGTGAATTTTGCCTGTCAGCTAAAGCCCTCATATTAGCTGCATTTTCCTGGAGAACCAGACACATGTTTTGGTAAACACAGCAATGGAATGCAAACTTATTGATAAGCATGGATGGACATCTCGTGAGAGGGGCAACGAGAAACCGGTCACCAAGAAACTGACCAACTGTGTATAACATTCCATTCACGTGAATACTTCATATAAAAGTGGGAGATCACGAGGATCTCGTCCCTTTTGCCTTTGCTTTTTCCCTTCTGCTTATGGCCGACATTAGGAGAGGACCTTGCTAGTTGTCCCTGCGAACTGAGGCCTAGTGAGAGACTGAATCCAGCTCCGGTTGGCTGCAGAGTCCAGTCCAGGACTTTGGTTGCCAGCTCTGCAGTTGCTGAGACATTCAAGATTGGTTTTGTATATTTTGTATTATTTTCTCTATTCTCATTAGTAGCATTAGTAAAACTTTTTTAACTTTTCCAGCTCTCTTCTCTCTGTCCTTCTTTCCCTCCCGATCACCTGTCCTGAGCGGGAAGGGGGGAGAGGGAGGGGCAAAAAGGGGGAAGTGGGGGGAGAGGAGGTTAACAATACATCTGCCAGGGTTTTATTGTCACCCCGCAATCTAAACCCTCAACAACATAGAAAAATGCAATCTCCTTTATTTTTTGAAATTTTTTCTTCTTCAGATTTCACAACAGTCTGAGTTATATAAAGATTTTGCAAACCATTAAGAAAAAAACTGAATTCAACTGAAGTTAAAAAACCCTTTATTTTAGGCTAAATTCTTTTTTTTTTTTTTTTTTTAGTTGTGCAAATGGACAACTTCAGAATCCAGGTGATTCTGGAGCATTGATGCCAAGCAAAATACTATTTTAATTTTGAGGCAAAGGAAATTTTGGAAAATGAAGAACCTTAAATTTTTGAGGATTTGGTTTTGCATCCATTTTTCATGAGATTTAAATCACCTTGGATATTTAAATCCTTCAGTTGCCTTTTGAAGTTTTATCCTTCCAGATACATTTTCTAGAAAAGACAGAAAGGAGTTTAAGCCTTTCTTCCAAAATTATTCTTGGAAGACATTTTATGAAACACTCAAGTTTGTATTCAAGTTTTTATTTCTATATTTTTGCATTTTTATATATATATATTTTATTATAACTGTTGCTGTATTATTACTATGTTATTACTATATCACTACATGATATTTTGCATTATTATATTCATCATTTTATTGTTTAAAATTTAATTGGATTTTATAATATAGATAATTTGTTCAATTTAATTAATTTAATTATTATATTAAATAAAATAAAATGTCTATATGATAAAATCCAAATACATTTTTATATAATGTAATTCATGTAATACATTTGTAATATGTATACCTTAACTGGATTTAATTGGAGTTTATAGTCCTTCACCTAATAGAAAATTATTACTAATTTGTGAGAAAAACAAAAGTGGGTTATGACAGAGATCAAGGAAATGCTGTCAAAAGTAATAAAAAAAAGGGCAGGTTAGGTGTTTTTAGGCACCTCAGCAGCACATATTAATAACATCAAAATGTCAGGAAAATGTAGAAATTTTGACACCCCAGGTCAATTTGTCAAAAGAATCTCATGGCAGAATGTTCATTTTTCCCTCTTCAAAAAATTTTGTAAGTTTGCAGTTTGTCCCACTGTGGGGTGGCTTTGGAGGTAACAGGAATGATATTATAATAATATTAACAATAATGATACTAATAATTATTAATAATAATATTAATGAGATGCTTTTTTTTTTCTCTTCTCGCTTCCTTTTTTTCACGCCATCTCATTCTGCCCTGGAAATATAATTGCTACTGCAACTCCGGGCGTGAAAATGGAGGCCAATACAGTTTTGCCCATTCCCCAGAATTCTATGTTAACCGTACAATCTTTGCCAAAGGCGTGAATTCTTTTTCCTCTTTTATGCATTTAAATGGTTGATGTGTTTGAAGATAACAAGGTTAACCTCCCTAAAGAACATGAGCCCTCCTTTTATGTGGGAAGGAATCTCTTGCCAGGCTCTATCGCCACAAATTAAAAATATTCCTGGGGGGAATTTCAAAGGGATGCTGGTGGCCTTAGATACGTTGGGACTGGTATAATTACACCAAAAGCTCTGGTTGCGATATACAGCTGATGAAGCGTGATGAGCCGAAGTGCGGATGGTCCCTGCGCCTTGGACGTTTGCAGTCAGTTGTGTTTTGCAGTGTCGCTCTGGGCTGTGTCGGCAGCTCCGCTCTCTACCCATCCAGTTTAATGGGCTGGCACTTCTCAGCATCTTGAAGTTTTTAGGTCTTGCAGAGGCTTCTTGCACTTGCGTCGCCTCTGTTTCTCCAGTCCCGTCTCATGAGGGGCCATGACATTCAGCTCCTTTTTCTCCTGGGGTTGCAATTCTGGGCGCGCCCCACAGAATCCCCACCCCCAGTGGGCTGTCAAAGGGGTGAGGCCTGTACAGGCTCCTCCCACAGGGCGGAGCATACAGAGGCTCCACCCTCCACCCCAGGCGGGCTCCCTGTGGGTGTGGCCTTCCACAGTCCCCGTCCCTTCGCACTGCCCCCACCTCCTGTGGGTGGGGCCACACCCAGCTGCCCCCCCTCTGTGACCCATAAGTAACCCCATAGCAGCCCTGTACCTGCCCCATAAGTGCTCTAGACACACCTCTTAAGAGCCGCTACAGCAGCTCCATAAGTGCCCCACAGATAACGCCACAGCCCCCCCATCCTGCCCTGGAGCTCCCCGGCCCCACACCCGCCCCACAGTTTGCGGTCTCGCGCCCCGGTGCTGGTGAAGCCACGTCCCGGCCGCGGCCAGAGCAGCCGCCGCTTTTCCACCCAGCCCCGACCGCCCCGCCCCTCCTCCCCAATCGCCGCAGCCGCTGCTGCCGCCCACTGATTGGCTGCCGGCGCCCGGCGCGAAAGCCGCCCATGGGCTCACCACCTCGCAGGTTTCTCTGAGGGAGTGGGAAAGGTGCTGATTGGTCAACGCCACGCGGAGGGGAGGAAGGCTCTGATTGATTGCTGCCTTCCCGCTGACGTTCGCCCACAGCAACGAGATGCTGATTGGCCAGCACGGCTGAGGTGAACGGCTCGCCCATTGGCCGGAGGGCGGGCGGAGGGCGTGACAACGAGGTGATAAAGGGGTGGCGCAGGTCCAGGCACGTGGCGACAGCAGCGGCTCCGCGCGCTCGGCAGCGCTGTGGATCCGGCCGATCAGCGCCCCCTGCGGGACCGCAGCGACCCCGAGAGCAGCAGGAACGGGGCTGGAATCAGGTACCAGGGCGGGTTAGGGCATTAATTATCGTTCGGGTGTTAATTTGGGCTCGGCGCATTAATGAGCGACCGGTGGGCTTGGGTGTATTTGTGGATTTTGGTTGAAATTGGGGGTTTAAAGCTGCGGGCTTGTGGATGGGGGTGCGGCAGGAATTGAGGCTCCTGAAGCCACTTTAACTGTTTAAACTGTTGCGTTTAAAGTGGGAGGAGCCGGTTTGGGGCTTTTCTCGGGAATCGGGGGTGGTTTGGGTAGAGTTTGGCTTTTAAAAGATTTTTTAAGATATTTTTGGGTGCCAATCTGTGCCAAATGGCGCCTTTAAAATCTGTTTATTGACATCTTATGAGGAGAATTAATGTTGAAAGCTCAGGGGGAGGATTTTGAGTCCAAATTATTCCCAGGATTTTGAGTCCAAATTATTATTATTATTATTATTATTATTATTATTATTATTATTATTTTAAGCCCTTATTTATTATGATTAAAGGATTTATTTGGGGTTTTATTTGGAATGTTTTGGGCAGGTTTGAGGCTCCTAAAATTTAATTGTTTGATTTATTAAACTTAATGTTGAAATTATTGTACTTAAAGTCGGGAGGGGCCATTTTGGGTTGAATTCGGGTTTTACAGGGTGATTGAAGGTATTTAAAGTTGAGGATCCCACTTTGGGGCTGATCCGTGCCTTTAAAACTTTTAAAAACTGTTTATTGGGAACTACTTATTGAGTAGTTTAAAGCCGGGGGGATTTGGTTTTTCTGGGGGTTTTGAAACCGTATTTTTTAAAACCGGCTGATTAATTTAAACTCCTGTACTTCAGCAGGGCTTTTTGCGGTTTTATTTTACCGAGTTCGGGGTTTTGGGTGGTTTGAGGCTCCTGAAGCCGCTGAATTGTTTAAAGTGTTTTGTTTCAGGGTTTTGTTTCGGCTTTTAAAACGTTCGTTTAAAGTATTTACAGTTTGAGATACACTTTGCGGCTCATTGCTGCTTTTCAAAGATTGAAAAATATATTTATTGAAAGCTAAATGATGAAACGAGTTAATATTTAGATGGGGGGAGTTGGGGCTGTTTGCCCAGATTTTGAGTCCAAATCCGGTTTTCGTTTTTACCGCATTGATGTAAATAACTATTTTGAATGGCTCTTTGGGGCTTTATTCGGGGGTTTCGGGTGGTTTGAGGCTCCTGAAGCTGCTGAATTGCTTGAATTATTTAAAGCTGGGAGGTGCCATTTTGGGGCTGTTTGGGTCTAAATCGACTTTTAAAAAGGTTTATTTAATGCATTTAAAGTTTGAGGGGCAAATTTGTGACTTTAAAGCTTTTAGAATCTACTTGTTGATACTGAATTTATTCAATAGATTAATACTTCAAGCACGGGGGGAGATTTGGGTCTGTTTCCCAGGATTACGAGTCCAAACTCGGCTTTTTATTTTAACTGCTTGTTAATTGAAATTATTATATTTAAGTGGGGATTTATGAGGTTTTATTTTAATTGAGTTTGGTTTTTTTGGAGCATTTTGGGTGGTTTTGAGGCTCGTAGAGCTGCTTGTTTACATTATTAATTGTTCAAATAATTTAAATAATTGTTTAAATAATTGTGTAAATTATTGTATTTAAAGTCGGGAGGGGCATTTTGTTGCCTTTTGAGAGGATTTTGGGGCTGAATTCACTTTACTGAAGGTATCTAAAGTTTGGGGTCCCAGATCTGGTACTGATTTGTGCCTCAAAAAAAGCTTTTAAAAATGTATTTATTGATAATTTACTAAATTAATATTTAAGCGGGAACAATTTCGGCTTTTTTAACCCACCGCCATCTTGTCTCCCCTCCCATTGCCCCCTCAAGCTGAGGGGGACGAGGAGACACCCGCTGATTGGCTGGTGCTGTCTGGCGGGAAAGCCTCCCATTGGCTCAGCCCCACGTGGCTGTTTCTGAGGGAGAGGAAGGCGCTGATTGGTCGCGGCCTCCCTAAACCCACATAATTCTTTAAGGTGGATTGTTTAAATATTAATATATTATTTATTATGTTAATATGTTAATATAAAGAATATAACATTAATATGTTAATATAATAATATGAATAATATAATATGGTAATATGATCAATTATAGAGAGAGATATATATATATGTATAATATAATTAGTCAGAGCCCCATTCAGCCTGGCCTTGAATGTCTCCAGGGATGGTTCATCCACCACCTCTCTGGACCAGTATTTTACCACCCTCATTGTAAAAAATGTCTTCCTCATGTCCAGCCTGAATCTCCCTCCTTTAGTTTAAAAGCATCACCCCTTGTCCTGTTGTAACAGGTCCTACTAAAAAGTCTGTCGCCATCCTTCTTATAGGTTCCTTTTAAGTACTGAAAAGCCACAGTAATTTCCTCCACAGGCTGAACCAGCTCTCTCAGCTTGTCCTCACAGGTGGGAGTGAGAAGCCCCCCTGAATGCAGCCACCTCTGCCTCACTGGCCTGGCAGGACAGCCCCACATGGTGTGGGGTGCCCCTCTCCACTTTCCCGCATCCCTCCCTCCCATAGGATGGTGGAGAGATCCCCCAACACCCCCAGCCTGGCCTGGGTGGAGCCCAGCAAGACCCGAGCTCCCAGGTCCAGTCCCGAGCCCGAAGACTCATGGGAGGTGCAGCCGCTGCCGGCGGGTGAGTGTGCAGGCGCTGCAGGCAGGGACTGCCTGCCCTGTCCCAGCACAGGGGACACCAGTGTCCTGGCCTTGAGCCAGGGCTGGTGACATCCCTGGGAGCTGGGCAGAGGGGTCAGCTGTTGCCCCCTGCCTGCCCCGCAGCTCTGCCTACTGTCTCTGGGCCCACCTTGGCTGTGCCCAGGAAGGAAGACCCCCTGGACACCATCCAGGCATTCCTCAAGAACCGACCAAAGGTATCTGCGGCCATTTTTATGAGGCTGCACCCATGTCTCCTGGCCGATTTTTCTGTCCTCATCCCGTGCTCACAAGGTGCCAGGGGCTGTGCTGGGCCCTCCCCAACTGTTTCTCCTCCCTGATTTTGTTTGTCCTGTCCATCTGCACCTTCCCCGGCTGGCAGCAAGAGGACCAGAAGATGAAGTTCCTGGACTCCATCATAACCATCTGCAGCACCCTCAGACAAAACATTGGCATGTGCACCCTCAAATCCACGGAGTGGGCCAAGCTGTACTTCTGCCAGGAGGAGATGGTAGAGATGATTGTGGTGAGGGGAATGGCAACGGGCACAGCCCTGGGGGCGGGAGAGGGCTTGGCCAGGCCGGGGGGTGGCCGGGCTGGAGCCAGGACTTGGAGCCAAGGATGTTTGCAGGTCCCTTGGCCAGCGCGTGTGGCTCTGAGATGGACACAGCTCTTCCCACCATGGGGCTTGGGACCACTGTGTGCTGGGTGGGGAGAGGGTGCCTGGATGGGTGCTCCCAGGCTCTGCCAGCCCTGCAAGCTCTTGCTGGATGAGGGAGACTGCCCCATTGCAACCCGACCCACCCTACTCTGGTCCCCAGGAGCTGGTGCAAGAGGATCCCCCTGACCAGCTGAGCATGTTGGTGCGGCAGCAAGCCATGTTGGCCATCTCCTGCATGAGGTACCTGCCCCAGGCCGGAGCTTGGCCTCCCCGGTGCTGGGTGGCACCAATGGTACCAGTCCCAGGTAGGGGCATCCCCAGTCCTGGCTCCAAGAGGGAGGCAAACAGCAGGGCAGGGGGTTCTGCAGGGTTTTGCCCCTGAAGGCGAGTGTCAGTGTCATGGGAGGCTGAGATGCCCCCGCAGCATGGGGATCAGGCCAGGTCTCCAACCCCGGTGCCCGCCTCCCCCTTGCTGTGTCTGAAGAGCACCTCGCTGTCCCTGCAGTGAAGTGAGGCTGCTTCAAGAGGACAAGAGAAGCCTCCTCCAAGTCTGCTTTGGCAGCATCTTCCACCTGCCTCCACAGAAGGCCACTGAGGAGTCCATCTGCACCCAGGTATGCCATGGGGAGAACCATGGGGAGCTTTCCAATCCCCATGCCCTTTTCTGGGCACTGCATGGCCACAGCTGGCCCCCACCAGGCTGCCAGGGCTGTCCCCAAGACTCTGTCCCCCTTGCAGACCCTGGCCACGATGGACAACATGCTGAAAGTGCTGGTGTCCAGTGCTGGCAGCCTCGGCTTCCAGGAGCTGCAGAACATCTTGGAGGTCTGACCTTGGCACAGGACCCCCACAGGCAGTGACCCTTGCTTGAGCGGTGCCCCCTCAGTGCCTGGCGCAAAGACAGAGGCAGGAAATATCCCTCCTTCCCTGCCATGCTTCCCAGCTGCTGCCAGAGCCCCTTCTCATGCCCCAGCCGACCACAGGTGGACCTGCCTGTGTGCCAAGGGGAGTGCAGCCCTGGGGCTTTCACCCTCTGGCTCCACCGTGGGCCATATCCCAGAGCCCTGACCATGGATTTCCAGGAAGGTGGTCACCCCAAAGCCTTGGGGTGCTTGGGTGGGGGTGCAGGGACGTTTTTTCAGGGTGAAGCAGAAGGCAGCAGAGGCAGCAGCAGGATACAGTGACCTGCCTGGCCACAGCAGGTTGCTGTGAGGGGCAAGAGGGACATATGCCACATCCCAGGCACTGCCCCACAGCAAGCTTGGCTGTGATGTGCTGTGCCATGCCACCTCCCTGGCACAGCAGCAGCTTTTCTCCTTCTCTCCTAGCTCCTGCTGCCCTTCGCCATTTCCCAGACAACAGAGGCACAGGAGCGGGCTGTGGCGCAGATTGCCAGTCTGTTCGAATTCATCAGCACCCATCCCCTGATACAGGTACTGGGCTCCTGCTCTGGGCAGCCCCAGTCCCCCCTCCCCTGTGCCCCTGAGCCCCAGCACATCCCAGGGAAGCCGGGTACCCCGTCAGCTGGAGGACAGGAGTGGGGGGCTTTGCCCTGCCCCTGTCCTCTCCACACTCTCTGCTAGAACAGGGCAGGGCTGCCCCAGGCACAGGCGGGAACCTGGCTCCTGCAGCCCTGCCCTGCTCTGGGCTGCTGCTTGGCTGCTCTGGGAGCAGGTGGGGCTTGGCTGCTGCCCGGGCTCACCTTGTGCCCGCGCTACCTCTCTTCCCCCAGATATGCCACTGCTCCGTCCAAAGGAAAACGTTGCCACATCAGTGCTCTGAGGCACAGCAGTTTCCCATGCTGGGGAGGCTGGTGGGGCACCTCACCCTCTGCTGCACCTGCAAGAACCAGAGGACCTGTGAGAAGGCTGCACAAGCTCTCTTTCACCTGCACAAATTCATCCTGGTGCAGAAACGTAAGAGAAATGTCAGGCTGGGTCCCTCCAGGCATGGGCAGCCAGGGGCAGCTCTCCTTGCTGAGAGAAAGCCTGATCAAACCTGCCTGCCTGCAGCCTGAAAAGCCATTTTCCCTTGCCCTGGCTTGCCATAGCCCAGGACCCTCCCTTGGTGTCTGCTCCCCAGATGTGTCTGGGTGCCCTCTTTCTTTGCCAGTGACTTTTCTGCCCAATGCTTTCAGACTGCACCTCCAGCTCTGCACCCCCTCTCTGAGCACCCTGCTTTTGCTCCTCCACAGGCAGGTGGCCTCAGTTGGATAATTCAGAGGAGCAGCAGCACCTGGAGCACTGGCAAGAGAGACATTCCCACCAGCTTTGGCTAAACACCTATGCCAGAGAAAGCTTTAAGGTAAGAAGTGCCTTTGGCTCCTGGCCAGGGGCATCAGCATGAGTGAGGGGACATCTGACATGAAGAAACAACTTTTTCTAATGAGAGTGGTACAATATATGAGCGGGTCCAGAGAAGAGCAACAAGACTGGTGAAGGGACTTGAACACAAGACCTATGGGGGGAGGCTGAGGGAGCTGGGCTTGTTTAGTCTGGAGAAGAGGAGGCTTAGAGATGAGCTCAGCACTCTCTAGAACTACCTGAAGGGCAGTTCTAGCCAGGTGGGGATTGGTCTCTTCTCCCAGGCAGTCAGCAATAGGACAAGGGGCCATGGACTTAAACTCTGCCAGGAGAAATTTAGGCTGGAGATTAGAAAGCAAATCTTTGCAGAGAGAGTGGTCAGGCATTGGAATGGCTGCCCAGGGAGGTGCTGGACTCACAGTCCCTGGAGGTTTTTAAACTGAGATTGGACATGGCACTTAGTGCCATGATCTAGTCAATGGACTGGAGTTGGACCAAGGGTTGGACTTGATGATCTCTGAGGTCTTTTCCAACCCAGTCAATTCTGTGATTCTGTAATACTGGAACAGCTTGTCCAGAGAGGTGGTGGATGCCCCATCCCTGGAGACACTCAAGGCCACCTGATCTGGGTGAAGGTGTCCCAACTCATGCCAGGGGGTTGGACTAGATGAGTTGTGAAGGTGCCTTCCAACCCAAACTATTCTATGATTCTATGATGCATGTGCATGAGAGGGGCTCACTCTGTTTCTGAGCAGGAGCTAGGCAAAGGCCCACAGCAAGTTTGGCTTCCCTGCGGGACCCTGACCCCAGCATCAGTCTCCTCCCCAGTGCAGCCTGGATGTGTGTCTCACTCTCATTGCACAGCCAAGATGGTCTGGGTGACGTTCCAGGTGACAAATCTCCCCTCCTCTTCTTCATCCTGCAGCTTTTTACAAAATACCTCCAGCCCTCTAGCCGGGCAAACATCATTCTCATAGCCATCAAGAACATGAGAAGCCGGAGTGACCACAGTATCAGCCTGGCTGCCTACATGGTGGAAACCCTTGTGAGTGGCTCTGCCTTCTACTCAGAGCAGGTAAGTAGCCCATGGGTGGCACGACCAATGCTCCAGCCCACTAGGGGATGGTTCCTCCTCCAGCTCCACAACTGGCTGGTGCATCTCAAGCTGGCAGACTGCAATGGGGACAGAAGCAGCTCCCAGTGGGAACTGGGGAAATAGCCATGCTCGCCCTGCTGACACCCCCACTCCCACCGATGTCTCCCCTCCAGGTGCAGAACATTGTGGGGGCCATTTACAGGGACCTGCCCTCCATCACAGAAGAGCTGGCCTCCAAGAGCCTGAACAAAGCCCTACAGAGCCTGATGGATGAGCACCCCAGAGAGGTGGTAGCCAGCCTGCTGCAGTGCTCCCCAACATGCACCTGGTACGGGGCCCTCCAGCCTTTGGGGCGCCTCTCACACTGGGAGAGGGGCCCCAAGACCCTCCTGAGGGCCTTTAGCCCAGCCATCCTCCAGAGAATACCTGCTGACATAGCCCCACATCCCCACAGTGTTGCCATGGTCATGTGGAGGGCAATTGTCTCTGAGCCCCAGAGTGCAAAGAAGGTGCTGCAGGACCTGCTCAACAGACTGAGGAACAAGTCGTGGCGCAAGATGACCACCTCGGATGACCCGCGCATCCTCTCCCTGGCTGTGGGTTGCTGGATGAGCCTCCAGGGCTGCTCTCAGCTCTCTGGGGCCACTGCTTCCCTTCCCTGCCCACCTCAAGCCTTGACTTCCCCAGGGGCACAGGAACATTTCCGTTTCTGGGTGTCTTCTGCAGGCAGCACAGATGATAAGCAAGATCTTCCCAGAGCCCACCTTCCAGGCTGAGGCCCAGGAGATTTTTCCCCAGCTTTTCCTGGCACTGCTGTGCCAAGTGTCATTCACTGAGGAGCTGACGCAAGAGGAGGTGCAGATCTTCTGGGTGCAGGACCCAGAGGCTCAGCTCAGTCCCATCAGGTGCTGCATCCCTGTCATCCCATCCTTGCCAGCCACCCGGATCCAAGCTGGGGGGTCCTGGTGCCAGCTGGACATTTCTCCTTGTGCAGGTCTGCGGTGCAGGTCTTGAGAATGCTGCTCTGCAGTGTGGGCTTGGAGAGCCAGGTGCTGGCCATCGAGGCGCAGGGTGGCTGGGATGCCCTGCTCAGCCCCCAGGGACACCTCATGGGTGTGGGCATCGTGGCCAGGTAAGAGCCCCTTTTCCCCGCTCCTGGGGGACTGGGCATCCCATGCCACCCCGTCCCTTGGGGTTGATGGCAGGGGGGTCCCCACTGCTTGGAGAAATTGTTGCAGACTGGTGATGTCCAGCCTGGTGCAAACCCCAAAGAGGTGTGCCCGGCTGGCTCAGGCCTGACAGTGTCTCCTTCCCCCTGCCAGGGAGATGGTGAATGTTGAAAAAACCCTGCTCTCCAAGATCTTCTGCCATCTGGTAGAGCTCCTCAGCGTGCAGTACTCTGGCTGGGAGATGGTGGCCATGGTTGTCTTTGTTGAGGTGAGCCTAATGGCACTGTTCCAAGCTTCGTCAGACACTTGGCTTTCCTGTGCCCACCACTGACTGGGGAGCTGGGCTGGCGGGTGGGCTCCAGCTGCTACCATGCAGGAGCAGGCAAGCAAGCGGTGCAGTGTGGTATGGGGCATGGAGGTTCTCCACAAGCCCTGCTGCCTCCATCCAGTCTGGGCTTTGCTCCAGCATCCTTGCCCTGAGCTGATGGTCCTGCTGCCTGTGTTGCAGATGCTGGACTGCTCTGACCTAACAGGAGACCTGGACTGTGCACTGACAATCTTCCCCAGGTGTCTGCAGAGCAAGTGCCTGGGTATGCCCAGCCTGGCACTCAGGGGAATCTTCAAGCTCCTGGCAAAGCCCAGCATGGTGAGGAGGGGACAGCGGTCCAGGGTGGAGCAGTGCGTGACACAGTGGCTGGTGCTTTTCTGGGCACGAGGAGCTGTGCTGGCTGCTGCCAGCTCTCCTGCCTGTCTGGCCCTGTGCCCTGCAAGGAGAGAGGCATCAGTGCCTGCAGGAACAGACCCCTGCTGCCAGCACGTCCCATCAGGGATGTGAGCATGGCGTCTGCAGAGCCTGGCCAGGGGATGCTGAGCTGCAGGGTGAAATGCAGCAGCTGTGGTGGGGGCTGCTGGCAGCTCGGGCAGCTTTCGAGGCAGTGCTGGTTGCCCAGCAGCTTGCCCAGGGGGTCTGGTGGAGAACGGGGCAGCTGAGGGGCTGGCAAGGAGCCATTGCCATCCATCCTTCCCCTCTGCACCCTGCTCTTCCCACCACCATGGTGGTGAGCCCTGCCTTACTCTGAGAAGCCAGCAGGAAGGCCAGTGCTTGCGGAGAGGGCTTTCCCCCGTGCAATTGGTTGCTGTTTCATGAAAAAGAGATGGCGTGTCTCATGCAGGCAAAGAAAACCCTCGTCCTTCTGCCGCATGTCGCAGAGCTGCTGCAGGATACTGATAACAATGCTGCCAGTGATGCCAGCGCCATGGCCCTGTGTGTGCTCAGCAACATGCTGCGGATGCTGGAGGGGGCGACAACCAGCCTCACCGTCCTGCAGCTGGCTCCCACACTCCGGCCGCTCTTTGACAATGTAAGGCTGGTGCAGAGCCCTGTGCCTCCTCCTCGGGCCCCTCCGTTCGTGCCTCCCGCCACAGCCCTTGTGCTGCTCAGGGGCATGCTTTGCCCCACAGCCCCCAGACCTCACTGCTGCCTTTGGTGGCTCTGTGCTGCATCCCAAACCACCTGCGTGGACTCATCCCAGCTTGGCCTTCCTTCTGTGTGGGGATGGCGGTGGCAGATGACGGCAGGCACACTGGGCCCCGCTGACGTGCACCCTGCCCCGGCAGCATCCCCCAGCCCTCCCTGCAGGGTGTCCCTCTCTAGCACCCAACCCCAGGGTACCCAGCCTGCCCCGGGCAGACCTTCTGCACACTGCAGTTCCCTCCCTTTTGGAGCAGGGCTGCCTGCAGTCGTTTTGGCGATGTTTATGTCCATGTCAGCCCCTTGCTCACCATGGGCTTGGGGCTGAGGTCTTCTTACCTTCTCCCCCAGGAGTCAGTCATCGTGCGGGAGCTCTCCATCCAGTTTTTCCAAAACACGATGGAGCTCGTGGTGGGTGCTGAAAAGAAGATGATGAGACAGGAGGTGTGGGACAGCCTGCTGCCACTGCTCTTCCACCTGTACGACCAGGACAGGAACGTGGCCCAGGTGACATTCCCAACCTGACTGGTCCTTTGGGCAGGGCAATGATGGCACTGCACCCTTCCAGTGTGTGTCACCATAAGGTCTAACTGCATCCGGCAGCATCAGTCCCCAGCTGGTGCATCTTCCCTACACGGGCTGGGACAGGCTGTGAGCCCTGCCAAGTTGGGCGACGTAGGGTTGCGTGACCCCGGTGGTGATGGTGGCATCTCTGCTGCTCGCCAGGCCGCCCAGGAAGCCCTCTGCCATGCTGGCCAGTTCCTGAAGTGGGAAGAGCTGCAGAAGCTGGCCAAGACTGCGCAGGCATGGAGGATCAGTGAGCTCCTGGTAAGCACAGTCCTAATGTCCCAGATCTGGCCCCGGGCCAGCGCTGTCCCGTGTCCCGTGCTGGGGACGGAGAGCTGTGCCCCCACAGGAACACGCACCCTCCCATAGCAGATTCTGCTCCAGGCTGTCCTTGTCCCCAGGGTCTCAAAGGGGACCTTGCAACCAGGATGACAACCCAGCGTCCCCAGGGAGACCTCTGCTACCTCCAGACCCTGATGCTGCACAGCGGGGGGCTGGGGGGAAGGAAGGTGGTCCTGGGCGAGGGTAGGGCCCGACCAGGGGCATCTCAGCACCCACCTAGTGCCCTTCTCTCTCCAGCTGTCCAAGGAAAAGCACAACTACAGGAACTATGTGCGCATGAGCCAGTTGTACTTGAAAAGCCCCCAGGAGCCCCTGCGGCAGGAGGCTGTCAGGTTCATCGGTGAGCCTCGAGCCCCAGGGTTCCTACCTCTCCTGGGGTCCCCATGTCCCTGCACAGGAGCAATGGGGCACCTGTTCTCCCCCTCCCACCCCTGCCTGCACAGGTGGGGTGGCAGCAGGCTCACCTCTCCCCTCCCCGATGCTGCACCCCAGGGTCAGCCCTTCCTGGGCAGCTGTGTGGCCAGGCGGGCTGGGCGGGGGGGATCCCCAACAGTGGGGTCCCCGATGCGCTATGTCCCCCTAGGGCTCATCAGATGGCAGACAGATGATCGGAAGGTGCAGGAGTACATCACAGAGAGTGAGTGAAGGCAGTGGGGAGGAGGAAGGACCCCACCGTGGAGCCCCCTCCCCCCGCTCCCCCCCAAGCATGGGCGAGGGGAGCTCTGCTCCCAGCATGTCTATGGGAAGAGGGGTGTTTCTGGAGGTGGATTATTCCTGACCAGAAGCCTCCAGCCAAGCCACCCACCCCCCTGCTCCCTCCTGGCTGTGGGAGTCACAGGGTGTTATATGCCCTGCCTGGAGGCCACACAGGACTGTCACCTCACCTCTGCTCTTTGTCCCCACAGTCCTTGAAGGGGCGATGAAAGAGGGAAGGAGAGGTCCAAGCCAGAACTGGAGCCCACGGTGAAGCTGAAGCGCTCCCTCCAGGGCCATGCTGGGGTAAATAACTTTTTCTGCTCCCCACCATCTGAGGAACCTGTGCTGCCTCAGGATGATATGGTCAAGTCTGGGAGCTCCAAAGCCACTGACGCTCTGGCTCCAGCAGCATTGTCCCCTCTGTGTCCCCGACAGGATGGGCAGCTCTCCCTCCTGCCTGCACCACCCATCCCCACCGGCCCTGCAACCGCTGGTGCCTAGGGACGTTGGAAGTCAGAGGAGCAATGGTAAAAGATCACACCACACAATGCAGCCCTCTGTGGAGCCATCGCCATTGAGTGATCTCCAGATGGCAGTGCAGTGCAGCCATCTCCAGGATGCTCTGGGTGACATGGTGACACTCTTGACTGCTTCTCCCTTGGGAAGTGCACTGGTTACCTGTCATTGCTGTATCATTAACCCATCACTGACTGTGCTGGGTTGACTGAGATAGGGTTAACTTCCACGGGTAGCTGGGGATGTGACACAGCCAGGAGACTGACCCAAAACTAGCCAAGGAGTATTCCGTACCACATAAGATCATGCTCAGTTATAAAGGGTGGCCCCCATCTCTGTCATCTACAGGCTCGGACAGTGGTGGAGAATCAAAGAAGCCAAAACCAGCAACTGCATCATCCCCCTGAAGCAGAGGGTTGCAGCCTCAAAGCCCCTGATGATTCCTAGGCCCTGGAGCCGGGTCATTAAATCCTGTTTCTGGAGCTGTGCCCTGTGTCCTTTGTGCGATGACCTTCCTGTGGCTGGCAGGACGTGAGCAGAGGGTGTTGTGTGGCCCACCCAACCCTGCTGGTCCCTGTATTGTGATGTGGGTCTGCCCTCTGCGAGGCTCTGCGCCCTTCCCTCACACTCAGCCAGACCTGAGCTCTGGAAGAGTCCTTGTTTTGAAAAAAAACAAACCCATTTTATTTATATAAGTTACAAAAAAAAAAAAATCACATTCTTGCTCACAGAAAAATTTACTCTTAAAAACTTGGGCTTGATTACATGGGTCCTGTTACTCACTGGCCTGGGCTCTGCAGGGGCTGGTGGGGCAGTGGGTATTGGCCCCGCTCCCGCCCTGTCTCCCACGAAGGGGTGAGAAGCACTGCAGCCAGCAAGGGGTGGGATGGAGGGGGCTTGAGCCCAGCCCAGCAGTGCTTGGCAGCTTTTCTGGGGCCAAAAACGAGGAGGAAATGGAGAAACTGTGCAATGTGCTGGGTGAAGGGTGACATATGGCACAGCTTGGCAGGGGGGGTGACAGGGGAAAGTGGGTACGTGGTGGGGCGAGAGCAGTGGTGGGTGATGTGGCAGGGGCACGGGCAGCGTGTGCTGGCACAGGGTTTGGTGTGAGCAAAGTGTGAGTTGGGAGGTGGCTCGGTGAGGGAGGCGGGTTGTGCACCATGGCCAAGTGCCAGGGGCAGGGGATGAGCTCCAGGGCTCAGTGTGGGTGGCGAGGGGGTGGGATTTGCACCAGGGCTCAGTGCAAGGACAAGGTTGGGGGGCTTGCACTGCAGCTCGGTGCAGGGAATGGGGAATGTGCACTACAGCTCAGTGCAAGGGAATGTGTGATGTGTGCTACAGCTCAGGCCAAGGGCTGGGGGACACTCACCATGGCTCAGTGCAGGTGATTTAGAGGGACGTGCACTGTGGCTCGTTGCAGGTGATGGGGGCACGTTCACCATGGCTCAGTGCAAGGGCTGCAAAGGGCCCTGCAGTGGAAAATGAAGGCAATTTTTTTAACACAAATACAAAAAGGGGGAATTGTGGCACTACAGTGGGTCCGTGGATCCCTGACAGAGGCCATGGGAACAGAAATTAGCCTTGAAGATATTAAGGCCTACCCGTGAGAAGGGTGGGAGTAACGGAGCATCCGGAGATGTTCAGGATGTACCCGAGAGAGAAGGGATTAGAACAGTAACACTGATGACAGCAAAAACAGCCAAAGAGGTGTTACTGCTGTAACTTGTAACCGATAGCGAAGAGACACATGAACTGGTAAAACTGTATAAAAATGCACTTGTTGCAATAAATGGATCTGCTGCTTTCATCCTGGAAGAACTTGGTCCATGTCATTTCTCCGTCTCAGCCGCAACAGCCACCTCTTGATGTTGGGTCATAGATGTCACCATCAGGCTCTGTAGGTTCCACCACCATGATGTTCGGACATGGGTGACATCAACAGGCCCTGTAGGTGCCACCACCACAATGATGGGTCATAGCTGTCACCATTACTACCTGTAGGTGCCACCACAAGATGGTTGGTCATGGGTGTCACCACCAGGCTCTGTAGGTTCTACCACCATGTTGTTGGGTCATGGGTAACATCACCAGGCCCTGTAGGTGCCACCAGCACAGTGACGCGGCAGAGCTGTCACCATCAGCACCTGTAGGTGCCACCACGAGTTGGTTGCTCATGGGTGTCACCACTAGGCCCTGTAAGTGCCACCATCATGACAATGTGTTGTAGGTGCCACCGCCATGATGGGTCATGGGTTACATGACCAAGACCCTTGGGTGCCACCACCATGCTTTTGGTCATGGGTGTCATCAACAGAACCTTTAGCTGCCACCACATGATGTTGGGTCATGGGTGTCACCACCAGGCTCTGTAGGTGCCACCAAGGAAAGAGCCACAGTGTCAGACCCAGCCGTTTGCAGGTGGGGCTTTAGTGATCAGAGGGAAGAGCTGGTGTTAGCAGCCTGGCTGGCCGGCACTGGCGCTCGTCCTGCCGGAGGAGGCTCTTGCTGGACGCCTCTCTGGGGAGCCTCAGCGACCGAGACAGTTTCCTGGCGCTGGCCGACGTGGAGCAGATCTGTTCTCCAGAGTGTCAGGAGACTCTGTGGCTGCGTGTTGGCTGACAGACTCAGGTCAGCCAGAAGTCTTGGCTCGATGTGTCGGAAACAACCAATAAAGGAATCATCTTTAGCCTCTTTATCTCTTCCTTGGGAGAACAGCCTCTGGGCTTTGTTACGATGCTCGTGCCCTGAGACGAGCGGTTTTCCATCCATTGCAGAGAGAAAGGGACTCTGTACCCAGCTCCCCTCTCCCCGGCCCTGCTGGTGCATCAATTGTGGCCAGCAGGGCAAAGAGCTTTCCGCTGTGCCCGCCTTCGACCCTTCCCCCTGACCGCGTGTTAGTGAATCGTGCGAGGTCCCACGGGCCACCTCTAACCCCTCATAATCTTTGGAATGGAATGGAATGGAATGGAATGGAATTAGAATAGAATTAGAATAGAATAGAATAGAATAGAATAGAATAGAATAGAATAGAATAGAATAGAATAGAATAGAATAGAATAGAATAGAATAGAATAGAATCATTTAGGCTGGAAAAGACCTTTATGATCATGGAGTCCAACTGTAAACCCACCACTGGCAAGTCCACCACTGAACTGTGTCCCGAAGTGTCACATCTACACATCTTGGAAATGCCGCCAGGGCTGGTGGCTCAATCCCTTCCCTGGCTGGCCTGTTCCAATGCTCAGTAACCCTTTGGGTGAACAAATGTTCCCTAATACCCAACCTCAACCTCCCCTGGTGCCACTTCAGGTCATTCCCTCTCCTCCTCTTGTTCCAGCTACAAAGACCAGGCCCACCCTTCTCAAGGGCGTGCTGTAGGTTCTTAACACCTCCTCAGCTAATTGATGGCTGAAGGGTTTGGTCTTTGTTAGCCCTGGGGATTATCCCCAGCACTCAGCTCAGCCCCGCACACTTGCTCCCTCCCCACTCCCAGTGGGATGAGGGAGAAAACAGGGAGGGCAAAAGCTGCAAGGCGAGACAGGAGAAATGCAGAGAGAGCTTGGATGTTGGAAGCCACACAGCGAGGAGCTCAAGGCTTCGAGAGGACAAAATCAACAGAAAAAGAGGTAAAAATCCCAATGGAAAAGAAAACAACCTGGAGCTGGAAGAGAGTGACTGAGCAAGACTTGAGATCAGCCCCGCGCGTGGAGCAGCGGAACCCCATCCTTCACCTCCCGGCTGAAGCCTGCCCGGCCATCCCACCTCAGCTCCAGCCTGCCTTTCCTACCAGGGCTGTCCAACTGAAGGCTCGGGAGCCCCAGCCAAGCTTTGGCAGAGTCCGGCTACCCAACTGCCCGCCATGGCTTTCCTGTCCCCAGCACGGCTCCTGCCTGGGCTGTCACTGTCCCCGTGGCACACGGTGGTTCCTGCACAGCTCTGGGCGCCCCTGACTGGGAGCAGCGGAGGAACAAGCTGAGCCGACTCAGTGTGAGTGATAACGCATTGTTCAACTTTATTGCCGTCAACGACACATATTTATACAGATTACAGTAATTATGCATACTTGTCACCTGCTGATTGGCTTAGATCTGAAAGTTACATTTGCATGACCCTCCTACCTGCGGTTAGCTAGCCGCACGAGTTTCGCGCCTCCTCAGCTCCCATCTCCCCAAAGTTGTTTACAATACTTGTCAAGGTCACAGTGCCCTTGCCATTTCTCCTAATGACCAGCAGTGTCCACTGAGGCATATTGAGGCACTGAGGCCTAGTTATGCTAAGCTCCTAAATCATGACAAACCGCCAACTTATCAGAACACAACTCTTATCAGAACGAATATTAGGAAAAAACTCTTCTTAGAACAAACTCTGGTCGTGAAACTACTCCATGGATTCGTGTCCTTTATCTTTAAGCCACCCTCTAACACCTGACAGCGCTGGCCTGGGCGCCCCGCAGTGCCCTGGCTGGGCGAGCCCCCGGACGTTCCCCTGCAGTTCGGCTCCCCTGGCTGCCCAGCCTCACTGTCATCCTCCTACTCCTCCTCCTCGTCCTCCTCCTACTCCTCGTCCTCCTCCTCGTCCTCCTCCTCAACCTTGTCCTCGTCCTCCTTCTCCTCCTCTTCCTCCTCGTCCTCCTCGTCCTCTTCCTCCTCCTCCTCCTAGTCATCCTCGTCCTTGTCCTCCTCCTTGTCCTCCTCGTCCTCATCGTCCTCCTCGTCCTCCTCCTCCGCCTCGTCCTCCTCGTCCTCCTCCTCCGCCTCGTCCTCATCGTCCTCCTCGTCCTCCTCCTCGTCCTCCGCCTACTCATCCTCGTCCTCCTCCTCCTCATCCTCATCCTCCTCCTCGTCCTCCTCCTCCTCGTCCTCGTCGTCCTCGTCCTACTCCTCCTCCTCCTCCTCCTCGTCCTCCTCCTCCTCCACGTCCTCCTCCTCCTCCTCCTAGTCCTCGTCCTCCTCCTCGTCCTCCTCGTCCTCCTCCTTGTCCTCCTCCTCGTCATCGTCCTCCTCGTCGTTGTACTCGTCCTCCTCCTCCTCGTACTCGTTCTCCTCGTCCTCGTCCTCCTCCTCCTCGTACTCGTCCTCCTCGTCCTCGTCTTCGTCCTCCTCCTCCTCGTCTTCCGCCTCCTCGTCGTCCTCCGCCTCCTCCTCCTCGTCGTCCTCCTCCTCCTCGTCTTCCGCCTCCTCGTCGTCCTCCGCCTCCTCCTCCTTGTCGTCCTCCTCCTCCTCCTCATCGTCCTCCTCCTCCTCCTCCTCGTCCTCATCCTCGTCCTCCTCATCCTCGTCCGCGTCCTCCTCGTCCTCGTCCTAACCCTCGTCCTCCTTGTCCTCCTCCTCCTCCTGCTCGTCCTCCTCCTCCTCCTCGTCCTCGTCCTCCTCCTTCTCGTCCTCCTCCTCCTCCTCCTCGTCCTCGTCCTCCTCCTCCTCCTCCTCGTCCTCATCCTCCTCCTCCTCCTCCTCGTCCTCATCCTCCTCATCCTCGTCCTCGTCCTCCTCGTCCTCCTCCTACTCTTCCTCCTCCTCCTCCTCCTCCTCGTCCTCCTCCTCGTCCTCCTCGTCCTCATCCGTCTCGTCCTCGTCCTCATCGTCGTCCTTGTCCTCCTCCTCCTCGTCCTCCTCCTCCTCGTCCTCCTCCTCATCCTCCTCCTCGTCCTCGTCCTCGTCCTCCTCCTTGTCCTCGTCCTTCTCGTCCTCGTCCTCCTCGTCCTCATCCTCCTCCTCCTCGTACTCGTCCTCCTCGTCCTCGTCGTCGTCCTCCTCCTCCTCGTCCTCCTCCTCCTCCCCCTCCTCCTCGTCCTCGTCGCCCTCCTCGTCTTCTTCCTCGTCCTCCGCCTGCTCCTCCTCTTCCTCCTCCTCCTCCTCCTGCTCGTCCTCCTCCTCCTCCTCGTCCTCGTCATCATCCTTCTCGTCCTCGTCCTCCTCCTCCTCCTCCTCCTCGTCCTCGTCCTCGTCCTCCTCCTCCTCCTCCTCCTCGTCCTCATCCTCCTCATCCTCGTCCTCCTCCTCCTCCTCCTCGTCATCCTCGTCCTCGTCCTCCTCCTCCTCGTCCTCCTCCTCCTCCTCCTCCTCATCCTCCTCGTCCTCGTCCGCCTCGTCCTCATCCTCATCCTCGTCCTTGTCCTCCTCGTCCTCGTCCTCCTCCTCCTCGTCCTCCTCCTCGTCCTCGTCCTTCTCCTCCTCGTCCTCCTCGTACTCGTCCTCCTCGTCCTCGTCGTCGTCTTCCTCCTCCTCGTCCTCGTCCTCCTCCTCCTCCTCCTCCTCTTCATCCTCCGCCTCCTCCTCCTCGTCCTCTTCCTCATCCTCCGCCTGCTCCTCCTCTTCCTCCTCCTCCTCCTCCTCCTCCTCCTCGTCCTCGTCCTCCTCCTCCACCTCGTCCTCGTCCACCTCCTCCTTCTCGTCCTCGTCCTGCTCCTCCTCCTCCTCCTCGCCCTCTTCCATCTCGTCCTTCTCGTCCTTTTTGTCCTCCTCCTCCTCGTCCTCCTCCTCCTCCTCGTTCTCCTCGTCCTTGTCCTCCTCGTCCTCCTCCTCGTCCTCTTCGTCCTTTTCGTCCTTTTCGTCCTCCTCGTCCTCATCCTCCTCGTCCTCCTCGTCCTCGTCCTCCTCATCCTCCTAATCCTCCTCCTCGTCCTCCTCCTCCTCCTCGTCCTCGTCCTCCTCGTCCTCCTCCTCATCCTCGTCCACGTCCTCCTCGTCCTCCTCCTCGTCCTCCTCGTCCTCGTCCTCCTCCTCCTCCTCGTCCTAGTCCTCGTCCTCCTCCTCCTCCTCCTCGTCCTCCTCCTCCTCGTCCTCCTCCTCGTCCTCGTCCTCCTCCTCGTCCTCCTCCTCCTCGTCCTCGTCCTCCTCCTCGTCCTCCTCCTTCTCGTCCTCCTCCTCGTCCTCGTCCTCGTCCTCCTCGTCCTCTTCCTCGTCCTCCTCCTCATCGTCCTCCTCCTCCTCCTCGTCCTCCTCCTCGTCCTCGTCCTCCTCCTCGTCCGCGTCCTCGTTCTCGTCCTCGTCCTCCTCCTCGTCCTCGTCCTCCTCCTCATCCTCCTCCTCCTCGTCCTCGTCCTCCTCCTCGTCCTCCTCCTTCTCGTCCTCGTCCTCCTCCTCGTCCTCGTCCTCCTCCTCCTCCTCGTCCTCGTCCTCGTCTTCCTCGTCCTCTTCCTCGTCCTCCTCCTCATCGTCCTCCTCCTCCTCCTCGTCCTCCTCCTCCTCCTCCTCGTCCTCCTCGTCCTTCTCCTCCTCGTTCTCCTCCTCCTCCTCATCCTCGTCCTCTTCCTCCTCGTCCTCCTTGTCCTCCTCCTCGTCCTCGTCCTCGTCCTCCTCCTCCTCCTCATCCTCCTCCTCCTCCTCCTCGTCCTCCTCCTCCTCCTCCTCGTCCTCGTCCTCCTCGTCCTCGTCCTCCTCCTCCTCCTCGTCCTCGTCCTCGTCCTCCTCCTCCTCCTCCTCCTCCTCCTCGTCCTCCTCCTCCTCGTCCTCCTCCTCCTCGTCCTCCTCCTCGTCCGCGTCCTCGTTCTCGTCCTCGTCCTCCTCCTCCTCCTCGTCCTCGTCCTTCTCGTCCTCGTCCTCCTCCTCCTCCTCGTCCTCGTCCTCCTCCTCCTCGTCCTCGTCCTCCTCGTCCTCCTCGTCCTCGTCCTCCTCCTCCTCCTCCTCCTCCTCCTCCTCCTCCTCCTCCTCGTCCTCGTCCTCCTCCTCCTCCTCGTCCTCCTCCTCCTCGTCCTCCTTGTCCTCGTCCTCGTCCTCCTCCTCCTATTCCTCCTCCTCCTCCTCCCCGTCCTCGTCCTCCTCGTCCTCGTCCTCCTCCCCGTCCTCGTCCTCCTCGTCCTCGTCCTCCTCCTCGTCCTCGTCCTCCTCGTCCTCCTCGTCCTCCTCCTCGTCCCCCTCGTCCTCGTCCTCGTCCTCCTCATCCTCGTCCGCGTCCTCCTCGTCCTCGTCCTAACCCTCGTCCTCCTCGTCCTCCTCCTCCTCCTCCTCCTGCTCGTCCTCCTCCTCCTCCTCGTCCTCGTCCTCCTCCTTCTCGTCCTCCTCCTCCTCCTCCTCCTCCTCGTCCTCGTCCTCCTCCTCCTCATCCTCGTCCTTGTCCTCCTCCTCCTCGTCCTCCTCCTCCTCGTCCTCCTCCTCGTCCGCGTCCTCGTTCTCGTCCTCGTCCTCCTCCTCCTCCTCGTCCTCGTCCTTCTCGTCCTCGTCCTCCTCCTCCTCCTCGTCCTCGTCCTCCTCCTCCTCGTCCTCGTCCTCCTCCTCCTCCTCGTACTCGTCCTCGTCTTCCTCGTCCTCTTCCTCGTCCTCCTCCTCATCGTCCTCCTCCTCCTCCTTCTCGTCCTCCTCGTCCTTCTCCTCCTCGTTCTCCTCCTCCTCCTCATCCTCGTCCTCTTCCTCCTCGTCCTCCTCGTCCTCCTTGTCCTCCTCCTCGTCCTCGTCCTCGTCCTCCTCCTCCTCCTCATCCTCCTCCTCCTCCTCCTCGCCCTCCTCCTCCTCCTCCTCGTCCTCGTCCTCCTCGTCCTCGTCCTCCTCCTCCTCCTCGTCCTCCTCCTCCTCCTCCTCCTCCTCCTCCTCCTCCTCGTCCTCCTCGTACTCGTCCGCCTCGTCCTCATCCTCATCCTCGTCCTTGTCCTCCTCCTCCTCGTCCTCCTCCTCCTCGTCCTCCTCCTCGTCCGCGTCCTCGTTCTCGTCCTCGTCCTCCTCCTCCTCCTCGTCCTCGTCCTTCTCGTCCTCGTCGTCCTCCTCCTCCTCGTCCTCGTCCTCCTCCTCCTCCTCGTCCTCCTCCTTCTCGTCCTCCTCGTCCTCCTCCTCCTCGTCCTCCTCCTCCTCCTCGTCCTCGTCCTCCTCGTCCTCCTCGTCCTCCTCCTCCTCGTCCTCGTCCTCCTCCTCCTCGTCCTCCTCCTCCTCCTCGTCCTCGTCCTCCTCCTCCTCCTCGTCCTCCTCCTCCTCATCCTCCTCGTCCTCGTCCTCGTCCTCCTCGTCCTCGTCCTCCTCCCCGTCCTCGTCCTCCTCGTCCTCCTCCTCCTCCTCGTCCTCGTCCTCCTCGTCCTCCTCGTCCTCCTCCTCGTCCCCCTCGTCCTCGTCCTCGTCCTCCTCATCCTCGTCCGCGTCCTCCTCGTCCTCGTCCTAACCCTTGTCCTCCTCGTCCTCCTCCTCCTCCTCCTCCTGCTCGTCCTCCTCCTCCTCCTCGTCCTCGTCCTCCTCCTTCTCGCCGTCCTCCTCCTCCTCCTCCTCCTCGTCCTCGTCCTCCTCCTCCTCCTCCTCGTCCTCATCCTCCTCATCCTCGTCCTCCTCGTCCTCCTCCTCCTCCTCCTCTTCGTCCTCCGCCTCCTCCTCCTCGTCCTCTTTCTCATCCTCCGCCTGCTCCTCCTCTTCCTCCTCCTCCTCCTCCTCCTCGTCCTCGTCCTCCTCCTCCACCTTGTCCTCGTCCACCTCCTCCTTCTCGTCCTGCTCCTCCTCCTCCTCCTCGTCCTCCTCCATCTCGTCCTTCTCGTCCTTTTTGTCCTCCTCGTACTCCACGTCCTCCTCCTCGTTCTCCTCGTCCTTGTCCTCCTCGTCCTCCTCCTCGTCCTCTTCGTCCTTTTCGTCCTTTTCGTCCTCCTCCTCCTCATCCTCCTCGTCCTCCTCGTCCTCGTCCTCCTCGTCCTCCTAATCCTCCTCCTCGTCCTCCTCCTCCTCCTCGTCCTCGTCCTCCTCGTCCTCCTTATCATCCTCGTCCTCGTCCTCCTCCTCCTCCTCCTCCTCGTCCTCGTCCTCCTCCTTGTCCTCTTCGTCCTCCTCCTCCTCCTCCTCCTCCTCCTCGTCCTCGTCCTCCTCGTCCTCTTCCTCGTCCTCCTCCTCCTCGTCCTCCTCGTCCTCCTCCTCGTCCTCCTCGTCCTCCTCCTCGTCCTTCTCGTCCTCCTCCTCGTCCTCCTCCTCGTCCTCCTCGTCCTCGTCCTCGTCCTCCTCCTCCTCCTCGTCCTCGTCCTCCTCCTCGTCCTCCTTCTCTTCGTCCTCCTCCTCCTACTCCTTCTTCTCGTCCTCGTCCTCCTCCTCGTCCTCGTCCTCCTTCTCCTCCTCGTCCTTGTCCTCGTCCTCGTCCTCCTCCTCGTCCTCGTCCTCTTCCTCGTCCTCGTCCTCCTCCTCCTCGTCCTCCTCCTCCTCCTCATCCTCGTCCTCCTCGTCCTCCTCCTCCTCCACCTCCTTGTCCTCCTCCTCCTCGTACTCGTCCTCCTTGTCCTCCTCCTCGTCCTCCTCGTCCTTCTCCTCCTCGTCCTCCTCCTCCTCCTCATCCTCGTCCTCCTCCTCCTAGTCCTCCTTGTCCTCCTCCTCGTCCTCGTCCTCGTCCTCGTCCTCGTCCTCGTCCTCGTCCTCTTCCTCGTCCTCCTCGTCCTCCTCCTCGTCCTCCTCGTCGTCCTCCTCCTCGTCCTCCTCCTCCTCCTCATCCTCCTCCTCCTCGTCCTCGTCCTCCTCCTCCTCGTCTTCCTCCTCCACCTCGTCCTCGTCCTCCTCCTCCTCGTCCTCGTCCTCGTCCTTCTCATCCTCGTCCTCCTCGTCCTCATCTTTCTCCTCCTCGTCCTCCTCGTACTCGTCCTCCTCGTCCTCGTCGTCGTCCTCCTCCTCCTCGTCCTCCTCCTCCTCCTCGTCCTCCTCCTCCTCCTCCTCGTCCTCTTCCTCGTCCTCCGCCTGCTCCTCCTCTTCCTCCTCCTCCTCCTCCTGCTCGTCCTCGTCCTCCTCCTCCTCCTCGTCCTCCTCGTCCTCCTCCTCCTCGTCCTCGTCCTCGTCTTCGTCCTCCTCCTCCTCCTCCTCCTCCTCCTCCTCGTCCTCGTCCTCCTCCTCCTCCTCATCCTCCTCCTCCTCGTCCTCCTTGTCCTCGTCCTCGTCCTCCTCCTCCTATTCCTCCTCCTCCTCCTCCCCGTCCTCGTCCTCCTCGTCCTCGTCCTCCTCCCCGTCCTCGTCCTCGTCCTCCTCACCATCCTCGTCCTCCTCGTCCTCCTCGTCCTCCTCCTCGTCCCCCTCGTCCTCGTCCTCGTCCTCCTCATCCTCGTCCGCGTCCTCCTCGTCCTCGTCCTAACCCTCGTCCTCCTCGTCCTCCTCCTCCTCCTCCTCCTGCTCGTCCTCCTCCTCGTCCTCGTCCTCCTCCTTCTCGTCCTCGTCCTCCTCCTCCTCCTCCTCGTCCTCCTCCTCCTCCTCCTCGTCCTCATCCTCGTCCTCCTCCTCCTCCTCCTCTTCGTCCTCTGCCTCCTCCTCCTCGTCCTCTTTCTCATCCTCCGCCTGCTCCTCCTCTTCCTCCTCCTCCTCGTCCTCCTCCTCCTCCTCGTCCTCTTCCTCGTCCTCCGCCTGCTCCTCCTCTTCCTCCTCCTCCTCCTCCTGCTCGTCCTCCTCCTCCTCCTCGTCCTCGACCTCCTCCTTCTCGTCCTCGTCCTCCTCCTCCTCGTCCTCCTCCTCATCATCCTCCTCCTCCTCCTCGTCCTCGTCCTCCTCCTCCTAGTCATCCTCGTCCTCGTCCTCCTCCTACTCTTCCTCCTCCTCCTCCTCCTCCTCGTCCTCCTCCTCCTCGTCATCCTCGTCCTCGTCCGCCTCGTCCTCATCCTCATCCTCGTCCTTGTCCTCCTCCTCCTCGTCGTCCTCCTCCTCGTCCTCCTCCTCCTCGTCCTCCTCCTCGTCCTCCTCCTCGTCCACGTCCTCGTTCTCGTTCTCGTCCTCGTCCTCCTCCTCGTCCTCGTCCTCCTCCTCGTCCTCGTCCTTCTCGTCCTCTTCCTCCTCGTCCTCGTCCTCCTCGTCCTCGTCCTCCTTGCCCTCCTCCTCCTCGTCCTCCTCGTACTCGTCCTCCTCGTCCTCGTCGTCGTCTTCCTCCTCCTCCTCCTCCTCTTCCTCCTCCTCCTCCTCCTCGTCCTCCTCCTCGTCCTCGTCCTCCTCCTCCACCTCATCCTCGTCCACCTCCTCCTTCTCGTCCTCGTCCTGCTCCTCCTCCTCCTCCTCGCCCTCTTCCATCTCGTCCTTCTCGTCCTTTTTGTCCTCCTCGTCCTCCTCTTCCTCCTCGTCCTCCTCGTCCTCCTCCTCGTTCTCCTCCTCCTAGTCCTCCTTGTCCTCCTCCTCGTCCTCGTCCTCGTCCTCTTCCTCGTCCTCCTCGTCCTCCTCCTCGTCCTCCTCGTCGTCCTCCTCCTCGTCCTCCTCCTCCTCCTCATCCTCCTCCTCCTCGTCCTCGTCCCCCTCCTCCTCGTCTTCCTCCTCCTCCTCGTCCTCGTCCTCCTCCTCCTCGTCCTCGTCCTCGTCCTCGTCCTCGTCCTCGTCCTCGTCCTTCTCGTCCTCGTCCTCCTCGTCCTCATCTTTCTCCTCCTCGTCCTCCTCGTACTCGTCCTCCTCGTCCTCGTCGTCGTCCTCCTCCTCCTCGTCGTCGTCCTCCTCCTCCTCGTCCTCCTCCTCCTCCTCGTCCTCCTCCTCCTCCTCCTCGTCCTCTTCCTCGTCCTCCGCCTGCTCCTCCTCTTCCTCCTCCTCCTCCTCCTGCTCGTCCTCCTCCTCCTCCTCGTCCTCGTCCTCCTCCTTCTCGTCCTCGTCCTCGTCCTCCTCCTCATCGTCATCCTCGTCCTCGTCCTCCTCCTACTCTTCCTCCTCCTCCTCCTCCTCGTCCTCCTCCTCCTCCTCCTCCTGGTCCTCCTCGTCCTCGTCCGCCTCGTCCTCATCCTCATCCTCGTCCTTGTCCTCCTCCTCCTCGTCCTCCTCCTCCTCGTCCTCCTCCTCGTCCTCCTCCTCCTCGTCCTCCTCCTCGTCCGCGTCCTCGTTCTCGTCCTCGTCCTCTTCCTCGTCCTCCTCCTCGTCCTCGTCCTTCTCATCCTCTTCCTCCTCGTCCTCGTCCTCCTCGTCCTCGTCCTCCTTGCCCTCCTCCTCCTCGTCCTCCTCGTACTCGTCCTCCTCGTCCTCGTCGTCGTCTTCCTCCTCCTCGTCCTCCTCCTCCTCCTCCTCCTCCTCTTCGTCCTCCGCCTCCTCCTCCTCGTCCTCTTCCTCGTCCTCCACCTGCCTCCTCCTCTTCCTCCTCCTCCTCCTCCTCGTCCTCCTCCTCGTCCTCGTCCTCGTCCTCCACCTCATCCTCGTCCACCTCCTCCTTCTCGTCCTCGTCCTGCTCCTCCTCCTCCTCCTCGCCCTCTTCCATCTCGTCCTTCTCGTCCTTTTTGTCCTCCTCGTCCTCCTCCTCCTCCTCGTCCTCCTCCTCGTTCTCCTCGTCCTTGTCCTCCTCGTCCTCCTCCTCGTCCTCTTCATCCTTTTCGTCCTTTTCGTCCTCCTCGTCCTCATCCTCCTCGTCCTCCTCGTCCTCCTAATCCTCCTCCTCGTCCTCCTCGTCCTCCTCCTCGTCCTCTTCGTCCTTTTCGTCCTTTTCGTCCTCCACGTCCTCATCCTCCTCCTCCTCCTCGTCCTCGTCCTCCTCGTCCTCCTAATCCTCCTCCTCGTCCTCCTCCTCGTCCTCCTCGTCCTCGTCCTCCTCCTCATCCTCGTCCTCGTCCTCGTCCTCCTCCTCCTCCTCCTCGTCCTCGTCCTCCTCCTCGTCCTCCTCGTCCTCGTCCTCCTCCTCCTCCTCGTCCTCGTCCTCCTCGTCCTCTTCTTCGTCCTCCTCGTCCTCCTCCTCGTCCTTTTTCTCCTCCTCATCGTCCTCCTCCTCGTCCTCCTCCTCCTCCTCCTCCTCGTCCTCCTCGTCCTTCTCCTCCTCGTTCTCCTCCTCCTCCTCATCCTCGTCCTCTTCCTCCTCGTCCTCCTTGTCCTCCTCCTCGTCCTCGTCCTCGTCCACTCCTCGTCCTCTTCCTCGTCCTCCTCGTCCTCCTCCTCCTCCTCCTCGTCCTCCTCCTCCTCCTCATCCTCCTCCTCCTCCTCATCCTCCTCCTCCTCCTCCCCGTCCTCCTCCTCCTCCTCCTCCTCGTCCTCGTCCTCCTCCTCTTCGTCCTCCTCCTCCTCCTCGTCCTCGTCCTCCTCCTCCTCCTCGTCCTCCTCCTTCTCGTCCTCCTCGTCCTCCTCCTCGTCCTCCTCCTCCTCGTTCTCCTCGTACTCCTCCTCGTCCTCTTCCTCCTCGTCCTCCTCCTCCTCGTCCTCCTCGTCCTCGTCCTTTTCGTCCTCCACGTCCTCATCCTCCTCCTCCTCCTCGTCCTCGTCCTCCTCGTCCTCCTAATCCTCCTCCTCGTCCTCCTCCTCGTCCTCCTCGTCCTCGTCCTCCTCGTCCTCCTCCTCATCCTCGTCCTCGTCCTCGTCGTCCTCCTCCTCCTCCTCCTCCTCGTCCTCCTTGTCCTCGTCCTCCTCCTCCTCCTCGTCCTCGTCCTCGTCCTCCTCGTCCTCTTCTTCGTCCTCCTCGTCCTCCTCCTCGTCCTCCTTCTCCTCCTCATCGTCCTCCTCCTCCTCCTCGTCCTCCTCCTCCTCCTCCTCCTCGTCCTCCTCGTCCTTCTCCTCCTCGTTCTCCTCCTCCTCCTCATCCTCGTCCTCTTCCTCCTCGTCCTCCTTGTCCTCCTCCTCGTCCTCGTCCACTCCTCGTCCTCTTCCTCGTCCTCCTCGTCTTCCTCCTCGTCCTCCTCGTCCTCCTCCTCCTCCTCATCCTCATCCTCCTCCTCATCCTCCTCCTCCTCCTCCTCGTCCTCCTCCTCCTCGTCCTCCTCCTCCTCGTCCTCCTCGTACTCCTCCTCGTCCTCTTCCTCCTCGTCCTCCTCCTCCTCGTCCTCCTCGTCCTCGTCCTCGTCCTCCTCCTCCTCGTCCTCCTCATCCTCGTTATTGTCCTCCTCCTTGTCCTCCCCCTCGTCCTCCTCCTCCTCGTCTTCCTCCTCGTCCTCCTCGTCCTTCTCCTCGTCCTCTTCCTCGTCCTCATCTTCCTCCTCCTCCTCCGCCTCCGCCTCCTCCTTGCTCCTTTCAGGGATGTGCAGCTGCGGCAGGCTCTGTGCCATGGACACGGGGCACAGGGGCACCAAGAGTGGGGCCGCAGCCGAGCCGGTCCAGCAGAGCCTTGGGGAGGGCTGCCCTGGGAGCAGGGCTGAAGCTCCAGCCCTCTTCCCTGCACGCCTTTCCCTGCCCCACCAGCGCTCACCCACTGCCCAGCGCAGCTTCCACAGCCACCAAGGAAACACCGACAGTCTCAGACCCAGCGGTTTGCAGATGGGGCTTTACTGATCAGGGGCAAGAGCTGGTGTTAGCAGCCTGGCTGGCCGGCGCTGGCCCTCGTCACGCTGGAGCAGGCTCTTGCTGGACGCGTCTCTCGGTAGCCTCAGCGCCTGAGATGGTCTCCTGGCACTGGCTGATGTGGAGCAGATGTGCTCTCCAGAGCTGTGGAGTTTAATACAAAGCTCGGTAGTCTTGTATGCACAGAGCTGCAGAGCAACAAGTCTGGTCAGGACACATGGGGTGGGATCTGCCTCTGTCTGGAGAGAGCAGGTCCAAGTCCCTGGGATGCAGTCCCAGCCTGCTGCTCTCCACGCCACCAGGGCTGTCAGGAAAACACCCTCTTTGCCCAGCTCTGGCCTGAAGCTGGCCCACACCCACTATTTCAGAGGCGAGCACTCCAAAAGGCGAAGACTCGACTGGGAACGCTCTTTTACCAGTTGCTTTTCACTGCCTGCAGTACCTGGGCCTCCCATTGTTCTCGCTCTTTTTTCCTGGCCTTTGGCGGTGCCACGGCTGCGCTTCTGCTCTGTCTTGCGGCCCATGGACTCCCAGAGCTTGCGTCTTTCCTCCTC